>NC_056683.1:33769282-35010782 GCF_018350215.1 Panthera leo | reverse complement strand
AGAAGGCATTGCCTGTTTTCTAAAGTAGTTGAAATATTTCATACTTCTGCCAGCCAGGTTTGACTTCCGGTTGTTCCCGATCCTTGCCCTCGCTTGGCATTGTCTTTTTCACGTTAGTCATTCTGGTCGATGTACAGCGTTATCTTATTGCGGTTTTAATGTGCATTTCCGCCATGAGTAATGAGGTGCAGTTCTCTGGTGAGTAATATATCCCTTACTAAAAAAGACCACACAAGGAACCAAAATATTGACCGTGGCGATCTTTGCAGAGGTGTGATGTTTACCGTGGTTGTTTTGTTGTCGTCTTTTTTGGCTCATGGTCTGTTTGTTAAGCCTCTGCGTTTTTTAACTTTAAATGCTTAATTGTTAACATTGTGGAAACAACCGAAAGAACTTCTGCCTACTCCTTCTTACAAATGACAAGGCGTGTGGGCCACAATGGTAATATTACCAGTAAAATCACCAAGAAACATTTATTGAGCACCTGCTGTATACCCAGCACTGAGGAAGGGGCTATGAAGGGCACAGAGCAGTATAGGACTTGTTCCCTGCCCTTCAGAGGCTTACAGTCTAGGTGGAGACAGGAGGAGCCAGGAGAAAACAGTCCAGGCCAGCATGTTACAGGAATGTAAGATGTTTGGGGTCAGACCCACTAAGTGCTTCGATGCCTCCAGGGGCTCAATGCTCAGTGCTGGGAAAGACAATAACTCCCAACTCCCAGGGCCGCATTAGCCCACTTAGCATACCCTATCCACAGCCTCTACCCTATCATCTTAAAACATCTGACTCCTTGTTCAGCTGCTATCAAAGTGCAATGAAATGGGGGAGGGTGGGCAGTGGGGAAGGTCCTTGGAGGGGTTCCAGGGGCTGGTGTCACACTCTTCCTCCTGAAAAACTCTGCTCCCCGAGACATACCCCTGACAGAGGGATCCCCGCTCAAGAAGGCCTGTCCAATCACCAGAACCTCTGCCCCAGAAGGTAAGAGGAGGAGGCGGCCACTGCTTGAGCTGCCTGAGGTAGAACTGGGGACCCCTACTTCTAGCATACCCCTTCCCTCCCAGTCCACTAAGCTGGGGGGACAGGCACCCCAGAGCTGCCACCTAGGGCCGAGAGGGTACTAGAGGGAAAGGGTATGGGGGAGGGGAGCGGAGCAGAGAGGGACTTGAAAGCCCAGCTGGAAAAGAGGGGCGTCTGGGGCTCCTAGAAAAGTGCAGGGGAGGCCAAACATTGAGACTGGCTTCCCTGTGGGTGGCAGAGGGGGTGAGAGGAGGTGGGGTGGTTTGCTACAGGACCCTACCTTCGCCCGTGCTTTCACAGAGCAGGGCGGGGCATCAGGGGCCAGGAAAGTGCCACGTTCCCAGCCGTGTTCCAGGCTGTGCCCCCTTCAAGGTCACACTGCCCGACCTCAGAGAAGGGGAGGGGCCTCCAAAGTGTTGATGATGCCCCCACCCTGCTGGGCCCCCTTCAAAGTGCTATCTGTGTACTTCTCAAATGATAAAGAATCCGGGTTTGAGAATGCATGAAAGGGGCAGAAATTTCATAACCCCCACGAGGTGGTGAGCTGAAGGAGCCAGGCCCCTCCAGGAGCACCACCCAGAAGGTGAGGGTCACGCCAGCCCCACCTTACCTCTGGGAGAGCAGAAATGGGGAGCACAGGATGAAGACGTCTTAAATAATAGTTCGCATAATAAAAATACCTAGCGCTCTAATAAACCTATCATTCTGCTGTCTAATGGTTTTTTAAATAATTGGAAATGCCAAAGGCTGGGGGGGGGGGAGCGGGGGGGAAGGGTGGTGGCAAGCAGGATATGTACATGAGGAGGAGTTTAAATTAAAACACAAATAATAATTAAGACGCACAAACTGAAGGACTAAAGGCAAAGGTGTAGAAGAGGCTTGTGGGGGCAGTGGGGGGGGGGGGGTGGCGGGGCGGTGGGCCTCATTTCTAGGAGCTTGAGGCTTCCAGGGGGCAGATTAGGGCTTCCTCTTGGAGAAGATCAGCCGGCGTTTGGAGTGATAGAAATCTGGGAAGAGAGAACAGAAGTCAGCCAGGCCAGGAGGAAGAGGGCCCAACAGAGCCATCCATCCAAAACCCACAGCAGAGGGGTTAGGCACTCCTCCCTAGGGCCAAAGGGACACATTGCCAAGTACAGGGTAAAACTCTGGCAACTCCCACTCCGTCTCCCACGGCACCGTTCTACCAGGCATCCCATCACGCTTCCCAGACATGACTGATTATAACCAGACCAACATCTGTGGGCCTGCTCCAAGCCAAGCTGCCCACCACTACTGTGGTGGCCCTGTGTAGTTAAACGAACTAAAATCAAATAAAATGCAAAATTCGGTTCCTCAGTCACACCAGCCACATGTCAAATGCTCAATGGCTACATTGCGCCTAGTGGCACTGGACATTTGCATCACTGCACAGTTCTATTGAACCACACTGCTCTAGGAACGCAATTGGAGAACCCATGAGAAGTGTTCTGCCCACGATGGGGCCATATACATGTGAGCCACTATCTTCAGTATTGTTAGTTCTGCACCAGCTGTAAATTTCCCGTGGGATTCTTGACTGCATCGCCCTGAACCTCGGTTTCCTCACATATAAAATGAAGTTGACCATTTGTGTAGTGCTCTGAGGACTGAATGGAAGTGTGTGTGTGTGTGTGTGTGTGTGTGTTTGTGTGTGTGTGATGGGGAAGGTGAGTTAGATCTGGATAGGGCAGCCGGGAAATTACTGTCATTAGTTTTCTCTCCACTGCAAATTCACTGTGGGACCATAGGCAAACCACCCTACCTCTCTGAGCCTTATTTCCACTCCTATAAAAGAGTGGCAAGAATGTTATATGGAACAGGACTGCTTTAAGAACTAAATGAAACCTACCTTAGAAATTCACCTTAGCAAAGGGCCTGACATACAATAAATGTTCCCAGTAGATGTTAGTGAGTTGGTCATGGCTGTATACCTGCCATGGGACCTCAGGAAAGTTGCCCTGTCTCTCTGGGCTTGCTTTCCCTGTGGCCTAATGAGCAAACTGGACCAGACAGGTCCCTTGCAGGACCAGACACGGTCCCTCGCACCACAGATTCTGAGAGTCTTGATTCCTTCTAGTGTCCTTCCCTGCGTCTATCCTCACCTGTCATGCTGGTCTGCCGCCGTTTTCGGCCCTGAGAGGTGCCAGGTGCACCCGGAGACGCCTCGGGCCGCTCAGGGGAGTGAGGCATGAGAGTGCAGGACAGGGACAGGTCCAGGTGGTCCTCCCGAGCTGTCCCCGGCAGCAGGGTAGACGAGGTGCTGGGCCGCTTGCCCCCTCCCAGGTCATCCCGGCCCCCCCGGGGCCCTGCAGGCAGGTAGAGCTTGGGCAGGCCCAGGCCCCACACACGCTCCCAGGCAAAGTCGCCCTCCAGCGGTGTCTCGGTGACAAAGTCGAAGTTCCATCGCTCCCGGGCCTCCTGCACGCAGCCTGCCATTAACGCATCACAGTCTCGGCGCAGCTGCTCGCTGTCCACTGGGCCGAAGAGGCGGCGGCAGGCCTTGCTGCCATGTGGGATCTGGTGGGCATCCCTGGATGGCTCCGACATGGCACCTGCAGCCGAGACACAAGTAAGGTCCTGGTCACTCGGGAAATTGGACCCTACCTTTTGTTGGGGGTAGATGAAGTCTTCTTCATCTCAGATGAAGTCTTCCTCCTAGAACATGGGGTCTCTCTGGCTCCTTCCAGCTGGTTTGCCACCATCGCCTTCCCACAGGCCGTCCCCAGTCCCCAACCAACAGCCACCGGGTGGGGGCAGAGCTGGGTTAACCTGGTACCCCAAGGTCACTGGAGGAGGGAGCAGCTGAAGGACAAACTTGTGTTGACAAAGACAAGTTTTTTGCAATAGCAGGGATCAGAGTCCTGTTTACCGCCAGGCTTTATCAACTAAAATCAATTTGTTGTCCCCCCAAGGTGTCCCTCATGGGTGCGAATGCCCCAAGTACGTGTGAATTGCCAGAGTCCAGTAGTTTCCCAACCCCAGCCCTGGCCAAGAGGTCAGGTAGCAAATGAAAGGGCCGTGATCGTATAGCGGTTAGAACTCTGCGTTGTGAAAGGACAGGCTGACAGCTTCTCTGGCCTCCTGAACCCCTTTACCCAGATGCCCATGTGGGATAACCCTGTTCTGAAACAAAAGTACCCTGGCCCCTGGGATAAAAAACACCTAGGATCCAGTCCTAGCTTTGCTGCCTACTACCTAAAGTTTAAAGTCACTTAAAGGGGTGCCGGGTGGCTCGGTCGGTTAGGTGTCTGACTCTTGGTTTTGGTTCAGGTCATGATCTTGAGGTTTTGTGAGTTTGAGCCCCACATCAGGCTCTGTGCTGGCAGTGAGGAGCCTGCTTTGGATGCTCTCTCTCCCTCTCTCTGCCCCTCCCCTACTCATGCTGTCTCTGTCTCTCTCAAAAATAAACTTTAAGTAAATAAATAAATAACTAAATAATCACTGAAATTTTTTTTTTAATTTAAAAATTGTAAAAAGGGGCACCTCGGTAGCTCAGTCTGTTAAGCATCCGACTTTAGCTCAGGTCATGACCTCGCGATTTGTGAACTCGAGCCTCGAGTCGGGCTCTGTGCTGACAGCTCAGAGCCTGGAACCTGCTTCGGATTCTGTATCTCCCTCTCTCTCTCTGCCCCTCCCCCGCACGTGTTGCGTGAGTCTCTCTCTCTCTCTCTCTCTCAAAAATAAATAAACGTTAACAAAATTTTTTTAATTAAAAATTTTTTTAAATTGTAAAAATAAAATGTCACTTAATATCTCTGGGCCTCAGTTTTCTCATCTATAAAATGGAACTGTGGAAGCATCCTCAAGCAATAATAGGTCAGGGAGTCCCTTCAGGCAAGGCAGATGGAACAGAGTTGAGAGGCTGGCTCTTGTGGTTAAGAGTGTGAGCTCTGGAGCCAGACTGCCTGGGTTGGAATCCAGGCTCTGCTGGGTGACCCTAGACAAATGGCTTAACTTCTCTGGGCTCTATTTTTTCTCATCTGTAAAATGGAGACAGTATTAGTGACTGTCTCAGAGGATAGATGTGAGGATTAACTGAGTTAATGTAGGTAACATGCTGGGAAAAGCACCTGGTAGACAGAAGTGCTTGGAAAACAGAAGTGTTATTATTTTGCTCTGTGTTCAGTTCTGGCTGAGCCTTCTCCACATCTCTCCCCGGGCCACCACCTCCTTCAGACAGCAGCTGACAGGTGCTGTGTGCTGAGGGCCTTTCCCAAGGATGTCATCAAGCTGGAGGCCTGGGGGTGAGGAGGGGCTGGGCAGGGCAGGACAATGATTTCTCCCAGGCTGAGCCACATCCTGCCAGGCACATCAGGTGATCTGGAGTCTAGACAGCCTGGAAGCCCCTGCCCCATGTTGGCTACATCCAAGGAACTCGTTTTGCAGGCAAGAAAAATTAGAGGTGGCCGGTCTACCCGGTTCCTCTCCTCCCACTTCAGAAGAGGGAAAACCAAGGTTGAGTTTGCTCATGACGAAGAGCTGGCACCCACCTGCCCTGCTCTGGCCTGACTCCAGGGCTGAGTGGCTGTGCAACCTTGGCAGGGACTGGGTTTTCCCGAGGACAAGTCCTGCTTTGCAGGCTCTGAGTGACCTCCTCGGGCAGGAAGACCTGGACCCCTGCCACACCTACCCCTCCCCACCCCACCTCTCAGCGATGATGGGGGAGGAGAGGCACCAGGTGACCTCAGACCAAATTTAAAGAGCAAGAGTTTGACGAGATATGAGGCTTGCCCCCAAACCAGAAAACTGAAAAGGCCAAGAGCCACTGCCCCATAGAGGGGTTACCCAGTGCAGTATGTTTGCTCTCTCTCTCTCTCTCTCTCTCTCTTTTTTTTAACAGAATAAGTAACGAAGGCTCAGAGAAATTAAGTAACTTGCCCAAGACCACCCAACTCACAAGTGGCAGAGCCAGGATTTGAACCCAAGCCTGTTTGCCCTGCGTTCTGCGCTCTGGTGTTCATCCTTACTCTTCTCGTTTTGTATTATTAACTACAGTCCCAGCAGAATCATTTGGGGAACTTTTTTAAAAATATTTTTTTTAGGTTTGAGAAAGAGAAAGAGAGAGCACAAGTGAGGGAAGGGCAAAGAGAGAGGGAGACACAGAATCCAGACACAGAATCCGAAGCAGGCTCCAGGCTTTGAGCTGTCAGCACAGACCGACGCGGGGCTGGAGCCCATCGACTGTGAGATCATGACCTGACCCGAAGGTGGGCGCTTAACTGAGCCAACCAGGCACCCCACTTGGGGAGCTTTTTACAAATACAGATCCAGGGGCACCTGGGTGGCTCAGCCAGCTGAGTACTGCACTCTTGATTTTTGGCTCAGGTCATGATCTCACAGTCATGAGATGGATCCCCACTGGGGCCTCTGCGATGGGTATGGACCCTGCTTAAGATTCTCTCCCTCTGGCCCTCCCCCACTCACACTCTCTCTCAAGGAAAAATAAAAAAGAATAAAAAAACTACAGGGTTGTTTGGGTGGCTCGGTCAAAACAGCCACTGACTCTTGATTTTGGCTCAGGTCGTGATCCCAGGGTGGGGATAGAGCCTCTGCTTCAGGCTCCCTCCACACTAAGGGAGCCTGCTTGGTTAGGATTCCCTCTTTACTCTGCCCCTCCCCTGCTTGCGCGCGCGGGGCGCGCGCGCGCTCTCTCTCTCTCTCTCTCTAAAAAAACAAAACAACAACAAAAACAAAAAAACCCATATTGATAGGTCTCTCTATCAATTAATCTAGGTCCCAGGTTAATTAACTCAAATTAAGGGGGATTTAAGCAGGTGTTTGGCAGTTCCCCAGATGGGCACTCTTGGGGTGCCATTCAAGAGGGGATACACAGGATGGCCGAAATGGACATTCTGGGTCTCAGTGCCTCATTGGCACAAGGAGGAGGCGCCTGCCTAGGATTTCATCAGGACGCTGGGTATTCCCTGGCTTCCAGGAGCTGGGACCAGAATCCTTTCTCCTAACACCCCAGCCCATATGGCTCTCATAGGCTCCGCATCTGATCTCACTACCATTATCATAACTCCCAGTTCAGGGAAAGCTGAGAAACACAAACCCTTGTTTTACAAACAAGTAACTGAGAAGAGCTTCCTTTGTTGGCCTTCGTGCCTTAGATATCAACCAATTTTAATTCCGAAGTAAACAGTAAGGACTCATTACAGACTGTTGAACCAATGGGGTACTCTTTTTAAGGGGCGTTGGCAGAAGCGGCGAGCGATCTCTGCGCAGGCGAAGCGAGCGGGAAGGAAAGGCGGGTGAAACCGCATTCCGCGGGAAGGCGTGTTTGCTATTCGCGCCGGGGCCGGAAGGGGGCGCTGGTCGCCAGGAAATCAGGCGCAGGGTCGGAGGTGCGTGGGCAGAGCCTTGGACAGCAGCAGGGAGTTGTGATGAGTCAGTTTCCTGCAAAGCTCTCCCCACCCGCCAAAACTTCGCTTCCACTCGGGCTGCGCGTCACCCTCTGGAGGTGGCGGGGGGTGGGGACTAGGAGGAGAACCAGGGGCCGCAAACACGTCACGCTGAGCCAGTCAGGCTTCCGAAAGCCCCGCCACTGTTGGGAAACCGCGCGCTCCTCTGTGACACACACACACACACACACACACACACACACACACACACAGCACGCACAGGCGCGCAGAGGTTTGGGCCCTCCACCTTATCTCCACGCCCAAAGCACGGGATGAGTCAGATCCCTGGAAAATAAAAATAGACGAAAGCAAGGAAAACAAAACCGCTCGAAAGTCCTCCTCGAAACGCGACGTGGAGGGAGGGGAAGGGGAGCTGCCTTGGCGCCCTAAAGTGCCAAACCCTAGTAAATCCAAGATTCTTGTCCGAACTAGAAGGGCACCAGGGTCCCCAGAGGGCCCCCGACAGGACGGATGCACTGTGGCCCTCGCAGGGCGGCGGCGTTCGAAGGACGACTCGTCGTCCCCCGGCTCCGCTCAGACCTGTCGCCCTTGGAGAGGGCAGTTTGGTGGGGGGCGCCGGGAGCCCCTGGATGCTGCTGACAGAGTCCCGGAGCAGCGTCGCGCCCCCCCCCCCCGAAGTCCCACCCTCCGATTGTGACCCCTTCCCGGACAAGGGCTGCACGCCCCGCCGCCCCGCTGCGCAGGGCTGCGCTCCCTCCGCGGAGTCCGGCACCCCGAGTCGCGGGCAAGCTGGGCCGGGGTTCGGCGGGCGCGATGGAACAGAGGTGTGTCCGACTCCTGCTCTTCTCAAACCGACAGGCTGGCGTGGGCCCACCCCGCGCGGGGCCACCGCTCCGCGTCCTCGAGGGCGCGCTGCGAGGCGGGGACCGCACAACCAGTCCTGGACCTCCTCGCGTCCCCGGCTTCCCTGAGAACACTTCGTGCCAGCCAAATAGGTCACTGTGCTGATGGGGGGGTAGGGGGGTAGGGGGTCAGAGACCGCCGAGGGCCGGGAAGCTGACTTCTGGGGCGCCACTGTCCCCCACCAGCCCGGGCGGGGCTCTGACCTCACCCGGTTCGTTTCCCGGGGTCTCCTTGTCACCATGAGTCACCTCCTCGATTGCCCTGAAGGGACGTGTACCAACACGTTCCCAAGGACCAGGGACACAGCCCGCGCTGACCTCAGCGCCCAGCGGTGGCGGACACGGAGGCGTCGGGAACCTAGACCTCGGGGCGGGGAGACGGCACCTAGTGGATCCGGGAGCTGCTCCGGAGCGGATCGCTGATGAACCTGCTCGGCTCCGCGTTCCCCGCCCCTCCCGGAGCTTGGCGCTCAGGGGCTCCAGCCGCTCGCCGCTAGCGCTAACGGCGCCAGGGGTCCGCGGCGCCCGGGTGCCCGCCTCTCCTCCACCCTGCTTTGTTTCAAGGGGACGGGAGCGCGGCAGGGATCGATCCCTCCAACTCCTGCCCTCCCTCCGCCCGGAGTCTCCGCCAAACTCGGCCTCCGTCACACGGGCACTTACGGAGACACCCGTGGGAGCAAACCCCAGACCCACGCACCGACCCACTCACGCCATTCACCTGTGAAGACAGCACACACACAAACACCCGCGAGGACACACTCGCGGACGCGAACGGACGCACAGGCAGACACTTCTCGGCTCAGAGCTGCCGGTCCAGGGTCGGCTCCTGCCTGCCACGACTCCCTCACCTCTTCTGAGGGTCTCGGTGGCTCCGTGAATCCGCGCCCGGCTCCGGGTCTCCAGGTCACAGACTGGAGCAGTGGCTCACACCTCTGCTGGCACCGCCCGGCGCTGCTCTTATAAAGGATGGCTTCGGAGGCGGGACCCGCTGCTCCGCCCGCTGAAGGCCTGGGACCGCCCTTCCAGAGCCGCGGGACGCTCGTAGCTCCCGGCCTGGCTCTAGAACCTCAGAACTCAGATGCCAATGTTATCAGCTGCTGGAGGGCGTTTCCCTCCCCCCCCCCACCCCCCGCGCCTGGGCGTGTGTGCTCTACACAGTTGGTGGGGAAACTAACTGAGCTACAAATCTGGGTGGTTTTCATTGGGGTGTGAGTTGGCACTCCCCAGGAAGGGATGGCATTCTTAGCATAAGCCCTCTTTCTGGCCCCGAAAAGAGCATGAGGGGTGACCATTAATAAATAAAACTCCATAAATAATAAAAAAGATGTCCCTCACTTTGGAATTCCCAGAAAAGCCCACTATAGCATCACTATTCCTAGGCTCTCTCCCTAGACCACCTCTCCCAAAGCACCACCTGAAACACCCAGACACCTCAACAAAACATCTTGGAGGCCAGAAAGGGATCCAGTCCCTTTGATTGCACAGATGAGGAAATCAAGGCCCATAGAACTAAAGGTAACTGAGGTTCAGAGAAGTTCAGTGATCTGACTCAGGTCACACAGCAAGCAAATAAATAGCTGCGGTTGGAGCACGAGCCCATTTTCTTCTTAGTGTTTGTTTATTTCTGAGAGAGAGCACGCACAAGCAGGGGAAGGGCAGAGAGAAAGGGGGACAGAGGATATGAAGTGGGCTCTGTGCGGACAGCAGCAAGCCAGATGTGGGACTCGAACCTGAGATCATGACCTGAGATGAAGTCAGATGCTTAAGCAACCGAACTACCCAGGCATCCCTAGGGCATAGGCCTATTGCCTCCCACCCAGAGCCCTCTGCCCCTTGCCCTCTCTTACACAGTGGCTCTAGAAAGAGGGAAACACCCAGCACCCTTCATTTTCAGGTGACATTGATGAAAGACAATTCTGGAAATATCCACTAGTGCTTCTCCCAGATACAGAAGCAAGTGAGGTGCCCACTTCCTCCCACCCAGTTCACACCCCCAGCCCCTCTTGCACTCCATTTTTGCCTCCTTTAACCTAAAACATTTGCAGTTTTAGCTTTTAAAAAATTGCGGAGAACAGGGGCGCCTGGGTGGCTCAGTCAGTTAAGGGCCCGACTTGGGCTCAGGTCATGATCTCACGGCTGGTGAGTTCAAGCCTTGTGTGGGGCTCTGTGCTGACAGCTCAGAGCCTGGAGCCTGCTTTGGATTCTGTGTCTCCCTCTCTCTCTGACCCTGTCCCACTCACACCCTGTCTCTCCGTCAAGAATAAATAAACATTAGGGGCGCCTGGGTGGCGCAGTCGGTTAAGCGTCCGACTTCAGCCAGGTCACGATCTCGCGGTCCGTGAGTTCAAGCCCCGCGTCAGGCTCTGGGCTGATGGCTCGGAGCCTGTTTCCGATTCTGTGTCTCCCTCTCTCTCTGCCCCTCCCCCGTTCATGCTCTGTCTCTCTCTGTCCCAAAAATAAATTAAAAAAACGTTGAAAAAAGAATAAATAAACATTTAAAAAATGTTTTTTAATTGCAGAGAACAGAGGTACCTGGCTGGCTCAGTTAGTAGAGCATGTGACTCTTGATTTGGGAGTCTGAGTTCTAGTCCTATGTTGGGCATAGAGCTTACTTTAAAAAAATAAACTGAAATAGTAAAATAAAATAAACGTTTAAATCTTTTAAAAAAATTGCAGAGAACAGAATGTAAATTTGAACAGAAATCCCACTAAAAATTAGAACTCAGGCTTAGAACAGCTACAATTACTGACATCTAGGACTCTTCAGTGTCTAGAAATCTCTGTCCAGACATGCCCAGTTTTCTTCCTCTAATGCAGCTGACCTCAGGGAGGACAGGTCTTCTCTACTGCTGGCATAGGAACCCAGTTAGGAGTGGGAGGGCACAGAACAGACTCTCTTGCCTACTCTTGGATTTGGGCCAGGACTGCAGATGGACCTCAGGAGGGCCTCAAAAAGGCCAAGACCCCAGGACCAGTCCCCTCCTCCCTTTCTCCATGCAGCCCCCACCCCCAACATACACATACCAAAGACTGCGTTGTCAAATGTCCAGAAGAGGACAGGCATATCCTCCTACTGCCTTGACTCCCCTTGGCTTTCAGGCATTTCAAATAGACTTGACATTGTCTGTCTGTTTACTTTGGGGGAAAAAAAAGTTAATGAAGGCCTGTATTGAATTATTTAAAGTTTTGTGATACTGAACTTCACAAGATGATTCTTTTTGTTGTTGTTGTTGGGAAGTGAGTTCTGTTTTGTTTTTTTTTTTCTATAACTTTTAGCTCACCACCACCACAACAGAATTCAACAAGTATTAAGCACCTACTAAGTGTCTAATACTGTTCAGTACTTAAAAAAAAAAAGAGTTTCCAACCATACACTTGAGTGTGTAGCCAGGTGTGCCCTTAAAGGACTTCTGCCCTGAAGAGGGCAAAAGAGCAGGTTGTTGGAAGTCACATGCAAGATCTGATGCAAAAAATGCACACACACACACACACACACACACACACACACCCCAGATCCCAGGCCAATCCCAAGAGATCTGCTGCAAAGCACATATTGCTGTTCAGAGAAATTCAGACCAAGGTCTCCTTGAGGTCTCGGGGGGGTCTCCTGTATCCTACCACCCCCCTCTTTGCCCCAAAGCAGGCAGCTCAAAGGATAAACAGCCGCGAGTCAGTGCTCAACATGTTGGGACATGTTCCTGACGGCCGGAAGGCCAGTCAGGGCTACAGCCTGCTGCCTGGGCATGCTCCCCAGGAAGGAGGCAGCTTAGGGATGGAGAGAGGATCAGCCTGGGAGACAAGAAATTTCAGATCGGCTCCCACCAGGAAGGAGGTGATGATAGAAAGGAAAGGTGGAAAGCCCAAGCCTGAAGAAGGAGGATAGAAGTGTAGCTACAGGAGCTGCTCAGGAAGGGAGAGGAAGTACGAGGAACAATGTCACCGTTTCTCAGAAAATGTCTGGGGAGTCCCAAACAGGGGCACTTGGCTTTCAGAGGAATTCACCTCCACACAGGCTCCCAAGAAGCGAGACCCCCCCCCCCCAAAAAAAAGACAGAACAGAAATATTATTGCACCACTGAGAAGAGCAGAAGTCCTTCTTCTTTGTTTCTTCTTCTTCTTCTTCTTCTTCTTCTTCTTCTTCTTCTTCTTTTTTTTTAAGGAAGAATGAGTTTGGGAGCCTTATCCCTGACTTGCTGGGGGCTTTACCCAGCCAATATAAAAGATTAGGACTACTAAACAGCAAGACAGAGAAAAAAGTCTGTGACAGAATATGTGCCACACAAATACTTCCAGACTCCCTAAGCTGACAATCTCACCTTCCCAGAGTCTGAAATTTCACCGTTAGAAATTCATTTCTTTGGCATGAGCTCATTCCGTTCTTTATTAAATAAACTCACATAAGCAAAGTGCTTAGCATAGTGCCTAGCTCAGAAATCACTCTGTGAATATTAGTTAATATTGTTGCTATAGAAGCCCCTCTAGGAAGGGGGTTTTCATCCCTGATTAAGTACTCACTTACTTAATCACTTACTTAGTGGGTACCTTAGATAGGTTTCCTAGAAAACACACCTGAAGTGGAGATACTCTTTTTTAAGTTTATTTATTTAAAGCGAGCTCAAGTGGGGGAAGGGCAGAGAGAGACAGAGAGACAGAATCTCAAGCAGGCTCTGCACTGTCAGCACAGAGCCCAAGACAGGGCTTGAACTCATGAACCGTGAGACCATAACCCAAGCCAGTCAGACACTTAACCCACTGAGCCACCCAGGTGCTCTGAAGTGGAGATACTCTTGAACGAGGTTTCTTGGGGAGTGCATTCACAATCAACACCTGTGTGTGTGGGGGGGGGGGGGGTGTACAAAAGGAACAGGATCTAGCAGAGAGATGAGTTGGACTATAATGGAGACTGGAGACTCCAGACAGGCCCTAGCTGATCCCACAGGGAGCTCTGGAGCTGGGATGCCCTGCTGAGCTCCCTGAATTGAAGTAAGGGAGCTAGACCTTTATATTCCTGCTTTCACCAGTCATTTGAATGTGTCTGCCCCTGGAGTAGGGAGGGGGTGCATGACCTTGGACAAGAGAGCTCCCTTATATGGGGCCGATTCCTGAAGAAAGACTCATCAGCAACCCATGCTCCCAACAGCCAGTAGGGAGAATGTGTGCCTGGGTCCTGCAGAGGGTTCTGGGGGGTACAGCACAGGTGAAAGGGCTGATCAGATCATTCAGGGACTAGAAGGTGGCGAGGAAACCCTGGGAACACAGGCAGCTGAGGAATGAAGGGCTCTCTGTACCTTGAACGTATTGTTCGCTGTTCCTAGAATGAGTTTTCCTGACCAACCTACCCCACCCACCTCCACTCCTTTCGCTACCTGTTGAACTCCTACTGATCCTGCATGACCCGACCCTCATGACCCTTCTGAAGGTGGCCTTCCCAGGGCTTCCTCTGGCTCCCAGAACTGGTGAGCAATCCATCTCCCTGTGCCTTGCTGGCTTGCTTGGTTTGTGGGCCTAGTGCATTGCCTGAGCTGGGAACCTGGAGGGGATGAGCCCATATTTTATTCATCTTTGTACCTTTGAGGTCTAGCGGCCTCAGCCAGAGCTCATGGAATATTTATGAAAGGGCCATTTTTGGCCTGCCTCTGAGATTAGGCTTCAGTGTCACTGCTTCTGAGTCCCTTCTTCTATTTATTCATTCATCTATTCACTCATCCATTCATTTATAGATATATAAAATTAACACTCATTGCTCAACCCAAGAACCAGAACATTACAAATCACTGACACCTTCCTGTGAGTTCCTCCCTTATCCTGCAGTAAACACGATCTTGAATCTTATGTTGAACTTTCCTTTGTTTTCAGTAGTTTCATCCCATGTGGCCAAGACCTTGACGCTCACCCAGTTTTCTTTTTTTTTGTTTTTTTTTTTTGTTTGTTTTGTTTTTGTTTTTTGTTTTTTTTTTTTTTTTGGTGCCGTGACTCGGATCTCACCCACTTTTCTATGTGTTCCCAGCCCCTCCTTGTACTTACACAGGGTCACGTGACTAGTTCTGGCCAATGAAATGCGAGCATAAGTGACATTTGCCTCTTCAGGGCTGAAGCCAAGTGAAACTCTCCAGGCTTTCTGCCTCCCATGGCTGTGGCAAAAGTGGGGGTTCGTGTCCCAGATGCTGCCACCTCAACATGGTGGAGCTTCCATCAGCCTGGGTTCCTGGCAGATTGTGTGGAACAGAGTACCCCACCGCTTTGTGTGGGATCTGTGAGAAAGCAGTAACCCTTTATTGTGTAAAGTCACTGAGATGTGGGGATTATTTGTTCCTGCACCATAACCTACCTAAGATTTATCCGTGTGGCCGTGGGTGGTTGCCATCTGTAGAAGGCCGTGGCACCCAATGAACTACACCTCTGGTTCTTCACACTCTTTCGTAGTTTCTTCCCCTTAAATCTGTCTAGGTTGTAACTCTTTGGGCCAATAGAATGGGACAGAAATAAGCTGGTACCCGCTCCAGGTTTAAGCCTTAAGAAGGTCTAGCCTCTTTCTGGGGCACCTGGGTGCCTCAGTCGGTTAAGCATTCAACTCTCGATTTCAGCTCGGGTCATGATCTAGAAGTTCGTGAGTTCAAGTCCCGTGTCGGGCTCTGTGCTGACAGCTGAGAGCCTGAAGCCTGCCTCGGATTCTGTGTCTCCTTCTCTCTCTGCCCCTCCCCCACTCATGCTTTGTCTGTCTCTCTCTCTCTCAAAAATAAATAATCATTAAAAAAAAAAAAAAGAAAAGAAAGAAAGTCTAGCAACTTTCTGCTTTTGCGTTCTTGGGGGCCTTGAAACATGTGTGAGACTTTGATTACTCTGAGACCACCATGCTGTGAGAAATCATGTGGAGAGGCCACGTGCAAGACAACTGAACCCCTCCCCGACACACACCAAATAGCCCCATCTGACCTCCTAGCTCATGGCCAGCATTAATGTGCCAGCCATGTGAGCAGCACCCTCTTGAAAGTTGATTTCCCAGGCGAGCCTTCCCAGTCGAAGCCGCATGGAGTAGAGACAAGCCGTCCCCCATGTGCACCTGCCTGAATTACGGAATTGTGAGCAAATAACGATTGTGCTTCTCACCACGTTCTAACATGGTTTCTTGTTCATTAAAACAGGGCTCAATCATTTTCACTGTTATTTAACATCCGGTGGTCCCCATCTCCTGTCAGGGAGCACTTGGGTTATTTCCAATATTGTGTTATTCTATTCTGACTATTCTTATCCAATCCTCTAGGGCACACATGCCAGAATTTGTCTTGGATATACACCTAGGAGTAGAACTGCCCACCATCTTCCTGTCAGGAAAAGTGATTGAGAAACACCACCCAGTGTCTGGGCCCGTCTATCTCTTTCAGGATTATTGGAGCAAGCGTAAAGCACTGAACAAATAGTAGGGATTATCATTGTTTGCATTTTTGTGGAGGAACAAACAGGAATCCAAAACAATGAAGCAGTAATGTTGGAATTACAGATATCAGGCACCTGAGAGCAGACATTTGGTGGAAAAGGAAACTACCCACAGACACTGGGTTCACTGGCCCTCAAAGCTCCAAGACACCCTTCTCCCAGCCCCATTAGCTGAGAACAGCCTTCTGGATGATCCCCCAAAGAGTAGGAGTTATGTGATCTTTCACTGTTTTCTTCTCTCATATTATCTTTAAGTACCTCCCAAAGAATAGCCCCGGCCTACACATCAAAGTCCTGAGGGTGTTGGGTTTGGATCTTTTGATTGCACAGAAGTGTGGAGTCTTAGGAAGTGATTTCAGAATTTCAGATTTATTATCTCACGCCTCACGATCTTTTCCTCCCTGCCTCCCCATCCACGACAGGTGTTGTGTGTGTGCGCGCGCGCGTGTGTGTGTTTTAAGTAGACTC
The DNA here is from genome assembly GCF_018350215.1 of Panthera leo. Classification (NCBI taxonomy): domain Eukaryota; kingdom Metazoa; phylum Chordata; class Mammalia; order Carnivora; family Felidae; genus Panthera; species Panthera leo. The sequence continues at coordinate 34,994,578 of NC_056683.1, read as the reverse complement.
TACACCCAACATGGAGCCTGAACTCCCGACCCAGAGATCAAGAGTCACCTGCTCTACCGGCTGAGCCAGCCAGGCACCCCCACGACAAGTGTTTTAGACTCATATTACAGATGGGGAAACGGAGGCCCCAGGAGGCACTGACTTTGGCTGAGGTGACACAGGCAGAGAGGCTGGGCAGGCCCAGGCCTCTGGCTGTGGCCCCACCCTCCCATCAGCTGCTTGTCCTTGTCTTTGCTTCCCTAGGATGGCTCTGAGCGTCACCCATAGTCATAATACCGCCAGGGCCATTGCCGAATGCCAACAGCTGCAACCACCAAGCCCCAAATGCTGGTGGCCCGAATCTCAGAGCGAGGAGGGAGACAATATCTCCTGTTCCACACATTCAGTTTGCTGTAAGGAATAATTGAACGGTTGTCCTCATCTCCTTTTGGGTACATGTAAGCAGCTCAAGGCTGGACTTAGGAAGAAAAGTGGGGGGTGCGTGTGCAGATGCTACTACCCACCGTAACAAATAAACTCTCCAACTGATTTTCAAGACAACCCAAAGAAGTGTATTTCTCACACACGTATGAATACAACTAAGGTGTTGTGGCTGGCGAGTAGCTGACCTCCACGTGGTGATTCAGGGATGCAGGTTCTTTCCACCCTGTAGTTCCCCATCCCCTAGGACATCAGGGTCTCTGCTTCCAGCAGGCCTATGCCTTTCTTCACATCTGGCTCAGAAGTCACGTGTATCATTTCCCACCCCCATTTCATTGATAAGAACTTGTCATGCGTCCCCACCTAGATGCAAGGGTCAATGTAGTCCCTGGATAGGGGCACAGATTTGTGATGAGCTGCTAGTCATCTGTGCCACAGCAGGAGAGAGAGGCAAATGAAAGCCTCTCCCTGCCTTCTACCCCCGCCCCCCACCTTCCTATAAGAGAGTCTTTTCCTTTTTTTTTTTTTAATGAGTCTTTTTTTTTTAAATGTTTATTCATTTCTGAGAGAGAGAGAGAGAGAGAGAGAGAGAGAGAGAGAGAGAGCACAAACGGGGGAGGAGCAGAGACAGAGACAGACACACACACAGAATCCGAAGCAGGCTCCAGGCTCTGAGCTGTCAGCACAGAGCCCCACATGGGGCTCGAACTCACAAACCGCGAGATCATGACCCGAGCCGAAGTCAGAAGCTTAACCGACTGAGCCACCCAGGTGCCCCAAGAGAGTCTTTTCCTGATGAGGTTCTGGACCTTGCCACAAGAAGAACAGTGCCACCTCTGAGCCGCGTGAACTTAGACCTCAATATCTTCATCTATAAGATGGGTACTTTCATATCCACGGTCTTACAACCTCCCTGAGAGGATGGAAAAACATGAAATAGGCCTGATCCTCCTCAGTTCCCAAAGGAGGAAACCAGCACACAAAGAGACAGTGTGACTTGTCTAAAGTCACACAGCGGGATCCAATTTCCTCTCTCTGGTACACAGGTTTGTTTTGTTTTGTTTTGTTTTTACTAGTCAACATCAAAGTCTGCTGAGAACACTGAAATGCATGGAAAACCCCTTACTCAGCAAATCCATCTGAAAACTGCCTGGGGGCCTTGGAGGATTGTTAAGAAAGGCCTTTTATTGCCTGAAATGCAGGTACAGAGACCCTGACAGGTTCTTGATGGGGTTTGTGGGAGCCAGCCTGGCTGGTGGGGCCGGGGGTGAGGCTTCAGGGAGGGCCCCATCCTCTATCACCGTGTAGAGGCCTGAACTCTCTCCATCAGACCTCGCTCCCTCTAGTTCACTGCCTCTCAACAGAGTGGGAAGAAAGGAAAACCCCTTTGGAAAAATGTTCAGATCCTGCAAACATATGGGCTCTCTCTGGAAGAAGACACAAGAAATAATGACTGCGTCACCCATGTCCGGGGCACCGAGCACCATCCAACTGCGTGGACAGTGCCCCCTGGAGTTGTGCTGTGTACAGACTGCTTGGCCCAGGGTACAAGGTAGGCTTATTCCTCATAATGTATCTTTGTAATCATTAATATCATTTTGTTTTTTTAATGTTTATTTATTTTGAGAGAGAGAGAGAGAGAGAGAGAGAGAATCCCAAGTGGGTTCCACACTCAATGCAGAACCCAACGTGGGAATCAATGTCACAAATCATGAGATCATGATCTGAGCCAAAATCAAGAGTTGGACACTTAATCGACTGAGCCACCCAGGCGCCCCTCATTTTATTTTTTTATGTTTATTTACTTAGTTTTGAGAGAGAGAGAGCGTGTGGGAGCTAGGTAGGGGCAGAGAGAGGGAGAGAGAGAATTCCAAGCAGGCTCTGTGCTGTCAGCACGATTTCTGGCCCTCTCCAAACCTAGTGAATGAAAATTGGGTGAGGGTCAGCCAGCTACGCAAGTTCACAGGTCATTTGAAAAATCTCCCGGGTGCCTGAGACATCCACATCCTCCACCCTCACAGCTTTGGGGACCCTGATGTAGTCTATCCAGGCTCAAGACCCCTTCCTCAGCTCAAGAAGTTCTCAGCAGACCCTTCTACCCTGGTGAGAACGAGAGAAGTAGGGATGGGGGTGCAGGAGGGGTGCTCGAGGCTGAGTGAGCAGAAGGCTGGCTTTTCCTCCTGGGCAGTCGGCACCCCCCACCCTGCAGCGCTGAAGCCCCCACTCCCTTCCCCCTCCCGCCCGCAGAACGCCAAGTCAGCCTCTCTGGAGGCACAGCTCAGGCTTGGCCTTGCCCGGGCTAGTCTTTTGTTACATCATCCTCTGGCCTTGCGGGTGCTAGGGGAGCCAGCCGCCCACTCACCGCTGGATACAACCAGCTAATTATATCACCCAGAGACCCAGGGCGGGGGCGTGTGGGCATTTTTCAGCTGACCCAGCCTGTTTCTACTTGCTCTGCATGATCGTTCTTGATTTTTCATAATAATAATAACCACTACCAGCCAGGAAAAAAAAAAAAAAATCGCCCGGGGCTGTGGAGCAGGCTGCTGGAGCAGGAGCCCGGGGCCACCTGCTGCTCCAGAGAGACCTACTCAGCATTCTTGGTTTACAAAATGAAAAGCAAGTCTCCGGATTCCCAAATCAGGGCTCCGTAGGCGAAGCGGCTCTCAGGACAGGATACGCTGGAATCAGCAGAATCAAAAAGACAAATATTGTTTCGAGGGCATCAACAACAGTAGCACAGTAATGTAGTTTTTCCAAATCTTTCAAGTTCCATTTATAGTTTAGTCAAAAGTGCAGGGAGTTCTGCTTCTCCATAATTTCCTGTATTTATTTTTTTTGAGGAGACAATGCACTCACGTGTTTTGTAGTCAAAAGATGCAAAAGACAATGCAGTGAAAATGTTCTATCCTATCCCTGCCCTCCAGCCACCCATTTCCTTCCCAGAGGCTGTGGCTGGTTGCTGCGTCTCCTGCCAGAGGTAGACCCGTGGACATCCAGGTCCCCAGTCCTTCCTCCAAACCCCAGGGGACAGACTGGTTTCAGAATCTAGAACTTTTCAGATTTCAGACATGTAATAAGGTGCAAACGCACGTACTCAGTAACACCCCCCACCCGATTAGGTTGTATATTAGGATGACTCACCTTTGGGGTTTCCGTACCGTCAGCTCCGTGCCCAGGGAACCCTGTCGGTCCCAGGCAAACAGGATGATTGGTCGCCCGAGGTCTGGGGTGTAAGATATTCACACTAATAGGGGTAAGTAACACTGCAAAATGTCTTCACATCCTTTTAGCTCTGGTATTGCTACCGTACAAAATTTGACACAAACCAAAGATTGTGTATATATATATGAATATATAAATATTCATATATTCCCATCACCTGGCCACATGGAAGCACAGTGTGGAGCACGTTGCTTTTTTCCACTCAATTTGTCTGACAGCTATTCCACGTCGGTACAAGGAGCCCCATTCCCTTTGCCATCGCATGGCACTCCATCATGTGGACAAACATTTTGGCTGCCCCTAGTCTTTCGTTATTACAAACACACATGGTTTTAGATGTAGCTGCCTGCATGGCAGGTAGCAAAGGAAGAATTGATCTTCAATTCTAATGCTTATTTGTGACTGAAAGTTTAAGTCCAAGCCTGATCAAGAGTCTGGCAAGGGGCACTTGGGTGCCTCACAGTCAGTTAAGCAACCAACTCTTGATTTCAGGTCATGATCTCACGATTCGTGAGTTCGAGCCCCATGATGGGCTCTGTACCGACAGCGGAGAGCCTTCTTGGGGTTCTCTCTCTGTCCCTCTGTGTCTGCCCCTCCCCTGCATGCTCTCTCTCTCTCTCTCTCTCTCAAAATAAATAAGTAAACTTAAAAAAAAAAAAAAAAGGAGGCAAGATACAAGAAGTCCTGCTGACCTCTCCCAGACCTCCTGCACCTGTCCAAGCATTTAACATCATGAAAAGGCATCAAGAATGATTTTTTTTTCCAAGTAAGAAAGACACATGCTGTACTAGGGTTCTCTAGAGAAACAGAACCAAATTTTGTATACACACTAAATATATATACAGGTATCCCTCGCTTTGCAAAAGTTTGCATTACCACACTCTGTTTTTATGCAAGACCTACGTTTGTACCTGGTTTTGCTAACCAAAAGAAATCTGAAGAGGACTGTCACTTTTACAAAAAAATGGGGGGGAGGGGGGTGCCGAGAGTGAAAATAGCGTTCAGTGTTTGTTCTGCACCCAGCTGTCGTAGACACAGCGCACTGGGGCAGGGAGAGTGGCGCCACCAACTGTAGCTCCCGCCCCCGGGACTGCCTTCAGCATCTCAGCACCAAGCGGCCACAGCTTTGAACTGTGTCTGTGAACATCCGTGCTTTATCTCAATTTATTTCATGCATCCATTAGCAAGATGTGTCCTAACAGATCTGAAAAGCCTAAGAGAAGTTTATTTCGGCTCTGAGAACACTCAAAAAAATTCCATGGAAGTTGACAGCAATTCCTTCTTCGCTTTCACCGTATGGGCTTACGAAAGTTTTTGTAGAACACTCTACTTTCTGCGTATGTATCCAGAGACAGACAGACAAATAGGTTTACTGTGAGGTACTGGGGTTTGTGCTTTTGGGGGAGGGCTGTTATGTCCCTCATTGTAGGGGCAGGGTGGCAATTTCAGCAAGAGTTGATGTTGCGACCTTGGAAGACCCTCCAGAGGCAGAATTCCTTTGTTTCTTAGAGTGTGGGTGGGAGCCTCGGTGGTCTTTTCTTGTAGGCCTTCAGCTGACTGGATGAGGCCCAACCACATTAAGGAGGGTAATTACCTCAATAGACTCAAAGTCTATTGATTTAAATGTTAATCACATCTAAAAGATACCCTCTCGGGGCGCCTGGGTAGCTCAGTTGGTTGAGTGACCGACTTCAGCTCAGGTCATGATCTCAAGGGGCCGTGAGTTTGAGCCCCGCGTTGGGCACTGTGCTGCCAGCTCGGAGCCTGGAGCCTGCTTCTGATTCTGTGTCTCCCTCTCTCTCTGTCCCTCCCCAGCGCATGCTCTGTCTCTCTCTGTCTCAGAAAATAAACATTAAAAAAAAAAATTAAAAAAATAAAAATAAAAAAATAATAAAAGATACCCTCTCAGCGGAGCCCCTGGATGGCTCAGTGGGTTAAAGCGATTGAGTTCGGCTCAGGTCATGATCACTCAGTTTGTGAGTTTGAGCCCTGCACTGGGCTCTGTGATGACAGACAGCTCAGAGCCTGGAGCCTGCTTCCTATTCTTTGTCTCCCCTCTCTCTGCCCCTCCCCTGCTCTCTCTCTCAAAAATAAATAAACGTTGAAACAAAAAAAAGATACCTGGTGTTTGACCAAACAACTGGGTACTAAGTTAATACAAAATTAATCATCATACCTATTTAATGCTGGGGTATTTAATACTTCAGCTTTGAGCATTTGTCAGGGATGGGATGTGAAAGTCCCCACCTTTCCAGAATTAACAGTCACAGAGGGACACATAAAATAATCACAAAGCGTATGAAGCAGCTAGTATGGGATAAATGGCAAGGTTCTGAGCATGGCCTGAAAAAGTCCCCTCAAGTATAGTCCAGAAATCCAGAGATACACTGGAGTTCATGCCTAACACTGGGACGAGCAAGCTTCCCCTCTTGATTTTGCCCATTTTTAAATAAAAACATAAATCTTTAATAAAGAACAGCAGAGGGGCTCCTGGGTGGCTCAGTCGTTAAGCATATGACTTCAGATCAGGTCATGATCTCATGGTTTGTGAGCTGGGACCCAGTGTCGGGCTCTGTGCTGACAGTGCGGAGCCTGCTTCAGATTCTCTGTCTCCCTCTCTCTCTGCCCTTTCCCCCTCTCTCAAAAACAAATAAATAAACATTAAAAAAAGAAGAAGAAGAACACCAGAGCAGCCTTAAGAAAGCTAGAGAACACCAGCTGTCAATAAAGAACACAGGTATGACAGGGATCCTCCCTCCCTGACCTGTGACTGTTCATCAATTTCAGCTTCTGGTTGAGTTTCCAGACTTAACATATTTTCCCAAGTAGACCTATAGTCAAGTTCCTAAGCTGCCAAACACTCCAAGATTTCAGAGGCTTCTTGTTCCACATAGATTCAAAAGGCCTTCCAGCTTCTCCTGTCTGCGAAGAGCTTTGCTCCAAGAACTAAGCCATGTTTCTGCTGGTTTACCTTGAGAACAAAACAGACCCAGAGTGTATTCATTCATTCATTCATTCATTCATTCATTCAGGTAGAGGCTATGGCTGCAAGAAGAGACATAAAGTACTATGCACCAGTAACAAAGGAAAACAGATTCACATGTGCAAAAATCCCACCCGGGTAGGTCTCAGTGACCAGGCCCAGTTAAAGAAAGAAGCTGGTTTGGGGCGCCTGGGTGGCTCTGTCGGTAGGCGTCCGACTTAAGCTCGGGTCATGATCTTGCGGTTCATGAGTTCGAGCCCCGCATCGGGCTCTGTGCTGACAGCTCAGAGCCTGGAGCCTGCTTCGGATTCTGTGTCTCCCCCCTCTCTCTGCTTCTCCCCCACTCACACTCTGTCTCTCTCTCAAAAGTAAACAAACATTAAAAAATAATTTAAAAATAATTTAAAAAATTAAAAAGAAGAAAGGAGCTGGATTTCATCAGAAGTCTGAATTAGGAGTCCCCTTCCCCAAATTAAAGGAGGATCCAGGTGGGGCTGAAATTTATGTAATGATGGAAAGAAGAAGAACACAATTATAAATGTAATATTGCCTGGCACTCCCCATGCAAATAAGTCCTGGAAGCCTCCCTTCATCAGCCTTACCATAAATCTACCCTGTTTATGGCTAAATAAAGATCAGGGAGGCGGTGGTGTACATGCAAGGAGTGGCACCTTAGGGGCCACAGTTTTAAAACTTAAAGGCCTAGACTAACCTGGGCTGGAGGAGAATACAAGAGAGGCGAGAGGGGATGGGGTCATCTTGCAGGGCCCAGTTTAGCCCCATCTCGTGCATCTTGTACCCCGGCTGCCTCTACGTGGGGTGCTCTGCTGGGTGGTGTCCAATCCCTGCCTCCCCCAATAGCAATGATTACAGCAGCAACAACAAATTAGTATTATAGCAGCTGACATTTAATGAGCACTTTCTATGTGCCAGGCACTGTTCTAAGTACTTTCTCCATAGCTACTCGGTGAATATTCATAACAACTCTATGAAGCACCATTATGGTCATCCCCATTTTAAAGATTAGGAAACTGAGGTAGAAACAGATATGAAACTATTTGCCCAAGCCAGACAGAGACAGAACAAGGATTTGAACCCAGACAGGCTGGCTCCAGAGGCAAAGCTCTTACCCACTAATAACAATAACAGCTAACACTTAGGTGGGTATTACAACCAAAGCACAGAAAGGTCCAGGCACTCGCCCGAGTCGCACAGCTAGGAAGCTACAGAAGAGGGACTTGAACCAGGCAGTCTGGTTCCTGAGGCCACATTTTTGCGCACGGACCTGAACCCCTGTGCCATGACTGGATTTTAGGGTAATCTGAGAGCAGTGGTCACGGCTTCCATTTCTCTTCATTATGTGTGGTGCCTACACTGTAGAATTTAATAAGCACCCGATAAATACTCAGTGAATCTTCATCTAAAAGAACTCTTTCCGATATATACAGAATGTTCCAAGTTCATTGTAGAAAATCTGGAAAATACAGAAAGCGTCCAAGATGAAATGCAAACCATCCTCCCTACAGCAGGGATAACCCCAGCTAACATTTTGGTATCTTTCCAGCCAGTGTTACAAAATATGGATCCCATTCTATGTCCTGTTTTGAAACCTTTTTTCTCACTTATCAATACATCCCAAACATTTCCCATGACCTTACATTTTCTTCTGCAACTTCTACAGAGGAATAATCTGTGATTGCTCAAGTGTCCTGACCAGGGTGCTGCTAGCAAGGAGCCACAGTGTCCCCCACAAACAGCTCTCTCCCACCAACCTCTCCATCCCCCCCTTATGCTCACCATATACATTTGACCCTCTTCTACTTCCTGGTCTCTCTGGAAAGCTCATGGCATTCCCTCTGCCTTTCTCTTAGACTCAGGGTCTCCTCCACTCCTACCAAGGGCATGTCCCCATCTTTCTCAATCCTGTCCCCATACCTGTACAATCCTGTTTTCCCATCTCTAAGCCACACTGCACCCTTCTCACACCTTCCCTCGGCCACGATCAAACTTTCCCAGCCTGTGCCCCATTCCCGCAGGACTTGCTAGAAACAATCCAATTCCATCAGCAGGCTGGCATTAGGCAATGTGTGTTGCAATGCACGGAGCGGCAGGGAAGACAACACCAGCTTCGAGGTGCTGGAGGCTGCCGTGGGGGAGGCTGTCCCAGGGACACAGGTGCATTTCGAGCAGGGGCCTTCGAAGCACAATGTCTTTTACCTAAAAGAGATCTCTTGTGGTGTGATTTCGAGCTACCAGACAGGGCCTGTGAGAGCTATTTTGGTGCAGGGAGCTCTTTTGATGTACCTTAAACCCCAACAGGGAGGCGAGGCCTAATCCACCCTAAGGGTGGGGCGGCCTGGGCGCCTTGCCCCATTAGGACGGAATGAAAGGCTTTTGAAGGTGGTGGCTCAAGACAGGTGGCTTCTTGATTGCAGCCACACTGTCTCAGCCAGGCTGGAGGAAAGAGGGGGGCTGTGCAGACAGCTGGCAGGAGGAGGAAGCCTGGGTGGGGTGATCCGGGAGATGGATGGGACTTCTTCCAGACTTGCTCCGCCTGACCTGTGCTCTGTGACTTCAGGCAGGTGCCTGCGCCTCTCCAGCATCATTGTCATGATAGCACCTATACTACCTACCTCACAGGTTTTTCTAAGATGAGATAACTTCAGTCAAAGTGTTTTGCCAGGGGTAAAACCTCAAAGTCAGGTGTGGTTAGACTTCTTTGACTCTTTCTTCTCTTTTTTCTTTTTTTCTTTCCTTTTTTTTTTTTTTTGGAAGGTGCAGTGAGCAACTTTATTTTTAAGGCATTTTTTTCCCTAACTGCATTTTCCCCTACAGACAAGTCAGAGGATGGAACTTACTGCTCAGAGAGCCACACCTGAGTCCCCTTAGCTCTGGCCTTCTGCAGCCCCCTATCTCTCTGCTCCCAGAGCAGCTCAGATTTTATCACTGGTACTTATTGGGGGACCAGCCTAATTCATTGGAACAGTGGGGGGAGGGGGGGGAAACCATCTTCCCAGATTGCCCAGGATTGAGGGCTTTCTCAGGATGTTGGATTTTCGGTGCTAAAACCAGGCCGGTTCTGGGTACATAAAGGATGGCTGGTCACCATAAGGGTACCTAGAAGTTATGTGGTTCAGTTGCTGAGTGTGTGAAGATGTGCTATGTGCATTTGTTTGTAAGATGCATGCATATGTGTAGGGCTTGTATAATGTGTTGTATTTAGTGTGGTGTGGGTCATGTATGCATGTCGTTTGTGTGCAATGTGATGGGTTTTTTTTAAATCAGAGGTTTAAGTATATATTTTGTGTTCGGTGTAGTGTGGAATGTATGCCTGTCATCGGCATGAAGAGGGAGCGGTGCGCTGTGGTGTGTGGATGTGAGTGACTCACGTATTCTGCAAAATACATGGTGTTTGTAGTGCGTGCTCGTATAGGTGGTGCGCTAGTGTGTGTTGTGTGTGAGGTATTGAGGGACTTCTGCCTTTGGTGAGCAGAGTGAACGCCGTGATCAATGTCGGAACTGACAAGTACCAGTGGTGGGCAGGTACACGGCGTTGCGGTTTGCGCATGCTCCGAGTGCCGTGGTGCGTGGATTTTGTGTGGCGTGGGGGAGACGCGGATCATTTGTGAGCCAAAAGCAGAGTGTAGCCGTGTGTGGAGGTGTGTGCTAGTGTTATCTGTGCGGGGAGTGTTACCTGTGCAGGTGTCACCGCGTTTGGGCTGCTCTTGGGGGCTGCCTGGTAGGAGGCGCGGATCTCCGCGGTGGGGAGGGGGCCGGAGGACGAGAAGGGGCGGGGCCGGGGCGGAGGAGGCGGGGCTGGGGGCGGGGTCGGGGGCCCTCGGGCCAGACTCGCTCATGCTGCAGGCCTGGGGGCCCCCTTGCAGGGCATTCTGGGAAGCGGGGCCGCGCCCACCGCAGGGGCCTCCGGGAAGTGGTGGAGGCGGGAGCGCTGAATTTGCACGTGGTGCCCAGCGTGTGTCTGCTCACCTGGTGCGGACTGGGCTTTGTGACAGCCCCTCGGTGTCTACATTGTCTAACTTAAGGGCTCTTGGCAGCCGAGCGCCTTGCCTCCTACCTGTATTTCCCCCGTTAGTACTCCGGGCCAGCTCTTGAGGGGAGTTCTTATCCCCACCAGACGGGTGAATGACCTCAACCTCGGAGAGGTGAAGGAACCCGCTGCCCTCTGCCCTCGGCTCCCTGACGCGCCAACTTGCTGCAAGTGAGTTTACGGAGGAGAAAAACGCCATAGGGAAATGGAACTCTGGGTAGCGTGACCCTGAGTGTTCTCAAACACCTGTCGCAAGGTGCTTGCCAAAATCTCTCCTAAGACCTTTCTGAATTTCTAGCCCATGATGGAACTAGGTTTAGTGCCATAAAAGCAAAGTTGGAAGAATGAAGTTGTTGGATATGCTTATAGGGTTAAATATGATACTTCCCAGAGGGTATATAGTTGAATAATAAAGAAGCTAATTGTCCATAATTATGTTTAATACCCACTGTGGAGTAAAGGATTAACATCTTTTTAAACTCCACGTGGTCATAGTCCAGATTTGCTTCTGGTGGGATCGACGTCCTCCTCCACTTTCTCCTCCTCCTCCTTCTTCCTTCCATCTGTCCTCATTCCTTACTCTTTCTTCTACCCTTTTTCCTGTGCATTTGATCTGTTAAGTTGGATCATATGAAAGCGACCCTTTCTTTATGTAGATCAAAACGAGTTAAATGTTGGCAATTCTGTATGTTCAACCTAACACGTTTAGGAAAGCTCCTTTATGTTTTACAACATGCAGGGAAACTGTGTTGGATTAGAGTTACAGAAATTCTGAGATTCTCACAGATGAGAGCAGCTTGGGATTTATGCATTATAGCTAGAGGAGTGGCATGTGAGGTGTTGGAGCTGGCAAGTACTGGCTCCCCGGGTGATTATTAAATATTCAAGAATTTTGGAAGCCAATTGTTAAAAACCACTGATAGCTCGAAATTGGCTAAGTAGGGAGTATTTACACCGTGGAAATTGCCTTCCCTCCCCACCCTCCTTGGATCCAGTTTACCAACACACTACTAGCTATTAGGTTCATGTTGGGCCAAGTGAAGTCAGAGTAAAATAGCTTTCTCAGAACCAGATAGATCCTCAAATAGAAATCAGTACTGTGGGAAGAGTGGAATGGATGCTGGGGAGGAAACATTGAAAACTTGGGGATGAGCTAGCTATTATAGTTCACTTCAGTTAATATTTATCAAGCATTTACCATGTGCCAAACACTGTTTGAAGTACTCTATATATGTTAACTCATTTGGTCCGCACAGTGACCTTATGAAGTGGATATGATTAATATCCCTATTTTACAAATGGAGAAACTGAGGCTCAGAGAGGCTAAGCACCTTGGTCAAGGTTACACAGATAGCCGTAGAGCTTGGCTGTTTAGCTCCAGGATGTATGCTCTTAACTACTATGTCACACTCACTGCCTGTATTAATATCTGTTGAGTTCTGCAGTGAAAACCCCAAATCTCATGGTCTTCCAATAAAGGTTTATTCTTGCTCATGTTACATGTTGGCTTTGTGTCAGCTGTAGCTCTTCACATGTCTTGTTCTGGGACCCAGGCTGAGGGAGCAGCCCCTGTGTTGGCCTTTCCCCCAGAGAAAAAAGCAAGTCTAGTAACAATGTGATGATTCTTAAGATTCAAGTAATGTGTAGCGTACAATGCCTGTTCCCTCCCCCCTCCCCAGGCATTGCAAGTCACATGGCAACCTGCTTGGCAATGAATAATTAGGAGCTATTTTAGGTTAGGTTCCCCAGAAGTAGACTCTGAGTCAAGGATTTGTGGGTAAGTGATTTACTAAGGAAGTGTTCCTAGGAGAATCCAGAAAAGGAGTAAGGGGAACAGAACAGGGAAGGGGACAAAGCTAAGTATCATCAGGCAAAGTCCTGGGATGAACCTCACCCTGCAGGGCATCCTGGAGTGTAAATTACACCTCAGAGTCTGTCCCACCTCCAGGCAGGGGAGTTAGGCTCTCGTATTTCCACAGCTGTCCGTCATTGGCTAAGGACTGCTCCATGGGAACATAGGCAACTGCGCAGTTTGGGCTTTCGGAATGCGGGTGAAGCAGCTCCAGTAGCCCCGGGACAGCCCTTTAAAAAGAGTCACAGGATGGGGCGCCTGGGTGGCTCAGTCGGTTGGGCGTCCGACTTCAGCTCAGGTCACGATCTTGCGGTCCGTGAGTTTGAGCCCCGCATCGGGCTCTGGGCTGATGGCTCAGAGCCTGGAGCCTGCTTCCGATTCTGTGTCTCCCTCTCTCTCTGCCCCTCCCCTGTTCATGCTCTGTCTCTCTCTGTCTCAAAAATAAATAAAACGTTAAAAAAAATTAAAAAAAAAAAAAAGAGTCACAGGTGCATGGCTCTTAGAAACAAAGGCACACAGAAATCGGGAGAAGGATCAGAACCTGAAAAGAGATCTGAAAAGATCTGAGCAGAGAACCAGTAATGTCTGCTAAAGAAACATTAATGCCATCTTCCACACGGCCTTTACTTTACACTCTTATTGCTACATCAAAGGCATGACAGTGTTTCTCCTGTGGTTAATGGTGTGTCTTTGATGCCAGGCGGAGGAGCCACAGTTTACTGTGATTGGAACAATAGGCAATGGGAAGTCGTTACTGGTTGTTCATAATCTGGTGTAGTATTTGATGACCACAGATTTCTAACGTTGAAATCTCTCCAGAGTGAATAAAGATGTGTGCAATACTGCGGAGCTATTCTGACAGTAATAGCCCAGAGTTAGCACAGCCTCCGCAGGTTAAGAGCACAGTGTCCAAATAAGATGTCTCTACTCAGACCCCAGCTGCCAATTCAACGGGTCCCAGGCCATCCTCACTTCTAACCAATGGGCTACAAATTCAGAGGCTCCCATGACCCCTTCAAGTTCCATAATTTGCTGGGATGATTTATAGAATTCAGGAAAGGGCTATACTTAATAACAGTTTTAGAGGATGTAAATCAGAACTAGCCAAATGAAGAGACACACAGGTGAGGTCTGGGAGGGTCCCAAACATAGACTTTCCCTGCCCCCTTCCCTGTGGAATCAGGATGTGCCACCTTCCCAGCACATTGATGGATTTACTAGCCAGGAGGCTCCCCCAAGCTTTGGGTGTCCACAGTTTTTGTTGGGATTTCATTATATACACAATTGATTGAACTGACTCTCCAGCCCCCTCCTTTCCCAAGAGGAAGTTAGGCTGATACCATGTGGCTCAAATCCCCAACCCTCTAATCACATGGTTAGTCTTTCTGGTGTGACCAGCCCCATCCTGAATTACTCATTAACATAAACTCAGATGTGGTCTAAGGGTCCCATCGTAATTAACAACGATAGTCTATTTGGAAAATTAGGAAGGGTTTAGAATCTTCCCTGCAGGAACCCAGGACAAAGACCAAATTTTTTATATATAACATGTATCATCAGATTAAAGAATCATTGAGGGGCGCCTGGGTGGCTCAGTCAGTTGAGCATTTGACTCTTGATTTCAGTTCAGGTCATAATCTCACAGTTCATGGGATCAAGCCCTCCATAGGGGTCTGTGCTGACAGCAGGGGTCTGCTTGGGGTTCTCTTGCTCTTTCTCGAAATAAATAAACTTGGAAAAAAAAGAATCATATTGAACCCTAGCAGAATTTTCTTTTTAGGCTTATTTATTCCTTTTTAATAATCACCCAATGTGGGGCTCAAACATGCAACTCGGAGATCAAGAGTCACATGTTCTTGACTGAGCCCACCAGGTGCCCCGAGCAGAATTTTTAAAAATTCCACCGGTAGACATATATGTAAGAGCAAATGCAGTACACCAAAGACAAATAAAAAAAATCTTAAACGCAGCCAGGGAAATAAGACAGTTTATAAAGAAACTAAGATTAACAGCGGACTACCTTCAGCAGCAATAGAGGCTGGAAGATAACAGAAGGATATCTCCAAGAGAATTCTAAGTTAGGTTTCTCCAATTGAAAGGTAGAACATAAAATAAGTGTAAGACACCATAGTAAGATTTTTATATCATCATGAGGGAAAGCTAATGTGTTACTGAAGTCATCATCCCCGTTTAAAAACCAAAACTGGGGCACCTGGGTGTCTCAGTCGTTAAGCATCTGAGCCTTGACCTCAGCCCAGGTCTTCATCTCAGGGTCATGAGTTTAAGTACTTACATATATATACATATATATATATATATATATATATATATATATATATATATATATATATATATATACATATATATACACATACACTACTTATTTTTATTTTTTTTAACTTTATTTATTTTTGAGAGACAGAGAGAGACAGAGCATGAGCAGGGAAGGGGCAGAGAGAGAGGGAGACACAGAATCTGAAGCAGGTTCCAGGCTCTGAGCTGTCAGCACAGAGCCCAACGCGGGGCTCGAACTCACAAACTGTGAGATCATGACCTGAGCCGAAGTCGGATGCTCAACCGACAGCCGCCCAGGCACCCCTACATACATTCAATCTTAAATAAAACCCAAACCATTGTTTTAATGATTTCTGATGTAATTCATTCCAAAGTATATCACCCCATCCTTCGCTTCTTAACAGAAGGTTCAAATTCAACATTAGTGTGCTCTTAGATAGTGAGACTCCCGGAAATTACTGAGGTCTACTAGGCTGTTTGCACCTGCATTAAATAGTCCCACACTGCTGTGCTTTCTACTTCTCTCTGCTTTCATAATTCGGTCTCAATGTAGTGGTTTTATTGAGCCTTTTAATCTGTTGCTGCATCTAATATGCAATTGTTTGAATATGGGCCAGGGGCTTTCACTGTCTTCCTAATGTCTATAGGTCACTATGTGGCAGATTATTCCAAAAATGGGCACCACAACATATCATATCCAACATGTTCTTACAATGTAATGTTGACATTCCACCCACCACATATGCTTTCTCCCCTTGAATCTGAGTGGGCTCATGATGCTATGTGACTTATAAGGTCATAAAAGATGATACCGGTTCCACTCAGTCCTCTAGAAATGCTGGTTCTTGGAACCTAATCACCATGCCACAGGAAAGGGGCAAACCCACGTGGAGAGGCCACATATGGGTGTGTGTGGCAGACAGCTGAGGCCCCACTCACCAGCCTCTACCCATCTGAATGAGTGAGTGAGTCTTCAGGTGATTCTAGTCCCAGCCTTCGAGCCACCCTAACTGATGCCAAGTGGAGCAGAAACAAGTCGTCCCCGAGGAGCCCTGCCCAAATTACGGGTTTATGAGCAAAACAAATAATGGTTGTTTTCAGCCTCTAAGTTCGGGGTGGTATTCACGGCAATAGATAACTGGAAAACCATGTGGCTCCTTTTTCTTCACTGCTTAAAAGCTGCTCCAAGTGTTGGTTGGAGCTCTTTGGGAGCCTTAACCCAAAGGTGTCCCTTGCCGATTGTAAGGAAGTTCAAACGTAAGTTATTTCGTTTCCTCCTGCTCTAGACAAAGCTTCTTTGGTTTCAAGAAAAAGAAGCCCATTCAGTTTACCTCAGGAAAAGTTATCATGAAGGATCCAGCAGGCTCGTGGGAATCCAAGCACAGGAACTGCGGCCGCCATGCATGGGTATGTGTGGTCTTTCTGCCCCTCTGCACACATACCCTACTCCTTTCTCATTACGTATGTCTGGTTTATGTGCTCATCAATCCAGAAGTGGCTCATCATACCTTTTCCCACTTCTGTCTATATCACAACCTTTGTAATTCAAGTGCCATGACTGATTCCACGGCCATTCTTGGATTTCCCAATTCCCAGTTCTTGAAAAGGCATCTGACTGAAACAGCTCCTCTTTACTAAGCCAAGTCCCACAAAGCACGTGCAGTGGGGCTCTCACAGCCCAACTGACCTTGCTCAGTCGTCTGCCTTGGAACAATCAGCTGGGACCCTGAGGGCAGGTTTTCAGGTAACGGTCCTCCAGAAGGAATGTGGGTGGGGCACGCAGTGACTGCGTCTCTAGGACACCGCCTCAGTAAGGCTGTGAACTGGTCAGAAAAATGAAAGCTAAGACTGAGCATAAGCATGAGCTCCCGATGAGAGCAGCACATCATCAGGAACTGCCAGTCCAGTGGAGGATCAGGAACAGGGGAGGAGGAAGAGGAGCCATGGCTGGGAGCAGATGGTGGGATCTGCAAGCCTCGGTAAAGCTTGCAGGTGGCATTTCACCCTTGAAAGCTCCGTGGCATCCACATACAGAGTCTCTGGAGTCTAGCAGACTTCGTTCAAACTCCAGGTCAGCTAATTTAAAACCTGTGAGACTTCGGGCCAATTATCCTCACCCTCTCTGACCCTTGATTTCTTCATCTATAAAATGGGGATAACAGTACCAGCCTTGCAGGGTGAGGGTGGGAATGAAACAACTCTGTTAAGTATTTAACACACAGTCTGGCTCATCGCAGCTGCTCACTAACCGTGGGCTCCCTTTCTTCCTACCCTTTGGAGTTGGGAGTTCGCCCTTCCAGATTGTGAAATGTGCTGGGACAAAGATCCCATGACTGGAGCTCAGAAGGCTTCTCACCCATTACTCACCACCTCAAAGGAGTTCTCTGCCTCAGGGCTTTGCACCTTGCAAAGGTGAAACGAGCGTTGAGTGGGTCCAGAAACCCCCTGATGGACCCTGGAGCTACCGCCCTCACCCTTTTGGCTCCCCCAAATCTGCAAAACAATTAGGCTGCAATTAGGTTTGGAGTCATAACCAAAAAACACACATATTAAAAATCAGTGACTAGGGGCACCTACTTGGCTCAGTCTGCTCAGTCCGTTGAGTTTCTGACTTCAGCTCAGGTCATGATCTCACAGTTCTTGAGTTCGAGCCATGCATCGGGCTCAGTGCAGAGCCAGCCTCAGATCCTCTGTGCCCATCTCTCTCTCAAAAATAAAAATTAAAAACATTAAAAAAAAATCAATGAATAGAGGACCTCCTGGCTGAATCGGTGGAACGGTGGAGTGTGTGACTCTTGATCAGGGGGTCATAAGTTTGAGCCCCATGTTGGGTAAAGACTTTACTTTTAAAAAATAATTTTAAGAGAAGACGTCAATGAATAGAAATTTATGGTGCAACAACACTGAAGCAGTGCTTTTGGATGGGTCCTCTCATTTTAAGAACTCAGTGAAATTCTGAAACCAT
The DNA here is from genome assembly GCF_018350215.1 of Panthera leo. Taxonomy (NCBI): domain Eukaryota; kingdom Metazoa; phylum Chordata; class Mammalia; order Carnivora; family Felidae; genus Panthera; species Panthera leo. The sequence goes on along the minus strand of NC_056683.1, from coordinate 34,976,790 downwards.
GGGGTAGATCTCACTCCTCTGAAGACTGTCTGTCCTTAGGCAGTTCAACAGCAGTTACCCAATGGCAAACATCACACATCAAATGCCAGCGCTGAGGCTGAGCACTGGATCAGGCTTGGGGTCCATTCCCAGCCCTGCTGTTGACTAGTTGTGTGTCCTGGGCAAGTCACTCATTCTCCAAGTCTGGGTCTCCACACCTGTAACAGAGAGGTTGGGGGCACCTGGTGGCTCAGTAATTGAGCATCCAACTCTTGATTTTGGCTCAGGTCATGATCCCAGGGTCATGGGATGGAGCCCTGCATCAGGACCCACACAGAGCATGGAGCCTGCTTGAGATTCTCTCTCTCTCTCTCTCTCTCTCTCTCTCTCTCTCTCTCTCAATCTCTCTCTTCCCCTCTCCCTGTCTCTCCCTGGTTATGTGCACTCTTTCTCTAAAAAAAAAAAAAAAGTTGGACTAGATGATTTCCAAGAGGCCTCAAACTCAGGGAAGGGGTATCTTGGCAGTTAAAAGAACCCTTAGTTGGTGTGCCTGTGTGGCTCAGTCAGTTAAGCGTTTGACTTTGGTTCAGGTCATGATCTCACGGTTCATGTGTTCAAGCCCTACGTCAGGCTCTGTGCTGACAGATCAGAGCTGGAGCCTGCTTCGGATTCTGTGTCTCCCTCTTTCTTTGCCGCTCCCCTGCTCTCTCTCTCGCTCTCTCTCTCTCTCAAAGATAAACATTAAAAATTCTTTTTCTTAAAGTTTATTTTTGAGAGAGAGCGCTAGTGAGGGAGGGGCAGAGAGAAAGGGAGACAGAAAATCCCAAGCTGGCTCCATGTTGCGAGCACAGAGCTCAACACAGGGCTTGAACTCATGAAACCACGAGATCATGACCTGAGCCAAAACCAAGAATTAGAACCTTAACTGACTGAACAACCCAGGCACCCCAGAATGGGCCTTTTATTTATTTATTTATTTACATCTATCTATCTATCTATCTATCTATCTATTTAGAGAGGGAAAGAATCAGAAAGGGCATTTTAAACCAGTGCCCCAGTTACTGGTTCTTGTCGGGGAAGCTTAGGAACCCCTGGCAGAGAGGGTGTGTCGGCCCTTCATGGCCTGGTGCATTGTGGGGAGGAAAGGGAAAGATGCAGGGGAAGCACGAGGTTCCCTGTGTGCCAACGGACCCTTCCCCAAGGTGGCATGGGGGCAGGGAGTGGCAGGGAAGGGAGAAGTGCCTCTATGAAGTGACTGAATATTTATCTGTTAGATGCAGTTTATTTTTATTTTATTTTTTTAAGTAGGCTTCATGCCCAGCCCGGAGCTCAGTTGCGGGGCTTGAACTCACAACCCTGAGATCAAGATCTGAGCTGAGATCAAAAGTTGGACGGTCAACCATCTGAGCCACCCAGGAGCCCCTAGTGAATGGAGTTTAATGGGAACAGACCAAGATGCCTAACTGGTAAGTTGTCCCCTCCCTTGCTGGCTCCTACTCCCTGAGGTGGGGCTCAAGAGACAGATTGTATCAGTAACGGAGAAAAAGAAACTATCTTCTTTACACATCTGAGTGTCCTGCAAGTAAATTGTTTCTCTTGTTACATCACATCATCATCAAAGTGTCACATCATTGTCATCAAGAACTCTTCATAGGACAGTCTTTCAGGCTTTAAAGGCTGTGGGCCCGGGGTCACTCAGGAACAAAGCCAGGTTTGGGCCCTTTTATGTCCTGGAAGCTGCCCTTCGTTCTCAGGGCAGGAGCCAGGAAGGACTCTTCCAGTCTGGCTGGGAAACAATTTGGGGGGCAGGAGGCTGGGGATTAAATCTTCCCCAAGGGATTTCACAGCCACCAAATTAAAGGGTAAGCCCACGCAGATGGATTTTGAAATTCCCAGATCATTGCTTCCCTGGCCTTGGCATTCTGGGTTTCCCCTCTGGTCATACTGCTTCTGGGCTGAATGGTTCGAATCCCTAGGGCTCTGCACACTTTGAGGGGGATTTCCTTTCTCTCTTTTTGCTTTTTCTAGGCACTTCTCACTCTGCCCTGGTACAGATGCAAAATTCGGAAATTCTGAACGTCAAATCTGTTTGATTATTAATCATGGAAATATTAATTATAATAAACTCAGATTTGAATCATCATGTATACTGTTTATAAGTTTTAAAAAATTGTGGTAAAATAAATATAACCTAAAATTTACCGTTTTAAGCACTTGAGTGTACAGTTCAGTGGCATTTAGTACATTCATGGTGTTGTGCAACCGTCACCTCTGTCTAGTACCGGAACATTTCCATCACCTTAAAAGGAAACCCCGTACCCATTAATCAGCCACTTTCCGTTTCTCCTCCCCCAGCCACTGGCAACCACTAATCTCTCTTTCTTTGTATATTTGCCTGTTGTGGATATTTTACGTAAATGAAACTATGTGTCTGGCTTCTTTTGCTAAGCATAATGTTTTCAAGGTTCATCCCTGTTGTCATGTATCAATACTTTGTTCCTTTTTAAGATTGAATAGTATTCCATTGTATTGGTATGCCACATTTTGTGTATCCGTTTGTCAGCAGACGTCCTTTATACTTTTTTTTTTTAGTGTTTGTTTATTTTTGAGAGAGCTCGAGCGTGCGTGTGTGCACGCAAGTGGGGGAGGGGCAAAGGGAGAGGGAGACCAAGGATCTGAAGCAGCTCTGAGCTGATAGTAGAGATCCTGATGCAGGGCTCAATTCCAGGAATCATAAGATCATGACCTGAGCCAAAGTCGGGCGCTTAAGCGACTGAGCCACCCAGGTGCTCCCATCCTTTATGCTTTTAAAATGCTTTTATATACGTTATGTCAGCTGATCCTCACAGAAAGTCTGGGAGATAGGGAGGGACTATTCATTATTATAATGATTTTCCCCATTTTGTAGATAAGGAGACTGAGGCTCATAAAGGTGAAATTACTTGTCCAAGATCTCATAGCTGGTTAATGGTAAAGCCAGATTCAGAGTCCAGGTCTCTCCGGTTTGGATGACCCAAATCTTTGCTGGGCAGTTTGGTTTATAATCACTAGTTAGTGTCCTTCCACTGAGGACATTCTGAGGGGACATGTGCTCCCTATGGCAAGGCAGTTTAGGACCAGTGGGAGCCCAACCCTCGAACAGGCCTAATTTTAGGCCCAATTTTGTCCACTGTCAGAGTCCATCACTGCCTACAAGGCCTGATCTTGCCAGGCCTCTGCTCAGACCTTCTTGAGGACCCCTGTTCTCTCTCTGCATGAAACCTCTTGGCCTTGGGATGCCATAGGAGCCTAGAGCCCAGCAAGGGCAGAGACTGGATTTTGGTACCCTGTAGTCCCAGCACCAGGCCTGGCAGTCAGGATTCCCTAAATGTTTGCCAACTTTGAAGGGCCCAAAGGTGCTCTGATTTGGGCTATTTTTCTCCCCAGCAACATGTCACCGGTAGAAATCTCCCACCACCATCCAGGGCAACTCCTTGGGCTTCGTGACTTGGAATGAATAACAGTCAGGGAGCTCAGGTCCTTAGCACAAATCAGCAGCACTTCAGGGATCCCACTCTACAGCAGTGAGGGTTCCATTCCTGCTAAAATAACAATGAAACCACATAATGAAAAGTTTGGAAAACTGAACAAAACAACAAAAATGACTCATTATCTTACTTCCCTAACACAACTGTTGTTTTGAAGAACTCCCTTCCACTAGATTCCCTCCCTCCCTTCCTTCCTTCCAGGTGTCATGAAAATAATACAAAATATTGTAATGTTTTAAAAATTATCAGGGCATCAGTCGGTTAAGTGTCCGACTTCGACTCAGGTCATTATCTCGCGGTCCATGAATTCGAGCCCCACATCCAGCTCTGTGCTGACAGCTCAGAACCTGGAGTCTGCTTTGCATTCTGTGTCTCCCTCTCTCTCTCTCAATCTCTGCCCCTCCCCCATTCATATTCTGTCTCTCTCTCTCTCTCTCTCTCAAAAAAATAAACACTAAAAAAAAAAAAATTCTCTAATATCTCATGACAACCACTGTGAACATTTTGCATATTTCCTTCTAGTCTTTTTCAACCTTGTTTCCATAATTCAGATTATACAGAATATACAATTTGCTTAGTATATATGTATTTTCTTATGTCACAGGTTTGTTTCTAATAATAAAATTGGGTGCCTGGGCATGCTGACAGCACAAAGCCTGCTTGGGATTCTCTCCCTCTCTCTCTCTCTGCCCATCCTCCACTCATTCTCTCTTTCAAAAATAAATAAACATTAAAAAAGAAGTAGTATGTGTTTATTATAGAAATTTGGGGGGGAAATTACAAAAAAGAAAGGAAATAAAAATTACCCAGACTATCCCTTCCACAAGATAGAAATTTTTAACATGCATTTATTTTACATGTTTATAATTCTGAATACAGATTTTTAAAAATCTTTTTTCTCACCTATCTTATGAACATTTTTCCATGCTGCCTCATAATCTTTATAGTTAACTTTATTTTATTTTTATTTTTATTTTTAACAGGTTACATATTTACATGATACAATATTCAAAAGATTCGCAGGCTCTTCAGTGGAAAGATCTCTTCCTACCTTGTTCCCCATCCCCATTTGCCCATTTTCCCTCCCATGATGCTCACTGTTACCCATTTCCTGAGACTCTCCCTAAGGACTCTTCTACATATACGGAAACAAATAGGTATATATTTAAATACATTCCTTCCCCATTACTCCAGTTTTTACACTACATGAACTACTACACTCTTTGTCAACTTCTGTTTTAATGCAACAATATGTCTTAGAGGTTTTCCGATTTATATCCAAAGAGAGCTTCTTCCAGCGCCTGGCTGGCTCAGTAGGTAGAGCATGTGACTCTTGATCTCAGGGTCATGAGTTCAAACCCCACTCTGGGCACAGAGTTTACTTAAAAATAAAAACAAAGCAACAAAGACAACTTCTTTTTTTTCATACTGCATAGGATTCTGCTCCATATAGGTGTAGCATAATGTATTAAATAGACCCCATAGGCGCCTGGGTGGCTCAGTCAGTTGAGTGTCCAACTTCGGTTCAGGTCATGATCTCACCGTTTGTGGGTTCATGCCCCACATCAGGCTCTGTGCTGACCTTGGAGCCTGGAGCCTGCTTCAGATTCTGTGTCTCCTTCTCTCTCTGTCCTTCCCCATTCATGCTCTTTCTCTCAAAGATAAATAAACATTAAAAAAGAATTTTTAGGGGCACCTGGGTGGCTCAGTCGGTGGAGCGTCCGACTTCAGCTCAGGTCATGATCTCACCGTTCGTGAGTTTGAGCCCCGTGTCGGGCTCTGTGCTGATAGCTCAGAGCCTGGAGCCTGCTTCGGATTCTGTGTCTCCCTTTCTCTCTGCTCCTACCCTGCTTATACTCTGTCTCTCTCTCTCTCTCAATAAATAAACATTAAAAAAAAAAATTTTAAGTAAAAAAATAGTCCCCATAGATGAACATTTAAGTCGTTGCCAATCTGTTGCAAACAATACTACAGTGACACCATACCTGTATCATTTCACATGTGTGAGCATCCATCTGTCCAATAAACTCAGAGAAGTGAAACTACTGGGTCCAAAAGTGAATGCATTTATAATGTTGAGAGCTGTGGCCAAACTGCACCCTGCAGGCAGCAGTAACATATGATTTAACCCAATGTCTAGCCTTAATTACTCTCCCTATCATCTGTTATCCCTAAATAACAGAGTTAGGACCAACTTCAGGCATAAACCAATTTCCCTTCGTGGGCACACAAATGTAGTCTGCAATATACTGGAGCCCTGTTAGATGACGGGCACTTGCTGGGTGCTGAGCTACAAAGACGTGTATGACAGGGTGCTGTCCTGGGGAGCTGGTCTAGGAGGGAGTGGGGGCCGGAAAGGTGGGGGCAAGGAGGAGGGGATATGTAAGAAGAGCCCCTGTCCAGCGGGCCCTAAACTCCCATAGAGGCAGAGCTGGGTCTGTTTTTCACTCTCATCCCAGCACCCAGCGGAGCACAGGGTAGGCAGCCAGTGCTCAATATATGCTGATTAAATAATTGAATGTCTGGTGTGGAGGAAGTGGGGACAGGCACCGGAACTGGGACAGTGGTCAGGTCAGGTTTCACAAAGGAGGAAGAACACTCGAGGGCTACCTTTTTGAGGATTAATTTCACCAAGTGAAATTCCAAGCCAGAGGGATGAATATCTGTTGGTCTCCTGACTCACAAAGCACAACTGGGCAGGTGCGATGACAGGGCGTTGCGGGGTGGGAATGGAGTGATGGGTGATAGCAATGATCTGGGGGCAGATCTGAATGGGTATAGTTTGGGGGTCCTTCTGATCAGCCCTGGACAAGGGGCATTCCCAAAATAAGGCTGAGGGTCTCTGCGCTGAGACACAGGAAGGGAAGGGAGAACAGCATGTGAGGACTGCCAGAGAGAAGTTCCCCATTTCCCCACTCTGGTGCAGAATGCAGCTGTGTGGGGAACAACCATTCTCTCTGCCCCGCCCCAGACTTAAGTACACCCTGTGCAGTCCAGAGGCCACACCCTGCCGGTGTGGGCTGCAGAAAGGATGCCCAGCCCCTGTCCCACCAAAGATTCCAAACCCTGGAGGCTGGTCTGATAGTTCACAAGCTCTGGCTCTATCCCCAGGAACGCAGGTGCCCGTTTTTCTCCTTAGGGAGGAAACCAGCATGATGTCAACTCCTCTAGTCCATTTCCTAGAATTTTAGAAAGAACAGTTAAAGATCTGACTCTTACAGAAAATCCAGCACTAACCCTTGTCCTATCAGCCTGCCCATTTTACAGGTGAGGAAACTGAGGTCTGGAGACGTGAGGTGGCCTGCCTGAGGTCACGGAGAGAGTTAGAAGCAGAGCTGGAGCTAGAAACCGAGCTCCTGGCTCTGCATCCAGGACTGTCTGCTCTGGACCAGGGGACGGAGGCCAGGACGGTGACCTAGATGTGGGGCCAGGGAAGGGAGACCAGCGGAGAGCTGGAGGCAGGGTCAGAGCTGGGGTAGGGTTGGGGTCAGCTACCCACACCTGTCCCAGTTGCTGGGTTATAAATCCTCCAGGAATTCCAGAGATTCCACTCATGTCCAAGTTTTCTGCTTGGAAACAGATTTGCCAACATGGGTTTCAGAGAGGTGTCGGCCCAGAGAAGACAGGTGTGCTGAGAAGCAGCCTGGCTGAGGCAGGGGGTTGCCAGGCCATGGGATTGGTGGGACCACCTTGGCGGGGAGCTGTCCCAGCTCTGCACTCCCGGGATTCCAGAATGGCCTCTAGCAGTGACAAGACTTGCAGGCAATGTTCTGGGACCCCAGCCAGAGGGGGAAGGGGTGGCAGCAGGCCCAGACCCCTCTGTTTCCTGGACAAAGGGTGGGAAGCTACCCCTTCTGGCCTCTGGGGACATTGACTCACCTTTGGAAACTGCTTGAGAGTTTGCCAGAATTGACGTTATCTGCATAAAATCCTTAAGAAGAGAGTCTCCCCTGGGGATTTAGACTCTGAAATACCTTTCTGGATATCCCTGCGTCCCTGGCCTACCCCCAGCCAGGGATCCCCGAGGGGTGAGGGGTATGTGCATTCCTTTGTCCTGAGATGGTAGAGAAACAATTCACGTACTAGAGTAGACAGACCTGAATGAAATGATGAAATAACAAAACCATCTCTTACCGCATTGAGTGTGTGCCTTCAGGTTCTTTGGTTTCTAGTAATCTTCATAGCACATCTGCAAGTGGGTTTGGGAGATAGGGAAACTGAGGCCCAGGCCGGTCATGTCACTTGTTCCAGGACACAGAGAGGAAAGAACCCAAAGTCAGGGCTCCATGGCTATGGCCTGGACAAAGTGACTCTGCCCATTCAGGTCCTCCCCTGAGGGTCCTTTCCCCACCCCCCCATCCCCACCCCCACCCCACCGCACCACCCACCCCAAGCCTCCTCTGGATGGTTGACTGGCTTTTCAACCATCAACTTACTCAGAGAAAAATTGAAAATCACTGGTAGATCAGTGTTTTTATTTTTTTTTTTCCAGACTTTGTGGATTGTAAGTCACAGTAAGAAATGCATTTAATACCACAATGCAGGAACCAGACACACAAACATAATTCATAGCATTTAGAATAATTTGTAGTTACTTCATTTGTTTATTTACAAATATGTAAAACCAAATTCAAGTTTCAAGAAATAATGTTTCCCTTCCTGCCTGAGATGCACTCTGGCATTCTCTAATCTCTGCTATTCAGCGTCATTATTTTTGAAAAGTGCTCACGTGACTCACTGCATTGATTCCATGACCTGGCATTTGGGTTTTGAAGATTTCTTTTCCTTTTCAAATTTTTCTTTAAATTCTGGTTAGTTAACATACAATATTGCAATATTGGTTTTAGGGGGTAGAATTCGGTGATTCATCGCTTACATACAGCACCCAGTGCTCATCCCAACAAGTGCCCTACTTAGTACCCATCACCCATCTAGCCCATCTCCCACTCACCTCCCTCTTCAACCCTCAGTTTGTTCTCTATTAAGAGTCTCTTATGGAGCGCCTGGGTGGCTCAGTCGGTTAAGCGGCCGACTTCGGCTCAGGTCATGATCTCGCGGTCTGTGAGTTCGAGCCCCGTGTCGGGCTCTGTGCTGACAGCTCGGAGCCCGGAGCCTGTTTCAGATTCTGTGTCTCCTTCTCTCTGACCCTCCCCCATTCATGCTCTGTCTCTCTCTGTCTCAAAAATAAAATAAATGTTAAAAAAAAATTAAAAAAAAAAGAGTCTCTTATGGTTTCTTTCACTCTCTCCACCCCCCCCCCAACTTGTTCATCTGTTTTGTTTCTTAAATTCCACCTATGAGTGAAATCATATGGTGTTTGTCCTTCTCTGACTGACCTATTTTGCTTAGCATAATGCACTCTAGTTCCATCCACGTCATTGCAAATGGCAAGATTTCATTATTTTTGATGGCTGAGTAATTCCATTCCATCGTATATGTATATACCACGTCTTCTTTATCCATTAATCAGTTGGTGGACATTTGGGCTCTTTCCATAACTTGGCTATTGTTGATAGTGCTGCTATAAACATCGGGGTATGTGTGTCCCTTTGAATCAGTATTTTTGTACCCTTTGGGTAAGTAATAATGCAATTGCTGGGTTATAGGATAGCTCTATTTTTAACTTTTAAAAAATTGTCTTAATGTTTATTTCTTTTTGGGAGACAGGCAGAGCACAAGCAGGGGAGGGGCAGAGAGAGAGGGAGACAGAATGTGAAGCAGGCTCCAGGCTCTGAGCTGTCAGCACAGAGCTCAACACGGGGTTCGAACTTACAGACCATGAGGTCATGACCTGAGCCGAAATCGGACACTTCACCGACTGAGCCACCGGGAGTCCCTATTTTTAACTTTTTGAGGAAACTCCATACTGTTCTCCAGAGTGGCTGCACCAGTCTGCATTCCCACCAACAGTGCAAGAGGGTTCGTCTTTCTCTGCATCCTCTTCAACACCTGTTGTTTCTTGTGTTGTTAAGTTTAGCTACCCTGACAGCTGTGAGGTGGTATCTCATCGTGGTTTTGATTTATGTTTCCCTGACGATGAGTGATGTTGAGCATCTTTTCATGTGTCAGTTGGCCATCAGAATGTCTTCTTTGGAAAAATGTCCGTTCATGTCTTCTGCCCATTTCTTAACTGGATTATTTGTTTTTTGGGTGCTGAGTTTGATAAGGTCTTTATAGATTTTGGATATTAACCCTTTATCAGATATGTCATTTGCAAATACCTTCTCCCATTCCGTAGGCTGCCTTTTAGTTTTGTTGTTTCCTTCGCTGTGCAGAGGCTTCTTATCTTGATGAAGTCCCAATAGTTCATTTTTGCTTTTATTTCCCTTGCCTGCGGCAACATGTCTAGTAAGAAGTTGTTCTAGCTGAGGTCATAGAGGTTACTGCCTGTGTTCCCCTCTAGGATTTTGATGGTTTCCTGTCTCACATTTAGATCTTTCATCCATTTTGAGTTTATTTTTGTGTATGGTGTAAGAAAGTGGTCCAGGTTCATGCTTCTGCACGTCGCTGTCCAGTTTTCCCAACACCGTTTGTTGAAGAGACTGCCTTTTTTCCATTGGATATTCTTTCCTGCTTTGTCCGTGACCTGAAGTTTGAACAGTATCGTGGTGGTTGGCAACTGGTTCCCCTCCCCTTGCCTGCAGGTGGGCAAGGCAGGCAGTGAGGACAGAGGCCCAAGAGTATATATTTTGTGTGTGGCATTGAAGACCCTGAAGACACAGGAAAGATACATCTGCCTGGATCTCACCTCCAGTTATTTATAAGCAGAGAAACAAAGTCCTCACACATAACACAAGGCTGACACAAATTAATGTCAGAAAGAATCAGTACCTCTTAAAGACTGCATTAAAGTATTCTACAGCTGCCATAACAAAATACCACAGGCCATGATTTAAACAAGTGTACTTGCTCATAGTTCTGGAGGCTGAAAGGCCAAGATCAGGGTTGCCAGAAGGCTTGATTTCTCTGGAAGCCTCTCCTTGGCCTGCAGACAGTTGCCCTGTTGCTGCCTCCTAACATGGTCGTCCCTCTGAGCATTCATGCCCCTAGAGTCTCTCTGTGCCTCCTAATCTCTTTTATGAGGACACCAGTTAGACTGGATTAGGGCCCACCCTAACGGCCCCATTTTAACTTAATTACCTGTGTAAGAGCCCTCTCTCCAAATACAGCCACATTTAAGGAACTGGGGTTTAAGTCTCTTCAACATATGAATGGGGAACGGCGTGGGCACAATTCTGGCCTAACAAGGAGCAACACTGCGTTCAGCACATCACCTCACGTAATTTCACCCCAGCCTGGGCCCTGCAGGCCTCATTCCTGTGTGAAAGATGGGGGAGCTGGTGCTGGGACAGGGGTCCACCAGCTGACAAGTAATGGCAGAACGTTTGAGTTCGCACCCCACCGTCTCACGTGTGGCCTTTTGTGGGAGAAGCAGAGGGAGCCAGGCTAAGCTCTCCAAGACCCTCCTGCAGGTGGAGGGGAGGTGAGCGAGGCCCCAGGAGTGGCAGGAGGCCGTGCCTGGACAGGATGGACCTGGCAGGTTTGTCCACATGGAGGAAGAGGAGCTGGCTTTCCAGGCAAGGAGGCTGAGAGCTGGAAGGCCCTCCTGAGAACTCGAGCTCTTCTCCCATCTGATGGTGAGGAGACTGGCGAGGGAAGTTTCCACAGTGTGGTCTGCCTGTGAGCATCCCGTGTCCTCCCTCTCCTCAGACCCGGCCTCGCTAGGTGTTTCTCGGAGCTCCCTGTGGAATGGAGATTCAGGTATTTACAGAACACTCTAGACATGGACACTGGGAGGAAATGGGACAGTGCAGAGGTCTCAGCCTCTAAGGGTGGCTGAAAATGTGCACAACACCTGAGGTGAAAGCAAGCAGTTCCTAATCACAAACATTCCTAGAGCATGAGGGTGTGGATTACACACACACACACACACACACACACTCACTCACTCACATATACACACTTTTCCCCCCTTTTTAAACTTTTCACACAGAGGCACTCTGTAGCTGACTATGGAGTCAGCATCAGAGGGTCGTTTCTGTCTCCTGGCTTCTCTCCCTCTTCTCCCCGCATTCACTGGAATTTTCCAGGTCCTCCCATGCTTCTTCAAGTGAGGCTTTTGCTAGACAAACTGATCTTTCTGTGACAACAGTCAGTCACCTCTCAAAGTATTTGTTCTTTTGCTAAAAGACCTGACCAATGGTGTGCTGGTAAATGTTGAACCATCAGCTCTCCAGGGGGCTAAATAAATAAATAAATAAATAAACAAACAAACAAACAAAATATATACCAATAACTTTGAAAGAACCAATGATAAAAAAAAAAATTAGGGATGCCTGGGTGACTCAGTCAGTTGAGCGCCCGACTCGTAGTTTCAGCTCAGGTCATGATCTCATGGTTTGTGAGTTCAAGTCCCATATCAGGCTCTGCATGGAGCCTGCTTGGGATTCTCTCTCTCTCCCTCTCCCTCTGCCCTACCCCCCTCAAAATAAATAAACTTTTAAAAATATATAGTAAAATAACTAGAAACTGATGTGTTCTCAGTATACATTACTTTTATTTTTAATATAATATATCTATGAGTTTATAGCCTCCATTTTCAACAGGGGTGAAAATGCGTTCTTGTTGGGGACAAAAACAATCTTATTCTTTTTATGTATAAAGATAGGCTTTCGGTACATAAACAGACATATAGCATGTCTTGTGACATTAAATTTTCATGGGGAGGGTGGTAGGAAATCGGGGAAAATGTCTGAAAAGGCTGTTTAGTAGGCAATAGTGAGCAAAAGGATGAGAAACACTGGTTTGTATAATTTAATTTTTTTAATTTTTTAACATTTATTTGTTTTTTTTTAAATTTTTTTTTAATGTTTATTTATTGAGACAGAGAGAGACAGAGCATGAACAGGGGAGGGTCAGAGAGAGGGAGACACAGAATCTGAAACAGGCTCCAGGCTCTGAGCTGTCAGCACAGAGCCCGACGCGGGGCTCGAACTCACGGACCGCAAGATCATGACCTGAGCCGAAGTCGGCCGCTTAAACGACTGAGCCACCCAGGCGCCCCAACATTTATTTGTTTTTGAGAGACAGAGAGAAACAGAGCGTGAACAGGGGAGGGGCAGAGAGAGAGGGAGACACAGAATCCTAAGCAGGCTGCAGGCTCTGAGCTGTCAGCACAGAGCCCGAGGCGGGGCTGGAACCCACAAACTGTGAGATCATGACCTGAGCTGAAGTCGGACTCTTAACTGACTGAGCCACCCAGGCGCCCCTAATTTTTTTTAGTTTTTTAAAATGTTTATTTATTTTTTATAAAGATTTTTTAATGTTTACTTATTTATTTTGAGAGAGAGAGAGTAGGGGCATAGAAGGAGAGAGACAGAATCCCAAGCAGGGTCCACAATCACCATGGAGCCCGACATGGGGCTTGATCCCATGACTGCGGGCGAGATCATGACCTGAGCTGGAATCAAGAGTCAGACGCTTAACCGACTAAACCACTCAGGCACCCCAATGTTTATTTAGTTTTGACAGAGAAATAGAGAAAGAATGAGCAGGTGAGGGGCAGAGAGAAGGAGACAGAGAATCCAAAGCAAGCTCTGTGCTGTCAGCACAGAGCCCCACATGGGGCTCGACCCCACGAACCATGAGATCCTGACCTGAGCCGAAGTCAGCTGCTCAACCAACTGAGCCACCCAGGCACGCCTATAGAATTTAATTTTCAGCGATGGCTGTGTTTAACAATCAGCTCACAAAATTCCTGAATCTTTAACAATTGACTTTTGCAAGTCTGTGTGAACTGGCTCTAGCACACCCCGCTTAGAGTGAGGCAGGCGGGCGCAATGTAGAGGAGGGGGAAAGAAACCCCTCCTGCGGTATGGCAGGCTGGTAGGAAAGATAGTGTCAGGTGTTCAGAAGACACAGAGAGTCTCTGGACCACCACAAATCAATGGGGGCCGCCCCTCTGTCAGCCACTGAGTGTCCGTCCAAGACCCTGGGTCCTGGCCTGTGCCATCCCATCAGGTGACTCCCCTGTCCTGGCAGGTGGGTGGCGGCATCCTGCAGGGCCCCCCAACCCAACGGGGCACAACAGGGATTTGTGCCCAGGCCCTCACCCTGGCGCTGGAGGGAGGCTCAGAGAATTCAAATCGTCTTTGTTCAGTGCCTCTGGTCGGGTGGTTCTGCTGAAAGACCTACCTCAGGCAGCAAGGGGAGTCAGGAAGGGAGGGGCCCGTATTCCCATGGGGAGCCAGAGGGGCCCATTCAGTGATGGGCCTTCTCATGAGATACTCCCGGCGATGAGGATGACACAGCCCTCAATTAGTCTCGATTAGGTTGGGCCCGTGGAAACTTGGACGGCTTTGGGCACTTTTCAGTGCTGTCTGGGGTGGGGGAAGAGGGTCAGGGCCCCAGGCATGCAGATCCCAACTGACGCCAGCATGGGGCCCCCAGCTGGGCTGACAGCTCTGTGGATGGTGGGAGGGGGTGGAGAAGCGTGACAGTGGTTGCTCTAATTGCTTCAGGGCAACCAGTTCAGAGTCAGCCAAAGGCACTTTGTTTTCTGTAAACAGGGCAGAGAGAGGAGAGGGCGCCGGAGACAGGAAGTGGGGGCTCCCTCTCCTCTAGTCTGTCTGTCCCCCTTTCTGACCCATTAGGAGGCTAAGGTCTTGCCCGCTCATCCCAGAGCCTCTGGACCCTGCATAAAACCTCTGCAAGGCTTTTAGAGTCTCATGTGCCGAAGGCCCAGCTGCCTCTCAAAAGGGTCAGGCTGAGAAGTGGCCCCAAGCTCCAACTTTCCTCTGTAGCCTTGCCTTTCCCTTTCCCTGTCCTGTAAAATGGGCTTAATCATTGCCTCCCCACCCGCTCAAGGCGTGGGAGGTAATTGGTATGAGTTGAGTGCTCTGACTCCCAGTGGAGGCTCTGGTGGTTCCGGGAGGGGGCGATCATTGCCTATTTGAGCCCCCAGCTGCCTGAGGCTTCTTTTTACAAAGGTCATTTATATGGTGCCCCCATTCACTCACTCTTCAAAAACTCACTGAGGACTTGCCCCACTCCCTATCCAACAAGACTGTCCCTGTTAGTCCCTTGACCAGCTTCTAGGAGCTTTTTCAGGCCTCCCTCCAGAGGCCCCTGAGGCCAGCCTGTTACTTGAAGCTCAGGGAGGTTGGTACCCACACTACTAGGTGATGGCCAGCCTCCAGCATGATCCAGGAAGGGTTGGCCCTGGGGCTCCAAACTGGACTGGTGGGCTACGTGCCTGGGAGGGCTGCCAAGGCCAGCCGGCCAGAGTTCAGGGGCAGGACTTACAGTTCTTACACTCATACCCACCCCCCACCCCCCCACACACACACATCTCAGTGCCTTTGCAAATGCTGTTCCCTCTGCCTGGAACATTCTTTCTTCTTTCTGTTCTACATCTGATTAACTTCCGCTTATCTTTTATGCCCCAGCCCAGCCATCACATCCTCCAGGAAGCAGCCTTCTCATTTTCACATTTATAACAAATAACAAATGTCTGTGGTTACAGTTTTCATAGCAAAGGGAACCTGTTTATTGGAGCTGACTTTTTTCGGTGTGGAAATTTGGTTAATGTCTGTGTGTCTACTAGAGGCTTTTCCCAGAAGCAGGTGAAATGTCTGTTTTTGCTCATCATCACACCCCAGTCTAAAGATTTATTGGATTAATGGATGACACGAGTTGCCATCTCTGCGAGGCCCTCCCTATGTGGCGTTCACTACCTGTGCCGCCATCAGCTGTTCACGTGTCTGGTCTCTGGACAATGAGGTGACTCGGTGAGGAATGTGGGGAGCGAAGTCACACTAATTGGGTTCATATGGCCTCTGCCACTCACTAGCTAAATAATAACCCTAAGCAAGTTACTAAATGGCTCTGTGCCTCAGTTTCCCCATCTGTAAAATGAGGGTAACTAGTAAATGAGTTAATGTACGTGAGATGCTTGCAGCAAGGTCAGGCAGGTAAGTGCTCCAATGAACGTGGGTGCTGTTACTATTTTTGTAGCTTAGGTCTCCAGTCCCCAGAACCGGGGGGGCATAATAGGTGTTCAATAAAGGTTTATTTTTTTTTTTCAATGTTTATTTTTGAGAGAGAGAGGGAGAGAGAGAGCGCTGGGGAGGTACAGGGAGGGGGACAGAGGATCTGGAGCGGGCTCCGCGTTGACAGCAGAGAGCACAGAGAGCCTGATGCAGGGCTCGAGATCATGACCTGAGCCGAAGTTGGGCACTTAACCAACTGATCCACCCAGGCACCCTCAATAAAGGTTTCTTGATTGAACCAGCAACGTTTGGGATTGGTCCTGGAGAGAAGTAAACTGAGAGAGGAGACAGGGAGCCTGAGGTGAGGTAGAGAGAAGATAGATAACACAGAAGTCCAGCTGCCCCACATCCCCTGACAGGGGCAAGGCTTTTCCCTCCTGACAGCACCAGTTCATTCCAAGAGGGGCAATTGATTCCAGTTTGCTTTTCCCCTGATACTTGTAGGACCTGCCTCATGGTTTCAAGGGACACCAGCACCACCAGCTGGCATCTGCTCCCCAGACGTCTGGGTTTCGGCTCTGCAACCTTTCTCTGACTTTCTAGATTTGATATATTTTTTTAATGTTTATTTTTTATTTTTAGAGAGAGAGAGACAGAGCACAAGCGGGAAAGGGGCAGAGAGAGAGGGAGACACAGAATCCGAAGCAGGCTCCAGGCTCTGAGCTGTCAGCACGGAGCCTGATGCGGGGCCTGAACCCACAGACCGTGAGATCATGACCTGAGCCGAAGTCGGACGCTTAACTGACTGCGCCATTCAGGCACCCCTTCTAGATTTGAACCATTGCAAACTTTTCTCTGTGTTCCTCTGACCCTAGGGAAACCCTACTGCCCCTTGCACTTGGGACCCTGGGATTCTCTGGCATTCTCTCTTTGCCTTTTCAATTCTTCAGTACCTAATTAACAATTCTTCATATTAGGTTCTCTCTGTGAAAATGACTGGTGTGGTTTCTGTGTCCTGAATGGACCCTGACTGATGAACTCATGTATCCTTGAACTTGAAGCTCAGAGTGATACAGTCAGAAGCTGGAGACTGCCCCACTCCCCTTGCGCCTTGCTTCAGCCCTAAGGGGTAACAGCGGCTTCGGCCCCTTTGCGGGAATCCTGTGGACCACGGAGGGATGGATATACTGCTCTCAGGGATATCTAATCAGCTCTGGAAAAACTGGGCCAACAGTTAAACCACACAAACAAAAGAGCTGCAACTCCACACAGAACCGCCTGCTTGGGCAAATGCCAAGACAAACAGTTGCAGAGCTCTGGGCCCCAGCAGGGCTGCAGGCTTCCTGGGCGGGCATGGAGTCATCTCAAGGAGGGGCTGGGCCCCCAGAGTCTCTCCTTCCTGGACTCCGAGTCTTCCGTCATTCGCTCCAGGATTCTCTGGTACAGGCTGCCCTGTTCTTCTATTCTAGAACCTTCTGGTAAAATGTGGATCCCTGCAGGGCTTACCTTCCTGGTGCATGTCAAAGGCAGAGAAGTGCACAAAAGGGAGCCTCTAAAAATACTGATGCCTGGGCCCCACCCCAGAGATTCTTCTGGTCTGGCCCAGCATTGGTATTTATCAAAGCTCCCAAGTGATTCTACTGTGCAGTCAGAATTGAAATCCAGAGTTAAAAGAATGTATTAGCACGGCAGTTCTCAAATGTGAGAGTGCATCAGAATTACCTGGGGGGGCATGTCAAACCGTAGCCTGCTGGGCCTCCCCCTGCCCCCAGGTTTTAGGAGGTCTGGGGCAGAACCTGAGAATGTGCATTTCTTACAAGATCCTGGTCTGGGGACCACATTTTGGGAAGCCCCGGCGCTGGAGTTAGCTCAGGTTCAAATCCCACCTCTGCCGGATGTAGTTAACTATCCACCTGAGAAGGTTTTGAGAGGCCTGAAAGACACAACTTTCATAACACAAGACGAAGAGCCTTGCATGTAATAATGTTGAATGAACATTGTTATCGCTACGGTTATGATGTTTGGCAGGTGAGGCTACAGAAATCTTGAGTGATAGCATGTTAGTTTGAACCGTCATTTTAATCAGAGCCTCAGCTTCCCCATCTGTAAAATGGGGCTAATGATATCTTGGCACAGCCCACTTTTAAGGTAGTGGAAGGATCAAAGGAGTTCCCTGACGTGAACGCGTTTGGGATACTATAAAGCCCGGTAAGAGAGTTTTATTAGAAATGGGTCAGGCAGGCACAGCCTCAAACTGGAGCTCAGTGAAGAGATCTGAAACACATTCACACGCTGGTGAAAGAGGAATTCTAGTGCTTTCCTCCAGCTTGCCTGTCACCCTCAGGCGTTTGACACGCCTGAGTTGGGGAGTGGCTGGTTAGCTCTTCAAACATCTAAGGGGAAGAGATAGGGGGCTGGGGCACAGCCACCCCCACCTCACCAGAATTTCTGTTAAGAAAAGGAATGTGCTGGAAGAGCCCAAAGCTGTGCAATGAAATATTCCCTCCCTAGACCCTCGCCACACACGCCACACGGTGGCCACCCAGGTGTCTTTCCTCCTTGATCCTTCCCCCTCCATCCTGTCTGCCGGCCCACCCACCTCTGACCTCCGCCCACCAGCTCCAGGCTGCCCTCCCAGGAAAGCCGAGGGGCAGGCAGCAAACCTATTCTCTGTTCAGGAACCCATTTACTTGGTTTCATCCCTTTTCAGTTCATCTCAGACACATACTGCATGTCTGTTGGCGTAAGTCTTTTTAAAAGGCTTGTTCACATTAATGCTTTCTGAACTTAAAAAAAAAAAAAAAAAAAAAAGACAGCTGCCTGGGTGTCTCAGTTGGTTAAACAGCCGACTCTTGATTTCGGCTCAGCTCATGATCTCACCGTTGGTGAGTTCGAGTCCCAATTTGGGCTCTGCGCCGACAGCGCGGAGCCTGCTTGGGATTCTCTGCCTCCCTCTCTCTCTGCCTCTCTCTCTCTCTCTCAAAAATAAATAAACACTGTTTTAAAAGACAAATTTGGGAGGAATGGCCTCCCAGGGGCTGGGCTGGAAAAAGCCGGTAGCCCTTGGAAGTTGAGGACAGGAGAAGTGAGTGGTCCCCACACTGGTGGTTGGGAGGAGCACTTGGACCTGACTTTACTCAGGGGCAGTTTGGCAGAAAGGTCAAAAGCCTGAAGATGTGCATTCTCTGACCTGGGATTCTGGTTGAGGAACCCTCCCAAAGAAATGTCACAAAATGGTCAGCCTGGTTTGAGTCTTGGCTCCAATGGTGGATGACTCTGGACAAGTTATGGCTTCCTCCCTAAAATAGGGCTTAATAATTGGATTCCATCACCCAGGGTTGAGGAAGAAATGAGACAATGCCTCACAGGTAGTAAGGTGCTCAGAGATGTTAGTATCTTGGTTGGGAGTCCCCACCGATGCAGATCCCAAAACAGGGATTTGGAAGGGGAGCCCAGGAGGTTCATGGGGCCATGTAGGCATGACACAGGAGGGAAGGAAGCCCACACAGGGTGCATTTACGCATTTATCAAGCTCCACACAGAACAAGCTGCCTGCTTGGGAAAATGCTTGGACTTAGAGTTGGGAAGAGGAGGGGTACCTAAGTATTTATTCCTTTAAGTCTTAAAATGCTCAGGGGGCGTCTGGGTGGCTCAGTTGGTTAATCATCCAACTCTTGGTTTCAGCTCAGGTCATGATCTCACAGTTCGAGAGTTCGAGCCTCGCATTGGGCTCTGTACTGACAGCGTAGAGCCTGCTCCGGATTGTCTCCCTCTTTCTCTGCCCCTCCCCCACTCGCACGGGGCGCACCAGCGTGCGCTCTCTCTCTCTCTCTCTCAAAAATAAATAAACAAACATTTAAAAAACTACTTTAAACGGGGCACCTGGGTGGCTCCATCGGTTAAGCGTCCAACTTCGTCTCAGGTCATGATTTCAGTTTGTGAGTTCGAGCCCCACGTGGGGCTCTACGGTGACAGCTCAGAGTCTGGACCCTGCTTCAGATTCTGTGCCTCCCTCGTCTCTCTGCCCATCCCCTGCTTGTGCCTTGTCTCTAAACTAAATAAACATTTTTTAAAAATACTTTGAAATGCTCAGGACTCTCTGCCTCCACAATTCATTTACGTGAACGGAAAATAAAGCTTTTTCTGACTTAAGCCACTTATTTTGCTTTCCTGTTACACGCAGCTGGGTTTAATCCTCACCTAAATGCTGGAGGCCAGTGGCTGTCCCATCAGGAAGTTGTCCAACTGACCCATGAAGACCCAATGGCACAGGCAGGTGCCAGGGAAATCACACCACACCAGGGAAATGATCTCACCAAGGGACCCTACTGGCCCTACCCCACCCTCCTGAAGCCTAATGATGCAGTGAAAAAAGTCCTCCAAGGTCAGGGTTCTCCCGTTTTGCCCAAATCCCGGGCTATCCGGCACCTCCTTGCTGCTCAAAGGTGCCGTGGCATCTCCCCAAGCTTGTGCCCCGCGCCCCCACCCTCCCCCACTCTCCTTCACAGCTTATGCGTTCTGCGGCCCCTCTCCTCGGCCTCTCCTCTGTTAGGCAGCAGCTAGCACATCCGACAAGTGGATTGGTGTTACTGGGTTAATGTGTCACCGTCCCAATGAGCAGATGTGCATTTTTGATAGGGCCAGAGGAAGACAAGGCCTCGCGTGCCCAGAGCCCAATGACGAATGACGAGAAAATCACCAGAACAAGAGGCCGCCCTGGGGCTGGTCTCACTTCCCTGTTCCCCTCCGGTGCCCTCCTTCATCCCCTCCCTTGGCACAGCTGGTCGTGGCCACAGCTCCGCCTCACCAAGTGCCGGGGGCCCCCACCCTCCACCGCCATTTGGCCTCACTGCCGTACTGAAAGCGAAAGGAGGAGTTGGAACAGAAAGAAAAATAATAAAACCACTGAAAGAGCAGACACAGCTGGCAGAATATTGGAAAAATTCCCAGGCGGGAATTCCCAGCCCTCCAGGGCGCTGCCAGGCTGAGGACATTCTTAAAGGGCAATCCTAAAGTTCGCTCTCGGCACCTGAGCCCCGGTCCCTCCTCCTCCCCCACCAGAGGGGGTATATGTGTGAGTCGGTGGGCGGCGCTGTTTTGCGGTGGGAGCAGAGCTAGGGTGGGAGGGAGAGGGTAGGGCTCAGGGGGACACCGAGAGGCGGGGACCCTGGTCGCTAGGCTAGGCAGCGCCTGAGGGTCAAGCCCTTCTGGGGTTTCCGGGGGCCGGGGCCTCTCCCTGGGGCAGAAGGCAGCGAGCAGAAGGCTTGGCAAAGCCCCGGGGCGCAGAGGGGCGCCTGCAGGTGTGGGGAGGGGCGCTGGAAAGAGGCGGCCCTGGCAGCAGCTGGGCGGGGGCAGCCAGAAAATTAAACTGGCTGCTCTTACTGAAGCCGCAGGGAGATCGTGCATCCGCTCAGGAAACGTGGATGAGAACTGGACGAGATTGAAACGGGGAGCTGGCTTGGGCTGCTGGGAGCCTGGAGTGGGCACGGCGGTGGTGGGCAGGCCGCCCAAGACAAGGGCAGGGGTACCGCCGCCCCCGGCTGTGCGGCCCCGGCCCACACAGGGGCCGGAGCTGGGACTTCCAGAAGGGAATGCAGGGGGCCCTGCAGCCGGGAGGGGGCCGCGGGAGCGGGGGCGGCGGCGCACCTGAACACCGGGCTTGCGGATTGGCTGATGGAATTCGCAGAGGAGGCGGAGTCTGGCCACTGTGCAAATCATCACGTCTTCTGGCCTCGCCTGGAGGCCTTCGGAGCTCCTGGTTGCACGCTCAGGGCTCGACCCACCGGGAAGACGCTCTCACCGCTCATGAATTGCAATGAATACTAATACAAATAATCCACACTGAACTGTCAGTCAGTTCTATGATCTGCCAAGTTCATTAATTCCAGGCAAGGTAAGCCCAATCTACGGATACCTCTCCCCCTCTTCAGTGAGGCCAGGGGACTGCACTGCCCCCCCCCCCGCACCCCCACCCCCGCCCCGAACCTCCAAGTCCGCCTGGCCAGCTGCCCCCCAGTTGATTCCACACACACTCGCAGATCCATCTTCTGAAAGCGCTGGATCCCCACTCCCCTCCCTGGTTTTTGCCACCCTCCAGACCGGTCCACATTACCTGCCAAGCTGACCTCACCCCTTCTTACTGCGGGTACTGGAGTAGTGAGGAAACACGGTCAGAGCACAGGCTCTGGGTTTGAATCCTGCCTCCACCACTCCATGCCTAAGCTTTCTCGTCCGTGAACCAGAGACAAGACCCATGCTTCCTTTAGGTGGGCATTTTGAGGGTGAAATGAGTAAATATATATAAAGTACTTGAAACAGGGCAGGGCATGTAGTAAGCTCTCAATAAATGGGAGCTATCATTATTTGTAGTGTTCTGATTTCTATTTATTATTTACATGGCTTATTAGGATAAATGACATTTGTTATTTATATCTGTTATTATGCTAGAATGTCTACAGAGGAGGCAGTCTGGTTTACCAACTTCATCCTGGTAATTTGAGCAGTGTTTAGCACCCAGAAGACACTCAGTGGGGTGTGTTGGATTTATTTATTGTTGTAAACTCTGTTCCAACCAAACTCTTCCTCACGTATACGTTCCTACCTCCATGCCTTTGCTCATGCTGTTCCCACCTCTTGAAGGGCCTTACCCCATCCAGCATAATAATTCCTCCTGCTTCGAATTTCCAGCTCCCTGCCTCCTCTCCCCTCAGAGGACCTCCCTGGGCTCAGAACCTGCACGGAACAAGCATTCACTCAAGGCTCAGTGGTTTGTGGCTGGGGGTTTTTTATGCTTTGGCCCCAAAACAGAGTTTCCTCACTGACCTGGCACTTAGTGCTCACCGCCTCCTGCGGTGGCCCCTAAGAAGAAGGAGCACCCCAGCTCCCATTTGTGTCCTTTATCTTGTAGCTTTGACATTCAGAGAGGGCTCCCCAGGTGAAGCCCCCCTGAATAACTAGACATAACTAGACGTGTGGTCTCCAAACCACAGTTTCTGGGCTTCCTGTTTGGTGAGTTGAGAGACATGGCATCTGTTTGCCTAAGAAATATGAGCCAGGCAGCTCCACATCAACAGGCGGCTTTCCACCCCGGACGGGGCAACAGCTGCCTGTAACTTGGCTGTTTATGCACTAAAAAAAGAAATTCCATGGTGACCAGTTGACTCAAGCCAGCTCCCAATGTGAGGCGGTAGTTTCAAAGTGATCCCAATGACACCAGATGCTCTCCACCCAGTCCTTAATAAAGAGAAAAAAGAAAACAAGGGCAAAACTTCAACAGGAGTATGCCTGAGTCAGTACTCGAAGCCGCCTGGAGGGGGCAGCGTCTGAGCTGAAGTTGGATCTGGAAGGTGTTGGCCTAACAGCCCCTCCAGGCAGGCTGGTCCCCTGAAAACTCCCCTTCCCCAGAGACGGGGCACTTACCACTTTCCAGCAAGGCCCCTTCCACCATTAGAAAGGTCCTGTCTGGAAAAAAGAAAAAGAAAGAAAGTGAGACAAAGAAAGAAAGAAACAAAGAAAGAGAGAGGGAAAGAAAGAAAGAAAGAAAGAAAGAAGAGAAAAAGAAAGAAAAGCGAGAAAAAGAAAGAAAGAAAGAAAGAAAGAAAGAAAAAAAAAAAGAAAAAAGAAAGGTCCTGTCTGGAAGGCTGGAGAAGGGCAGAGGACAGGAGACTGACCTTACAAGTGGCAGGTATGGTCTAGGCTACACAAGGGCCTTCTTGGGGCGCCTGGGTGGCTCAGTCAGTTGAGCGTCCCACTTCAGCTCAGGTCATGATCTCACGGTCCCTGAGTTCGAGCCCCGCATCGGGCTCTGTGCTGGAGCCTGAATCCGATGCTGTGTCTCCCTCTCTCTCTGCCCCTCCCCTGCTCACACTCTCTCTCTCTAAAAAAATAAACATTAAAAAAAAAGGGGGGGGAGCCTTCTTGAATAGCGTGATTTCATGTTTTCTCCACAAGCAACGGACACACACTCACCACACACTAGGCCTCCTAAGTGCATGGCATATCTCTGAATCCTCACACACGGCCAGGAAGGCAGGCCCGATTATTTCTGCCATTTTACAGGTGGAGAAAAGGAAGTCCAGGAAGCACCTGCGCCACTTGAAAATAGCTGAGCTGGTTCGAACCTGGCTCTGCTGGGCCCAGAGTCCATTCATTTTTTTTTTTTTTAAGTTATTTGTTTATGAGAGAGAGCGTGTGCATGGGAGGGGCAGAGGGAGAGAGAGAGAGGGAGACTGAGCAAGTGAGAGAGAGAGGATCCCAAGCAGGCTCCACGCTGTCAGCACAGAGCCCGACATGGGGGCTTGAACCCACGAACCATGAGATCATGACTGAGCTGAAATCAAGACGCTTAACCGACTGAGCCACCCAGGTGCCCCCAGAATCCATTCTTAACTCTGGGGCTAAGTGGAACTTAGTGTCCTCGGCCCTGCCTGTCCCACTGGAGAGCCACCCCCGCCTCTCCAGCACCAGCGTCATGCTTCGCTCCTCCCAGTGGCTACTATCTATGTGAACTTTGCACTCTGCCCTTCTTAACCCAGGTGAAGGGCTTGCTGATAAAGGTTTATGGTTTCCTCCCAGCCTTGCTGGCGACAGACACCTGAGCCTGCTGCTTCCCCCTTCCCCCATCCCCACACTCACGTATACAAAGTCACCAGCCACCCTCACACACACAACACACATACATACCCACACGTTCACATATAGACACATAGACACTCGTACATTCTCACACACACACACACACACACACACGCGCGTGTGCGCGCGCACCCCTCTGTGGTGGTTGATGGCTGAAGACTGACAGGCTTAGAGATTTACTTTCTAGAAAGTCATACCTGCCTCTCCTTGCTGCCCTTCCCCAGCTATCGGGCTTACAAGCTTCTGCCTCATTTCATGTTTAATAATGAGCCACTCTGGAAGGACCACGGTGGACACTTCTCTTGCCCACAGGCCAGCCTGGGCGTCCTCAGCAGGGAGTTGGGAACCAGCTTTCTTCCCCCATGCTGCCACCTTGTGGCCGGAGCTCAGAACTGCAGGTTCCCTGCCGGGGGTATAACCACTTCCCAGAAAGGTTCCAGTAGCCAAGTGGGCTGTTAAGGGAGGTCTACATCCAACCGTCCCCAGTCCACAGATGCACAAGCTAAGTAATGAAGATGCCCTCTTCCTTCACCCGATCCTTACAGGCACGCTCCGTTGGCGGGAGTGACGGGAGACGGATGTATGAACCACTTGGACCAGGACCCTCATGGCAACCAAGCCCACAATCATCATACAATCACGGGACTCTTGGCTTATATCCGTGTCTTCTTGACATCCTTAAAACCAACCCAATAGTGGATTTGGCTAAACCACCTGTGACAGCAGGTGACTGTGTGACCTCTGACACTAACCCAGGAGCTACTCTTCCCTCCTTCCCTAGGGTTCTGGAGGGTCTGCCTTTGGCTTCTCACCTGGAGCTTGAGCTCAGAGGTAGGTGTGACAGACTGACCCCCTGACCTCACTTGTTGCGTCCAAGGACACTCTTCCAGGCCTCTGTCTTTGTGAGGCAATCCAGGATATGTCCCCACCTTTCCTCCTTGAGCCCAGAGCCAATGTGTTTCAGGCAAAGTGATTTCATCCAGTCTCTTAGTTTTACTCAGTTTTATTTTTGGCCCTTTGCTGCCGTGGGATGAGTTAATTCTATTCCCTAGGTGATGGCTCACGGTCATCATTAGTCCTGGCTAGTCCCCTCTCGTTTTATGTATTCCCCTTTACTCTATGAGTCCCTCCCATTTCCCTGCCCCAGAGGCAGCCATCCTAGGATATCTTTTTATTTGTATGCATTCTGCAGTGCAGGGTTTTGTAGGCGCGTATTGCCACCAAGCATGGAGCATCGCGTAGTGCCTTGTTCTTTTATTACCCTCTTTAGGTGCACGTTATTTAACGTGTCTGGGGACAGGATCAATGGATACAACATGTGAGAGAGTGGTAGTGCCTTAAGAGTTCGCTGAGACTCTCTGCGCTGATGATAATGGAAGTGACTGCACCGAGTTATGTTTCCTAGAACAGACCCTCAGGATTGTGAGCCATGGCACCCTGATGAGGCACGGCTGCCCGCAGGCCTGGGTCCTCACCTCAGCTCTGTGGGACTTACCAAGAGCTCTGGCAGGTCTTTCGCCCTCTGACCGTGTCCTCATCCAGTAAATAACAGGTTAACCCAGGGCCCTTCGAAGGTTTCTTCTACCTTAAACAGTCTTTGAAAGCTGTTGTCTAGGATTCACCAGCCCTAGAATGTATTTAGTCTCTGAGATTCCTACTGAACACCCACTGCGAAGCCAGGCTGTCTAGGTTCCAATTCCAGCTTCCCCGCTTGCTACGGGACATTGGACAAATTACTTTTCATTCTTAAAATGGAGATGGTGGGGTGCCTGGCTGGCCCAGTCAGCAGAGCGTGTGACTCTTGATCTCGGGGTTGTGAGTTCGAGCCCCACATTCTGTTCGAGCCCCGTGTTGGGCCCTGCACTGACAGTGTGGAGCCTGCTTGAGATTCTCTCTCTCCTCTCTCTCCCTGCGCCCCACTGCCATGCTTTCTCTTTCAAAATAAATAAATAAACTAAAAAAAATTTTTTTAATAAAAATGGAGATAGCCATAGCACCTACTGTCTGAGGGGGAGATTAAATGAGTTAATACAGGTGAACAGTGCCTGGCACCTACTAAGCGTTCAGTAAGGTTATTGCTGTTTTTATTTAAACCCTATAATAACCCTATGAAGTAGTGTAATTAGTTCCATTTTACAGACGACAAGACCAAGGTCCAAGGAGCAAAGCAATTTGCCCAGGCTTGCTTAGTAGTATTGCCGGGAGCCAATTCCAGGTCTCCAGACTCTGAATGCTGTGCCCTTCCCCCCGCAGACAGACACAGGACCTCAATCCCCAGTGTGCAACCTGAAGTTGTTGCGCAAAACCTTCTCGCTGCTGATCTGATGCGAGGTGACCCAGGGGCCATTGTGGAGACAGCCGCTGGCCCTGGTGGTCTTTTCGGTCTTCGTCGGCATCCTTCTCCCATACCGTGATCCCTTCTAAGGAAGAACCTGCTTCCTCTGGGGGGTTCGTGGGTGTTCATGTTCGCCAGGCAGCCTCTGAGCCGCCCCGAATCCCAAGGTCAGGCCTGTTAGTAGCATATACATTCAGCAGGGATGTGCCAGAAGAGAGTGGGCCCGACGAGTCAGACCTTGGGTTCTAGTCCCGGCTGTGCCATTTCCTCTGGGCTAAGTTTGCTTCAGTTTCCACATCTGTACAATGGGCAGTAACGCTGAACAAAGTTGCAGGAGCACTAAGTTTTAAGAGACTCTTCCAATCTTGACCGAATGCTAGCAGTTGCCCGATCCCTGTAGAACAAAATGCCTGTTATATAGCCTGATGTGGCCTGAAATGACTTGTCCCCCACTGTGTGCATTTAACATTTTTCCTTTCCCCTCCGGGAAGAGGACTGTCTGGACCTCTGCCATCGTTCCAAAGAAACCACCTCATTCTTTTGGGGGAGTTGCCAAATCCTGGAATGTCAATGCTGGAAAGGACCTTGTGGGCCTTCTGGTCCTAGCGTGGCACACTTGTCTCTCAAGGGCCACCCGCGCCTGAAGCAGTAAGGGAGGCCGGGTCGGAGCTCCAGCGGAAGGAAGAGCACCGTGGTCCTTCTGCTCCAGGTACAGCCCGGAGGGGATGCAGGCCGCCACGTGAGCTCCGTGCCACCTCCAGCTCTGCTGCCTCCTACAGAGGTGCAAGCCGAGTACATGAAGGTCTCTTGTCATCTTTCACCTGACCCTCAGGGCTACCAGATCTGCCAGCCACGTTTGACACAGGAGGTAGGTTTGTGCACCACTCGGACCAGCATAGGGCGGGGCCTACATCACACACGACTACTTACGATCATCACACAACTAGGGTTCCCGGGCTGATGGCTCGATCTTTTCGGCGTTCTTTAGAATTATCATAGTAGATTTCAGGAAACAACTTGACCCCCACCTCCATGCACAATTTTAACCATGGAAACAATGCACCTTTGTTACTATAGCCATTAAAACAGCACAGGCTTCTTTCTTTTAGAAAACAATGGAAATATTTGCTGGGAACCCCCCGACAGCCAGCTAGAAGAAAAGGCCAGAAAAGAGCAAACACAGGGTATAGAGCACCCTTTAAAGTGAGGGAAAAGCTCAGAAGGACAGCACTTATGTGCTGGCAGGCCTAAGGACAGCACAAAACGTGGGAAAGAAAAAGGAGGTGCCTAAAAACCCCACCTAACTGCGGTGTTTTTCCACGACCTGCCCACTCCCGGGACTCTAGGATTGGGCAGGCCACGAACAGGAGCTCGTCTTCAGTGGGGAGTGTGAAATCTTGGGCACAGGCTCCCTGCGAGGGATGGGTGGCTGAGACCCACCTCTGAGGCCCCTCCTGGTCCTGACACAAGTGCTGGGCTTGGGCTCAGAAGCTGGGGAGTTTTAAAAAACCGACTTAACCTTCCTACTATCTTTGTGACCTTGGGGAAGGCACTTCCTCTTTCTAGAATTCAGTTTCCTCATTTGTAAAGTGGGGCCATGATATCACCTCTCTCACACCCTGTAAACACTAATGAAGAAACTTCCTACTCCAAACACACAAAATAAAACAGGATTTTTTTTAATGTTTTTATTTATTTTTGAGAGAGCCGGGGGGGAGGGGGAGGGGCAGAGAGAAGGGGAGACAGAGGATCCAAGGCAGGCTCTGCGCTGACAGCAAAGAGCCAGATGCAGGGCTTGAACTCACAAACTGAACCCTGAGATCATGACCTGAGCTGGACACTTCAAACCGACAGCCACCCCGGTCCGGTGCCCCAAGAAAACAGGATTCAAAACAAAACAAAACAAAACCTACTTATAAAAAGCAGAAGCTATTGGATCACTTTATTCTTTTTGTTAGGTGTTCTATAATTTTTCTACCATGATCATGGATTACCTTTGAATTAAATGTGCGTAATTAAAAGGGATGGAATAGAGCTGATGTGAGGGGAAAATGCTGAGCTCGGCAACTTTCGGGGACTCCTCTGCACCTCTTGTGGATGGTTTACACGCTGTTACCTCAGGTTTCTGTCTCAACAAGCCTGGAATGGAAGCAGTGGGGCTCCCCCTTCTCGACTCCAAAGACTGAGTTCCCAGAGCCGCCAAAGGCCTTGCCATCACGAGGCCAAGGCCCCGGTGATGCGCCAGGAGCGGGCATTCAAATGCACAGCACTTTTATCAAGGTCAGACTTCCAACTCTGGGAAAAGCAGAACCTTCTTCCTTTCCTGCAACCTGACCACAGAGCCTCTGAGAAAAGCCTTCCCCATCCGAGCAACACTCTGGGAACCTGCTTCCTCCACCTCAGGTCAGGTTCATTTATTATTAAAGAACAGTCTTGTGTCCGGCCAAAGGTTTCTGTGTATGAACTTAATTTTTTTTTTAAGTTTATTCATTTATTTTTGAGAGAGAGAGAGAGCAGAGGAGGAGGAGGACAGAGAGAGGAGAGAGAGAGGTGCCCCAGAAACAAATATTTTAAAAGTAAGTTCAAGGGTGCCTGGGTGGCTCAATTGGTTAAGTGTCTCATTCTTGGTTTTGGCTCAGGTCATGATCTCGTGGTTGTGCGTTCAAGTCCTGCGTTGGGCTCCACGCTGGCAGTGCAGAGCCTGCTTGGGATTCTCTCTGCCTCTCTCCTGCTCATGCTCTCTCTCTGTCTCTCAAATAAACTTAAAAAGAAAACTTAAAAAAAGTATTTCTGTGTAAAAGCATTGTTTGCATGTGGTATTCTCCTTCTCTTCAGTAGCAACACAGTGCATTCTCTAAACCAAATCTCTAATTATACTGTGATAAGAAACATCTAGTAACGATTTAATATAAATGCTTTTCTGAAAAAAGGAGGAAAAAAAAAAGCAAGTTAAATCTCGAAATGTCCTGCCATGTATATGCAGACTGCTTCTTTCAAAGGGCAAATACTGATCAATGGGGCTTTTGAAATCCCGTGGAGGGGCGGGGGTAGGCAGCCCACCTGTTCTCCCAAGCTCCAGAGTCACCACCTGCCGCCGACACACACACACACACACACACACACACACACACACACACACACACGTCTGCACCCTGGCAACACAGCGCCCCACCCAAGACGCTGCCCCACCCTGATACTGAAACCGAGGCTGATGGGGCAATGTCTGAGCCGCCCAGGGGAATGGGTAAGATGAGGCCTTCTGTGGCCCAGAAAACCCTCCTTAAAAGAGCCGGTACCATTCTTCCACCCACAGGTGTCCGCCTGTTTGTTGCTCAAGAGTTCCAACCTGGCCACAGTAAGGAAGTGATACAGTGGAGCAGAGGATCGGGGGACCGCCTCGAAGCTGGCAGGGACACAAACCACCGCCTGAATCTGACCTGCACCGACTCCTGGAGCCGTGGACTGTTTGCTCTCTGTCTGAGGCTTTATCTGCCAGGGAGATGGGCAAGCGGCCAGGGCCCTCTCGGGTGAGGGGTTGAACAGCCAGGCGGTGGCACGCTGCCATACCAGATGTCATGGCTGGTCACTCAGAGGAGCTCTGGGCCAGGAGTCAGGAGGCCGAGGGCCGGGAGATGGCTCCAGCTGGGCTCCATGCATCTGAGCGACTCTCTCCCCCACAACCCTTCACTTCAGGCCCTCCAAGTGTGGAGTAAAGGGCTGGGCAGCAGAAGGATTTCTCATCCGTGCTGCACGAGTCTCGCAGACATTTGTGTTTAAAGTATATACACATAGGTCGAACGATTTTCTTAAAGTATTTTGTTAAAGATAAAACCTATTCAACCATGTGCATATTAACATGCTGAAGTTAATCTGTGCTTTTAGGTTGTTTTGGGGTAGACTTCCCTGTCACTTCTGGAATTGCAACATGTTAAAAAATGTAATCATTTGCATTTACTTCTCTCTATGACCAAAATACGGGAAAAAATGGGTTCTAAGGTCAATCTAAGACTGCATTCATCAAAACATTACTTTTCTTGTCTTTATAAGCCAGTATTATCCAGCAGAATTTACACTTTTTATAGCAATATCATCTAAACTGTTTTATGCAATTTATATTTCTTATAGAAGATTTCTTTCCAAAAATACACTGGGCTAGTTTTCACCTTTGAAAATCACCATCCCCAATAACCTCTAATTCCTCCTCTGGCTCGGACTTTCCACTCATCTCCAATTCTAATCCCTGGACAAATTCATAGGGTCTTAAACTTAGTCCGCAGAGAAGCTTGAAACCTCTTGCCTTTGACACGAGGCTTTTTTCTTTATATAACTAGCTTTGTACCCAAATCCCATTCTTCAGCACTCAGCTCAAGTACAACCTCTTCTATACAAAACACTTAACATGGTCTTGGACCTAAGCCTCTGTTTCTTCATCTGCAAAACGTGATAGCAGAACCTCCCTCAAGTGGTGAGGTTTAAGTGAACTGGTGGAAGGTGTATCTAAAATACCAAACATCGACACATGAGTGCAAGGAGCGCTCACTATTCTATTGTCTTTATTACTGTCTCTCGTGTTATCGTCACAGTGGAAAAGACTTTGGAATCAATGAAGTCTCAGTTCTACCATGCAATAAATGTGTGACCTCAGGCAAAGAATTTGGCCCAGTATTCTCAATGGGGTAGTAATGCCTCCTAGTGGGTGGTTGGGGAATTGATGTGGTGTTTTTAGGACTGTCCCATTGGTCACGGAGCATAACCAGCTTTAGGGGAAGGGGACAGAGATACTAGATGTCTGGCACACAAAAGATTGCCCATGTCGTGGGACTGGGTCAATATGGGTCAGGTACATAGTATGAAAGGTGCCTGGATAAGGCCATTATTAAAGAGAATGAGTAAATGGAATAAAGACATTGTCTAGAAATAATTGAATTGCCCTGTGCATTCAGACTACTCAATTTTTCCTAATTCCTAATTCCAGTTATTCCTCTTCTTCTATCAAGGGATATGTGCTATTTAATACACAATATTTTGGTGCCAGGAACTGTTTTGAGCATGTATCATTTCACTTAAAAACCTCCTAAACCCAGGGGACAGGTACTCATCATTTACTCCCCTCCCCCTACTCCATGTGATAAGGAAGTTATTTTTGACATTACAGTGTTAAGGCCCAGCACATCCGTGAGAACACTGTGTGTACTTCATTTCTCCAATTCATCAGTGTGTTGTCTTGGCATGTTATCCTTACCCCCACCTCTTATCATATTCAAGTAAGTCTGAACGAATCTCTCATGACTTCCTGGCTCCAGTTTTTATTCTGGTGTCTACATGTGCCTTCACTTTCATTTTCCTGTAAGGCAAGTATGGAATGGTTTCAAGCAGGTTCAAGCATCTGACTTATGTCTTCTGGCAGTTACACCTGACTTTCGTAAAGAAATACATACCTTTAATAAAATGCTTTCCTTTTTTAATCTTAGTTAAGGCTTCATCTTGATTTTTTTTTATAATGAACATAGAAAATGGACTTCACTTTCAAATAGTCAAGGATCTTTTACAATTATTTTTTATTTTTTTTAATTTTTTACTGTACCTATCTAAGCTTCTTGAGTAATGGGAAATAATAACCCCAATATCATAGTTGGTAATGAGAAAAAGCACCACACGTGTGCTCAGCATACAATAATTTGAGTTCCCTTTCCGTCTGATTGTCTACCTTTTCTCTCCACACCTTGCTCAAGGGGGATATCCCCAACACCAACACTGTGAATGTGCTGAAAGAAGGCTCAAGCAAAGTGCCATTTTCTGGTGACAACAATCTCATCCAGCTGATAGGTGACACCAGAGCAGGTGCCTAAGGGACGCTGGATTTTCAGTCCAGCCCCACAGCCTCTCTACAGAAGCTGCTTCTCCCTGCAAGATTAAGAGGCAAGAACAGGGATGGGCACAGGGTATGGCCAGTGGGAAGGATCCCAGGCCAAGGGCATGGATAGGCTTTGTTCCATATACAAGGGAGGCCTGGGGTAAGGAAAAGACAAATAGACCAATAGGACGACTGTGGGATCAGTAGATCTTAATCCTTACTGCTCTTTAGAATCACCTGAGGAACTTTTAAAGTGTACAGACATCAAGTTCCCACCTCAGATAAAATGTATCAGGACTTCTGGGGACCAGGGTCCAGGTGTTAGTGATTTTTCAGAAGTTTTCCAGGTGATTCCAATATGTAGGCAAAGAGTGGAAAGTCACTGACCTACAGACTCATCAATGATACCATGTTAGGTCTGTTTTGTTATCCCCAACTTTACAAGAAAGAAATTAAGGAAAATAAGTGACTTGCCCCAGGCACACAGCCAAAAGATGGAAATCTGAATCCAGACTGGACTAATTTGAAAACCCATTTTTATTTATTTTTTCCAAGTCTATTTATTTTGAGAAAGAGAGAGAACATGCATGTGTTTGCAAGTGGGGGAATGGCAGAGAGAAAATCCCAAGCAGGAATCCATCCCGATGTATGAGGTATGGCTTGATCTCACAAACCCATGAGATCATGACCTGAGCGGAAATCAAAAGACACTCACCTGACTGAGCCACCCAGGCATCCCTGAAAACCCGTATTTTTTTCTTAGCTGATGCCAGAGATGAACCTTTTTTTTAAGGTTTATGTATTTTGAGAGGAATAGTGAATGGGGACGGGGCAGAGAGAGGGAGAGAGAATCTCAAGCAGGCTCTGCACTGCCAGTGCAGTTCAAACCCATGAAACTTGTGAGATCGTGACCTGAGCCAAAGCCAAGAGCTGGATGCTTAACCGAGCCACCCAGGTGCCCTGAAAATCCATTTTTTAAAGAGCCATCTAACACTCCTCTAACCCTTCATCCTATCTTTCCCACCCACCTCCCTATATCCCTAGGACTTCAGAAGCTCCTTTCTTGAAATCTGCCCAGATCCTTTTAACCACAGAGGTCTCTCTTAACCTTGGACCCCTGAAGTCCATCCCTTCAAACTGTACAGACTCAAAACTTGGTAAAGGACCAGGGTCAGTAGAAACACATTGTCCGTATGTACTGGGGAATGTGAAGAATGAACTGGGGGCACTCTTGCCTACCCAGCACCATAAAGGAGTCAGTTTCACTAAAAAGTCATTCCTTGGGTACTTACTGCATACAAGTGTGAGGCTATTACTAACTAAGCAGTGTATCATCACATGGTGAGTGACACATATATGTCACATTACTACATTCTCAAGATAGTAACAGGAAGCAGTTGTTTTCTATTTCTGTTCTTCGGATGAGAAAATGAAACCCTAGAGATTATGCAGCTGGTCCAAAGTCATGAGCTAGAAGCAAGGAAGCCAGAATTCCAATCCTGACTACTGGCTTCAAAGCCTGAAGGCCTTAACATTATGATGCTCCCTGAAACTAGCACTGGATTAGCTGTTGAGGCAGTCCTTGTCCCAGCTCTGCCAACGTATCCTTGTTGTCACCTTGGGCAAATTCAGCTTCTCACCTCTAGCCGTAACACTGGAACTATGGATTCTAAGACCCCTTCCAGTTAACCCATGCCTGGTCCTGCAACCTGGGCTACACCCTTCCAGCTCAATCACTACTGGACTGCAACCTTGGACAACTTGCCCAGCCGTCTCTGTACTTCAATCTCAATAAAGTGGGATGATCACATCTGCCTTATAACTAATCATCTCTCTTAATCATTTTCTTCCTGTCAACTGCCATCAAACCCAAAAAGTTGGCCCTGGTTTAGGAACCAGTCTTGGATGAGGCACATGGTAAGAACTTAACCTTTCCTTTCATCCGTTGAGAATTAATCATAATCATCTGAAGAATGGAGCATTCTTCCAGGTCAGTAGACTGCAGCTGCTAGTGGACAATGAAGTAGCTTTAATCAGGGTTCCTGGGTGGCTCAGTTAAGCATCCGACTCTTGATTTTGGCTCAGGTCATGATCTCAGGGTGATGAGATAGAACCCCATGGCAGGCTCCATGCTGGGTTAAGTCTCTCCCTCTCCCTGCTAAAATTAAAAAAAAATTTTAAATAGCTTTAATTAACAAGTCCACTGTCAAAATGTAAGCAATCATTGAGATGTGCCTGCTTTTTCCCCCAAGCAAATAAGAAATGTTGCACAATAGACTCCTAACTTGAACCACCTGGTTTTGAAGCCAGAGAAGGTGCTTTCTTGAATCTGCAATAGCTTTGTCCAGCCAAGGAATTCGCCTGCATTGTTTTCCCGAAGAGTCCACTTGAAGAGAAGAGAAGAGAAAAAAGAGGGAGGAAGGGAGGGAGGGAGGGAAAGAAAGAAAGGAAAGAAAGAAAGAAAGAAAGAAAGAAAGAAAGAAAGAAAGAAAGAAAGAAAAAGAAAGAAAGAAAAGAGAGAGAGAGAAAGAAAGGGGAGCACCTGGGTGGTTCAGTCAGTTAAGCAACCGACTTCGGCTCAGGTCATGATCTCACAGCTCATGTGTTCAAGCCCTGTGTTGGGCTCTGTGCTGACAGCTCAGAGCCTGGAGCCTGCTTCAGATTCTGCATCTCCCTCTCTCTGCCCCTCCCCCACTTGCAGTCTCAAAAATAAACATTAAAAATAAATTGTGCATTTTTCTCTATTAGGTTGATGGTTAACGGGGCACCTGGGTGGCTCAGTTAAGCGTGCAACTTCAGCTCAGATGATTTCATGGTTCATACGTTGCAGTCCTGCATCAGGCTCTGCACTGACAAGTGTGGAGCTGGCCTGGGATTCTTTTCCTCTTTGCCACTACTTGCACTTTCTCAAAAATAAGCTTTTAAAGTTAAAAGGCCCCAAAATTTACCGCTCCTTGCCTATGAGATGCCACATGCACCAGTGTTGCTCACATTCCAGAGTTAAAACTAGGGTGATGTCAAGACTAGACCAGAGTAGCCACAGCAACTACCCGTAGCTTCAAACCACTCACAAGGTGAATAACGAACTCAGACACATCAGTGTCAACCTATTCACGATGTACAGCTTTGTCTTCCACAGACAAGGACAACATGGACATTCAGTGGTCCTTTGCAAGAAATCTTAGCTGACTGCTTTTGGTACCTGCTCAGATGGCAGCATGTACTACATTTAGTATATACATCTCAAATATGCAGGCTTCAGGTGTGTAAAAAAGACAACCTGGACACATGGTTAGCATTTCTTGCTGTATTAATACTTGCTCATCATGGGGCACCTGTGTGACTCGGTTGAGTATCTGACTTTAGATTTTGGCTCGGGTCATTATCTCCTGGCTCATGAGGTCAAGCCCCACATCCAGCTCTGCGCTGATGCGAGATACGCTGTCCCTCTCAAAATAAGTACTTGGTTCATCCCATGTATCTAAATTTCTAGGGGGGGGGGGGGGGACACACACCTTTTACCAAGTTACCTCTAAAAAAAACCAGAGGTCACATACAATTTACACGTTTTGCCATGAATATGTTTGCAATTAAAAAGAGAGCCCCCAGAGGCACCTGGGTGGCTCAGTTAAGCATCCAACTCTTGAGGCTCGGGCCACGATCTCAGTTCGGGAGTTTGAGCCCCACTTCGGGCTCCATGCTAACAGTGCAGAGCCTGCTTGGGATTCTCTGCCCCTCCCCTGCGCTCTCAAGATTAAAGAGCGAGAAGCCCCAAATCCTGACAATCAACTGAATGACAAATTGCAGCTTATGAACGGGTTGAGAAAGCTAAGGTGTAGAACGGAATACAAGGGCTTTCGAGTCAAGGCTGGCCTGGGTTATAAATACACTACTTGTTTAGTAGGATGAGGAATGTGTGAGAACTTTCTTCCCTGTTATTCACCTCTCAAGTGGTTCAACATCACGTAAGAAAAAGGCCCCGCACGATGTTCAGCAGAGTGGTACTCAAAAAACTTTCTTTCCTGACCACTGCAAGAGTCCTTACCAAAGCATCCAGCACTCTAAAGCATGGGTTCCTAGCCCCTCCAAATGATAGGTGTGTTCATCCACTCCTTACTATCCACAAAGAACGCAGCTTCTGCTCCCAACCTCACTCCTGGGGAGTCAATTTCATGTCGGGTGGACAGTTATATACATTGCCAACTGAAGTCCGACCAGGACTGCCAGTTCAATTTCTTGTCCCCGTTGAATCGGACAGCTGGAACGTAGGAGCCAGCCATTAATGCAATCTGATACATCAATCAACTTCTCAGCGTCCAGCCAGGAAAATGAACAAGTTATCCCACACCCGTTTATTTGGTAGTACAACCAAAAGAAGTCAAAAATCCTGACTTGGAACTACTTCCAATTCATGGTTATAGAATCCTTTACCTCCAAACCCTAATGCAGTTTGCACACTCAATTGCTTACACCCTCAACTCCTACTTTATGATTAAGGTACTCATTTCTTCACCTGATTCCTTATGGCCTTTGCTTATCTATGAGCTCCACTTTTAGTCCCAACACCTTGCCATCTGATCCAATTCACTTGTTTTCCTCTGTTGCTAAGGGACTTTTCAAAGATCCCTCAACTAAAGATTTGCACCTCATGCCATGTCCAAAAACCTTTCTTGTAGGCCACATGAAGCCCTACAACCAATAGCTCTCAAGTCATCCTAAAATGGATGAAACACTAAGAAATTAGTGAAGCTTAGGTCTCACTCTTGAACTCAGGTCAAACAACTACTTGCTAGATACTGAGCTACTATGTGTATCCTTGAATCCCACTCCACAAAGTCCCTGGGTCTTGGACTACCATAGAAGAAAAGTAGGACACAAAAACAATTGAATGACAAATTTACATTCCAATTTATAACTGTTTGTAAAGCACTCTTGTTGAATCTTTTTGTTGCTGTTTAAAGTTTTTATCTATAAAGAAATTCTGGAGGCAGAGAGCCAGCTGGAATGGGCTATTAGCATTAAGCAACCTTCCCCCTTGGCTTTAATTTGCAGTTCGGATGGTTAAAAAAAAAAAAAAAAAAAAAAAAAAACCCACCCCTGGAAGGATAGTAACTTGCCCCATATGAAATCTCAGTGAGATACATACTGAAACAAAGGTGCCATTTACAGGTGAAGCAGAGTTAAGGGTACATGGCTGGCTCAGTGGGTAGAGGGCAGGACTTGACTTTGAGCCCCTTATCAGTAATAGAGATTAAAGAATAAAAATAAAAGCAGTAAAAATCGCCTATGTACTATTTTTCTGAAGAGCTCAACTGTGCTCTGCAAAGAATATTCTCCATAGAAGAACCTCTCCAAATTACTAGGAAGCAAGTAACGTTTCCAGAAAGTTTCACTTTCTCAAAACCCAAGTATATACCTGCACCAAAAGTTGTAGTAAAGGCACTAAATGACCCCATTTCTAAGACTTTAGTAGAACAATCCTTAATATACAATGTTATGTATGTCACATAGAATGGAAGAAAAAGTAAAGTAGTATTATACACATGTATTTCAGGTTGTTAGTTTGGGAAACTTTTTGGCTGTTACATGTTCTGAAGGATTAACAAGAACTGAGATACTGAAGGAGTCTAAAAACTGTATCATGAATTTCTGCAATCCCAATTTAAAAAAAAAAATCAAGCAGGTGATGTTAGGTTTATCAAAAGACAAATTTTCAATGATGTCTTCTCAGAACCTCCCAAGTGTGCTGTACAACTGAATTCTTTTGAGGTATCCAAGGAATATTTAATAGGATGAAGAAAATTTGTGAGGACACAGAAAACTGAATTCAACACTATCAGTTGTTTTGATAAAAATATACTCCAACCCAGTTTTTCTTCAGCTACTTTAATCAGAAGTCTTTTGTTCTCAAAAAAAAAAAAAAAAAAAAAAGAAAAAGAAAAACCAGAAGTCTAGTACAAAAATATACAACTGAAAGACATTACCACCAACTAGATCTGTCAACTAAATTGTGTTGAGAATTCTGAAAATAAAAAGTACTACACCAGTGGTCTTAATCAGGGACATTTATCACCTAACTCTTCCAAGTAACACAGTGCTTACTCTTAAAAAAGCAAATGAGCCTGGCAACAGGCTGTGTCTATTTTAAAAAACTTCTATGATCAACACCATTCCTGATAAAGAATTATAATAATATGAACCATATTAACTAATAAAAAAGCAGGACTTCTCATCCAGATATAGGTGAGTCCAACTAAAAGAGATGCCATCTAATGACCACACCTTTGTAAGGAAATATTAAAAGTATATAAACAGTAGATAAGAGGTATCTACAATCTGATAAAATTCAAATTTCTCTGGCTAATTTATCTTCACCTTTCTGCTTAAGACATGAAGGTCAGAAGTAGCCCACAATTAAGTGAGAACTACAGATAATCATTTTGAAAAAGCATAAAACTAACAATCCTTCTGTTTCCTTCAATTACCACCCAGGATTAACAGTGACCTCTAGGGAACACCTGCAGTCACTACACTAAGAGGTCAGTTTTTGTGACTGATCTCTTGCAGTATTACACTCCTCCATTCAGGACACAGTACGCAGTTGGCTAATGAAACTTAATTTTTGAAATTAGAGTAGCCAGAACTTTTAATGGCCACAGCTAAGTGTGCAATAAGGTTTTTAACAGTTTCTATCCTCCATTATTTTTTGTCACAAGCCATAAAATTGCTGGGGCTTCTGGTTAAAGTGACTGCAAATTTGGCCTAGAAGTCAGGATAACTCCCTGAGATCAACTTTATCTTAAGTTCTGTATAAGCCACATTATAACCATGACCTATCTCCTTTTTACAGAAATCCAATTTAGGACTTTGCAAGTTGTATATTGCCAAAAACATCCCTATCAATGTCCGAAGTAATTAGTGATGTACCATATTACTTCCATGACCTTTAGGATCTTGCCTTGTTCTGAACAAGTTTTAAAACGCTATGAGGAAATGCCAAAAGACAAAAGGCCCAAAGCCAGAGCTCCCAGTACATCAAGAGTCGTTAAGTATCTTCTATAAGAAGGCTCATCCCAAATCTGAATTCTACCTTGTGACACCAATCTTCCTTTGTTGGTATCTGCATGAAAGGTTAGTAAGGACCACTGGAAATTTATTTAGGCCCTCCCTACACCTTATAAAGTATCTTTACAGACTGAACTCAATGCAGTGACTTCTTTCAAATTAAAGAAAGTCAGTATAGCATATTCCAAAACTATCTTTAAGTAGCACATTTAAGGAAACTAAGCCACAAGGTAGTTGCATTATGATTTAATCTAATCGCACAAAAATTTGAAATTACAACTCCTCTGGGTTTCTAAGAGGAAGGTTATGCATGCCTCCATATTCAATTCTGCACCGTTACATTTGAACCATATAATGAAATTTACATCATAATGGATCAATTTAGAATTTCCATGCAACACCTCTAATTATATAAAATGGAAGCAATTTTTAAAGCTTTGTGGAAGGTCTCATGCTAATAATAAAGCCTTTTCTATGGGCCACTTTGGGTTATAATGTACCAGGTTGCTATACTTTAAGATGTTGGTCACGGAGTATCACGCTCTTTGA
Source organism: Panthera leo (assembly GCF_018350215.1). NCBI lineage: Eukaryota > Metazoa > Chordata > Mammalia > Carnivora > Felidae > Panthera > Panthera leo. The sequence continues at coordinate 34,936,857 of NC_056683.1, read as the reverse complement.
ACTGGCTCCTACTCCTAAAAAATGGTTAAGTATGATCACTTAGGTGACACCAAGAATTCCCTTCAGCCTCAATTGTGTTTAAGATTTGTGTAACCAACAGATTTCCATGGGACAAGAAGAACTATGGTAATAGTGGGTTCGACTATTACACAATTATGCTAATATTTTATTAATTCAAAAGCACTTTACAAGAAAATATAAGTATGGCTTCCAATAGGAATGTTATACCTGGACTTGATACCAAGCTCACAGATTTTAGTTTTGCAAGGAAAAACAGGCTTTCAGGTTAAACAACAATTTGTAACCAAAACTTTAATCCCAAGGATTCTCACAAACATATTACAAATGACAGCATGAAAAAAAATCTTGCACAGTAACTCAAAGTTCAGCTCTACAATGTACCCTTAAACTGGCAGGACACTGGTATTTTGAATAGTTTCAAATTTCCAAAGAGAGAATGTTACATAGAGCTGTGTGTTCATACACAGCAATCCTGTTAAAATGAACTTATGACCTAAAGCAAAAGTAAACTTTCTTGAAACTTCCAATTCTACACCAACTGGACCACCTCTGCCCAGTACGAAGACAACTAGGATTCATTTTATTTTAAACCTCTAACCTAGTTTAATAGTGCAGCTTAATTTTTAGCTGCTGACTTGGGTTCACAGCAGCTTTTAAAGACTGTTCAATTACAGCTGCATGCACACTATCTCAGCTATGGAAAAACTGTTCAATTTTTGCCAGTTTTGTCTTCATAATATGAAATGTCAAGCTTTAACTGGGCAGGAGCTAATAGGTTTATTATCAGTCTATGTAAGACTAAACTTCAAAGCAAATTCAATTTTGCTTAAGGGAACATTGTAAAGTAACAACTCTTAATATTACATGCCTCATATGATCCATTCAAATCATAGAGAATTACATCTTTATGTGTCACTGTTCCAAGAGACAAACAAATGTGAACAGCTAAAACATCTTAAAAATGCACCAAGCTTATGAAGTCTCAAACAAAACTTGAATTTTCTGTACATACTCCTGTCAAATGAAGTTATTTCCTGTACACCACTCCTCTTGCAAACTGGTCTTCTATTTCCTTTCATTTGACCTAGATCGGCTAAAAGACAGAAAACCAAAAGTTACATACATAACTCAGTGACATAACCAGGGAATAAAGTTTTTATGGGAAAAATAAAAATCAAAACAGCCTAAGAAGATCACCTTCTCTTTTTAACAAGTTATTTATAAATGATCAAGTCATCAAAAATCTTACCTACGAGACCTAGAAAAGGATCGGGACGGCTTGTGATTTCTCTCCCGAGACAGTGATCTCTCTCTCCTCCTATCTCTAGAAAGGGACCTAAAACCAGAGGAAAAAGAAAAATAGGGTCATTCAGAATTATGCACAACAAATATCCTAAGTCGTCTTCAAAAACTAAAAGCTGGTTCACTCGTGCAACTTATTAACACTGGCTCTATATGCTACTTTTTCATTACTAAAGCCAGTCTTTTACCATTAACCACATCATTTGGAACATAGCTCAGGAACAGCAGAAACATGACTTTCTGAAAGTGGCCAAAAAAGGTAGTTATTTACCTGCTCCGGCTGCGGGAGAAGCTTCTCCGTCTTGGAGATCTAAAAGCAGAAACAGGAAAATTAGGCTAATTGTCAATTAGTATTTATGGCGTGAGGCATTTCCCAACTTTTCAATTTCACTGTTGGGCCCAGTGAATGTGCCGAAGAACTGGCACCCATCGTCCAAAAACAAAACAAAACCGAAAAAACAAAACCAAAAACAAAACCAAAACCAAAAAAAAAAACCAAAACAGAAAAAAAAACAGAAAAGAAAAAAAGGCACAGAAGGATTAAGGAACCAAAAGCTCAAGTGAAAAGCAGGTATTCCAACCATGGATTCACTTTAACAAAGAATGCTTCACAGCAGATCTGTCCAATGCAAAACTTCATGTCAAACTAACTTCACTACCCAAACACCACACCAAAATATAGTCCCACAAGTAGTTCCAAAAACAGTACCATAAACCAGTATTTGGAACCCATGCAAACCTGTAAGTCCATGACAAGACTTAGGTACCAGGTGGATAGTGTAATTTTGTGAAAACGCGCTAGGTGTAAATACTGATGCCATTAAGTGCTACATTAGAACTGCATTTGTGATCGTCACATTAAAGAGTGTGTTTAGGCTTATAAAAATTACCTTAGCTTGGCCCACTTTACCCCCAAAATTTAAAATTTGAAAACTGTTAGTAAAACCATTTAAAGGTGATAGGATTCAACAAATTTTTGCTAGAAAAGAAAGCTAAATCTGTTAGGAGTTATTAAAATTTTTAGTTTGGCATCTCACACATGCAAATAAGTTTCACCTGAAGGTCTAGTTACATTATGAGTTCCCTATCACCCTTAAAAGTTTTATTCAAGCAATATATATGTACGTTACCATTCAATTATGCACAGCCAGCCTTTGATCCAGAAAAAAGAATTACTTTAAGCCGCTTACTCCTTATTTTAACCAGCAGTAAACTGTATAAGCAGGAAAAACTTACTAGTTTTGGGTTTCAACAAGCTAGAAATGGTGAGGTGAGGCTGCCGGACTGACGGCCAGGAAGAATTTGCTGAAAAGGTTTTGCCAGATGTTGCGTTGGATTTAGTTGGTTGGCGAAGGGGGTGTTGTGGATTTTTCCTGCTTTTTTGTTAGCCGAAGGCTGCTGCTGTAGTTGTTGTGAAGACATTTGGTAAATAAACAGCTGAGCTGATTGGCCAGGAATGTGTGGGCGGTCGAGGTGGCTGCTGCCGATTTGGTTAAGGTTGGAGAGAAGGCTGAGAGAAAACAGCATGCTCGGGAACCAAAGGGCGGTGCAACCTGACGACTGGCCATGCCTGGGTCATGTGAAACGACACCAGCCAAGCTGAATGGGGCGCGCTGGTCACATGACGCTGAAAGGGCTAGTTGACTGGCTAATGCAGACTCAGAGGGTGGTGAGAAGAGACATGATGGTGACTCTGTAACGGGGTTCATTTTTATTAATAGATGGACCAAAAAGCACAAAAAAAAAATGAAAAACAAGCCATCAGTACAACCATCTATTTAGCTAACAAATACTCTTTATTATGATGGGCAACAGTGTGTTGTTTTGTTTTTCAAAATAGCAAAAGGGGCAAGATTTTGAACTCCTATCTCCTAGAAGGACTTCACTCACCTGTAAGAGGTAAATTAAGTCCTATAGAAACTATTTTGGAGGAGATGTGGAGTTAGCATCCAGACAATACTGCCTGGTCCAAGAATGATGCCATTTTCAATTATAAAAAAACTGAAATCTCTCCTATTTGGTTTTGAAGAACAGATGACTGGGATTACTTTTTTAGCCCCCTTTATCGGTCAGTGACTTAAGTTAGTTTCAGAATGATTTCTACTTTACCAGTTTTAACATTACAACAGCTGCCTGTTTGATAAATACTACAATCGTGCTAATAGAAAACACATTTTTGTGAAGAGCTAGAGTTGAATGTAATGTTTGTCATTATGGAGTCAAGAAATGGAAAAAGGCCTAAATTGAAGTATAAGGGAAGACTTGGAAAGATGCAACTAGAAGATGAACTAGAAGATAGATCCAAGATAGAAGTTACTGACTACCAACATGAACAGTGACCTAGAGACAAAAGCCAACACTCAGCACAACTCACATACCCCAAACTACACCCAGCAAATGTTTCATAAAAACCTCCGATTCTTCAAAGTTTAAAACCCACCAACAAACTTTGAGAGAAATACCTGCTCCTATTAGCTACTCCGTTACACCAATACCTCTAAACACGCTCTCAAGTACCTGCGACGAGGTGGAGGACTCCTTCTCCGATAATCATCTCGAGGGCGACGACCCCAAGAAGGAGGTGGGCCACGATTTCTACTTCTCTTTTCACCATTCGAGAGTTCCACTCTTACTCGGCAGCCACATAGTGTTCTAAGGAAAGAAACATTACTAAATTTAAAAGAGCAAAGCCGTGTATACTAAAGCAAAAAGAAAGCACTCCTACTTAGCCTTTTCTGTAAACTACACACCCGAAACATCTGTACAATCCTTAATAGCAAAACAAGTTTTTCTAATAAAGAAAACCAACTTCCTTATGCTTTAATGCCTTGTTAGAGCCAGTCTAAATCATTGGGCTCAATGTTAATTTGTTAAGTTACAAGTGTGAAAACCTTGGATTCTTCCTCAAAGAACCAGTTCATCTGTACATCCTGCTGGGACTTCAAGCTCCCAGAACTTGTTTACTGATCTTGATGTTACTAGATTGTTGGTCTTTCTCTTCCCCAGATAACCCCAATTCTCCATGCCAACAGCAGTGAACAAAAGCATTTTGGCCATTTTACATCACCATCTCCCCTCAATCATCACACAATAGCTGACCCGTTAGGAAACTGAAGCTGAGGAAAGTCGGAAAAAAGTTATCCTACACCTCTTGTTTCACATCTGTTCAGAGAAACCACCTTTATTGGGCCAGCGATTAAGAGGTGGGAACCTGGAAAAATGTGTTTCTACCATCTCCTTGGATAAATGACCTTCTCTACAGCTTTACAGCCAACCCTCAGATCCCCTAACTTTTGGATCTTAAAGATTAACCATTTCCCCTGGTTTCCTGAAATCCAATGGTTTTCCAACAAGCAGGAAGGAGAGAAGGGCAGCACCTGGTCATTCTTAAAACTCAGGTGTTACTTACCAGCCATTAATGGGACACTAAACACACAAAACACAGCTACATATTCCACACTTCGTAAGTATTTCAAACACATAAAAGATAATGGTACAATAAAGCCCATGCAACCATTATCCAACTATGAGAATTATCGGATTGTGGCCATTCTTACTTGAAAAGATCTGATTTCACAATTGTTTCAGAAACAATTCAAAGGTGACACCACAAGTGACAACTTTGTGGAAGGTTTAGATTAAAATGCTTCAACCACATTTTGGATGCAAACATCCACCAAGAATCGACCATTAAACATTTTCTTCAATGGCCACTTGAGTAAAAAGTTACTTCCTATTGATCTTCAGTAAAACTTTTTCTTTGCAGAAGAGGCGTATGTTAAGTCTCCAGTAACATTAACTTCAGACAGCCAAGAAGCTATCTAAAAGTCACATAACCTAGGAATTTTAAACATTAAAAAACACAAGCAACATTATTTGTCATCAGCATTAGTCATTAAATTACCTCCCATCTAGCTCTCGAACAGCATCAGCTGCATCTCGGGGATCTTCAAATTCAACAAAAGCAAAGCCGGGAGGGTTTCTAGCAACCCACACACTTCGGAGTGGTCCATAATAGCCAAAAGCTCGTTCCAATTCAGTCTTGTTACCATTGTTTCCAAGATTACCTACATAAACTTTACAGTCCAGTGGACAGGAATCACGATGCATTTCTGTAATTAAAAAAAAATTACCCGAAATGTTAATCATTTACCCAATAAACCTACACAGTGAAAAAAGATCCTTAGAAAAGAATGCTGAAACACTAAAAACCAAACAATTACTACCCTTGAAGCACCCATTTCTCTCTAATCTGTACCTCTACCAGGAAGCCAGCACAAAATGCATTAAGAAGAAAAATGCCTCCTGGAAAAATTGGTGGGGGAGTGGAAAGCACTGAAGAAGCATTTACAATCTGGGCAGTTAGTAACTTTACCAATTATTATAACTAATATCAAAGATAAAGCACTTAAGGTAGAGTAACTTGTGCAGAACCGAATCCTAGAGACGTAATAACCAAACCTAATAACCGAAGGGATACTACTGTGTCTTCGTGTAATTAAAACCTTAACCAGTTTCATTCCTAAAGTGTTAGGAATCCAGACACAAGCGCACATATTCCAATTCTATGTATATAAAATATCCAACAGGTAAACGCAGAGACAGATTCATGGTTAACAGAGGCTGGGTGAGAGGGCAGAGGGAATGAGACCAGCTGCTTAATGGGAATAGGTCTCCTTAGGAGGTAACAAAAATGTTTTGGAACTAGACAGATATGACAGTTGCACAGCACTGAGAATGTACTAAATACTACTTAACCGCACACTTTAAAACGAAGCTTATGTTAATTTCAGGGGGGATTTGTTAGTGCAAAAATTTACTGCACTTTGGGGGCTTATATTTGCTAGAACTTCAGTACAAGTCACTTCCAAAACGAATCTAACCAACTTGTAGGACAGATTCAATTGCAAAGAGTAATGAACCCAATAACTCAGCTTAAGGGCTTCTCATAAACACCACGTTCTGCTCACTCTGGGCTTATCCAATTAAAAAAACTAGTCCAGACACATCCTATTTGCATGACCCCACCCTGTACCCAGGAGTCTTGAGACCAAACCATTGCTGGAGATTTTTTTTTAACTTCGCTGTGAGCAGTTTCAGGAGTTAAGTATCAAAGGTAAGCTGCTGCAAGTACAGTGTGGCTCAAGGAAGACCGATCAGTTTAAAAAAAAAAAAAAAAGTGGTAACACTGTAAAAAGTCAAATTAAGATGAAAATACAGGTGACTACACAAACCACGTAACATGGATTGAAAGGTCCAGCCTTGATTAGTGACTGTGGAAAAAAAATCCTGAGCTTCCGAAGAAAACGTGGGGGTGGGGGGAAAAAAGGCGCCATAAATTGAAAGGCCGCGGCCCGGAGTACAATTCGGTTAGCGGCCCCCTATCCCGCCTCAACTTTCGGGTTATCCCACTTCTCAGTTCACCACCACCACCTCTCCCCCACTCCCCCGGATAGGGGAAGATTATAAACACCTCCACTTCGAGACCGAGGTACATTCTCTGATGGGCCAGGAGCCCCCGCCACCGCCCCATGCTGAACGTCACAAAATGGCGGCGGCGTCTCTTTGTCTCAACCTGGCGCCATTGGGCCTGGCCCCACCGCGGTCCTGTTAAGTGCCATTTCCCACTGCACTCCTTTAATCGCTGGTCTCTTACCGAAATCTTGGGTTACAAAGCAGACGCTCAAAACCACACACCCTCGGATGGGTCTTCCCGCTTCCCGCTCCCCTCCGGCCCGGCTCCCGCAGATGCTCTCGCTGACCTGGCGTCCACGAAATGGCGGACCACCGCCTTCTCCTCGCCCTTATTTATACGCCATGCTGAAGTCACATGATTGGACGGGCTCGCCCAATGAGAGACGGAGGAGGCTGTGACGTAGCGGCCATCAACTCAACGAGAATCGCGGTTGCTGGGAGCGCGCTCTGGCGGTGCCGCTTGGCCCGTGGAGACGTACGCTGCCGCCCTCCAGTCGCCTTAGGCCTGGGGCTTCCTCGGGTGTTTCCGGGTGGCCGACCTCCAAGTTACCCTCGATCCCCTCTCCCTCATCTCCAGATACACTAGGGTTTCATAACACCACTGCTGTTACTCCCAAACGCTGATAGAGCCGTTTGCCCCAAATAAGATTTAGATCGTAAACTTATTACTTAGTCCACGAGAACGGTTAGACTGGAACTAAAGCATCGTGTTTACAGACGAGCTTCAGAGTTGCTCCCAAGGTCACTGAGCTGTGGGTGACAAAACTGCCACCAGATCGTGCCCGCCCGCGTCTTACACTACGGAAAAGCCCGATCCTGGAAAGTCGGCCCAACTCTGGCTGGTTTCCCGCCTCTCACCCAAACTGCAGGATTTGGCAGAGAAGGGTGGCGTCATCATCCCGGACTCTTGAAAGGTTTAATAGAAACTCAAACGCAAATGAGACCGGCCAGGCCATCTGGACGCTCACCTTTACCAAATAACAGTAAAAAGAAATTTCTGAAAAGAATTAGTTTAAATTCCGGGCCCCCAAACAAATGCCAGGAAGGGTATGTCTGGCCTCTCTCCGGGAAAAGCCTGCCTGCATATTGACGACTTGGGGGTGGGGCTGGGGTTCTTGGACCACTCACACCTTCCTCTGTTTTCCACTTCCTCCTAGGAAAACAGAGCCTCAAGAATAATTCACTACTGGGAGAGAAATACCGCAATCGTGCTCGAAAAATCGCTAACCCCTCCCTCTCTGGAACAGTGAGTCAAGCTACGAAGTTTGTCTCGTGTCGTGAAACCTACGCCCCTACTCCCCCCACCCCCCCTTCAGTGCTGTCTGACTTATTGTTAAAATTTAAATTTGCTTTCAAGAAAAAGAAAACTAATACCTTGTATTTTCAGTTACAAAAATGAAAAAGATATGCCAGTATTTACTTATCACTCCCGGATATTTTCTTTTGAATCCTTATCTCGTGGCTCTAAAAGGTTGGGGGTGGGGGGTGGAATGCAAAGATTTAATCGCTCTGAGCCTTAGTTTTCTCATCGTAGAATAGGAATTTCATACTGCAGGGAAAGAGGAGGGACAGGAACTACAGTCGAAGAGCCAGGACCTGTGCTGGCCTTACCTGGGGTGTTTCCCAGGTGAAGGGGGATTCTAGCATACCCTTTCTCTTTCTCTTCTTGCTTTTCTTCCCTTCTCTAAATATTTCTCTCTTCTGGCTCACTTCTGTTGTCTGATCCCCTCCTCTGGGTAAGCTTTTCTCCTGGTTTGAATTTTATTTTCTTCTGCCAAAGCAAAGGCTTTGAAGTGAGACAGTCCTGGATCTGGACTATCAAAGTCCCACTACTACATACTGCTAAAGTGTCTTGAAAAGAATCCCCAGGGCGCCTGGGTGGCTCAGTTGATTGAGCGTCTGACTTTCACTCGGGTCATGATCTCGTAATTCTGTGGGTTTGAGCCCTATGTCTGGCTCTGTGCTGACAGCTCAGAGCCTGGAGCCTGTTTCAGATTCTGTGTCTCCTCTCTCTGCCCCTCTCCTCGTGCTCTGTCTCTGTCTCTCAAAAATAAATAAATGTAAAAAAACAAAAAGAAAACCACAAAAAACCAACAAAGAATCTCTTACCCTGTCTCAGGATTATTTCCTTCTGTAAAATGGGATAATAATACCAGCCTTTCGGGGTTGTTATGTGCTGTCTCCTCTCACAGTAACTTCAGCTTTTGTCTGTGGTGGTCACTCCTGCATTCCTAGGGCCTAGGAACAAATCTGGCACACAGCACATAAACATATTTAATTATTTAATTACTTAGAAGAAAGTACGAAGATCACCTGACAATCTCTATTCAAAAAAATGCTGACTCTTCAAAGAATATCCTATCCATTCCCACCATTTTTCCTGTCTTTGGGTTTGTGAGTGTAATGCTAGTCTAGCGTGCATCTTTCAATGGAGCACTCTTAATCCCTCCAGCTGTATTCCAGAATACATTTTGAACCTCCTTTGGCCATCCACACACACTTTCCACCTTCTGGTAACTGCAGCCAAGTGAATGATCCATTTAAATCATGGATTATTTTTAATGTTGCTTTAAATATATTCAATCATCAACCACTCTTGTCCAGATTCTAGAACCACATGAAGCTGTCAGAGGGACATGTCAATATTTGTGGGTAGGGACAAGGAATGGAGATCATACGTTGTAGTAAACATCCCTTGATTTCATTTGGGGAACTACCTTCCTCGTGGTAGACCATGGCATTGATTCAGGTGTGGTTGGGTTCATGAAAGCATTCTAGTTCTTAGCACCCCCTCGCTACACCAATTAGTTCAGGAATGGATGAGTAATACAATCAGACCAGTCAACTGCTAATTCTAGTCCTGCTGTTAGGCCAACCAGAGATGTGCTCATTTCCTCTGACTAGTGGCTTACCTGAGCCAGGGAAGCCATCCTCTTTCTAGAGGGAAGAGGCAGCCCTTAGAGGATCCAACCTACAGGGAGGGAGAGAGCTGAGAGATGGGAAATAAAGAGCCCTGGAACTCTAGTTAAAGAAGCCCTGAACCCAGTTCTATTTTTGGAATTCCCTAGTAGCATACATTCCTAACACTTCACCAAATTTGCCTAAGCCACTTGAGTTAGGTTTTTTGTTTTTTGTTTTTTGTTTTTTTTCCTGACATTTGCAAACAGAAATACTCCAGGGGGACTGGGTGGCTCAGTTGGTTAAGCATCCGACTTCAGCTCAGGTCATGATCTCACAGTTTGAGTTCCAGCCCATCATCTGGCTCTGTGCTGACGGCTCAGGCCCTGGAGCCTGCTTCAGATTCTGTCCTCTCTCTCTGCCCCTCCCCAGCTTGTGCTCTGTGGGGCTCAAACTCACAAGCCACGAGATCATGACCTGAGCTGAAGCTGGTCACTTAACTGCCTGAGGCACCCAGACACCCCTAAAGTATTAATTCTTATACATATATATTTGTGCCTGGCCATAAGTAATATTTTTTCCTTAAAAAAAAAAGTACTTAGTGAATAGTTAATGGGTGCATTTGAGAATCAGAAGAAAACTCAGGGCCATGGTTCTCAATTTGAGGTACTGAGAAAGTCGGTGTTAGAGTAATTTTTGTGTTTGGAGTTTTTCTTTTTTTAAAAATTTTTTTTTACCATTTATTTTTTTTTTTTTTTTTTTTTTTTTTAATTTTTTTTTTTTTCAACGTTTTTTATCTATTTTTGGGACAGAGAGAGACAGAGCATGAACGGGGGAGGGGCAGAGAGAGAGGGAGACACAGAATCGGAAACAGGCTCCAGGCTCCGAGCCATCAGCCCAGAGCCTGACGCGGGGCTCGAACTCACGGACCGCAAGATCGTGACCTGGCTGAAGTCGGACGCTTAACCGACTGCGCCACCCAGGCGCCCCTACCATTTATTTTTGAGAGACAGAGCAAGTATCTGTCTGTCTGTCTCTCTCTAGAAAAAAAAAAAAAAAGAAAAAAGAAAAAAAAATTCCCAGCCTACTTCAGCTCAGGTCATGATCTCGCAGTCCATGAGTTCGAGCCCCACATCAGGCTCTGTGCTGACAGTTCAGAGCCTGGAGCCTGCTTCAGATTCTATGTCCCCCCTCTCCCCCACTCATGCTCTGTCTTGCTCTGTCTCTCAAAAATAAATGTTAAAAAATTAAAAAAAAAAAAGAAAAACTCCAAACACAAAAATTACTCTAACATCGACTTTCTCAGTACCTCAAATTGAGAACCATGGCCCTGAGTTTTCTTCTGATTCTCAAATGCACCCATTAACTATTCACTAAGTACTTTTTTTTTTAAAGGAAAAAATATTACTTATGGGCAGGCACGAATATATATGTATAAGAATTAATACTTTAGGGACGCCTGGGTGCCTCAGTCGGTTAAGTGACCAGCTTCAGCTCAGGTCATGATCTCGTGGCTTGTGAGTTTGAGCCCCACATTGGGTTCTGCACTGGTGGTGCACAGCCTGCTTGGGATTCCCCCCCCCTTCTTTCCGTCTCTCTCTCTGTCCCTTCCCCACTTGTGCTTCCCCACTTGAGTCTACCAACATAAATAAACTTTAAAAAAAAAAAGAATTGACACTTAAAATATTGTGATTGACTTCAAGTATCCAAAGGAAAATCTAATAAGAGCCTGGGCTATAGCAATAGTCCATTAACTACTTGGCTCAGTGACTGTGTTGGCAGCAAGCAGATGGCACATTCAACAAAGAGTTAACTGAAGACGTAATTATTTACAGAGGCTCGGACAGGGCTAAGGAGGGGGGAGGGGATGGTTAGAGGTGGAATAACTAACTGGACTAATCTCTCTTCCCACAGTCCCATCTTACAGTGGTGCCTTCCATTGCCCAAAGCCCCTGGGAAACCTGAGGACAAGAGAGCTGAGTGATGCAAGCTTAGAATAAGCCTCACAGCAACAGAATAGGGCAGAGAAGACCAGAAAACTGATTCAGGGCTGTGTTATCCAATAAAGCAGCCACTGGACAAACACAACTATTTGAGTCCAAAAAAAAATTTTTTAAGCAGGAAGTCTATGTTGTTGTTGTCTTTTTAATGTTTATTTATTTTTGAGAGAGAGAGAGAGAGAGAGAGAGAGAGAGAGAGACAGAATCCAAAACAGGCTCCAGGCTCTGAACTGTCAGCACAGAGCCCCACGTAGGGCTCCAACTCATGAGCCATGAGCTCATGACCTGAGCCGAAGCCCAATGCTTAACTGACTGAGCTACCCAGGCGCCCCTATTTGAGTCCAAATTAACATGTGTTGTAAATGTAAAATACATGCTGGATTCCCAACACTTAGTATATATATTTTTTTTAATTTTATTTTTTTGTATATATTTTTATATTTATTTTAAATTAAATTTAAATTTATTTTACTATATGTTAATTTACATCTAAATTAACATGTGGTGCAACAATGATTTCAGGAGTATATTCCTTGATGCCCCTTACCCATTTAGCCCATCCCCCCTCCCACAACCCCTCCAGTAACTCTGTTCTCCGTCTATAAGAGTTTCTTATGTTTTGTCCCCCTCCCTGTTTTTATATTATTTTTGCTTCCCTTCCCCTATGTTCATCTGTTCTGTGTCTTAAAGTCCTCATATGAGTGAAGTCATATGATATTTGTCTTTCTCTGACTAATTTCGCGTAACATAATACCCTCTAGTTCCATTCGTGTAGTTGCAAATGGCAAGATTTCATTCTTTTTCTTTCTTTTTTTAAATCTTTATTTTTGAGAGAGAGAGACAGAGTGCAAGCTGGAGAGGAGCACAGAGAGAGAGACACAGAATTTGAAGTAGGCTCCAGGCTCTGAGCTGTCAGCACAGAGCCTGACACAGGGCTCGAACTCATGAACCGCGAGATCATGACCCAAGCTGAAGTCGGACACCCAACTGACTGAGCCACCCAGGCACCCCAAGATTTCATTCTTTTTGATTGCCGAGTAATACTCCATTGTATGTATATACCACATCTTCTTTATCCATTCATCCATTGATGGACATTTGGGGTCTTTCCATACTTTGGCTATTGTTGATAAGTGCTGATGTAAACATTGGGGTGCGTGCCAACACTTAGTATATTAGAAAACGTAAAAATCTCGTTTTTATATTGATTATATGTTGAAATGATACTTTTGTGGTGTATTGAGTTAAATATATTATTAAAATTAACTTAGGGGTGCCTGGCTGGCTCAGTCCACAGAGCATCTAACTCTTGATCTCTGATCATGAGTTCAAACCCCACATTGGGTGCAGAGATTACTTTAAAAAAAAAAAAAGGGAATAATTATAAAAGGCCTTCCATTTTGGATGCCTGACTGACTCAGTTGGTAGAGTACGTGACTCTTGACCTTGGGATTGTGAGTTCAAGCTCATGCTGGGTGTACAGATTACTTAACAAATAATAATAAATAAATAAATAAAAATAAACAAATGGGGGTGCCTGGGTGGCTCAGTCAGTTAAGCATCTGACTCTGGATTTCAGCTCTTCCAGGTCATGATCTCGCAGTTTGTGAGTTCAAGCCCTGTGTCTGGCTTTGCACTGACAGTGTAGAGTCTGCTTGGGATTCTCTCTCTCTCCTTCTCTCTCTGCCCCTCTCCTGCTTATTCTCTCTCTCCCTCAAAATAAATAAATAAACTTTGAAATAAATACAAATAAATAAGTAAAATTAACTTCATCTCTTTCTTTATACTTTTTAACTGTGCCTACCAGTACTTTTAAAATAGCATTGTTCACATTATATTTCTATTAGGCGGTGTTGATTTACAGGGACAAATGAAAAATAACCACACATGATTATGATAAACATTTAAGAACTCATTTTAGTGGGGCATCTGGGTGGCTCAGTCAGTTAAGCATCCAACTCTTGATTTCCACTCAGGTCATGATCTCACGGTTGGAGGGTTTAAGCCCCACGTCAGGCTCTGCACTGACAGCTGGAGCCTGCTTGGAATTTTCTGTATCCTTCTCTTTCTGCCTGTCCCCTATTCACATTCACACTTACTCTCTTTCTCCCCAAAATAAATAGACATTTTTTTAAATAAAAAAATAAAAACTCATTTTATTTCCATATCCTTGACAAGTATTTGAAAATAGTGTTTCTGGTACTTATATTATTTAAGCTTCTTTTTTTAAACCTAATTGCTTTGATAGCTCGATAGCTTTTCTATGCTTTTTTAAATATAATCCCCTGAAACAGTTTTTTGGATCATATTACGTACTTAACAGTCATTTATTCATTCAAAAAGCATTTATTAGGTACCTTCTATTTTCCAAACACTAAGATGGATTTAGAGGACAACATAGCCCAAACAGAGCCTTAGGCTGCTGCCACCATGGAGCTAAGTTCTAATATAGGGGGAAGTTAGAGAAAGAATAACACAAGCAGTCGTGAAATTATTTATGTGGAAAATTATCTGGAGAAGAAAATGTTGCCCTAAGGATATATTATAGGAGGAGAGCCTGGGTGGCTCAGTCGGTGAAGAGTCCGACTTCGGCTCAGGTCACAATCTCGCAGTTGGTGAGCTCGAGCCCCGCGTCCGGTCCGGTTCTGTGCTGACAGCTCGGAGCCTGGAGCCTGCTTCGGACTCTGTGTCTCCTTCTTTCTCTGCCCCTCCCCCACTTGTGCTCTTTCTATCAAAAATAAATAAATGTAAAAAAAAACTTTAAAAAAAGAATATATTATAGGAGAGAGTGGCCTGATTAAGTAAACCAAAGAAGGCTTCCCAAAGAAGACACAATTGAGCAAAAGCAAGCAGGGCAAAATTTGTGAGAGGCATGAGAGAATGTTCCTGGAAGAGGGTACAGAATGTGTAAAGTTCCTGCAGTAATTTAGAGGAATTAAAAAAAAAAAGGAATAGATTGGAAATTTTATTAATGTGTAGAATGTTCATTTTATATATGTATTTATTCATATATCAACAAGTACTTACCGAGTGCCTACTAAGTGCTTTCCAAGAAGCAAGGTGAATCAGTCACAAATATTACACAGCCATCAAAAAGGATGAGTTTGCACCATTTGTGACAACATGGATGGACCTCCAGGGTATTATGCTAAGTGAAATAAGTCAAACTAAGAGAGACAAATAGCATATGATTTCACTCGGGTGGATCTTAAAAAAAAAAAGTGAATAAAAAGCAAAATCAAACCTGTAAATACAGAGAATGAACCAGTGGTTGCCAGAAGAGAAGGGGTGAGGGAAGTGCAAACTGGTTGAGGGGAGTGGGAGATACAGACTTCCAGTTATGGAATGAATAAGTCCCGGGAATAAAAGGTACGGTATAAGGAATATAGTCAAAGATACTGTGATTGTGTATGGTGACAGAAGGTAGCTACACTTAGGGTGAACATAGCTTACTGGATTAGCTTTTGGAATCACTATGCTGTATTCCTGAAACTAATGTAACATCGTGGGTCAACTATACTCAAAGATTTTTTTTGGCTTTGGATTCTCTCTCTCTCTCCCTCTCTCTGCCCCTCCCTTGCTTGCTCTTTCTCTCCCTCTCCCTTTCTCTCTCCCTCTCTCTCTCTCTCAAAAAAATAAACTTAAAAAAAATGAGTGCTGGGGCGCCTGGGTGGCTCAGTCAGTTAAGCGTCCAACTTCGGCTCGGGTCATGATCTCACAGTTTGTGAGTTCGAGCCCCACATCCGGCTCTGTGCTGATAGCTTAGAGCCCGGAGCCTGCTTCAAATTCTAGGTCTCCCTCTCTCTCTGCTCCTCCCCCACTCATGCTCTCTCTCTCTCCTTCAAAAATAAATAAAAAACATTAAAAAAAAAAAATGAGTGCTTACTATGTTTCTCTGTGGCAGGCTCAGATAGCTGCTACAATGCTATGTTAGAAGTATGAATACCGTGGAGACTTTCCCCTCCTCCACATAGAAGATTATATGTGGCAACCGGACTTTTTATTTTCAAGGGGGGAGGGGCTCTTGTGCCTGAAAAGGAATAATTGATTAACTCTGGTGTTTTGATTTATGTTAAATTAATCAGTTTCAAATTCTTGAATCCAGTTTTTTTTGGTATGTTTAAGCTAAACTTCTAATCATTGTTATTTTATTTTCTAAGAATCTACTGTTTCTTAGTAAGATCAATAATTCTCACTGTCCTTAGATAAGTCTTAACTAGAATCAGAAATCTGGGGTGCATGGCTGGCTCAGACAGTAGAGCAACTTTTGAGCTTGGGGTTGTGGGTTCGAGCCCCACGTTCTGAGCTGACAGCAGAGAGCCAGATGTGGGGCTTGAACCCATGAACCATGAGTTCACGACCCAAGCTGAAGTTGGACGCTCAACCAACTGAGCCACCGAGGAGCCCCAATACATTTAATTTTCTGAAACATTGCAAAAGTCTATTACAGCAGACTGAAAATTCTAACACACAAGATCTCCAGTGTTCATGGATTGAAAGGCTTTACTATTGTTAAGATGGCAATACTACCTAAAGCAATCTATGGATTCAATGTAATCCCTATCAAAATTCCAAAGGCCTTTTTTGCAGAAATGGAAAAGCCAATCCTCAAATTCATATGAATTTGCAAGAGGCACCAAGTAAACAAAAATAGTATTAAAAAATAAGAACAAAGTTGGAGGACTCACACTAATTCCAAAGCTTACTACAAAGCTTTGATACTCAACTGATTGTAATATTCGCACAAGAATAGACATATAGACCAATGGATAGCATTAAAAGTCTGGAAATAAAGCCATGCATTTATAGGCAATCAATTTTTGTCAAGGGCCAAGACTATTCAGTGAGGAAAGAATAGTCTTTTCTACAAATGATGTTGTGACAACTGGATATCCGCAAGCCAAAAAAAAAAAAAAAAGAAAAAGAAAAATGACGTTGAAATCCTACCTTATACTGTATAAAAAAAATTAACTGTAAATGTATCAATGACCTAACTATTAGATCTAAAACCACAAAACTGTCATCTTCATGATCTTGGATTTGGCAACGGATTCCTATATATGACACCAAAAGTACTAGCAACAAAAGAAAAAATAGTTGAATTGAACTTCATCAAAAGTAACAATACTTGTGCACTAAAAGGCATTATTTAAAAAGTGAAAAGGCAGCTGCTGTGTAATAAAGAATTTGTCTGGTCAGTGTTCCAGGTTCCTGACACTGAGCTTCTAAAACCCTTGGAATTTCCTGAGCAACCACATGATTGGAAGGTTGGGACATTGAGCCAGGCCCCACCCACTGCTGGGAAGAGAAGGATGGGGGTGGGAGCTGGTGATTGAGTCCTGTAGCCAGTGGTTTAATCAATTAAACCTATGTAAACAAATTCTCATTAAAAACTCTACACAAGCTCAGTGGAGCTTCCTAATTGGTAAATACATTGATGTGCTTGAAGAGTGATGCACTCTGATTCTATGAGAAGAGAATACAGAAGCTCTGTGTTGGGGACCCTCCCAGACCTTCCCTTATGCATCTCCCTAGTTTGTTCCTCCTGACATACATATATATATATATATACATCCTTTGTTTTATTTGTTTATTTATTTTAAATAATTGCTACACCCAACATGGGGCTCAAACTCAGGGCCCCAAGATCAAGAGTCACGTGGCCTATATTCTTTATAATAAAAACGGAACAGCAAATATAGCGGTTTCTTGAGTTCTGTGGATCAGTCTTGTGAATTACCAAACCCAGGGTGTCGTGGAAACACCTACATTTGTAGCCACGTGTTCAAGGGTGCAGGTAGCCTGGAGACATCCAGATACTGAGGCTGGTGTCTGAAGTGGAGTCAGTCTTGTTGACTGAGTGCCAGTCTATGCTAACTTTGAGTGTCTAATATCAGACTGAATTGTAGTACCCCAGTTGGTGGTGCAACAGGTTGGGGTTGAAATGGAATAACAACCTACAGAGTGGGAGAAACTATTTGCAAATCATATATCTGATTTAAAAAAAATCATATATCTGTTAAGTGTCTAATATCCAGAACTAGTATAGGGCACTCTTACAACTCAACAACAACAAAAGAAGCAACTCGATTTAAAATGACCCCTCCCCTGCTCATGCTCTGTTTTCTCTCTCTCAGAAATAAACATTGAAAAAACAAAAATAAAAAATGGCACAAGAAGAGATGCTCAATATCATTAGTCATTAGGAAAATGCAAAATAAAACCACAATGAGTTACAACTTCACACCCATTCTGAGGGCCATGATAATAATTTTTTTTAACAAATTTCTTCTTTTTTAAGTTTATTTATTTATCGTTGAGAGAGACAGAGATAGCACGAGCGAGGGAGGGGCAGAGAGAGAGGGAGAGAGAGAATCCCAAGCAGGCTCTGCGCTATCAGCACAGAGCCAGAGGCCAGGATGGAACTCACAAAACTGAGATCATGACCCAAGCCAACACCAAGAGTCAGATGCTTAACTGACTGATCCACCCGGGCACCCTATAATAATAATTTTTTTAAAGGAAAATAACAAATATTGGTGAGGATGTGGGGAAATTAGAACCCTCATGTAGAGCCAGTGGGAATGGAAAATAGTACAGCTACTACGGAAAAGTTTTGCCATTCCTCACAAAAGTGAACATAGAATTACCTTACGACCTAGTAATTCCACTTTCAGGTATATACCCCAAAGAATTGAAAATTGGTACTCAAACAAGAACATGCACATGCATATTAGCACCAATATTCGCAATTGCCAAGAGGTAGGAATGTTCCAAGTGTCCATCAATGGATAAACAAATTGTAGCGTACGTAAATGTAGGGATAAAAGTGAAATATGATTCAGCTACAAAAAAAAAAGTACTGATATATGCTACAAAATGATAAACTTTCAAGACGTGCCGCTGAGTGAAGGAAGCCGTCACAAAAGGTCACGTATTGTATGATCCCATTGATAGGAAATATTCAGAAGGAGTAAATTCACAGAGATAGAATGCAGGTTGGCGTTGTCAGGGATGAGTGGTGAGCAGATTCATAGTGGATGCCGAGGTTTCTTTGGGGATGACAAAGATATTTTGGATCTAGGTAGAGATGGTGGTGGTACTATATTGTGCAACTGAATTGTTTACGTTAACATGGTTAATTTTGCATTATGTGAGTTTCACCTCATGATTTTGCGGTTCATGAGTTCGGAGACTGCATCGGGCTCTCTACTGTCAGCACGGAGCCTGCTTCAGATCCTCTGTCTCCCTCTCTCTCTCCCCCCTCCCCTACTCACTCTCTCTCAAATAAATAAATCTTTAAAAAAAATTTTTTAAGGGAAAAGAAGAAAATTGTAACAAGCAAAAGTATCCTAAGCCTTTAAGCAAATCTTATAAATCCAATATAACAGACTAAATATTTGTGTCCCCCCACAATTCACATATTAAAATTCTAATCCCAACATGATTGCATTTAGAGGTGGTCCCAGTGTGGTTACATGTAGAGGTGGGCCTCCAAGAAGTAATTAGCTCATGAGGGTGGAGTCCTCATGAATAGGATCCGTGATCTCGTAAGAGGCCAGAGGACTATCTAGCCCTCTTTTAACCACGTGAAGACACTTGGAGAAGCAGGCCGGTTGCAACCCAATAGAGGGCTCTCACCAGAACCTGACCGTGCTGGCACCCTGATCTTAGACTTCCAGCTTCCAGAAATAAGTTTATGTTGTTTGTTTTTCCTTTTAAATTTTTTTTAATGTTTATTCATTTTTGAGAGACAGAGTGAGCTGGGGAGGGGCAGAGAGAGAGGGAGACAGAATCCAAAGCAGGCTCCAGGCTCTGAGCTGTCAGCACAGAGCCCGATGTGGGGCTCGAACTCACTGACCACGAGACCATGAACTGAGCCAAAGTCAGATGCATAACCCACTGAGCCACCCAGGCACGCCAAGTTTATGTTGCTTATAAGCCACGCAGTCTACCGTACTTTGTTAGAGCAACCCAAGCTAAGACATTTATCAAATCTATAGATATGATACATCAGAGTTTTGACCCTCGACGAAAATGTGGGATCTGAACACTGACTAAATATTTGATGACATTAAGGAATTATGATTAATCTTTAAAGAACTATGCTAATGATTTTTAAAGTCCCTATCTTTTGTTGTAATTCCTTTTAAAAAATGTTTGTTTTGAGAGAAAGAGAGCACCAGCGGGGGAGGGACAGAGAGCAAGAAAGAGGGAGAGAGCATCCAAAGTATGCTCTGTGCTGTCAGAATTTGAGCCGAAATCAAGAGTCTGAGCCACAGCTGACTGAGACACCCAGTCGCCCCACTCCCGTCCACTTTTCGTTATATGTTTGAAATTTTCCACAATAAAGTAAAAGGAAAGGGAGAGAATCCATAAGAGGAGAGCAGGAAGAAAAGGAGAAAGGGAAGAGTTATCCTGTAGCTAATGTCATAAAAATGTAGCATTTTATAGATTATGGCACATTTTCAGGCAGTTACTTAGAAGGGACAGGTGAGCTCCCAGCTTCTTCGTTTAAAGGCCAGCCTGACACAAAGACAACACTAAATGTTCATCAGAAATGACTATGAAAGATCTCATTCCCAGCCCTGTCCACACTTGCCTACAGGCTCTGCAGCAGTCAGTTCTCTCAGGCTTGGCCTTAGAGCAAAAACAAACTGTGAGGTAGGGACCCCTAGCAATAGTACCCCTTGCTTCTGGCGTCTTCCAGCCTACCTGAGCAGACCTGGATTGCTTCCAACTGCTTGCCACATATTTTAGAATTTAAATTACAAGTATACCTAAATAAAGCTTTATTCTCCAGATAAAAACCTGTAGCTTGTTTCATGAGTTTTTGTTTGTATTTTTTTTCCTTATTTTTGAGAGAGAGAGAGAGAGAGAGAGAGAGAGAGTGAGCATGGAAGGGGCAGAGAGAGGGGGAGAGAAAAAAATCCCAGGCAGGTTCCACACTGTCAGCACAGAGCCCAATGCGGGGCTTGAACCCACGAACTGTGAGATTACTACCTGAAACCAAGAGTAGGAGGCTTAATCGACTGAGCTACCCAGGCGCGCCCCTACATTTGTTTTAAAGTTTAAGGGGCAGGGCCAGCAAACGAGGGCTTGTCATCCCAGGTTAGAGTTGATAGTTTTGTTCAAGTTACACTTCCTCCCTCTCAATCACCATGTTGCATCTAGGGAAAGTTAAGTCCTCTCAAAGTGTGGCACAGAATCAAAAAGTTTGGGAAACGCGGAGTTTCAGGTTTTCAAACATTTTTTTTTCTTTTTTTTTTTTTAATGGTGGGGAGCGGGGCAGAGGGAGAGAGAATCTTAAGCAGGCTCCATACCCAGCATGGAGTCTGTCCGAGGTCTCCATCCCACGACCCTGGGATCACGACCTGAGCCGAAATCAGGAGTCAGAGATCTTCAACCCCCTGAGCCACCCAGGCGCCCCTCAAACTTTCATTTTCAGTTGGTGATCCAATTTCCCCTGGACTGGAATGTCACATGACCACTGAAGTTTGGGAGTGAGCTGAGGGTTAATTTGAGTAGTTGCCTGTTCCTGACACTGCCTACCCCCCCAAATACCTTTCTCCACATGTAGCCCCTCCTCCCCCCAACCCAGCACACCCACTAATCTTTCACCCTGGGGTTTTCTCTAGAATTTATCCGACTTATAAAATGTAACTTTACGCTTGAAACAAGTGGAAACTGGGATACGGAAAGGTTAAGTAACTTGCCCAAGGTCACACAACTTGTAAGGAACGGAGGTGGGGATTCGATGGAGGTGACTCTGGAGCCTGATGATTATTTGAAGAGTGCAGTGTAGCCATGCTCAGAAATTGTGGCCGTTTGGAAAGGCTGCCTTTGACATCTCTGGGTGTGTGTGTGTTTGTTTTTTCAGCTCCAAGGAACAACATGTTACAAGAACACATGTCCTTCCTTGCTGGGCCAGCCCCCTCTGGCAGCTCTGTTCTTGAGCCTTTTTCTGATTTCAGCACCACCCTCTTCCCCCAGGGTGGGGCCTGAACGGCAACGCCTGGCTCAGTGTATTACCTTATTTGGTTCTCAGACCCACAAAGAGGTCTGGAAAAGGATCCAGCCTGAGTAAAAGGATTGCTTGTGCAACTAGGGGATGAGAAATCTCTATTTCACTGACCGTGGTTGGTGCTCTGGAAATCACACATACAGGGAAATGAGTTTGCTGAGAAGAAAATACAAGAAGCAGCTGAAGAGGGGCTGGTAGAGGCGTCAAGATGTCACAATTTCTAGTGTGAGCTTAATCCTGTGTTTGGAAAGAGATTTGTCTTTCCATGGCTATCTTTCTTTTTTCCCCTTCTTTTCTGAATTTCTAGGGTCTACACATCAATCTGTAATTTATAGCCAGGGAAACTCAGTCCTAGAAAGTGTAAAAAAATTAGGTAGCGCGTCCCATAGCTGTCCTAAGTTGGCATATGGCTTACAGGTAGCACTTAACAGCCTTTTTTAAAATTTATTTTGGGGCGCCTGGGTGGCTCAGTCGGTTGGGCGTCCGACTTCGGCTCAGGTCACGATCTCGCGGTCCGTGAGTTTGAGCCCTGCGTTGGGCTCTGGACTGATAGATCAGAGCCTGGAGCCTGTTTCAGATTCTGTATTTCCCTCTCTCTCTGCCCCTCCCCCATGCATGCTCTGTCTCTCTCTGTCTCAAAAACGAATAAACATTAAAAAAAAATTTTTTTTAATAAAATTTATTTTTATTAATATGGCTTTTTGTTTTAAGTTTATTTATTTATTTTGAGAGCGAGAGAGAGAAAGCATGAGTGGGGGAAGGGCAGAGAGGGAGGAGAGAGTGAGAATCCCAAGCAGGTTCCACACTGTCAGTGTAGAGCCCCATGGGGGGGCCAGGTGCCCCTCTCCCTCCCAATGCTCTTATTTATTCCATGAAATTCTCTGAGGTAGATGTTCTCATTATCTCTCTTTTATGGATGAAAAAACTGAGGCACAAAAAGTTAAGTCACTTACCCAGTGTCCCAGAGCTCAGAATTACCAGAGCCAGGTTTGATCCCTGTAGTCAGGATACTAACCACAGGCCCACACTCTTCTGAGCGCTGCCCCCCACACCACAAGTATCTGGAATCCTAGTCTATTTAACCCTTCACATATTGGTTCCTTTTCTTTTGCATCTCTGTCCTCTCCCTCCCAGTTTTTTATTTCATTTCATTTCACTTCATATCATTTTATTTTATTTCATTTCATTTATTTATTTTTAATTTTTTTTAATGTTTTATTTATTTTTGAGACAGAGACAGACAGAGCGTGAGCAGGGGAGGGGCAGAGAGAGAGCAAGACACAGAATCCGAAGCAGACTCCAGGCTCTGAGCTGTCAGCACAGAGCCTGACGCGGGGCTCGAACTCACAAACCGCGAGATCATGACCTGAGCCAAAGTGGGACGCTTAACTGACTGAGCCACTCAGGCGCCCCTATTTATTTATTTTTTTACTTATGTAAGTAATCTCTTCACCCAGCTTGGGGCTTGAAGTCACAACCCCAAGATCAAGAGCCGCATGCTCTACCAACTGAGCCAGCCAGGTGTCCCTCTCCCTCCCCATTTTGGAAGTTCCCAACTCTGTGGCTCTTCATTCTCAGGGCCCTTCAGGGTGCTTCTTCCTCTACTGCCTGCTAATGCAGGGAGGCTTCATGGTTTCCTCTTGGTCTCTGTGGGGCATTCTGATTGAATGGGGGGCCACCAAACGTGGAGTGTCCCAGTTGGGTATGGGCTGGCGGCATATGCAGTGAAGGAATTCACCCAAGGCAGAACGAGAGAGATAGAAGTTTATTGACTGCACTGCAAGGGAGCCATGGGCAGGACAGAAACTCTGATGAGGTGGTGGTGAGGGGCTACACTTTTAGGGCAGAGTGAGGGAGTGTGGGGATGTATGGAATTTTCCCCTTTTTGGTAATCTAAGGGACTGCGCCTGGTTGTAATTGGTCAGTTAGGGCCTATGGCTGTTTCAAGGTGGGTCACCTAAAGAGCCTGTGTGCATTCAGCCCACTGGTCACTGTGGGTCTTTTGACCTTACTCAGGTTTCCATTGAGCAAATTTGTTGACTAAAAGTGGCCTCTACAGTCTCCTCCTGGCTCCCTGTATGTCTCTCTCCATAAGGAGCTTGGCTACTTTCAGGACCTAAGTTCTTTGCTTTCTCTTTGGTGAGGTGCTTAGTCCTTCATGCTTAAAACATATATCCAGGAGCACCTGGCTAGCTTAGTTGGTGGAGCACGTGACTCTTGATCTCGGGGTCTTGGGTTGGAGCCCCACGTTGGGCGTAGAGTTTACTTAAAAATAAAATAAAATTTAAAGAACGCAAACATCCAAATATGATACATGCCCTTCTGTTCCCAACGTTCTTCAGACCCCCAATTCACTCTATCCTATACCCCACATTTGGGTCTCACTGCTTTCAGGCTACTCTTGACTGACCATGAGCCTCATGGCCTTCATACCTGGCCCTGCCTACTTCCTAGTCATGTTGTCTTTCCTTTCCAGAAACAAGCTACATACCTCTGTATTTGGTCCCCTTTGCCAAGAATCCCTGGGTTTTTCAAACTTTTGATCCCAACAGTAACAAGTACATGTGACCACACAAGCCACCTACTACCCACAAGTACATGACCCAAGGGTGGGCAGTGTCTCGACAGTGTTTGACAGCACTGTGTTCATGTTCAACTTAGAATATAGGTGCCAGGTCATACCAGTTAGAATTCCAGTCCAGTCTGTGTCCACACCCAGGGGAGTTATTCAAAATATTTAACCCTGGTTCAGCCTGGACCCTAGCTAATGAAAACAGTCATGAGAGGGTGGTGAGAGAAGAGATTGGGGTTCAAGCTGGGCAGGAGACAGGCACTGGGGTACGGATGGGCGTTCTCAGAGTAGCAGCTATTTAGCAACAAACACAGAAGTCTTTGAATATTTTAACAGCTGTTACCTCTGTTCCAGAGCCTTCCAGCTGAAAAACCAGCCCTGTGTACCTACTCCTTAGCTTCCGTGTCCCTTACTGACTCTGCCATCTAAACCTGCTTTCAGATTCCTGGCTTTTCTGCTTCTTGGTACTTTCTGCCCCATCCTGACTTGGAAATTAGCCCAGTAGGTCACCCCTAATTAATTCTAATTTCTGAAAGAAAACAGTCAGCTCAGAGAGAAGTCAATGAAGGGGGCTTTAATGGCAAAAGAATGCATTCCAGGCCTGTCGGGCCACAGAGTTTGGCTTCTGTGCCACACCGCAGGTGCTGGAAGGGGCAGCACAACAGACTGTGAGACACTTGGTAATGGTCCTGCTGCAAATGAGGGAGTTAACAGCTGGGAGGTGAAACGGTTCTCCATAGAGTATGACCACGTTGCTAGGAAGCAGGCGCCCAGCCTGGGCATACCGTGACAAGTCTTCAGAGTTCCTTGGCAACCGAGACGTTTAATTAAATCTAGAAGCAAACTCCTATCAGGATTCTTGGCTGTTGGCTGAGACTGGGACCTTGAGCAACTTTTCAGTATCAAGCTCTTTTGAGTCTCACTATCATGTTTCATATTGCAAAATGGGAAAGGGAGAATGGCCTGCCTGACTCAAAATGGGGTGTAAGGATTAAAACAACTCTTTGTTTTGAAAATGGGCAACTGAAGGGAGAGACTCAAACATTTAAGTTCTGTTCTAGTGGGAACTATATTTAGGGTAACTATGTAACCTCAGTTGATGAGCAAAAGCTCTATTTTACTAAGAACGCCAGCTAATCAATGTAGAGGTGATGTTAGAAGTATAAAATCAGGGGCGCCTGGGGGACTCAGTTGGTTGAATGTCTGACTCTTGATTTTGGCTCAGGTCATGATCTAACGGTTCGTGGGCTCAAGCCCCGCATCAGGCTTTGTGCTGGCAGCGAGGAGCCTGCTTGGGATTCTCTCTCTCTCTGCCCCTCCCCCACTCAAGATATCCCTTCCTCTCTCGCTGTCTCTCAAAATAAATAAACAAGCATTAACAAATTATTTAAAATAAAAGAAATATAAGGGGCGTCTGGGTGGCTCAGTCAGTTGAGTGTCTGACTTCGGCTCAGGTCATGATCTCATGGTTTGTGGGTTCGAACCCCACATCGGGCTCTGTGTTGACATCTCTGAGCCTGTAGCTCGCTTTAGATTCTGTCACCCTCTCTCTGCCCCTCTCCCGCTCACACTCCATCTCTCTCTTTTTCTCTTTCTCTCAAAAATAAATAAACATTAAAAAATTTAAACATAAATAAATGTAAAATCAGCATGTTTAAAAACATTTTTTTAATGTTTATTTATTTTTGAGAGAGTGAGAGACAGAGCATGGGCAGGGGAGGGGCAGAGAGAGAGACGCAGAATCCGAAGCAGGCTTTAGGCTCTGAGCCATCAGCACAGAGCCCGGCACCAGGCTCAAACTCATGAATTGTGAGACAGTGACCAGAGCCGAAATCTGACACTTAACCGACTGAGCCACCCAGGCGCCCCATAAAAATCAGCATCTTGCAAGCTCTAATAAAATTGATTCAAGCAAGGATTGTCAACTGGTGTTAAAAGCATTAGGTACTCTACCCATTACAGTGGCTAAAATTAAGAACCCTGACCATACTAAATGTTGGTGAGGATATGGCGGAATTGGAGCTCTCACGCAGTGCTGGTGGGAATGTAAAATGTACAACCACTTTGGAAAACAGTTTGGCAGTTTTTTCAAAAGTTGAATATGCATCATACAACTCAGCCATTCCACTTCTAGGTATTTACCCAAGAGAAATGGAAGCATATGTCCACACAAAGACTTATACATGGATGTTTGCATCAGATTTCTTTGGAACCACCAAAAAAACTCTTGGAAGAGACTAAGGGTATGACTCATAGATCCCCTCAGCCATCTCAATAAAAGAAAAAGCTAGAGATGGGATTATCTAGGAAAGATAAGTGGAAGAATCTCTTATCTGCCGCAGTGAATCCCCATGACAGGCACAGGAGACCCACAAGGCTATTGAGAAGGTTATACTCAGTAGAACTGCTTGGACTGAAGGGCGCCAAGTAGATAAAATGAAAAAAGGCTGTCAGACCCCACAAAGTCTACGGACAGGAAGCAGGCTGATAAAACTCCTCAGCTGTGAACACATATACCTTTCCTGAAAAAGGAAGGATGACAGGATGAAGCCTCAAACCCAGAGAACAGAGCTGAGAGCCAAAGGATTATTCCCAAGCCTTGAAACCTGATGGAGTTTACCTGACTGAATTTTGGAATACTTGGGACCAGAGATTTCCTTTTTTCATTCTAGAATAGGAATGTCTATAACTGTTATTCTATGCCAGTCCCACCATTGTCTTTTGGGAGCAGAAAACTTTCTAGTTTCACAGGTCCACAGATGGAGAGGAACTTTGCCCCAGGATGGTCTATATCCAGAGTCTCACTCATATCTAATTTAGGTGATTTCAATGATGAGATTTTAGGCTTTGAGTTCATGCTCTATTGTGTTCAGATTTGGGGGATCTTGGAATGGGTGAATATATTTAGCATAAGAGATGGACTTAAATCTTTGGGGATCACAGAGCAGATTGTGGTAGGCAGAATAATCGTTCCCCAAACATGTCTGCATCCTAATCCCTAAAACCTATGAATGTGTATGTTATATGGCAAAATGGAGTTCAGGTAGGATATGGAATTAAATTTAATCAGATGACCTTAAAATATATTATCCTGGATTATCTGGGTAGGCCCTATATAATCAAGAAGGTTCTTAAAAGTGGAAGGGGGGACACGTGAGTGGCTCAGTTGGTTAAGCATCCGACTCTTGGTTTTGGCTCAGATTGTGATCTCGTGGGTTTGAGCCTGCATCAGGCTCCACGATGACAGCATGGAGCCTGCTTGGGATTCTCTCTCTTTCTCTCTCTCTCTGACCCTCCCTCGCTCGTTCTCTCTGTCTCTCTCTATCAAAATAAAATAAATAAAAACTTTTTTTAAAAAAAAATGGAAGAGAGGGTGCCTGGCTGGCTCATTTGGTGGGGTGTACAACTCTTGATCTCAGGGTTGTGAGTTTGAGCCCTGCGTTGGGTGTAGAGATTACTTAAAAATAAAATCTTTACAAAAAAATAGAAGTGGAGAGAAAGAGAGGAGTATGAACAATGGTCAAAGAGATGAAATGTTGCTGGCTTTTCAGGTGGACCAAGGGGACCACCTGCCAAAGCAGTGGGCAACTTTTAGGAGCTGGAAAAGTCAGGGAAATGGATTCTCCTCTCAAGCGTGTACAAAGGAATGAAGTCCTGCTGAGATCTTGACTTAAACCCAGTGAGACCCATGTTGAACTTCTAACCTACAGAACTGTAAGATAATAAATTTTGTGTTGTTTTAACCTACTTCGTGCTAATTTGTCACAGCAGCAATAGAAAATCAACACAGGG
The DNA here is from genome assembly GCF_018350215.1 of Panthera leo. NCBI lineage: Eukaryota > Metazoa > Chordata > Mammalia > Carnivora > Felidae > Panthera > Panthera leo. Next base: position 34,908,773 of record NC_056683.1, on the reverse strand, counting down.
GGCACCTGGGTGACTCAGTCGGTTGAGCGTCCGACTTTGGCTCGGGTCATGATCTCATGGTCTGTGAGTTTGAGCCCCGCGTCGGGCTCTGTGGTGACAGCTCGGAGCCTGGAGCCCTGCTTCGGATTCTGTGTCTCCCTCTCTCTCTGCCCCTCCCCCGCTCATGCTCTGTGTCTCTCTCTCTCTGTCAAAAATAAATAAACATTTAAAAAAATAACACAGTACTCTTTAAAAATGTGCCATTTATTGTTTGCTATACCTAAATAATTCAATGAATGGTTGACAGAGAACTGGATGCACAAATAGTCTCAGTTAATAACCATATTGGTTCATTTTTGGTGTCAAATTGGAGGAGTAGATGTAATTATATTGTGGGAGAATCAGGCTATCATTCCCCTTAAGACTGGTGAATTTCAGCATCAGTAATGGGTCTAGACATTAGGTGTCTTCTGATGATGTAATATGAATACATAACACTACTAAAACTATAGTCTAGCCAAAATGTCTAAATTAAGTCTGTCACACATTTATTTATTTATTTATTTATTTATTTATTTATGTCACACCTTTAGATACAACTTTTATTTTTTATTTATTTATTTATTTATTTATCTATTTATTTTAATGTTTATTTATTTTTGAGACAGAGAGAGACAGAGCATGAACGGGGGAGGGGCAGAGAGAGGGAGACACAGAATCCGAAACAGGCTCCAGGCTCTGAGCTGTCAGCACAGAGCCCGACACGGGGCTCGAACTCACAGCCTGCGAGATCATGACCTGAGCCGAAGTCGGCCGCTTAACCGACTGAGCCACCCAGGCGCCCCTAGATACAACTTTTAATTTACAGTAAATGCAAAGTGCAAGGTAAACACTGGTGCAAAGAAGTAAACAGAGAAATCAAAAACTGAAACATTCTGCAGGACACTTGGCCTGGGCTCTCTGAAAGTCAATGTCATGACAAAAGGATCAGAAGACACTAAGGGTCATAACCAGATCAAGGAATATACCAATACTGCTTTCAGCAAACTTGCTAAGAAGGATATTTGGGGGGAAATTTGAATATAGTTTGGATATCAAATAAAACGAAAGTCTACAGGAGTGAAGAGAAAGAGATTGTTGACTGAAAAAAAGGTTCACAAAATAATATGTAGGATATAATTTTATTGAATTAAAAACTAGGTATATAAAAAAAAGATACAAATTGATGTTAACTAAGATCTTAACAGTGGTAATCTCTGGTAATGGGATGATGCTATTATGTTTTTGCTTAGTTGGATTTTCTAGCTTTCTACCCTTACCCTGGACATGCATGATTTTATAATAATAAAACATTATTTTTAAAGGAACATTAGGATTACATGAGACATATAATTTTTTTCTTAGATTTTTATTTAAATTAAAAAAAATCTTTATTTATTTGTTTTTGAGAGAGAAAGACAGAGTGGGAGTAAGAGAGGAATAGAGAGAGAAGGAGGCACAGGATCTGAAGCAGGCTTCAGGCTCTGAGCTGTCAGCACAGAACCAAACGTGGGGCTCGAACTCATGAACTGTGAGATCATGGCCTGAGCCGAAGTCAGACCCTTAACCGACTGAGCCACCCAGGGGCCCCACAGATTTTTATTTTTTATACATTCTTGTACCATTTCCCTTTGTAGGGAGCAGGAGCTTAGAAAGATGAGCTTTTTAAATGATTCCATCCGAAATATACATTGGAAGCAAACAATATCGAAACAACCAGTGGGCAGGTGTAAAACATTCCATTAATACTGTTTTGTCTACCTAACAGTAAACATTGGTTCTGTCCCAACCCACAAAATTGATTTTGTGGTCTCCAGAGCAACTTGTTTTAAAGGACACAAATAATACAAACAAAACATCTGGACTACATTAAGCACACCTATGATTACTTTTGTAGGTCTACCACCATGGTAATAACTAACATTTACCGTGTGCTCACAAGATGCCCAGTATGCTTCTAATGGCTTTGGTTGTATTCATTCACAGGTTTTCAAAACTTTTGGATGGTGACTCACAGCAACATTTTACAGAGTAATACAGCACAGTCATACATATATACATACTTTCATACTATATACAACAGAAACGAAACTTTCAGAAAACAATTATGGGGGTGGTGCTGGGTGGCTCAGTCAATTGAGCATACGACTTTGGCTCAGGTCATGATCTCCCGATTCATGGGTTCAAACCCATGAATTGGGCTTTGCACTGATAGCCTGCAGCCCGCTTCAGAGCCTCCGCCTCCCTTTCTCTCTCTGCCCCTCCCCTGCTCGTGCTTGCGCTCTCTTTCAAAAATAAATAAACATGAAAAAAAAAAGACCAATTACTTACCTTATGTGCAATGCAATCTGATATCTTCTATTTAAAAAAACAAAAATGCTGGGGGCTACTGGGTGACTCAGTCGGTTGAGCGTCCGACTTCAGCTCAGGTCATGATCTCACTGTCCGTGAGTTCAAGACCCTCATCGGGCTCTGTGCTGACAGCTCGGAGCCTGGAGGCTACTTCGATTCTATGTCTCCCTCTCTCTGCCCCTCCCCTGCTCAAGCTTTGCCTCTCTCTCTCAAAAATAAACAAACAAAAAAATTTTTTTTAAATGCTGGTTAACTCATTAAATTGATTTCATGATTCACTAATGGTTCTTGACCTACAGTTTGAAAAAACGTTTTAACTCGTTTAATACACACAGACATGCATAAATTCCTATGCAGTAGGAACCATTATTGTACCTATTTTTCAGAAGAGGAAACTCTGGCACAGAGAGGTTAAGTAACTTCCCTAAACACACACAGCTAAAGATGAAGTGGGAGAACGAGAATTCTAACTCAGGGAGTCAGCACCAAAGCCTGTCCTTTGAACCACTCTCTCATATGACTCTCATCCCACCAGCCACATGGTGACAGATGAGTCTCGGCTGATATGTGTTTCTGATTCCACAAACAAGTGACTCACATAGTATTTGAACAGGGTATTGGCATATTTGACATTATGCAGATTTAGGGAGCATAATTTCTGACTTTTGCATTTCATGATGAACAATAGTTCTGTGTGAAGAGCATAGGCTTCAAAGTCAGATAATTCTGGGCTCCACATCAGGAACAGATCCAGATTTGGTGAGGACTGAATTCTATACAATATTGAAAGCTCCTCTTAAGGAGAAGACTAAAGCTTATGCATGCAATATTAGGTGCAGGCCCTTGAAAGAGTTCCATGTAAGACAGGGTACCTTGAATTTCCTTAGTTTCATTAGCTTCCCATTTAATTTGCCTCTGTCTGCCCTTTATTAGCCTTTTATTTCTGACACTCAGTTTTCAAATCTCTGAGATAGGATTAACAATACTTGTTTCTGGGGCACCTGGGTGGCTCAGTTGGTTGGGCGTCTGACTCTTGATTTTGGCTCAGGTCATGATCTCAAAGTTTGTGGGATCGAGCCTCAAGTCAGGCTCCATACTGAGCCTGCTTGGGATTCTCTCTCCCTCTCTCTCTGCCCCTGCCCCACTCATGCTCGCTCTCTCTCTCTCTCTCTCTCTCTCAAAATAAATAAATAAGCGGTAAAAAACAAAACAAAACAAAACCCACAATTCTTGTTTCTTACGGATGCCAGAAAATGAGCTCGAGGGCCCAGCACAATGTTTATTGAGTAGGTATGCAATAACTGATTGCTAATAGTAATATACAATAATAATGATGATGATGATGAAAAAAAATAGAATTCTTCAATTAGGAGCCAGTTTTTGAGCAGGCTTTTGAAATTAAAAACATGATATGGAGAAAATTATGTTGTCAGTTCATTTAAGCCTCAGCTCTGCAACTCAGCTCTCCCCAGAGTCCAATTATTTCAGTTTTCTCCAATGCTGTCTCTCCAAAGAGAAGTCTAAGTGAGCATAAAAACAGCTTCCAAAAACAAAGGCAGATAGAGAGAGTATCATGGGAGAAAGTCATCTGCAGGGGCCCCCAAAGGCCAGATTTCCATTGCACGGATGTCAACAAGAAGAAAAGATATTAATCAGCCAAAGAGAGCCAGATCTCAAGGTGCATTTTGGTGTTGAGAGAGAGGCAGCTGGACAGACCTCATCCTGGTCTGTGTCAAGTATAGCCACCTACAGGCAAACATTTGGTGCTTTGTTGTTCTGTTGTGTCCTGAAGGATTATCACAAAGCAAGAGGCCTCTGGAGTTGGCTTCCTGCCTCTTGAGAACCAGCAGTATTTGAAGAAAAAGCATGAGGTCATTTTGCCTTTGACTTGCATCTTAAATCCTCCTCCCAGGGTTTGAGATTCTAAAAAAAAAAAAAAAAAGTGTGTGTTAATACAGAGTTACTTGAAAATATAATGGGAGTCTTTCTCAAACATGTGGCTTCTCCTGGTTATCTGTGGGTTTTTTTGTTTGGGGTGATCATGCTGTTTCATTTAGGTCATACACAATAAATGGGGACATGTGGGAAGACCAAGGTCAGAAGATGGTAGGAGGTATTTAGATTAATTAGGTAATTAAGGGGAGATATGTGGGTGATCATTAACTTTCTTGCTAGCTACATTTGGGCACAAGCACATGTTTCATTTTCCCTAATATTTATAAATGACTCATACCCTCTGCAATTCAACAACCACAAAATCTTCACATTTTGCTCCAGAAATTTCTCTGTGTAAAGCTGAAGATCAAACAACCCTTCTTTGGGGCGCCTGGGTGGCTCGGTCGGTTAAGCGTCTGACTTCGGCTCAGGTCATGATCTCACGGTCCGTGGGTTCGAGCCCCGCGTCAGGCTCTGTGCTGACAGCTCAGAGCCTGGAGCCTGTTTCAGATTCTGTGTCTCCCTCTCTCTCTGCCCCTCCCCTGTTCATGCTCTGTCTCTCTCTGTCTCAAAAATAAATAAACGTTAAAAAAGTAAAAAAAAAAAAAACAACCCTTCTTTTTCTAACTCTCTGGAAAAATAATTTTTTTTCCCCTTCTGCCATATCTGTTTATCTACTAAAGACATCAGGAAGTTCTGGATTCATCTATTATCTCCAAATCCATATTTCCCCAGATTCTCAATATCCCTACTATTGTGTCAGGAGGCTACTTTGGAATATCAACTGATGGCTTTTGTCCCCAGGATTTTGTCCCGTGCATGACCTTTTCCCCCATTGGGTGAACTAAATCTTTGTGGTCTCAATTCAGGCAAGGGTGGGCCCAGCTAAAAGAGGAGTCTTTTCGTGACTTTGCAGCCAGGACCCTGCAGGAAACAGAAAAGACTCAGGTGAAAAGACAACACCCAAGGTTTGGAAGAATCTACTTGACCTCTACATGAGATCAGGATCCCCTGACTGAGGAGATGGTGAGTGGAGAATTCAGAAGCTTGTGTACTCCAGGCCCTGTTTTGTGTTCCCTACAACTGGGCCAGGCCTTCTGGGGTAGGGGTTAGGAACAAGGATGAGGGGAGGGAGCTTCTATAATTGTTTTGGTGGCTTCAGTGGTTGTCATTAGGCGAAATTTCATACAAGGAGGTCGTGTGGCCACCATCAGGCCACTTGGGGACTGATGCTTCAATCATTTCCAATGGTTGCTTTGGACAAGGTCTGGAAAAACATAGGGAAAAAATTAAATGTGTGAGGACAATGAAGGAAAGTATTCAGATCCTTTCAAACTAACATTCATGAGGACTGTGAGCTGTTGGTACTTTTCACCCGGGCAGCACATTAGGTGATATACAAGAGCAAAGAGCCACCCTCCCCTGTGCCTTGCCACCACCGCAGTCCCTGGAAATTAGATACAACTCAGAGGGAACATCTGGGGGGTGCAGAATGAGCCTAAGACATCTAATTGCAATCTGTGATAATTGCTACTCAGGCAAAACAGGGAACTGTACAGACAGGTCTGGGGGAACGGGGAAGGTTGCCTTGTGCGGAGACCTGAAGGGTGAGTTAGAGAAAACTAGGTGTTCGTGAAGGTAGAAAGCAAACATGGTCCCTGGGCTGGCATTTACCAGGTGAGCCACCCCGAACCATTTATGAAATGTTGTCATAAGGAAAAGAACAATGGAACAAGGAGAAGGGACAGGCCAATACTGGTGAATGCTGCAGAGAGGTCAAGCAACGTGAAGACCATTGGATTTAAAGAATGCAGAAGACACTGGTGTTGCCTTTGTCAAGGCTGGTCTCAGCAGACTGTGGGATGGAAGCAAAATTGCAGGAGCCTGAGATATGTGGGAGGTATAGAAATGAAGATGGTAAACAGAGACACCTCATGAAACGTGGCTGGGAAGGGAATGGTAAAGTGTAGTAGGTAGGAGTCCGATATGCGGTCAAAGGAAGAGGCTTTTAAAGCTTTTTTTTTTTTTTTTAATTTTTAAATTTTTTTTAGTTTATTTTGAGAGAGAACACGAGAGGGGGAGGGGCAGAAAGAGAAGGAGAGAGAATACCAGCGCAGAGCCTGACGTGCGGCTCGGACTCAGGAACCACGACCCTATGACTTGAGCCTAAACCAAGTCAGCGGCTTAACTGAGCCGACTGAGTCACCCAGGCGCCCCAAAGAGGCTTTTAAGTCGGAGGTTCTTTGAACATGCATCAACATTTCTAGGAAGCAGCAAGAGTGGGTAAAGGAGAGCGGAGAGGGAGGGTGGACACCCAGTTGCAAAGGACCCCTGAGGGACTAGAAGTGACACAAACCGAAGCCCATGTAGGAACTCGGCCTAACCAGGAGGAGAAAAGCCTGAGAGTGCAGATGTCTGTAGATTTGGTGGCAGAAGGCGAGGGAACTGTCTGATGGTCTCTGGGAAGCGGGAAGTGATAGAATCTGCTAATTGGGGTGTGTTGGTGGGTGGGGAGGTTGGTAAAATCAAAGAATTGAAGAAGGTGAAAAAGATTTGAAATAGCTAGTAGCGCGGGTACAAATTCCAGACGCACACAAAACCCCCTTCTATTTCAGTGCTTTTATTCCGATTTCGAGTCCTCACTCCTCTAGGTGGCAGACGCTTCATCTGGGTCGGTTCCAGAAGAGCCGATGGAGAGGCAGTCTGATTCATGGGTGTGGGGCTCAGAGGAGGGCTGTGGGCTGAAAACACCAGTCTGGGGGGCATCAGAACACAGTTTGCCCAGGAGTCACCGATGTGGCTCAGGGGGAGAGAGGAGGACACAGAGCTAAGCTTGGAAAAGCTCCAACATCTAAAGGTCCAGAAGAGGAAGAAGCAGCCGAGGAGATGCAGAGACAGGAAGAAAAGCCCGAGAATGTCATATCACAGAACTAAGGCAAGTGAATATTTTAAGCAAGTGAAATAAGAGGTCGACTAAGATTAGGATTATAAAATATCTGTGGGAGTCAGATCTTCTTTCTTTGGGTTGGGGGAACAACGACAACAAAACAGTGAGAAGACATAATAGTAATCATAATGACTACTTTTTATTAAGTTCCCAGTGCCTGATTATATTATTCAACCAGCTAATCGATCAGTCACGTTCACGAGAACGCACCATGTGCCAAACTCTGCTATGGACAGTGTTTCCTCCCAAGGGGCTCATCAGGGCCCCTCAATCATTCCAATGATCACACAATAAAACATGACAATATTTCTACATCTCCTGTGGTGAATGGTGGATGAGGCTCCCGAGGCTGCCTGGGCCCCTTTGGCTACACTGAGGGCTGGGAGATGAGGTATCCCCTGCCTCTGGTCAAGGTTTTTCCTATTCTTTTAATAAGTATGATGGTAGAGGAGCTTTATTGTCGTGAGGGCAGAGCTGGGAACCACCCAGAGGAAGAGCTGCCCGTGGTCATTAGGGGGGTAGTCAGAGCTTCGGAGAATGAGGGAGGTTTCAAAAGTTAGGTGCTTAAAAAAAAAAAAAAAAAAGCTACATTAGATTGTTCAGCTTTCGGTAATGAGAAAGGAGTAGGGAGAGAGAAAGAGTGGGAGAGACAGGGAGAAAAACTTATTCTAAAAATTAGACAGAGGCAAAAACTTATTCTAAAAATTTGGAAGAGGGCACCTGGGTGGCTCAGTAGGTTGAGTGTCCGACTCTTGAATTCGGTTCAGGTGATGATCTCGGGGTTGCTCCTGCTTAAGGTTCTCTCTCTCTCTTCCTCTGTCCCTCCCTCCTCCCCCTTCTAAAAAAAATAAAAATAAAAATTAGGAAGACTAAGCTTTGAGGGTCTTGAAGCAATCTGAGGTTCAACCTTAAGAGTTAGGAGGTGAAAATACTTGTGAGTTTCTGTCTGGCACAAGTTGGCCTGTAGGTGCTGATACCTTCTCTGATTGTGCGTTGTGCATAATGGGAAGCACCTTGAGAGAGAATCTTGCTCCTACAATAGAGTGCAGCTGAAAATAGGACTTCAGGGATGAAATGAGACTGTCAGTTGAATAATGGAGTTCACTATTGAAAAGAACCCCTTTTAGATGAATTCGTTTTGGTATATCTGTCACTGAACCATTATATAACCCTAAACAAATGAGGCAGTTTTATTTGCCTTGACATGAAAGGATTTCTGGGGCACCTGGGTGCCCAGTAGGTTAAGCATCCGACTGTTGATTTCAGCTCAGCTCGTGATCCCAGGGTCATGGGTTTGAGCCCTGTGTCAGGCTCTGCACTGTCAGTGCAGAACTTGCTTGGGATTCTCTCTCTCCCTCTCCCTCTGCCCTCCCCCCGCTTATGTGCACGTGTGCGTGCTCTATCTCTTAAAGAACATTTTAGGGGCGCCCGGGTGGCTTAGTCGGTTAAGTGTCCGACTTCAGCTCAGGTCACGATCTTGCGCTCCGTGAGTTCGAGCCCCGCGTCGGGCTCTGTGCTGATGGCTCGGAGCCTGGAGCCTGCTTCGGATTCTGTGTCTCCCTCTCTCTCTGCCCCTCCCCCGTTCATGCTCTGTCTCTCTCTGTCTCAAAAATAAATAAACGTTAAAAAAAAATTAAAAATAAACTCCTTAGCACAGCTGGTCTAGGCCTTTAGAAAAAAAAAAAAGAAAGAAAAACATTTTAAAAAAGGAAAAAAAAGGATTCTCGAGATGATTTTCTTTTATTTAATTTTTAATGTTTATTTATTTTTTTAGAATTTTTTATGTTTATTTTTGAGAGAGAGACAGAGTGTGAGCAGGGGAGGGGCTGAGAGAGAAGGAGACACAGAATCTAAAGCGGTCTCCAGGCTCTGAGCTGTCGGCACAGAGCCTGATGCAGGGCTCAAACCCATGAACTGTGAGATTATGACCTGAGCCGAAGTCAAATGCTTAACCGACTGAGCCACCCAGGTGCCCTGTTTATTTATTTTTGAGAGAAAGACAGAGCGTGTGGGGGGCGGGGGTGGGGGCAGGGGCAGAAGGAGCGAAACACAATCTGGAGGAAACTCCAGACTCTGAGCTGTCAGCACAGAGCTGGACATGGGGCTCAAACCCACCCACAAACTGTGAGATCATGACCTGAGCTGAAGCCGGACACTTAACTGACTGAGCCACCCAGATGCCGCACCAAGATGGTTTTCTTTAGTGAGAAGTACAAGGTGCCAAACTGTCTGTAGAATGCTATTTTTAGGGCACCTGGCTGCCTCAGTCGGTAGAGCATGTGACTCTTGATCTTAGGGTCGTGAGTTCAAACCCCACTTTGAATGTAGAGCTCACACACACACACACACACACACACACACACAAAATAGAATGCTGTTTTCAAAAAAGGATATATATGGATATGTTTGCGTATGCAAAAACTATGGAAACAAGAAACTAAGGAGAAAACCGGCCCACAGGGAGGAGAGCTTGGTCACCAGGGATGAAAGTGGGACATTTGCATTGTATACTCTTTTGCATTTTGTACCAAGTATAAGTATTATTTATTTAATAAACAAAATATATGTAAATACATGAAAGTTGCCTTTGGTGAATCATTTTGCAAGGTTCATTTGTAGTGCAAACAACCACTCCCTCATTTGCTTTGGAAATGTTGACATTTCTGTCCTGGATTTTCTTAAAGCATGAAATACCAGAGTCTACAGACCACACCCTGAGCGTTCTAAATTTGAGGTCACTAACAAAACCAGCCATGCAAGTGTGACTTTCCAAAAGGCCAAACATCGTCAAGAGAAGCAGAGTGAGTAGCAGGGGGCTTAATGCATGCCCAGCATCTGACAAGTTCAGAGGAGTGGGTGGAAGTAGGACAATATCCTTTCTTTATAAATGGGGGAACCTAGAGGCACCTGGGTGGCTCAGTCGGTTAAACGTCCGACTTCGGCTCAGGTCGTGATCTTGCAGTTTGAAAGTTCGAGCCCCACATCAGGCTCTGTGCAGACAGCTCAGAGCCTGGAGCCTGCTTCTGATTCTGTGTCTCCACCCCCCCCACCCCCATCTCTGCCCTTCCTCTGCCTGTGCACTCTCTCTCTCTCTTAAAAATAACTAAATAAACATTTAAATGGGGGACACTAAAGCCTGAAGGGGAAGAGACATGCCTAATAAAGATATCATGCCATTTGTGTCAATAAGGGAGAAAAATGACTCTATATGCATATGTGTGTAAAGAACTCTGGAAGGAGGGGCACCTGGTTGGCTCAGCTGGAGGGGCATCTGCTCTTAATCTCAGGGTGGTGAGCTTGAGCCTCATGTTGGGTATAGAGATTACCAAAAATAAATAAATAAATAAATAAATAAATAAATAAATAAATAAATAAAATTTTTAAAAAGAACTCTGGAAGGAAACACAAAACACTAATACCAATGGCTAATTATGTGGAAATGGAAGGTGAGAAGTGGGAGGGAGGGAGACAGAGGTAAGAATGAGATTTTCATTTTGAACTTGAAAGAATCCTTGATCTATTTTTTGAATAGAACCCTGTTTTAAAACTTTATAAGGAGAGAGGCACCTGGGTGGCTTAGTCAGTTAAGCGGCCGACTCTTGATTTTGGCTCAGGTCATGATCAGGTTCATCAGTTTGATGAACTGTGTAAGGCCCTTTGCTGACAGCATGATCTGTTTGGGATTCTCTCCCTCTCTTTCTGCCTCTCTGCCCCTCTCTCTCTCTCTCAAATAAATAAATGTTAAAAAAAAAAAACAAACCACTTTATAAGGAGAGATGGGCCATGACATCTACATGACTTAAAAATTCAGTTTTCAGGGGCACCATCAATTAAGCGCCTGTTGATTTCAGCTTGGGTCGTGATCTCACTGTTGGTGGGTTTGAGCCCCGTGTTGGGCTCTGTGCTGGCAATGCAGAGCTTGCTTGGGATTCTCTCTCTCCCCCTCTCTCTGCTCTTCCTCCACTCATGCATGCTTTCTCTATTTCTCTTTCTCAAAAAAATAAATAAATGAATAAAAATTAAAAATAAATAAGTTAAAATGTTTTCAGTTTTCAAGGAAGATATCATGAAGCTATGGCCTCAGAGATAAAGAATGTGATGTTGAAACCACAGGTCAAATCCTGCCGCTTCAAATGCCAATGACTGTGACTGTCTGAATTATTTTATCACATTGAGATTTGTTTGAGATAGTATGGGCCATCAGCTGGCTTAGATCTCATTTTTGATATTAGGCAGATTTGTCAAAATCATGTAATAATAGCCCATTGCTAGTTTGTGGATTCAGTCGTATGGAAAGGCACCAGAGGGGAGGAGAAAGATCAGTGGACAGCAAGTCAAGAAACCTGCTTCTAATGGAACTTTGCAATTTAATGTACCTGTGACTATGGGCAACTTAATTCCAATCCATAGGCCTATATCATATTTGTAAAATGGAAGGATTAGTTGAAGTGATCTCTAGGTTTCTTTTTAGCTTGGATATTGGGTTTTGAAAGCTTTATTCACAATTTAGAACTAAAGGGGAATTTATGAGATCATATTTCAAAGCCAGGAAGTAGTAACAGTCTGTTGGCTCTTTTGCTCCTTTGATCAGAAGCTACAGAAGAACTAGTGAGTGATCTTGGCCTCTCTCTCCTATAACCACACACCCACACCCTGATGGCAAGTATCTAGATCTGTGTTCCTCAGAGCGTCTGTTTAGGGAAATGCCAACTAATGTTCTATGAGACATCAAATACATTTATGGCATCTTGTATAATAAACGTTCCTGATGGAGAGTCACAATGCTATTAAACGTCCCGAGAAGGCCTGCCATAAGGAAATTCACATAATTTTACTTAACCCAGCATGTTTCAAACATACGGAAATAGAACACTTTGGCATATCCTATCCTCTGTTTGGAACAAATGGGATTCACACGCCTACATTTTTAGGGAATTTATGAGATCAGCTATCAGTTGGCAGTTAGGACAGTTCTGGGACCTCTGCAAATATGGGAAGATTTAGTACATTCCTCAGGGAGCTTGGGAGTCTTGTGATTCTCACAGCTCTCCACCCCACCAGTTAAAAGAAAATCTTTCAACAGTGGGAGCCTCAGGACCTCCTTTGTTTTGCAGGAAAGTTCCCATCTAAGCAAGGAGGTCGGTGACATCTCTTTCACTGCTGGTTTTGATTTATTTTTGCTTTGGGGAACTTGTTTTCATCACTCTTTTTGTTCAACAATTACTGTTCTCTTTCTTTCCTAGCTCCATAAGGTTTGTATAATTTCCTCCCTCCTAATATTTTCACTACCAAACGGGTAGGTGGGAAAGGTTCATGCATCATTTGGGTACTGAACCTGCCGGTGCTTCACATCCTTCATTTGTTTTTGAGAGTTTTCAGCCTCAATTCCCAAAGAAACACTGACTCATCAGGACACACACACACACACACATGCATGTGCATAGTCATTTGGAAAAAATTAATTTAATCTGTATTTCTTTTTTTAAAATAGTTTATTTATTTTTTAATTTATATCCAAGTTAGTTAGCATATAGTACAACAATGATTTCAGGAGTAGATTCCTTAGTGCCCCTTACCCATTTAGCCCATTCCCCCTCCCACAACCCCTCCAGTAACCCTCTGTTTGTTCTCCATATTTAAGAGTCTCTTATGTTTTTGTCCCCCTTCCTGTTTTTATATTATTTTTGCTTCCCTTCCCTTATGTTCATCTGTTTTGTGTCTTTTTTTTTAATGTTTTTATTATTTATTTTTGAGAGAGAGACAGAGCGTGAGCAGGGGAGGAGCAGAGAGAAAGGGAGACACAGAATCTGAAGCAGGCTCCAGGCTCCAAGCTGTCAGCACAGAGCCTGATGTGGGCCTTGAACTCACGAACCGCAAGATCATGACCTGAGCCGAAGTTGGACACTTAACCGACTGAGCCACCCAGGCGCCCCCTGTTTTGTATCTTAAAGTCCTCATATGAGTGAAGTCATATGACATTTGTCTTTCTCTAATTTCACTTAGCATAATACCTTCTAGTTCCATCCACGTAGTTGCAAATGGTAAGATTTCATTCTTTTTGATGGCTGAGTAATACTCCATTGTGTGTGTGTGTGTGTGTGTGTATACATACACATACATACATATACATACCATACATATAATACATATTATATATATATACACACACACATACACACACACATGCATACATATATATACTACATCTTCTTTATCCATTCATCTATCGATGGACATTTGGGCTCTCTCCATACTTTGCCTATTGTTGATAGTGCTGCTACAAACATGGGGGTACATGTGTCCCTTCGAAACAGCACACCTATATCCCTTGGATAAATACCTAGTAGTGCAATTGCTGGGTCGTAGGATAGTTCTATTTCTAATTTTTTGAGGAACATCCATACTGTTTTCCAGAGTGACTGCACGAATTTGCATTCCCACCAACAATGCAAAAGGGATCCTCTTTCTCTGCATCCTCACCAACATCTGTTGTTGCCTGAGTTGTTAATGCTAGCTACTCTGACAGGTGTGAGGTGGTACCTTATTGTGGTTTTGATTTGTATTTCCCTGATGCTGAGTGATGTTGAGCATAAAACCTGTATTTCTGAAGACTTCTCAATTATTTTGGCCCCATCATTAAGCAGTTTAAAGAAAATACAAATCTCAAAGCAGGCAAAAACGTACTATGCATTGGCGTACCTGTAAGTCTGAAACCAAGAAACAATACGAAAAGCTACTTTTGCACTTAGTTCCTTTTTTACTTTGAATTTTTCAGGATTTCTGCCTAAGCAAACCACCTTAGTTTTCTTTTTAAGATTTTATTTTTAAGAAATCCCTACACCCAAAGGGGAGGTTTGAACTTACAACCCCAAGGTCAAGAGTTGCATGCTCCATGAACTGAGCCAGCCAAGAGGCCCCAAGATTCCCAGTTTTATAACAGGTTTATTTAAAAACTCTTGGAAAGCCAATAACCTGTTAGTATACTAAATTATTCTTCAACCCCATGGGACTTGAGTTACATGGTATGATTAGCACTTTTTTGTAAGTAAGCTCTACGGCCAAAGCCCAAAGCGGGGGCTGGAGATTACAAGAGATCAAGAGTTGCACACTCTGCCAACTGAGGTAGCCAGATGCCTCAAATATTAACACTTTATGTCTTACTCTTTTCCCCAGTTCCAGACCCACTAGCCTTTTCCTTCTCTAAACACTGCCCCAAATTGTTCTTTGTCCCAGGGAAATCACCTGTTTCTAATCCATCAGGCTGACCTGCCATAGCTTCACTGGCTGAAGCTCATCCTTTTGTCAAAGACCACATGGGGCACCTGGGTGGCTCAGCTGGTTAAGCGTCTGACTTCGGCTCAGGTCATGATCTCACTGTTTGTGGGTTCGAGCCCCGCATCAGGCTCTGTGCTGACAGCTCAGAGCCTGGAACCTGCTTCGAGTTCTGTGTCTCCCTCTCTCTACCCCTCTCCTGCTCACACTATGTCTCTCTCTACCTCTCAACAGGCATCTTACCCCTGGCAGTGTGTGTCTCACCCACTGGAAGCAATGACATCAGTTGCCTCTGAATATTCCTTCCATGAGAAGATAGGAACCGTCCTCAGCTCCTGCTAGCCCAGAGCTGCTCCAACTTTAACATGTATACAAATCCTGTAGGATTCAATTAAAATACATATTCTGATTTAGAAAGTCTGGGCAAAACTGAGATTTTGCATTTCTTTTTTTTTAAGGTTTATTATTTTTGGGAGAGGCAGGGAAAGAGAGAGTACACAAGCTGGGGTGGGCAGAGAGAGAGACACACAAACACAGACTCTAAAGCAGGCTCCAGGCTCTGAGCTGCAAGCGTGAAGCCCAACGTGGGGCTCGAACCCACAAAGCGTGAGATCATGACCTGAGCTGAAGTCAGACGTTTGACTAAGCCACCCAAGTGCCCCAAGATAATACTTTAATGCAATATTTAAAAAATAACAATTAATGTGAAAAATGCATGATGAATAAAATATCAGCATTTAAAATAAAGACAGGATCCAACAACACCAGTATTAGAGCGAGGCAAGTAAGGCCAAATTCTATGGGTTGTAGGGTCAGACCACACTCAGTCTAGGGTGGGTATTAAGCGACTGGTGGCACTTAGGTTTTGTGCCTGCTTCCTGGCCACAAGTGAGTCTAGAAGAGCAGCATATTCTGGCTAAGCTATTCTGAGGAAAACCTTAGTATTTATTAGAGTTAGGGTAGAGATAAATCACTATAGAACTATAGAGAATAGAGGACAAAATACCTCTTGTGAAACTGGGGAGGCTCCAAGGAAAAGATAAGGTTTCAGCTGGGGAAAAGGGAAAGCAGAAAGAATATTGGATTTGCAATCAGAAAATGGGGTTCCTTTCTTTGCTGCTTGCTTTACTAGCTGTGACAATTCAGGCAAGTCACTTTGCTTCTCTGATTGTAACTCTTTATGTGTTTACACTTTATGTGTAAAAACTCATCCTATGTGACGTGCCAAAGATTTGTGAGGATGAACTGAGATTAAATGAGTGAATGGGGTTTCTAAACTGAAAAGCACTATGCAAACATCTTGGACTGTTATTAAGTCCATAAGGAGGGACAGGATTTTGACAAAAGGCATTGAGGGAGAAGGGCCTTTGGGCAGAGAGAATGAAAGGTGAAGTGGTTTTTGTTCGAGGCTAGACAAAAGGAAACTGGGCTTTGAAGTCTAGGAAGATGAAAGCAGTCAAGGAATGCCTGTGTTTAAAGACCATTAAGGAAACAAAGCCCAGGACCCCAGGCTTGAAGGGTAAAACCAAGCTCTGTGGTCTCACAAGTACTCAAGAGTGAGACACCTTACTCTCACATTTTGCTTCCTAGATGGTCTTTTTGAAGGCAGGCAGGCACTATGTCTTACTTATCTTTGTTTCCAGCAGCCTGACAATTTGTGGCCAAGTGCACTGCGCTCAGTTCTCAAGGAATGAATGAGTGTCCGTCCAAAGGCTTGGGACCTCTACCCCAAGGGGTGGTACAGATTAAGTGGTTGGGTAGCTTTGAAAAGCAGGTTCTTCTGTGCACACTGGGATGCTCTCCTGATAGCCTGGTGTTAAGAGAGCTCACCAGATCCTAGGTAAGGACGGCACTCTTAAGGAAGAGTAAGATGGGGCCAAGGGCTCTAGCCGTCTTATTGCTACCATGACTGAAAATCAAGGGAAGGTGGGGGGATGACGACTACACGTGTTAACATTTAATAGAACTACAGATGAGTGTGAACACGCAAGCACACACAGACGCACAAATGAGTGCACGGGAAACTGGTTAAATCTGAGTAAGGTCTGCAATCTAGTCAATTGTATTGGCGTGGCCAGTTGTATTGTGCCAATGTCAATTTCCTGGTTTTGACAATGTAGCATAGTTACGTAAGCTGGTGAGGGAAGCTGGGTGGGTGATGGGTATATCGAGACTTCCTTGTATTAATTTTACAGCTTTTTGTAAGTCTAAAATTATTTCAAAATAAAGCAAAGAAACCAGAAACAAATAGAGCCTCCCTCTCGAGCCCAGCCTCGCCCACCCCAACAGCGCCCCACACCTCACACTTCGCCCTCCGTACCCCCTCTCCTGCTCAGGTAAGGCGGGGAGAGCGGGAGCTGCAGGGCCGCGCACGCGCAGTCCTGAAATCCCCCGCCGCGTCTCTAGGAAGTCACGCTTGCGCAGTCTTGGCCCTTGCCCGCCGCGCCTGCCCCACTACGCGGCGGGGTACTCGGCCGCCTTGGCCCCTTCGCGCTGCCGTCTTTTCCGGCAGTTGGAGCGCTTCCTGTTGTCCTCACCCGCAACCGCCCCTCGGCCCGGACTCCAGAGTCCCTCAGGCGTCCCCTCGTCTCTTCTGGTCGGCCGGGTGCTACCGCTGGGGCTTCGCCTGTCCGCCCGTCGAGAGACATCGCTGGCCGCGCCGGCGTCCGCGGCTGGTCGCCGCCCCCAGCCCTTCTTCCCCCGGGGCTCTGGTGAGTGTCTCGGTGCCACTGTCTTCAGGCCATCCCAGGTTTTTCCCCTCGTCTCCTCCCGACTCTTTTTGGGCTTCTTCCTTCCCGCCGACGCCCTCTTTCCAGCCCTGTCCTGTCGGCCCCTCCGCCGCCCTCCTCAGCCTCCTGACAGTCCCCCTTCTCTGGGTTTCCCGAGGGTCCCCTGTCACTCCTCTCCACGTTTTCCCAGTCCCAGGCTCCCCACCCCATTCTTTCTTTCTTTTTGTGCAGCTGGGGCGGGGAGCCAGGCTGTTTCTCTTTTCTATGTTGCCAGCTTTGTCTACTCGTTGCAACAGCTCAGTCTCCTCTGGGACCTCAGTCATTGCCAGTTTTCCCTTCTTTTGCTTTTTTTCTGGGGTCTGAGAACCTAAGAGCTGTTGTGTGAGGCAGGGGTATGGAAAGCCCACCTTGGGGTGTGGTTCCTTTGAGTCTGCTCCCTTCCCGGTGGCTAGTGTTAGGGTACTGGGCTTCAGATCATCTTAAAATCACAGGAAAATTGAGCGGAGATTTTTTTTTTTTTTTTTTTTAAGAGGAGAAAAGAAAAGTCGATAAGGACTGGGAGGAAAGTCTGTGTCGGAAAGTGTATGGAACAGCTCGTAGAGAGACCAGATCTCCCGGCTGCACTTTGAATTGACCGAAAGACACAAAGAGACACTTGTTGTTTTTGAAATGTACAGAGGAAGGTTGGCCGAGGTAGACCTTGTGCTTCCTCCCCCTTTCAGCTCACCTTGGCTCTGAATTAGGATTAGCCAGGCAGTAGATGAGGTTTCCCTAAACGTAAAACATGACCACCGTAATGGGCTCCACTGTCTACCCCAGACATTCGAGAGCGGCTTGCTCACAAGGGGACCAGAGCACTATCCTCCACCTTTGTAGAGAAAACCACTTCACATGCCAACTCCATCCCTACCAAACATACGTAGCCCCAGCTCCTAGTAATGGTCATAAAAGATGAGTGCCTTCTTCGTAAATCTTTATAAGGTGCTTACTAAGTGCATAGCATTGTGCATGAGACTGGAGAAGGGTATTAAAAGTACTTCCCATTGGCTTACAGTTCAGGAGGAGAAATTAGGATGCGTGATTCTTCTTCTTCTTCTTCTTCTTCTTCTTCTTCTTCTTCTTCTTCTTCTTCAAGTTATTTTTTGTTTACTTTTGAGAGGGAGAGAGGGAGAGAGAGAATCCCAAGCAGGCTTGTCAGCACAGAGCCCGACGCGGGGCTCGATCCCCTGCAAACTGTGAGATCAAGACTGGAGCTGAGATGGAGAGTCGGAGGCTTGACTGACTGAGCCACCCAGATGCCCCAAAGATGGGTGACTGTTAAGGAGTAGTCTTAGCCTCCGTGTTCATTTGCCCAGATGGAAGGTTCTGGATTGTCAGTCACAAAGAAAGAATTAGTGAGAGAAGGGGTGTTCGTAGAGGTAACAGTACCATTGTAAAGTCAGTCAGCCAGGCATAGCCATCTGGGTTGAATAAAACAGTGGTTTTCATGTGATCTGCTTTTATGTTTGCAGTACCTACCCCTGCCTTACAAAGATCCAGTTCTCTTATTAAATTTTTAAAACTTTTAAGGGGCTCCTGGGTGGCTCAGTTTGTTAAGCGTCAGACTTCGGCTCAGGTCCTGATCTCAAGGTTCGTGGGTTCAAGCCCTGCATCAGGCTCTGTGCTGACAGCTCAGAGCCTGGAGCCTGCTTTGGATTCTGTGTCTCCTTCTCTCTCTGCCCCTTCCCAAGCACGTTTTGTTTCTCTCTGTCTCTCAAAAAAAAAAAAAAAAATAAAAAATAAAAAAAAATAAAAATAAATAAATAAATAAATAAATAAAACTTTTAAGAATTTCTCACCTACCTATTCCCTAATTCTGCAGAGTTGAAGAATGAAACAAACAGGGAAGGGACCTCCAGTAGTCTGTAGGTCAGGGCATGAAGGCTTGAATTGTCAAAAGCATAAGGGAAAGCTCTGTCTTATAAAAGGTACTTGGTTGACCCAGTAAGCCTATAAATTGCTATAGGGCAATAGTAATTGTATCTTTTGATGAAAGGTTATTAGAATAGGCTCATCCTTTTATGAGTGAAGGAAGGGGAGGAGGAGGTTTTGAAGAAAGGTCAAAGGGAAGGATAGTGCAATCTTTGCTATTACATTAGAGACTGTATGTGAAGGTTGAAAATCATTCTGCTAGAAAATTTGTTAGCCTATTATATGATCATCTTTGAGTACGCTTAATATCCTGTTGATCTTTTTAAAAGCTTAGGAAGCCATGCCAGTGACTTAAATGAGTCAAAACTTTCTCCACCCC
Source organism: Panthera leo (assembly GCF_018350215.1). Classification (NCBI taxonomy): domain Eukaryota; kingdom Metazoa; phylum Chordata; class Mammalia; order Carnivora; family Felidae; genus Panthera; species Panthera leo. The sequence goes on along the minus strand of NC_056683.1, from coordinate 34,889,230 downwards.
AGTATTTATATACCTATCAATGTAAATGTAATTTTGTTCTTTAATTTTGTTGACAACTGAAAAATCATTAACTTGCTCAACTTATGTTTATTAACCACTTATTACATGGAAGGTGCTGTTTGTCTTAGGTTTAAACACTCTTCTAGTTGCATTTCTATGTTAAAATAATTTCAGTTGTTAAAATGTAACCACATCTGTGTATTTATAAAAATGTCTCCAGAAATGTTCAGACCAGGGAGGAGTACAAAGCACTCCCTTACTTCAGACTTGTTTTTAAATCTGGTTTCAAAATTTCTTCACCAGACTTAGAGTGCATGTGGTTTTCATTGTGGGTGGAGGGGGTATAGGCTGACAAATAAGGAACCACACCCAAGCTTCATAAACCAGAGGTTTTTGAAAAATCTACTGATATCCTAAAAACATTTGCGTTTTCTTTGTTTGGTGTTAGCAGAAACTTCCCCATAAAAAATATAACATAATAACAAATAACATAAGGTAGAGCTGAGTTCACTTGAATTTGTGGTCACTGATCATTTTGGCACATCATCAATAAAAACATTTGAAGTAGAGCCTTGATTTTGAATTTCTTTGCTCTGAAAGAATTATTCTTTTATATGATTTTCCCTGAATATTTTTTTAATAAAGTTGCTTAATGTTAAGCCTTTTGTCTTAGTAATAATAAGTATTTGCACATTCCTTAATAGCTTTAATCTACGAGACAGTTTAAAAAGCTGCTAAGTATGGGGCGTCTGGGTGGCTGAGTCCATTGAGTGTCCGACTTAGCTCAGGTCATGATCTTGCTGTTTGTGAGTTCCAGCCCCGCGTCGGGCTCTGTGCTGACAGCTCAGAGCCTGGAGCCTGCTTCAGATTCTCTCTCTCTCTCTCTCTCTCTCTCTCTCTCTCTCTGCCCCTCCCCCAGTCACACTCTGTCTCTCCTTCAAAAATAAAATAAACATTAAAAAAAGAATAAAATAAAAAATAAAAAGCTGCTAAGTATTAAAGGGAACCTGAAGGAAACTTTTCATAGAATGTACTATCTTTGAAAATGGCCCTTGGCCCCTCCTCCTTTTACTCCGCTTTATATTGGGATGAAAGGACAGACTTAAAGGCAGGCAGTCATGTTGGAGGAAGGCATGATAAGGATAAAATACTGAACATTATTGCCAATGCTGGAGCAGGTCCAGATTGGTGAATGGTGTGGCCAAGTGTGACAATATGGGCTGGCAAAAATATCTGGGGTGGGGGTGGAGGATGAAATTTAAATTTAGGAAAAAATGTTCTATAAACTACTTAAACCTTGTTGGTATCAGTTTTCTCATATGTAAAACTAGGAGGTTAGGGTCCCTTGTTTTTCAGATCTCTTCCATCACTAAAATTATGATTCAGGTTATTTCTTTGTAACGATGTTTTTTATCACAGTTATTTGTTTTAATTTGTAAATCCAAATAGACAGCAAGCATTTATCGAATATCATAAGATATGTCAGTACATGAATACCTATAAATGGACATTTTAGTCATAGGTTTTTTTTAACTATAGGAATGGCAGATTTAAAAGTTATTTGTAGTTAGGGGCGCCTGGGTGGCTCAGTTGGTTGAGCGTCCGACTTTGGCTCAGGTCATGATCTCGCAGTTTGTGAATTCCAGCCCCGTGTCGGGCTCTGTGCTGACGGCTTGGAGCCTGGAGCCTGCTTCGGATTCTGTGTCTCCTTCTCTCTCTGCCCCTCCTCCACTTGTGCTCTGTCTCTCTCTGTCAAAAATAAATAAATGTAAATTAAAAAAAAGTTATTTGTAGTTTAATAGTAATAGTACATATTCATTGAAGAAAATATGGAAATTATGGAAAAGCACAAACGAATAAAATGATGTATTGCGTTCTTACTGCCTAAAGTTAAGCCGGTGGTAACATTTTGATATTTATTTCAAATAATTCTGTGCACATCTGGTAAACACATAAATCGATAATTTAATCAGTTCTGTTGTTGGATATTCAAGTTATTTCAAGTTTTCCTTTGCCATTACACTGCTACATTGAGTCTCCTTGTGTATGAATCCCTATGGGTCTTTGATTTCTTTTAGGTAGATTCTTGGATGGCAAAGAATTATACTGTGTCTATATTATATCTTCTTAATTTACGCTTATGGTGTTACGATCTTGTTCTCTTCCTTTTTTAAAAATTAACAAGATGTTTTAAAGATATTCATGTCACTTTTAGGTACAGATAGATTTGCTTCTGACTACTGCATGTTATTTCTTTATGTGCACCCACAGCATTTTATTTATTTCCTTACTGAATTGGCTTCAACTTCCTATGTCACAAATGATGGCATAATAAACATCCCCTCTAATGCACATCATTGTGCATATCTCCTTAAGAACATGTGTGACAATTTCTTTAGGCCTTATACCTAGAGATGGTATTTCTGGGTCATAGGACATTAATACATACTTATTTTCACCAAGTATTCTGTTTATGTGGCTTTTGTTATATATTTACATGTTTGTCTTCCAGAAAACTTGTGCCAGTTTACTTTCCTACCAGGGAGGTAGGAGAGTGATAGTTGATGGATTCTAACTCCAAAACTAATACCTCTTCTTTTTTTGTTTCTAGCAGCCATGGCAATGACAGGCTCAACACCTTGCTCATCCATGAGTAATCACACAAAGGAAAGGGTGACAATGACCAAAGTGACACTGGAGAATTTTTATAGCAACCTTATCGCTCAACATGAAGAACGAGAAATGAGGTAAAGAATTTTGTTTGAGAAAATTGTGTCATGGTTTTGGCATTCCTGTCTAGTGTCACAAAACACATTCATAATACTGTTGAAAGGAGATAAGAATAGCAGCATCCATATTATATCCTATCCCATTAGAATGGAAGGACAGTGCCATTGATTTCCAAAGTCCTTGCTATTAACCCACTTATTTCTACTACTAGCCAATAACACAGGGGTGCCTGGCTGGCTCAATCAGTGGAACATGCCACTCTTGACCTTAGGGTTGTGAGTTTGGGCCCCATGTTGGGTATAGCGATTACTTAAAAATAAATTCTTAGAAAAAAAATAACACAGAATTCCATAGTAGTATGAAAACATTGGCCAAATTCTTAGATTTATTGTTAAAGTAGTGCGATGTAGTAGAAAGAGCAGCCCTTATGGAATCAGACCTGGGTTTAGAATCCTGCCTTTACCATTTAGTAGCTGTCTGAGGCCAGGACCAGTTTCTTAGACTTTTTATGTATCAGTTCCCAATCTGGAAAATGGGGATAATACTTGCCTCGCAGGATTGTTGTGGGGATTAGATATAACATATGTGAGTATCCACCATAGTGCTTCTCACATAGCAATCACTCAGTCACTTAGCACCTGGTATATATTATTTATATAGTAACTCGTAATTAAAATTTTGTTCCCAACATTTTATTATGAAAATATTCAGAAGTACAGAAAAGTTGAAGGAATTATACAGTGAATACCCGTATATACATCTAGATTCTTCAATTACCATTCATTGTTTTATCACATATCCATCTATCCATCTCTATCCATTCATTAAACCATCTTAATTTTTTGCTGTACTTCAAAGTATGTTGCAGATGTCAGTATATTTTACTTCTTGTATAGCAAATGAGTTCAATGTGTGTATATATATACATACACATATTTTTAAATATTTTAATTTAAACAGTTTAAATATTCATTTTGAGAGCGAGAGAACATGTGTGAACAGGGGAGGGGCAGAGAGAGAGAGGGAGAGAATCCCAAGCAGGCTCCTTACTGTCAGAGCAGAACCTGATGTGGGGCTTGATCCCACGAACTGTGAGATCATGACCTGAGCTGAAATCAAGAGTCGGACGCCTAACTGAGCTACCCAGGCGCCCCACAAGTGTATGTACCTGTAGAACTGAAACTCCTACCAAGACATAGAACATTATCATCATCCTAGAAAGTTCTTTGATTCTTGGAGATGTTCCTTCAACCCCAGGTAACCACTATTGTAATTTTAGATTACTCTTGCTTATTCTATACAAATGGAGGTTGTAAATGGATTTATATATAGTAAGCACTCATTTCAGTAAGGCTTTTTTCACTTAGCCTAATGTTTCAAGGTTCATCCATGTTGCTGTTGTGTCAATAGTTTGTTCCTTTATATTGCTGAGTACCATTCTATTTTCTGACTATACCTATACCTCTGTTTTTACATTCTTATGTTGATAAACATCTGGGCTTTTTTCCACTTTTTGACTGTTTTGGATATGTTTCTATGAACGTTTGTGTACAGATCTTTTTGTGAACATTTGCTTTCAATTCTTGGGTAAATATTTAGGAGTGGGATTGCTGGTTCATAAATATACATAAGTATGTTTCATTTTATAAGAAACTGCTAGACCTTTTTCTAAAATATTATCAATAACGTATGAGAGTTCGAGTTGCTTTACATTTTTGCGAACAAAACGTCTGTTAGTCTTTTAACTTCAGTTATTCTTATAGATGGTTAGTGGTATCTTACTCTTTAATTTGCATTGCCATGATGATTAATGATGGTGAACATTTTTTTATGTGCCTTTTGGTCATTTATATTTTGTGTGTGTGTGTGTGTGTGTGTGAAGTGTTTCTTCAAATTTTTTGACCATTGAGTTGTAGGAGTTCTTTATAAGTCCTAGTTACCAGTCTTTTGTCACATAAATGTTCTGCAAATAGTTTCTTTCAGTCTCTGGCTTTCCTGTTCATTTTCTTAACAGTGTCTTTAGATAAGCAAAAGTTAAAAAAATTTTTAACCTTTTTTTTTTTTTTTTTTTTTTTTTTTTTGAGCGAGACAGAGTCCGCACCAGTGGCAGAGGGGCAGAAAAAGAGAGTGAGAATCCCAAGCAGGCTCCACACTGTCAACGCAGAGCCTGGTGCAGGGCTTGAACTCATGAACCGTGAGATCATGACCTGAGCCGAAGCCAAGAGTTGGAAGCTTAACTGACTGAGCCACCTAGGCACCCTAAATTTTTTTTTAATGTTTATTTTTGAGAAAGAGTGTGAGTAGGAAAGGGGCAGGGAAAAAGGGATACAGAAGATCTGAAGCAGGGTCTGTGCTGACAGCAGAGAGCCCGACGCTGGGCTTGAAGCCACAAACCATGAGATCATGATCTGAGCTAAAGTTGGATGCTCAACCGACTGAGCCACCCAAGTGCCCCAGAAGTTTTAAATTTTGATGAAATCTGGAGTGCCTGGGTGGCTCAGTCGATTGAGCATCCAACTCTTGATTTTGGCTCAGGTCATGATTCCAGGGTTGTGGGATCAAGCCCCACATTGGGCTCTGTGCTGAGTGTGGAGCCTGTTTGGGATTCTCTGTCTCTCTCTCTCTCTCTCTCTCTCTCTCCCTCCCTCTCCCTCTCCCTCTCCCTCTCCCTCTCCCTCTCCCTCTCCCTCTCTCCCTCTCCCCCTCTCCCCCTCTCCCCCTCTCCCTCTCCCTCTCCCTCTCCCTCTCCCTCTCCCTCTCCCTCTCCCTCTCCCTTCCTCCCTCTCCTTCTGCCCCTCTCTATTGCTCATGCTCTCTCTTTCTAAAATAAAAGTAATGCTAATAAAAAAAATAGTTTTGATGAAATCTAATTTGGCATTTTTCTCTTTTATAGCTATTGCATTCTGTGATCTCTAAGAAATCTTCACTCCTCCCAAGGCATAAAGATATTCGTTTACATTTTCTTCTGGAAGTTTTATAATTTAGTATTTACATTTAGTTCTATGATCCATCCTGAATTAATAAGTGTATGAGGTGGGGATTGAGATTTATTTTTTTGTTATGGATATTCAGTTGTTTTAGCACCATTTGTTGCAAAGATTTCCTTTTCCCCATTAGATTCTTCGGCATTTTTATCAAAAACCAAATACCATGTAGCGTGTATCTGTTTTTTTTTTTTTCTTTTTAGAAGGTTTTTTTCTTTTCTGTCTTTTATTCTTTCTTTCTTTCTTTCATTCATTCATTCATTCATTCATCAGTGAGGGAGAGCCAGAAAGAGAGGGAGACAGAGGATCTGAAGTACACTCTACACTGACAGCAGAGAGTCCGATGTGGCACTTCAACCCACAAACCATGAGATCATGACCTGAGCTGAAGTTGGGTGCTCTAACCAACTGAGCCACCCAGACACCCAAGATTTTATTTTTTTAAAGATTTTATTTTTAAGTAATCTCCACACCCAACATGGAGTTCACACTTACAACCCTGAGATTGAGTTGCATGCTTTACTGATTGAGCCAGCCAGGTGCCCCCATTTGTGGATTTTTTATTCTCTTTCATTGATCTGTTTGTCTCTATGTCAGTATCACACTGACGTGGTTACTGTTAGCTTTGTGCTAAGTTTTGAAGTCATGCAGGTTAAGTCTTCAACTTCGTTGTTGGTTTTTTTCCCCCTAAGATTGTTTTGGATAGTCTAGTTTCTTTGCCTTTCTTTCTTTCCTTCTTTCTTTCTTTCTTTCTTTCTTTCCCTCTTTCTTTCTTTCAAGAATTTTAAAATTTTTAATACAGTTCAAATTAGTTTGCTGGGTTCATTTCAGCTCCTTTACTGCCAAATCTGAGGGCAGGGACTGCTTCAGTTTCCCTGCCTTCTCTCTGTCTGTGATGACCAAAGTGTAAAGGTATCTGCTGCATCAGACTTTAAACTTCACATTATCCTTATTGTTCTTGATCTTGATGGACTTGGCATCCTTTCACCTGGCTGTGAGCAGAAAATCCTTGATTTCTTCAATTTTGTAAGACATGGCTACGAAGGGTGCAGGCAAGCATGCAGCCAGCATGGCAAGTGGCAATTTTATTTTCATATAAGTTTCAGAATCAGGTTGTCAATTTCTAGAGGAAAGCTTAATGGAATTATGAATATAATTGTACTGAATCTGAAGATCACTTTGGGGGAGCATTGACATCTTAACAGTATTGAATCTTCTGATACATGAATGTGGTATATCTTCCCATTCTCTTAGGTCTTTAATTTTTCTCAGAAGTGTTTTGTAGTGTTTAATATGGGGTTGTTATATGTTATTTTGTTCATCTATTGCCAGTACTTTGGGGTTGTTTTGATGTTGTTGTAAGTGGATATTTAATTTTTTTTCCAGTTGTTGCTGCTGGCATATAGAAATATACCTGAATTTTGTATATTGACCTTATGCCCTGCAACTTGCTAATTTACTTATTCTAGTAGCTTTTTTGGTAGGTTCCTTAGGATTTTCTGTGTAAACAATTATGCATATTCAAATAGAGAGTTTTGCTTCTTTTCCAATCTATCACCTTCTTTTTCTTGCCTTATTGGATTGGCTGGGATATCAGGTACAACGTTGACTATATGTGGTGAGAGTAGACATTTTTGTTTTGTTCCTGATTTGAAGGTAAAAGCACTCACTATTTCACTATTAGTTGTGATGTTACCTGTAGGTTTTTCAGAGATGTCCTTTGTAGATTGGGGAAAATTTTCTTATGTTCCTGTTTGGCTGAGTTTTTAACATGAGTGTGTGTTGAATTTTGTCAAATCCTTTTTCTGCATCTTTGCATTGCTGTTTATTCTTTTAATATGATGAATTACATGGGCTGATTTTTTGCAGGTTAAATTAACCTTGCCTTCCTGGGGTAAAGCCCTCTTGATTATAATATAATGTATTCTTTTTGTATGTTGCTGGATTTGATATACTAATATTTTCATAAGAGCTTTTGCAGCCACACTCTCCATGAGGTATAAATCATGATTGAACTTTAAATATGCAGATCTGAAAGTGAAATAGCAAAATATTTTATAGCTGGTGGTGGCTAGCTGCTGTTCACTGAAACAGAGAAGTGCCTGCAGAGTGCCCTATGTTGGGATCATGGGGAATTCAAGGATAAATTTGCGCAGTATATCTCCAGGCATGCTGTTGGAGATAGTTATTTTCAAATACAACCACTCTCTTGAAATTGTAGTTTCTGGTATTATAGAAAGAAAACAAATACTTACGAGTTCTGATTAAGATACTTGTTTTATTTGATAATAGGTTTTTTTGTTTTTGTTTTTTTTTTTACTTCAGAGAGAGAGTGGAAGAGTGGGGGAGAGAGTCAGAGAGAGGGAGGGAGGGAGAGCGAGAGCAAGAGAGAGAGAGAGAGAGAGAGAGAATGAATCTGAAGCGGACTCCACTCTTAGCGCAGAGCCCAACACTGGGCTCGATCCTATGACCTGAGCTGAAATCGAGAGTCTGACATTCAGCAGCTAAGCCACCCAGGCAACCCTGTAATACTTGGTTTTTAATCCTACTGGCTCTGCCTTAAAGTTCATTATTGATATGTATCCTGTTCTCTAGTAATTATACGATAATGGTGTTATGTTATTAATAAGTGTTACGTTGTGATTTACACTAAATTACACCCCAAAATGGGTTGAAATCAGTGCTTTTTTTGTTTTGGATTCTTTTTTTTTTTTTTTTTTTTAATGTTTTATTTATTTTTGAGACAGAGAGAGACAGAGCATGAACAGGGGAGGGGCAGAGAGAGAGGGAGACACAGAATCCGAAGCAGGCTCCAGGCTCTGAGCTGTCGGCACAAAGCCCGACGCGGGGCTCGAACTCACGGACCGTGAGATCATGACCTGAGCCGAAGTTGGACGCTTAACCGACTGAGCCACCCAGGCGCCCCTGTTTTGGATTCTTAAGATGGAAATACCTTCCAAAAGCGGTGGTGGTTTTGCTTTTCTTAAAGATCAAATTAACCAAAAGAGATTGCGCAAAGGGAATGGTAGACACTTAAGAGGATTAGGATGTGTGTTTTTGGTAAAATTTTTTAATGATTTTTTTTAATGTTAACTTATTTTTGAGAGAGAGAGAGAGAGAGCGCGCGCGCGCGCAGTGGAGGGGCAGAGAGAGACAGAGACACAGAATCCGAAGCAGGCTCCAGGCTCTGAGCTGTCAGCACAGAGCCCGATGCGGGGCTTGAACCCATTAAGCACAGGATCATGACCTGGGCTGAAGTCAGACGCTTAACTGACTGAGCCACCCAGGCATCCCTCATCTTCTTTATTTAATCCTTGTTTTGCCTCTGATGGTAAGGTTCTCTAGGAACACCACTTCTATTCTTTCTCTTATGTGATCCTAATTATGTGGTAGATATTGATTATTGCCTAGATATTCAATTTTTTTTTTTAACGTTTATTTATTTTTGAGACAGAGAGAGACAGAGCATGAACGGGGGAGGGGCAGAGAGAGAGGGAGACACAGAATCGGAAGCAGGCTCCAGGCTCTGAGCCATCAGCCCAGACTCACGGACTGTGAGATCGTGACCTGAGCCGAAGTCAGAGGCCCAACCGACTGAGCCACCCAGGCGCCCCTTGCCTAGATATTCATACAAAATAATTTATAGCAGCCTGAAACCAAAACCAAGGAAACTGGCATTTTTTTCTTAAAAAAAAATTTTTTTTAATGTTTGTTTATTTTTGAGAGAGAGAGAGAGAGACAGAGTGTGAGTGGGGGAGGGATAGAGAGAGAGGGAGACAGAGGATCTGAAGCAGGCTCTAAGCTGTACATCAGTACAGAGCCTGATGCAGGGCTCAAATCCACGAGCTATGAGATCATGACCTGAGCTGAAGTTGGATGCTCAACTGATTGAGTCACCCAGGCACCCAGCATTGTTTTCTTATTAAATATTGCGTTGTTTCTGTTCTTCATAAATACTATTTTGGTGGATTAATTAAAGCCACAAAAGCCTAATTTAATAGGAAGTAATGGTGTGTTTCCTCCCCTCTTACCCCAAATCAAATAAGAATTTTCCTACATTCTACCCTTTGAGAATTAGCAAGTTCTACTACTCCTGTTAGATAGTCTTACCCAGATTTCCCCCTGTCTGCATTTGGTCTGATCTGATACTGAGTTGTAATATTGTGATTACTATTAGTCAGCAAGTGTCAGTTTTATTTAAGTCCCAGGAATGGGTAAATCTTGACCTTTGATTGTTAATTCACTGATTAGATATATCAGTCAAACCAAAGTAATTTGTCGAGATTTTTAAAAAATCTGTAATATTCATTTTTAGGATATTTCTTGAGAGTTTTCTCAATTTTGATCATGGAAATAACAAGTAGTGTTTATTTCTTTACTATTTTTCCTGGTTTTAAAATGTCTCATCAACAGAAATTAGAAATATTGTCTAGTCAGCTGTCTTGTAGAGTGGATTAGCTCTTTTCTCCAATTTCTGCAACCTCTGAATCAAGCTGTACTGGGAGGTGAACTTAAGGTTGGCAAAAGGGGCTAATTACATGCAGTCATAAATATGTTTGCACATTGATACACACTTGGATCTTTTCCTCCCCATTTGGCAACACACATTTTATGAAGTTGGCTGTGTACAAGACGCTATTCTTAGTGGAGAAGGAGGATTCAGCTACTTGCCCTTACCATCTCCTATGAGAAGTGGGCTCTCATGCAGATAAGTAGAGCTCACAGAAAGCCCTTGATGGGGTGAGGTTGGGGGTGGCCTCCAAGTGTAAGTGGGCAGTCTTTCTCCTGGGGTTCTGCTCTGGACCTTTGGAGTTGAGTGCAAGAGTAGCTTCACCAATGGCTGGAGTGTTAGCTAAACTGGCTCTTCCACCAGGGACACACAGTGGAGGGGCCTGCTTTTCTTTTTCATTATGAACACTTTTAAACATACATATAGAAAGACTATATGTCTTTCTATGTTGGTATCTATGTATCTTACAATAAACCCCCATATACTCATTCCTCAGATTCAGTAATCATCAAGATTTTGTTAAATTTGTTTCATCTATTCCATTTTATTTTTTCTTGCAGTTGTGTTTCAAAACAAAATTTAAACATCTGTCATTTCCTACGTACTGTAGGGTACATCTTGTAAAATATGGCCGTTTACTTGTGTAATTACAATGTCATCATGAATCTAACAAAGTTGATGGTAATTTCTTGGGATCATCTCACAGAAGATATCATTTGTAAGCCTCATTTCAGGCTATGCTTGCCATTTTTGGTGTCTTTAAGATCTTCATTGGCTTGGCCCCAGTATCATTACCATGGATAGGCTTTTTTCTGGATACTTTTCTGATGAATGAATCTGATTGTGTTCAAGGAGTTGATTCTGATAACTTTGCTCTCAGGTAGATATTCTACAGAAACCAATTTAATTATGCTTGCAGTCAAGCTATGGAAAGCTTCTTAGTTGGAACTGAGATTTAAAATATAGTCAGAAGCAGGTGTGCCTGGGTGGCTCAGACTGTTACGGTCTGACTCTTGATTTTGGCTTGGGTCATGATTTCATGCCCAGCACGGAGCCTGCTTAAGATTCTCTCTCTCCTTCTGCCTTTCTCTCCCCCTCTCTCTCTTTCGGAAAAAAAAAAAAATACACAGTCAGAAGCAACCATCTCTGGGACACACATTATATGATAGCACATTGGACTTCTAGCCTAGTCTGGTGTGGTCATTCAAAAAAACATAGTCGGAAATTATGGTGTTTGATACTCAAGGCACAAAAAGAGCTAACCATGGTTGAGATATTATAGTTCTTGCTGTGATGTTATCTTTGATTCTTTTTATTCTTCTCTACTTCAACTATTTAACCACTGAAATGGAATTAATTTACACTCCTGAAAGTACCAGTAATACAGCCTTCTCCTTCCAGTAATGTGCACACATAGATACATACCCCAAAATATTCTGGGAACTCAGAGAAGAGAAGTGGGCAGACTGGGAGCCATGCCCGTGCTTCCCCGACTCCCCACCCCCCCCCCCCCCCCGAATCAGGGTCAGAGTAGATCTTTTTACTTCCTGAGAGCTTGGATATGAATTCTTGATGTCATCTGATCCTGTGGATGTGTAATATGATTTCTAACATGACACTGATTTAAACTAATTACTATTATTGCAATAATTATTTATTGACCAAAATAAAACCCATTATCTTTCCCTTGGTCCTTTCTCTGTGTTTCCTCTCTTGGTTACTGGTGTCATTATCCTCCCACACAAGAAATTGTAAGATTTTTCCTTTGACTCCTGCTGCCAGTTGGTCATCTTTGCAATAGCTCTGTTCACTTCATTCTAGGTTTCTAGCCTTAGTTCCAGATCTTTACTGCTCGTCTGAATCGTTACTAAAGCTTTCAGTCTGCCTCAGTCGTTGTCAGTTGCTTTCCCTGCCAGCCCGTCAGCTTATTACTGTGGCTGTCATTTTAAAATAGAACCTCATCACCTCACTCCTTTATACACAGGCCTCTGTAGCTTTTAGTCGTCTACAGACTGACATTTGAAGTGTGGCATTTGAAGTGCTGTGTGCCTCCCCCGCATTGACTACATGCTGTTGCTGCGTGTACTTGTGTACTCTGTACTTTCATTCTTCCCTGTCCTGCTCACATTGCCTGCTATCAGGAATGCTGATAAGTGATAGAGATCCCAGCCCATGTGCTTTCATTTATTATGCTGAATAAATAAAGGTTGTGTGGAATTGGTTATAAGGAAGTTTTACTTGTTTCACTGTGAGATTGTAGCTCAAAAATACTCTTGGATGCAGTTTTTAAAGTTTAATAACCCAAGGATTTAGAGTCTTAAGTTTTAATAGTGGTGCCAATCACGTATTTTGACCATTCCCCTTTCTCCCCTCCACCCCAAATCTCCAAATTCTGCCTTTACTAGTGTTTATTGCTCTTTGTTTGTGGCAGGGAGGAGGAGGAAGATGTAAAAATAAAGGAAGTAGATACCAGTCTGGGAGAGAGAGAGAAACACCCTGATAGAAGAGGTTATCAAACACCAGCTGTTTTGTGGTTTGTTAAGCAGGAAATAACTTAAAAATAAAGGAAAGAGAACTTTTCATTTTGAAATAAGATTCTTTGTTGCATTAACATCTTATACAATCTTTTTCAAAAGGTAGAACTAACAGAGGGTGGGAATCTTTTCACTTGTCTTTAGTAACTGTAATTTGTTTTAATGAGGCACTTTGAGATTTACCTGTTTTTATCATTACAAAAAACCCTGTGTTTGTATAGGCTTTTTCAGAAAGTTATCAAATGTTATTTCAAATATTTTTATTTATTTTTAGACAAAAGAAGTTAGAAAAAGTGATGGAAGAGGAAGGCCTAAAGGACGAAGAGGTAATTAATATTGGGAAGTTTTTCCTTGAAACCCAACGTGGCGAGTCTTGTGCAGCAAGTTGTTAGCCTTGGTGCATAGAGAAAGGGTTTTGGCTTAGTAGCAGAGGGACTTAGGAGGGCTGGTGCACTTCTGGATTTAGATATTCATGAAGATGGAGAAATTAATTACTGAGTACCCAGGAGAGGAAGTCTTATTTAGGCCCAGTTGTAATAAATTAATTAGATTTAGAATTCCAAGAAAAGAAAGAGATGAGATCAAATTAAAATTTTAAAAGGAAACCATAGCATATTTACAGAAGTCATGGAAATATCTCCACAGAAGTGGTGCAAATGCCTGAAATCATTATCAAGGCAAAATATTTCTCAAATCAGCCCTTCCCCCAGTGTCTACAGACTTGGTAGGAGAAAATACAGTTAAGAAACTGTGCAAGGAACTGAAATGACCGCGGAAATGCTTTCAAAAATAGGAATGAATCACAGAATCCAGGAAAATGGTGAAAAATACCAAAGTCTTGTTGGAATTATAGAGCATAAAATGAACTCGAATGTGTTAAAAAAAAACCAAAAAACCCACACTTTGATTTTATATAAAAAAGTTTAAAGGAAAATATTGATTGTTTATTCTGCCTTCATTAGAATAATTGACTGCTGAAGTAGGTTAGTCAAAGTCCACCGGAGGCACCCCAGTGATCAGAATGGTTTGGTTTTGTATCCGGAAGCTGGGGAGGGGAGGAGAGGAGTGGCCTCTTCAGGGTTCTTCTGTGAGGCTCTCACCTGTGAGAAGGTCATGATTAATCGGCATGGCCCTGCTTTCCAGTCATGAGTAAGACTGCTATGGAGTTGCAGAAATTCAGCTCCCCCCCTTCCCTCCTCTCTCCCCCTTTATTTAAACGTTAGAAACGACTGAGGAGATCAGCACATGCTCGGAAGGAAACAGAGTTTCTTCGTTTGAAGAGAACAAGACTTGGATTGGAAGATTTTGAATCCTTAAAAGTAATAGGCAGAGGAGCATTCGGTGAGGTAAAAACCACAGCTACTTACCAGATAAGATATAAAAATACCACAGAACTTTGAAGCTGCCAACGTATCATAAGCTCATGATTGTTGATAGAACTGAAATATGGGGTAGGTGGGTCAGACATGCCAGGCCCACATTGTAACTGCCGTCTGTCCTTTCCTCCCCCTCCACTGACCCAGATCTCTGATTGTTCTTCTGTTTTGCCAGAGATGATGTTGACGCTTTAAGTATTGATTTAGAGGGAGAGTTGAAAGGTAGAAGGAAATCAATATTTACTATTTACTGAGTGTTTCTCTCCTATAATCATGACAATGACTCATTTTATAGACGATGAAATTAAGACTCCGAGAGAGGATATGTAATGCTCCATAGTCACATAGCCATTGAGCAGCAGTACCAGAAGTTGGGCCCAGAAGTTCCTAATCTTTTTTTTTTTTTTTAAAGTTTTCATTTTAATCACCTAGTGCTCATGATGACAAGTGTACTCCTCATTCCTCACCCCGTTTCCCCCATTCCCCCATGTCCCCTCTGGTAGCCATGAGTTTGTTCTCTATAGTTAAGAGTCTATTTCTTGGTTTCTCTGTCTGTCTCTCTTTTTTTCCCTTTGCTTGTTTGTTTTGTTTCTTAAAGGAGTTCCTGATCTTAAAGCTCTTGCTTTTCCCAGTCTCACACTGCCTCTTCAGGAGCAAACTAACAGCATATATCCACCCTTTATTTCTTCCCGCTAGATTTGTATTGCTCTAAAAAGGTGGCCCCAGGAGACAGAGATTATAGAAACGGGTTATACAGGTAGTGGTAGAGAGTTGAAAGCATTTGTCCCACCAGGTCTTGTAGATGCATCTTGCTCGGTCATAAGAGGGGTCTATGGGGAGGGTTTAAATGAGCCCCTGCAAGGTCATCCTCATTAGTGGAAAACACCCAAAGTGGACGACTCACCCAAAGTGGATGATGCCATAGTTTCATTAACTTTGTATAAATTGAGCAGCATATTATTAAAAACCCGTACCTAGGGGAAATGTGAGTACATACTCAAAGGCACAGGTGAAAGATTAAATTGATCCCTCAGTGTTCAAAATCCCTGTTGGCTCCTGGAGACAGGGGAAGAGTATGGTACTACCTCTAAAAGAACTTTCTGTTTAGTGAGGAAGGGACGTGGGACTCAGTCAGGAAAAACATGAAGAAAGGTGCAGGGAGGAGATAGCCTAAGTATCTTGGTGGGGGTGGGGGGTTGCAGGGGAGGATGTGCAGGGACTTGCCAAAAAGTTTTTCTTTGGGTTTGTGGACTATTGATTTTCTTTTCATCATAAAATTATGTGCTCTAAAAACATTGGAGGATAAGAAAGAGGAAAACTGCACAAAACCCTGTTTCCCTAATGACACATTTTAGGTTTTTTCCTTCTAGACATTTTTCTTGCACATGAGCTTTTGCTTTTGTTTTAAACACTGTTGCAATCACTTCCTTAGGTTGTCTGAGCTTGTGGGTGACAGGTGCCATGGTTATAATGAGTCCTTAAGTTCAAAAGGGAGGGTTTTCAAATAGGATTGACTTGTTCAACGAGGGAGCCAAACTGTTCAGATCTAGAGATACCTGAGAAAGTTTTCAGAACTGACTTCACCGTGTATAATAAATCTACTCATTTTGGAATGTTAAAAAGCACTTTTTTTCTGTTTTGTTTTTTGTTTTTGTTTTTTTTTTATTGCTGGTTGTTTATATTAAAATTGTAACACTTTTCCAGTTTAAATTACTTCCTATAACACATGAAAGCATTAATTACGTTGGCATTGTGAACTTTTGACTTGGCATTTCTTTTATAACTCTTAGGTGCGGCTTGTTCAGAAGAAAGATACAGGGCATGTGTATGCGATGAAAATACTCCGTAAAGCAGATATGCTTGAAAAAGAGCAGGTAAACCACAATTGTAACGGTGATCTTAGGCTGCTTATCAGCTTTTTGTTACGTAAAACTGTTCCTTTTGTTTATTTGAAATGTATTTTCTTATTACAGTTTTCTTTAGCACTGTCATGTACAAATATACATGTATTACTTTTCTTTCCCCAACAAAGAAGCAGTTACATGTATTTTAAAAGTACAAATAATGCCTTATGTTATGTGCAGTCTTTTAAAAGTTGAAAACCTATTAGAAGCATCTGCTGTTTGTGTCTCCCAATTGATCACATGCTGTGCTTGTCATGAGGAGCCTATTTTTGGGGTCACACTTGCTGTGATGACACGTTCCTATTGAATGCTGATACACACACACACACACACACACACACACACACACACACACACACACACACTTTGGGACTGAGCCTTAGGAATTAGAATTTGGAATTTGCAGTCTAAAATGTGTCTTAATATGCTTCATTCTGTATACCCAAACCAAAGTTGGGTCTTCTCAGTAGCTCATTGCTACCCAAGACAGACCAGTCTTCTTTCTGAATGAATTTGAAAAAATCTAATGCAAACGGTAGAGCAGTACAATTTCTCCTTTAAGGAGCGAGAACACTTTCTAAAACCTAAACCTACTTTGCAAGTAGATGTATAAGATGCAAAAGTAACTTTATGCAAAATAAAATTTTAAATTTTGGATAATATATTAAAAACAAGAATGCAACTTTTCTGTAAATCTAATTTAATTTAGCTGTTTGCTTAAGAACAGATTTTAGTGGGTGATGCCTGCATATGTCCTGTAAAGGATCAGGTGCTCCAGGAAGACAGAGAGCCTGTGCCAAGGAGAGCCCTGGACACAGAGTGAAAGAGCAGGGTTGGAGACTGGCCCCACACCCAGTCTTTTTTGCCTCTAGAAGGGAGGTGTAATCACTGAAGCTTCTCAGTCCTTTTAAGTGCCAGCGAAATTTTGAAGTTTTTATTTTCTCTTTAATTCTCATGTGTTACCTATAAGCTTAGACTCCCAGGAATTTCGGTTGACAGTATCAAATACCCTGGCAGTAAACATTCAGACACTATAGTTTATGCTGATACCAACCTTACTCAGAATGCTCAACAGCCCTATTTATGTGTTTAAAAATTAGTGTGTGGTATGGGTATAGGCCCTGAAAGAGTTTTAGCTAGTCTTGAAAAGGAAAATGGAAAACTGTAGTGATGAGTCAGTATATTTTGTATTTCACAAGTAAGTTTTATTTTTATAAGACCTATTTCATATAACTTTATTTATTTTTTTAAATTACTTAAAATAATTTTTTTAATGTTTATTTTTGAGAGAAAGAGAGCGAGACAGAGTGCAAGTGGGGGAGGGGTAGAGAGAGACAGAGACACAGAATCTAGAGCAGGCTCCAGGCTCTGAGCTGTCAGCACAGAGCCCAATGTGGGGCTCGAACTCGCGAACCCCGAGGTCATGACCTGAGCTGAAGTTGGACACTTAACCGACTGAGCTACCCAGGTGCCCTTCCTATAGTTTTCACCAAGTCTCAAAACCTTTCTTTATCAAATAATTAGTGTTCAGAATAAAATGTAAAAAGTATGCATCATGATTTTCACTTATTAATCCTTCATAACATGTGCCAGTTGCCCAGCATGGTAACAGAGGACAATTCAAATATACAGTGTAAAAACATTTTTTCAAATACTGTGCCTTCTTCAAAATCATTTTCTAAAGTGTTCCTACATGAAAGTAGAGGAGCTTTCCATGAGAATTAGGATTTTAAACAATGTATTAGCTTACTTGTTAGCTCACCTTGCTGTTGGACTGTGCTCCCTAGATTTGATCTCAGTGTGATCCAGTTAAAGTTTCTGGTCACAGACTCTACCTGAGTTGGCCATCTTGAAGAAGTGTGGTTGGTGCTAGGGCGTGAGAGGAAGTAGACCAGTGCAGACCCATCACTTGGGTAGGGCTGACCAAGTTTAGACTCAGAGCCTAACTTTTTGTAGGTACAGGTTCCTTTCCCCTAGGAAAAGTTTTTTCTTTGCTTTTACTAAACTGAACAGGAGTTAGAGCTACCCACTGAGAGTTTAGGTCGTTATTCTGATCCATAGGGTGGGAATTTTGCCGTCTGGAAAATAAATTTTAAAGGACAAGAGACCAGCATTTAGCTAGTTTTTTCATGTTTCTCTTACATTGCTAAAGGAAAACCTCCAATTGTGATGCTAGTACAGTATTAGGAGGGGACAAAAGATGGACTTTTATCTCTGCTTTCCTAGTGCTCAGGGTAGCAACTAGCATGTGACTCCACCCCATTAAATATTTATGGAACAGAGAAAGGGAACCTCTGATGTGAGTTGCACCTTTGGTTCTTCCTTCCCTTACCCTATGTTAACCTCACTCCACTCTTAGATCTTGAGGTTCCTAGTTGCTGTTTCAGCCCCAGGAGAGAAGGGCAAGGTGTGCGTAGGTGGCCTGTAGCTTTCCTCTTAACAAACAGAGAGTGTTGCCATCACCATTCTGTCCTCCGAGGTGAGTGACGAGTGGTAATAGTTCTGCCTCCCCACCCCTTTTTTTTTTTTTTTGGCTCCCTGCAGCAGGTAGAGGCCTTGTTGGGAGCCAGGAGAGCAGAGGCAGCTGGAGGCTGGCTTGCGCAGTCTTTATGTCCGGTGATGACTGGGGCACAGCCACAGCTGCGGTTGAGCAAGTGCATTAGTGTTTCCCAAAAGCTTTGCTTCTGTATTAAAGCTGAGTAAAAGCATTAGCCTTTACTCAGCTTCTTTGTGATTTCATAACACTGTTCCTTACCACCCTTATCTACCATTTTCCCACCCTCATGCCCTAAGGAGAGAGAAATGTAAAAATGCAAGTTTTCTGCAACATTGAAGCTATTTAAAAATTTCCCAAAGAATTTTAGTAGAGACTGGAAACTGAGATATGTAAACTCAATACTTCCCTTGGGCCTGAAGGGAAGAATGAGGCAGGTTAGGGGTAAGACAGGAGAGAAGGGTGGGACCTGTGTCCAATTGGAAGAGAGAGTGCCTGGCTTTGCTAAAGACATTGCAATAAAACAAAGCATCGTATCGAACATCGTATTGAACAAAACAACAATCATGCGCTGAGTTTGCCAACCGGAAGTGCTAGTTTATGAACTTTGGTACATCTTTACCTGTGAACATAGGGTAGGACTGAAGCCCTGCTGCATATGTTAAGAACAAAACTTCTATTCAAGGATCGCACTGGGTCTTAATAAATGTAGACCTGGTTGAACCCACCTTTGCATCTTGTGACACTTAGTGTAAGAGGAGAGGGGACAGGATTTGATAATACGCAGTTGTGGTTTGATTACTCTTACATATTTCAAGTCGATAAGGTAAATTTGATAATAAAACATTATTATGAAATAATGTAGTTCTGTCAGTAGTTCTGCCAGTTCTCCCACCTTTTGGCAATTTGGTCTCCCTTGGCTAGATATTTTAGTAAGAGCAGAAAGCTGGAAATACCATAAATTCGAATCAGTAACTCTTCTTAGGTATTCTTGTATTTCCATTCCGTAAGAATTGAGCACATACTCTGTGCACAGCAGCGAACTGAATACTGTGGTATAGTATTCTAGAATTGTCAGCCAGGGCACTGTCATTGCGGACACCATTGCAGACCTGAGGCAGGACTTGTTTAGAGAGTTTCATCTTGGGGACTAATTTTTGTCATAAAAGGTTATTAGGACAAAAAGATGTGCAAAAGAATGGTACTTTTAATTAATCACAGGTTCAATTGACAGCACTGTTAAAGTTGCCGTTTGCATGACAGCCATTCATTTTGTCCTTTTGTAAGCCTTTCATCACTCAAGTGTTCATGACTGAATACCGTCAAGTCCAGTGTTGTCAATTTTGAGTTCATAGGTTTGCCTAAGCATAAATTAGATCTTTTGCATCATCACAATTGAATACTCAAACGGTACTTAACTTGTTTAAACAAATATACAGTCTAATGAAGCAGAGCAAGGCTTGTCATTAATCAAATGCGTATACCTCCAGGTTGGCCACATTCGTGCGGAGCGTGACATTCTAGTGGAGGCAGACAGTTTGTGGGTTGTGAAAATGTTCTATAGTTTTCAGGATAAGCTAAACCTCTACCTAATCATGGAGTTCCTGCCTGGAGGTAATTACTTGACGATGAAAGGTCATTTTTCCTTTTTGTTCTGTGGTTTCTCTCTCACATCAATTAACCCTCCTTTCTGCTTTTAATCGTGTTCACAAAGTTGCTTTCTAAATCTTTTTTAGGTCTGTAAAGGAGGTCAGTAACCTGTCTTGTGCTGGGGTGCCTTTCTACAATTCTTAGTGCCATAAAAGTAACCTTCTCACTCATTCTCATGATTTCAGATGGACATTTCTTTCTTTTATTTTTCTTTTTAAATGTATAGGAATAAACTAGGGACTCTGCCTGCTCTCCTGTCAATGGGAATCACGTATAATCAGTTACCCAAATGACCAGATTGAAGCTATTATGTGATTTGCTTCAACTTTTTATCTTTTGGTATAACTTACATTAATAAGGAGTGAATTTCTCATTACCTATATTAGTAGCCAGACTCAGTCTCTCATTTCTGAGATTTCAAGTTTTACATAACTCAGCATGTGTGTCTCCTAAGACAGCTCCAAAGTAAACCCATAACAGAATATACCATCTGTCCTGGGGAACAGTCTGTTTGCCAGTGAACAGATGAGCTGTGAGCACACTCTGGTGGGGGAAAAAAAGAAAACTTTTTCTCTTTTTGGTTCTATAGCAAAGCAAATGTAACTGTGGCATAATATTTTGATCTTGTGACAACTTTTATTTAGATCTAGGGTCACCAGTTTTTTATGAACAATTGATGAAAGTTAGGGAAGAGTCTGATAGAATGGGGAGAAACTTTTTAACATTTAGATGCTAGTTCTTAAATAGGAATAAGAAGCAGCTCAGTCACCAGCCCCTTGACACGGGTCTCCTCAAGCCTTACACGCCCCGTCTTCCATAGCTTCTCATGTCTCCTGGACCCCGCCCTTTGCCCTCGGTGGAGCTGGCCTCAGAGCCATAGACCATCTGGCTTGAGCTCTCTGATCTGGGCAAACTCTGCTCTCCTGAGCCATAGCACTGAGGCCACACAGCTACCTTAGAGCTGGCCTGAGTGCCCCACCTCCACATCTCTGGTGTGCCTCCAGATGGAATATGTAGCTGTCAGGAATGATTAGGGAATCCTGTTTTTCAAGTCTTGGGTCAAAAAAGAGAGCATAAATGGTTTAATTTTTGCCTGAGTGTAAAATATCCAGTTTTCTCTAAGAATACAAAAAATTCCCCCAAAGTTATAAGTGAAATTCAAAAAGCAGTATGATGCTCTATTAAAATCAGAGGTTTCTTTCTCTTTTCCCTGTTTTCCGACCATAACTGGCTTTATATGGAATCTAAGATGAATCTTTGCTGTTTCTCTTAGCTTTAAACTACTTCTAAATATTTTCTTTGCTTTGCTTTTGTCTAGCCATTGAGTTAGGATCAGAATCTTTTTTTCCCCACCATTTTATGTTGCTGATAGTAAGCAGAAATAATTAAATTTTGACTTTGCAGAAAACTAGGGAGTTTACCTTTTAACTGCTAGAATACTGATCCTGTGTTGTAAAAGTCGCATAAAGCATATTGGTGTATATTTACCTATAGTAACAGTGGAGAAAACACTCTGCTGATCTTGGGGCGTGTTCACCTTGCACTTCTGAGAGGCAGCCATTGCATACCCCAGTATGTAGCATTTTCAGTTCCTTTTTAGCTTTTGTTGACTTACACTGTGCTACCTAAATCTCACCTTTTTATTTATGTTCAGGTGTTTTGTAAACAAATTGGAGAGCTTGTTTTCAGTCTCCTCATGTATTTAGTTTTTGTTTGGCATTTCAGCCTATATTTATAACAATGGCGGTATAACCTATGTGGAAATGGTAGTTTGCAGACAAATTAAAAAGTAAAGTAACTTTTTCCCCTAGTCCAAAAACTTACCCTAAGGAATTTTTTTTTTTTT
Organism: Panthera leo; assembly: GCF_018350215.1. Taxonomy (NCBI): domain Eukaryota; kingdom Metazoa; phylum Chordata; class Mammalia; order Carnivora; family Felidae; genus Panthera; species Panthera leo. The sequence continues at coordinate 34,867,202 of NC_056683.1, read as the reverse complement.
TAAAGTGTGAGAGAATTTTCCTTTTTCTCTCCAGAATAAAATGGGAATCACTGCTTAGTGGTCAGCATCAGGTTAGGTTAAAAGCATTTTGTTCTCTGTGGCTGTGAATGTTTTACCTTTAAGTATTAGAAACTACTTACCATTTCCACCCATGTCGGCAGTGTGGGTCAGTTTCTGGAACACAAAAGAGTCCTGTTTAGCACTGCCTTATGTAGGCAGATAGGGAAGACCTATCTGAAAACTGGCACTTACTCATGCATTGTTGTGTGTGTGTTTGTGTGTGTGTGTGTGTGTGTGTGTATGTATGTGTGTGTGTTGGCTTTGTATCTTGTTTCCAGGGGACATGATGACCCTGTTAATGAAAAAAGATACCCTGACAGAAGAGGAGACTCAGTTTTATATAGCAGAAACAGTATTAGCAATAGACTCCATTCACCAACTTGGATTCATCCACAGAGACATCAAGCCAGACAACCTTCTCCTGGACAGCAAGGTACTGTGGTGGGGGAATAGCCAGTGTGTATTTCCTCATCTGAGCAATGTCTGCTTTAACACCTGCAATGCTTGTGGTAATCACAGGGAGCCACGGATTGCTTTGTATAGTCTTTGTATAGCTTTCTCTTTTTTTATAGGTAAGTTTGCTGCTACTTCCCCTCTCTGAAAGGTGTATGATTCTATAATTTGAACACTCTTCTTAAAAATAAAGGACATCTTTGAAAATGATTAAGAGGAAAATTGATTTAAAGTTTATTTATTTTGAGAGACAGAGCGAGGGAAGGGCAGAGAGAGGGGGAGAGAGAGAATCCCAAGCAGATACTGCACTGTCAGTGCAGAGCCTGATGTGGGGCTCGATCTCACGAACTGTAGTATCATGACCTGAGCTGAAATCAAGAGTTGGACGCCCTGAAAACTGATTTAGAAGCTTATTTTATAATAAAGCCAAAGGTACCGTCTTTTCCTAGCCCATAATTAACTATAATTTTAGCATATAATTAACTCTACTGATGCATCACCTATTGGGAATCCCTTTGTTGGGCAACCTTATTCTTGAACCCAGTCAAGAACTGGGAAGTAAGGCAAACAAAAACAGCAGTCTGTGCCAGAGTTCAGGTTCCAGATCTTTTGTCCTTTGCTTAAAGAAGAGTCTTGCTCAACCTCTGGACTGGCCTATGTATTCTTTAGCCGTGCAAACGAGTTCAGTTGCTTGTTTTTTTTTTTTTTTTTTTAATTTAAAAAAAAAAAAATTTTTTTAACGTTTATTTATTTTTGAGACAGAGAGAGACAGAGCATGAACGGGGGAGGGTCAGAGAGAGAGGGAGACACAGAATCTGAAACAGGCTCCAGGCTCTGAGCAGTCAGCACAGAGCCCGACGCGGGGCTCGAACTCACGGACCGCGAGATCGTGACCTGAGTCGAAGTCGGACGCTCAACCGACTGAGCCACCCAGGTGCCCCTCAGTTGCTTGGTTTTTAAACTCACAGCAGATCAGAAGAGAACCCCTGTGTTGCTAGGTTTCTGGCTGCTCCTTGGCAGGCCTCCCCACTGTCCAGTCCTCATTTATCTATAAAGTGAGGATATCGATCCAGAGAAGCTCCACAGTCCCTTCCAGCTTTAACATTTTAGGGGTGCTGGGTGGCTCAGTTGGTCAAACGTCTGGCTTATGGCTCAGGTTGCAGTCTCATAGTTCTTGGGTTTGAGCCCTGCATCAGGCTCTCTGCTGTCAGTGTGGAGCCTACCTTGGATCCTCTGTCTCCCTCTCTCTCTGACCCTTCCCTGCTTGTGCTCTCTCTCTCTCTGAAAAAATAAAAATAAACATTAAAAAATTTTTTAGAATGTTCTGTTCTGTTACACAGAATTGTTGTCTGGACTTTTAAAGAGAAAAGTGAATTGAATTCTTTGAGTATTTTTCTGTTCTTTTCTTTTCTTTTCTTTTTTTTATGTATTTAAGTAATCTACACCAACATGTGGCTCAAACTCACAACTCCAACATCAAGAGTCACATGCTCCACCGACTGAGCCAGCCAGGCGTCCCTCTTCTTGTCTTTTAATAGTTTTCTTGCTGTCTTTGAAAAACCTGAACTTGGGGCGCCTGGGTGGCACAGTCGGTTGAGTGTATAACTTCGGCTCAGGTCATGATCTCACAGCCTGTGAGTTCAAGCCCCGTGTCAGGCTCTGTGCTGACAGCTCAGATCCTGGAGCCTGCTTTGGATTCTGTGTCTCCCCCTCTCTCTGCCCCTCTCCCACTCATGCTCTGTCTCTCTCTCTGTGTCGAAAATAAATATTAAAAAATTAAAAAAAAAAAAAAAAAGGAAAAAAAAAGAAAAACCTGAACTTTTGGTGTAGGTTCTTTAAAAAAACTATCTTTCTATTTCAAGAAGGCTGGAGATTTATCAAATAATTTCTTTTTCGTGATCATAAGAATAATGTGTATGCACAGAAGAAAATTTGAACAGTACAAAGAGTTATAAAGAAGAAACATACCTATAATCTCATCATTCAAAGATAACCACTATTTTGGTACAATAGCTTCAATACCTTCTCTGTTTGTGTCTATAATTGATATACAGTTAACATCCTAAAAGTAGCTTGTAGCTTGGTATTCTGCTTTTAAAATGTTAATGTATATATTGGGGCACCTGGGCAGCTCAGTCGATTAAGTGTCTAACTTGATCTTGGCTCAGGTCATGATCTCACAGTTTGTGAGTTGGAGCCCTGCATCAGGCTTTGCACTGGGCATGGAGCCTCCTTAGGATTCTGTCCCTCTCTCTGCCTCTCCCTTGCTTGCTTTCTCCCTCAAAAGTAAATAAATAAGGGGCGCCTGGGTGGCGCAGTCGGTTAAGCGTCCGACTTCAGCTCAGGTCACGATCTCGCGGTCTGTGAGTTCGAGCCCCGCGTCAGGCTCTGGGCTGATGGCTCAGAGCCTGGAGCCTGCTTCCGATTCTGTGTCTCTCTCTCTCTGCCCCTCCCCCGTTCATGCTCTGTCTCTCTCTGTCTCAAAAATAAATAAACGTTAAAAAAAAAATTAAAAAAAAAAAAGTAAATAAATAAACTTAAAAAAAAGAAAGAAAGATTTAGAATCTTCTCTGAAGGTTCTCTGAACCTAAAAAAAATGTTAATGTATATAAACGTATTTTTCTGTCATTCTATGTATATAAATTTTTTTAATGTTTATTTTTGAGAGACAGAGCCAGAGCACAAGCAGGGGAGGGGCAGAGAGAGAGGGAGACACAGAATCCAAAGCAGGCTCCAGGCTCTGAGCTGCCAGCACAGAGCCCGACGTGGGGCTCAAACCCATGAACCATGAGATCATGACCTGAGCCAAAAGTTGGACCCTTAACCGACTGAGCCACCCAGGCGCCCCTCAGATATATTTTAATAAAGCACTGGCCCTACTTTGTGTAGTCAGGTTCAGATGCCCTGATCCTGTGCCCCAGGTGCCTTAGTGCAGGTTTAGTTGCACCCTGTAGTCTCTGTTCAGGTCTAGCAGACATATTGAAAGCCAAGAACTTGGGGCCTCAATATAATGAGGAGGAGTGGGGAACCCTTTTAGGTGCAGGTTTACTCTCTACAAGATGCTAGCCCAGACTTGTAGAAAGATGTTTTCACAAGCGAGCTCATTTCGGTGTTCAACCATACAGATTCTAGAAGTGAAAGTGTAGATGTTTTGAGTTCCTGCCACATACTTAGGATACCTACAGAATTCCCTGAAAATTTAGGCTTGAATAGCATTTGTTCCAGATACTGCTTTTTAAGACACTCTCTTTTCTTAGAGGTGTCCAGGTGAAATGTAATTTTGAGAACTCTAAATTAAACTCTGTTCCTTGACTTATACAACAAGTTGTTTAAAGATCTGAAAAAAATGATACCAGGTTAGCAGGTTCAAATCTGTCTTTGTTTGGCAGTTTACTTTGTTGGGCATATATACACGCATGGGTACACACACACACACGGCCAAACCTAATGGGATTTCTTCAAAACAAAACAAAATAAAACTGACCCATCTGAGCAGGGCTTCTGTAGCCTCATGTATCCTGAGAAGTTTGTATATTAAGGCCCAAGGATGTCCTGGAGGAAGGTGGTATGGATAGATCACAGATGTTGAAGTCTTTGGCCACACCACTTTTTTTTTTTTAAGTTTATTTATTTATTTTGAGAGAGAAAGCAGCAGCAGGGGGTGGGGGTGTGGAACAGAGAGGGAGAGAGAGAATCCCAGGCAGGCTCCACACTATCAGCACGGAGCCTGGTGCGGGGCTTGAACTCACAGACCGTGAGATCATGACCCGAGCTGAAGCCAGGAGCTGGACTCAACTGACTGAACCACCCCGGTGCCCCTGGCCACACCACTTCTAAGTGTGTGACCTTGAGCAATGTAGATCCCTGAGCATCAGGATTCCCTCCCCTATTTTTGGTTTTACCTCCTTATCTACTTGAAATTTCACTACCCCAAGAACACCTGTCTCTTACTTAGAGCTAGTTATGTGCCAGGCACTAGGTTAAGATCTTTACATGCATTAATTGTCATCATTCCTACCAAGAAGATATCATTATCTCCATTTTCCAGGTGGGATCAGGGGATTGGAGAGGGTAAGGGAATCTTGGTCTGGGAGAAGGAACATGGATTGATTTTTGGTTTTGGTTCTGCCATTTCACCAGCAAGCCATTTAATGAGTCTGAGTCAGTGAAATGTGACTTAAGAGTTATAAATGAGATTACACATTTAAAGCGTGGGGCCTGGCTCAGAGGAGGTGTGAGTGTTCCTTGAAGAGTATGATAAAGTCAGACACTTATGACTGAAATACAGTATAGCAACATTTGTCAAGAACTATGTAATAAAGTTTATTCTCTGTCTTTGGAATAATTTATTCCTTGGAATGTATCCTAATGAAATAGTTCAAGCAGAGAAGAAGTTATATGAACAAAGATTTATTTACTCATTAACAATCATTTATTAAGACCATCCTCTGTACCGTGCATGGTTAGATTTGGGGGCACAGACCCTCTCTATCACAGGGTGCTTATAATCCACATTACATGGAGTGAGGAATTAGAAATGGAATAAACACCCAGTATGAGGAGGATGGTTAGGTAAACAATGATGTACTAAGTCATTTGAATATTATGTACACATTAAAAATGGTGATTTTGAAGACCATATAGAAACACAGGAATATTTGAGTGCATTAGGTTAAGAAGTAGTAAGAATATCTTTATTTTTTTAAGTTTATTTTGAGAGAGCGAGGGGCGGAGAGAGAGGGAGAGGGCGAGAATCCCAAGCAGGCTCTGCATATCAGCGCGGAGCCTGACTTGGGGCTTAAACTTACAGACTGCGAGATCACAACCTGAGCTGAAACCAGGAGCCAGACGCTTAACCGACTGAGCCACCCAGGAGCCCCAAGAAGTAGTAAAAGTATTTTTAGATGCCATGGAGAGTTCAACTATGTTGGGAATTTTATGTTTGGACAAAAAGATAATATGTAAGAATTGAAATACTTTTATTCGAATAATAGGATTTGGGGTGATCTTTTAAAAATTTATTTTTAATTTATTTTTCCCTATAATCAAAGAAAAAAAGACAGTATACTTTGTGGAGGTGTATTGGATACTATAAGGAGCTAGAGAACAGAATGTTTGTTCTACATCCATGAATGTTCATCCATTACCTTGTTTCTTCTTCCCCATAGGGCCACGTGAAGCTTTCTGACTTTGGCCTTTGCACAGGACTGAAAAAAGCACATAGGACTGAATTTTATAGGAATCTGAACCACAGCCTCCCCAGTGATTTCAGTAAGTGTAAACAATGATGTTAGCCTTTTTATCCCTTACCTGGGCATAGAAGAGCTGTTACCCTGGTAACCAAAATATGCAGGACAGATTAGGAGATTCTCCTGGCATGAATCTAGAGAATAAAAATATCTTCTCAGGTGTGCCTGTGGTTTTTATTGTATGTGAGGCAAGATGAGTGCTACCAGATGTACTAAGGCTGATGTTGCAAAGAGCCTTCTTTGGAGCTCTACTGAGAAGGTTACTGGGGATGAATGTGGGGCAGGCAAGCAAAAGTAGTAGAGGAAAATGTCCTGGGACCAGCTCCAGATTAGATTTATCCCAGGTGCTTCTTTCTGTTGTGGCAGGAAGACATTGATCTTTATGAGTGTTACTTTCACTCCAGTCCTGTCAAACCATTGAAACTGTGTGGTACAGTTACAGTTTATCCTGGAGAACTTAAGCCAAAAATGTACTATAAATTCAGAAGTCTCTGATTATGTACCAAGTACTATTCTTGGAAACTTGATGGTAGCTTTGAGAAATTATCAATGTCTAGGTCCACTTTGGGACCTTTGCTTCTGATGAAACTGTATTCCCCGTAATTCTGATGAAGGCCTGGCCACATGATCCACGTGACTGTATGATTCTTTGAGCTAATGCTTCAGTGCCTTTGATTTGGATTTACAGACTTGCTGGGAAGTGTTATTCAGAGTTACTAATGTATGGGCAGAAAAGCAAAACTTTAAGGCTTCATGTGGCTTGAACCAGCCCAAAAAAGTAGTAAACATACCTGTTTGAACTTTGATTAGAACTTGTCGTCTCTACTTTTAGCTTTCCAGAACATGAATTCCAAAAGGAAAGCAGAAACCTGGAAAAGAAATAGACGTCAGCTAGTAAGTAATATCTGTGGCTTCTTAAATGCTACAAACCAAGTATGAACAAATTTTAAAAATAGGTACATAAATTTGCATTCAGTAAATGTTTACAGCACATCTGTTCCTTGCTTTTAAGATTATCTTAATAGAACGCTGTCATTGTGTCCGTGGAGCGAAAGGTAATCTTTTGAAGGAGGGAAGATAGTATTGTTCAGGTTGTGACATTTTCAGTGGAGGACTTCATTTTGAGTTCTTACGTTCGTGACAAGCCCTTTCCTTCCTACTCCCCTTGTTGCCTGTTTTTATGGTGGTAAAGGGGTTATCTTTAAGCTGGAGGTCTCTCAAGATGAAACTAAGTTACAAATACCTACCCAGAACTTTAAGGCAGTGGGTCTCAAACTTTTACAATTTTGATTCACTTAGGCAAGTCAAGACTCTTCAATTCACCTGCCCCACCCTTTCCTACCTTGTGGTGGAAAAGAGGACTTAGTGATAAAAATTGGAGAGCAGTTTAAGGGAAGTGCTTATAATTTACTTTATAAGTATTTAAGTATATACACATGAAATTATGTCCTACAAGCTTAAAAATAAGTAACATTATTGCATTTACCTATTGATAGTATGTTGGAAGTTATTTAAATAAGTATAGATTAACCAGTGAAATATTGCAGTCTAGGCAAACTTTTATTCCGAATCATTCATTTATATTTGAAGTGCAGTCCAGTGTCTAGTTCTTGGAAAATTATTGACCGGACATCATAGAAATGTGTATCACGACATTCTTAGGCTTTGTTAGAAGCCCATAGCAAATGAGGTAAATGATGGTAAAGTTAAACTAACAACTGGTCTTAGGAAGCAAGAGTAGCGGCTGGGGAAAATGATGACTAACTCGGAATGATGGCCACGCACATGTATCATCTAGAAATGGCGGCACCTCTGCTAGTCGGTGTATACGGTAGTGACTTGGCAGGTTTGTCAAATAGTGTGTTCGGTCAGACTTCTTATTCTTAGTGAAACGCTGAATCAGAGTTCTCTGTAGTATCTTTAGTAACTCATTGAGTAGGTCGCTGGTAGTAGCTGGCTGTCATGGTGAAAAAGGATGCCTGTAAGGTTAAGAAAGCATCAAAAGAAAGGCTTGCATTTTTTGATTTGAGGCCCACTGGTAGGCCTCAGACCATGCTATGAGCATAATGAATATTTTTGTTAAACCTGGGCCGTGGAGGAGGCATGGTCTTAAACCAAACACTTCTGGAGATGTGGTAACTGAAATTCATCTTTGTTATCTTTTTTCTAACGTTAACTTGGGGATACTTAAGGTTGGTATAGTCAGTCACATCATAGTCTCCTTTCCTTAGGAACTCTGATACTCTTGAAGTGTTTGAATTCTATATGTGGTTGAAAAACTGTTTACATAGCGTGTTGAGGGTTAGGAAATGCCAGGAACAAATTTGATCAGATGCTTCTATTGTGTCTCTCCATAGAGCAGTAGATCTTAACCTTGGCTGCACATCAGAATCACCTGTGGACTTCAGAACCTATTGATGTCTGGGTCCCACTCCCAGAGATTGATTCGGTTGGTTTGGGGCATATAATCTGTGTATTTGATTTTTTGAAAGGACTCTGGGTGATTTTACTGTATAGTGAAGGTTGAGGGCCTCCACTAAAGAGACCGTTTCTTAAATAGTAGCTCCTGCATTATTGGGAAACTGATATTTACCTGTGTTTTGGAAGCTAACATAAGATAAGGCTCTTCTGTGATTTTTTATTATTTTTTTTTAAAGCAAGCCAGGGTTTAACTTTTGGCCACTGGGCTAAAATATTTATATTTGTTTTTTTAAGTAATCTCTGCCCAACGTGGGACTCGAATTTACAACCTTGAGGTGAAGTTACATGCTCTACCAACTGAGCCACCAGGCACCCCAATCCCTGGTTTTATAATACAAATCTTTTAACAAATAAGATTTACTTAGCGCTTGGCTTTGCTGTAATAAATCTACTTTCTGAATTGAAGGGTTGCTGTAGTTTCTTCGCCTTTATAATTAGAATGAAAATACTTCTTGGGGAGGGTCCAGTCCGTGTCTCAGACTTTATTTTTACTTACTTCTTTATTTAAAGTTATTTATTTTTTTTGAGAGAGAGCAAGCATGCGTGCACATTGGAGCAGGGGGTGGGGCAGAGAGAAGGGAGAAGGAGAGAGAGAATCCCAAGCGGGCTCCATCTATCCCATGAACTGTGAGATCGTGACCTGAGCTGAAATCAAGAGTCAGATGCCTAAACAACTGAGTCACCCAGGCGCCCCCATGTCTCAGACTTTGAAACAACTGGCATTTCTGTTATTTAATATTTGTATTTAAGAGAAAACCATGTAAAAAAGAAAAAACAATGTACAATTCTATATGGAAAAAATGGATTCCTGCCTTACAGTATACACAAAAATAAATTGTAGATGGAAAATAAAACTTGAAAAATTTTAGAAGAAAGAACAGGGCAGTGTATTCATGATCTTGGAGTAAGGAAGGATTTTTTTTTTTTTTTTAAATATGAAGATAAGTACCGGTCATAAAACTTGATTTTACTACTTTAAAGGAAAAAAAACCCTTCTGTATATTGAAAGACATAAACAAATGAAAAATAAGCCACATGCTCCCACTGCTTTGGGATTATCTTATAATTCATGTGCATGCCCTACAAGCAGCACTTCTGCCCCTAGTCATATGGTCTGGGGCATCTTGTGCTTGGGAACCAGGAGCCATGGATAAGAATGTTCACTGCATTTTTGCAATAGCAAAAAACTGGAACTAACCCAGTGTCCATAGACAGGAAAATGGTTACACTGTGGGATAGAATATTTTACAACCATGAAAATAGTTGAACTACAGCTGCATGTGACATCATGGACCAATTTTAGGAACAAGACATTGAGAAGAAAAATAGCAGAAGACTGCATGTAGAATGACATCATTTTTACAAAGCCCCAAAATAAAACTAAGATCTCATTTAGAGAGAGACGTGGGCAAAATTAAATTTCTTTAGGAATGATAAACAAAATTGACCTGTAAGGTCAGATTAGGAGGTTAGGAGAGGTGGGCTGACAGAAGGGAGAGGAGTGCAAATTTAGGTCTAATGACATTGGGAATAATTCAGTTCTTTAGTTGAACTTATAGTTATTCATTTTTATTATCATGCCTCATAATTTGATAATCACACATTTTTGGGTATATAATAAATTATCACATCACTTAAAAATGATAATAAAAATGATAATCCTCACACTGGGAGAAGATATTTTCAATTTCTAAAACTAAAAAGGATTAATTTCCTGAATCCCAGGATTAATGCCGTGATTCATAGAGAATTCCAATGAATCAATTAAAAAAAAAAAAGATAATGCAACTAAAAAAACAAACGGGCAAAGGATCTGAATGGGAATTCACAGAAAAAAGACCTGAGTGGCTAATTAATATATAAATACATGTTCAAGCTTACTAGAAATAAAGGGAATGCAAATTAAAACATAAGATCCCATTTCATGTTCATCAGATTGGCAAAAATTAGAAAGTCTGACAAAACCAAGTGTTGGTGAGATATGGAATACCAGGAGCTCATCCCCGCTGGGGGTGTTTAAATGGGTATAACCACTTTGGAGGCTAGTTGGAAGACATCTGGTTAAGTTGGAGATGTTCATAATGCAAGACCCAGTGATACTGTTTCTGGTATATCCTCGAGAGAAATTCTCACTGTAGTGCCTAGGAGGTGTCACGGGAATGTTTACTCAGGTGTTGTCATAGTGAAACATTAGAAGCAACAGAAGAATGGATAAAAAAAACATTATGACATTTGTATAATGGACAGGTGTACAGCAGTGAAATGGGTGAGCCAGAGCTCTGTGAATAAATCTCAAAATCATAATGTTAAGTTAAATAAGCAAGTTGTAGCATTATGTAGAATAATTAAGCACCAGATGAAACCTTTTATTAAAAGTTGAAATGTTCGGGAAGTAATATCATGCCAGTTATGCAAATATTCATACAAGCATAGCACTGCAACTTTAGGGTGGTTTTGACTTCAGTAGGAGAGGAGGGAGGATCTGGTTTTAATTGTGTAGTTTTGTGTTTAAAAAAGTTGATCTGAGACAAATATGGCGGATTATTCATCTTGTTAGTATGGGCAGTTGGTACACGTGTGTTGTATTGTCCTGTTTTTTTTTTTCTGTATGTTTGCAGTATTCCTTAGTAAATATTTTCCAAAGACAACACAGGTATACTTTTTTTTATTTTAGAAGTTCTACAAGGGCGCCTAGGTGGCTCAGTTGGTCGGGCATCCGACCTCAGCTCAGGTCATGATCTCGCAGTTTGTGAGTTCAGGCCCCGCGTCGGGCCCTGTGCTGACAGCTCAGAGCCTGGAGTCTTCTTCGGATTCTGTGTGTCCTCCTCTCTCTGCCCCTCTTCCACTCGTGTGCTCTCTCTCTCTCTCAAAAATAAATAAATGTTAAAAAAAAAAGTACTATAATATCAGAAGCACTTAGATAAATCTGAGTCTTCTGTGTTGTAAACTCTCAAATTCTGAGCACAGTGGAAGGCTCTGAGTGTACTTCCCCCTAGTATTGTAGTCCTTGTATATGACAGTAGATTACTTGAATTTAGAAAAATTTCCCCTAAGAACTATTTACATAAATAAGTTTGGTAAATTGATGTAAATCTCTAACCTATAGGATATGACTAGCTTGTGATAGATAATAAAGCTTCCCTTTATGATTTTGTCAAATCGAGGAATGTTGGTGGTAGAAAGAGGGAGGATTTAGACAAGGTACTAAATTTGCACACTGAGCTCTGCCACTTAACTAGTTCTGAGCCTGTGAACAAAGCTGCTTTGGGAGTTAGATTTTTTGTATCTGCAAAGTTGGACTACTAAAGTCCTCTTTACCGAGTTGTGTCAGGACTAAATAGGCTCATAAGCATTTAAGTACAGAGCCTGGCATTCTCTGGGTATTCAGTCACTTACGGTACTAGTGAACATGGATCCTGTGTCCTGGTGGACTGTGGGCTTTGGCTGTATTTGGGAATGGTCTCTCGCCTCACTGTTCATTTTGGAAGTGCTCTGGCAAATCAGACTTGCCATGAAGCTCCTGGGCCATCCTGTGCAGTTAGTTTGGGGGTAGCCGTAGATGGTGCTTGAAACCTTTGGTCTCTGGAGCAGAACTCTGGGCACCCTCCTGCCTGCTGAGCCCCCCTGATGCGTGCTACCTGTTTCAGGCTTTCTCCACAGTAGGCACTCCTGACTACATTGCTCCTGAGGTGTTCATGCAGACCGGGTACAACAAGCTCTGTGATTGGTGGTCGCTCGGCGTGATCATGTACGAGATGCTTATCGGTAAGTTGCATGCTTTCAGGGGGCTTTCTCTGTGCAGCCAGGGTTGAGTCGCATACTGATAATAGACTGTTTCGATTAGGGGTGGTCTAAGCACTTCTCCCCTCTTGTCTTTCAACGTGAAGTTTCCTAGGCAGAAAGCTTGGCCGTCAAATAGCCAAGTATATTCTCTGGCCTGCTGGCATCCTGCGGTTGCTTTGCTGATCATTTATCCATTCTGCATTTTCATCCTCTCCATCTGGCAGCTCTTTCAGTCACTGACATTTGTTAAACATTCGTTGTATGCAGGGAACTTTAACTGGGCATTGCCTCACATACTCTTCACTTATTTGCTGTCCCCTTCCTTTCTCTAAGCCTTCAAAGCATGGAATCCTCTGATCTCTCTCCCTCTTATTTGGATGGTGTGTCTGGGTATTTGGGGGACACTCTGGTCGGCGGGGGGTGGAGTGGTCATATGCCCGAGAGCACTAGAAGAGTAAGTGTATCGTGGCTGCACTGAGTGATTCTGTGGGTGACTAGTGTGGCCTCTGGCGGCATTGTCTCTGGAGACGCTGGATGGATGCCGGTGGAGGCAGATGTAATCTGTGTGGAGAGCACGCGGAGTAATATGGTATGAGAGTATTTATCCTCTTGCCTGTAGTTCTCAGTAAGAGGCATGGTGGTCACTTTTAAAGCCTGTGGTTTTTTTTTTTTTTTTTCTTTTTATGTTTGTTTATTTCTGAGACAGAGACAGAGCACAAGCGGGGGAGGGGAGAGAGAGAGGGAAATACAGAATCCAAAGCAGGCTCCAGGCTCTGAGCTGTCAGCTCAGAGCCCGACGTGGGGCTCGAACCCACCAACTGCGAGATCACGACCTGAGCCGAAGTCGGACGCTTAATGGATTGAGCCATCCAGGCGCCTCCCTGTTTTTTTTCTTACCAACTTGTTTGGCACTTTACCCGCGTAAGGATATTCCTAGAACGGAGTCATTTCTTAATGATGTTCCACCCTTTCCTTCTTCTTTGGGCGCAGTGGTTTCCATGTGTGCAGCCTCTGTGTGTCCTCCCTTCTTTTCCCAACTTCAGCTCTGAGCCGGCTCCTTTTGTGGTACCAGAAGCACAAACTCACTTTGAGTTTAGGAGTTTGGGGGAGAATGAAAAATTAGTTCAGATGTTTTCTGGAATGAGTGGAAATCTTGTGCGTGTCATGGAGGGTTGAAGATATATAGAATCATCTTAAGGAGAATACTTCAGGCGGATTCAAAGTTCTGGGATGTAAAAGCTCTGAAGTGCTTTTTTTATTACAGGCTACCCACCTTTCTGTTCTGAGACCCCTCAAGAGACATATAAGAAGGTGATGAACTGGAAAGAAACTCTGACTTTTCCTCCAGAAGTTCCTATTTCTGAGAAAGCCAAGGATCTAATTTTGAGGTATTAGAGAACACCTCCCACCCAGGCTTTTTGACATGAATGAATTCATATTTTTAAACTTAAATTATTACCTGGGTCTGCCCCCTGCTCTCTCCCATCCCTCTGTTTAAAAAAGGGGGGGAGGGGGGCGTTCTTTTTCTTTTTCCAAAGAGATTACTTGAGGTATGCTGAAAGGCCTCTGTGTTTTCCAGATTCTGCTGTGAGTGGGAACATAGAATTGGAGCCCCTGGAGTTGAGGAAATCAAAAGTAACTCTTTTTTTGAAGGCGTTGACTGGGAACATATCAGGTATAGCCATATAAAAGTTTTTGGGATTATTTTAGAAAGTCTGTAATTTGTTTAATAGTAATTTAGAAACACTGTTATTGGTAAGTCACGTAAGGGAAGAGAGCTGCTCAGAGATTCAGGGTCTTTTCTTGTCTTTGTTCGCGGTGAGGATTGGGAGTTGGGGCTTCCTGTCAGCCGTGTGGCGTGGGGTATGGGGAAGCCAGCAGTTATTTCCAGAGTGAAGTGAACTTCGGGTTCTGTGGTGAAGGGAGCACCTAGGAAGCACGTTGCCCTTGCTTTCACCTAGAACACACCAGCTTCTCTATACCAGGGGGCCACCAGCAGGGCTGTCCCCACGCACAGGGAGGTAGGGAAGAAAGTGGAAGAAGGATGGGGGTGGGGAGGGAGGTGGACGGGGCCACGGTGGCGGTTGCGGAGCGCAGCCAGTGGCAGCAACAGCCTGCACCGCCTGCTGCCGTCCGACCTTCTTACTCAGGTTGGTTGGTTGCCAGACAGAAGGCGAAGACGTCATCTCTCGTGATTGTGTTCTGACTTACATTCCTGTAAGTTTTACCTCCGCCTCAGCCACTCTCTTTGTTGACAACCTCTGGTAGAAGGAGGCGCAGAGCCTTTCGTGAGGGAGCACCCAGAGGTTTACTTGCCCTTTTTACAGACAGGGCAGGCCTTGAGGGGAGTGCATTAAGTTTAGATTTTCGTTTTTCTCACTATTTTTGTCTTTCTTCCCAGCTGTGAAAAATTGTTATTTGTATTTTTTCATTTGGTTTGGATGCGGTCAGGTGGCGTGGTCGCTCGGTGTCGCGAGCTTTTCAGAGAAAGTAAATGCTGCCTGCCAACGGATAGTCCTCCCACGTCAGACCCAGGGGCTTTTTAAGTTTATTTATTTTGAGAGCGAGCGAGTGAGTGAGCACAGGCCGGGGAGGGGCAGACAGCAAGAGAGAGAATCCCAAGCAGGCTCTGTGCTATCAGCGCCCCGACCAGAGGGCTTTTTTGGAGAAAGACTTAATCAGCAGTGATGCGCGTGATTACTGACCACAGTCATTTTTGACATGTCTGTTCTTGGCAGAGAGAGACCTGCTGCAATATCTATTGAAATCAAAAGCATCGATGATACCTCAAACTTCGATGAGTTTCCGGAGTCTGATATCCTTAAGCCAACAGGTAATATCACCAACACTGCCTCCTGCTGCCTCATAGGTACATCATTTCCGCTCCCATTTTGGGGTTGTGTTTACAAGTCAGGTAGAGGAACGTCAGTTCTTTCGGTTCTTTGCGAGTAGTTTTCCAGTGCTAATGCTGGGCAGCAGTGACACCGTGTCGAATGGAGACTGAATACAAACTCCCATGTTTGAACTGGATGGGTAAATCACACAGGTTTGTTCTTTGGTTTTTATTTGTTACATTAAAGGTTAGATAACCTGAAATGACAGAAGTGGGAAAATACAACTTTTAAAGTATCCGTGAAAAATAGGAGGTTCAAAGAACATAGGCAAGCAAACGCAGGCAGTTCGCAGAGTGAAAAACAATGTTTCCCAAATAGAAACTGTGGTATCTTCTTCAGAATGTCATGTCTTCAGTACTGAGTAGTCCATTCGGGTGAGGCAGTGAATCAATTCTCACATCTATTTCTTTCCCAGTGGCTACAAGTAATCACCCTGAGACTGACTACAAGAACAAAGACTGGGTCTTCATCAATTACACATACAAGCGCTTTGAGGGCCTCACGGCTCGGGGGGCAATACCTTCCTACATGAAAGCAGCAAAATAGTATCCTTGAACTAGAACCCTAAATGGAGCGGAGTTCTTTGTACAACATTGCGGTTTTCCTCTCACATGCTCTTTTGAAAGAGTTTCCAAGAAGTTTCCGGAACCCACCGGTGTGTCATGGTAAACTCCTGAAATGCGATAGTAAGTGGAGTCTCTTCCGTAATGCATCCGAAAACCTGTAGAACAAAGACGACCATTTCTACTGCATCGGCCATAAACAGCTGTGCTGCTTCTTCAGAAGCATCGTGAGCCAATTTGATAGAGGTTTTAAAAAACTCGTTTTCCTAAGTTCATCAGAATGAAGGAGAAAAAACAGCCATCATCAAACATTATTGAGATTGTAACACGTACTTACTGAATATCAGCCAATTTCTATGATTTTTGTGACAGACACGCTTTCTGCCAAGCCCACCAAGTATTTCTTTTCCTTTACAGCTAAAAGCTCCATAGTACTAAGGAAATAAAGCAATAACGAAAGCCTCAGCAGCCAGCACTCTGGCTGAAGGAGATGCCCCACCGTCCTCTGAGGGGGTGGTGGGGGGCTTCTCCCCATACCTCGGCCTCGGGCGAGTGGCTTGGATAGCCACCATTCACGGTGCACTTTATTTATGGTACTAGCATAAAGACCCGCAATCCAGTGATTTCTCTCCTCCTGCCCATCTAAAATACTCAAGCTGCTTTTCTGAGTGTTGATGGGGGATACTAGCTCCATCTCTCACTGCTTTCAGAAGGCCCAGAAGCCACGGGGCCTTGCCAAGGAGTCCCAGATCACGGGGAAAACCTTCAGTGTCTCTTCATGGCCGTATCAGAAAATCCGTAAGACGGACGTTGTTGTGGACCAGCGATAGCCGCAGGCGCTGCCAGCAGGAACTCGGTTCCTTCCTGGGAACACAGCAGGGAGAGTCCGGGCAGAGGCAGGAAGCCTGGAACCTCTCTTGGCTAAGGTGCTGCTCCTGCTTGGTCTCTGGAACCTCCTTGGAAGTGAAGGAACCAGCCCCCTAGAAAGTGCAGAGCCAGCCTACGAATCCGTGTAAAGTTCACTCCTCAGTCCTTGATGCAGCTGTGTTTTGTCTTCTCTCTCGGTATTTCTCCTCTCCGATTTAAGTAACCATTTTGCCTTGGAATCATGATTACGAATTTTTCCTTTGCAGATGCCTTCCTGGGGGATGCGCCTCCACCCAAAGGGTAGCCTGCAGCTCTGGCTGACCAGGCCTCTCCGCTGTGGCATTCTCACGAGAGACCCTCTGAATTTTAGCACAAAGTGCCTTTTCTTTCACAGCTGCCACCACCTTTAGAGGAATTTTGCTGCGTCAGAAAAATGTGGAGGCTCCATTTTAATGCATTATTTTAAAATTTTTGATGACTCTTCAAGCATCATTTGCACCTGTGTGGTAATTTTGCCTGTTGCAAAGCATCATGGCCAAGCTACAACTGGGAGTCTGCTTTCTGCTAGGCTTGAGGTTAGGATCAACTTGACAGTGTGTCCTAGCTCAGCCATTCAGCAAAGAAAAATGGGGTAATATCAGAGTTACAGTAGTAAATGAAACTGCTTTGGGTTTTAATGTCTTAGAGGAAGAAAAAAAAGGAATATAGGGAAGTATTAACTTTGGATGAAGGTAATGTTTGCCCCTTAATCTTTCATTCGTGGTCTGTTAGTGACAAGGAAGTAAATGGGATTCTTTTGTGTAACTTGGTAGTTCCTTTGTATTACCCAATAGTTGACGTTTTGATCCCCAGGTGTTTTGCAAGTATGTGTGGTAAGCACGCTCAAGAGAAGTTAACAGGAGTGGTGATGGTGTGTGGGGAGTGGCAGGGGATGGTTTGTTTTAGGGGAAAATGCCCACATTTTAAACTTCTGAATAAAACTGTGTGAGAAAACACCGTGAACCTGATGTGTTTTAAAGCAAGTGTGGCTTGTGACTCTAAGGGGCAGAGTGCTGGTGGCTTCTTCCAGCCCCTTTGTCTGCGGACCATTGCATATGCAGGCAGAGTGTTTTTCTGTCTCGGGGAGGCTGGGACCTACTTTCGCGTTAGCTGAGAACGCGTCTTCTGAATCGGTGTTTGTGTGAGAGCCGCTCCTCTGTTGACCCTGAGCGTCTGTTCTTCCCACCGGCTGCAGGGCTGCACGGTGGGGTCTCCCCCTGCAGCTAGGCCGAGGGCAGAGTGGCTGACAAAAATGCCGTCAGTTGGCAGGTCCTTTGTACAGCTGTTTACCCCGCCTGGGGTCAACCGGGAACCTCACAGCCTCCTGGGATGGGGCTTCTCGGCCCTCCAGGTCCACCGGGGCAGGAGTCCTGTTGGGTCCCCCTCTGGCTTAGGGAAAGGAACCCCAGAAAGAGGTGGGAAAGCAAAGGCCATCCGGCGTCAGAACTGCAGCCACAATGTGTATTGTCTTTGCAGAGCGTACGGGTTTCAAGAGACATGTTGGGAACCATTGGTTCAATGTTGGTCCTGTTCACAAATAGTTCCGTTTCCTGCTCCCGTAGGGGGAGTTAGAAGACAGGACTTGAACTGTATGGCATACTGAAGTGAAACTGAATACCGTCAGCATTCAGTCTCCTCTTGATTCAGGAGTGCATCAGGATTCTCTTCAGTACCGGTTTTTCTTTTTTCATTTTTTAAAAGTAGGCTCCACACCCAGTGTGGGGCTTGGACTCACAAACCTGAGATCGGGAGTCGGATGCTCTTAACGACTGACCAGCCAGGAGCTGTTTCTTTTAGAATTACTTTGAAAAGTTAGCTATGGAGGAGTTCCTCCGGGGTTAACATTCAGGCTCCGAATAGCCGATTGCGGTTTCAAGACTTCCCTATCTGGCATAGTAGGAATCCTCTGCCATCAACTGCCAATGCCCCTTCTCTGAATTGTTTGCTTGGAAAGCCTATTTAGGTTTCACTTTCTCCTGTTTGTGTCACTCCTGGCCCTCTGTGTCTAACCCAAATGGTGTTTTTTCTGGAACTCTGAAAGGATTCAGTGAATGGTATTTTCCTGGAATGAGCTGTAAGAGCCACCACTGACTTAACCACCTCCATGATGCTTTTTCGGGCATATTTGCAAAGAAAAACATCTTGCCCAGGTAACAGTGAGGCATCCATAATATACAGAGCACAGTACTGGGCCCTGTGGGAATGCACCAGGGAGCCTGCCATGGTTCTGAACCGCAGAGTGGTTTGAGAATTCCCACCAAGTGGCTTGAGAGCAAGCGGCGTCAGCTGTGAAGCCGCTACGTTAGTGGTGGTGTAACAGTCCAGTTAAGCCGACCTGGCGGTGCTGGGGAGCTGAGCGAAGCTCCCCGATGAGGTTAGCCAGCAGTGACTTGGCGGATGTGAGTGAGTGGTCTGGGATTTTAGAGGCCGGCAGGTGTGGGCTTGTAGTGTGGCAGAGGTGTGGAGCCGGTGTTCCTTCGCAAACACTGCAGTGGCCTTTGTCGCTTCCCCATTTCCCTCTCCCGCTTCAACTCACTCCCCTCACTTCTGCCCCTCGTGGGAAACATGTATTAATTATCCTGTGCGTGAAACCTGCTAGTCTTCATTTTTATAGTCATTTCTCCTGTCACTGGTGTCCTGACAGCCACATCCATTGACTTCCCTTCAGTCCTCGTCTTGACCAACCTGCCGCACACATACTCTTGAAACAAAAACCAACCTCTGCTCCGACCTGACTTCCTTCTTGGTATTTCTTCTGCTACCACTTAAATGCTGGTGCTCCTCCGAGCAATGCCTTTGCCTTCTTACTTGTGTGATCTCGGTGATCTCCCCGACCCTGTGACTTCGGCTGCCATTTCTGCGGTGAGGTCTTCAAAGCGGGCAAGACTTCCTGGACTCCTCCCCGGAGCCCTAGACCATGGAGTCAGGTGACACTAGACACCACCGTCTGGAAGGCCTCACGCAGGCTCAAACGAAAGCCATCCAAAGGAGCGCCTCTTACCTGCGTTGTGTTGTTTAATTTATTTTTGAGAGTGAGTGTGCGCACACGCCCAGAGGAGGGAGAGGGAATCCCAAGCAGGCTCTGCACTGTCAGCTCAGAGCCTGATGTGGGGGCTTTGAGCTCATAAACTGTGAAATCAGGATCTGGGCCAAAATCAGGAGCCAGACCCTTAACCATCCATCCGAGGCACCCAGGCGCCCCTCCGCAGGAAACGTCTTACACCGCGCCCATCAGTAAACATGCACAACTCTGGATGCAGCCATCCATCCTAGCAGTGTCTTCACGATTTCTTACTGAATGTGCTGCAGTGGCCTCTTAGCTGACCTTTGTCCCTGGTCCTTCCCCTTTCAAGCCCACTGCCCTCTCTGCTGCCAAAGAAATTCTTTCAAATTTCAAGTCTGATCATGTCATTCTCCTACATAAAACCCTTTAGGGCTCCTAATAGTTCTTATAAATGAGACCAGACATCTTTGTCTGAGGCAGAAAGAGTCCTGCCTTACTCTGGCTTCATCTCTGCATCACCCCATCTTCCCTATTATCAATTCACCTTTGCTCATATGGTTGAGTTGGCCTGGACTGCCTCCCCTCTGCACATTCATGGATCCAAAACGATGATTTTCATTCTTCACGCTTTGGTTCACGTGTCACTTCTAGAATCCTCTCGTGAAGTCTCCTCATGGTAAATACTGGCTACTCCATCCTTCTGGGTTTCCTGAGCGACCTGGACTGCTCACAGAGGTTTTCCCCACACAATTATAAAACCCCCTTGAAGAGTGTCTCCAGATCATCGTGTCCCTGTTGTCCTGCAGTGTTTGACACAGAATATACCCAACAGGCCACGTCTTCAGAGCATGTTCTTAACCTCTGTGCCAATGAAGGCAGCCCTGCTAGGGAGGGGCTGGCTTTAGCCCCACTTTTAGTTTTACCACCAGTAAGCTCCCAGGCTAAGTGAGCTGAGGAAATTCCGAGTAGACACCGGACTAGAGTCAGGCCAAACCACAGAGACCAAAGGAGAAACCAGCAGCTCTACAGCAGTGCTTCCAGGGGACCTTTCATTCCTGCCATGGTTCCTCACTTGCTTTAAACCAAAACCAGAACATAAAAGTCCGGGAGTTCTCTCGCCTTTCAAACTTACATTTGGCTTTGTGGGGGGGTCCTACTTGGTTGGATTTGAGGATTCAGGAGGTCTTGAATTCCAGTTAACCAGGGACTCAAGAAGGCAGACTATTAGGGTTCTGGAAACCTCGGAGTTACAAAGAAATAGGGTGGGAAAGGCACACACAGACAGCCCCACAGGAAAGGAAGAGGCTCTGTTCTGGGCAGTCAAGGTGCTACTTCTTTCAGTCCCTTTAATATCTTGACTTCCAACTTTATTTTCTGCTAAAAAACAACATGAACACAAATGATAATATTTTATTATAGAAAAAGCATCCCAAATACAGGATTTCGTAAACACTGGTAGGTGAACAAGTGCAACTTTCAAAGTAAATACAAAGTAAAGAGGTAAAACCTATAAGCATCTTGCCTTTAAGAGAAAACGTACTGTTCTTCCGCAGAGGTGATCCCACCCACAGCACGAATGTGGCTCCGTCTCTACCAGTGAAGGCATCAGGTTCCCTTTCTGAACTCGTATGCCCATTTTAACAATCTCAAAATAATGGCAAGAAGTGGCATTGAATAAATTACTAAAATCCCTTGATTCTTAACTTTCTATTGACTTGACAGAAAAAAAAAAAGACTCCATATCACACTTTGACAATTTGAGTTAAAAAGCCTGTGCTCTGATTGTTTTCTGCAAATACATCCATCCTTCCTGGGCTTATGCCACAGTATTTTCATAGACTTGTATACATTAGATATCACATTGGTTTCTTGGAATTTAGCTTAAAATAATACTGGCTGTTACAAATTGTGCAGTCAGTCTAGCTACTTTCTAGCTTCCTTACCATTTTTGCTGTCATTTTTTCTGATACTTTCCCTCCACTTTGGAGAAACCGTTAAGTAATCTCACCAGACACACGTTAACATTCTTTGCCCACTCTCCAGCTCAATGCCAAGTGTTTCCTAGTTAACGATACATGATAATGATGCATTAACAAACTCAGATTCTAAACCTCAAATTCAGGTTTATCTTGGCTTGAGATACCTCTGAGTAAGACAGTCTGAGCAAAACCATCTTACTTTGAAGATGGTTCTGTATAAACAGCCTGGCTTACTTATTTAGGCACTTAGAAAAAGAAAAAAACAACAAAACAAAACACCAAACCTGAGTTCCACCTTTATTAGAAATACCTCTTACCCAGCTGGCCATTAACGGACTCTGAAGGGAATGACGGCAACCCAGCCACCGTCCCCGTGGGGACTGCATGGTCCTGCCATTATGGAATGTCCTGGCCCCAGGAACAAGCAGCTATGGCTAAGGGGAGCCACCAAACTACAGTGATGCTGAGCTCCAGACTGGGAGGGTGGGGGTGCAGAAGAAACCTCCCTCTCCACAAGAAGGGACCTGTGAGCCCCACTTTTCCTTTTGTCACCATCATCTAGGGACACTGGCAGATTTGCCTATACAGGTTTCTGGCTCACTCACCCTATGGGTTGGGGCCAAATGCACATGAACCCAGTCTGGGGAGGAAAAAAGAACTACTCCTTGAAAGCCTGAGGAAACTAATCATTTACACAGAACAAAGTGTTATTAAGTACATGCCATACTTTCATACCTGGCTTTTTACCTAAGCAAGAACTAATGAGTTTTTAGAGTATTAGCTGCGGCATGTTTGTACTTAAATGTTAATACATAAGATGTACAACAGAAGTTATACTTACCAGACCACACAGTTAATTCTAACTTCCTCTGTGATGGCACGGAAGTCAACTGATAAGCATAAAGCACCATTAAACAATTATCTGGGCTGGTCAATTAGTGGGTATGAGTGTAGGGCTGATAAGGTTAAAGCCAAACCTGACAAATGAGTCCATGAGTTTCACAGACCTAAAAGTAACCTCTGGCTACAAAAAACACTAATCCTAAACTTTAACCCTTGCCATCAGCCTTACAAACTGGATGCCAGTGGTAGTCAGAAGAACTCTGTAGGTGGGAGATGGCTCAGTTTAACCCCTTACTTCTACTTCTTTACGAGTAATGAACAGAGCATGGATTTCCACTGTGCTGCCGGTCACATGCACAAGACAACACACTTCTTAAGAACATTCTTGTTCTTCAAGCCTGGAAAGAGCAGCTTTTGACATCCATCTGACTTTACTTTTGGAGGACTAGGACTAGGGCAGTCATAAAATGGAATCCACTGGGGCACCTGGGTGGCTCAGTAGGTTGAGCATCCGACTTCGGCTCAGGTCATGATCTCACAGCTTGTGAGTTCGAGCCCCATGTCAGGTTCTGTGCTGACAGCTCAGAGCCTGGAGCCTGCTTCAGATTCTGTGTCTCCCTCTCTCTCTGCCCCAACAACGTGCATTGTCTGTCTCTCTCAAAAAAATAAACAGTAAAAAAAAAAAAAAAAAAAAAAAAAAAAAAGGAATCCACTAACTTGTCCTATGGTATCTTATGGGAATGGAATTTAAGAAAACTAGTCACATTATCTTAAAGATGTTAAGGAAACTATGTACCTCTTTGAAATTTGTGATGAGTAAAGGTTCTGGGTAGGTGATAAGAAGACCACCTTTACCACAAAATGACAAATTATCCCCAGACACTTAACATCTGGCTCTAGACTTGAAATTTAGCTCTGCTAATAGCCATGGGGACATAAGGGAAAATGGTTTAGTACTTGGGGGGAGTGATCTCGGTTGTCCTACACCAATGCATTATTAACACAAGAGTCGACAGATCAAACAAAATTACTAGGTGTAATATCCCTTCAACTCATCCTTCCTTTGGGGATGACAGTAGTATGGTTTCTTTATGCAGTGTGAGCTGTGTAACTGGCTACTTCAAATATCCTGATATCCAAAAGAATTCCACAGTATGAAAAGAACATACAAAGAAAAATCCTGCGTTGGGACAAAGCCTGTGAGGTGATGTTTCCGCACTCAGCTTCACCCCAAATGTCCCCTTCCCTGGAGCTTTTAGAAGTCTCTGTTGAGAAACTAAGCACTTGTGAGAAATTTCTGCTCATCTCTTGAAAACCTTTAAACCGTATCAACTGAGGTTTCCCAGCCACACCCATAGCAATGTGCTGCCCTAGGGTGAAGACCTAAAGGCTTCACACCAGATTCCGAGACAGGATGATCAAAGTGGCCTGATTTGGAGAGGTTCTTGTACTTGAGTTGTGAATTTCATTCCAAATAATTGATTTGTGTTGGCTCAAAAACCTTGAGCCTAAAAAGGTTTCATAAACACTGTTCCACTATTACTAGAGTTCCTGTCAAAGAATCTGTATGGTTTTGAATTATTCGTCGCATTAATGAAAAACAAAGCTGAACTTAAACTCTTTAAGAAATTTCCTTTTGGACATTTTGATGACAGCCTAGGTCTTCCGGATGCAATCTGGGCACAGAGACCACCAGGAATGGCATCTTCATTAAATCCTGAATAAGAATCCCGTTAGTACCTGGTTGTGGAAGCCAGAGATTGTCTCTTCTTAAAGTCTGGTCCCTTTGCTGCTCAGTAATTCACTTCGCCTGGTATAAAACAAACAAAACAAAAGCCAAGAACAAAGTGTAAAGGATGAGGACTGCTTTGATGAATAGGAGGCAACAGGAGTCTTGACTTCCTTTCCTGCTTTTTGCAGTTATGCAAAGACTGAGTAAACAGCACCAGACCCCAAATTTTCAAGTTACCAGGGCCACTGCCAAGCTGGTGGCTTATTTACCAGTGAGTGCCTTTCATCCCCTGCCGGAGGCACAGATTTCTCAGTAATGAAAAGGACACAGGTTATTTGTGGGAGAAAGGGAGAGGATGGAGAAGCATGTCTCCTACTCAGGGTGAGACAAACCATGGGAGGACTGGCGGTGGACATTCTGGACAGAGAAGTGCTCCGAAGAGGGGTAGGTCCATAGCTGGCCCTAATCTTGAAAGTCATTAGAAGCCATCTGAGAAAGTGGGGCATTCAGCCGGTCAAGTTCATCCACTTGGGGTGGGTGGTGCATTAATATCTCCTGGTCCTCTAAGACATCTTCTCCAGCAGCCACCAGATTAGTGAGGGATTTGCTTCGGACACACTGGAAATCCACGTGGCGACTCTTCCCTTCTTCCTTTTCCCATGACATCTGGATAAAGGGGCGCTGCACATAATTATAGATTACTTCAGATCGGCCACCAGGTCTTCTCTTAATTTTTTCTTTACAGGTAGGATAACCTGAAATAAAGCAAAAGGCCATTCCCATGACTCCAGCAAATTGCTCACTCCAGCTTCCATACTTTCCCTTCCCTAACCACATCAATTGTCTCCCAAATTCAAAGACTGTGCATGAAAACTACTGGGGAAATGACCCCTGACCATGCTCTGCCACTCCCAGCCACCTACACGCGCACTTCCCATCTATCCGGGTGAATAGGTCTTATCCCTTAGAAAGGAAGTAAAAATTCTATCCCTTCTAATGGCAGGGTGCATAATTTCAGAAGCTGTTAGTTCCTGGCAGCAATACCAGAGAAGTCTTTCTAGGCCATGGCTAACTCCAGTCCTCTAATTCTACTGCGTAGAGAACACGCTGTAAGAGAAGCAGTTAAGAAGGTGTGTAATGTGTAGCCTCAAGGAAAAAACAGGAATGTTGCCTAAAAAATCCGAAAGGCTATCACATGGAAATGGGAGAAATCTTACTCAAAGTAGCTTCAGAGGCTAGAACTAGAAAGAAGACAGAAGACAGAGGAAGTGATCTACTAGATCTACTAGAAAAATATTCTAATGGTAGAACAGTGGATGGGCTTCTCTGGGAAATGGAGTAATCCTTATCACCTTGTTCCGGGAGTTTCCAGTTACCAAAGAATGACACAGTGGAAAGAGATTTAACAGATCTCAAAAATCTCTTCCAACTTGAAATTCCAACCTAAGTCAGACACAGTGAAGATCTGATGGGCTCTGTGGGCAAGACTGAGACAGCGAGATTAAAAAAACACTAGTGGAGGTGTGACCAGAATAGCTTCAGCATTCTCTAAGAATCAGTGTCTAAGACCCCTCCATGAGACCACCGGTTGGGAGTCATTGCTCAAGATCATTTAAAGCAGTTCTATCTACACATACAGACCTTCCTCCAAGGTATGTGGTGGAAAAAATTAAAATTTTGAGTCTCCAAGCTATAGTTTTCAGAAGGACCCTTCCAGATCCCAAAAAGATCCTCACCAAGACCTGGAGGAATGGCCCTCGCACTTGGTGAGCCCACCAGTGTCCTTAGTCCTCACTGCTCTTTGTCCCAAACAGTTAAGGTGGAACTTCTTCCTGCAGCTGTTTTAAAGCATTTACAACTAGATACAACATGAAAAGGAAACGTTAGGGCAAACAAAAAAACAGGAATCCTTCAAAGGGGTAGGAATGTGGTTTTCATATGTGCCTATTCTCTAGGTCCTCTGGAAGCTGAGTTTTAAGGACCTAAGCTGTGCCCATAGATACAACCTGCTCCATAAGCCAAGCAAGCTGTATACTAACTGGGATGTTTATTACCTTCAATTCCAATGCGAATGTTTTTCAGGCCCCGCTCCTTTAACACTGTTTTAGCGACATCACGATTCTCAATATATTTGAAGAATCTATAGAGCTTGGAGCTATAAAGAACTGGAAAAAAGAAAAACTGGGTTAGTCACGGAGTAAAGACTTCCAAAAGAGGAGGGAGATGAGCTAAGAGAATCAGACTAATGAAAGATATATCTGACACTGACGCCAAAAAAAAAAAAAAAAGAAAAAAAGAAAAAAAATCCAGTTGGATCACAGATTAAATGTTAATAGATCAAACATAAGAAAGAAACCACGTGAGAAATTTTTATAGTCTCAGGGTGTGGAAGACCTTTCTGGGTACGGCATAAAAGCCAGAAGCCACAAAATAAAAACTGATATATTCAACTACATAAAAAAACCCAAAACACTGCTGCGTAGCCAAATCACCATTAACACAACTAAAAAGACAACCAACTGGGAAAACTATCTGCAACTCTTATTACAAAGGGCTGATTTCCTTAATATATAAAGAGTGGTCACAGAGCTTTCACAAATCACTAAGTAAAAGACTAACAATCCATTCTGTAATGGGCAAAAGGCACAAATAAAGTTACAGAAGAGGAAATTAAAATGGCTCTTAAAAACGAAAAGATGGTGAGTCTTGATCATGAAATGAGAAATGCAGATTGAAACATTCAAATGAGAGGCTATTTTTTACCTATCAGAGTGGCAAAGATGAAAGTTTAATAAAACGCTGTTTTGTTGAGGGTGTGGGAAACCTGTCACATGTTGTTTTGAGATGGTTTAACCTTTGTGGAGGAAACTTTGGCAGCATCTACCAAAATTATAAAGGAACAAAGCTTTGGCACAGAAATTCCATTTCTAGGAAACTTTTTTTAATAAAGATTTTATTTTTTTAAGTAATCCCTATACCCCAACATGGGGCTTGAACTCAACTCTGAGATGAGGGGGTTGCAGGCTCTACTAACTGAGCCAGCCGGGTGCCCCTTTAGGACTATCATTCCACAGAGATACATGTGTGTGAAAAGACTATGTTTAAAAGGATATTTATTGCAGCATCATTTATAATTTATAGCTTAAATCAACAACACAGCTAGTTAAATCAATTATGGCACAGCCATGCAGTAGAATACCATACAGCCATAAAAAAAGATCACGGAAGGTTTTTATGTTAAGACATGGTACTGGACAGTCTGTAGAATAGGGTATTATTTGGAAAAAAAAAAAGGAAAAATCATGTATGTAATTGGTCGTGCACTGAATACACCTGGGAAGATATAAAAGAAACAGAGAAGGAAAACTGGGTAGATGAGGCAGGGATGGGATCAAGACTTTTCAATGTATAACCTTTTGTACTTTCTGAACTGTTACCAATTCAAAAGGATTTGGGGCGCCTGGGTGGCTCAGTCAGTTAAGCATCAGACTTTGGCTCAAGTCATGATCTCGTGGTTTGTGAGTTTCAGCCCCCGTGTCGGGCTCTGTGCTGATAGCTCAGAGCCTGGAGCCTGCTTCAGATTCTGTGTCTCCTTATCTCTCTCTGTCCCTCCCCTGCTCATGCTTTGTCTCTCTCAAAAACAAACGTTAAAAAAAATTTTTTTAAAGGGTTTAAAAATGACACAAATGGAGAGAAGAATGACACCACCAATTAATGGCCTCGGTATCGCCACCACACTGCCACAGTATCAGACATCGGGGGCAGGAGTGGGAGGAATAACAATGTCATATAAGCCGCATAAAAGTTAGATGTGCATCACTAGACTGCACCAGGTGAGTGTGCTCACTGCCAGCTTAACAGTGACAGTCATGCTGGTTACAGGATGCAGCTGTTACTCTAGGCAGCATGTTTCCCGCTGAAAACATCTACACCGTGCAGGGGGCTCCTACTTTGGGAATATTCCTCCCCCATGGGAGGGGGGTGGTCTTCATCCCAGTCCACAGAATCCTCATCCGTCAGCACGACGATGTGGCACTCTCGCTCCCCTTTCTTGGCACAGCCCACCATGATGGGCAAGATCAACTCTTCGAGGTAGTGGTCAAACTGCTTGTGAGCACCATCATTAGACAGTTCATGCAGTAAAGCGCCTGGGGAGAGAAAATGCAGGTGAACGTCCTATCTGCCCTAGCGCAGAGATTACCGGAGTGAAAAAGACTATGAGGTAATAATGGCTGTTGTCACTGATAAGTTCCGGAGAGGTGGCCCATTTTAAAGGCAGAAATTGTTTCTTGCTCTGAAGTGCTAATTAAACTGATTTTGTTAAATGTTTCACATTCCATTACTCTTTAACTTTCTCATGCTCAATAATCCCTGAGCATTCTGAACAAGTGCGGTTTTGTTAGCTGTACAAGTCAAACCATAAACATTAATTCTACAAGAGATACAACTGCTGTCTGGGGATGACTGTAGTACCTCTTCTCAAGATGCTCTGGACCCCAATTTCATGGAGTTACAGTACCACAGAAGAGGAATAATCTAAGTTTAATGACACCAAGGGACTTGCTCTAACTGTGTGCTAAACTCAGTAGGGAAACCACAAGTCTAGAGAACTTCATGGAGTATGCAGGGAAATGTATCATGAACCTCAAAGAATAGTTTTTAAAATAACTTCAGGAAGGCTAGGAGATGATAAGAAAATGGCATTTGCAGTCAATCAGTTCTAATCCCAGCTTTAATGCTTAGAGCTTTGAACATGCTAATTTCTCAGTCTTCTCATTTGTTACATGGGGTTATCACCTGGCTTTCAGGGCTAACTGTTGTAAGAATTAAGCAAGTTCACAGCTATAAAGCTATTAGTAAACAATAACAATAATAAAAATAGGGCACCTGGGTGGCTCAGTTGGTTAAGCATCTGACTCTTGATTTCAGCTCAGGTCATGATCTCATGCTCCATGAGATCAAGCCCTGAATCCAGCCCTGCTTGGGATTCTTTCTCTCTCCCCCTCTCTCTGCCGCTCCCTCACTTGCTCTCTGTCTCAAAATAAACAAACATTAAGGGGCACCTGGATGGCTCAGCGGGTTAAAGCATATGACTTCGGCTCAGGTCATGATCTCACAGTCTGTGAGTTTGAACCCCTCATCGGGCTCTGCGCTGACAGGTCAGAGCCTGGAACCCGCTTTGGATTCTGTGTCTCCCCCCTCTTTCTCTTCCTCCCCCTGCTTATGTTCTCTCTCTCAAAAGTAAGTAAAAAACATTAAAAGAAATTTTAAAAATTAAAAAAAAATAATGATAAAAATAATTCTAAGAAGAACCCAGCCAATTTATGCTGTTTGACTTTATGAGGGAAGGCTCACTCATGTCCAAGAATCAGTATCCTTATTTATTAAAGAACTGAGACACCAGGTCCTAGGAGGGGAAGCAATTAGCTTGGTGACTCACTTGACAAGCTAGATTTAGAACCCAACACATGTTCTCTTTTGTATACTTCCTCACAGTGCTTTGAAGCATGAGAGAGGGAATGGGTTAGTATCACAATACCTGCCTCGGGCAGATGATTTTTAATTTACGCTTGAAACTCTACTAACAAAAAGTTACCAGTCAATTTCAAGCAAACTCAAAGTTCAGCGGCTCAAATGCAGCTGGGAGTGCTCCTGTACTCACTCAGATCTTGACATCGGATAGTGTTGAAGTCAAAGTTTATGCAGAGATAATCACATGTATCTCTAAGGTCTGGAATAGAGATGCCATCTGGACAATTAATGATACCAGTTTTGTAATAATCCTGTAAACAGATTAAAAATAAGAAATGAAGGCGAAGAACAAGACGAAAACTTACTTCCTCAACCCCCTATTCATTCCTAGTTCTGTTAAACTGATAGGATACTAGAACTACCACCAAGCTGGATGACTTATCAGATGGCCAAGTGGCTCCTGGCTCTCCTGGCATGCTTAATCCCAACTTGATACCTGACAGGCAAGAAGTACTTAAAAGTTACCACAATAGAAAATAAAGAGGGAAGGGCAATAACGGAACTACAGACCGAAAGTCAGTTAACAATCTGATGGAGACCTCAAGTCTTCTGACTTGAGTCTGTGCCTGCCCCTGGGGAAGAGGAGGTAACAAAAAGGCTCCTACACACCAGCACGGTTCGAAATACAGTTGCACTGATTCCTTCAGCAATCTCATACTCTCCCTTCTCATTGGGCCGAGTGAAGTTGTACTCTCTTCCTGGTCCAAACATTCTGAAAGATACCAGGCAACAATGTTACCTTCTGCAGTCCAGCTGGATTCTTCACAGAGGAGGCTGACCCCTTGACACCTCATTCAGTAAGACTCCATTCCACGTTCCCATAGTTTAAGAACTCATAAATTAAAAACACAGTGGTGGGATCCAACCCCTATTAAGAAGCTCCCTCCAGACAGAAAAGGTGGCAGCAATTGCTTTCAGCATTTGAGCAAAGGAGAAATGAAGCAGCAAGTCCTCCAGGTTCACCTGTGGTGCTTCTGGGACAGCAAATCAAGTTGGAAAATCTCTGGAGTGTGTGAGGGTTGCCTCTCAAGCCCTCCCCACCACCGAGGAACCCACCTATAAACTGGCAGCTCAAGAAGACAGGGGGTCTCACGCTCCTGACCCTTCCTGTTCTTTTCCTCCCTCAATTAGCATTACCTAGGATGCCAGTCCTCAGTATTTCTGAGTTTTGCTGTTCAAACATCTAACGTGATAGATGAATCCAGAGCGCTAGGTGTAGATGTTAATGTTCTCTGTTTCCTGATACATTTTTTTAATGCTGGAGTTCTGGGGGAAACGCCCCTCTTCCATCCGAGGAGTAGCTCTAATGATGGGAACTTCAGGTCAACTAGGCAGGGATGGTAGATACTAGGCTCATCAGTGGTTTGACATAGTTCAGAGGGGTCTGCTCTGCGCATGAACTCAGAAGTCATGAGGGCACAGGGAGATCTTCCTTTTTCTTACTCTTTTCCCATCCTTCCTCCCTCCAGTAAAACTGGCCTCACGACTTCCACCACTCCCACTGTACATCTGAGTTATGGAATGGGAAACCAGAGTGAGGGACAAGGCAGACAGTCGGGATCTTCAGCCAGCCCGACTTAAGTTTCCAACTGGGCCTCACTGCCACTTCCTTCCTGAATCTGCTGGGAACCCCTATGTTCAACGTTCAAAACTGTTATCCGCCACCCTAAATTGGCTGCTTTTCAGAGGTCTGAAAAAGACTCCAAATAACATGCTTTTCAAACCACTATACCATACAGAAGAAATCCATCTTGATAAGTGTCTTCAAAGAATGCTGACATGTTTCTGGAACATTCTGGCTGAAGTTTAGCCAAGACAGCTATGAATCAAAATAGTCAACGTGCCATGTAATCCACCCCCCCTCCCCGCCCCCCAAGTATCATCAGCGGAACCTAAGCTCAGAGTTCTCTATCTGGTAGTGACATGGATTAATGTTAATCCATTCGCAATCTCTCAGCTTGTCCCCTTGTGACTACTGGCCCACACCTGTAAGCTCACTGCCTAGGCTTATGCACACGGTATATAACCTCAGGACAGAGCAAACCCAAGCAACTCTCAGAACAGATGACTTCAGCTGACTCAGCTGATGAACCACCCAGATAAAGAATCAGACTCTCTTGTCATGGGACAACTCATTCCTAGATTCAAAGGGCGTCACCCAAGAGTCTATTAATCTATTACCCAGAAAATGCTTGCTTGCTTCTCTTGGTCACTGTTTTCAGAGCCAATCTACCTCAAAGAGCAGCCTGTGTTGAGGCTAATGCTGACTTTGAAGCGGGGGAGGGGGGTGCAATAGTGTAGTGATACCAAGACCGAGGACAGGAAGTCAAGTCTGATAAACTATAGGGCCAATTTGGAAAATGTTTTAATGTCCTAGTTTAGTCTTAATTCAGATGTCTGAGAAATATACAAGTTTGATTCTGGTTAAAAATGGTTCATCATGAATCTCTATGTATATGTTCAAATATAAATATATTTGAATAGCTGGATTCCATTTAGCCTAAAACTCAACAAATGAGTATGGTCCATTTTGATTTCTAAATCAAAGTCCTGAGTGAGGTTAGATCTTTAAATAAGATCTACTTCGAAGTAGATAAAAACCCTCAAAAGCCAAGTGTTTGTGTGTACACATACAAGTTATTGTTTTTACTCCTACCCCAATCTGCTCTTCCTCATGTTAAGGTCTGTGGTTGGCCAGAAAGAGAATCTCCTCACTCCCAGCCCAGGCTCCAAGAATACTTTCTGGACAGTGCTCCTCCTTGGCAGGCTCTTTCCATTTCCTAAACTCTAACCCTAAAATGCTGGAGGCAGGAGATGGTAAGACTACAGTCTAAAAGCAGCACAGAGGGTCGAACATGAAGAAAAGAGAGCTCAATCACGAAACAATGAAAGAGCCAGATATAAAGATTTGGCTTTGGAAAACTTGAATAGTGATGGAGACATTAGAAAACGACAGCATAATCCTCCTGCCAAGCATAACGGGCAATGGATGGCAGGTGAAATGCTCTTTAGTAAAATGCCTTTGTTCTTATGTCATGTGGAACCCATGTCTAATTCTATCTTTTATTAAAAGACAAAAGAAAAAAAACAACAACATAGATCTCACCTTAACTCTAGATCTTTGACGTGGAACTCAGAAGATTATTACTTTTGTGAGGTATACAAACTATGGGGTAATAGAAATCAGGTCTCTGACTTCTGCTTTAGAGTGAGTTTATCGAGGACTAAGGAATGCTACTCAGCAGATTATTTTCCACAGTTCTGACTGCTCAGGTAGTTGTGGGGGCTCATTTTACTATACTGGCTTTGTAAAGAAATTAAGTACATCCCCCAAATTATCAACAGATATAAGGTGTTTTACAAGCTTGCCCTCCCTGTCTCATAAAAGTATGAAGGTAGAAAAATAAGCAATCAGTGCTTCTTTTCCTCATTCTAGTGCAAGATAAACAGCAGGTATTTCTATTCATAGGGAACAGAGTGGATCTGGAAGGAAATTATCATCAATTACCTTCCCAACATGGTATCCGGATGAGCAGTGAAAATTTGTGGATTCACAACAAAACGTGTGCCATCTACAAGAAGTGTCACTTTCTCTGGCGCCTGGGAGTGAACGTTACTGCCAAAGCCCACAGTGCTGTTTCCAAATCGTTCTGGAGCCATAAAGGGTTCATGGTTCCGCTTATTCCCATTTTGGAAGCAGGAGCCTTTGATGTCTTCGGGAAGTGGCATTATGTGAGGGAACTGGAGATTTGCTGGCTGAGAGGCATAGTCAAGTGAAAGGTCTAAAAGATCATACAAACAAATCAAAATAACATGACAGCAAAAAGGCTTGGGGGGAAAATAAAACTGCTCTTCTTTAAAAAACCAACTTACCCCCCACCCCCCATTTTTAGGTGTTCACAAGCAAAAAATTCTTGCCTCGAACAAATCAAAGAAAAATAAACTAGAAACTCATATTGGATCACCCTGAGCTTTTCTCCAGGTTTGTATGTTGGGGAGGAGAGAATGAAGGCAATAATGCCCATTTTATAATAAAATGGTTAAAATTTTTTAAAGTAAACTATGTGCATGGCTTAAAAAAATTTAAACACTCAAGAATTTCTGTGGACAACCAGCAAGTCCCTACCACACTCCGTGCCCTCCCCTGTTTGTTTCACAGAGGCAATCACTTTTTACTTCCGTTTCCACTTCTAGTTCTAAATAATACTCTTATATTTCCTGTTTTTTCTTTTCTTTTTTTTTTTTTTTAAGGAAACTGCTGCCTCTGTGTGCAGGAACTATTTCATTTTCCACATTCAAAAATTTCTAAATGTTTCTAAATTTTACTTCCCAGAAGGGATGATAGTCTCTAATTGTCTAATGCATTACTTTTGCTAGAAATTCACATAAAAATGCATTTTCACTATGCACAGAAGAATCCTAACATTGCCAACACCCCATTTTTTGTAAAGGCAAGTCTTGCCCTCAGCAGAAAGGTTCCACTGCAAGTGGCCTTGGGTTAGGATTCATTCCCAGAACCTCAGTTTTCTATCCTAGTATCACCAAAGAGTCATTTTAAGTAATTTATTTAATTTTCCAAACCTTGTTCATTTCTGTAAAATGAAAATAATGTTCACGCCACCTCCCTCACAGGATTATTTTATCAACTGAAATAAAGTATGTGAGAGCACTTCAAAGTGTGTTAATACTGTATCATGCAAAAAAGGCTTAAAACTAAATGCTGTAGCTGAAATCTGGATGTACACAGAAGACAATCAGGGGAAAGTATTTATAAAGGATTGCCATAGGATTCTTTTAAATTGGCAGTTCTCCTAATATATTTTAAGTTAAAAAAAAGTTTTTTAAGGAAAAAATTCAAACATACCAAAGCACAGAGTTAACAATATGCATATCCTGACACCTAGATTTGACAAATTAACACTTTTCTACATTTTCTTCAAATCTTTTTTTCCCCCCAAATCTCCCATTCCTCATGTACTTTAAGTTTGTACACAATAATTCACGAACATGATTACTGCCCATGACCTCTGGGAAATGAGTCTGACTTTGGGCACTTAGATAACCAAATAAATTGTGACCTAGAGAACACTCACTCCCCCCACCCCCACTCCATTTGCTTCTAGAGAAAAGGAAACCAAAATCTAGACCAAAAACCTATTGAGGATTCACGTCCTACAGCTTTTGACAAATTTTCAATGTGGCCCTGTGTCTGCATACCAAGAGCCAAGCTTCCACAAAATCCATAGGCAAGCTTACAACAAGAGAACACTTTAATCACCAAGACAGGCTTTCACATTCAAAGCGCTGTTCTAAAAACTGAAAGTAGGTACCTACACCACAAATTCAGATTTTAGAATGCTCGATTCCCTCCCTGCCCGCTGCCCTCTCCCCTGCACCCCCTCCCAGCAACGAAGCAATTTAACTCGGGCTGATTCCTGAAGGACACCTCAAGTTGCACCCAGCATAAATGGGTGAGTAGGAAAAGAAACTCACTGCACAAATTCTCCCTGACGGTACACTCTAGGATGGCAGGCACACTCTGCTCCTCTGGCAGCTAAAACATGTAGAAGAGCACGGCGCTGGTCAGAAAGACACAAGTTCAAATCCCAGTCCCCTAACTCCCAGCAGTGTGAACCGGAACAAGTTTTCTAAGCTTCTGAAGCCTCACTTTTCTCATCTGTACAAGGATTAATCTAAGCAGAGATCAGCAAACTTTCTGTAAAGGCCAGAAGGTAAATATTTTGGGTTTTGTGGGTCATGGTCTCTGTCACTGTAGCAGGAAAGGAGCCAAAGACCATATGTAAACAAATAGGCATCATGTAAACATGATGGCTGTTATTTAAAATTTTTATTTGCAAAAATAGGCAGTGGTCTAGATTTGCCACCCTGTATTGAAAAAAAAAAAAATGTATGTAAAGTTCCTAGCACAGTGAATGCTCAATAAACTGTAACTGAT
The DNA here is from genome assembly GCF_018350215.1 of Panthera leo. Lineage (NCBI taxonomy): Eukaryota > Metazoa > Chordata > Mammalia > Carnivora > Felidae > Panthera > Panthera leo. The sequence goes on along the minus strand of NC_056683.1, from coordinate 34,831,767 downwards.
ATTATTAGTGTTGCCACTGTCTTTATTAAAAATTAAGAAGAACCTAACAGTTTATCAAGAGCCTGCACGTCCAATAACTAAAAAGTCTTTTGGTCTCATGAAGTAAGAAGATTATTAATATCCCTGTCTTCCAGATTAAGAAAGCAGGGCTCAGAAAGATTAAGCAGCTCATCCAAGGTTACAGATGATAGTAGCAGAGCTAGAATTTGAATGTGTCTTCTGACTCGGAATCCAAGACAATCTTTCTTATACTATCATTGCCACATTAGATATGCTGGACTGATTAAGTGGAGATTTTTTGTGATGGTCAGCTGTATAGAGCTGTGATATGTAAGCTAAGCCAATTGGCTGGATATTTTATTTGGGTAAAGAATATGCATGCCTTCTGGGTAGAGTGGATGCTCAGATGTTGGAAAGCCCACCAAATGAAGTCAAGATCTAAGCGTCATACCATCGCTCCTGGGGCCTAGAGGATAAGTAAGGTTCTGAAGACCAGAAGAAGCCAGGCTATTTGTTTCTTTCTCTTGTGCCGCAGCTGGGCTTTCATCCGTCAGGCAGCCAGCCTCCTGCCGCAATAACCTGTCGCTCTCACTGCCACGGTGAACATTCATCCTTGGATTCTGTATCCTGAACTGTCTGCTTGACCAGAAAAAAATCCTAGAAGACAGGAATATGCAGGATTTAGAACGCTCTCAAAACAGATTTCCAAGGACTTCCAAGGAAAGAAAGCCAAACTAGAGAACTCACCAAAAGCTCTCAGTCTTGTTCTGAGAAGAAATGACATCTTAAACATTTCTGTAATTTTATACTTACAGGAATTGAGCTTATTTAAATGGTCTTTACCACATCACTAAGAATATAAGCATGTTGATAAACTTGTTACTTGGGAGTAATTTTAAGCTGTATCCAAAAACAGATATCAAATCCACAGTTTTGGCCACAATCTTGATCAATACTACAAAGTAAATGGTAGTGCAATAATTTGATGATGTTTATATCACAGACACAAAAGAGGGGAAGAATCCAACTGGTCAATTAAAGAAAACCTGCCTCTATTCAAAAACAATTGAGACACATATGTTCCTGCAACAATTAAGCAATAGGAAACAAAAACAAACAGCCATAATACTCATGGGAGTATTATGGGAGTACTCAAGCAAAATCTGACTTATCGTGCTCAAGTTCTTCTTTATAAGTTCTCTCTTTCTGCACCTATCCTCAACCCTAGCCCCCACCTCAAAATTACATGAAGACGTCACTGGCGATAAGGCTAACTCTCTCCCAAGCAGTGCACAGTCATGACCGAGAACACATAATGAGCTACGGCCACGTGCAAGGCATTTGCTGATCAGGCAGATGTGGGGGGCGGGGGAGGGCAGTTCAGGAGGCTTCATACCTTTCTTCCAGACAATCAAGCCCTGCAGCCCTTCCATCCTTGAGGGATGCCCAGCTACTCGAAACATTTCTGAAGTTCACCCTACTTATTAGCATTTTCAGTTTATACTGTACTGATTTCCACTTGGTGTTCTGGTAGAAGAATCCTCTTTCATCACTACCAATTTTTATGCAAATGGACTGCATGCTAACACCAGTTCAGGAAGAAGTTAGGTCACTAAAGGCAGTAACATGTAGAGGTTAAAAAAGATCCCCAGGGACTGGTAAACTCAAAACCACCACTGCTCTCAAGTTTGATTCAGAAAGGCCAAAATCAGGTCTACTGAACAGGATAAGAAAAGGATATAGAACTGGGAAGAGCATTACTGCCAACAATGGAAAGACCAAAAGGGGGGTTGCTTCTTTAAGCTTAACAGGTTTTGAATGGCAATGTTTCCACTGAGCAGTACAGATACTGCTTCTCAGCTCTTCCACTAGCGGCTCAAGAACCAAGTTCAAACTTCTCTTTGTTGCTCTCCTAAAGACCTCCTGGACCAAAGATGGTAAGCCTGAATAAATCCATCTCTTGAGAATCTGCACAGACTACACTGTATAAATTACTTCATTTATTCCTTAAAATGTGTGAAGAACAGTCACATTACAATGGAATAGTTTGAAAACAGTTTCTTCCTAGTGGAATCAGGGCTCAAAATGAAGTTTAACTTGTATATAATGAATTGAATTAATACACAGCAGGATGGAATTGAAACTTAGCAAGTTAGGCATCTCCAATGAGGTAAAAGAAAGTAGCCCTCTGAGCACTTAACAGGCATTTTACTTGCATTTAATTTTTATTGCAAATAATACATGAATATTTCCCTTCTTAAAAAGGATGCTTTGGGGCGCCTGGGTGGCTCAGTCAGTTAAGCGTCCGACTTCAGCTCAGGTCACGATCTCGCCGTCCGTGAGTTCGAGCCCCGTGTCGGGCTCTGGGCTGATGGCTCAGGGCCTGGAGCCTGCTTCCGATTCTGTGTGTGTCTCTCTCTCTGCCCCTCCCCCATTCATGCTCTGTCTCTCTCTGTCTCAAAAATAAATAAACGTTAAAAAAAAATATTAAAAAAAAAAAAGGATGCTTTGATCATCATCCCCAATCCCAATCACTTCTCCATATCACAGCTTGCTGGTTTGAATCCTTTTGACTTTACAAAAATGAATTTATACTCTACAGATATGCTGGTAAAAGCATATGGTTTCAAAAGAACACACAAACTATATACTATACATCCATCATTCTCATTCTGTAATGTTTTTCTAAATTACTGTTCTTGAGATGCATCCATGTTGAAAGATCAAGATCTGGTTCATTCCTTCTTCTTCTTCTTTTTTTTTTAAAGAGAGAGGGAGAGAGCCAGTGAGGGAGAGGGGCAGAGGGACAGGCAGGGAGGAAGGGGGAGGGGGGAGAAAGGGGGAGATGGAGAAGGGGAAAGAGGGAAAGGAGAGGGGGAGGGGGAAAGAGAGGGGGAGGGGCAGAGGCAGAGAGAGAGAGAGAGAGAGAGAGAGAGAGAGAGAGAGAGAATATCGACCATGGAGCCTGATGCAGGGCTCGATCCCACAACCCTGGGATCATGACCTGAGCGGAAATCAAGAGTCAGATGCTCAGCCGACTAAGCCACCCAGGTGCCCCAGTTCCTTCTTAACTGCTGTAGAATAGTCTGATTCCACTCTTCTATCCATGAATATTTAAGCTGTTTCTTAACTATTACAAACAATGCTTCAACGAACAAGATTAGAGTATACTATGAAGCTCCAAGAAAGGACCCAGATTACAGACTTCTCCCAAATGTATCTGGCGTCAGAACTCCTTTTTTCAAGAAATCATCTCAGGATTAAAGCTTAGTGGCACACACTAAGAAATTACCTAATGCAACATTTACCCAAAGTCTCCTATGAAGTAATTCCTCTGTAATTCTAGAATGACAGAACAAAACTTTGAAACCTGAAGAGTTAACTAACACCAAGTTTTCAACATACACCAGAGCAACCACTTTAAACATACTACTACTCCCCTTCCAGGATTGGTGTTTCATTCAACTTTGAATTTATGTTTTCAATGCCTATCATGGTTCAATTCTGTAACCATCCCCCAAATGCATCTTGGTCCTTAGAACAGATCTAGGAAAAAGGAAAAAATAAATAAGCAAAGCACTTCAATAATATAGTCTCTATTGCTACAAAACTATCTTTGGTCAAAACACAGTCCTAAAAGTCACAGCAACATACAATTACGAAAACTAAAGGATCATGACACCCCCTGGCACACTTAACAGTAAATGAAGAGACTGCTTCAGAAAAGAACTAGGAGTCAGAAATATATTAATAACAGAACTCAGACTATATAGCCATTAAGCGGAGAAAACTTAACATCCAACAAGCTGGCTGAAGCTTCACTTCCACACAGTATGGGAGAGCATTTTTATACACTGTAAAGAACTACGCAAATATATTTATTATTTATATCATAGACCTCGCATGAAGGCCCATTCTTTGTTAAGTCTTCATTTTGCTGACCTGGAACAGCATCATAATCTCCCATCTTGGAAAATTTACATACAATCTTTGATGGTGGAAGTATCTCCACATATTCCTTACACCTTAAAATGGACACACCACAGTTTCTCCTTAGAACATAATCATCTCGAGTATTAATCCAAAATAACCTCTAGATAATGTCTATGTATTTTTTTCTTACTTGCAATTTCCTCTAACCAATTATTTCTGAAGAATGTAAGATAATTACATGGATCACTGTGCCATTAAGTTCAATATCTTGCCACTGAACTAGTCAACATTTTTTGAATAGATTTTAAAATCTAGTTGTAAAGTGGTCAGGGGCAAACAACCCTAATATGGATCTATCTCAAAAGCATAATGCTTTCAGACTGTTAATGGTACAAAGGTATGATTTTTTTTTTTTTTTTAATTTGAGAGCATCCAAGCACGCATGTGCAAAGCAGGACAGGGGCAAAGAGAGAAGGAGAGAGAGAGATCCCAAGCAGGCTCTGCACAGGGGTTCAATCTCATAAACCGGGAGATCATGACCTGAGCTGAAATCAAGAGACACTTAACTGAGTGAGCCACTCAGGCATCCCACAAGGGTATGATCTTTTAAAAGGTAGTATCCTTTTTTTTTTTTTTTTTTAATAACTTCAGAGTAATCTGGGTGGTGATAAGGTAGGATGCCACAGAATTTGCTACATAAACCAATCTACCCTTCACCTGTACTCTAGAAATCAGATTTAGAAAGTAGTCACATCTGTGCCAAACCTTCATTTCAAACAAATCCCAGTCTTTTCCATCTGTTCTTTAAAAAAAAATTTTTTTTAATGTTTATTTATCATTGAGAGACAGAGCATGAGCATGGGAGGGGCAGAGAGAGGGGGAGGGAGACACAGAATCCGAAGCATGCTCCAGGCTCTAAGCTGTCAGCACAGAGCCCGACACAGGGCTCAAACTCACAAACCGTGTGATTATGACCTGAGCCGAAGTCGAAGTCGGAGGCTTAACCCAACTGAGGCCCTCTGTCCATTCTTATGTAAAAACCACTATGTTCCTTTAACTATTTTAATCACCTATCATTGACTTTGGCCTAGTTACATTATGTTTTTCTATTTATGCATAGTAATAACCCTGCTAATGTTTTCTATTAAAGGTGAACAGATTTTCCATTTTGCTTCACATACATTCTCGGGTGATAGCCAGAAGGGTAACAGTGAGGGCAGTGGGAGACAAGAGAGGTAGAAGATAATCTAAAATATCTACATGATCACCTTCTAAGATATCATTAACTGGTAGCAAAGAGGTTACCATTTTCGGAATGTACTCTGGGTGTATGTTTTTTTTCCCCCAAAGTTTGTATTTATTTTGAGAGAGAGAGAGAGAGAGAGCACGGAGAAGGGCACAGAGGAGAGGAAGAGAGAGAGAATCCCAAGAAGGCTCTGCACTGTCCGTGCAGAGCTGGATGCGGGCTTGAACTCATAAAATGCGAGATCATGACCTGAGCTGAAATCAAGAGTCGGACGCTTAACCAACTGAGCCACCCAGATGCCCCTCTGGGTATATATATTTTGAAACAACTTCTATTGAAGCTTTTCTGTCATGTTCTATTCACCCCCTTTGCAAGTATGACCCTAATGTTCCAATCTCAGAAGAAATTCAGTCTTCTATTTAAGGAATTCTGGTTTTCCTTTTTCCAGATTATTTCTAAGAATACTGAATAAGACCATTCCAGTCTTAAGCCCATATAAACTCTATTCTTAACATTCTAAATATCAGAGTTTCCTACATTGTTTCTCAACCCATAAGAATTTAGCTGTTTACATGAGCAAAGAAAGAGACCCCTGTTAGTAAATTATTTCCACTGGGTCCTCCCTTCACATGTATGTACCTCCTTGAACTCTGGCAGACTGGTGAGGCATGAATAACTTCTTAGAGATCTCTTGGTACATTTCTCTCCAAGTGTGATCTTCCATTATGGCTCTACTTTTTATAACTGTGGCCCTGTGCAGGTTCCTAAATCTGAGTCTCAATTTCCTCACTTGACAAAAAGGAAGTAACTGTTAGCCACACCGGGTTGATATAAGGAGTAAATCAGCACTTAGTACAATGCCTGGCACGTAACATTCAATAAACGTTGATTATTGTTTTATTCCCAAATCAGGGAGTCTACAAAGAAATTTTACAAACCTAATCTATTTGGTACTGAAACAACCCCAGGAGAGATGCTTTAATTATCCTCACTCAAACTGGGGGTGGGGATGGAAATCAAGTTTTAGAGAGGTTAGCCAATTTGCCCCAAATCCTAACTCTAGCTAAGAGGCAAAGGTAGATTCTAAACTTAGGTTCTTGGATTCCCATATTCTTTCCATCCAATCACACTGCTTCCCCCGAACCATCTTGCCTTTCATCCATTACTGATTATAGAACTATTGTTTGTCACAAATGAAAGAGAAAGTCAGTAATATCCAGGGTCATAGCTGCTGTTCTTAACATGTAGGAGTTATGGTAGTAATGTAAGAATCCTGTAATAGAATGGTTATATTTTTCCATGAAATAGCATTGTTAGTACTTCACTACTTATAAAAGCCATTAAGTACTCACTGAAAAAATTTCAGTCAATATACAAAGACAGCAATACTTTAAAAATCAACAAAGCTGTGAACTCTTTGCACATGTTAACTCTGGGCATCTCCCCACTATATTCTTGGAATAAACTCCTAGAAGTAAAACAGATATGGAAAAAAGTAAATAATTTTTAAGTTTTGATAGGTACTGCCAGACTGTCCTCTATAAATATACCAGTTTAAACTCTTTCCAGCAGCATGGAGCATCCATTCTCTAGAACCCTTGCTAACAGCGTTTCAGTTTTCTTCATCTTTGCTAATCTGATAAAATTACATTAAAATGAGCTATCATAGTTCACTTAAAACTTTCATCGATACTTCTAAAATTTCACCTTTGAAAGCCTTAGAAGTTTTGAGTGGGTGGGGAAAGACAACCCTGCTGGGTAGGTATTAGGTAATAGCCATGATCTATTCACATCCAGTTTTTCAGGCTTGACTAGAATCACTGGATATTTCCCATGACTTGCTCTCATTTCCCTGGATGTCTGTGAGAGAACAAGGTATAATCGTACAAGACCACCCACAAGATAAGCAAAGCAGGTTCTGACTTTGGCTTCATTATTAACTAGCCATGTCACCAAAACATTCTATAAGCTTCATTGTTTTCATCCATAAAAACAGAGGATGGTACCTGCCATTACTAAGCTAGACAAACCTTTCTCAAATAGGATGCACGGAAAAGCTCTCAAAAATCACGAAGCACTATACAAAAGACAAGTGATAAACGCGGAGATTGATGTGAATCTCCCTTGAACAACTGCTTAGTTAGCATTTATTTAGCTCTCTAAGCTCATCATGCTCATCCTCCACTTTTGGATATACTTACTATGTTTTATTGTATGATTCTACTGATTTCAGTTACCTTTGTCATTCTGATTCAGTGAAATCACACCGTGTACTGTTTCTGGAATTCTACAAATTATTTTTTGCTTCAGTTGCCTAACTTCATTTGCACTTGACCTTCTGTGTCTTTCCATTTTTCTCCTCAGGAAGATACCACATCCTCCTCTTCTATCGTCAAACTGTCTTTTCTTTAGCTTTTTTAGTCCTGCAGAATTTTAAAAAACAAAGAATAATCCTGCACACAGGTAGTACAGGTTTATTGTTCCTGGCAGAAATACCGAAAAGACAAAAATCACCCATAATTCTTCTTCCAGAATTTCCTAAGCATAAACACATAAATATTTTTTTATTTTTCACAATTTGAAATTCTGTAAATACTATGCTACATTTCTCAACATAACATGATTTTGGCTGTAGGTCAATAATCACACTCTTACATCATTTTCAATGGTACATATTATTCTGTTACATGGTTATACCAAATTTCACTCAACTGATTTTGTGTTTTATTGTTTCTTTTTTTTTATAATCTTTAACCCATATAGAATCTGTTTTGTATATAGCATGAGATAGGGATCTACCAAAATTCAAATGGTTAACCAATTAACTGCGTTAATGTATTCTGAAGAGTCCATTTTTTCCATACTGATTTGAGGTGTCACCTTCATCAAATACTGACATATGATAAATGCTTGACCTGGTTTTTACACTCTGTTCCACTGATTCATCTATTTCTGTGCCAATGTCATGTATAATTTCAGTTTAACAATCTTGCCATCATTTTTCTATGTCACTTATCTGGAAGTTCTAAAATGATATTTCTAAGTTGTCAACAGGGAAATGTTTTCTTCTGACTTTTAAAATTATGTCTAAACTATTTATGTTTTTTCTTCAATGAGTAATATATTTTATTAATTTAGAATTACTGTGATAAGAGTCCTAGAACATTACATTTAATGGATAGAGGTTGTACACAGATTCTCTGTACTAGTTTGTTACCCAGAATGTAGCTTTGTTCCTTTTTTTAAAAGATTTTATTTTAGTATTTTTTAAACGTTTATTTATTTATTTTTGAGAGAGAAAGAGCAAGCAGGGGAGGGGCAGACAGAGAGGGAGAGAGAATCCCAAGCAGGTTCTGCACTGTCAGGGCAGATTCCGAAATGGGGCTCGAGCCCACGAACTATGAAATCATGACCTGAGCCTAAATCAAGAGTCAGATGCTTAGCCAACTGAACCACCCAGGTGCCCTAAAGATTTCATTTTTTAAGCAATCTCTACACCCAACGTGGGACTCAAACCCACAACCCTGAGATCAAGAGTTGCATGCTCCACCAACTGAGCCAGCCAGGTGCCCCTGTTTGTTCTTTTTTTATAGGAAGTAAAAACTTGCTTTACCTAAAAAGATAACTGCCATAACTCATTCCAATGAAATATTAAAAATGTATGGATAACTGAAACTATTAATACTAATTTTGCTGTTTATTGTTGAGACAATGTTTAATCAAATTTTTAATTCAAAAGTAAAACGTAAGTTTACTTCAGCTATTTTAACACATACAAATACATTATATGGATTAAAGATAGATTATGCAGTCTAGGTTAATATTGCAGCTACACCAGAAGACTGCTTCTGTGCAGAAAAAGAACTTATGATACTGTACTTCTTGAATACTGGTCAGTACATGCCCTTCTTATATACTCTCCCTATGAGCCTATGCAACTGTTTAACCCCTAGTAAACATCAACCCTTCTCCCCTAACTGCTTTATCTTGTTTAGATTTCTTTTTTAATTTTCTTTTAATGTTTATTTTTGACAGAGAGAGAGAGAGCATGAGCAGGGGAGGGGCAAAGAGGGAGGGAGACACAGAATCTGAAGCAGGCTCCAGGCTCTGAGCTGTCAGCACAGAGCCTGACATGGGGCTCGAACTCACAGATTGCGAGATCATGACCTGAGCCGAAGTCGGACGCTCAACTGACTGAGCCACCCAGGCGCCCCTTGTTTAGATTTCTTTTCAAAGAACTGATGCTATAAAATGTTTTCCCATTTACCATACCATTTCTTCACAAAGTCTCAAATTAAGGGAAGCTATATTTAACCATACCCTATCTTGCCTCTCCCATATTTGCCAGCAAGTGCTTTGAAGCTAGACTAAATAGTTTGGTTTGTGATTCCACCACTTATTAGCTACGTGAATCTGGGCACATGACTAACTTCTTGAGATTCCATTTTCTCATCTGTAAATTAATAATACCATCTATTTGGAAGAGCTATTTTAGGGATCACAAATACTTCAGATCAAGTACGATCTGTGGCATATGGTAAACACTGAAAAATTGTTAGCTGTTACTATTATTCATATATTCAAACCTAGCTTCAAGCTTATAAAAATCATACTCATAAAAGTTTTAATCTCTGCTTGTTTCTCCTTTTTTGCATTATTACCTAGCTACCACATTATCCCTCATTTCAATTCCAATACTAACAACCCCTTTATTTATCTGTGTATCTGTATTTTTTTGTTAAGTACTGGATTCTGAATATGTCTGTTTGCAGAGGTAATGAAATTCATTTATGATTCCACTGGTAACTCTTAATTTCAAATATTTACCGATAACAGACATGTTATTTTTGTAAACCAAACCTCTAATTTTATAACTAAAACCTAGACAGCTTTCAAATGAATCTTTTGAATTGACTAAGCACTTTTATCAGCTAGGTTATTTTAATCTCTCAGAATTTAGAGAAGTTTCTGGTAACCTCTTCAGACTGTCAACAAATTAGCAAACATATATAGTCAGCATGTATTTACCAAACATCTACTGTGTGGAACACACATAACACCGTGCCAGCAAAAAGGGGCAAAGGACTGTGGAACACCTTCAGGGCTGATCCTAAGCTCCCATGCTGGTTAGGTGGGAATATGTGAAAAAGATAAATAAATTTAACTAATACATACAGAATAAGCGGTTCTAACCCTTGGTTTGATTGTCAGGCCTATCTTCCCAGAGTATATTAACATAGGCTCATTGTGGGGTCCAGCAGTTCGTAATTTTTTCTAAAAAGTCAACTTAGGCGGCTCTCATATGCATTTAGGTTTGGGGATCATAAAAGAAACATAAAAGTCATAAAAATTCATATGAGAAAATCACCTCTAGCTGGTGTGCTTGGGAAAAGGAAGTCTTTATCAGACAAAATCTACACAGGGCTCTGAAGAGATTTTCTCCCCAGTTTTTGGACACTTCAAATCTTCAGGAAAATAGAAAAATCATTACAATCAGTACACAGGTGTATACCCCTCAGATTTACCAATGATCATCCTGCCTCATTTGGGTGCACTTTGCATTCCTTCCCCCTCCACAGATTTTCCAAATCACCTGAGAATTACAGATATCACACTTCATCCCTAATACTTCAGTATGCACAGTCTAAGAATTACAACATTCCCCTACAAAACACAACAGTACCATTTTCACATCTAAGAAAATGGACAATTCCATAATCTCAACACATAATCCATAATCAAATTTACTAATTTGGTTTCATATTTTCTTTTATAGACTTTTCTGGGGATCCATAATTAAGGCTTGTTTCTTGCATTTTTTTAAATGTTTTATTTATTTTTGAGAGAGAGAGAGAGAGACAGAGTACGAGTGGGGGGAAGAGAGACAGAGACAGAGAGAGAGAGAGAGAGAGAGAGAGAGAATATGAGAATGAGTCCTGGGGCGCCTGGGTGGCGCAGTCGGTTGAGCGGCCGACTTCAGCCAGGTCACGATCTCACGGTCCGTGAGTTCGAGCCCCGCGTCGGGCTCTGGGCTGATGGCTCAGAGCCTGGAGCCTGTTTCCGATTCTGTGTCTCCCTCTTTCTCTGTCCCTCCCCCGTTCATGCTCTGTCTCTCTCTGTCCCAAAAATAAATAAAAAAAAAATTAAAAAAAAAAAAAAAAAAAAAAAGAGAATGAGTCCTAAGCAGGCCCCAGGCTCTGAGCTGTCAGCACAGAGCCCAACACGGGGCTCAAACCCATGGACTGTGAGATCATGACCTAAGCCGCTCAGAAGCTTAACCAACTGAGTCACCCATGTGCCCCTAGTTGTCCCAAATTTTTTAATCTCGTATAGTCCCTCCCTCCATATTTTTTTTAAAATGAAATTTACATTTTAAAAGAGACTAGGTCAGTTCCAACATCCTGGATCTGTTTCCACACAAGTAAAAAATTTTCTCCTATGTGTCTCAACAAGAATACTACACAGATGGCAGCTGTATCCTTCCAAATGCCATCACATTAGAGACATAACGCCACCATACCCTACTATAGGGGAAAAGCTTGGCCACTTGGTTAAATGGTGACTATAGATCTCTCCCCGCTGTAAAGAGAGATGTAATACTCTCCCAATAACCTTTCACCCAGTGGTTTTGGCAATCTACTGATGATTCTTGCCTGAGTCAGTTATTACATTTGGGACTACAAAATGAGGGCTAACTGTGTTGTTCCTCCTACATCTACTGTATAGCAGCCTTCCATGAAGTGCAACTATTTCTACACTTTTCCTTTATTTCTCCCTTTTAAGTATCATTATGAACTCAAAGATTTGTTTTAATCTAGTGTATTATAATCCATTACCATGATTTTTTTTAAAACTGTCCCCAATTTTTGGTTTAAACTGTCCCAGATATGGCTAGTGGGGTTCTCTTCAAGCCACTGTCTGTCATTTTAACACAATTCTATGTGCTTTTGAGGCTACTTCCGGCGTAAGATTTCTCCAAGCGCACCTTTTACCATCTCTGCCCCAGACCTGGAATCAGCCACTTTGCCAGGAGCCTTTGTTCCTTTCAGTGGGCAATGGCATTTATAAATCAGGATCTGAGCACTAACTGTCCTCACAGCTACTGGGTTGTCACTGCTTCTAGGCCATTTCAGTAGATAAAGCTGGGGACTTTTTTGTTTTTTTTAAACAAGCAAGAATTTACACTGATACTTTCAACTCAAATTCAACACTATAGTTTTTCTTTATATTAGCATCTTTTCCCTTACAATGAAAATCTTGGTTCATAAACTAGTTTCAAAATTATAATATCAACATTATTACTCACAATAAACATACTAAGTTTTAAGTCTACGGGGGGGGGGGGGGGCAGTTCTTTTTGTCCTTTTGGCAATCTACTGATGATTCTTGCCTGATGTATTATCAGTATGATATGTTCAAGTTATTTTTTCTCTGTATGTCCTATAGGTTAGGTTTATTTCTCTCTACACTTACTATGTAAAACATTTACATGGTTTAAGTTACAGTGTTACCAGAAAGGAATGTTGAGAGAAGTGTTTTTCCTTTCCCTTTTCCCTCCAATCTTTCCCCATCTATTCCCTACAGATAACCAGTTTTATTAATTTCTGTTTATCCTTCATGTTTCTCTTTGAAGAAATTAGGATAAAATGTGTATATACATATAAATTCTTAATTCCTCTTTTTCTTATACAAAAGATGGAACACCATATCCAATCCTGTCCTTTGCTATTTTTACTTAACAATATATCCTGGAATTCACTCCAAAGGAGTGATTAGAAACCAGCCTCATTCTTTTTATTACTATGTAATACTCCACTCTGCAGATGTTAATATGTAGAACTTTGGTAGAGAAAAGAGGAAAGGGCAGGCCAGATAGTGCAGATGGCATAGAACAGGCAGGAAAGTAAAAGTGAACAAGGCTTTATTACTACATAAAATGGGGTGGGTGGGAGACTAATCAGGCTAGAGTGAAGGGTTAATGTGAAAGGGTGGGGAAATCAGGTTCACCATCATATCATACAACTCCAGGGAACCCCATGTATACCATCATCTAAGAAGCTATACAATGCACAACTTAGACGACTATACATACTGGCCCTGGGGAAGTTGAAAAACACGATGGAGCCAACTTATGGGGGCCTTGAATTATAAAGTAAAATAGAATTTTGTCTTGTAGCCAAAGTTTTTACATATGGAAGGCTCATGTTCAATATGTTTGAAGATAAATGCTTCAAGATAAATACAGCCACAGATGGACTGGAATAGTTAAAAGAAGAGGCTATTGGAATTGTCTAAGTGTGAAATAACAGGATCTCAATAGGTTATTGTCAAGAAGGGTAGTACTTAAGACATAGTCCTCCCTTCATACAAAGAGCTTACAATCTAGTTGAGAAAAATCAAAACACGAGAGTTATACAAAACAGAAAAGTGGCATTTTTGGAATAAGAGACCTAAGTGATTATATTGTCCAGTGGTTCTCAGGTCTAACTGATAATCAGAGTTACATAGAAGAACCTATTAAAAACATATTCTTGGGCCCCATTCCCCAGAGATTCTGATTCAGTAAGTCTAGGGTAGGATCTGAGAATGAATTTTTAATAAGCTCCTCAGGTGATCCTGTAGACTAGCTATGTTTGGGAACAAATGATTTAGTATAATCTTTCATTTCATGGATGAGAGACTGAAGCACAACAATATTCTTTTTGAAGAATATTCTAGGAGACTTACAATCTTGGGGTAGAGAGGCCTTTATAATCAGGACCAAAAACCCAAAAGCTAAAAAAGAAGAGAAAGACACATGTGATTACAAACCCCCTCCCAAAAACAAGAAACTAAAAACTTTTGTATGGCAAGAGATCCTATAAAAAATAGATTTGAAAAATCGTATTTGCAACATACTACACAGAGTTATCACAATATTCAATGAGGGGTTATAAAAATGCATGAAACTAACCCAACAGAAAAATGGGCAAAGGATGGAAAGAGAGACATACCCAAAAGAGAGCTGGTGAAGCTGTATTAATAGCCTACAAAATAGAATTTAAGGCAAAAAACCGCACAAGTTGGAGAAGACATAAAATTCAAAGACGTCTATTGGCAGAACCACTTCTGTTCCTCATTTCTTCTATCTTGGAAGAAAGCCACAATGAGAGAAGAGATGCAGGAGAGAAGAGGACATGCCAATTCCATGGAAAGGCTGGAGCTGATTCCTTCCCTTTTCTTTCCTTCTCCCCTATGAACTGCTGAGGCCAGGCTAACAGGCAGGCAGATAAAAGCACAACGACAGTAGTGACAAGATCATAATTGCTCGGACAGATTTTCCTGTCTTTTCTACTTGACATCCCCAATTTACTGCCCTCAGTACCTTTTTGTCAATATACCTTACATCCAAGAACAGGTTTTATGCACCAAGAGGCTATATTATAGTTACTTGGATTTAAATTAAGACTTAAGACCTTGTGTTCAACTTGTAACTAAGACTGCCCTTACTTTCTGTTACAAATTTATCAAGTTAAAAAAAAAACTACTATACTGGAAACAAAAAGATTTAAACAATATAATAAAAAATCTATACTTACCACCCAGTTTAAAATACAAAATATGACAATACAGTTGAATCCCCTATAACCACTATCCTAAGTTTTGTGTTTCCATCAAAGATTTCAAACTATATCTACAATCTTAACGTATTTTCTTTTTTTGTTCTAGCACTTTGATTGCCTACCAAGCAAATCTTCAAGTAATGAAAAAACTGGTAAATCTAAAAAGTGAAACTGATGAATTCTAGTGTATCTCAAGAAGTTCTTAAATATCTAAACAGCAAAGTTTTCTTACATCCTTAAATTAATAATTGAATCTAAAACCTAATTACTCAAGAACACATTTTACATTAGGATCACAAATTAATCAGCTGAGGCTATTCAATATGTCAAATTACTACAAGCCCTACATCTTAAGTACAGATGGCCATAAACTTTATTCACACATATCTCGTATCACATATGGTTCTAAGTCCTTTATAAATGTTATTTAATAGTCACAGAATTTTATGAAGTAGGTGCCATTATTACCCTCATTTTATAGGTGAGGAAACTGAGGAAGAAAGAGGCTAAGGAAAGTTCTCACAGTCACACAGCTAATAAATAGTGGCGCCAGGCTTCAAACCCAGGCTTCTGGCTTCACAGTCTACTGTTACCATCATGTTATGTTACCTCTCCTTATAGGGCTGATTTACTTCACGATTTCTACGTAAACTGTATAGGTTTAGAAATATAATTCCAAGCCCAAGATCTACGGCTTGGGCATACAACCTTTCTGTGCCAATAATGGGCATATCTAGCACCTTTTCTGTTTAAATAGTTGCTAGGAGAGGACTTCTGTATTACCTAAAAACTGGATAAATGAAATTCTGTCATTTCTACACACGGTGTTTCCATCTTTTGATTGGATTCAACGAGTTATGGTCATGCTAGTGACACCTTTATGCTAAGAACAATCCATGGCACATAACAGATCAGGCAAAGTCTATGACTCCTAAGAAAAAGCCAGTCAACATATTATGGCATCTCTGGGGTGAGTTCCCTAATGTCCAGGACACTCTTCTGCTTGCTAAAAACCTAAAATCCTATAAAGGAAGAGATACACAAGCTGTTAAAGATTACTTATACAAACTTCCAGGAAATATCAAAGCAATATGCTATTAGCAATAAGGTCTTGAAAAGAACAGTACAAGCCAGTGCAATTAAAAAATTTAAAGATGTATTAGTCAACAGAGTAGGCCATTTTACAGGAAAAAGCTAAGTGTGTGTATGGCAAGAAAGTGTGTATATGAAGGTCTTGGGGACAGACCCATGGATCAGTACTATAGCTATAGATCATGTTGAAAACTCTGGAGACAATCCAAAATCATTGTGTGAGATGGTTCAAGGCCCAGTACCAATTAGTGTCAAAGTTTTTCCTGAATACTTAGCAGAAATTATAACAGTGCAGCGCACGCGCACGCACACACACACACACACACACACACACACACACACACACAAATTACTCCGGTTCAAAGACACTTGACACTGACCGAGACATCATCAATCCGCTAATAGCTTTTTAGGAAAAAGAAACACTAGCATATTAGATACATATGTGATTTTAATATACATCAGGATTTCAAAAATATTGAAATGTGAAGGATTACAGTATATATTAGTGTTATGTTTTCTTGAGAAGGACTATCCTTTGTACCTAAGTTACACCTGTAATTCTTTTTTGATATTAAATGCTTTTTCTTTTATGAAAGAATGGTGACAGAAAATCATGGCCAGATTTCTTTTTAAATGGGCTTCCAATCTTTTCCCCCATAATTTTACCAATCATGAATCTCAAAAAATCTGGATCCCAATCACCTAGGACTAAAAAACACTTCTACCAGTTCAGTGTAACCTAACTAAAAATATCCAAAAATAAAAAGTCTCTTGGTTTGCTCACTCAAAAAGCTGGAAAGCAATCCTTGGGGAAACATTTTTCTTCTTCTTGGGTTGAGCCAAAGTCTGCTTTCCTCCCCACACCCACCATGTCTTCCATGCTTAGTTTTAGTCCTATCCCCTGGAATAATACACCCTTCAGAAAAATGGGTAAAGCAGAAAAAACAACTGCTTGAAGGCATCAAACAACTAGTAAGGGAGCCAAGACTAGACCGGAGAGAAGCTGTGATGGTCAGTTTCATATGTAAACTTGCTTAGCCTACAGTCCTAGGTCAATGAGACACTAATCTAGGTATCACTGTGAAAGTATGTGGCAGATGTGATTAAAGTCTATAATCACTTCAATTAAGGAAGATTATCCTAGATAATCTGAGTGGGCCTGATCCAGTCAATTGAAAGGCTATAAGAGCAGAACTAAGGTTCTCTGAGAAAGAAGAAATTCAACTGTGGATTGCAGCCTCAACAGTTCAGAATTCCAACCTGCCCTTCCTGACGGCCACAATCCTATAGGCCAACTCCATGATAACTATCTTAACATATATATGTATTTATATATAGATGACATATATTATTGTCACGTATACACACAGAGAACCATAATCCATAACTAGAACCTTTCCATAAAGAAAACTCTAGGACCAAATGGCCTGACTAGCAAATTCTTCCACATCTTTAAGGAAGAAACTACATTAATCTTCTACAAACTCTTCCTGAGAATAGAAAATGGAAGAATATTTTCCAATTCATTTTCTGAGGTTATTTTCTCTTATAAACATAAGCACAAAAATCCTAAACAAATACATAAAAAGGGATAATACACTATAAGGTTGGCTTAACATTCTAAAATTAATATAAAAATATAATTTACCACATTAAAGACTAATAAGAAATGTTTTAGATTAATAACTAAAACAGCAGTAAACAGTATGATTTATTAGGTTTAAAAAAGGCAGGTTAGAATAAATATATTCATGGAAAAAAGACTGAACATATTAATTATTCTCCCTTAATTATAGGCTCATCATATGTGTTTTTAAATTGTATTTTATTGAATACTCCTGAGTCTCTAAGATAAGTGTTACTACTTCTAAAATGGGAAAAAAGGAAAACATTCTCTGTAAAAACAGGGACCTCTTCAAGAAAATGTTTTTTTTTTAACGTTTATTTATTTTTGAGACAGAGCATGAACGAGGGAGGGGCAGAGAGAGAGGGAGACACAGAATCGGAAGCAGGCTCCAGGCTCTGAGCCAACAGCCCAGAGCCCAACGTAAGGCTCGAACTCATGGACCACGAGATCGTGACCTGAGTTGAAGTCGGATGCTTAACTGACTGAGCCACCCAGGCGCCCCAGAACTTTTTTTTTTTAAAGCTTAAGACAGTTTAAGAGAAAGAAAATATTACTACATAAGAGATTTTGAAATTTTTCAATTTAGATGAAAGAACAAATATGCTTACGAAACAAATAAGGAATTTATTAGGCTAAAATATATGGAATAGTTTCTTAAGCAGATTATTTGACAGGATGACAATAATTTGCTTTAAATCCAAATGCAATGATTTCATGCAGAGGCATGTGTTTCTTAGGGTACTCAACTGCAAGCATGGTTCTAAGTAACGGGTGGAAGGTAGGATAGGTAGGCAGGCACAGGATAAAGGATGTTGCTTCAGCCCCGGGGCACTCAACAATGAGGGCAATGGAGCACTGTGATTACCTGGCATATAATTCTCTAAACAGACTGTTATGAGCTAAAAAATGTGTTCCCCTCAAAATTCTGATGTTGAAGTCCCAACTCCTAAATCCTCAGAATGTGAGTGTTTGGAAAGTAAGATTTTAAAGAGATAATGAAGTCATTAGGGTGAAGTCATTAGTTCAGTATGACTTTTAAGAAGAGGACATGAAGAGACACACACAGAGGGAAGCCCACAGGAGACACACTAAGAAGCAACCATTTATAAGCCAAGGAGGGAGGGAGGCCTCAGAAGAAACCAATCCTGCAGACATCTTGATCTCAGACTTCCAGCCTCCAGAATTGTAGGAAAAAAATTTCTGTTGGTTAAGTTAGTCTGTGGTACTTTTTAGGTAGTCCTAGCAAACTTATATACAGAAACAACTGCAAAAATTCTATTTCATGCTCTACCACCAAAAAAGAGATTTAGAACAAACACATGGAAGGAATCTTAGATGATTTTATGGTACAGATTGTGATCTTCATATAGAGCTATAGATCACTACCTGTTTTAAAGGAAAAATGTGGGGCGCCTGGGTGGCGCAGTCGGTTAAGCGTCCGACTTCAGCCAGGTCACGATCTCGCGGTCCGTGAGTTCGAGCCCCGCGTCAGGCTCTGGGCTGATGGCTCGGAGCCTGGAGCCTGTTTCCGATTCTGTGTCTCCCTCTCTCTCTGCCCCTCCCCCATTCATGCTCTGTCTCTCTCTGTCCCAAAAATAAATAAAAAAAAAAAAAAAAAAAAAAAAAAAAAAAAAGGAAAAATGTTCTTTTAATAATCTCAATAATATACTGCAACTTTGCTCTCTAATTTTAATAAGTATTTCTCATTTGCATAGCATATACAATTTAAATTTTATTTGTATTTGTTACTTCATCTGATCCTTACAACCTTCTCTAGGAAACAAATAGAAACCAAACCCTCTGGTCCCAGTCACAGATCTTTGCACTATTTGTATCCAGTATTTTCCAAAATTTTAGCAAGGTTCCCCCGTTTTAGTAAGAACAGAGATAAAGTTTACATCTATACTTATCATAAAGCCTGAGTAGAAAGCACAATCTGAATCTAAAGAATACCTTGAAATAAAATTTAAAAAACAAACAAACAAAACCAAAGCCAACATTTATTTCCTGAGAATGTACTATGTGTCAGGCACAGTTCTAAGCTCTTTACATAAATTAATTCATCCCTAATAACCCTCTGAGGTAGGTACCTATGACAATCTCTATTTCAGGGACATAAGCCTGAGTAGAAAGCACAATCTGAATCTAAAGAATACCTTGAAATAAAATTTAAAAAACAAACAAACAAAACCAAAGCCAACATTTATTTCCTGAGAATTTACTATGTGTCAGGCACAGTTCTAAGCTCTTTCCATAAATTAATTCATCCCTAATAACCCTCTGAGGTAGGTACCTATGACAATCTCTATTTCAGGGACATAGAAACTGAGGAGTATTTTATCCAAGTTAATAAATAAGGGCGCCAGGATTTGAACTCAGGAAAGCCTGGCTTCAATTACCACATTCTTAACTACTACCCAATGAAGTGAGCATAAATCTTAATGCCTTTGGAGGCAGGCAGATTTAAGTCTGAACAGACTCTGGGCAAACTTAAGCTGTTTGTATCTTAGATTCCTTGACTATAAAATGGAGATAATACAAGAACGGATGTAAAGCATTTAGTACAGTGTCTGGCACATAATAATGTCTAATTATTAAGCACTGACTCTTCTAATTCTTTCATGAATATACAAGGACAATCCAATAATATTTAACTTGGGGACTGCAAGCAAAAATACCAAAAGGTTCTTTTTGCATACATACCCCTTTCCTTCTACCTTCCAGAAATGCATATACTACCCCAATAACCTCATTTCCCTCATGAAAATATATTTAACCAGATTATATCAGTTTTATATTCTGTCTCCCACAGAATACTTAGTAACTTCGATAAGGACAACAGTACAGTTATGTGACAACTTCAAAACATTCTGGACATTGCTCAAACATCTACTATTTAATAAAAATTCACCAGTATCTTAAGCTTAACTGAATTTTTTTTTTAATTTTTATTTTTAAACGTTTATTTATTTTTGAGACAGAGAGAGACAGAGCATGAACAGGGGAGGGTCAGAGAGAGGGAGACACAGAATCCGAAACAGGCTCCGGGCTCTGAGCTGTCAGCACAGAGCCCGACGCGGGGCTCGAACTCACGGACCGCGAGATCATGACCTGAGCCGAAGTCGGCCACTTAACCGACTGAGCCACCCAGGCGCCCCTTAACTGAATTTTTTAAAAAAAATACTAAGTTTGTAATGTCTCTGGGGAGTACAAGGTAACTTTTTGCTTTTATTTGAACTTTTACTACTTATTTCCAGCTTCAGAGTCCTTATTTTAGTACTCCCACTCTTCATGATTTGTATGTTTAGATCACATTCTCGTTCAATCTCCATTTTTCCAGAAAACACTACTTTTGTAGTCATGTGGAAGTCTTTCCATTTTCTTCATCTACTTATAACTGAATTTCTCTCAACCTTTTCCATTTTTGAAGCATTTGTCTTGAGATGATTTAGTGGAAGAACACTCAGCTAGGAGCCAGGAGTCCTTTCCTCTGCCACCTCATCGCTCAGATTCTTTACCTGAAAGATGAGGACTCCACTATGTAAGTTTGTAATAGGTTTCCTTAGATCTCAAAGCCTCGGATTTCCATGATTCTGGGTCTTCCCGCAAGAGGTCATTCAGCATTCCAACAACTTCCCTAAACTTTTTACTCCAGTTAGCCAAGTAGGGACAGGCATGGTCAGATTCAGGGGCAGAGGGAAGGCACGGTAATCAGGAAGCCCAGGGCTACAGAAGGAAAGACACTGACATTCTGTAAGCCAACAGAAAGAGATTAATGAGAGGAGACCAAAAAAGAGACACCAAAACCAGAAAAATGTCAAACCACCTAACTCTAACCTCACCCCTTCGTATCTATCTCAAGAGGATCTAAGAAACAGAAGAAGCTTTCAGCAGCACAGGTTACTCAGTCCTCATTTTCGTCTCAAGGAAGCAATGCAACCGTGTGCCATCTTTGCAATGTTGTTGCTCAAGTGGCCTCCTCCAGGGCTTTGCACAAAACAGGCATTACCCGGGTATCTGATGACTGAATGAGAGGTCATCTGACCTGAAAGCCCTCATAAATGCTACCCGTGCTGCTAGGTACCATGAACTCTGAGGACTCAAGGCCACAGGAATTACACGGCACTGGCTGCCCTGGTTCTAATGGTCAGACTGGGATGAGAAGATGTGGCCTAATGGTGTTGCTTAAATTCTGATGATACTCGAAGCAGCCCCCAGAAGGAAAAAGCACAGATTAATAGGCGCTGGCTATCTCTAACCCACCAAGGCAGTATCAGAACGTGTATGGAAGTCATTTCCTAGCCTGGTGTCAGAGTCCAAGAAAGCCCTACCTTTTCTTAAGTTTCCCACTGGAGAAGCCGGCTTCTTGGCTTAGGACTGAAGGGAGAGTAAATCAACAAAGGGGTAAGGGAGTTGGGCAGTTCTAAAAATTCTCAGGGCAGCCCCAAGGTGGTGTTTCTTAAAGTGTGGTATAACAGACCAAGGAAGGGGGTGCCTGCTTAAAGTGCAGTTTCAGGGACCCATCACAGATCTCTAGAACCCAAATTCTGGAGTGGTACTGGCATTTTTATGAGCAAACTTACACTAGTGAACCACTGCCCCAGAAATGGGGGATGAGGGGGTGGGAGGGATTGAGGTGAGGTTCTTTGGACTCCGGATTCTTTACGTTCGACTACACCACTTTGTTTTGGGGGACCATTAAAAAAAAACCCCTCCGTTTCGCAGGTTAACTAACGCAGCCGCAGCTAGTTGCTCAACAGCTAATGGGGGCACAATGGAAGGACCTGGAAAATGCATTTTCACCAACTGGTTAACCAGTTCCTCCACGGCCTTGTTTATCCCATTGTGTTTCTTCATTGGCTTCGTGTTTAAAAACAAACCGGTTCAACGCAGGAACTTTTCAATTAAGAATCACACAGTCCAAAATCGAAGAGGTTTGTTGGTAGTGCAGAACGAGGCTTGTAAACCTGAAGTCACTGCTATAAAGAGCATGGTTTCACTTGAAAGAAAAGATCACCCAGATGCTCTGCCCGGCGCTTCTGCACTCAGAGCTACTAACGAAAAGCCAGCGGCAGAGAAGACTCGGAAGCAGGGGTGGAGTGCGAGCAAAAACGCACTCTCCGCTTCAGGCAGAGTTTGATGAGAAGTGCGACCAACTACCTAATTTGTAAAGAGTTCGACTCACTGCCAGAAACCAACCCACCAACCAACAAAAACGCGTCTGCAAACGCGTTATCAGGAAACACTCGGGGCTTTATCGTCATTTCTCTGCCGGCGGGACGAAAGCACCACAGGCCTGCAGAAAACAGTCAAGTTACACTTCAGCTGTCCCCACGGCTGCGCTCGCGATTTCCTGAGAAGGTGCCACCCCCTTCTCCGGACTGTAAGACTTTATCCTCGGCACGAAAACCGGCGCCCGAAACCCGCTTGCGGACATTTTTCGTCGCGGGGATTTCAGTCCCCCGCGGCCTTTCAACTGGGGTCCGACTCGGCGGCCCGAGGAGATGCCCCCCTCCCCCCGCCACAGAGGCAGAGTCCGGGCCCTGCCCGCCGCCACACTCGCCCTACCGGGTGCCCGCGCCGCCACTTACCTGACGCTCCCGCCGCGCTCTCGCGCTCGGGGCCCGAACCCGCCCGGGAGGCGCGCGCACACCGCGCCGCGAGGAGCCGCCGCGGGGACCGGCCGTGCCGCAGCGGCGCGCGCCCCCCACCCTGGCCGGCGCGGCCACGCGGCTGAGTCACCCGGCGCTTCACATTAAGAGTCCCCACGGCGCGCGGGGCACGCCGGGAAGGCCGGGCTCCCGGCCCGCCGCCGGGGCGGCCGCGGAGGGGTGTCCTCTTTCTTTCCCGACACGCCCCCCCACCCCCGTCCGTGGGAGGACGCTCTCACTCCAGCGCAGCTGGGGTGGATGCGATTTCTGAGCTGCGGATGCCCCCTCTCAATTATTAAAGGTATACAACGGAAAGTTACTAGTTACCTGGGTTGTTAAATAATCTTCGCAAAGCCCCAGGACAGCAATACTTAAAGAGAATTGCGGAGCCCCGATCTCTCCAACCGTTTGGGGGAAGGGGGTACGTAGCAAGAGTAACCGAGGTCCTTAAACACGTTTTGCTTAAAAACTATTCTGGATATACGTTCTGGCCAAAGGAGGGGGGGGGGGGTGGTGAAGCCTGGAGCCTGCTTCAGATTCTGTGTCTCCCTCTCTCTCTGCCCTCCCCCGCTTACACTCTGTCTCTCTCAAAAATAAATAAACATTAAATCAACCGAAGCGGATTATTGGAAAACTGGTTGTGCTAGTAAAATATTTCAACACCCGAAAAACAATGTATGGTCCGTGTCCTATAAAACGAGTGCTGAAAACATAAAGGAAAGAAATAGCATCAATCCTTATTGTCTTGACTTTAATTTTTTTTTTTTTTTTTTAGAGAGAGAGAGAGAGAGAGGGAGAGAGAGCAGGGGAGAGGGCCAGAGGAGGAGAGAGAATCCCAAGCAGGCTCCATGTTCAGTGTAGAGCCCCACCACCTTGGGATCACGACCCCTCCAGAAACCAAGAGTCCGATGCTCAACCAACTGAGTCACCAAGGTGCCCCTATTGTCCTCATTTCTAGTGGCTTTTGTGTTTTTAAAAGTTATAAAGTTATATTGATTATGCAAACTGCTTTATTTTAAAATTGTTGAAAACCATATACGTTAATAGCATGATTTCTTAAATTCTGAGTCAACTTTTTTTGTTACAAAAGTCTCTGGAAACTAATTTGGGGCTAAAGATTAGGATTAGAATTGAAGTGGAAGGAATATGAGGAAACTGTTTTGATTCTCATTCCAATAGGTTGCAAATGGTTGCTGGATACTTGTATAGCAAAATTGCATTGTCAGGGTCAATAACTTTAATTTTGAAAACTGAAGCTATACATTTTTCATTATAATTGGATCTTAGAGGTCTTAGACAATCTTAGGATCCAAACTTTACAACCAAAGTAACATAGAGGATTGTTCAAACTAATGCCTTTATTTCCATTTCTATAAAGTACAATGTTATGCCTCCTTTCTGGAAAACTTTCTCTGCAGACTTGTAATATACAAAAATCTGGCACAAAAGTCAGACAAGTCATTACAGGCTAATGACTGTATCTTTTAATTAATAGTTAAGACTAAATTGTTCTCTTCTTGCCTATAATTTCATATAATGAATAGAATATCAGATCTAGCACTTTTTTGGGGTAGACACCAAGGAGATGAAAAATGAGAAATGTATATTCACAGAAAGCACTGGTTCATGCTGATTTTTATCATTTATTTATAAGTTAATGTATCTCCAAACATGAATCTCTCAGAAGTATTCATATCTGAAGCTGAAAACCCTTTCTAATGTCACATTGGCAGACCTGGAATTTTCCATTTCCATAATGGCTAGTTCAGAAGGCGATACAGTTTATCTGATCAACTGTGATGAGTCTCCTTAAATATGATATCTACTACCAGTAAATTTTACAAAGCACCTTTTCCACTATTTTACATTGCTTAAAATTCTGAACAACTCTGGGAGATGGATTTTACTACTCAGATTACAAATGAGGAAAACAAGACATAAACAAGAATCTAAGGTCATTAAACTATGAAGTGGTGCTGGTGGGCTGAGAATCTAGATCATTTGCCCCCCAAATTCTTGCTCAGCATCCACTGAGCATATGGCAGTTCTGATAATTGCCTCCAGTTGAACTCCTCAGTGCCTCTAGGAAGCACCTTAAATGCCTTCAGCTGTCAACACCGAACCATTTAAGGTTGATTGTATCTCAGAATGAAAATATTTTCAAAGCAATAACTATTATCAGTTATTGTATAAGAAACTAATTATCCTTTTTACATAGTACATCATATGTAGTAAATGTAAAAACAATGCAAAAATCCCAAGATTTTTGAACTCTCAAAGTAATTATATTTGCATTTTTAAAAACTAAATGATTTAGGTTGTATGATTTCTAGATCACTGCGGACGTACAAAAAAAAAGGAGACTTTTTAAAAGACTAATCACTTTCATTTGTAAGTCCAAAATTGTGCTCAAATGTAGATGTAAATAGCTATTTAATTTCTGACTTTCTGGAGAGGGGCCGGAACCCTGCAGTTAACCCAAAATATATTCACAAGAATCCTTTTTCCTTCACTTCTATCAGTTCACCTTTGTTAACAATCTCTTCATGAAAGTCACAAAGGAAACGAAGAGTGGACCTTGAAAACATAATCAACCAAAGAATCGTGAATTTTAAGTTTTTAGTGGCTGGAATTTGCTACTGGATCTTTATTAGTATATATCTGCTTTACGTACAACTTCGGTAAGCCTTTTAGTCTCACTTACAATGTCTCATCTACAAATTCAACAAAACGTGTAGCCACAACTCAAAGGTAGGATCTCAGGAGAATTATGTAGCCGATGATAGCAGGCTTTCAACTTTAAAAAGTTAAATTTGGTTATTTGGGTAACCAAGTTAGAGATAAGGGAAAGTGAATCTAGGTAAGAGTATTCCACTATTAAGTAAAAGAGAAATGATAGAATATCCCAGTTTCGTAACTCCCTGTGAATTAATATAGGCATTAGGCCTTAACAGCTAGGATCGTAAAAAGAGAATTAGACATTATGTACCTCCTGAGGAAAGACCACACCACCACTTAAAATGCTGCTAAAAAGATCAAACCTGAATCTGATATAGACTTGAGATCCAGCTGCCAGTTTGTAGGAAACTCAGGAATATGTTGAACTGTATCATGATCATGCAATCTGCAAAGTCCTCACTATGGGAAACTACAAGTCAAAGAGCCTCCGTTCTTCAAGATTATAAAGTTAAAAAAAAAATGACTTAAAAGATATATCAAAAAAAATTTTTAACTGTGTTTTGTGTGTTAAGGGAGAGACTATACTGTCTAGGAGTGAACATTTGGGTGGAAAAATCATTAAAGAAAAAAGGAAATGAAAGTGATGCTATAAAAGTTAGGATAATGGTTACTTACAAGGTGCTGGTGGTAGCAAATGATTGAGAAGGGACACTTGGAAGGAGCTTCTAAGGGTAGGTAGCAAAGTTTCTTCACCTGGGGATGGTGTTTGCCTTAGAATAATTTCTTAAGGTAAATATTTCCTTTATAGTATCTTCTGATTCTGTGTTTTGTTTTATTTTATTTTATTTTATTTTATTTTATTTTATTTTATTTTATTTTATTTTATCTTATTTTGTTTTATTCTATTTTATTCTATTTTAATGTATTTATTTTGAGGGGGGAGGGGCATAGAGATTGTGAGAAAATCCCAAGTAGGCTCCACACTCATCGCAGAGACCAGTATGGGGCTTGATCTCACGAAACATGAGATCATGACCTGAGCTGAGATCCAGAATTGGACATTTAATGGACTGAGCCACCCAGGCGCCCCTCTGTGTTTTATTTTATGATAAAAAGATTAAAAGGAAAAAAAGGTTGGAGAGACAGGCCAGTCCTACCCAAGAGCTGAAATGTATTTTCTCCATACCTAGCTATTTTCCAATGTATCCATTTGGTTTCCTGGAACACTATTAAGGCTAAATTATTTAAAGAAGAAAAATGCGTAAAAAAAAAAAACAACCCAAATCCTTGGGAAGACAGTCTATATTGTAATACAGTTTTGAGTTATTGTCTTTTTTTAGAAGGTAAGGGATAAGTAGGTAGTAGAGTATATTTTGAGTGTTAGAGAAAAGGTAAATGGAATGATGAAAGATAAGGAACAGTTTCCTGAAACTTAATGGTTAGATTCCTATAATGGTCAGGAGAGTAATCTATAACATTTCCCATGGAGATTTTGATAGGGGCAAGAGCTCCCTCCCTCGCTCTCTCACATGTGAGGACAATTCATCTCAGAATTCTCGAACTTTTTAAAAGGGCATAGAATGCTTAGCTTGAGACTCAAGAATCAAATAAACCTCTGTAAATAGAAGTCCTATGGGGAGCCAGAATAGGAGAGTCAGAAAATGTAGAAATACGTTAGCCTGGGGCTACAGCAGACGCTGGGTGTAAACTGATAATATGTTTATCTCTCATTACTTGTGTTACAGTTTATAGACTCTGACCTTCCAAATCCCATGCACCAGCTCTGATAGCACACATTGTCTCTGTTTATGAACACAGAAGTCTCACTTGAACCCAATACTGAGAATGCTGGGAATTTTTTTTTTAACTTTGTAAGAGTTTTTTTTTTTAATTTTTTTTTTAACATTTATTTATTTTTGAGACAGAGAGAGACAGAGCATGAATGGGGGAGGGGCAGAGAGAGAGGGAGACACAGAATCCGAAGCAGGCTGCAGGCTCTGAGCCATCAGCCCAGAGCCTGACGCGGGGCTCGAACTCACGGACCGCGAGATCGTGACCTGAGCTGAAGTCAGACGCTCAACCGACTGAGCCACCCAGATGCCCCAACTTTGTAAGAGTTTTAAATGAACTGCATCTGAAAAAGAAAACAAATAGGCCCTTAAATATATATTCTTCAAACTAGGGTTTGAACCAGTAAACTTTAGGCTTGCAAAATAGACTCCAGTTACCCATTGACCCACCACAGAAAACCAAGACATTCTTTTACCTTGCTCAAACCATACCTGCTCTTTCCCTCAAAATTTCAGTAACTGAGATAAGGCAGAGTCTGTTTACTGAAGTATGTGTCCTGGCCCCTTACCTTCACTCTTTAGGAAACGTTATCATGAAAAACAGATAAACAGTAAGATAAATGATGGGAAGTAGGGCAATTCAGGAAGGTTTCTTCTGCTTGTTAACCAGGAGCCCAAACAGAGTGTTCTTGTTTATTCGGAGTAGTAATGCCCACTTGGAAGTACATCACCGTGCTTGTGACAGTACAAACTCCCTGAAAAAGGAAGTACAAACACATGAAGTGGTATCCGATTCCTAAGGCAGTGTGATGTGGTGAAAAAGACATTGGAAAAAGAGCCAGATGACCTCAGGTTAAGGCTCTTCCAACACTTACTGGCTGAGGAAGTCACACACAAGCTTGTGTTTCCTAATTTGTAACATGATAACATGTTTTCCTTGAGGTTGTTATGAGGAAGAAAATATCAAATATTTATGCAAGAGTATATAATCAAAATATATGCAAGAGTATATAATCGAAAGCACTAGAGAAATTTGAGGTACTCTTAGTATTTGTTATTTTTTTTATTTAAAACAATTTTTTTATTGAAGTATGGTTGACTATTAATGTCATATGCACATGTTCCATCCAAACTAATATTATCTTTTTTAAAAATACTTTTTTTTAATGTTTATTTATTTTTGAGAGAGAGAGAGAGAGAGTCAGACAGAGTGTGAACAGGGGAGGGACAGAGAGAGAGGGAGACACAGAATCCACAGCAGGCAGGCTCCAGGCTCTGAGCTGTCAGCACAGAGTCTGATGTGGGGCTCAAGCTCACAGACCCGGGATATCATGACCTAAGCCGAAGTCAGACGCTTAACTGGCTGAGCCACCCAGGCACCCCAAATAAATATTATCTTTAAAAGGAACACCCAGTGAGATAAAGTTGTCCTCCTTAATGTCAACCATAAGTTGTTTATATATCAAAATATACTGCTTTCCTCAACATTGTGCAGTTTGAATGAAAATAAAGCCATGTTTGTGATGAGTACTGGGTATTGTATGTAAGTGATGAATCACTGAATCCTACTCCTGAAACCAATATTGCACTATATGTTACCTAGTGATAAATAAACATTTTTTTAATTAAAAATAAAAATAACAAAAATAAAATAAAACCATGTTATAGTGACAAAATAGTTTCAGTATTTTCTCCTTTTATCCATAATCATTGGTAACAATCGAGTTGCTATTTTATTTTACTTTTTTTTTTTGCAGTTTTTAAAAAGTTTAATTTGAGAGAGAGAGCATGCACATGTGTGCATGCGTGAGGACGAGAGACAGAGAGAGAGGAAGAAATGGGGCCAGCATGCAGCCCCATGCAGGGTTCGATCCCATAAACTGTGAGATCATGACCTGAGCCAAAATCAGGAGTTGGTTGCTTAACTGACTGAACCACCCAAGTGCCTCTTTTCTTCTTTTCTTAAGAGGGCATTTGGTTCTCTACCTGATGTGTCCTTAGTGCAGTTTTTTAATGGTACAGTAAGTAAGTGTCCTCATAAATTCTTATTTAAAAAAAAAAAAAATTTTTTTAACGTTTATTTATTTTTGAGACAGAGAGAGAGACAGAGCATGAACGGGGGAGGAGCAGAGAGAGAGGGAGACACAGAATCGGAAGCAGGCTCCAGGCTCCGAGCCATCAGCCCAGAGCCTGACGCGGGGCTCGAACTCACGGACCGCGAGATTGTGACCTGAGCTGAAGTCGGACACTTAACCGACTGAGCCACCCAGGCGCCCCATAAATTCTTATTTTTAAAGGGTTGCCAAATACACACATACACATACACACCTGGCTGAAGAAATTATGGGAAACTACTAACTCAGTCCTTCCTTAGCCACTCTTTGTTCTTTTGTTTTGTGTTGTGTTGTTTTGTTTTAATGTTAGCTCTATGCCCAAAGTGGGGCTTGAACTCACAACCCTGAGATCAAGGGTTGCTTGCTGTCTGTACAGACTGAGCCAGGCAGGTGCCCCAAGCACTCTGAATTTTTTTTAATTTAATTTTTAATTTTTTTAAATTTACATCCAAATTAGTTAGCATATAGTGAAACAATGATTTCAGGAGTAGATTCCTTAATGCCCCTTACCCATTTAGCCCATCCCCCCTCCCACCACCCCTCCAGCAACCCTCAGTTTGTTCTCCATATTTATGAGTCTCTTCTATTTGTCCCCCTCCCTGTTTTTATATTATTTTTGTTTCCCTTCCCTTATGTTCATCTGTTTTTCTCTTGAAAGCTTCATATGAGTGAAGTCATATGATTTGTGTCTTTCTCTGACTGACTAATTTCACTTAGCATAATACCCTCCAGTTCCATCCACGTAGTTGCAAATGGCAAGATTTCATTCTTTTTGATTGCCGAGTAATACTCCATTTTGTGTGTGTGTGTGTGTGTGTGTGTGTGTGTGTGTGTGTGTGTGTGTATACCACATCTTCTTTATCCATTCATCCATCGATGGACATTTGGGCTCTTTCCATACTTGGGCTATTGCTGATAGTGCTGCTATAAAACATTGGGGTGCATGTGTCCCTTCGAAACAGCACACCCGTATCCCTTGGATAAATGCCTAGTAGTGCAATTGCTGGGTCGTAGGGTAGTTCTGTTTTTAGTTTTTTGAGGAATTGTGATCGTTTCGGCAGCACATATACTAAAATAGTTTTTTGAGGAACCTCCATACTTCCAGAGTGGCTGCACCAGCTTGCATTCCCATCAACCACTCTGAATTTTAATAACATGATAGCAACATAAAAAGAAGGTTGAAAAGAGCAATTTCAGAATGTTTCTCTTCTTGCTCTGAGTCTCTGAAGCACTTTAAATAGCAATTTGGGTTATTCCCTCTTGTTCTTTATTGTAAATGCAGGTAGGCCCTAAGATGCTGAAAATTAGATGTTCAGGCTTGGGGGTCGAGATCAGATACAAGTATCCCTTGGTTTTTGAAAGTCTGAGTGATACTACTCTGCTTTTACAAAAAAACCTGTATTAGTACCTGTTTTCACCAATCGAAAAAACTCCGAAGAGGAATTTTGTTTTTATTTTTAAAAAGGCAAAAAACAGAAATTGCGTTCAGCATTTGTTTTGCAGCAAACTGTTATAGAGGCAGTGTGTACACTCAGCACAAGTTTCTTCCCCCGGAACCACACTCAGCGTCTCAGCATCAAGCTGCCATAGCTTCGAACTGTGTCTAAGAGCATCTGGCTTTATCTCCATTTATGTCATGTATTTATTAGCAAGATGTATCCTTAAGGTGTCAGAGAGGCTTAAGAGAGGTTATTTTCTTGGGCCTGGGAATGCTCAACATTTTTTCCATATAGTTACTGGAGATTTCTTCTTCTTATCTTTATTTCATAAGAACGCTCTACTTTCGGGTAGTGGGGGATACCTGTGCTTAGAAATTGACTTTGAGAGAGGTGCCTGGGTAGCTTAGTTGGTTAAGCGTCAGACTTCAGCTCAGGTCATGATCTTAGAGTTTGTGAGTTTGAGCCCCGCCTTGGGCTCTGTACTGACAGCTCAGAGCCTGGGGCCTGCTTTGGATTCTGTGTCTCCCTCTCTGTCTGCCCCTCCTCTGCTTATGCTCTGTCTCTCACTCTCTGTCAATAATAAATAAACATAAGAAAAAAATAAAGAAATTGACTTTGAGGAGCAGTAAAATGAGAAAAGGCTGAACAGGGATTAACGAGATCAGGCATCTGGTATCAGCCTGGTCTCTTGTAGGTCAATCATCACCTCTATGTCTGATTTTTTTTTTCTTTTTATCCAAAAGTTAGAAGTTTTAGATCAAATGATAGCTGCCATTTATTCACTACCTTCCATATGGTAGTGTTAAGAGATAAACTGATATTAAAAGATATTAAATTGATAAAAGATATTAAAAATTTTAAGAGTTTATAGTCATAAAAAAGAGTGAAATCTTGCCATTTGCAACAGCATGGATGGACCTGGAGAGTATTATGCTAAGTGAAGCAAGTCAGACAGAGAAAGAGAAATACTGTATGATTTCACTCATATGTGGAAACTAAGAAACAGACAAACAAAACAAAACAGAGACATACTCGTAGATACAGAGAACAGACTGAAGGTTTTTGCCACAGGGGAGGAGGGGATGCATGAAATAGGTGAAAGGGATTAAGAGGTACAATCTTCCAGTTACAAAAGAAAGAAGACACCGGGATGTAACGTACAAGGTAGGGAATATAGTCAATAATATTCTAACAACTTTGTATGGTGACAGATGGTAACTAGAGTTACTGTGGTAACCATTTCATAAATCTATAAATATTGAATCACTGTGTTGTACACTGGAAAAGCAATATTGTATGTCAATTATTCTTCAATAAATACAAATAAAACTAAAAACATTAAGAGCTTATTTGAGCAAAAACTGATTTGAACCAGGCATCATCCAATCCAGTAGATAGAGAGGAGCTCTGAAGAGTTGTAAAAAGGAAAGACTTATAGGCAGAAGTGAGTGGGAACAAAGAAGTTATTGCTAGGCAAAAAAGCAGGTTGGTTATTGCAAAGTTACCTTCCTTTAGGGGATTACAGGGGTCTATTAGACAAATTCCCTAATGGGTGCTGATCAGTGATTCCTGATTGACTGGTTTAAGATTCCATTTCTGAGAGAGCCAAACCTGTAATTAAGTTTCCATTTGGTGATGTGGAGCATAGCATAAGCAATTCCATTTTGGGTCTGTTGTCTTGTTTTTTAACAGTAAGCAGATGTTAACTCTAATTCTCCTAGCAGCCTGGCAGGACATAGTCCCATAATAAAGATATAGAAATCAAGGCTCAAAGAGATGAAGTTATTTCAGGTTGCATTAGGTGAACTCCATGGAGCCATTTTAGCTTTGAAGTTCTAGGATTACTGGGGCACTTGGGTGGCTTAGTTGGTTGGGCGTCCGGCTCTTGATTTCTGCTCTGGTCTTAATCTCAGGATCATGAGTTCAAGCCCCTTGTTGAGCTCCACACTGGGCGTGGAGCTACTTAAAAAAAAAAAAAAAAAAAAAAAAAAAGAAAGGAAGAAAAGAAATTCTAGGCTTACTGAGAAAATCTATCCCTTTGGTTTCATGTTTCCCTTTTAGAAATTTCATTGTTCGGGATTCAGTCACAAAATGCCTTTCTTTCTAAGGAAAGGGCCTTAGAAATCATTAATGTCAGGGTTTTCGATTGTTAAGAAGGAATCTAAGGTCCAAAGAGGATGAGTGACCAGCCTATGGTTGTGATTTATTTCCTCTTTCAAGTTTACCTGTAATGCTCATTGTAACCTGATTCTACCTGGGTGGAAATATGTATAGGAAGGTGTGTCAGGAAATGGAGTTTTTATTTTTTAATATGAAATTCAGTAATTTTTAAATGTTTATTTTGAGAGGAAGAGAGAGAGAAAGGGAGAAGCAGAGAGAGAAAAAGAGAATCCCAAGCAGGCTCTGTGCTATCAGGGGAGAGCCCAACACGGGGCTCTGTCTCATGAATCATGAGATCATGACCTGAGCCAAAATTAAGAGTCAGATGCCCGACTGACTGAACCATCCAGGCATCTCAGAAAGTGGAATTTGGCCTGGGCTCCAAAAGCTTCTTAAAAATGACCTTGGTATGTGTGTAAATATTGTCTGTCCAAATAAGCAGAATTTCCAAGACTCGAAGGTCACTGGAGGATGGTCCTTTTCTTTGGAGAGGTATAAATTGATGTAGTGAAACTTTTGCCTAGAATCACCGACCACTGAAAAGTCAAGAAAGAGTCACACATAATTAAAAAGCAATTTAATTTAATGTGTCATTAAAATAATTCTTAAAAAGTAAGCACAAATATAGAGATATTTTTACATTTTAAAATTTTCCAAACACTAGGGGCGCCTGGGTGGCTCAGTTGGTTAAGCCTCCGACTTCAGCTCAGGTCATGATCTCACTGGGACTCTGTGCTGACAGCTCAGAGCCTGGAGCCTGCTTTGGATTCTGTGTCTCCCTCTCTCCCTGCCCCTCCCCCACTCACACTGTGTGTGTGTGTGTGTGTGTGTGTGTGTGTGTGTGTGTGTGTGTGTGAAAAATAAACATGTAAAAAAAATTATCCAAACACTGAAAACAGGATAAATTTCTGTAAATAATAAACTTTCAATAAACATTATAAGTAATTATTATTATGGCTGAGAGGTAGAATTCTGATGGAAGGAGAAGAAAGAAGGGGGGAGGCAATACTACATTAAAAGAAAAAAGGAAGAAGAAAAAAAAGGGAGAGAAACATGGGAAGAAAAAGTTAGAGGTGGAGAGAAGGAAAAGAAAGAAGAATGACAAAGAGTTAGCAAAGGAGGAGGAGCCAGAGAGGGAGAGAGAAACTGGAAGTGGAGGAAAGGAGGAATCTGGTCTTAGAAAGGAGAGAAAGACTAAGAACAAAGAAGATTCTCAGTGGAGGCCAGGAGAGAAGAGTTAGGAGTGTTCCTTTTTTCATCAACAAACGTTTATTGCCTACTGTGTGCACTCTGATAAATTCATGTCCTGGGAGAAACCAATTATGTATCACTCTACTGGAAGAGAGTTAATGATTTCATTTCTTTAAGCACCTTTTCTTTTTCTGAGAATGAAAAGTAATCTATGCTCATTTAGAAAATTTGGAAAATAGAGAGTGGAATAAAGAGTCTCTAATTCTCTTCCTCTGGGAAAAAGAGGGAAAAAGAACCCCTGACTCTAGCCTATTGATATGTTACTGTCTTTGTTTTATGTTCTTTCTGGTGCTCGGTTTGAAGGGCAGCAGCTCCCCAGGGCACACTCTTCTCCTGGAGATGGCAAGTGTGTAAGCAGAGACACTCTAGGCCCCTTCAGGCCCGGGTTGGAACTAGCACACTGTCATTACTGCCCCATCTCATGGAGCCACTGAAGCAACATGGGGCCAATAATCGTATGGGTCTATCTAACTTTATATCATATAAAAAGTATAGCTTCCTAGATATAACATAAATTTATGTTTGTACTTTTACCTCTTCTGGGACAATGCAAGGACCATAGAACACTTTGAAAGTCACTTTTTAAAACAACTATGTTGTCACACCTCCTCTTCTCTCCTGGAATGACATGCATGGTTCATAGGAACTATGTACAAATCCAATTTAAAAAATCTACATAACGCCCTTCTCATAGAGGAGAACGAGTGGAAAGTAATTTACAATAGCAGTTATCATAAAACGGTACATATTTCAGTATGCTAATACTCAGGCTTAATACAAGAGAAGACTCAATTAAGTAGTCATTTGGTTGCACTTATATATAGAATCACTGGGAATGTGACAGCCACAAATACAGTCTGGAAAGGTATGTTAAACTAGGAGCTCAATTACCATGTGCGGCGCTGTAGTCTATGATCTGATTTTCGGATATAGCAAACACATTTTGGTAAAGTTCAGAAAAACAATAACAGTGAAAGTATGTTTCTCTTGATTTCTCTGGATCTATGCTGTAGATGAATTCTTAGAAAATCCGGTGTATGTAAAACCCACACAAATAATTTTGGGGTTTATGTGTGAAACGGATTTAAGTTCTAAACTCAGATAATTATACATGGACTTTTTGCCTACTTTTTGTGAATAGCCAGAGGAACAGCGTAAATATAGTATACAGGTTGCAGTACAATTTTGGGGGGGCGGGCAGAATCTTGACAGGCATTGGAGTAGGTCTAGGGTACCTGATTGGCCCTGTTAAATCTGAATATAAACCTCTACTAATATCACTATACAAATACACAAGAACATTTTCAACAACACCCCGTGGGGACTGGTACTGCCCACAGTGGAGTCCACTTATATATTCTGTACCATAAAGTTTTTGGTCACTGTTGTAACCTAGCATCTAGCACAGAACCTGGCACATAGTAGGAATTCAAGGAATATTCTCTTAAGTGATTGAACACAAGGGTGTTCTTTTTACTTACGTAGCATTTTTCATCTTCGCTAGGATAATGACTCACAAATTTAAATTTCCAGCCCTGATCTCTCTTCTGAGCTCCAAATTTGTTTTGGCAAATGCTCACTTAGTATCTTCACTTGAATGCCTTTCATTCAGGGACAGCATTGAATATATTCAATTTACCATTTCCTGTCACCAACACCCCTCTCCCAAAATAAAATCTACCACTAAACAAGGCCAACTATTAATTCTGTGCTGGAGTTCTCTGGTTTACTAACTGCCACCATAATCGACTTATCTGCTTCAACAAAAACCTGGGCATCTCCCTATCATCCTGTTTTCTAATCAATCAGTTCTACTCCTTCAGAAATGTGAGCGATTATTAGTTCTCTCGTATGCCAGTTTCTCTTGGATATCGCAAATATAGGTTTGGTTTCACTTGGCCTTTATACACCCAAACTGTTCTACCAAAACTAAGGAGGATTTCAGTTATACCATGAACTAATTTTCTAATCTGATTAGAATTTATAATAGCTACCTCACTTGATTAGACTCAGCCAATTTATTTACTGTTTCATTCCATTTTGAACTCTTTTCCAAAGAGGCCACAACTCTTATGAATTAACACAAAGGTCTACTAAATTTTAGATCTGTTCATGACTTTATCTCTAAGTTTTTATTCTGAAAAATTTAAAACATAAAGAAAAATTGAGGGTGTAGTATATTTCACACGCGTATAACTACTATTTACATTAAAAATTGTCAATGTTTCCTCATATTTGCTTTATTCATTTAACTATTTTACTGACTCATTTGAAAGTAAGTGGCAGACAACCTGACATTTTACCCCCCAAATATTTGAAAATGTAACTCCTAAAAATAAGGGCACAAATTAAATAAATAAATAAAATTAAGGGCAAAAATTAAATAAATAAAAATAAGGGCGATCTCTGTATTCCTGTAATAGCTTTATTGTGTCCAGGAAAAGTAACATTAGTTCCTCAATACCATTTTTTTTATAGCAGTCTTTCTTTTTTTTTAAAAAAAAGCCAGAATCCAAAGTTCACACATTGCGCTTGGTTGTTTTATTTCTTTAGCCTTTTTAAATCTAGAGCAATGTTCCCCATCTGCCTACCATTTTATCTCTCTATAATACTAATTTTTTAAAAAGATTAGTCAGTTATTTTTTAGAATGTTCGCATGACTTTTTCTGACTTGTAACAATTTCCAAGGTTATTCTGTTTCAGAGGATTTGTCTTTATCTTTCAATATATGATTTTTACTGAATATTAATTTGTTTTAATATTTGCAATTTTCAGTTGTTCTTTCCTCCCCTTAGACTATTTCCTCTTTTAGTATCCTGGTCTTGTTTCCTGGATACAATATTTTTCTGATGATACTATAATTTCTTGGAAGTGTTTTTATGCTCCCTGTTGTCTCTGTTTTTTGTGATTCCTTTTCCTGATTCTTACATATTGGAGGTTTTTTTACTTTCTCATGGTGAAGGTTTTTCTCTGTTGAGAAAATCTGTTGATTTTTGTCCATTCATATATTAAGAGTGAAGTCCTAAAAGCTGATTGGAGGCCCCAAGTGTGTGTTTGAGTCTTGTCAGTTAAAGGCTGTTTCTTTAGGAACCCCCAAATGTCAGTATCTGTGGCTCTTTTTTTCTGGCATGGTTCATTTTTTGCTGAGATGTATCCTTTATTCTTTGCTAGACAGTAGAACCTGGCTGCAAACGTCCGTGTCTGAGCAGAAGAAACAGACTGGGTGTCTCATTTTCAGTTTCAGACTTCATTCCTCTCGATATCTCCCTCTTACTCCGATCTATGTCTAGTGTTGCCACATCTAGAACTCCTTTGGTTTCCTTTCTCCAGAGGTGACATTTCCTGTTTCCTGTGGAGGTAAAAGTAGTAGCCTGATGATATCAGGTGGAGTGGGGATGTGGGGATCTGTCCACTTATTAAACAAATTTTCAAACAAATCTCCCTTTTCAGCACTACATTCCTCCCATCTCCATTTCGCTAACTTCTTGAGTCTTTCCAGGGTTTCTCAGGGTGACCTGCCTTGCTTCTCCTTGGTTTCTCCTTCTCCAACCACTTTGGCTTGACCTTCTTTGCGTCTGCTAAATCCTCCATTTTCTATTTTCACGCATTGCAGTTTGGGGTGACTACCAGTTCAATCAAAATGAAATCTGTCTTTTCCTTTGCTTCCTTGTTATTTTTGAGAGAAGTGATAGGGGAAGATCTCTGCTATCTTGAATTGAAAAGCCTTCACTGTTTTTTAGTTCTTCAAGTGCCTTGAATTCTTGACTGCCTTTGGGCTTTTGCATGTGGTGTACTGGTTCTCTGACACATTCCTTTTCCCTCCCTCCTCTTCCCTCTTGGCCAATTCCAAGTAATCTTTTATTTATTTATTTTTAATGTTTTATTATTTATTTGTGAGAGGAGAGAGAGAGAGAGACAGAGTGTGAACAGGGGAGGGGCAGAGAGAGAGGGAGACAGAATCCAAAGCAGGCTCTAGGCTCTGAGCTGTCAGCACAGAGCCCAACACGGGGCTCCAATCCACAAGTTGGAAGGTCATGACCCGAGCTGACGTCGGACACCCAACTGACTGAGCCACCCAGGCGCCCCCATGTCATCTTTTAGATCCCGGCTTAAACATCATTCCTACATGAGTCCTGTCTGACCCCCCCAGACTAGGTTAGGTCCACTCCCTATAGTATATTCTCACAATACCTACCTTGATTCTAATTAAGTATATATGTCTGCCTCCCCTGCTAGATTGTTACCTCCACAAGGGAAGGGACCACTTCTGTCTTGCTGACTGCTATATCCCCTGTGTCTAGTGCAATACTTAGCATTTAGTAGGGGATTAATATATATATTTTTCATTGTTAATCAACATACATTACTCATTATAAAAATTTGTGGCTAGGGGCACCTGGCTGGCTCAGTCAGTAGAGCATGCGACTCTTGATCTTGAGGTTGTGAGTTCAAGCCCCAAGTTGGGTGTAGAGATTACTTAAAAAAAAAAAAAAAAAGATTTGTAGCTGGATTCACAGTTACTACCAACCAAGAAGTAGTTATTTAGAGTTTAACGATCTTAGTTTTTATGATTGTTCAATTATTGTTACAGAAATACTATAATATGGACTCTTGTCCATCTCCAAACTTATTTTACAATGAACACTTTTAAAATTATAATGTACTAGGGGTGCCTGAGTGGCTCAGTTGGCTGAGCATCCGACTTCAGCTCATGGTTCGTGAGTTTGAGCCCCGCATTTGGCCCTCTGTTGTCAGCGAAGAGCCCGCTTAGAATCTTCTGTCTCCCTCTCTCTCTCTGCCCATTCCTCTCTCTCTCAAAAATAAATAAACATTACAAACAATAAAAAAAGTAAAATTAAAATGTACTGATAGTAATGTGCACCCAGATCAGCATAGTGTATGAGTTTCTGCTGTTATAAATGACCAGAGACTGAGTGACCAAAACACAAATTTATTATTATCTTATAGTGCTGGAGGTCAGAAATCTAAAATGGGTTGGCAAGGCTGCATTCCTTCTGGAGGCTCTAGGGGAGAATCATTTTTCTTGCCTTTTTTAGTTTCCAGAGGCTTCCTCTATTCCTAGGTTCATAGAATCTTTCTCATATCATTCTGACCTCTGCTTCCATTGTCATACCTCCTTCTCTGACTCTGACCTTTCTGATTCCCTCTTATAAGGACCCATAGGATTAGGTTTTACCCAGATAATCCATGATAATTAGGTATTTCTCAACAGCTTTAATTTAACCACATCAGCAAAATCTATTTTGCTGTATAAGGTGAAATATCTACAGGTTCTGGGGATTATGATGTGAACATCTTTGGGAGACCATTATTCAGCTTACCATACATAGGCAGCAAAATGTAAATCCTGGGGCAGCTGGGTGGAGCATCTGACTCTTGATTTCAGCTCAGTTCATGATCTCAGGCTGGTCATGATCCCATGATCTCATGGGATAGAGTCCCACTTTGGGCTTAAGATTCTCTCTCTCCCCCTCTGCCCCTCTCCCCTGCTCATGCTCTCTCTCTCTCTCTCTCTAAAATAAAATAAAAATGAGTAAATCCATACATAAATTACTTGCTGTAAGAAATGATAAAAACTTCACTCATACATATTTTTTAGGATTTTATTTATTTTCATTTTTTATTAAAATTTTAAAATGTTTATGTATTTATTTTTAATTTTTTTAAATGTTTACTTATTTTTCAGAGAGAGAGAGAGAGAGAACACAAGCAAGGGAAGGGCAGAGAGAGAGGGAGACACAGAATCAGAGGCAGGCTCCGGGCTCTGAGCTGTCAGCACAGAGCCCGGAGCGGGGCTCGAACCCACGAACCGCGAGATTGTGACCTGAGCCAAAGTCAGATAGATGCTCAACCAACTAAGCCACCCAGGCGCCCCCATTTATTTTTAATTTATTAAAAGTTTATTTATTTTTGGGGCGCCTGGGTGGCGCAGTCGGTTAAGCGTCCGACTTCAGCCAGGTCACGATCTCACGGTCCGTGAGTTCGAGCCCCGCGTCAGGCTCTGAGCCCCGCGTCAGGCGCTGGGCTGATGGCTCGGAGCCTGGAGCCTGTTTCCGATTCTGTGTCTCCCTCTCTCTCTCTGCCCCTCCCCCGTTCATGCTCTGTCTCTCTCTGTCCCAAAAATAAATAAAAAACGTTGGAAAAAAAAAATTAAAAAAAAAAAAAAAAAGTTTATTTATTTTTGAAGGAGAGAGAGAGACACAGAGCGTGAGCAGGGGAGAAGCAGAGAGAGAGAGGGAGACACAGAATCCAAGGCAGGCTCCAGGGTCTGAGCTGTCAGCACGGAGCGCGGGGCTCAAACTCATGAACCATGAGATCATGACCTGAGCTGAAGTCAGACACTTAACTGACTGAGCCACCCAGGCACCCCCATTTTTTAATTTAAATTCTAGTCTCATGTGTACCTTAAACTTTAAGTCAGAACAACTTCCAAAGTAGATAAAATAATTTATTGAGTGAAAAATATCATAAATGCATATTGAAATAATAAGACAAGCATAAACCAATGATTATTAAATAGACAACATACATCAGATCAGTAGCTGCTTCTCCTCCATGTGCAAATCCATTATCATGCTTTCATGAGTCATGGGATTTGCTGGTGTTTTCAGGTAGGCACACTATTTCCTAAAGGCAATTATCTAATTATCTAATTATAAAAGAGCATAGTGCTTTTCTTACATATATTTAAAAGTATATTTTGGATGAAAAATATAATTACTATGGATTATTTTTCAATAAATAACCTCTCAACATCCTGCAGAATTGTTTGGGAAAAATGATAATGAAAACCTATTTGGGGAAAATCAATTCCAACATTCTTTTTTTGTTTAAATATTTATTTTTGAGAGAGAGAGAGAGAGAGAGAGAGAGAGACAGAGCCAGAGCGCAAGCAGGGGAGAGGCAGAAAGTAGGGGTCACAGAATCTGAAGTAGGCTCCAGGCTGTCAGCACAGAGCCTGATGCAGGGCTCGAACCCACAGACTGTGGATTGTGAGATCACGACCTGAGCCGAAGTCAGATGCTTAACTGACTGAGCCACCCAGGCGCCCCTCAATTCCAACATTCTTGATTGTTTACTTTATTTTTTTTGGTTGTTTATTTTAAAAGGTCACGATTACATATTTTATTCTGAGTTCTCTAGCAATGTCATACGAATACATAGTACAAAATGACAATCTCGCAATGGACTGATGGATAAGGCTATCTGGCTCTTTTCAGATAAGAACCTCACTCTGTATCTTGACTGTCAACTTCGACTAATTACTAATTTAATAATTTTATTCAGGGCTGATTTGGCCGTGATGCATTAGCTGGAGAGCATGTCCTTTTTCCAATGTAATGTTTACTTGAGAAGTCAAATTAGGATCAGAAGTTTGCCTGATGAATATAGTTAAAATGTCAAGCTGTTAAAATAGGTGAAGGGGATGAAGACGTACAAACTTTCAGTTATAAAATAAATAAGTCATAGAGATTTAAAAAATACTGTCCAACTGCCCAAGATACCAAAAATGCCCAGGCACTTACAACCCTTCAACCCATAGCTCTCTCTTCCGTAACCTGGCCCAAATTACAAAAATCGAAATATTCAAGCAGCATTCTGCACTGGAAAATGTAGTACATTTGAAAACTGAGTCAGAATTCTACTTGATGATTCCCACCCGCTCTTGGTTTGCATAGCTCAGAAAGCCGCCTATTGCTTTACTTTCATTTCTTTTTAGTTCTTAATTTTTTGCCTCAAGCTGCAATGCAGCCACGAATCACATGTAGCTCCTGAGCACTGGAAATGTGGCTAGTCTGAGTTGAGATGTATTGTAAGTGTCAAATATATACTGGATTTTGAAGACGTACATTAACAAGAATGTAAGATATTTCTTTAATAATTTTGTGTATTGATCACCTGTTGGAATGATAACATTTGGATTTATTGGGGGATATATTTGATTAAAAAATATATCATTAAAATAAATTTTACGTGTTTCTTTTTACTTTAGTGTAGCTGCTAAAAACCTTAAAATTACATATGTGGTTCACATCTTTTACTGGATAGCACTGATCTAAGGCTCTTGAAGGCCTCTCCTGTTACTTTCTTTGGTTGTTCTTTATTGTCTAGCTTCTCTTAACCATTCCTTCCCTTTCCCGTAACTGCTTAGATTTGGAAGGTAAAATAAAAAAACTAGAAAGTGAAACTCTGTGGCCAACCTTTAAGCCAAGAGAATTAAGTGTACTGGTAAACAATGAAAATCTCAGTTCAATTCTTCAATATATTGGATTGGTGCTACAATACTGGAAAAAAGGGGGTGGGGGGTGGAGAATAGTCTTCATTAGTGTCTGTAGGGATGGGCTACATGTATATGGAGAATTAAAGAGATAATACAAAATCACACACATACAAGGTAGTAGGACAAAATGTATTTCATCTCCAATCCTCCCCATCTCTAGGTTTTTAATCTATTTTCTTTTGGCTACACTAATTCGTCTCCCTTTATCTATGCATACTAATTTAGACTGCTCTCTTGGTAGAATGTGGCTGTTGAAAAGATGAAGAAAAACTGTTTGGAGATGAGAATGTGGGGTGGTGTTAGATCTAAAGACGAACATAGAAAGATGTTTATCTAAGTTGAAAAAGACCTTAATTACCCTGTTCCATTTTCCACTCAAAACCATAACCCTTTTATGCATAGAATAAAGGCTGCTTGTAATGTTGGAACATTAATATTCATCAAACATACTGAATATATACCGATGGGGGAAATTCTCTGAAGATATATTTTTCAACAGAGAAAAACATGATGCCATTGTTTGTGAACCTAAAGAACTTCTGAATCCCTCTCCCAAAGTAACAAATTGTTGCAAATCCCTGTGGTGAAATACAGTTTTCAGAAGGAGTACATGACCCGACTTGTTAGCTCCCAGCCAGTTTCAGCCATGTCAGGAAGCCCAGGTAAGATACTACTTGCCTTAAGCTAAGATAGATATTTTTCTTGGTGTTGAGGACATAAAATTGGACATTAAATAGATTACTTAAACATTAATTGTGAGAAGATAGTGGTAAATCTATTCATCAATATTCTTAGGTGGTAAAAATCTAAAACTGACTTTGCTTCATGGTATTAAATCTCTTAGTTTCTATTAGTTCTGAATTGTTGATGTGACAACTCATGAAGATGATTGCAAATTAACTAAAACAGATCCAATTTGTCTTTTAACGAGAACATGTCTTTAACTTGACCCTGCAATGTTAAGCAGGGAAAATTCAGTTTCGATTCCTCTTTGATTTTGCCTATATAGGAAAGAACATGAAGGAAAGATAAACTTGCATTTTTGTTTTGCAAAAATTTGCATGATTCCTAGATGCCTTTGAATGTTGGAAGATTAAAGTTTTATATTTTGAGGAGCATTAGAGAGTGTTGGGGTTAAGTTTATGGGGTTTTAGACGTTTAGATTAAAAATATGCTAGCCATGGGCCCCTGGGTGGCTCCATGGGTTAAGCGTGCTGCTTCAGCTTAGGTCATGTCTCATCGTTTGTGAGTTCCAGCCCCGCATCCAGCTCTGTGCTGACAGCTCAGAGCCTGGAACCTGCTTCGGATTCTGTGTCTCCCACTCTCTGCCCCTCCCCCGCTTGCACTCTGTCTCTCTCTCTCAAAAATAAATAAACATTAAAAAAAAAAAAAAAAAAAGAATATGCTAGACACCCGAAAGGAAGAATTAAAGCAAATCTCAAACTATTATCCGGTTTCAAAAGAATTATATGCCACTGAGAAGGTGGAAATTTCAGGCTGATAGTGTCCAGCCACCATATCAGACATGGTATCTGTTTTCCAGGAAGAACTAAATTGACTAAAATATTGAATTTTGATTTGTGCAGATGTCAACAATAATTTTTCAGAGCCTGAGATTCTGTCACCTAGGAATACCTTCTGGCACGTATCTTTTGTTTTTTTTTTTTAATTGAGATGTAATCCATACACCATAAA
The DNA here is from genome assembly GCF_018350215.1 of Panthera leo. Taxonomy (NCBI): domain Eukaryota; kingdom Metazoa; phylum Chordata; class Mammalia; order Carnivora; family Felidae; genus Panthera; species Panthera leo. The sequence goes on along the minus strand of NC_056683.1, from coordinate 34,787,183 downwards.
ATTCAACCTTTTAAAGGGCACAATCCAGTGGTTTTTAGCATATTCCTAAAGTTGTGCAATCGTTATCACTGTTCTGGAACGTATATTTTACTGTAAACTTTTCTCGGTATGTTCTCACACTTCGCTATGCCAATTGATCCTCCTCAAGCACCTTCAGAGGTGCCGTGTAGGCGGTTGCCACATTTACCCAAGATGTTTTCCTCATTAGTTTCACCTCAAAAGCATAAGGAAGCTGAATTAATAAAGCTACTAAGTTTGATTTCTAGAGTAACAGCCAACAACCTAATCTACGTGTTTGTTTCCGTGCCTAGAACTCTCATTTTATTATGACTGTGAAATCTTATTTGTGACAAGTATTGTAGCCGGGTGGGCCATCGGTGGGCGTCCAAGGACTGCCAAACAATAGGAGACAAGGGGTCGCTCAGTGTGAGGTGGCAGCAGGCCCAAGCCTCCCAGGTCCTTTCCACTCGTTCCCTGGCCCAGGAGCCAGCAGCGCGTTTCTCCCCCAAACGCTGAAGCGTTTAGAGAAGGGGGGTGTGCAGGCTGAAGGGGGCGGTGTAAGAGGGACACGGAGGTGTCAGTACGGCGTCAAGAACGCCAAGCCGCAGGGTAATCGGAGGTGCCCGGCAGGGTGTTCGGGGCGCCCAGTCTCTTGGTCACACGCTCTGGTCGGTCGCCGTGAGCGAACAAGGCGCGCCGGTGCCCGCGCGGGAGACCGCTTCTGGCCGCCGCGCGCGCGCCATGTGCGTCCCTCATTGGCCACAGCGGGACCACGTGACCCCTGCCGCCAAAACCGCCGGCCGGGCGCGCGCCTTCCCGCCAGAGAAGGGGCGGGTGCAGCGCCGCGGGTGGTCGGTCTCGCCGAGGTGGAGGGAAGGTCGCTCGGAGGGTTTGGGGAAGTTGTCTTAAAAAAAAAAAAAAAAAAAAAAAAAGGTGGGGGGCGCCTGGGTGGCTCAGTCGGTTAAGCGTCCGACTTCAGCTCAGGTCATGATCTCACACTCCGTGAGTTCGAGCCCCGCGTCGGGCTCTGTGCTGACAGCTCAGAGCCTGGAGGCGGCTTCAGATTCTGTGTCTCCCTCTCTCTCTGCCCCTCCCCTGCTCATGCTCTGTCTCTCTGTGTCTCAAAAATAAATAAAAACGTTAAAAAATTTTTAAAAAAGTCTTAAGTACTGCCCAGCGTAAAACTCCTTCTGAGGAAGCTGATTATTGAAAAGTCCCGTTATCCCCTCAGTGGCTTTTGTGCCAGGCTGCGACACAGACTGGAAATGGAAATCACCAGTCATTATTCAGTGACTCGTTGAAGCCAAAATTTGTCTCTGTTACTTTAGGGAAATAAACACGGATGAGCACGTAGCTTTTTGGAGAAAGAAAACGTAATTTTTGTAGGGGAAACTTAAAGCTGTTTTTTCTTAGAAAAGTTGAGGGGATGGGTAGGCTCTTGGGAAGTCCGGAACAACCACCCTGATAGGGTCATTTCAGGGAAATGAGAAACTGTTGGGAGAACAAAAGTTAGTAAAAGCAAAAAGAGGCCTTTCCCACTTCTAAAAATGTGATAATTATTGGTGGGAAAGGGCAGAATTATGTTCACATGTGTGCATGTATGTATGTATGTATGTAAGTAGTATAAATGGGATATACTGATTGTAGAAGTCAGTAGAATCCAGATATTCAGCCTCTTTTTTCCATTTGAGAGTGCTTGGATGCTCATTTTTGCCCCTCTCTTTTTCTTCCAAGGCTCATCAACTCTCCCCCTCTTCCTCCTGATGAACGCATTTTAGTTTTTTATTCATTAAAAAAAAAAATACTAGGGCCTATTATATTTGACACTGTGCTAGATATTGGGGTGACACTGGTGAACAAAAGCATTAACAACCCCTTCCTTCCTGGAACATACAGTCTGGTAATGGAGGCAGATAGTAGTCAATTAAACATACTAATGGAGGCGCTTGGGTGGCTCAGTGGGTTGAGCGTCCGATTTCAGCTCAGGTCATGATCTCACACTCCGTGAGTTCGAGCCCCGCGTGGGGCTCTGTGCTGGCAGCCCGGAGCCTGGGGCCTGCTTCAGATTCTGTGTCTCCCTCTCTCTCTGCCCCTCCCCTGTTCTCTCCTCTCTCTCAAAAATAAATAAACAATAAAAAATTAAAAAAAAAAACACCCCATACTAATGTTAAATACAATGTGCTAAGGGCTGAGAAGAGGTCCAGATGCTATAATGGGGCTTCAACCCGGCAGGGAGATTAGAGAAGGCTTTCCTCAAGATGTACGCCTGGACTGAGACCTGAAAGAGTTAAGGGCGGTGGGAGTTGCAGGCAGAGGGAGAAGCTTGGGCAAGGGAGAGCTGATACCCTCTCCCCTTCCAATGACTGCCCATCTCATTCATTTCCACTACACATAAATTAATCTTGCCTCTTAGTTATCAGAGACACTTCTTTTTTCTTTCAATTGTTAAATTCTTGGGGATTAACTCATAATCTATAATTATTGTTATAGACAATGTGTGTAAACTAGCTAAGTATATTAACATACTCATCTATTAGGCATTATCATCTCTTGCTTCATATAACAATAAAATTAAAAAAACTGTAGGTATGCAAAGTGGTGAGAGATCATATTATTTTGGAAAATTCAAAAAAAGACATCTTGAGAAAGTAAATTTTGAGATGTGATTCAAAGGTAAGATTTGGTCAAGCAGTGTAAGAAGTCTGGACAGATAAGTTGAGATATATTCTAAGAGCCTTGAAAACAAGTCTAAAGAGTTTATGGAAACTAAATAGAAATGTTCTATCTAACTTTTAAGGACTTTTCTGAGATATTTTTTTCCCTTCCAATGTTTACCTTGGAAAATTTAAAATCTACAAAAAAAAGTTGCGCAAATAAGCCTATTGTTACTCATATACCATTCGCATGAATTTATCATTAGAAAAAAAATTTTAATGCTTCTTTATTTTTGAGAGAGAGATGGGGCGGGGGGAGGGACAGAGAGAGAGGGAGACACAGAATCTGAGACACAGGCTCCAGGCTCAAAGCTGTCAACGCAGAGCCCAATGTGGGGCTCAAACCCACAAACAGTGAGATCATGACCTGAGCCAAAGTTGGACGCTTAACCAACGGAGCCACCCAGGCGCCCCTGGATTTATCATTTTTTGAGGGGACACGTTTGCTTTATCTTTTTATCTCTCTCCATACTCATATACACACATATGGATGCATGTGCACGTGTTTTTCTCTGCTACGAAGAAAGTTATGAGATAAAGTTATGAGATACTAATTTCATCTCTAAATAATTCCATCTCTAAATAATTTGTCTCCTAAGAACAAAGATTATTTTTTGCATAACCACAATACAATTATGACACTTCTAAGATGCGTTTTAAATTAACTTTTGAGTATTTGTGTTAATACATTAAAAATAAATGAGTTACTAATTTTAAATGGCTTTCAACAGTGGCTGACACGCCAAGTGCTATATAAGTGCTTAAAAAAATATTTTCATGGTTGGAAAACTAAAGAATATGAAAAGGCATATGGTGAAAAGTCTTTTTTGTATTCTTGTTCCCCGTCTGTTCAAAATCCCACTCTTAACACTCCTTATTCTAGTCAACCATTGTTCTTGTTTCTTGGGCATTCTTTTAGAGGTTCTTTATGCAAATATGAACAATTGCGAATATAGGTTTTTATACCCTCTCTCTTTTTAGAGGCAAGGTAGCATGCAAAGCACACTATATTTACTTGCTTTCTCACTTAACAATATGATTTGGAGATCTTTGTGCATTAATACTTGCAGAATGTCATTCTTATTTACAATGGCATAATATTCCATTGTGTGAATATAACATATAGTTTATTTAAATATTTTATTCTTAATATACATATGGGTTGTTTCCAATCATATGTATATATATATATATATATATATATATATATATATATATATATATAGGCTCTATCCCACAACCCTGGGATCATGACCTGCGCTGAAGTCAAGAGTTGGATGCTTGACCCATGGAGCCACCCAGGCGCCCCCAGCAGGTCCTTTTTTAAAAGAGCAGTTTGACCTTGGTAAGATACTTTGAGCCTTCTTGAGGCTGATTAGTATTCTCGCTAAATTGAAGCAAACTTCAATTGCAAACTTTGAAATTATTAGGTATTGCTAGCAATAGAACATTCAACTACAATGTGTTTAATTGGTTATGAAAGGGTTGTCCTTTGAGAGGAGGCAGTTGCTGTTGATTTTGCACTTGACAGATTTAGATGTTGAAAGTTGGCTGAACCTAAAGCACTAGCTAATGGCTTAAAGCTCTCCTAAAAGAAGCCACTTTCCTCAATTAAGGGAAAAGGTCACACCGAGTTTGAGGTGAGGCCTTGTGTTCTGGTAAACTGGTCTGTCTCTGCAAAGGGGAGGTGTTTTCCAATCTGGAAGCAGAGAGGCCAAGACTTCAAAACCTTCGTACTCGTTTTTGTCCACCTGTTGTGTCAGCATCCAAAGGTAAAAGGTTGTGCAAGACTCTGGGAGTTAGGGATGGTAGCTACCAGGAATAAAATCTGTAAGTACTGGAATGATTTTTTCCTGAGAATAGTCACTTCCCAGTAATGAAACAAGGAACTGAAACGGCGATTGCTTAAAATTTGGCCCAGTCGTACAGGTAGAGTACCGTGAAGTTTAACACACAGGACTATCCTGCTGGGAAGGAACTATGAAGCGGTTCCTTCATTTTCAACTTAGGCCACATTTTAATTTGCTTCACATTCAGACCATAAACTTCCTGCATGACCTTTTATTGTTTTCTGGACTTGCTCGTTGCCTTTCCTTCTCTTCTGCCACATGATGTGTAGTGACGATTGCTTTGAGTTTCCCCCAGTTTTTAGCAAGTCTCTCTTGCCCCCGGAACTTCCCTCCTGGGGCTGTTCTTTTGCTCCATTCTCGGTGCTCTGTAGGCCTATTGTACCTCTGTCATCCTGGGACTTCCCTTCACACGGGTTGAATTCACCTTCTGCTAAATCTCCTTTCTCTTTCTTGGTTTCGTCATACTCTGGGTTTTTGGAATACTCCCTCGGGAGACTTCCTAAGAAATTCCGTATGGGAGGAAAATCTTCCTGAGCCCTTGCGTATCTGCAAATGTCTTTATTCACCTCTCACATATAAGTGAGAGTTCAGCTAGACATAGAATTCTAGGTTGAGAATAATTTTTTAGGGGTACTGGGTGGCTCATTCAGTTAAGCGTCTGACTCTTGATCTCAGCTCAGGTCTTGATCTCAGGGTTGTAAGCTCAAGCCCCATGTTGGTCTCCATGCTGGGCATGAAGTCTATTTAAGGAAAGAAAATATTTATTTTATTTTATTTTATTTTTAAAAATTTTTAATGTTTATTTACTTTTGAGAGAGAGAGAGAGACAGAGAGACAGATTATGAGTGGGGGAAGGGCAGAGATAGAGGGAGACACAGAATCTGAAGCAGAATCTGAGCTGTCAGCACAGAGCCTGACACGGGGTCGAACTCACGAACCATGAGATCATGACCTGAGCCGAAGTTGAATGCTTAACCAACTGAGCCACCCAGGTGCCCTAAAAGAAAATAATTTTTTATAAAATTCTGGGGCAAAAATTGTGCCTTTATATTCTAGTATTTGTTGTTGTTGGGAAGTCAGTTGCCAAATTAATCCATGTTTCTCTTTGGAGATTTTTAGCATCTCCTATGCTTGGTGTTTTGAAATTTTAATATGTTCTAGAAGTGAGGTTTTTACTTCCCCATTTGTGGTCCTGAGAACTTGGTGGGGCTTGTGTGTGTGTGTGTGCTTGCGTCCATGCACATGGGACTTTCTAGTCTGAAGTTTGGTGACCTTCAGCTTTGGGAAGCTGTCTTACACTGTTTGGTTTGAAATTTACCCCCTCTATTGATCTCTTTCTGGTACTCCCATAAATCAAATGCTTGTCTTTCCATATCGGCCCTCTACATCACCTATCTTTTCTCTCATGTTTTTTAATCTTTTTTTTTTTTTCCTGAGTGATTTCCTTGACTTTATTTTTTCAGACCATCCATTTTATTTTTGATTTTGAAAATCATATTTTTAAAATTGGTAAGATCTTGTTTTGGGATTATTCTTTTTTCCATAGCATTCTCTTTTGTTTCTCGAATGTAATACTTTCTTAAAACTCTCAAAATATATACTCTATAATTTGCAAACTTACTTTTCTATTCCCTGAGTTCTATGTTTCTCTTGGGGTTAATTTTATTTGTTTTCTGGTATTTCTCTTGCATCCTGTGGTCCTTATCAATTGCTGGTGATCCTTTGTTATTTTAAAGAAATATGGACTGTGTAGCTGGTGTGGGTTTTTTCTGCTGTTGTGTGAGTAGGACTGTTTTCTTAGCAGCAGTAGCTAACAATTATGTAGTGTTTATCCAAGTTCTAGGCACTGCCCTGTGGGGGATAAATGTATTAACTCATTTTATCATTTCGACAACCTCTCTATGAGGTAGTTACCACGATACTTCATTAAGTTTGATATTCATCAACTGTAAAATATACCATCATTTTGTTTACTCCTAAGAAGGTAAATGTTGTTGAAATACGACATGACTAGGATGTAAAACGCATTCTGATTCTGGAGGCAGTAAAAAGCTTAGGGTTGATGAAATAATACATTACTATTCCTATCTTACAGTTGGAGAAACTGAGGCATAGAGAGATTAAATAACTTGTCCCAGGTTACATAGTGTTATCTGTAGTGGATTTAACAATCAAACCCAAGTGATCTGGCTTCAGGATTTTACCACTATGCTTAACTGGCTCCCCAATGAGTAGGGACTCATATGGGGGCATAGGAGGGCTCTGACTTGGCAGTGGGCATTAGGGACATGAATTAGGGAGCTCATTTTATGGCCCCAGGTCCCCTAAATGCTAGAACAAGGAGACCTTTTTTTCCCCTTCCGCCAAGGAGACCTTTAATTTGAGGCACCAACATTCATAAAAAGGCTTTAGCTTCCTTCACAAGATTCGTTCTCTTCTGTTAGAGAAGAGTGTTTTTTGCTTGAAGTTTGTGGTGGGTATAGCGGCCTGGGGGTGTTGAGGGACCAACTGGTACAGCTGATCCTCATCAGAGTTCCAATCTCTCATCTCCCTCTCCCAGCTTTGGGGTTTTAGTGAGTAAATGGGCTTCCAAGCCTCAGGAGCTCGTGTGGTGGGGTCTTGGTGCTTTCTCTGTCTGGCCCATTTGTCCTCTTGTCTCATTTGCTTTCTGCCTTCCAGAAACACGTACACATCTCTCATCTGCTGTTGACCCAGTCTCCCATTCTTTTCACTGTTGTGGTTTTATTCTTTTTTTATACATTCATTTTGGTTGTGCCTTGGGAGGGATTAGGGGAAATGGGAGACCAATGCTTGTGCTCACTCTTGAGCCAGAAGTCCCTATGCCTCTATTTTTAGTGAACAAAATCAAGATTCTGAAAGTGATCACCATATGGGAAAATAAAGTATTCACATTATAGTTAGCAGCAGAGAAACACTTATAAAATCTTAGAAGCATGTTTGCTTAAAAGTTTTCCAAAATGCAACTGAAGGGACAGTTGGTCAAAGTTGCTTATGTAGGACTCACAACACATAGCAGTGTTTTTTAAAATTCCACTACATTGAGGCTTATTATTTGCTTTATGAAGGAATTATTCTTGCAAAAGGATTAACCACATGATTGTCCCAAATCTCCCAGTAGGCCATTTAGACTATGATTTTATTTTCAGAATTCTGTGTGGGGATATATATCTCCCTCTGTATTAAAAATTCAATACTTGGGGGGTGCCTGGGGGCTCAGTTGGTTAAGTGTCTGACTTTGGCTCAGGTCATGATCTCATGGTTCATGAGTTTGAGCCCTGCATCGGGTTCTCTGCTGTCAGCACAGAGCCCGCTTTGGATCCTCTGTCCCCCTCTCTCTGCCCCTCCCCTGCTCATGTATACTCGCTATCTCTCTTAAAAATAAATAAACATTTTTTTAAAAAAAGGAAAAAAGTAAAAATTCAATACTTGGAAAATAATAAAGGTTTACCTTTTTTGTTTAATTCATTTTGATTATCTTGTCACAAGACTTCTCACTTCTCCAACATATGACTATTTTATTTTTATTTATTTATTTTTCAAATTAACTATTTATTAATTAATTTATTATTTATTTAACATTTTTTTAAATGTTTATTACTTATATTTGAAAGAGAGAGCATGAGCAGAGGAGGGGCAGAGAGAGAGGCACAGAATCAGAAGCAGGCTCCAGGCTCTGAGCTGTCAGCACAGAGACGTATGTGGGGCTCAAACCCATGAACTGTGAGATCATGACCTGAACCGAAGTCGGACGATTAACTGACTGAGCCACCCAGGTGCCCCAATTTATTTTTTAATTTACATCCAAGTTAGTTAGCATATAGTGCAATAATGATTTCAGGAGTAGATTCCAGTGATTCATCCCCTACGTATAACACCCAGTGCTCATCCCAAGTGTCTTCCTTAATGCCCTTTACCCATTTAGCCCATCCCCCACCCCCCCTCCAGCAACCCTCAGTTTGTTCTCTGTATCTAAGAGAACATATGACTATTGTAGAGCTTTGATTTAGTAATTTCTTTCCTGTAATCTTATAATATTTCTTATACTGTGGTGGTATAACTGTTTTGCTGTGTAAATGTCTGTAGGAGAGGTATACTGGCTCTCTTTAGTCAACAAATAATTCTGACTAAATAGGTTGAGTACTGAATCCATTTTGCATTCGACTTTTGTGAGGAGTGGGTAAATGACCGGAAGCAAAAACAAAAGCCTCTAGCGTCAGGAACCTAGTTTTTTTTTTTTTTTAAGATTTTTTTTTTTTTTTTTAACGTTTATTTATTTTTGAGACAGAGAGAAACAGAGCATGAACAGGAGAGGGTCAGAGAGAGAGGGAGACACAGAATCTGAAACAGGCCCCAGGCTCTGAGCTGTCAGCACAGAGCCCGACGCGGGGCTCGAACTCACGGACCGCGAGATCATGACCTGAGCCGAAGTCTGACACTTAACCGACTGAGCCACCCAGGCGCCCCAGGAACCTAGTTTTTAAATTTTACTTTCAGAGTCTATCCTGAAGCCAATGTATAGCCAACACTATTTCTTACACAGTTTTATCTATATTCAACAGCTCTGGACAATGATAATTGACATAGATATTTATGATTATTTGTTTGGTTACAGGGAAGAGAAACGTACTCCGGTCACCTCCAGAAAGCTGTGGTTGCTGGTGAGGATGCTTGTGAAAGAGAACTGAACTTGGAGGGTTCAAGTTCTAAGGCAGTTCTGGGGCCAGTCTTTTCTTTTTCTTGCTATCTTTCTAAGTGTTTGCTCTGCTTAGGTCTTCTCTATCAGCCAGCTTCTTCCATCTCTCCTTCAAATGTTTCCTTCCCCTTCATAATTTTCACTTGCAAAGGCTTTGACTTATCCTGGGCCCAACATAATCCCGTGGCATTCCTGGTCCCACTGCCAACTTTTCCTTTAGTCTCCTGAACTTAGTCTCCTAAACAATGAACAGAGAGGAAGGGACCCTGCTCTCTTTTGGCCAGCCAGTGGATGATATGTTCTTGGCTCAGGTGTCCATCTCTGATCTAAACAGCTGTGGTCTGGGGTTGGGGTGGGGACGTGGGAGAAGGAGCTAGACTGCTTAGGCAATATGGCAGATTCTTTTGGAAGGGGGTGTGGGCAAGTCAGACAATGATTGGCATCTTTAATGAAAGGACTTTAAGGTGTGTTTCAGGATTCTGAATCACCTGAATCATTCTGAATCATCACCATTAACAGCAACAACAACAACAACAACAACACACACACTGACACATACACGGTCATTTTCTGTATACCATACTTAACCAAGTAACAATGCCCATTAGTACAGTTTAGAAGGAAATTTTCAACAAGCATTGAAAGATGGTTAGAAAATACTGTTATAGTGTTTCTCCTGTTTCCCCGTGTACCTCTCTGACTATTCCTTCTCAGTCATTTTTGTGGGCTTTTGTTCCTTTGCCTATCTTGTTAGCCATCAGTCTTATCCATCAGCTACATAAACTTTGAAAGATCTTATCCACACCTGCATTTTTATTGAATAAATAAATGATAACTCTTAAATCTTTAAGTTCTGACATCTCTTGAGCTTTAGGTATATTCCTTTTATTATTATTATTATTATGATGATGATTATTATGATTATTATTATTATTATTATTATTATTATTTGCTTCAGATATATTCCAGATGTCTGCTAAGATGTCCTACAGGTACCTTAAATTTATAAATGAACTCGAATTTTCTTCTTCCTCTTTCTGCCTGCCTCCTCTGCCTTCTATACCTGTCCTGCCTCGACCCTCATTCTCTGTACAGGCTGATACTGCCATCACCTTTCCAGTCTCCTGAGCTGGCAAAGTAAGAATTTCCCTTTCCCTCCCCTTTCTCAGCAAATCTTTTGCCAAATTCCAGCCTATTCTGCTTCCTAAACATTTATAGAATCTGTTCTCCCCACTCCACCTCTGTTAGTACTATTTCAGGTTAGTACTAGTTCAGGCTCTGTATGCTGAGGTTTAAGAGCATGGGCTCTGGAGCCAGGCAGACCTGGGTTTAAATCCTGGCTCTCACGCTTTCAGCCACTGGCAAGTTACTCATTCCCTCTAACCCCACCCCTCCGCCCCGCCCCCCCATCCCCAAGCCTGGTTGCACATGGGAACCACTTGAGGAGCTTTAATCAAAATACCAATTCTTGGCTCAACTGATTTCGCTGGAATGGAGTGAGGCCTGAACAGTGGGAGTTTTAAAAGCCTCCCCAGGGGTGCCTGGGTGGCTCAGTTGGTTAAGCGTCGACTTAGTTGGTTAAGCGTCGACTCGGTTAAGAGCCGACTTCGGCTCAGGTCATGATCTCGCGGTCCGTGAGTTCCAGCCCCGCTTCGGGCTCTGTGCTGACAGCTCAGAGCCTGGAGCCTGTTTCAGATTCTGTGTCTCCCTCTCTCTGACCCTCCCCCATTCATGCTCTGTCTCTCTCTGTCACAAAAATAAATAAACGTTTAAAAATAAAATAAAATAAAAGCCTCCCCAAGGGATTCCAAGGTGGAACCAAGTCTGAAAAGCACTGCTCTAAACCACAACTCTCTCATCTGTAGCATGGGGTAATGACCTCATGGGGGTCATTGTGAGGGAGTACTCAGTAAGACAATGCGTATATGGCCTGGCATGTGGTAAGTATGCTAGTTATTTTTAGGCAACTCCTTATCATCTCTCTGCAGCACTTTGCCGTAGCCTTAAAAAAAAATTTTTTTTTAATGTTTATTTTTTAGAGAGGCGGGGGAGGGAAGGGGGGGGGGAGAGGGGGAGACACAGAATCTGAAGGAGGCTCCAGGCTCCAAGCTGTCAGCCCAGAGCCCAATGCGGGGCTTGAACCCACGAACTGTGAGATCATGACCTGAGCCAAAGTCGGATACTTAACCGACTGAGCCAGCCAGGCGCCCCTGCAGTAGCCTTTTAATGCATTCCCTGCCTTAAGTCTTGCCCATCTTCACTCTGATCCCAGAGGGTAAGAGCTAGGAGCGAATCTGATCAAGTCATTTCCTGCTTGAAACCTTTCAATGGGTCCCCTGCCCTACTGGATGAAGTCCCAGCCTTTCACTGTGCCTTCATGATTTTGCTCTTGCCTACTCTGTTACCTACCTTTTTCTCCCATCATTCGCTGCCTTTTAACAGTAGCACTACTTAGAGGTTATGTACAAAGGCTCACTGTCTGTTACCCCCATGCCTTTGCTCATGTGACACTTGCTGCTGTTGGCAAGGTCTCCTTCCACTCCTTTCTAGCTGGCCCCGCCCCCATCTCCCCATCTCTCTCTTCTTCTCCTGGCTGATTCTTATTCATCCTTCCTTCTTCAATGCTGAACTCAGTTATCATTTTCTTTGGGACATCTGCCCCGGCTCCTCTGTGCAGACCTTACTTTTACGTACTATAACATGTTGAATTGTGGTTTGTGTCTCTCTCCTGCTAGACTCTTTGAGGACAGGACTTAATCTCTCAGTACTAAGCCCGAAAAATCAAAGTCCTTCAAATTTTCAAAGTCCTGAAACAACACAGGTTCAATGCATAATTTGCTGTATCTATGATACAGCTTATATCTATTTTAGCCCAAAATAATCTTCTTCTCCTCTGTATTCCTGAAGCACTTGCTAATTGTTTAATCCCTAACCAGTGGGTTATCAGCAACGTAAGGACAGAAACCTTGTCTTTATAAGTTCCCCAAAGCACTCAACGCAGTAGTTTACTCATAGTGTTGCTTAAAAACACTTATTGGTTAGGGGAGCCTGGGTGGCTCAGTCAGTTAGGCATCAGACTTTGGCTCAGGTCATGATCTTGCGATCTGTGAGTTCAAGCCCCTCACTGGGCTCTGTGCTGACAGCTCAGAGCCTGGAGCCTGCTTCAGATTCTGTGTCTCCTTTCTCTGCCCCTCCCCCATTCTGTGTGTGTGTGTGTGTGTGTGTGTGTGTGTGTGTGTGTGTGTTAAAAAAACACACTTATTGGTTGTTGGAAGCAAATAAAGTTTGGAGGGACTCATTCAAGGATCATGGATATAAGCATTAAAATGGAAAGCTCTATCTTACAAAACTATAAAGATACAGATCTGTACTGTCCAGGATGATAGCTACTAACTGTTTGTTTCTTGAGTGCTTGAAATGTGGCCAGTTGAGGAACTGAATTTTAAATTTTATTTATTTTCAATTAAAGTTTAAAAACTGATACTTGATTTAATTGTTGGAAAACTATTAAGTACATTTGGAACAACATATATATATATATATATATATATATATAAACATATATATATATATATATATATATATATATACATATATATATATATATATATATATATAAACATATATATATATATATATATATATATATATATATATATATATATATATATATAAACAACTTGGATATATGATTCTACCTTTTAAACTGTAAGTTTCATGAAATACAAATACAAATCAGGGTTTTCCAATGAAAAGATAGCACCTGGATTGAGATGTGCTGTAAGTATGAAATAAACACTGGATTTGAAAGACTTAACTATAAAAAATGCAAAACATATTGTTGGTAATTTGGGGACAACTGCGTGACTCAGTTGGTTAAGCGTCTGACTTGATTTCAGTTCAGGTCATGATATTAGGGTCGTGAGATCAAGCCCATGCTAGGCATGGAACCTGCTTAAGATTCTCTCTCTCCCTCTCCCTCTGCCCCTCCCCTGCTCTCCCTCTCCCTCTCCCTCTCTCTCTCTCTCAAAAAAAAATTGTATTGATTATATGTTTCATGATAATATTTTGGATGTATTGTCTTAAGTAAAATATATTACTAAAATATTTTTGCCTGATGTTACTACTAGAAAATTTAAAATTAATGTGTAGTTTGAATTATGTTCCTATTGAACAGAACTAATCTATCCCAATGCAAGGCTTTGCTTTTCTATAGTCATCGATGATGAGATTTCATCCCTTTCATTGTCTAAGACAGTTTTTAGTGACTAGTGGTGAGTGATTTATAGTTAATACTCTCTTTTGAACTCTTTTCTGTTCAATGTAGATCACAATCTGCCTTCTCAGCCCAAGGAGAGTAGCATTGGCCAGAACCATCACCAGGAGGAAACAATCCACAAGTTGGCCATGCAGTTAAGAAACATTGGGGACAGCATCAATCGTGGGATGGTTCAAGAGGTAAGTCTTCACTTTCCTCAGAAACAGCTAGTCAGGTAGGAAGGAAGAGCAAACAGAACCATGATTGCCAAGTGGCTGGGAGGCCCAGGAATTAGCAGAACATGAGGATTAATAATGTCCAAATGCTGAAACATTAGATCTGAAAATTGTGAACCTGAGTCAAAGCCAATATTTGATCTCACACTTGTTACTCAAACTGTGGTCCGTGGACAGCAACATCAGCATCATGTAGCATCTGGTCAAATATGCAAAAGCTCACGCCCCGGCCACAATGCCAGAGTCAGGATCTACTTTTTTACACACACCCCAGGAGGTTTGCATGCACATTAAAGTGTGAGAGACTTTGCTCCACACCCTCCAACCTGGGTGCATATTAGAATCACCGTTGAAGTTTTAAGAAATACAGATGCCTGGGCCCCACCTTGAGAGATTCTAATTTTATTGTCAAGAGGTGTGGCCTGGGCATCAGGTACTTTAAAAGCTCCACAGGTGAATCTAATGCCCATTCAGGGAGGAGAAAACCCTTAACTGTGGTTTTCCTCCTTGAACCGACCCAGAGGTGATGATCTAAGCCCCACTCCTGCTGATTTCTTTGTTTCTCCTGATTATTATATGAGATAATAAGGGAAAGAATAATGGTTACTGTTTGAGATCTTAGAGGAGTTCAAGTCCACTAGAATAACCTATAGTTGGCAGTGGAGAGAGAATGATATGTGAGGCTCCACGGGGGAGGGGGCTTCCCCTCAGAGCCTGACTTCTTCCCCTCAAAAGTACCTGTCCTGTGAGGATTCATCACTGCTGCTGCCATCATGCTGCTTTCAGGGATGCCATGTCCTCTTTTATGCTCTGGTTCAAACGCGGCTAATACTCAGCCTTTCCCCCAGGTAAAACATTCCCTGAGACAAAACATGAATGAACGGTCCCAACAACAACACTACTGAAAGTAAGAAGGAAACAAAGAGGAAAGAAACACAGAGAGTCGAATAAAATACCTGACGGACCGATTTCATTCAAGCAAATTTTATTTAGTGTGTACTATATGCAAGACTCAGTTCCAGGCATTGGCAGCTAGAGCAGAGAGCCGGACAGAAGGGGAGCCTACTCTCATTGAACTCGTGATGAAGAGTAAATCGGATAACTAGGCAGGGATGTAGGCTCAAAGCAGGATTGGGGATACCGAGTGATGGAGAGTGACTTTGGATGGGTGATCAGGGAAGGCCTCCCTGGGGAGGCAAGATTTGAGCTGAGACTGGAAGCGAGGGAGTGAGCCATGGGAATACCTGGGGGACAAGTGTTCCAGGCAGGGGAACAGGGAGCACGTGCGATAGGAACAGGCCTAAGGAAGAGCGAGGGGGGCCAGAGTAGCTGGAATGGAGTGAGTTGAGGTCCAGGAGTTGGCTTCAGTCATAGAGGCAATGATAAGATGTTTGGGTTTTACCCCACGCATAAGGAAGCTTCTGGAGAGGGAGAGCAGGAGAGCTTTGTGAGCTGATTCACATTTAGAATGGGTACTGGCTGCCGAGCAGAGAGTAGGCTGTTGTGAAAATTAAATGAGATAATCTTTGTAAATCACTTAGAACAGAACCTGACCCACAGAAAATGATCAATAAATGTTAACTCGAACAAAAAATTGTTTTCTGCCTTTGCCCTTTTAATAGTTGTGCCCTGGACCACAAAACAGTTGGAGTTGACCACCTCTGTGCTATGGATCATTTACCAGCATGCTCGAGATATTTACCATTTCCTTTCTATGCTACAGTTTCCTCTGTAGGAAAGTTTTCACTGATGACTGGACTTTATGCATTCTAGGAAAGCCCTTAGTGTATCTTCCCTGCCTCTTTATCTGCTAATTCTGAATACTCATGGTTCCTTCTAATTTTTTCTCTGAAGAGGACAGAGGACAAATCACAACCAACTATTTTCTGTATTTGCCTCAACCCAATCAAGAGGTCACTGCTCTCCATAGCCTCCTATTCCATTTTTCTCCCTTTCTTTCTTTCCCTTACCTTTGAAGTTATAATTTACTTGTGTCTTAAATTGACCCCTACAGCTTAATAAGTTGACACTGAACTCCCTAGCTTTTTTTTAAAAAATGAGGGGCACCTCACAGTTTGTGAGTTCAACCCCTCCTCGGGCTCTCTGAGCAGAGCCCACTTCAGATCCTCTGTCCCCCTCTCTCTCTGCCCCTGCCCCACTTATACTCTCTCTCTCTTAAAAATAAATAATTTAGGGGCGCCTGGGTGGCTCAGTCGGTTAAGCATCCGACTTCAGTTCAGGTCACGATCTCATGGTCCGTGAGTTCGAGCCCCGCATCAGGCTCTGGGTTGATGGCTCAGAGCCTGGAGCCTGCTTCCGATTCTGTGTCTCCCTCTCTCTCTGCCCCTCCCGTCTCTCTCTGTCCCAAAAAGAAATAAACGTTAAAAAAAATAAAAAAAATAAAAAATAAATAATTGAACTTAAAGTTGATTCTGATGATGGTTGTACAGCTCTGTGAATATTCTAAAAACCATTAGCTGTACATTACTCAACAGGAAAATTATACAGTATATAAATTTTATTTTTCCATAAAGTTATCATTAAAATTTTTTTTAATGTTTATTTTTGAGAGAGAGAGAGAGAGAGAGAGCATGAGCAGGGGAGGGGCAGAGAGAGAGGGAGACACAGAATACAAAGCAGACTCCAGGCTCTGAGCTGTCAGCATAGAGCCCGATGTGGGGTTGGAACTCATGGAACCGAGAGATCAGGACCTGAGCAGAAGTTGGACGCCTAACTGACTGAGCCACCCAGACGCCCCTCATATTGTGGTTTTGATCTGCGCTTTCCTGATGGCTAGTGTTGTGTATCTTGTTATGTGCTTACTGCTCATTTGGATGTCTCTTTGGAGAAATGTCTGTTCAGATCCTTTGCCCATTTTAAAATTGGCTTATTTGTCTTTTTATGATTGAGCTATTGGAGTTCTTTATACATTCTAGATGTAAGTTCCTTATTGGATACATTATTTGCAAATATTTTCTCCCATTTTCACTTTTTGGATGGTGTCCTTTGAAGCACTGAACTTTTAAATTTTGATGAGGTTCGATTTACCTATTTTTTCTTTTGTTTCTACTGCTTTAGGGGTCATAGCTAAGAAATCATTGCCTAATCCAAAGTCATGAGGATTTACACCTATGTGTTCTTCTAAGAGATTTATAGTTTTAGCTGTTAAATTTAGGTCTTTGATCCATTTTTGTGTATGCTGTGAGTTAAAAGTTTACCTTCATTCTTTTGCATGTGGGTATCCATCCAGTTGTCCCAGAACCCTTTGTTGAAAAGACCATTCTTTCCCTATTAAATTGCCTTAGCATCCTTGTCGAAAATTAATTGACTGTAAATGTGAGCGTTTATTTCTGGGCTCTCCATTCTATTCCATTGATCTATATGTCTATCCTTATGCCTGCCCTAGCGTTTCCTGCAGCATTTCACAAAGTCGGCTTTGCCCTAGGCTTTGAAAGGTACCTTGGCCTGGACCACAAAATTGCATTTTAGGTCCACCTTTAAGTAGCTCACGGTGCGTCTAAAAAATAATAGTAAAAATTCCTCCAAAGCGTGGCTCTAAAATGCTCAAGGCTTTTTACTCTGCTGCTTCGAGACTTAAATCAAGCAACTGTAGCAGAATTTCAAATCTGGAATGATGTATTTCTTTTGTATATAGTCATCGCGGATTCACCTTGTGTATTCTGTTTAATCAAGCGGTCACACCGATCCTCCAGATGTCTTCCTGCTTTTGGCATAAGGAGACTTTCATTCTTGCGCTTGGAGCTCCCTAGCAAGGAGTTCACCAAGTTCTGCTTTGGTCTGCGAGTAGATCTCTCTTGAGCGGCTACAAAGCTTGGTCTCTTGTTCTTTTCACGTAAGCAAGTGTTCTTTGTTTTCAAGCGGGCCTTGATTCGCAAAATAACGTCTTCTATTTTGCTATTTAGGGTTTTGGAGGGATTTTGGTTCAAGGACCTGGTCTTTTTTTTTTTTAAATCTGGAGCATGTACTTTTCCTAGATATAAACTATGTTTTAAAATAGTCTTCCCATTGCTTTTAGGATCTTAAATGTGTCTTTGGAATTTTATCTCCATAGGACTCTCTCCTTCTGGGTTCTAGTAACTGTGCTACCCTATATCCCCAACACTACAGGCAACAACTCAGACGTTACCAGCCCACGTGGTATTGTGCCACCTGTGTGCTCCCCACCTTTGTAGACTGTCTCTTTATTTAACTGTCCCTGAATTATCCTAATTTGAGTGTGCCATCTGTCTCCTCTGGGACCCTGACTGGTACAGTAATGCATATGGAATTTCTTAGTTTGTTTAAAAGAGGGAAGGGAAACTAACATCTATTATTAAACAATTTCTTCCAGGTACTCTTTGAGAGACTCTTATGTGTTTTAGTCAATTCTCTCAATAACTCTATGGATTAGTGGATTAGTATGAGGTTCAGAGAGATTAGGTAACCTAAGGTCATTTGGCAATTAAGTGCCAAAGCTGGAATTTAAATATATGAGCCTCTGACTTGGTGCTCTGTACCTTTTCTTATCTACCTTGCTGGAAGGAAATCCATTCCATTTTCCTAACTGATACCAACTATAAAAGAGAAAAAAACCCCTTTAATGATTCCTAGTTGCTGACAGGACAAAGTCTAAATTCTTTAGTTTGCCACTGTTGGTTTATCATTCATTCATTCATTCATTCATTCATTTATATAACTAATATTTATAGAATACTGTCTATTATGTGTCAGGATCCGTTTAAGTGCTGGAGATATAGCAGTGATTAAAAGAGAGAAAACTCCTTGATCTCATGGAGCTTATATGCTTGTTTTTTTTAAACATTAAAAAAATTTTTTTAATGTTATTTATTTTTGAGAGAGAGAGAGAGAGAGCAGGGGAGGGGTGGAGAGAGAGGGGGACAGAGGATCTGAAGCAGGTTCTGTGCTGACAGCACAGAGCCCGATGTGGGGCTTGAACAAACTGTGAAGTCATGATCTGAGCTGAAGTCAGACGCTTAACCAACTGAGCCACCCAGGGGCCCCTCTTGGAGTTTATATCCTAAAACGGGAGACAGACTATAAGCAGACAAAGTATGCAGTTTAATCAGTCAATGACAAATATTGTGCAGAAAAATAAAGCAAGGAAAGGAAGGAGGAGTGTTGGGGGGTTTATAATTTTAAGTAGAGGGGGAAGGCCTTACTACTGAGAGGATGACTTCTGAGTGAAACCTTGACAGAGGTGTAGGAGGGAGCCGTGCATCTCTGGAGGGGGAGAGCAGTGGAGGCGGAAGGGGGGTGGGAAGCAGAGACGTGGAGGCAGGAGCATGTCTGGCATGTTTGAAGAAGAGCAAGGAGGCAGCGAAGGAAGCTGAGTAAGGGAGAAAGTAGTAAAAAGTATGGTCAGAGCGGCTGGTTGGGGCAGAGTGGGCAGGATCCCAGGTCCCCCTGAGGACTGAAGCAGAGCCATGGGAGAGCACCGAGCACAGGAGGCACATTTCACTGTTCACCGTTCACCAAGGCTGCTGTGTGGTGAATAGACTGCAGGAGGAGGGGCAGGGCCAGGGAGAGCCATTTGTTCTTCTTTGATGTTCCGGAATAAACAGCGGCCTTTACTTACTCCTCCACAAACCTGCTGTGCTGTCACCTCCCACTTCGCTCATACTCACTCCCCCCTACGCTCATCTAAGTCCTATCAGTTCTTCCAACCCCAAAACAAACACTTGGCTTCTTTGAAAGGACTAAGAAAGTGCCCTGCAAAGCCAGAGGCAGAGGTTACCAGCCCCGGAAAGAGTGCCCCCACGTGCGGATGATTCGGATGGAAAAGATAAATCCAGACGAAGCTTCCCACAAGGCGGGTGGAGGAATAGACCCAGATATCCTCCTGCTCATACAATTCATAAAGCAGCCCAGGAAGCTTGTTTGTGGCATTCGTTGAATTAATATTGAGTTTCTACCTTTGGATTATTTTATCGATTTAAAAAAATTTTTTTTAAGTTTATTTATTTTTGACAGAGACAGTACGAACATGAGCTGGGGAGGGGCAGAGAGAGAGAGAGAGGGAGACAAAGAATCCGAGGCAGGCTCCAGGCTCCAAGCTGTTAGCACAGAGCCCGACCGAACCCACGAACTGTGAGATCATGACCTGGGCCAAAGTCAGACTTACGCTTAACCCATTGAGCCACCCAGGCGCCCCTATTCTATCGATTTTTTAAAAAAGCCTCTCTCTCGGGGCGCCTGGGTGGCTCAGTCGGTTGAGCGTCCGACTTCAACTCAGGTCACGATCTCGCGGTCCGTGAGTTCGAGCCCCGCGTCGGGCTCTGGGCTGATGGCTCAGAGCCTGGAGCCTGCTTCCGGTTCTGTGTCTCCCTCTCTCTCTGCCCCTCCCCCGTTCATGCTCTGTCTCTCTTTGTCTCAAAAATAAATAAAAATTAAAAAAAAAAAAAAAAAAAAGCTTCTCTCTCCCTCTTCTGTTCAACAGGATCTTCTCCAACAGGAAGTCAGGGAGGCACTGGCTCATTGTGTCTTGGTTTTCTTTGGAGGAGTTCACGCACTGCAGCGCTTTCTCTGGAATATCCGTTGGATGTAAAAGATATGTAAATGCCACCTTCTAACCTCTGAGAAAACAAGAATCCCACTGGGGCAGATGGAAGCAGACCCTTCTCTGTCTCCCTCTCTTTTTACTCATCACTGTTGGTTCACGCCCGGTTTCTTGGAGGACTGCAGACTCACTGGCCGTTTGTCTGTTCAGAGCCACCTGCCGTGAGACGTCTGTGACTGCCTCCCCGGCAAAGCCCCAGGAGGCCTTGCCACTTAGAATTCTACCACCAGTGCTGTGGACGGTCCCCGGTGCTCTTTGTAAAGCAACCTGAAGCATCTTCTTTCATGAGTGAAATTGAACCTTGTTCTCAAAGCAGAGGTCACGGAAATGGGTGCTTTCTCCTGGCCCTTCCCTGGGTACTGGGCCCTCCAGCAACCTGCTGACTCCACCCTTGTTGCCTGTGTCCAGACCTGCAGTGCCCTGTTCTTAGACCTCTCCGTCTACCTCACCTTCCTTCTCTTCTCCCCCTTTTGGAAGCATTTAGAAAGTTTCTGGTTATAAATTATAAGTTCTATATATACATTTTGAGTTCTTTGTAGGAAGAGTGCTATTTAAAAATTAATAATTTAAGAAATGAAATAAATATTGTTATATTTTTGAGCATGAAACACCTGTGCATGTTCCTTTTGTGAAGGAGGGGTTCCACTTGTTTCTGTCATATGGGTTCAAAATTTTGTAGATTTTGATCATATGTAGCATTCCCTTCCAAAGGGAAACATCCTCATTTTTTCAGTTTGTCTCAGGCCATGCCTATACAGTTCCAAAATAGATAAACATTAAAAAAAATTTTAAACATCTTTCTTATTTATTTTTACTCTTTTGATAGGTATTTATTCCCATGGTTAAGAATCAAAACATATAAAAAGGCTTCAGTGAAAACTCTTGCTCTTCTTTTCTTTTTTTAAAAAAATGTTAATGTTTATTTTTGAGAGAGAGAGAGAGACAGAGTGCGAGTCGGGGAGAGACAGAGAGAGAGGGAGACACAGGATCCGAAGCAGGCTCCAGGCTCTGAGCTGTGAGCACAGAGCCAGATGTGGGGCTCAAACCCACGAACCACGAGATCACGACCCGAGCCAAAGTCAGACGTTTAACCGACTGAGCCACCCAGGCACCCCATGACAGCTGGAATTCTAAGCCGGGTGGACTGTCCTGAGTCTAGGTTCCTAAAGACTATGGTGTACTGCCTCTTGGAGAACTTGCCATCCCTCACAGAGAGATGAGACAGTGTTCTGTTAAATGGATCTACCATAATTTATTTCATCAGCCCCCTTTTAATGGATGCCTGGATCGTTTCTAATTGTTCCTTATCATAAGCCATGCTGAAATAAACAACATGTACGTTTTAGATAGGTGCGTTGGATTCATTGAATGCATTGCCGGCAGTGGGACTGCTGGCTGAAGGGTATGTGCATTTGTAACTTTGCCAGATCCTGTCTTACTACCTTCCGTGGGCTTGCCCAATGTGCTCTGTTCCCCTCGGCCTCTCCAGTGGATTATGTCATTAGACTTTTGAATTTTTGCCAGATTAACAGGTAAAAAAATGATATCTCAGAAAACTTTATTTTGCACACCTTAATAATGAGTGAGTCTGAGCACCTTCTATATCCGGGGCCATTCAGCATTTTGTTTTAGGAGGACTTTCTATTCATATCCTTTGCTCCTTTTTCTGTTGGGTTTCTGGCCTTGTTCTTATTAGTTTCTAGGAGCTCATGGTGTATCAGTGCTAAGTAAGCATTTGCAACAGCATCTACCCCCTTGGGAATTTCTGCACAAGGTCAGGCTTTCTCCTTTTCCTCCGGTGAGTGTGTTGGTTTGCCTGGAGAAGCCAGCGGCCTGGGAAAAGGTGTAGGGGGATTCCACTGAGTACTGGGGTCTAAGGCAGCAGGGGGTACCACAGCCCCTCTGATGGTGGGGCTTGGGCGGGCCAAACGGCAGGCAGAGGCGGGGTCAGGGCCAAGAAAGTCACCCATCCCTAAGGGGCGAGGCACCTGGTCCAGGCGGACAGCATCAGAGGACCCGTCCCCATCCAAATGCGGAGACACACAGGGGTGACATGAAGGTGGTCTGTTGCTGTCCTGAGCCCAAGACCAGGGGTTCCTTCGGCTCCCCAGATCCCGCAGCATCTCACCTCCATGCCCCTGGAAACCAGGGCCAGGCTGGCCGGAGGAGGGTCGGTCCACTGGCGGGGGCACGCCGGCAGGACCGACGCCTCCGGGCTGGCGAGCAGATAGCGCCCGCGGCTCTGCTCCCGCAAGGGCCGGCCCCTGCCTCCCCGGAGCCCGCCGGGGCGGGAGTGGAAGCCGGATCCCGCTCTTTCGTTTTCGTTTCCCGGAAGGATAGAGATTACCGGAGCGCCCTTGTGAGCCTGCTCGCCCCGGGAACCCGAGGCCACCCGGCGCTTCTCTTCTCGAAAGAGATTTCCTCCTAGGCCACCTTCCAGTTTTGGGAGCCGAGTTAGGGGTTGGGGGAAGGAGGCCCAGCAGCCGCAGCCGGCGGAGCGCTCACGACGGACAGCCGGTGGCTCCCTCACCTCTCCACCTGTGATGCAGGTAAGAGCCCAGCGGCTGGGCTGAAGTCCGCAGTGCGCAGTGCGCGAACTGAGCCTCCTGCCCCCCATCCCTTCTCCATTACCTCAATCAAGTTCCATACTCATTTTATCAGAACTTTTTCCTGGCTGGAATCTCGCTTTCCAACACATAACCAAACTTCACCCTCCATCCCTCTCTCGCCGGCCCTCTCTCCTCCTAACTCACCTCCAGCCCTTCTGTGTTATATACTGCTCCTCCACACCTCCTCCTCACCCCTCCATCAACCAGTTGTGATGTCCCAGGAGGTTCCTGCACAAACCAGACCCTCACAGCTGGCAAACGCGACCGCGGAGGCCTCCCCCCACCCCTCTCACTCCTTAGCAGTCCCTCCGCCTTTACCGTATTTCCCCAGCAGCCTCAGAACCGCCCCAGAGCTGGACTCCCTCTTCCCACCTCCAAGGCCTTTCTCCACCTCCTCTCTCCATGATCAAGTTTCAGATACATATCCATATTTTATCAGACCTTTCCCCTGGCCTTCCTGCTGAGGCCCAGACCCCTCTCAGCAGCTCCCTGGCTGGCATTTCCCAGGCAGTTAAAACCCCGGATTTGGCTGGTATTAGAATGCTTGGAAGAGGGTTGAAGAGTCCACGAGGGGCTTCCTGTGAGTATCAGGCCCTAGACCCTAGACCCTTCTCCAGCCTGGCAAGCCCTCCCTCCCAGTGGCAACCTTGGAGGCTGGATTACCTGGGAAACAGCACCCACGGAGCAGGGGGGCTGGGTCCCAGCCAGAAATGCCCTGAGAGCTACCCCAAAAGTTGCCAAATCCTCCTCTGCAGGCTTCTGGAGTTTGCTGTGTGGCTCCAAATCCCCAGTCTTTCACTGCAGGTTGCCCTCCTCAGACACCAAGAGATGAAGGTAATGCTCTTGAAGATCCTAGATCGGGAAAATGACTTGCTGGGACTGGTTTCACTTTTGCTTTTCACAGGGTGGCACCTGTGACTGGGCATAAGTCCCAAGGATCCTCCTGTTTCTACAAAATCCTGTCACTTTTGTCATGCCCTCATCCTAACGGATGAACCGAATACCTCTGGGGCGAAGCTGGTTGTAAAATTGTAAAGATACAGGCTTCCCTTGGTGGGACCTTGGGATTTAGAAATTTATCCTTCCTTTTTTCTCTTGAAAACAGCATTTACTTGGTTGCTTGTTTATTTCTGACTTCAGATCTTTTTATCCTGGCCCCTCAGGTCCCCTGTGTCCTCTCACCAAGGTCCCAGAGAGCATCCCCAGGCTCTTAGATTTTCAGCGTACTATCAGATCTTGGCAGGGGAGGCTTCTGGTGGGGTTAGGCACATTCGTGAAAAACTTGCATCAGAAAGGTGAAATTGATCAAGCGTCCACTGCGTACAAGATGTCGAAGGTACCAAGCTGAAGACATACATGGTTCCTACCTTTAAGGCAGATGCAGAGATGGTTGCTCTTTCCACTGGAAAAAAAAAAATCTTAATACATGTAAGGATGGCTGAGCCTTCACCAAGAAGGCTCTTCTTTGATTGCCCCGGCTTTTCTACTTTCTAGGAGGGAGAATTGGCCAGTTTTTCTGTGAGCCCCGAGGCAGCCACACCACCCCCAGGCACCCAGGCCAAATTGGAAGCTGGAATGGACTTGCTGGGTGAAGGGGGAATCTGCAAGCTGCCAGGAAGACTCCGTGAGTAGAGGGGAGGAGAAAGGCTGATGTTTTTATGTTTTTTATTGAAAAAAAATTTTAAATGTTTATTCATTTTTGAGAGACAGAGAGACAGGATGCAAGCCAGGGAGGGGCAGAGAGAGAGAGAGAGAGAGGGAGAGAGAATCTAAAGCAGGCTCCAGGCTCTGAGCTTTCGGCACAGAGCCTGACGTGGGGCTTGAACCCATAAGCTGTGAGATCCTGAGCTGAGCCAAAGTCAGATGCTTAACCAGTTGAGCCACCCAGGAGCCCCAGAGGCTGATGTTTTTAAAGGACATAAATGTGACACATGGACTTCTTACCCAAGAGGCTACCTTCCCTCCATTTGCTATTTCTCTGCTGGGTTTTCTGTAACTTTTCCTTGGTGAGGAAGTCAGAGGAGGTCAATGTGAATTTTCACTGCGGGGAGGCAGCTGCCATGGTCAAGGGTGAAGACGAGAAGTCTCCTCATTAGTAAGATGAGGGTTGGGATCAAATGAGCTATGGGATCTCTTCCAGCCTATAGACAAAGGATTGGGGATGTTGCCAATGAGGAAGCCAGATGAGGTGAAACAGTGAACCATAGTTGTATGTATGTAGAACTCTCTTTTAAATAATTATGCTTCATTTTTATTATTCCTAAAGTAGCATATGCTTATTGTCAAAAATTGGGAAATGGCAGGGAAGCAGAAGAATATGTAAAACAATCAAACCCACCCAAGGAGAGCCATGGGAGACATATTGGCCATATCCTTTTATTTCATTTTCCCGAGGAAACTCCTAACCATAGAACAGGCTGTAGATTGTTTCAGTTGCCAGAGCTGAGGGGTGGAAAAGCTAAGTGACATGCTCCAGAGCACATGGGCTCTCCCTGCTAAGGCCAACCCTTGGCCCTGCTGATAATCCTCTAAGAGATTTTTAAATGTACTTCCTAAGCCAAGGGAATCATAAGATAGGCAGCAAGCTGACTGCCAGTGGGAGGTCTTAATCTGGGGTGGGGGGAGGCGGTTCTTGGGGTGGCTGTGGGCGGGTACATCTGACTGGGATTGTGAAGCATCCAGGCCACTTCTTGCTCGGCTCATCCAGGGGCTGGAACACTGCTTAACTGATTTCATACCCTTCTGATTTCCTGGCCACGACCTACTTTTTGAGCTGCTGACAGGACTGAGCAGCGGGCGTGACTTCACAGGCCTTGGGGGGACCTGGCTGCCTTTGCTGGAAACAGTGTGGCATTCTCTTAGCGAGGAATGCAGCCTGTGGGAAGACGGGGACTCATGGATACGAGAGAACCACAGAACATGGGTGCCCTCACGCCTCAGAGCAGCAGTGGAGGGAAGCGGGAGTGTGATGTGGGGACAGGGGCAAGGGGCTCTGTGAGGAACCTCTCTTGTTTCCGTCTTGTCCGAGCGCAAGCCCTGACCGGTAGGTAGCTTGGAGCTCAGGGCTGTTCCAAGGAGATGTTTGGCAACAGTTACATAGAGGGTAGGATTTGGGTTCTGTTCACAACCCAAACCGTGGTGATGAGGAAAAATGGGACTTTGGGGACAGAGCTGAAGACCCTGAGTGTTGCCGTGAAGAAGGACCTTTGATGACATCTCATGGCAGCTGAGGACACCAAGCCTCAGTGGTGGTTGGGGGGGCTTATTTGCAGGTCCCACGAGGTCCTCTATTATCCCCCATTACCTCCCCATATTCAAAGTCCACTCTCCTAACTGGCACACCAAGTCCTAGAAGATCAACACTGTAGAGACCTGAGGTCCCTCAGGTAATTCACTTGCATTCCAAATAAGGAAATTGGGGGCCAGAAAGTTGTGTTCTGCCCAAAGTCAAGTAACCTTCAGTTACCTCTCTCTTTTGGGTGCCTAGCTCAGAGTTACTGGGTAAGAGGTTATAAGAGGAGTGGGGCTTTAGAAAATGTAGTCATCACCTTGGCAAACACAACTACACCAGACTTTTAATTTTTTGAAGCCCCTTTCGGTGGGGCCGCTCTGAGTCAGTCACCAGGTGTTCCTGCATGTTCTAGTGACAAGAATTTCCTCTTCTCTTCAGCCAGCCTGTTCCCTGGTTACTCAACTCAGGGTGCCGATTTAGAACTCCTGGGGTACTAGTCCTACTGCCTTTGGCTACATTTCTCCAGAAACAGGCCCTGAAGTACTTCCCCACAGAGGAGCGAAGGAAATCCAATTTATTTATTTTTTATTTGATGTTTATTTATTTTTGAGAGAGAATAAGAGTGTGTGTGCGTGCGAGTTGGGGAGGGGCAGAGAGAGGGGGACAGAGGATCTGAAGGAGGCTCTGAGCTGTCAGCACAGGGCCTGATGAGGGCCTCGAACTCGTGAACTGTGAGATCATGACCCGAGCCGAAGTCGGACGCTTAACCGGCTGAGCCATCCAGGTGCTCCTGAAATCCAATTTAAATGTAAATTGTAGCACGGTGGACAACTGGGGCTCACTACCAGTGGGGACCTGTGGGGGACAGTGAGAGCACACCCTGAGCTATCCCAGCCCGGGGGTAAGGAAGCTGGGTTTTCATTCACCTGCCTCCCATCCGTGATGGGGTGAGGCTGCTTCCACTGACTCCACTGCAAACTGAAAAGACCCCCTTTTGGGAAGGAGCTAGCAAACCCAGCTGGCTTGGCTCGGCTTCATCCCCACCTTCCCTTTCCAAGTTGCCCTTTGCGCTGGCAAAGTCAGGCGCAGAGTCAGGTGCTCACATTCGACATCTGGCGGCCATCAGAGAGTAGAGGTGAGAGCCAAGGGCCATGGGCAGGGCACCAGCAGCGTCCTCTGTACTTCTTAGATTTCATGACTCATATTTACTTCTGAAAGTATTCAGGCAACAAGTCCTGGCCTTTGGTAAATATCTAGCAGTCTTCCAAGACTGGGAGCGCTAAATGACTCATTTTCCTGTCAACAGCGTCCCACATGAGCGAACTGCTGACCCCCAGTGAGGGGTTGACCTTTCAGACGGCTGTGGTGATGTCATGCCCCTTTCTTACGTTTCTGGAAATTGAGTTTCCCTCGCTGGGCGTCTCTCTGAGTATTTATCCCCCGTCACCCACCCCCCTTCCCTCCTCCACCTCCAGCTCCTCTTATCAGCAGGATGATTTGCCTCAGCAGGAAGGTGAACGAACAAAACAAATCTTGCTTAGCTTTGTGAGTGGGTGCCAAGTGGCACACACAAGTTCCCTGCAGAGCTTACGTTTCCGTGTTTATTTGCCCGACAAAGATGTGCGGTAGAGCAGGGCAGAGTCCACTCTGGGGGTGACTGTCCTGTCTAGTGTCAGGAAGGGGGCTGAGACGGAGGGGCTGGATCCCCCAGGCTCTGCACGCACAAAAGGAGACTCACAATGAGGCTTCCCTCTGCGCAAGTGGAGAGTGAAAGGGGATTCATACCTTCCCTCCCCCAGGCTGCATCCATGAGGGTCTCCCCAAGGTCAGGGGTGAGTCGGGAGCCGTGAAGGCAGTACAGGCCCTGGGACCACTTACGGGAACCCGGGCTGAGGTCCCGGGGAGTGGGTCTTGGGGGCGGTGATGCAGCCTCTAGGGACAGCTCAGGGGATTTTGAGGAGGCAGTTTAGAGATGGTCACCAGCACAGCCGCGTTTGAGGACAGAGAAACTGAGACTCTGTGCAGCTAGCGGCCAGATGGGGCCTCATGCCTCAGACTCTTAGTTCCTGGTCCTGAGCTGCCACATTTTCCTGGAGCTGATTCTCTGGAAAAAAAAAAAAAAAAAAAAAAAAAAAAAAGAAGCTCTGTGAATTTCCCACGGTTGGCTGCAGAAGAATTGAGATCTCTGCGTTTAGAAATTGACTTTCAAAGCTCCTAGTTGTGAACAAGCCACGGGCAGAGACCATAGAGCGCCACGTCTGATTTTCAGACATCGTGGGCAGAGGGAGGACACGTTTCTGCAACGCCCTCGCAGCGTACAACACGGGAGAAGTTCCCTTGGGGTATTCCGACAGGTGTTCATGCTGCTGCTCAAGTTCATATCCTTCACTTATAGAGAGTCCCCAGGCACTTATGTTAATGTGTACAATTCTTTTTTTTTTAAATTAATTTATTTATTTTGAGAGAGACAGAGAGTGCCAGTGGGGGAGGGGCAGAGAGAGGGGGAGAGAATCCCAA
This sequence comes from Panthera leo, assembly GCF_018350215.1. Taxonomy (NCBI): domain Eukaryota; kingdom Metazoa; phylum Chordata; class Mammalia; order Carnivora; family Felidae; genus Panthera; species Panthera leo. The sequence goes on along the minus strand of NC_056683.1, from coordinate 34,758,476 downwards.
GCAGGCTCCGTACTGTCAGCATGGAGCCTGACGCAGGGCTCCAACCCATGGCCATGAGGTCATGACCTGGGTTGAGATCAAGAGCGGGATGCTCAACTTGCAGAGCCACCCAGGCGCCCCAACAGTCAAGTCTAACAGAGTGGCTTCCAGCCATCCTAGACCAGAGCATCTCGAATTTTCGTGTGCACGCAAGTCTCCTGGGAGCGTTATAGAAATGCAGGTTCTGATTCGGTAGGTTTGGGGTGAGCCTCTAGTAAGCTATACCTCTAGTAAACTCTTGGGTGACACCACTGCTCCCGGAAATACATTCAAGGGCCGCATTTTATACAGCTGTGTCCTAACAGTGCTTTCCCAAGTGTTTGGTCAGGGCAGACAACCCCTCCTCTGCTGTCCTGCCTGCCCCTTCGTTGCGGTGTATTCAATAAACTTCTATCTTCTTAAAACAAAAAACAAAGCATTTGGCCAGGACTAAGGAGTGAAATCAGTTTAGTGGGTCAAAATAAGTATTTTTTAAAAAATGAAATAGAACAGGGCGCCTGGGTGGCTCAGTCGGTTGAGTGTCCGACTTCGGCTCAGGTTATGATCTCACGGTTCGTGAGCTCGAGCCCCGTATCGGGTTTGCCCCTGTCAGCGAAGAGCCTGCTTCAGATCCTTTGTCCCCCTATCTCTCTGCCCCTCCCCTACTCATGCTCTCTCTCTCAAAAATAAATTTTAAAAAATTTAAAAAAAAATTTTTTAATGAAATAGAACATTTCACAGTACATCATAAATGGTAAAGGTAGCTGTAATCTCGTGAATACTTTGTTTTGGCTCGTTATAAGTACATGCTTGTGTGGGTCATAATGTAAAATGCATTTTTTTTTTTTTTTTTACTGCGGGTTGCAATTAGAATGGTCTGAGGAACTGCCCTAGATCAAGGCAAGAGAAGCAGTAAGTTAGGTGGAAGCAGGAGCCAAGGGAGAGGTGGGGTGGGGTGGAGTGGGGAGGCTGGAGACTAGAAGTGGGTGTTTGGGAAGCTTTGAGTATTGACAGTGATGTTGTCACCTGCCAGTGAAAGGGAATATGGCAAACAACAAACAGATGGGAGATTCCCAAAGCCAGCAGTTTCGGGACAAAGAGCCTCCTGCTCCCTAAAGTCAGGGCCTGGGCTAGACCATGTGCATCTCTGTGCAGACTGAAAAGACCCCTCCTCTGGGAAGAAGCCAAGCCAAACCCAGCCAGGGCGTGGGTTGGCTTCTCCCATACCCTCCCATTCCTTCTCTCTAGCGGTGCCTTTTTGTAGGACACCACACAACCGTATGCGCGGGCCCTGCCCCACGGCCTGGTGACCATAAAACTGAATGTGGTTACCAAGAAAAGCAATATCAGCCAGGACGACCAGGATAGACAATAGGGTGATGGATTTGAGGGGACTCTGGACAGACAGTGACACTCAGTAAACCACGGAAAATGGCAATTGCTAAACTGCAGTCATTGTGGCAGAGAAACCAGCTAGTCCCTCTATTTCCAGGCGGGCTCCACCAATGAGGATGCTGATAATCATAATGAATACTATTTGCTGAGTATTTACTCTGGACCAGGCATTGTGGCGGGCATATCATACGCACTGATTGAATACACTTAAATAGGACGGGAGAGTGGCTTCTTTTATTATTCCTACCTTACAGATGTGAACACTGGTCTTGGAATCGGGAGAATTACCCTCTCCATAGTCACCCCCCAGGAAACTGGTGGGGCTGGGATTCAAACCCACGTACCTCCAAACCTGCGGCTGTCACTTACGCTGAGCAAAAGCCTCCAATGTGGGATGATGACAGCTCCCATGTTTAGAGGACTGGCCAAGCACTTTACCGTCTCCCACGTTCCTCCTGGAACCCTGCCAGGGAGGTAGAAGCCAACTGTTAGTTCTGATTTGATTGTTAAAGGTAGGCCCAGCTCTGTTGTTCTGGAAGTCACTCTGTCTAGCAGACTGTGGGGGTGTGGTGAGGAGAGTGCCTGGGAAATAGCTTTGATCAGGGGGGGAGGGGCAGCTTGAGGCGGCTCTTGAAACAAGGACAGAGGAGTGTTGACTTGCTGGGGTGGAGAGTTGAGAGCCATGTCAGTTTCTTTTTTTTTCTTTTCTTCTCTTTTGTTTTCTTTTCTTTCCTTTCCTTTCCTTTCCTCTTCTTTTTTCTTTTTTCTTTCTCTTTCTTTCTTTCTTTCTTTCTTTCTTCTTTCTTTCTTTCTTTCTTTCTTTCTTTTCCTTCCTTCCTTCCTTCCTTCCTTCCTTCCTTCCTTCCTTCCTTCCTTCCTTTTTTTAAGTTAATTTAAAAAAGAGAGAGAAAGCACAAGTGGGGGAGGAACAGAGAGAGAGGGAGAGAGAGAGAATCCCAAGCAGGCTCCACACTGTTAGTGCAGAACCAAATGCGGGGCTCGAACTCACAAACTGTGAGATCATGACCTGAGCCAAAATCAAGAGTCAGACGCTTAACTGACTGAGTCACCCAGCCGCTCCGCCATGTCAGTTTCTTGAGCAAAAGAGTGAAAGGGGTGTTGTGGGAAGAGAGACCTGGTTGGGGTGGGACTGGGGGGCCAGAGAGGGGTAGATCGGGATGCCTGGAAGTCTTTCAGCACACTCATGTAGGCCATTTATATTTATTGAGCATCTACTATGTCCCGGGCATTGCTGTAGGTGCTGGAGAGAGCAGTGACTAACACTGGCAAAGTCTGTGGTCAAGGAGCTGACATCCTAGCGGGGGCTGCAGTGACTACATAAGGAAGCTGGAAGCTCAGTGATAAGGGCAGTGGAGGGAGATGCAGCCCAGGATGGGGAGGGGGGCCTTCAAGTCCTACCCTGTTCTGGGTGTGCGTGGGAGACAGTGCTAACTCTTTAGGGAGATACTCAAGCCCCCCAGTGGTGTCTTGGATACACAGCCCCTCCGGCTTCCCCTTCTAGGGTCTCTGTCCAGATCTGTCCCAGAAGCTTAGAACTAGCCAAGCTGGAAATCCCCAGGGAGCAAGTGGCTGGGGCCGGGAGAGGAAAGTGATAATCAGGCTGGAGTCTTGAGAGGCAAAGATGGCTGGTGTGAGGAACTGAAAATATGGTGGGTCACAGCCAAGAGAGGGAGAAGCATGGGCTGCTCTGGGGTGAAGCCCCTGGGTGTGGTTGTACCAGTAAGGGGAGACTCAGTTGGGCTCATCCCAGTAACCAGGTCAGGAAGACGTCTTGGAGGGGGGGGCGGTGGACACCTTAGATCACACTCGCCAGCAATTGCTGAGCTCTGAGGTGTGCTGGGCCCTGTGCCAAGCACTTTACCCGTGTCACCCCAGCTAACAGCAAGAGCTCCGCTCATCTTGGAAAGTGCATACGACCTGCCAGGCCCTGGTCTTCAAATTGATTGTCTCATAGAATCCTGTGACAGCCCCACGTCGCTAGTACTGTATTTGTCACCCTTGATTTGCAGGTGAAGAAATGGAAACACGGTCATTTAGCCAGCTTCGATACTTATTGTTGCATATTTTTCCTTTTCCTTTTTTTTTTTTTAGGCATACTTTACATACAGTCATGTGTACAAATCTTGAGTGTACAAATGCTTATGCATGTATACACTTGAGCAGCCACCACTGAGATCAGGAACTAGAGCATTTCCAGCGCCCCAGGAAGATGCCTTGCACCTCTCCCCAGGCCGCTCCCCTCCAAAGGGCGACCACTATTCTGTCTTCTCTCCCTAGACTAGCGTCTATTCTTGATTGTGTTTTTACATCTGGCTTCTTTCCTTCACCGTAGTATCTGTGAGCTTTAATCCACATGTCACATGAAGCAGCCCCTTGTACTCTGTTTTATGGTCGAGCGGCACTCCATTGTCCGCAAACATCACAATTTGATTGTCCGTTCTCTGCCTGATGTTTCCAGTTCTTTTCTACTATGAATAGAGCCACCGGACATTCGCATACATGTCTTCCGGAGGGTGTGTTCCCACCACGGCTCTTAGGTCTTCACTCAGGGGTGAGTTGCTGGATTGTACAGATGCAGCCTGGGCTCCTAACCCCTACGCCACCCTGCCCCTCAAACAGCACAGTAGCCCAGTGAGGCAGTGTTTTATCTCATTTCACAGAGGGGGAAATTGAGGCTAAGAGAGTCTGAGCAGCTTGTAGGTGACTTGGCTAGCAAGGGGCCGAGCTGGGACCCAGATCCTGGGGTTGGAGATTTAGCCCAGAGCTGGGTGGCTCATCCGAGCTTGGAACTTGATCCTTCCCTGGGGTCTCGAGTCCTATTGGAAAGCCTTTTGACCTGGGGATTCTTTGAAGACATAAAGAACAGGAAGGTCCCTTTTCTGTATTTATTGGACCTGAGAAGCTGGCAGTAAACGGATGAAAGGTGAGGGTAGGAGTAAGCAAGAGGTAGTGAAAGAAAAACCCAATCCCACTGCAGGGTGATGACAGGCTTCATTTTCAAGTGCTACTGTGGGACCTCAGAGTCCCTCGGGGACAGTATGGGAAGTCCCCTGCCCGTGTCTCTGGACCTGGTAGCAGGACCACACCTGTGGTTGATACTGTCTGCCAAGTTCATGATGTCCCTGCCTTCGTGCAGTTTTAGTGTTTCCATGGAGGCAGGACAGCTAGAGGGGTGTGGGATCCATCCCAACCCTCTGGCCACACACGGGACAATGCACCCTTCTGACTCAGGATCATAGTTTTGAATTTTCAGGTCGACAGCCTCCAAGATCATGGAATAGGCAATCCCACAAAAAAAATGCAATGGCCAGTTGGCCCCCAGAGCCCCAGAAGCCCTGGCTGGCTCATAGGCCTGCCCCTGGCACTCCTGAATCTCACTGTCGGGTGGCCTCCAGCTTTCACACCACACAGCTTTTGTGTCTCGGTCACTTCTGTAGCCACTGGACGGACCTCCCGCGGAGGCTCCTCATTTCTATTTCCATCAGCCAGGCATTCTGTTCCCTGCATTCCTGCCAGCTGTGGGCGCTATCGTTCATATGATATCTCACTCTTCTCTGATTGTGCCTGTCGGGGACCAGTGAGGTGTCACGTCCTGCCACATGAGTATTAGTGGATTTGTTCTACTGCAGGAGTTCTCAACTGGTAGTGGTTTTGCCCCTCTCCCTTGGGGACATGTGGCAATGTCTGCAGACGTTTTTGATTGTCACTCTTGTTGGGCAGTGTGTGTGTGTGTGTGTGTGTGTGTGTGTGTGTTTGCTGCTGACATCTAGTGGGCAGAGGGCCAGGGATGCTGGGAAGCATTCCACAAAGCTCAGCACAGCCTCCACAGGGAGGAATTATCAGGTACAAAGTGTCAGTAGTGCTGAGGCTGAGAAATCCTGCTCCACCGTGAATTGCTGGTAAGATTTTTTTGTCTTAAAAAAAAATCAGTGTAGAGATGCTCTTCCTCTGTGATAGACATTAGCCCTTTTAAAAAATTATTTATTTATTTAAATGTTTGTTTATTTTTGAGAGGGGGGAGAGACAGAGCATGAGCGGGGGAGGGGCAGACACACACACACACACACACACACACACACACACACACACACACACACAGAATCCGAAGCAGGCTCCAGGCTCTGAGCCGTCAGCACACAGCACAGAGGCCGAAGCGGGCTTGAACCCACGAACTGTGAGATCATGACCTGGGTGGAAGTTGGACGCTTAACCGACTGAGTCACCCAGGCGACCCAGCCCTTTTTTTTTTTAATGTTTATTTATTTTTGAGAGAGAGAGGGAGAGTGAGAGAGTGAGAGCAGGGGAACGGCAGAGAGAGAGGGAGACAGAATCTGAGGCAGGCTTCAGGCGCTGAGCTGTCAGCACAGAGCCTGACGAGGGGCTCAAACACGTGAACCTTGAGATCATGACCTGAGCTGAAGTCAGATGCTTAACCGACTGAGCCACCCAGGCGCCCTGACATTAGCCCTTTATCTGTTATCTGCATTGTAAATATTTCCCTTTATTCTGTCCTCTTTTAATTTCGTTTATGGTATCTTTTACCACACACACAACTTACGTAATCAAATGTATCTTTCACTTGTTATAGCCTCTGAATTTCCCGTCGTGGTTGAGGGCTCACCTACCCATGTTTAATGCATATGGGTTTCCTATTTCCACTTAAAAAAAGACTTCAGGGGTACCCGGGTGGCTCAGTTGGTAAAGTGTCCGACTTCGGCTCAGATCATGATCTCACGGTTTGTGGGTTTGTGGGTTCGAGCCCCACGTTGGGCTCTGTACCGACAGCTTGGAGCCTGGAGCCTGCTTTAGATCTGTGTCTCTCTCTCTCTCTGCCCCTCCCCTGCTCACTCTCTCTCTTTCTCTCTTTTGAAAATAAATAAAACATTAAGAAATTTTTTTCTAAATAAAAACAAAAGGACTTTATTTTTAAGGGGTGCCTGGGTGGCTCATTCAGTTGAATGTCTAACTCTTGGTTTTGGCTCAGGTCATGATCTCAGGGTTCGTGAGTTTGAGCCCCGCATTGGGCTCTGAACTGCCAGTGCGGAGCCTGCTTGGAATTTTCTCTCTCCCTCTCTCTCTGCCCCTCCCCTGCTCCCATTCTCTCTCCCAAGATAAACTTTTTTAAAAAAAGTAAAAGATTTTATTTGAAACAATTTTTTTTAAATTTTTTTTAACGTTTATTTTTGAGACAGAGGGAGACAGAGCATGAACGGGGAAGGGTCAGAGAGAGAGGGAGACACAGAATCTGAAACAGGCTCCAGGCTCTGAGCTGTCAGCACAGAGCCTGACGTGGGGCTCGAACTCACGGACCGCGAGATCATGACCTGAGCCGAAGTCGGACGCTCATCCGACTGAGCCACCCAGGCACCCCTTGAAACAATTTTTAATGTTTTTCCATTTTTGAGAGAGAGACACAGAGAGACAGAGTGTGAGCAGGGGAGGGGCAGCTAGAGGAAGACACAGAATCGGAAGCAGGCTCCAGGCTCCGAGCTGTCAGCAGAGAGCCCGACAAGGGGCTCAAACCCACAAACCACGAGATCATGACCTGAGCCGAAGTCGGATGCTCAACCGACTGAGCCACCCAGGCGCCCCTAAAAGATTTCATTTTTAAGTAACCTCACACCCCATGTGGGGCTCGAGCATACAACCCTGAGATCAAGAGTCACATGCTCCATTGGCTGAGCCAGCCGGGCACCCCCTATTTCCACTTCTATTCAGGTTTCTATTGTTGTATTCATTAGGTCTTAATCCACCTGGAACTGCTTTTGATAAATGGTGACAGGTGAAGATCCAAATATATTTTTACCAGGTGGCAAACCAGTCATGGTTTTACCCTGTCTTAAGTTCACTATCCTTTTCCACCGAATTAAAATCCCATCTCTATCATGTATTAAATTTTCACATACCCACACGCGTGCGCGCGCATGTGCACGCGTGCAAATATACACACATCTCCTGGCTCCTTCTGTCCCAATGATCCTTGCCAGTCTTAGGTAACAGCGTCAGATCTTGATGGTACTACATACCGCAAAGGTCAGTTGCCACCTCTATTCTTTTTTGTCCCCTTAATTTTTTACTCAATTGCAGATATTTCTTCTTTATTATTCCTTCTCAGGTCCCAAAATAAAGTAAGGGGAGCCTCTCCTTCCACCCAAGCCGGGCTGTGTTGCCCTGCTTTCTGCGTTTGTAGCCTGGAGCCCCGTCCCTCTGTGCAGCTGAGCAGGAATTGTCCTTAGTTGTTGGTTGCCTCGCTCCTGCCAGCCTCCCCCTGGGCCATGTCCCCAGCTGTGGCACAGTGCCTGGCACATGGCCAGTGCTCATTAGATATTGGCTGAATCGATGATCAAGCAGATGCACGTTTTCTTTTTTGGTAAACGGGAAAACTGGTTTTCTCTCTTGCGCTAATTTGGGACCAAGGCAGTCACAGGTTGGTTTAGTCTTTGGACAGTTACCTCCTCCGTCTCAGTTTTCCTACCTGTCACACCAGCCCTGATGAGCTGGGCGCCTTCCACTGTCACGTGGCCAGGGTCCTGACAGGGCTGAAAAGCTCTCGGGAGGACAAGAACCACACAAAGTGCAGCACCAGGCTGCCATCACAGTGGGCACAAGGCTGGGGGCTCCAATACGTTTAGGGGCCCACAAAAATGTTCTGACTTCTTTTAAAATCAAGAGAGGGGCACCTGGGTGGCTTAGTCGGTTAAGCTTCCAACTTTGGCTCAGGTCATGATCTCATGGTTCATGAGTTCAAGCCCCACATCACGCTGTGTGCTGACAGCTCAGAGCCTGGAGCCCGCTTCAGTTTCTATGTCTCCCTCTCTCTCTGCCGCCCCTCTCCTGCTCGTACTTTGTCTCTCTCTCTGTCAAAAATAAATAAAAATTAAAAAAATTTAAAAAATAAAATGAAATCAAGAGAAAAAATATGAACTTTTAGGCAGAAGAAAACGTTTTAATACATCACGATACACTCATCTGTATGCAATGCAGTCATAAAATATAATTTAAAATATTTTTTACTGGAGGAAGGGGCCTAGGAAGGCAAGAGTCCCAAGGGTCCAGAAAGCCATGATGTGGCCTTGTTAAACACAACCCAGATTAGTGGGGTAAATATTTGGCATTGGTTGCCTAATAGACCCAGGCAGAGTAGAAGCATAGGAAGGAATAAAATAAAGCAACTGCTTGTCTGGGTATTTCCAGAGATAAGAACACACACGCTGAAATGGGTGCAGGAGACTTCCTTGTCCGCTGGGCGGTTCCCTGAGCAAGCCCAGACCTGAGCTGGCGCATTAGAGCTGAAGAGTGGCAGCCAGACAGACCTGGATTCTGGGCCCGGCCGTACCTTGTGCTACCTGTGTCACCCGAGGCTAGTCACTTAACCTCTGGGAGTCTCAGCTTCCTCATTGGGAAAACAGTAACGGCAACACACGTTCTTTGTAGGACCGTTTAATCATACATGCAATCGGTCAACACCTGTTTAGGGAGCACTTCCTATGGTCCAGGCACCGTCCTGGGTGCTGAATACATACAACAACGTGCCCCAGCACATCCCGCCCAGTGCCTGGCACATAATAGTTCCTTAGTAAACATTTGCTGAGTTAATAGTTGGAAAGCAGGCTGGGCTGGTAGGAGGAGCCACCAAAAACAAAATAGGCAAACACAGGGCACCTGGGTAGCTCAGTCGGTTAAGCGTCTGACTCCTGACTCCAGCTCAGGTCACGATCTCACCGTTTGTAAGTTCGAGACCCATATAGGGCTCTGTGCCAACAGCACAGGGCCTGCTTGGGATTCTCTGTCTCCTCTCTCTCTGCCCCTCCCCCTGCTCATGCTCTCTCGTGCACGCTCTCAAAAATAAAGAAACTAAAAAAAAATAAATAAATAACTGAACACAAACATAAGGCATAGATAATGACAAAGCTAAACATGTACGTCAAATGTAATGACAAGGAAAGTAAGGTGCCAGGAAGGAAAAGAACAGGACGTGGTGACAAAGTGGGGGGCAGATCAGAAGAGCATCTGCTCAGGTGTAGTGTTCAGGGTGGGCTTCTCGGGGAGGTGACACTCCTGAAGTGCAAGCATGAGTGATTATTGAGGGGAGAGCCCTTGCCCCCACCCTGTGCCCTTTCCCAGTCCCTGTCCTCACGGTGGTTGCAGGCATCCAGCCGGCACTCTGGAGCAGGGAGGACGTGCTGCACTGGCTGCGTTGGGCCGAGCAGGAGTACTCTCTGCAGCGCACGGGGAGCACGGCTTCGAGATGAACGGCCGAGCCCTCTGCATCCTCACCAAGGATGACTTCCGGCTTCGTGCACCTGGTTCAGGTCAGGGAAACTCGCTGGCTTCCCTCTAAAACGTGCTGACAGAGACCCAGGTAGGCCCAGGGGGGGATGATGGACGCACTGGTTGGAGGAGCTTGCTCACCTCCCAGCATGGCAGATGTCCCCTTTTCCGTAAATGTTTCCCGGGGGGCCCCTCGCTAGAGCGGGCCTGCAGGAAGCTGTTTGGCTGTTGTTTGCAGAGTCCCCAGTGTCCTGTCCTGCTGTCGCTTCCCCTCCCCTTCCCCGTGGCTCTCATCTCCCCTACCCATTTCCATCCTGCCACCTCTCATCTCGTCTGCATGAAGCTGTGACTGACGCTGGCCCTCCCCTGAGAGGCAGGTGACTGACCTGCCCCCTGCCCCCACCCCCAGGTGACGTCCTGTATGAGCTGCTTCAGTACATCAAGACCCAGCGGCAAGCCCTGGTGTGTGGGCCCTTTTTCGGAGGGGCCTTCAGGCAGAAGATGCCCCCTCAGCGCTGCCCCTGCCTCCTGGAAGGTGAGGGAGGCTCTTCTCGGAGCTCTGGGACCTCCCCTCAGTCTGCCTCTTTGGGAGGGCAGGGCTTCCTCCAGGCAAAGGAATGAATGGAAGAGGCAGCTGTGTGGGCCGAGCCCCCCCCCCCCCCCCCCCCCCCCCCCCCCCCCCCCCCGCCCTGCCTCCTCAACCCTCACCTCTGGCCCCTCCCATCTCCTCAGTTCTCTGCTCTCCTCTCTAGCAAAGTGTTGTTTTCTCGTGTCCCCATTTCCTCTCTTCCTGATCTCCCTGTGGAAATTGCTCTTGTCAGGGACTCTAGAGACCTGAACGTGGGGATGTCCGCGTCCAATGTTGGTCCTTATTCACTGTCACCTCTCATGACCGCCCCTCAGACTCTTCCCTTGGCTTCCAGAACACCCCACGGTCACTCCTTCTCAGCCTCTTGGCTTCTCATTTTCTCCCCTACTTCTAAATGTTGGGGTAGCCCCAGACTCAGGGGGTCTCTCCTCTATCTGCACTCAGACTTAGGTAATTTCATGTAGTATTGGGCGTTTAATATCGTCTAGTACTGATGATTCCTACAGATACCCGGACCTCTGTGAATTCCAGACGTTTGCACCCCACACTTCCCCTGGAATGCCTAATGGACATCTCAACCCTAAAAGCTTCTAAAGCAAACACCTGATTCTTGTCCCACCTCCCTCCCCCCAACCCTGCTCCTCTCCTGGGCTTCCTTGTCTCAGCAAACCGCAGCTTCATGCTCCCAATTGCTCTGGCCAAAACGTTGGATGTCACTTTTGATTGTTTTCTCTCTTTCCTGCCCAAATCACAGAATCCCAACCGTCAACAAGTCCTGTTGACTCGACCTTCAAAATCTATCCAGGGGTGCCTGGGTGGCTCAGTTGGTTGAGTGTCCAACTTTGGCTTAGAGCATGGTCTCGTGGTTCGTGAGCTTGAGCCCCGCATCGGGCCGTCTGCTGTCAGTGCAGAGCCCTCCTCAGATCCTTGGTGCCCACTACCCGCCCCCCCCCCCCCCCCCGCCCTTCCCCTGCTCTCTCTCTCTCAAAAATAAATAAACTTAAAAAAATCTATCCAGAATCAAACCATTTCACACACCTCCACTGCTGTCCACGGCCCAGCCTCTATCACCTCTGGAGAACCTCCTCACTGGTCTCCTTGCTCTGCTCTTGACCTCCTATGATCTATCTGCAATAGAGCAGCCAGAGAGATTCATAAGGCAGATCGTGTCGCTTCTCTGCTCAAAATCTTCCAATGGCTCCCATCACACTCAGAGTCAAAGCCACAGTCTTTACAATGACCTCCTGCCCTCTGCTGTCCTCTCCCGCCCCTCTCCCTTTTGCTCTTGCTGCTTCAGCCACTCTGGCCTCCATGTTCATTGAACAAACCAGAGACTCCTGCCTCAGGGCCTTTGCATTCGCTGCTCTCTCTGCCTGGCATTCTCTCCTCTTGATACCCACACAGCTCACTCCTCTACTTTCTTCAGATGTCTGTTAGATGTTAACACGTCAGTGAGGCCTTCCCTTACCATCACATAGCTCTCTATCTTTCCTGGGATTCCCTATCTGCCTTAGAGTGCTTTATTCCTGCCCCCCGCCCCCCGCCCCATTGTATACTCTTTCTATTTTCTTTTTTATTTCAACCATCTCCCTCCCTTTCCAATCTCCCACTCCCGCACTGCTAGAATATAAGCTCCATGAGGGCAGGGGCTTGTTTTGAGTTCAGTGATTTGTCCCCAAGAATTTTAGAACAATGCCTGGCTCACAGAAGGTTCTCAGTAAATATTTGTTGGGTGGATGGAGAGGACATAGGACTGAGATACAAGGCACCTGGATTCTGGATGTGGCTCTGTCACCCCTTGGCTTTGCAAACAACTTTACAGATGAGGGAACAGGTTTGAGAGATTATGTCACTTGCCTGCTGGGAGCTGGGGTTAGCACTGGGCTGTCTGGCCCTCCATTGCCTCCCTGACCTTCCAGCTGGGAACTGGATGGACGAAAAGCATTAGGAGTGCTGTCCCACGGGGATCCCAGGCATGCATGGAGGGATTGGGGGAGGCCCTGGGCCCACAGAATCAACGGTGCTCATCTGCTTGCAGAGGGGACTGGGCGACCTCAACTGGCCCCCCGAACGGGTCTCCTGCAGCAGCCACCACACCTGGGGTTTGCCAGCTCCTTGAGCCACCTGGCCAGGTGGCCCCTTGGCAGGGAGGACTCCCTCAACGTATCTCACTGTTCAGAGCTCAGCTGCAGGGCTGAGGGAGCCTGCTCCTCCCCCATGATGCCGGAGGCTCCCATTGATGGCAGGATCGCTGGTGAGTAGGAGGCTTGTGTGCCCCTGGCCAGGAGGGAGGTGTGCTGAGGCCAAGTCCCAGAGGGTTATGAGTGACAGGGAGGAGGGTTGTTTTGAGCTGGGTGATGAGAGGGTCTGTGCTGGGCTATTGGAGTGTGGGGTGACTGTCCTGTGTACTGGCCACAATCTAGCCACAGCAGTCAGTGCTGCCCAGGATTGCCAAGCCCACCCTGTCTCCAGTTCAGCCAGTCCTAGTCAGACAGTGAGCTTGGCATGGGTGAGTATTCCGCTCCTTTATTTTTTTGTTTTTGTTTTTAAAAATCTGTTTTTTTATTTTCTATATATTTTATTTTAGTTTTTGGTTAGATATTCAGTGAAATTTCTTTTTTCTTCTTAATTTAAATCCAAGTTAGTTAACATATAGTGTCATGATGATTTCAGGAGTAGAATTTAGCGATTCATCACTTACAGAGAACACCCAGTGCCCCTCCCAAATGCCCTCCCTAATGCTCATCACCCATTTAGCCCATCCCCCACCCAACACCCCTCCAGCTACCCTCAGTTTGTTCTCCGTATTTGAGAGTCTCTTACGGTTTGCCTCCCTCTCTGTTTTTATTTTATTTTTGCTCATCCGTTGAGTTTCTTAAATTCCATATATGAGTGAAATCATATAATATTTATGTTTCTCTGACTTATTTCGCTTAGCATAATACAGTCTAGTTCCACGCACATTGCTACAGATGGCAAGATTTCATTCTTTTTGATTGCCGAGTAATACTCCATTGTATATATACATCACATCTTCTTCTTTTTTTTTTTTATGTTTTTATTTTATTTTTGAGACAGAGAGAGACAGAGCATGAGCAGGGGAGGAGCAGAGAGAGAGGGAGACACAGAATCTGAAACAGGCTCCAGGCTCCAAGCTGTCAGCACAGAGCCTGACGCGGGGCTCGAACTCACGGACTGTAAGATCATGACCTGAGCCGAAGTCGGAAGCCCAACCGACCGAGCCACCCAGGCGCCCCTACACCACATCTTCTTTATCCATTCATCGCTTGATGGACATTTGGGCTCCTTCCATAATTTGGTTATTGTCGAAAGTGCTGCTATAAACATTGGGGTACAAGTGCCCCTATGCATCAGCACTCCTGTAGCCTTTGGATAAATTCCTGGTGGTGCTATTGCTGGGTCATAGGTTAGTTCTATTTTTAATTTTTTGAGGAGCCTCCATAACTGTTTTCCAGAGTGACTGCACCAATTTGCACTCCCATCAGCAGTGCAAAAGGGGGGGAGTATTCCTCTCCTTTAAACGACGTGGGGCTCAAACTCACAAACCTCGAGATCATGACCCGGGCCAAAGTCGAACATTCAACTGACTAAGCCACCCTGGCTATTTATTTATTTATTTATTTATCTATCTATAAATGGTTGGGTGCTTACTATGTGCCACGTGTGATTCTGAGACTTGTATTTAATCCCACGTTGGCTTTTTGAGGCTGGTATTATTAGCCCCATTTTACAGGTAAGGAAAATGAGGCACAGAGAGGTTAAGGGACTCCCCCACGATCGATCACACAGCAATAAGTGGCAGAGCTGGGACGTGAACCCAGGCGGTCTGGCTCTAGAGCCACACTTCCGTTCTACATTCATTGTCAAAGGGTTGACTAACAGGCTGCCAGACAGACTGACAGAGAAACTGGCTGCCTTTCCAAAGGTGTGTTGGTTAGCCATGGCAGAGTAACTACATTTATTCTAAGACACCACAGAGGGGGCAGGAGCCTGGCTTCTGGATCAGAAACAACTGGGGATCACTGAAACACAAGTATTTGATCTCTTACAGAATAGTGCTTAACATTCTTTGAGCACTTACTTTGTACCAGGTACCGTGCTAAGGAGTTTTGGATATATTATGTTACTTAATTGTCATATCATCCCCTACAAGGAAACTGTGGCTCGGAAGAGGTTAGGTAACCTGCCTGAAATGACCCAGCCTGGTGGCCCAGGTAGGGGGACTTAAGCTTTTGTTCCCAGGCTCCCTCTGCCGCTTGCTCTCCATGATGGCACGTTTGATTTTCCCAGGCCTCTCACCAGGGTGCTTGACAGGATGGGTTTAACAGTTAGACTCCTTGGTCTGCCTGCCGCTGAGGAGCTCCGTGCCCGGGACATGTCCAACCCCTCTCTGAGCCCAATTCTTTATGTCTTCCTGGGGATAAAGGTAGCCACTTCCTAGAGTTAAGGCGAATCAAAGAGGCAATAAGCCCCCACAAGTGGCTGTTTCTGGTAGTATTGTCGTCTTGACCATCCTGCCGCATGGCCTTATGAGCCCCAAAGCACCTTACGAATGCCTGTCCTCACAGCTCCAGGAGAGTGCCCTGTCCCTACCCTCTGTGCTCTATTGCAGATTGCCGGCTGCTGTGGGATTATGTGTACCAGCTGCTCTCTGACACCAGGTACGAGCCCTACATCAGGTGGGAAGACAAGAATGCCAAGATCTTCAGAGTTGTGGATCCAAACGGGCTTGCCAGACTCTGGGGAAACCACAAGGTAAACCTCAGCCACCAGGTGGGATGACCTCCACACATCCAGAAGAGGACAGGGTAGGGGGTCAGAGTGGACCCATCAGCACTAAGGGATGGTCCTCAATGGACAGGGGCTTCACCAGCAGCTCCAGATGTGTTGGGATGGTTTTATTTTAGGAGCGACTGAGGGACAGGAAGTTACTTCTTGAGGATGGGGAAGTTCAGGGATCTTGCCTTCTACTTGCTTAGCACTTGAGACCTTTTTAATTTTGTTTAATGTTTATTTACTTTTGAGAGAGAGACAGAGACAGAGACAGAGTGTGAGCTGGGGAGGGGCAGAGAGAGAGGGAGACACAGAATCCGAAGCAGGCTCCCGGCTCTGAGCT
Organism: Panthera leo; assembly: GCF_018350215.1. Lineage (NCBI taxonomy): Eukaryota > Metazoa > Chordata > Mammalia > Carnivora > Felidae > Panthera > Panthera leo. The sequence continues at coordinate 34,743,045 of NC_056683.1, read as the reverse complement.
GTCAGCACAGAGACCGATGCGGGGCTTGAACCCACAGGCCACTAGATCGTGACCTGAGCTGAAGTCAGACGCTTAACCGACTGAACCACCCAGGCGCCCCATGAGACTTTCAAAGCATGTTTCCATGAGTGGTGCCACATCTGCTGCGGGGCGGCTGGGCCAGATGAGGAAACTGGTTTCTGGGGGGCAGCTGGGGTAGAAATCCAGGTCTCAGGCCCTGCGGGAACATCAGGCGTCAGGGCTGGAAAGGGCTGGGAACCCCTGGGGCCAGCATTCCCAGTGTGAGGGACGCCTATACCTAAAAAGGGCACCTGCCGGAGGACTTTAGGTGGTTGACTCCAAATTCTAATAATTAAGTATTTATTTTAGTAAGAAGATGAAAAGTTTTAACTATGATGTCAGTGTCTTGATTGACACTGGTGATATAAAGCAAGTGTCCTTGTCTATAAATAAAGTCATTTAACTAAAAAAGGAGCCTTAAAAAAAAAAACTATTAGCAATAATGGTGATCTACAGTAGATAGCATTTCTTTCTTTTTTAAAAAAAAAATTTTTTTTTTAACATTTATTTATTTTTGAGACAAAGAGAGACAGAGCATGAACGGGGGAGGGTCAGAGAGAGAGGGAGACACAGAATCTGAAACAGGCTCCAGGCTCTGAGCAGTCAGCACAGAGCCCAACGCGGGGCTCAAACTCACATACCGCGAGATCGTGACCTGAGCCGAAGTCGGACGCTTAACCGACTGAGCCACCCAGGCGCCCCAGATAGCATTTCTTAAAATGGCATAGGATTTCATTGCTAGGCGCTGCTCTGAGAGCTTTCCCCATAGTAACTCATTTAATTCCCAGGAGACATCATGAGGTAGGCGTCAGAGGGGAAATGGAGGCACAGAGCAGTTTTTCCAAGAGTTTGCAGGCAGTGGATGGCAGAGCAGGGGCTGAACACAGAGAGTGTGGCTCAGTGCTCCCCTCTTGTTGCCTCTCAGTGGTCTGGGGGCTGGAAGGATGCAACGGACTAAAGTTTGGGCGTGCTTACCTGGTCCAATCCCCAAATAGTACAGGGAGGGAAACTGAGGCCCAGAGAGCAGCAATTCCATTTCATGAACGTGTACTACCTGCCAAGCATTGTGCTAAGTGCTCTATGGATTAGCTAATTTAATCCTCAAACAAACCTGTGGGATGGATGTTCTTATCCTCATTTTATACCCAGGGAAACAGATGCAGAGAGGTAAAGAAACTTACCCGAGGTCACGCAGCTGCTTTATGTTGACCCCAAAACCCAGCCTCTTTGCCCTTCCTCTGCACTGCCCACCCCTCAGAGAGAGAAGAAGGAAATACCTTGGCTAAAGTCACGCAGCTTGGCGGGGGACTACTCCTACCATATGCCCCTTACTGAGCTAGCTGTCGTCATTTCCAACTAGATATATACTTATTTGTTACTACTTGTGACATTGGCTATTTAAAAGCAATGTGTGAGTCACTCCTGCCCCATGGTTCCCAGCCCCGTATTTGTCCTCCCAAACTCAAGGGAACTCTTGTAACCCCTCACAGAACCCTGGGCTGAGGGGCTTAAGAAACCATCCAGTTCGACCTGCTCCTTTCCAGGTGTGGAAACCAAGGCCTGGAAGGAGCAAGGTAGGGAGCGGAGGGTGACGTGGGACTGCTTTGCCTTCTAGAACCGGGTGAACATGACCTACGAGAAGATGTCACGTGCCCTGCGACACTACTATAAGCTGAACATCATCAAGAAAGAACCTGGGCAGAAGCTCCTGTTCAGGTGAATAGCCTAGGGGCCGAGGTGAAAAGGGGAAGCAGGGCTGGGCTTGGGTGGGCTGGAAACTCTCTGCGGCTAGGACAAGGGCTGATTTGCTCCTGGGGCCCAAATTCCAGATTTCTGAAGACGCCCAGGAAGGTCGTCCAGGACAGGGAGCAACCAGAGAGCCCGGAGCAGGGCAGGTTGGATTTCAACGAGGAGATGCTGCAAGTCTCTCCCTGAGGGGCAGGTGGATTCTGGGTACCAACCGAGTCTCCCGGGAAGGCACCTGGCCACACGGCGGCCTCCTCCTCCCTCCCAGGGCAGCAGGGATCCCCAGCAGGTTTTGCACTCAAGGGATCACAGCTGTTGTCTCTGACCTCAAAGCTGCCTGGGCATCTGGGAGGCTGGGAACTGGGAAGCCTCACATTCAGGACATGGTGGGGGGGGGGCATCATTCTTCGGTAGGGCAGCCCTGGGGCTCAGTGGAGTGCAGGGAGTGATCCCTCTCTCTGCCCTACTCCTTGCTGCCTGCCCAGCTTGGGAGTGAGAGCATCCAGCCCAATTCCTTCAACTTACAGAAGAAGGAAGCGGAGATCCCTTACTGGACCTCAGTTTCCTCATTTGTGAAAGGGATGAGCTCATGACAACCTGCCCTCGGGGGGGCTGATCCTGCCTGGGAAAAAGGAGTATTGTTTCGTCAGTCTTAGTAATAATGACAATAACAATAATAATAATAAGCTGCATGGGGAAAAAGGAGTACTGTTTCATCAGTCTTAATAATAATAATGGTAACTGACATTTAAGTGTTTACTATGTGCCAGGCCTTGTGCTAAGGGTCCTGCCTATAATTTATGTCATTCAATTCACACTCCAAACCCCTGAAGTTTAAAGATGGGGAAATGGAGGCAGAGGTTTGCAGAGCTGGGATGTGTCTCCAAAACCCAGTGCTATTACTTGGTTGGTTGGTTGGTTTTAGTGACTCTGAATGTATTGGGCACTTCTCAAGCAGAGGCCATAGCCCTACCTCTCTGCCCTCAGCATCTCTGCTGAACAGTTCATTTCACTTGGCCCAACCTCCATTTCCCGAGTTTTCGGAACTTTGGTGCCTCTGTGACAGTGACCGAGTGAAGATCTCCACTCCCTCTCCACCTGTGGTTTCCTATCTCCCGTTCCTGGACCTGCCGTGTGACCTTGGGCAAGTTGTTTCATTTCTCTGGAGCCTCAGGCTTCTCAGCCACAAAATGCAGAGGCTAGTCCTGCCCTGACCTCTCAGCATTGCAGGAAATCTTCCTAAGACAGCGTCTGTGACATGCTTAGTGGGCACCTGCTCTGTAAGGAGTACGGAGTCCGTGTTAGCCAAGAGGACTCTGCAAACCCAAAGCTGCTCTAAAGCAGGGAAATGCCTCTGTGCTATGGGTTCAGCTTCTCTCTGCTCCATACCCGCCCCCCCCCCCCCCCCCCCCCCCCCCCCCCCCCGCCTCGAGACTGGCTGGGGCCTCCCGAGGGGGTCAGAACCTCTGCCCTGCGACCCCTCCAGTAAGGTTTAGGGGAGAAAGGGAAGGGAGTGTTTTCACTTCGCTGAAAACAGAACTTCTTATAGTCACATCTTCTTTCTTGGAAGGAGGAAACGACTCCTGCCTCTCGCCCCCAGCAGGTCAGGAAATCCCCCTTCTGGCTGAGCCTGAACTGGCTTTGAATCACTGTGCAGAAGCTGATAAGGATTCTCAGGCTTTGGCCCTCAAACTGTGACCACTCTTGAGCGGGGCTTATGTCCTGGCTTAGTTCCCCCCCCCCCCCCCCCCCCCCCCCCACCGGGGCCCTCGTCAGTTCCACACCAGAGGAGGCCGGGCAAGTGGCCTTGTCCAAAAGGTTCAGTAGGAAAATCCTTGGCCGCTGTCATCTTCCTTCAGACTGTTCTATTTTCTTGACTTTGTTCCAGGATGAACCCATGCCCCATAGCTTTTCTCATCCTCTTTAACCCAGAACTACACAACTGGGCTGGGAAAGACTGTCACAGTCAGCGTGTCCAGGCTCCTTTTATTGATAAGGCAACTGAGGCCAGAGAGGGGGACTGACCTGCTCAAGGACACACAGCCCAGCTCAGCCTGCTGACTCCTAATGGGGTCTCATAGGTTACTTCTTCCAGGGAGCCGTTGGCAATTGCCTGCTGATGTGTTTGTTAATGGTTGTTAACAGCTGCTTATCCCAGTGGTTGTGTCTTCTTCACCCAGGGGGTGATGAATCTCACCCAGTGTTGGGACCACCGGGGCCTGGGTTGGGCAAAAGTCTACCACCCCGGAGGAACTCGGAACCCTGGCCTCTCCACTCATTCCCGGGGAGGGGGATCTCCACCCTTTCCCCATCTCCCCAGGCGCTAGTCTGGAACCTACACCTCGGTGACAGGAATGAAAGGATTCATTCAGCCCTTCCCTCCACCAGCATTAATGGAGCACTTGCTGTGTACCTGGCGTCAGGGGAGGCTCTGGGTTTACATCCAGTTTTTACATAGTCAGATTCTTGAAAAGTGATGGGTCACTGGAAACATGTCAGAATGGACTTCCTCACAAATGATTTTACAGAGCAGGAAATATATTCTCATGATTTGAAAAAGTAGCCAGCCATGTCTGTCTTTTTCTTTTTCTTTTTTTGCCAGATACTATTAAAGTCAACAGTCGATAAACAATTTCTTTCAAAAGTGAGTGTGTTAAGAGGTTCATTAATGAAATAAATGACACCAGTCACTGTCTCCATCCGGTCAAACCACTTACCGCACTAACCCAGGAGCACAGGCTCCATTGTTCTCCATCTTCTTTGCTATGTGGATTCTTGCCAACAGTCTTTTTCCCTCGCAAGGAAATTCCACACCCCCCCCCCCTCGGCTTTACTGAGGTATGATTGACATATAGCACGGTGTACGTTTGTGACGACATCTAGCGCTTCCTTCAATCCTGGTGACTCTGCCGCACTTCGGGCTCCTCGATGCCGGTGACCCATCATCTCTCGCGGAGGAGCCTAGTGGCGACGACCTTTCTTGGCTTCTCCCTCTGGTCCCTCCCGGTGAGGTTAATCCACATTTTCTACCCAAGTGTTCTCTCTGAAGTTTTGTAGACATGAACAGAAAACACGTACGTTTCCAGAGTAAGGTCTTCATACCCCCAACTCTCCAGCATCTGGCGGTAAATGTGAAGGTGCTCCTGGCTCAGAAGGAGTCCGGTCCCCTCCTCTGTGCTGGGTTGTCCCCTCATTGGGACTTCTGGACTCAGCTGCCACAGGGATAGCTCCACGATTTGGGGGAAGAGTTTAAAAAGTATGTTATGGGGCGCCTGGGTGGCGCAGTCGGTTAAGCGTCCGACTTCAGCCAGGTCACGATCTCGCGGCCCGTGAGTTCGAGCCCCGCGTCAGGCTCTGGGCTGATGGCTCGGAGCCTGGAGCCTGTTTCCGATTCTGTGTCTCCCTCTCTCTCTGCCCCTCCCCCGTTCATGCTCTGTCTCTCTCTGTCCCAAAAAAAAAAAAAAAAGTTGAAAAAAAAAAAAATTTAAAAAGTATGTTGTTCTGGGGTCATGTGGGTGGCCCATCAGTTGAGCATCTGACTTCTGCCCAGGTCGTGATCTCGCAGTTCAGCCCCACATGGGGCTCTCGGCTGTCAGCCTGTCAGTGCAGAGCCTGCTTCAGATCCTCTGTCCTCCTCTCTCCACTCCTCCCCTGTTTGCACCCTCCCCCCAAATAAATAAACATTAAAAAAAAAAAAGTATGTTGTTCTGGGGCGCCTGGGTGCCTTGGTGGGTTAAGCGTCCGACCTCGGCTCAGATCATGATCTCGTGGTCCGTAGGTTCGAGCCCCGCGTCAGGTGCTGTGCTGACAGCTCGGAGCCTGGAGCCTGCTTCACATTCTGTGTCTCCCTCTTTCTCTGCCCCTCCTTGGCTCGCACTCTGTCTGTCTGTCTCTCTCTCTCAAAAATAAACATGAACAAAATTATATATATATAGAAAGTATGTTGTTCTGAAATCAGAATGTGCGTATTTTAAAAATATTTTAATGATGAACCAAATTTTTTAAAATTCCAAAACACTGTGAGTTAATTGCTGATAGGGGGAGGGATGCTGGTGGCATACGAAGAGAGTGCAGCCCTGCCTCTGGGAAGTTCACACAGACATTGTCGCAGTCCCCAGGGAGAGGTTCAGTGAGAGGCATGCCCACTGGAGACAGTGGTGGACAAAGTGGCATGGGTGAATTCTGCTTGGGAGGTGCCAGACAGGGGTTGTCTAAGAAGGTTCAGGGGCACCCAGGTGGCTCAGTCAGTTGAGTGTCCCACTCTTGATCTTGGCTCAGGTCTGATCTCATGGTTCAGGATTGAGACCTGAGTTGGGTTCTGTGTTGACAGCATGGAGCCTGCTTGGGATTCTCTCTCTGCCCCTCCCCTGCTCAGGTGCGTTCTCTGTCTCAAAAATAAATAAACTTAAAAAAATTTTTTTTAATGTTTGTTTATTTTTGAGAGAGAGAGAGAGAGAGAGAGAGAACGCACACAGGCAGAACGCACAGAATCCAAACAGGCTCCAGGCTCTGAACTGTCAGTGCAGAGCCCTGTATGAGGGGCTCGAACCCACGAACCCTGAGATCGTGACCTGAGCCGAAGTCCGATGCTTAACTGACTGAGTCACCCAGGCACCCCATCTAAATAAATAAACTTAAAAAAAAAAAGGATCCTATGGGCTTCTGTCTCTGTTTGCCCCATTTCTGGGGGGCCTGGATGTGTGGTGGGGCTGTGGGCTTTCTGATCACGATAAGCTGAGGGTGGGCCAGGGAAATCAGTGGCAGGGCTGACTGCAGAAGCCCATCCCTTGGTGGGGGGTGCAAAAGGGTCCCCAAGTCATGTGCTTGGTTTAACCTTGCTTGCTAAGGCAGGAAAGCAGACCAGGGTTGGGGCTGACACCCTCATGAGGGTGAAGGGACAGCCTTTGGGGACAGGGAGGGGCCGTCCCGTGGTTGACCCATGAGGACCTCTGGGTCCCAACAGCACCAACTGCACATACCCCACATCACGGGGCAACGGATGCTGTGAGGAAACATCATTATTTAGAGTCCGCAGGGAGCCTTCGAGTGTTCACCCACCGGATGACTTAGCAGCCTGTCCCGCTTCAAGGGAACCAGGCTGGCCTCTAACGCCCAGGACCAGGCTTGGGATGAATGGTTAATTAAAACCATGCCCTTTTCCCCAGAACTGAAGTGAAACCAAAAGGAGAAGTGGTGAGAGGAGCCGCTGGCCTGGGGCAGGGCGCCCATTGCCCTCCGGGGGCGGGGGGGGGGGGGGGGCCGGCGTCACCACCCGGAGCCGAAGGAAGCCTGGCCCAGAGCCGGAGCCTGCTTCAGTGTTTTAGGGGAGCTGAACAGAATCCAGCACTCCCCTCAGATGGGACGGCCCTGGCCCACTGAGCTTTCAAATGTCTACGCTTTTGCTCAATTAAATGAACGCCCTATAGTAATGCTGATAGCTGAGGTCCTCGGTGGCTCCCACTGGTGGCTGTAAAGGCCTTTGATGATAATAATGATGCAAGAGGATAATAAACATAATGAAAATATGCACTGTGGTACACAGAATCTTTCAGGATATGGTGTCCATGGGGCAAAAGCTTTTAAAAGAGTTTTTAAAAAAATTTTTTAATGTTTATCTTTGGGAGAGAGAGAGAGAGAGACAGAGACAGAAGGTGAGTGGGGGAGGGGCCCAGGGAGAGCGAGACACAGAATCGGAAGCAGGCTCCAGGCTCCGAGCTGTCAGCACAGAGCCTGATGCGGGGCTTGAACTCATGAACTGTGAGATCATGACCTGAGCTGAAGTCAGATGCTTAACTGACTGAGCCACCCAAGTGCCCCTAAAATTTTGTTTTAAAAAAAAAAAAAAAATTTTTTTTAAACGTTTATTTATTTTTGAGACAGAGAGAGACAGAGCATGAACGGGGGAGAGTCAGAGAGAGAGGGAAACACAGAATCTGAAACAGGCTCCAGGCTCTAAGCTGTCTGTACAGAGCCTGACGCGGGGCTCGAACTCACGGACCGAGAGATCATGACCCGAGCTGAAGTCGGGTGCTTAACCCTTAACCGACTGAGCCACCCAGACGCCTGGCATTTTTTTTTTTAATCGTTGTTACTTTTTTTTTTTTTTTTTTTTTTTTTTTTTGTGGTTGGTGGTTTCTCATGCAGAAGAGAACTGGGAAATCTTACTTCCTGGCAAAGACAATTCAAGGTCACTCCCAAATCCAAAGACAAGCAGAACAAAGAAATGAGCCTCCTCCTGCCAAGTGCTTGTCAGTTTGTCTTCCCAGGAATCTGGAATAAAGTTTAGGGGGGATGTTTTCCCTCCAATCCCAGGGACACGCCTTAGCAAGCCCTGAGTCCCGTGAATAAATCCTCCCCGTAACAGTGGCCTCTCTGAAGCCTACTGGTGCCTGATCCAGCGCAGAGTCCGTGTTGAGCTTTCACAAATGAATGCAGGTCCTTGTGAAACTGGTAGAGCCTCTGTCTTCATGGCCCAGGATTCTGGGGACACTCAGGCGGTGGGCTTTTCTCCCTGGAAAGGCCTGCAGTTTAAAGTCCCGTCCACCAGGTGGCGCAAGGCCTCTTTTTGGGGCGGGTGTCGGAGCCCACTGCCTGTTGACAGTATCCTGTGTTGCCGTGAGCCCGCCTTCTCTGCGGGTGTGAATACACATCTCCAGCACGGGTCTACTCCGTAAGTGGGCATCCAGCCCTTGCTTAAACACGTCCGCAGATGGGGAGCTCAGCACCTCTGGGAGCAGAGTAAATAGTGGGGGTTGGGGGCGTGGGGGTGGAATCGAGGGCACCAAAAAGCTACCTGTTTAGGGATAATGTCACCTTTCCTTTCCCAACCCTCAGGCCACTGGCTTCTAAAATCCCTAGTCCCAGGCTCTTTGTTGGGTCTCCTTCTCTTATCACCTTATCCCTGAGTAATTTATCAAATTTTTGAGCAGAGCCCAGATGAGATCTTTCGTAAGTCTGGGGTATGTCAAAAGCCTCTCTCTACCTTCCCCCTCCCCTGCTTGTGGGGAGGCGTTGGGGGTGGGGGGAGGGTTGATTAGGAATCAAAAGGACTGGGGCTGAGTTCTCTGGTGGCTTTTGTGAAGTCAACCTTCTGGGCCTCAGTTTCCCTATCTGTAAAGTGGCTAACAGCATCTTTTATCCTGCTTGCCACATTCAGTTGTTGAGAAACTGTAAATGAAATGATGTATTCATTTATGTAACGAATATTTACTGAGTACCTACTATAAGGTAGGCACTATTCTAGAAACTAGGGAAGACAGATAAGTAAGCAATAAATACTGCATCTGATGTCAGGTGGTGTGGTAAGTACCAGGAAGGAAAATACAATAGAATCAAGTGTGGGGAAGAGGGGGGGGCAATTTTAATACAATAGAGTCAAGTGGGGGGGGCAATTTTAAATTGAGCGGTCAGAGATGTGACAAATGTGGAAGTCTGAGCAAATCTTTTTCACTTACTGCAATTTCCCCCTGTAGTCTGTCTTTCCGAGCCCTTTTCCTTGGCCAGCGGTTCCCATCGTGAAAGTGGGATAGACTTTCTGAGTGTTTTTTCAGATAGACACTGTTCTATTAGTTTCTGTTATGTGCAATCAGATGCAATCTTAATGGGTATGAATAACGTGGGCTGGCTGGGAGGACATGATCAGATTGACCCAGAGCTCTGTTTCCCTCTTTTGCCTGTGGGAGAACCACAAGCTAAGGCCAATGAGGTCATACATTCTCCAGAACAGGCCTCAACCCTCCAGGTCAGGCCCATCTAAACATCTCAACTCAAGAAAGTACTGTGTCTTACTGAAAGCACTCTGGCTGGAAAGCCCCAGAGTTCTAAGTATGGCTCTTGAAATCCCAGCAGTGCTTATCAGGAAGGGATTTCCCTTTAGTCACACACTCTGGCTAGCGACATGCTCAGGTTGTCTACCTGTGGCCTGGGATGGAGGGTAGATAGGTTATCAGGGAGCAGATGGCTGGAGGTGGCTGGACATGGTGTGTAAGTCTCCAGACAGATTCTGAAGCATCTGATAAAGCACTTTTCTCCCAACCATCCCTTATGAGGATTATGATCTGATCCTGTTTGAGGGATGGGACCACTGAAGATCAGAAGTGTCAAGGGAGCCTGAGGGGTCTGGGTCCTGGCTTTCATCCAGGGCCCTTTCCAACCCTTGGAGCAGATCATCCCAACTCCAGCCTTGCACAAACTCTAAAGTGATGTGCAATAAAGAATGTTATGTTTTCCTGGCTGAAGAGTGAGTGAATGATTCACCAGCTTGGATCTCGATCAGCCACAAAAAGAGAAAAGGACCTTTGACAAAGCGGAAGATCTGATCTAGAGCCAACGGCAGGTTCCCAAAGAAAGAGCAGAAACAAAGGCTTTGTGGCTCAACCACATCTTTATTTTCAGCCTGCTGAAGTGCCTTTCTGATCATGTAAATTCATTCAATTGACTTTATAGTAAATTGGACATGCCCAGATCAAAATCCGGCTCCTCTTCTAAGGAAGTCAGTCCTGATTAATCTGCTTCTACTGTATTAGTTAAGGTAACACTAGCTGTGGCACATAAACTGGAATCTCAGTGGTTTAACATGGTAGACGTGTGTTTCTGAGTCATGCAAAGTTTGGTTGGTAGGGTGGGGAGGGGATCCTCTCTCCACGAAGTCATCTGGGGACTCAGGCTGATGGAGGTACCACTATTATCTTCTTCACGTGCTTTCCATGGGGGCTTGACCTCCAGCCAGCAGATGAGGGGGGACATAGAAGATTGGGAGGGTGTTTTCATGGGCTAGAGCAAGGGGGGGGCATCCATCATTTCTGCCCACATTCCATTGTCAGAACTCAGGCAAGTAGCTTACAGATATGTTTCCTGCTCTTACTGAATGACTTTCCACCTTTATTCATTCCACTTCCAGCCTTCTTTATCCTGCTCCGTGGCCAGGAGACAGACCTGTACGGATTACACCAATGGGCTCTTTTGTCTTGTGCTTGAGTTGGGTTTGGTCAAGGAAGTCACTGGCAGAAAAACTGGAGAGTGTGGCCAAGGTATGTATTTCCTGCAGTCTCTCTTTGACTGGGGACTTTCCCCCAGTCCCAACCAGGTCTATAGGTTGGCCATGTTCTTCTACTAAAGGCCACTTTTCTGTCACTGCCCTCTCCATATGGTCACTCCCTCCAAGTTGTGTTCCCATTCCCTCCACTTGCCCTTTTAGACTGAAGGGTGGTAACCACTGCCCACTGTTGGCAGCCCCAGGAAACTGCACCATCATTTGCTGCTTTCCCTACACCCTGCATGCATCCTTGTAAATGGTCTCATTATTACATTTTTCATACTTGTCCGGTATGAGTGTGCCTTCCGTTTCCTGCCGTGATCCTGACCGCTGCAGGTGGGCACACATAGATGCAGAGGGGCTAGGGAATGGAGTCCCAGCCTGGGTGCCTCTCCTCAAAGTATGGAAGGGACTCTGCTGGACACCTGTCTCTGCCCCATCTACTCTGACCCCCGTGCTTTTTGGCTTTTCTGCCTGGGCTATTAGTGTGTGTGACCTTGGGTTAGGCCCCTCATCTGTAAAATGAGTGGGCTGGCAGAAAATCTATTCAACTGACGTTTGGTAGCCTCTCTAACTGCAAATGGTATCTTGGTTGTCCTGAGCTACCTGGCTCCTTACCCATGAACTCAAGTGCAGGTTTCTCTTTCTGGCTCCAAAATAAAAGTAATCTCATGAAGTACCCCTTGCTACATATCTTCTAACTTCCTTCTATGGATAGCATTGCGCCTCTCCCCACACCCCGCCAAATTCACCTCTTGAAGCCCTAAATCCCAATACCTTAGGATGTGACTATATTTGGAAATAGGGCCTTTAAAGAGGTAACTAAAGTAAAACGAGGCCATTAAGGTGGACCCTCATCCAATCCGACTGGTGTCTTTACAAGAAGAGGAGATTAGGACACACAGAGAGACGCCAGGCATGTGTGCACACGGAGGAAAGACCCTGTGAGGACACAGCAAGAAGGCAGCCGTCTGTAAGCCAAGGAGAGATGACTCAGAAGAAACCAAGCCCTGCCAGCAGCTTAACCTTGGACTTCTGGCCTCCAGAACCATAAGAAAGTAAATCTGTGTTGCTTAAGCCTCCCAGTCTGTGGAACTTGGCTATGGCAGCCCTAGAAAACTAATACGTGTGCCGCCTTGGGTCCTACCCTGTAAGCTTTTCTGTGTTATGGCTCAGTTCTTTGCTAAAGTCACCTGATGACGTTTCACTGGAGGTAAGGGAGTTCCTCGAATTTCCTTTCATATCGCATCTCTACTTAAAGAATGAATCTTCATAGGGTGATGCCCAAAAGGGATTGGCAAGAGGATGATGCGGGCGTCAGCCCAGTACCCTTCTTGCCATCCTCCTGCAACTGATTTTGCCTCTGGGAGCAGCTTCTCTCCTACTCCATCACAGCCTCCTGCCCCTGGCATTGGGAAAAGCCTTCGCAACCCAAGCGGGGCCATTGAGAAAAACTCATTCCCCTGACCACAGTGATCGGTCCAGAGAAGGCATGTGACCCAGGACAGGCCAATCAGAGTCCTTCCCTGGCATTTTTCTGACTAGAGCTGGCAGGGAAGTTACGGAGAAGCAGGGAGGTGAGGGGGTCATGACAGGGCCTGTTGTCCGTTTCCAGTCCTTGGGAGCCCTGAGCTGTCCCGATCCCCGAAGATCTTCCTTCAATTCTTTGACAACCCCAATAGCTTTCTAACAAATCTCCTTTCACTTAAGTTGGTTTGAGTTGGGGTTTCTGTCTTATACAATGAAGAATGCTCTGACTCTTGTCAAAAAATTGTTTGGCACACTTCGAGTTTGCTCCCAGGCCTGCCACTTCTGTCTGTCCTAGAAGGTGAGTTTCCTATCACTAGAGGTTTTCAGACAGAGAGGGGGGTTGTCCTTTGTCTGGGATGAATCAGAGAACTGTTGTTTTGGCACTCAGGGCAGTTAACTGTGTGACATCAAATATTTTCAGGAATAGTCACTGATTCCATTGTGTACAGTCTCCTGTCAGGGATTAGAGGCCTACTATTTAAATACAGCTCTACTTTTCTCTCAAACCCATACACCAAGAGCTCATGAACATCAATGTACTATACCATACAAATGCAGTGAAAGATAAAACCCACATCATCATCTCAACAGACACAGAAGAATCATTTGACAAAATACAACATTCTTTCATGAAAAACATATTCCTATCTGGGAATAGAATTGAACTTCTTCAATCTGGTAAAGGTCATCTATGAAAACTTTGCTGCTATATCACACTTAACAGTGAAAGAGTAGATACTTTCCCCCTCATGTCAGACATTCTAGCCAGGGAAATTGAGCAAGAAAAAGGAATAAAAGGCATTCGGGTTGGAAAAGGAGAAGTAAAATTATGTCTGTTCGTAGATGATATGATATCGTATATGAAAAGGGCAGAGGAAAAAATCTATTAGAACAATTAAGTGAGTTGAACAGGCTGCAGGATACAAGATCAACCTATAAAAGTCAACTGTATTTCTATATGCTAACACGAACAGTCTGAAAATGAAATTTAAAAACAATTCTATTTACAATAGTATCAAAAAGCATAAAATACAAAGAAACTCAAATAAAGAACAAGAAATATGCTCTCAAAACTATACATCATTGCTAAAAGAAATCAAAGAAGAGCTAACGACATGGGCAGACATCCCATGTTCATGGATCAGAAGACTTAATATTGTTAGGATGGCAGTACTCACAAATTGACCTACAGATCCCATACAATCCCTATAAAAATTCCAACTGTTTTTTTTTTTTTTACAGAAATTGATAGGCTGATACTAATATTTATGTGGGACTGCAAGTGACCCTGAATAGCCAAAACAATAGCCAAAGCAATCTTGAAAAGATACACAAAGTTGGAGGACCCACGTTTCCCAGGCTCAAAACTTATTGCAAAGCTACAGGAAACAGTGTGGTATTGGCATGAGGATAGACATGTAGATCAATGAAATAGGATTGAGAATCCTGAAATAAACCCATACATCGATGGCAATTGACTTTTGATAAGGGTGTCAAGACTATTCAATGAGAATAGTTTCTTCAACAAATGGTGTTGAGACAACAGGGTATCCACATGCAAAAGAGTGAAACTGTAACCTTACCTCACACCAATATACAAAATTTAACTCAATACAAAATCCAACTTAATACAAAAATTAACTCAAAATGAATCAAAGACATATGTATAAGAGCTAAAACTATACAACCTTTAGAAGCAAACATAGGAGTAAATCTTGATGACTTGCATTGGGCAACAGTTTCTTAAATGATACCCCAAAAGCATAGCAACAAAAGAAAACATAAATTGGATTTCATCAAAATGAGAAGTTGGAAAGACAGAACAGAAAATGGGAGAAAATATTACCAAGTCCTATATCTGACAAGTGACTTATACCCAGGAAATATGAAGAACTCTTAGAAACCAATAATAAAAATGCAAATAACCCCACTAAAAACAGGCAAAGGACTTGAAGAGACAATGAACAATCACCAAAAAAGATATACAAATGGTCAAAAAACACATGAAAAGATGCTCAACATCATTGATCATTAGGGAAATACAGACCAAAGCACAATGGAGTACTACCTCACACCTACAAGGATGGTACAGTAAAGATGGTGAGGCACCTGTGTGGCTCAGTCAGTTAAGCATCTGACTTCGGCTCAGGTCATGATCTTGCAGGTCATGAGTTTGAGCCCCGCATCAGGCTCTGCACTAACAGTGTGGAGACTGCTTGGGATTTCCTCTCTCCCTCTTTCTCTCCCCCTCTCCTACATGAACTCTCTCTCTCTCTCTCTCTCTCTCTCTCTCTCTCTCAAATTAAGTAAATATAAACTTTAAAACAAAGATGAATGGTAACAAGCATGTGGAGAAATTGGAACCCTCCTACATTGCTGGTGGGAATGTAAAATGGTCCAACTGCTGTAGAGAACAGTTTAGCAATTTCTCAAAAAGGTAAAATAGATTTACCATATGATCCAGCAATTCCATTCCTAAGTACATACCCAAGAGAATTGAAAATATAGGTCCACACAAAAATCCATACACAAATGCCCGTTGTAGCATGATTCACAACAGCCAAAGAGTAAAAACAACCCAGATGTCCATCCACTGATGAACAGATACACAATATGTGGGAATCTGTACAATGGAGTATAATTTGGCCATAAAAAGGAATAAAGTTCCGGTTGTGTGATTCCATTTACACGCAATGTCCAGATAGGCAAATTGATAGAAACAAACAGTAGAGGAGTGGTTTCCAGGGACTACAGGGATGAGGGAGGGATGAGGGAGTCCTAGACAGCACTGCTAATGGGAATGAGATTTCTTCTCAGAGCCGTGAAAATGTTCTGGAATCTGATAGTGGCGATTGATACACAACTCTGGATATACTAAGAACTATGGCATGTGAATTTTCTGGCATGTGAATTAGATCTCAATAAAGATGTTCTTAAGGGGTAAAAAAGTGTTTGTGAGCAAACAGACGTCGTGTGGAGCGACAGCTTCCCCAAAGACAGCAGCAGGTCAGAGGCACTTTGCCGGGCCCCTAAGAGTGGGACAGAGCCCAAGGATTAAAAAAACAGGCTTGTCATCCTGATGGTTGTGGGCTTGAACACTGTTTCTACTTCTTAGGAGTTGTAGAGTGTTGGGAAATTGACTCAACCTCTCTGAGCCTCTCATCTGTAACCTGAGAATAATTTCTACTTTGTAGGGTTCTTATGAGGAGTACCTGCTCCGTGGCTCAGAGTATCCGATAGATGACGGCTATTATTAACATTATTTTCTCTTGGACAGAGAGGAAAGAGGTCTCTGGAAGGAAACTCTGGCCTTGGATGAAAGGTGGAAAGAAGAGGCCCAGGTGAACTAAGGAGACAAATCGATTTTCGGCTGCAGGTTGAGCTAGAGGGTTATGGAGGACCCCCTCCAGGAGGGGGGTGATTGGAGAGGGAAAGAGTACAGATACTCAGCCTCCTGGTACCATCACCAAGTGGGTTAGAACTAGGAGGCAGATAGGGTATTTTGTCACATTCTAGTGCCACAACTTTTCTCCCTTACTCTTGGGGAGGGGCCGGGCGCGGCCCCATAGTGTTGCGTTCGATAGTAAGTGTGAGCCCCCAAACCAGCCCAGTGATTCTGCACACAGCAGCAACAGCCAGGCCCATTGGGACTACATCTCAGTGGGGCTGGATGTTTGCTTCTCATCAATATTTGATCTCTGTGGAGTAACAGATGATTTTGATTGTGTTCTTCGGCCTTTCCTGCACATGTCAAATTTTCTACAGGGACGAGGTCATCTGACTAGAGTGCTGAGTAGGAAACCCATACTAAGCATGACTCATGACAGCATTGCCTTATGTCCGTGCTTTTTTCTTTTTTTTTCCCTCGTATCTTGCCTGGCTCCGTGGAGATAAGAATTTGTCAGCTGTATCAGTCAGGGTGCAGTTGGGGGAAAGAGAAGCTGTGCCAGCTGGTTGTAGCAGTAAAGGAATTAGAGACTTTTAAAGTCATCAGAAGGGGTGGAGGAGTGGGTTCTGAGTTGTGGCCCCCAACAGTGATCTGGAACGCCACCATGATTCCTGTGACCTGGGCATCAAGGGTTACCCTTGCTCTATGAAGGGGTGCCCACAGGCTGGAATGCTGAAGAACACAGTTTCTCTTGACCTTGCTTGTCCCCACATCCCATCTCACCTGCTCCTCCCAAACCTTGGGCCACAGCATCTAGTCGTCAGGGCCTAATTCACATCTGAAACTCTAGCAGCAAAGGAGGGTGGGAAGTGTACTTTTCAGCTTTTCAGCCTGTGAGGTAAAGGAAGGCATGGACATAAATGGGGGCAATCCATCAAGACCAGCCTCCTTAGAACCCTCTTGCACCGTTGTTGGGAATGCAAACTGGTGCAGCCGCTCTGGAAAACAGCATGGAGGTTCCTCAAAACATTAAAAATAGAACTACCCTACAGTCCAGCAATTGCACTACTAAGGTATTTACCCAAAGGATACAAAAATACAGATTCCAAGGGACACATGCTCCTGGAGGTTTATAGCAGCACTATTAACAATAGCCAAACTATGGAGAGAGCCCAAATGTCCATCGACTGATGAATGGATAAAGAAGATGTGGTATATATACAATGGAATATTGTTCAGCCATCAAAAAGAATGAAATCTTGCCATTTGCAACGACATGGATGGAGCTGGAGTGTATTAGGCGAAGCAAAATAAGTCAATCAGAGAAAAAAAGACCAGTCTCCTTATATCAAGATTTTGACATTTCATTTGGCTCAAAACTCACTTGAACTGAACAACTGATGTTCTCTTTCTTCTTTTTTTCTTGTGTAAAATTTATATTTGCAGCGTGAAATGACTTTTTCCTGTGTGTGGAGTCTTTAAATTTACCTCTGAAGCCCTGTGAACACAAGCCCTTGAAACCAGGAGAAGTGGTTTCCTCTGATGAGTCCTCGGATGTGACTTCAAGTGCTCTGTTTGGCTGTTGCTGAAATGAATAGTCTCCTTTTCTACAGGAAGTGCAAAACTCCTGTGTGTTATAGGAAGTAAGAGCTTCCACGTATTCTCTTGAGGATAATGAGCACTTCCCGGAGGAAACAATATAACTTAATATGTTGAATTTTTTTTTTTCAGTAAAGAGCCAACAACCGCTCAACCACAAACTCAGCAGTAAGAAGCGTTTGAGAAGATGCTTTGCTTCGTGAATAATTAAAAGCAAATCAGAAACACGAGTGGCTCATCATACCAACAACAATGAACAGGCTCAATAGTGTCTACTTGTGTCCAGTATTTTTGCTGTAAGCATCTTTGCGGCAAGAGTTTTCGCTGCAAACATTTTTGTCACGTAACTGGCCATAAGGTGATTTTGCCATAGGAGATAAAACAACTGGTTGGTGTTTGGTTTCATTTCTCCATTGACACATTTCCTTTTTTAAAAAAGATTTTTTTTAAGCTTTATTTACTTTTGAGATTGAGAGAGACAGAGAGAGAGAGAGAGAGAGAGAGAGAGAATGTGAGTGGGGGAGAAACGGAGACAGAGAGACACAGATCCGAAACAGGCTCCAGGCTCTGAGCTGTCAGCACAGAGCCCATTATTGCGGGACTCGAACCCAGGAACCGTGAGATCATGACCTGAGCCGAAGTCGGACACTTAGCCGACTGAGCCAGCCAGGCGCCCCAGACACATTTCCCATTTATATGTTATATAAAACTTTGCTTGCTCTCATAATGGTCTACACAGTGTTGAGTAGAGATGGTGGTCTTAAAATAGTGGGTGATAACAACTATGTATAGCTCTTTGATAAAAAGTTCGGTGAGAAAGCTTACTGGCAAGTGTGAAATAGCGTGTAAAGCAGACCGCACACTATACTACACCAGAAACTGATAACGTATCAGTTACAGTGATCACAATGCTCAGTTAGAAATGCTTTCCAGCACTGGCATTTCTTCCACATTTCTGTCGACAGACGTGTACCAATATGCCAAGAACGAAGAACAGTGTGGAAGGCTTTCACGACGCGACACAGAGCTCAGTTACAAATATGCATCCTAGTATTTGGAAACTGATGCCTCTCTTAATGAAAATAAATTTTAATGCAGAAGAAACCCCGTGATGCGGAATGAGGAGATGAATCAACAAGCAAAAAAAAAAAAAAAATGTCTTCCCGGAAACACCTCTTTACCCTTCCGGCCATGGTCGCTGAGAGTGGCTGGTTCTCCACACCCACTCCCGCCGTGGACGTGGGTTGAGGCAGCTTCACCATATTCGCCACCCCCCCCACCCCCAAACTTGTCCGGAGTTTTGCCTTCCACAATCCTGGTTAACCCCGGTTTCATTTACCCTAGTCAACAGTGGCAGAAGCCGATGATTCTCCTTCCTACGTCATTGGAAAGTCAAGAGTAGCCTCCTGTGGTGTCACAGCGCCTATGTCATTGTCCTCACTCGGTCTCCTCGCGTAGACATTTTATCTTCTCACATCATCCCAAGAGGAAAGGTGAGCACAGCGTGGTAAGATACATTGAAAGAGAGAGACCCCATTTACATAACTTTTATTACAATATATTGTTGTGATTGTTTTATTCTGAGCCACCGTTGTTAATCTCTTACTGCACCCAATTGATACATGAAACTTTGTCATAGGTGTGTATGGATAGGAAAAAAACATCATATATATAGGGGTCTGTACTCTCCTAGGATTCAGGCATCCACTGGGGTCTTGAAACATACGCCCCGTGGATAAGGGGGGGAACCCCTGTGTTCCTGTGAATGAGAGACTTTGAAGATAGGCACGTACTTAGGTACAATCCACAAAACAAAATCTATTATTTGTGCAGGGTTGCTGTGAATCTACACTAGGTATCTTGAATGTATTCAAAATATTTTGTATTTCACAATATTTTTAATTCCATTATTCATTTTCCGAGTTTCATTGTTATGCCTTTTAATGAATGTTCCTCTTTTATTTTTTTGGCAGCAGATTGCCTTATGGTGATTCTATTCATTTTTTTCCTATTTCATTCTGTCTTTTTGAATGTCCCTCTTTCATTTTGAATTATTTTATCTTTATGGCAACGTTGCCTTCAGCCAAGTAGTTATGCAGTGAAAATGCTTGCGGTAGAGACGTCTGTGGCAAAGACGTTTACGGTGAAGCTGCCTCGACCCACGTCCACGGCGGGAGTGGGTGTGGAGAACCAGCCACTCTCAGCGACCACGGCTGGAGGGGTAAAGAGGTGCTTCCGAGAAAACACCTTTCAGAAATGTTCTCACATACAAGCAAAAATATCTTTATAGAAATAGTCCCTGGAGCCCTGGGTTACAATTACAAAAACTTGGGAAAAGCCCAAATGACTAGCAGTAGGGTTTGGATAAATAAATACAGTGGAATACTATTTTGTTCTGCAAGATAGTTGATATAAATTATACCAAGGAATCAGACTGGAAGCACGGGATATTCTCTAGACTTCGTGTCCTTCAAGAAGTCATGAGGATCTTCCTCACCTCTCAGTGCCCCCAGTGAGAAAGGAGAAGTTGAACTTGGATGTCTTAATTGTCAAATACCTTGGGTTTAAAAGAGGGAAGGGTGTAGCCTTGGAGAGGGAAGCAGGGACCAACTGCCCGACAGCTGGTTTTGATCCACCTCTTCACCCTCTCCCCACACCCCTGCCTGTCTAGGTTGGGGTGCAAGTGGGGCCTGTGAATTTCACTCCATCTCTTAGAAGGAGAAAGGTCATTAGCGGAAGGCTGAGAAGCCAATGTGGGTGAAATGCAATATTCTTCTAAATATTCTAAAATGCATGGGAAATACAGGGACATTGTTGAACTCCTGTCCTGGGTATTGACTGTCTCTTGGAGTTCTGAACCCTTTCACTCATTCAGTTAAAAAAAAAAATTCTTTGGGGGCACCTGGGTGGCTCAGTTGGTTGAGCGTCCGACTTCAGCTCAGGTCATGATCTCACGGTCCGTGGGTTCGAGCCCCACGTCGGGCTCTGTGCTGACGGCTCGGAGTCTGGAGCCTGTTTCAGATTCTGTGTCTCCCTCTTTCCCTGACCCTCCCCTGTTCATGCTCTCTCTCTGTCTCAGAAATAAATAAATGTTAAAAAAAAATTAAAAAAAAATTCTTTGGAGCTTGGAAGGAAGAAGGGATCTCCCCTACTCTTTGGGCCCAAACTCCCTTAAGAAACAATTTATTGTGGAATCACCACCACCAGAGGAACATAAACAAGAAAGGGCGAGTGGGGGGCGCCTGGGTGGCTCAGTCGGTTGAGCTTTGGACTCTTGATTTCGGCTCAAGTCATGATCCCAGGGTCGTGGGATTGAGCCCCCCGTCGGGCTCTGTGCTGAGCGTGAAGCCTGCTTAGGATTCTCTCCCTCTCTCTCTCTCTCTCTCTGTGCCCCTCCCCCACTTGTGTGCATGCTTACGTGTTCTCTCTCTCTCCCTCAAAATAAAATAAAATAAAATAAAATAAAATAAAATAAAAATAATAAAAGAAAGAAAGGATGAGTTGTGAAATAGTGTATGCTAGATGTTCCTATCTGTGAATGTAATAATAGCATTATGTGATGCTATGGTATTTACTATTAAAAAACGATCCCAGAAGGGCTTATTCAAAACCATGGCTATCTCTAAGGTGTGTGGGGGGGTGTTAGATGGCCAGTGGCCTCCAGTGTATTAAGTTACACACAGACACATTTATTCTCGTACATATTCTTTGCTTTGCCCCCAGCAAAGTTGGCCCACAGGCTTCCCTGCCCGTCAGGGGGCTCTTGTTTTGATAAGATAAGACCTTCAACGTCTGCCCTGGACTGCTTGGTTTCGGGTTCCCTGGTGGGAGTGAAGTGATCCTCTTTATTTTGCCAGTGCAAAATCCTGCCTCTTCCCTGAAATGTGGCTTATTCCAGCTTGGGCCTTGTATCCAAGATCCTAATATCTGATCAAATTCCCCAGGGAATTCCAAAGCAGTCAGAAAGGACTGGCCCTCAAGTATCACCTTGTGGACAACACCTGCAGGTGAAAACCTGGTCCTGCCTTGAACTTAGTGGGAAGGTCAGAGCTGACTAAGAACCTTGTCATAAGGGCAGACAGACCTGTGAGTAATGTCTTGCCTTGGCTTTGGTTTCTTTGGTACTGGTTTTACATTTTTTAAATTTCAACATTAATTATTTTTCCTCGTAGTTCATTGTATTTGCTTATTTTGTAGGGCCATGAAGGGAACACTTTGAAAGTGGCAGGACGGTACTGTCGTTTGTCCGGAATGCACCCTTCTGCAGGACCCTCAAGGTGATCGACTCAGGGCGCTTCTGAGTGCTCCCTTCTAGCAGGAAGGGGAATATTCCAGTGGGTTCCTGACTCGGAGGAGAAGGGCAGATGAACCCTGAGCCTGGATGAGAGTTCCAGTGGGGGTTCCGGAACCTGGAGACCCAGATTGCTGAATAGCTGGGTGTGAAAGAGAGTGTATCTGTTTCCTGTAGCTACTGTGACTAACTACCACAGACTTGGGGGCTTCACACAGCAGAAACATTCTTTTGTAAGAGGCCAGAGATCTAAAATCCAGGTTTCAGCAGGTCGGTTCCCCCTGGAGGCTCTGAGGGACAATGGATTCCACGCCTTTCTCCTAGTTTCTGGTGGTTGCCAGTAAGCCCTGGCATTCCTCGGTTTGTAGATGCACACGTACCTCCGTGACTCGCGAATCTCTCTGTCTTTCTAAAGACGTCTGCCATTGGATTCAGAGCCCCCTCTAAATCCAGGATGATCTCATCTTGAGGTTCTTAACATAATTACATCTGTAAAGACTTTTTCCAAATAAGGTCATATTCCCATGTTTCAAGGGTTAGGCCTTGGCCATATCCTCTTGGGGGGTCAATATTCAACTCACTACAGAGAGGGACCCAGCAAGAGCGAGAGCGAGAACGAGAGGGATGGAGAGACAGAGGGACGTTGCTTCTGCTCTCGTTGCCCTTCTGGCTACTAGAATTGGTCATGGCATGCTGCAAATCTCTCTCTAATAATTTGCATGATCTCATATTTGCAAAAGAGCTGCCAGCTCCTGGAGCCAAGGTGCAGCCTTTCAGCCAGTTCAGACCTGGCTGGAAGGTGGGCATAATGGGGCCCTTTTGCAGAAGACACCAGGGCGCTTAAGAGAAGGGGAAGTAGATGGGCACTTTGGGGCCGGTGGTCAGCTTCTGAGGAGCAAGGGCCTTCTCGAAACTCCTCCTCCCCTCTGCTTGTGGCCTCCTCGTGCTGGTGGGGAATGCCCACCAACGCTCTCAGATGGGAAGGCTTGATATGGGTTTATTCAGTGTCTGGAGACACCACGTGGCCTTCTCTTTGGGAGTAGGATCATGACAGAGAAGGTCTGGCCTGCAGACCCAGGGCAGCGTGTCTGAGGCCCTGGGTGGACAGGAAGGAAGTTTCCATGGGGCACGGCAACCTGGAAGCTGTCGCTGAGTGAGATACTCTAGGAATTCCCCCCCAACACCCTCTTTACCGAAGTGGGTACCCATTTCTATAGTTTGCCTGGTGGGGGGACCAAGCCAGGAAAATACTGTTAACTAATTTTAAAAAATGGAGCATATAGGGGAGCCTGGGTGGCTTCGGTTGGTTAAGTGCCTGACTTCGGTTCAGGTCATGATATCACGGTTCGAGAGTTTGAGCCCCGTATCAGGCTCTGTGCTGACAGATCAGAGCCTGGAGCCTGCTTTGGGTTCTGTGTCTCCCTCTCTCTCTGCCCCTTGCCTGATACTTTCTCTCTCTTAAAAAAACAAACATTAAAAAGTGTGGCCTGTAAGTAATACATATGTATTATAGAAAATTTGGAGCATTTGGCAAAAGAAAAAAAAAATCACCTACAATTCCATTCCAAATGAAAGTCATTTAAAATATTGAAGTGATTATATTTCCATTAAAAAAAACACGTGTATGCTTTAATATCATTTACATTATTCTGCATGTGCAATTTTATATCCTGAATTTTCTACTTAATGTGTCATAACATATGTAATGGAAATACACAGTGTATATAAGGTGTAACTATATATTAACAGTGAAGTTGAACATGTATTATGTGTTTACAGATTACTTTTAAATTTGTATTTATTTTTCATCCTTTATAAAATAAGGAGAGTAACCCGTTGCCTGTATCGTTTGTTGCAAATAGTTCTTCCTAGTTTGGTTGATCACCTTTTAACCTTTGATAGTGTTTTTGATTTGCAGAAGTCTATCATTTTGACTAAATCAAATCTATCATTCTTTTCTTATATGACTCTTCTCATTGTGTTTTTTTTTTTGTTTGTTTTGTTTTGTTTTTAAGTAAGCTCTAGGCCCAATGTGGGGCTTGAACTCATGACTCAAGAGTCACATGCTTGACTGACTGAGCCAGCCAGGTGTCCTTTATGATTTTTATTCTTACAAAGTCCTTCATTCAAATTTAATTATATACTTATTTTTTAAGCTTTTTTAAGTGGCGTTATTTTTACATGTAATGCCTTAATGCATCTGCAAATTATTTTATCTTTTAAAATGTTTATTTACTCTGAGAGAAAGAGAGCATGCAGGCGTGAGCAGGGGAGGGGCAGAGAGAGAGAGACAGAGAGGAAGAGAGAATCCCAAGCAGGCTTTGCGCTCAGCACAGAGCCCAACCCAGGGCCTGAGCCGAAATCAAGACTTAGCTGCTCAACTGACTGAGCCACCCAGGTGCCCCATCTGCAAATTATTTTATACTACTGTATAAAGTGTGGATCGAACCTCCCCACCTCCCAGCTAATTTCTCCAACACCATTTGCTGTATAATCCACTTCTGGTTTGTGAGCTTGCTTTCTCATGCATAAAATTCATATACTGCTTGGAGTGGTCTCAGAGCTATCTATTTTTTTCTGCTTGATTTGTCCATTAATTCTTGTTGACACAGCCTTGTTTTACTTCTTTAGCTTTATAATACATTTAACAGCCGGCAGAGAAAATGTCCCTTCTTTATCTCAGTTATTATTTTTTTAATGTTTTTTTTTTTTTTTTTTTGAGACAGAGACAGAGCATGAGCGGGGGAGGGGCAGAGAGAGAGGGAGACACAGAATTGGAAGCAGGCTCCAGGCTCTGAGCTGTCAGCACAGAGCCCCACGTGGGGCTCGAACTCACTGACTATGAGATCATGACCTGAGCCGAAGTCCAACGCTTAACCGACTGAGCCACCCAGGCGCCCCAATCTCAGTTATTTTTATCTTCCAAAAATTTTACAGTAAACTTACCTGTAAGTTTTCCAGTGAAATATAGCCATGGAAAATTTGCCAGTTTCTAAATTCCAATTCTGTCAAATTCTTTTGAATTTTAGCTGAAACTATGATAAACTATAAATTAACCAGCAGAGAATTGGAGGTTTTATTTCATAAGCTCTCCCTTTAAGAATATGGATGTTTCTGTATTTTCTCACATTTTTTATACTGCTTATAGATCTCGTACTTTCTTTTCATACAATCTTCATACACTGCTGTTGTGGCTGCAATGTTTTCTGCCATCACACCTTCTAGCTGGTTCTATAGAAATTAAACAGTAAATAGAAAATATTATAAATAACATTAACTAGAAAAACTTGACTTTTTGTGTGTGTATTTATTTTGCACACAGGCTCTTTTGTGTTATTAATTCTAAAAATTTTCAACTGATCCCAGTTTTTTGGCTGTGTAATTATATTTCTGCAAGTGATCATGATATCGCCTATCTGTATCTAAATTATGAAAGGATTTCAATCTAAAATAGAACCAAAGGATATGAAATGGAGAATCTCACACATGCACCCTCAGAAAAACAGAAATTAAGAACCATTAAATGCCAGGCTTACAGAAGACCAAGACTTATCTCCTAATCCATGAGCATCTGCCAAGAATCTCTCCCTCTCCTCAAGCCAATGAAACCCACTGCTTGGACTCTGGCTGCACCTCCTGTCTATGTGCTCCTTGACTGGAAATACAGCCCATCCCAAGCCCTCAGCGGTCTCCCCCGAAGCTTGCTAAGGCATACATTTCTTGAATTGCAATTCCTCTGCTATTCCAAAATAAACTCAAATTTCTGATACTTTGAGCTTGCCTCAGTTGACCTCCTTCTTTAGGCTGACATTTAATGGTGTCAAAAGTGAGATCGGAAAGCCATGACCCTCCTGCCCCAGGGAAGAAGAGCCTCAGAATCAAGAAAGTCTCCTGCACTGAGCCCTTTGAGCTCAACGCTTTCATGAGTGGCCTTCTGCTTCTAGTTTTGTGAGTCTCCTCTCTGATTTCAAGCTCTCTCCTTTTGGTTGAGCTCTCTGATTTTTTTTTTTTTTTTTTTTTTTGGATTTGGATAAGGACAGATTGTCCTTCTGGTGAGTACTCTTTTGGTTTCTGAATTTAGAATGCACTTGGTTTCTGAATTTAGAATGTGCTTGGTTTATGAATTAGAATGTGCTGGGTTTAGATTTAAACTTGTGAGTTTTCCTGAGAGCAAGATTAAACTAAACTCGATGGGCATGGGTTGAGCACCTTGATGCAGCTAGAGCCACATGCTGCCTTTCTGTGAGAGAGAGCCATCTCTGAAGCATAAGGCTGCTGGGTAAAGATAAGGTGATCATGGATGAGCAAGTTTCACGGTAGGGCCCTTGCCACCAGCAAGAAAATTCTGTGCAACGAGGGATACCTGGGCACAGGTCAGATAACTAGGGCAGAAGCTGTCTGCCGGGAAAAAGGAGTATCCCGTGAAAGGCACACTGTCAGACAAAACCAAAGTCACCCCCAGTTGGGCATGTCCCCTAGGCAATCTAAGATTTTTTTCTTTGCTCTCAGGAAAACTTCAAAAATGGGATCCCAGTCATCTAAACGCTTTAAGGATGGCTTAAAGGATGCCTCCTTAGCAACTATGGTTGGTTTCATGTTAAAACAATTATGGTCTCTCTTCATGTGCATGGACTAATTTCACGGAAGACAACCTAGAACAACAGACATTATGAGAAATGTTCCAATTAGGCAGGATCATTCATTTAAAAAGTGCACTAGAGGGGCACCTGGGTGGCTCAGTTGGTTGAGTGTCTGACTCCTGATGTCACTCAGGTGGTGATCTCAGGGTCGTGGGATCAAGCCCCGAGTAGGCTCTGTGCTGACTGTGGAGACTGCTTCAAGAGTCTCTCTCTCTCCCTCTGTCTTTCTCCCTGCTCATGCGTTCTCTCTCTCTCTAAAAAAAAAAAACAAAAACAAAAACAAAAAAACTTGCATCCGAAAGCGAGGGTTCCCAAATCAAACAAACAGAATGGGACATGGAACACCTATTTTAATTGGCATGCAGAAGCCCCCGGAGGGCTTCAAATTTCCAAAACAGTTTTATTGAAATATTCATTGCAAAAGGCTAATGAAAAATTAAAGGCATGAGGTACCTAACACAAAAGGCCGTGAGACTGACGTCCCTCCTGCTTCTCCTTCGACTCTCCTTCACTTGAGTCGTTCTACCGGTCCTTCGTCTGATTGGTCTCCACTCGGAAGAGACCACAGTACTGTAAACAAAAGTCAGTTGTTGGTGGTCTTACAGATGCCCCTGTGTTGACCCCTCAAAGAGACCCCTCCCGTGGGCTGACGGGATCTGAGGGATTTTTCTGGTAAACTGCTACCAGTGATTTCCTTAAATGGTCAAGGGAAATTAAAATGAAAGTTAATGGCGAGGCACCTGCGGGGCTCAGCTGGTTAAGTGTCTAACTTCAGCTCAGGTCATGTTCTCGTGGTTCATGGGTTCCAGCCCTGCATTGGGTTCTCTGCTGTCAGCGTGGAGCCTGCTTGGGATTCGCTGTCTCCGTCTCTCTCTCTGTCCCTCCCCAACTTGCTCTTTCTCTCTCAAAATAAATAAACTTAAAAAAATAAAATAACGTTAATGGGAAATCTTGCCAATTTCTGGCTAGATACCAGAGCCACACCCTGTACTTAATATTTATTTATTTTTTTAATTTCTGGGATTTAAAATTTTTTTTATTATCATCTTTTAAAATTTTTGAGATGGCACAAGGGAGGGAGAGGCATAGAGAAAGGGACAGAGGATCTGAAACATGGGCTCTGTGCTGACAGCAGCAGGCCTGATGTGGGGCTTGAACTCATAAACTGTGAGATCATGACCTGAGCCAAAGTCAGACGCTCAACCCACTGAGCCACTCAGGCGCCTAAACCCCACTTGCTTTAGATCCTGTTGATGGGATCGTAGGAAAGCTGGCCACGGCCAGCAAAAGGTAAGAATTCTTACGAGGGTCAGCTCTCCCGAATCTCTGCCCTGCTCAGTTGAGAGACGAAGATCAAATTTCACATTGTCTCTTCCTTTCCAAATCCAAATCCAAATCCATTGGTTACTGATCCTTTTTCCTCCTGGGTAGCTGTTACTTTCTTGTCTTGTTTTGTGTCCTAAGAACTTGGCAACCATCATGTTGGAGGTCCCCAAATATGGCCGGACAGGAATGTGGGCTGCAGCCCATTTGCAGGCAGGGTCTATTGCCAGCCCCAGGGGGACTCGTCTAAGTCTTTCATTTATTTAACTACCTTTGGAGAGTGGCTTTGGATCTTTGACAGGTATCATCTTTCGCAGCCTTTGGGGCAATGACCCTTGGGTCCGTGGCGTTGTTAAATACTGCCAGGAATATTTACTGTGCATCCTGGCTGAAACCTGACAAGATATTTGAAAAGATTTTTTTAAGTGGCTCCATAGGCAGAAGTTGGCTACATTGGAAACTGATAAAATCTGTATCTATGCGTATGTGCGTATCTGCATCTATATCTATCTATCCATCTACCTACCTAGTTACCTTTTATGTATAACTTTTATTTCCATCTCGGGTCTTGCTGTGTTGGTCAGAAATTCCCGGAACAACGTTCAGCAATTATGAGATAATTGGCTCTTTCTTTTCTTCCTGGTTTCAACTGGAAATACCTCTGATATTTCACCATCATGTAATGATGCGTGCAGATTGGAGAGATTTATGTCCTTCTTACTTATTTTCGTTTTGCTTGTGTGTTTGTTTTGTTTTACCTGGCTCTCAGGTACAGTTCAGGGTACATTGTTTGCCTGTAAGACCCCCTCTGGCATGTGTTATATATGTTAAAAAAAATTTTTTTTTAAATGTGTATTTATTTTTGAGAGAGAGAAAAAGAGACAGAGTGCAAGCAGGGGAGGCAGACACAGAATCGGAAGCAGGCTCCAGGCTCTGAGCGGTCAGCACAGAGCCCAGCGCGGGGCTCGAACCCACGAACCATGAGATCATGACCTGAGCTGAAGTCCAACGTTCAACTGACTGAGCCACCCAGGTGCCCCTGTGTTATGTGTGTTTATCCCAGGTGTATCTTCCGCTGCCAAACTAGCCCTTCCTCTGCCAAACAACCCTGCTCGTCTTTTCAATGTGTATCTTTTCCCTTGTATTCTTACAAACCCAGCATTGTCACACTTTGCCTGCTTATCTTCTTCATTTCCATAGTGTTATTTGGTACATCTCATTCTGTTTCTCACTTTTTTTCGCCAAACGCTACATTTTTAGGATGCTTCCATATTGCTATTTGTTCTTCCAATCAGATGCCTCTAATTGTGGAAATAATTCTTCAGGGTGTAGAAGAATTTTATCTGTCCTCCTCCCCGGATCTTTTAACTCTCTGTTACCACAAATAGTGCTGCAGCAGCCCCTTTGTTCACATGCCCTTAAAGAGCCGTGTGAAAATTTCTAGGAGTAGAATTGCTACATCCTGGTACCACGGACACCAGTCCACATGCCCCGTATCCGCAGCAGAGCATGGAAATTCCGGTATCCCCATCGCTTCACTACCATTCGGTGCTTCAGAGTCGTGTAACACATGAAACCCAGTTTCAAAAACCACGTTTTTTTCTTTTTTTTTAAGTTTATTTATTTTGAGAAAGAGAGAGAAAGAGAAAGAGAGTGGGGGGAGGCAGAGAATGAGAGAGAGAGAGAGAGAGAGAGAGAGAGAGAATGAGAGAGAAACCCAAGAATCCCTGTGCACAGTGCAAAAGCCTGATGCAGGACTTGATCCCACCAACTGTGAGATCATGACCTGGGCATAGACCAGGAGTTGGATGCTCACCCGACGACTAAGCCACCCAGGCGCCCCAAAGCACTGTTTTTTTCAGTGATTACTTTCATTGATCTAAGTCATATTTTGGATATGTTTTAAGATAAATAATTTTATCATGAAAAAGAAATAGCCTCCTAGTCAAAAAAAATCCCCATGGCAGGGGGCTGCTGGGTGGCTCCGTCAGTTCAACATCAGACTCTTGATTTCCGCTCAGGTCATGATCTCACATTCGTGAGTTCGAGCCCCACGTTGGGCTCCGTGCTGGTGGTGCAGACCCTGCTTGGGATTCTCTCCCTCTCTCCCTATCTCTCTGCCCTTTGCACATGCCCTCTCTTTCTCTCAAAATAAATAAATAAACTTAAAAAAAATCCATCTTTTGAAAAAAAAAATCCCCATTGGGATTGCCTATAGAAATTGTCAATTTTGTTTAAGCCCGCTGACATGGTTCCCTGACAGTAACAGTTTCTTAATCTTAAATTGTCCTTGATTTCTTAAAACAGTCTACTGGATGTTATGGCAAAGTCATATGATATACTTTTAAGTTTAATTTATTGCTTGATATTAAGAAATACGGTTATATTACTGCTGTAAGTGACTCTGATGTATCCCTGAGAGTGACCTGGAAAACCCAAAGCATGTGACTCTCATTATCAATTAGTGTCGGTAAACTATGGCTTATCACCTGTTTTTGTATGGCCCAAGAGCTTTTGAGAATGATTTTTACTTTTTTTTTTTTTAATTTTAGAGAGAGAGCTGGAGTGGGGGAGAGGGGCAGGGGGAGAGGAGAGAGAGAATCCCAAGCAGGTGCCACACTGTCAGCACCGAGCCCCATGTGGGGTTCGATCCCGTGACCCCAGGATCATGAGTTGAGCCGAACCCATGAATCAGGTGCTCAGCCAACTGAGCCAGCCAGGCGCCCTGAATTTTACATTTTTAGATGGTCGAAAGAAAGATTTTCTAGAAGAATCATCTTTCATGGCATGCAAAACTTATATAAAATTCAAATTCAGTGCCCATAAATATGGTTTTATTGGAACAGAGCCATGATCATTTGTTTACATGTTATCTATGGCTGCTTTCTCACTCACTCTGTTCACAGAGTTGAGTAGTTGTAGCAGAGGTCCTGTGGCCCACACAGCTGAACATATTCACCATCTGTGCCTTTACATAAAAGCTTTGCCAAACCCTGGTATAAATTTTTTAATCAACAAAAGTTTATGGAGAACCTACTAGTGAAGAATGTGCTATTCTGGTCCCCATGGGCAATTACTGTCCTACCAGGGAGAAGTCACAACCCAGGGTGACAATTCCTAGGATGAAACAACATGGGGGGGGGGGGGGCTCCAGGGGAATATAGCAGAGGTCTCTGAGCCACACTGGGGAGATAAGAGAAAGCTCATAGAGGTGGTCACATGTAAGCAGACACCTACAGAGTAAGAAAGAGCTGGCCGTGTGAAGAAGGGTGAAGGGAGATTGGAGGTGGCAGGAAGAATATTCTGGGCAAAGAGAACAGCAAGTCAGATGACCAGAGGATCCCGGCTTGTTGAAGGAACTGGGAGATGTTTGCATTATCGTTTGCATTATGGGCTTGTTTGTAGTTAAACCAAGTTTAGTTTGCATGTGAATAAATAATTGCCTGCATAGGGCTCTTAGTGATACAAGCAAAGAAGAGGGGAGGAGAAATCATTGACTGATTGGTTCACTCACTCATTCATTCAATGACCATTGACTGAGTACCTTCTCAGTGCTGAGCACTAAGTTCTGAGGACACAGAGGAAAACCTGAGGAGGTCCCTGTCGTGAAGTGAGGAAAGCAGATAGAAAAATAATTTTCACAGGTATGAAGAGTGCCCATAGCGCCATGTCAGGGGGGACCCACATCATTTCCTACCCACTTCTCCCTGGCTGCCTAGTCATTTCCCAGGCTCCCTTGCAGCTAAGGATGGACATACAACCAGTTTTATTCAACAAGACATAGAAGAGATCTGCTGAGAAGTGTCTGGGGAAACTCTTCACATTAAAGGTGAAGCCTCACAGAACACCATCACTTTTATCTTCTTGTCTACCTTGGAATTCGAATGTGATGGTGGCACAGTGGGATCTGTGGCAGCCATCTTGTGATCATGAGGTGATGGTCCTTGTTAGCATCATCAAGCTGCTGCACCAAACCTGGAACTATCTCCCTTCAGGGACTCCCAGTTGGTTAAGATCATTACATGTCATTGCTTAAGCCAGTGGTTCTTCCCTGGGGGTGATTTTGCTCTCCAGGGAACATTTGGCAATATCTGGAGACATTTTAGGTTTTCACTACCAGAAAGGGGATTACTCCTGACATCTAGTGGGTAGAGGCCAGGATCTACCATACACAGGACAGCCCACCCAACAGATAATTATCTGGCCTCAAATGTCAGGAGAGCCAAGGTGAGAGCCAAGGTATAAGACATTGTTGACCAAGGGTGCTCGTTACTGATACAGAGAGGGTGAAAGGCTGGCCAGAGCCCCAGGAGGGTGAGTGCAGGGAATTATGTCAGCTGGCCTCTCTCCCACAGCACCGTTAGGTTAAACACAAGTTGGGTGAGAGAGGTGTGGTCCACAGCCCCTCAGCTGAGACCTACACCCAGTGTCGCCACTGCCCGAATGCCTACTATGTACCCCAGGTGAGGTGCTCATGAGAATCACCTTCTTGAACTTTCCTGGCAATTCTGCCAAGTCGGTAGGTATCATTTATTCCCATTGCACAGCTATGAAAACTGAGGTTCAGAACACTAGGGGGCCATGGTTAATGACCTGTTTGGAGACTGACAGGTTTTCTTTTGCCATTTAACCATGTCCCTTAAACATTTTGTGTTTTTGCGTGTCACTTTCCAGGTCTATAAAATAACAATATCAACTTTATAAACCTTGTTGTGGGGACAAAAATAAATAACACGTAAAAGCTCTTAGTACGAGTCCCGACATACAGCAAACATTGCACAAACGGCTGTTATTGTTACTATTACTGGTATGCCCACCGCAGGCGAGGAGCTGGCCTGCAGCACAGCTCTGTCCAAAGTCAAAGCCATGCCATCACGATGGTCCCTTGAGTTGCCCACTTGCCGTGGGGACCCAGAAACAACTGAGGATGGGGAGATTCTGGGAGCCACTGGAGGACAGGAAGAGTCACTGAGGCAGGGGAGAACAGCTGGGAATGGAGATTCATGGAGCACTAAGGCCCAGCACCTAAATTCAGTCATTTTGTGCAGAAGCCTAAAGAAATTCTGAGGCCATAGGACTTTGGTCCTTGGTCCCTGACCAGGCTTGGGAAAGTGTGAGGTCATAGTGCCCAGGTACCTCTCACTGAGGGCAAAGAAGATGTCTTTCCAGGAAGCTCTGTGAGTGGAGGGCCCACACAGGGCTGGCGCTGGACTTTGAATTGGTGGATTCCCGGCAGAGGGTGTGCCCCTGGGAAGGAGGGCGTGTCCACGCTCTCGTGCTCTTTGCTCCCGGGAATCACCATTTCCATAACGCAAATTATCTTGCTGGGATGACAGCTGGATTTCTGGGAATTGGGATTCCAACCTCAGACAGATTTGAGCGCCTCTCGTGAAAATTCTTCTTTAAATACATCACTCAGAACTGCCCCTCTCTTGGCTCCTGAAACTAGAGCACTCTCCTCTACCTGCCCCTCTTAAATCAATACCTTAATTTTCGCTGGAGACTAAGTTTATCTTTTGTGTCCCCGTGTTGCATACGGAGGCCACAGCAGAGGGTAAATAGTCTTTCTGAAAAAACAACTAGGTAGACCCTCGGGGGGGGGGGGGGGGGGGGGGAGAAAATTCTCCATTTTGTGAATATGTCACTGTTGTTCATTTTATTGTTACAGGGCCTTGGAGTACTTTCAAGTTTTTGAGTTTGGGGCTATTACCCAATAGTGCTGCTATAAGCCCTCTTGTAAGTGTTGTTATGGGGGAGCCTGCGCACACGTTTCTGTTGTGTTTGCATCTAGGAACGGACGTGCCCCCGCCGGGGGGGCGGGTGTCTGTCCAGCTTTCGGAGACATTGCCCCTCAATTTCCCGAAGTGGTCGCATCAGTTTCCACGGTCTCCAGCAGCGCATGAGAGTTCTGGTCCCCCCCGCATCCTCGCAGACACTTGGTATTGTCAGTCTGAGAAACGTACAAATGGGGCTCCGCGCCGCGGGGCTGAAACCTGCACTAGAGAGAAAGAAGCCAGACGTGAACAAACATGCAGTCTGGTTCCCGTGCCCCGAAACGGCCAAAATAATGCAAACCGTGAGAGGTCCCCATAGGGGTACCGGGGAGAAGCACGTGCTGGGTTCCATTTCCTGATCTGGGCGCTGGTTCCACACGTTCATTCTCTCCGTAAAAATTCTCAGTGGCTATGATTTGTGCGCTTTTCTCTATGTTATATTTATGTATTTACTTACAAGTGTTTATTTATTTGGAGAGAGAGCGAGCATGAGCAGGGGAGGGGCAGAGAGAGAGGGAGAGAGAATCCCAAGCAGGCTCCGAGCTGTCAGCACAGAGCAGAGCATGACTCGGGGCTTGAACTCATGAACCTGAGACTATGACCTGACCCGAAATCAAGAGTCGGTCGCTAAATCGACGGAGCCACCCAGGTGCCCCCTCTCTAGGTTATATTTAAATACAATCTTCAAAAACTATTCCGTCTCAGTTTCCCCCTCTCCCTTCTTGTCTACTTTCCTCGCAGCACTGATTGGGAACTGTCCCCATCAGAGTCCCCTCCGTGGCCCTGTGACCTGTACAGTGGCACAAGGCTGGCACTCAGAAAGGCCTGCAGTGGGTTTCATGCTCCGCCGTCTCTGTCTTGGAATAATGAGCACTTTTTGAACAAGGGGCCCATCGTTTTCATCTGGCACCAAGCCTCACACATCGCGGAGCCGGTCCCGGCCACGGGCCGCTGCCAGTGTCTGTCCACAGATTCCCGCCGAGGTTTGGTCTTTGACGGGAACCAGGGACAGGGCTAGGCTGCCCCTCTGCCTGATTAGAGATGCCCGTAATGGCCCTGGGACAGCTCTCCCTTCTGTGAGAACCTGGCATTGTATGTACTTGTGGATGGACTTACTGGGTCATAGGGTAAGTTGGTGCACGTCACCCCCTTGACTCTGCCCCTGCTCTTCATCTGCTTTTTTTAAAAAAATTGTGGTACGATATGCCTAACATAAAATTTACCGTTTTTCAAATGTGTGGTCTTTAAAAAATTTTTTTAGTGTTTATTTTTCAGAGAGTGTGAGCAGGGGAGGGGCAGAGAGAGAGGGAGATAAGATCTGAAGCAGGCTCCAGGCTCCGTCCGGGCTGTCAGCACAGAGCTCGACGCAGGGGCCTGAACTAATGAACGGTGAGATCATGACCTGAGTTGAAGTCGGACGCTCAATTGACTGAGTCACCCAGGTGCCCCTAAAATTTTTTTTTTTTTTGATGTTTATTTGTTTTTGAAGGAGAGAGAGAGACAGAGTGTGAGCAGGGGAGGGGCAGAAAGAGAGCGAGACACAGAATCTGAAGCAGGCTCCAGGCTCTGGGCTATCAGCACAGAGCCTGACGCTGGGCTCGAACCCACGAACCGCAAGACCATGACCTGAGCCGGAGTTGGATGCCCAACAAACTGAGCCACCCAGGCACCCTTAAAATGTACCATTTTAACCATTTTTCAGTCTATGGCCCCCCATGGCATTAAGTACATTCACACCGTTGAACAACCAGTCTACCATCCATCTCTAGCTCTCTTTCATCTACCCAAACGGATACTCTGTACCCATGAAATGATCCCCCCATTCCCTTCCACCTCCGTGTATGATTCTTCTGTGCGTCTCTCTTCCCAACTACACTGTGAACACCATGAGGGCTGGGGCAGGGGTGTACTTATTCACCTCTGAATAAGAAAGAGCATGTATGATGCAGATGGGGCCGGGAGGACATGGCTAAGAAAACGTAGTTTCATTAAACAAACGAAAAGAATAAGTGTGTGCATAGGAGGGATATAATTTAACCCTTGTTTGAAGCCTGGGTCAGCTCTTGAGCTAATAAATCCTCTAAATTCAGTGTTGAGACAGTGCCCAGCACATAGCTGGATCCAAAATCTGTTTGCTGGCAGGATGAATGAAATATTAATAACTGTGCTACCAGTAATAAAATATTGGCCCTTTATTGAGCACTTACTAGGTGCTAGGCATTCCTAATACACAGACAGTACAGAGAAACATGCCTGGCACTATATTTTCTTCTTTTCCTTAGGAGCATTATCACATTTAGCCTTACGATCACCCTCTGAGGTGACTAAGTTTTTGAATAAGAAACTCGGAGACACTGTGTCCCCCACTGGAGGTCACAGAGCTGACATATGGTTCCAGGTCTGCGTACCTCCGAAGTGCAGTGCTTTCAATATGTACTTGGTGATGTCTCCCCATGACAATGATCCAAAATTGGATCTCTAACAATTTTTGCTTTTGTTTAAATAAAGCTAGTTTCCTTTTTTCTTTTTATTATAAACATTATAAACTCTCTAAAGAAATTCAGGCATTACAGAAAGTGAACATATGGATTTTTAAGACTTCTTAGGATGTTCCGGGAGCCTGGGTGGCTCAGTCGGTTAAGTGACTCCTGATTTTGGCTCAGGTTGTGATCCCACGGTTCATGAGTTTGAGCCCCACATTGGGCTCCTCACTGCCGGATCCCAAGTGTGGAGCCTACTTGGGATTCTCTCCCTTTCTCCCTGCCCCTCTCCCACTCGTGCATGCTCTCTCTCTCAAAATAAATAAATAAACTTAAAAAAAAGACTTTTGGGGTGCCTGGGTGGCTCAGTCGGTTGAGCGTCTGACTTCAGCTCAGGTCATGATCTCACGGTTCATGAGTTCAAGCCCCGCATCGGCCTCTGTGCTGATGGCCTGGAGCCTGGAGCCTGCTTCGGATTCTGTGTCTCCCTCTCTTTTTGCCCCTCCCTTACTCATGTTCGGTCTCTCTCTCTCTCTCTCTCAAAAATAAATAAATGTTAAAAAAATTTATTTTTGAGAGAGAGAGAGAGGGAGAGAGAGAGAACATGAGTGGGGTGGGGGCAGAGAGAGAGGGAGACACAGAATCCGAAGCAGGCTCCAGGCTCCAAGCTGTCAGCACAGAGCCTGACGCGGGGCTCCAACTCTCTATCTGTGAGATCATGACCTGAACCAAAGTCGGACACTCAACCGCCTGAACCACCCAGGCACCGCCCCCCCTGCCCCCCAAAGACTTCTTAAGATGTTCTGTCAAGATTCATGGCGACTCTATCCAGGGATAGTGGGATTTGGAAAACGTGCCCCTTGTCAACTCCTCCTTTTGAGTTTTTCCTCCAGCTCAAAGGATGGATGTGTGGCATTCAGTGGCCTTTCTTTCTAGAGCCTTCTCTCTTTGGAGAGAACTGAAGGTGGAGGTGATAAAAACTACCTCGTCCTTCTCTCCCCCACCTGCGTTCCCCATAAGGACTTGCTTTCTTTTCCAAGGACTGGCCTCCCTCCAGCCAGGTCTAAGGTTGTTTTTTCTGAGCACTGGTTTCTTGTTGAGGTTTGGGTGTGATAGGGAAGTGTCAAGTGAAACTGTTTTTCTCCTAGCTGAGGTAAGCCTCCTATCGCTGGAAGAGCAGGAAGCGGCCCCGTGATAGGACGGGACAGGGCCGTAACTGGCCAAGGTTGGCGTGCACTGGCCCTCGGCTCTCTGGATTGGCTGCCCATGAGCTCAGCTCCTGGAAGTTAGGATATATATACATGGGACCGGGGCCAGAGCATTTTCTGAAACGCTGGAAAGTGACAGCAGCAATAGGGGCATCTCCTTCCCGGGAGAGTGAGGGGGACTGCCCCTCGATACGACTTCCAGCCGACAGGGAGCGGACCCAGACGATGCGAGGGTACCCGACGTAGAACCCCCTGGTCTGGAGGTCCTGGCCGAAGGTGTCCTGCGACAGAAAAGAGCGACTTCTGTTGTCTGAGGTTCGTTGGACGATACTCTCTCCTTAGGGGGCCGGAGTAGTGGGTAGACATCTTGGGGGTCCTAAAACTAGAGCAGACCCAAGACTCAAACCCTGAGTCTAACCCCAGTTCTGCTCCAGCTTGTTGGGCCTTCCCTAGGCCTCAGTGTCCTCATCTTTAGAAAGAGCAGACTTCAGTGAAGGAATCTCAGCCGGACTTACAAGCTCTGAATTCAAGTCCCAGCCCTGCCACTCACTAGCCCAGCAATCCCAAGCAAGGAATTTCACTTCCTTGAGCCTCAGTTTCCTCATCTGTCGAATGGGAGCAGCATGACCTATCTCTCCTGCTCATTTCTTTCTTTTTAAAAAAAAAAAAATTTTTTTTTAACGTTTATTTATTATTGAGAGACAGAGTGACACAGAGTGCAAGCAGGGGAGGGGCAGAGAGAGAGGGAGACACAGAATCCGAAGCAGGCTCCAGGCTCTGAGCTGTCAGCACAGAGCCCGACGCGGGGCCTGAACTCACGGAGTGTGAGATCATGACCTGAGCTGAAGTTGGACGCCTAACCAACTGAGCCACCCAAGTGTCCCGACTCTTGCTCATTTCTTTATTGAGTGTTGTAGAGGTCAAGTCGTAGTCTTTATGTGAAGGTACATAGTGAAGGGAAACCTTGCATAAGCAGGAGGTGTTATTGTTACCCATGGCTGGATTCAATTTCTATCACGTTCTTGGAATTTCGTCCAAGGACAAGAAGATTTTGTGAAGAGTTCTGGTGGCCTGCTGCTCTGACAGGGATTTGAGGGGGGATTATAGCATTGCACTGCCTGTGGTCTTGGAGGGAGGACACAATGGGGTAGGGACAGGATGGGGCATCAGCAGAACACAGTCTAGTCCTCTTAGGAGGTTTCCAGCTTTGGCAACGAGGGCCCCACTGCACCGGCCCAAGTGTGCCCCACTGTGTATCATAGCGCCTGAAGTTCCACCGTCGGGAAGCTCATTCTTTTGGGTTTCGAAAGATCTTCAGGACGTGCAAATGCCCGACCTTTGGAAAATAGGCACCAGGTATAAGTGTGTCTGGCAGCGACAATAAGGAACAGGCAGATGGTCAAAGTCCACCCCTCTATGCTGCAGGTCAGCCTGGGCAGAGCTGGCCCCCCAGCGGTGCCATGTGGTGGCTCAGATGTCCCTGTGATCTGAGGCTTCGTGCAGAGGTCCCGCCATGCTCTGCCGTGGTTGGGCCCTGGCTGGAGCCTCTGTCCTGGTCTAAGCCTCACGTTTTGAAGTGGGCAAGGACCAGCAGGGGAATATCCAGAGGAGGTGCCCAGATACCGGGATGATGGGGACGATGGACTGGAACAGAGACTGCTTAAGGGGTGACACGTCCTCCCCTCAGGGGTATGCAGGATGGCCGCTGGTGACTTAAGCTCCGTCTCAGCTGAGCTTAGGAGCTGAGCTTAGCTTTAAGGAGGGCTTCCTTAAAATCTGGGTTGGCTGACAATGGAATGCTCTGCCTTGAAGGGTGGTGAGCTCCCACTCCACGAAATGTTCCAACAGGGGTTCTAAGTCTGCCCTGCGGGAATGTGGCATAAAAGAGTCCTATGCAGGAGGTGGGGCTAGATACTTCCAGGTCCCTTCTGGCGCTCAGAGCCTATTAGGAGCCCCAGAAAGGAGAAAGAATACCTTGAATTGTTACCATCTAACACCTGAGAGGTGGGCGTGGGTAGAGGATGGGTCTAGTGTTGAAAGAAGAGATGACAGCCTTGTCCCCCACTTGAGTCTGGCCAGTGGAGGTGGAGGGTCTTTCCCAAGAAGACCCTCACTACACTGTATGTGGGGGATGTGAGCTGTGGGTGGGACCCACATCATTGTGGGATCCCAGGTTGAAGGCTTTGAACTTGAACAGAACTCCTACTCCGGGACTTTGGAGTGTCCGTGGGGCCACCTGTGCCGATGAGAAGTAAGTGTGACCTCAGGGTACAGCCCTTGATCCTTCAGCCTACTAATTGGCTTCCAGCCCAGGGGTCTGTGAGCCGCGCCTAGGGTTTACAGTCTTTGCCTGTGTGGCACAGGTGTCTGTACGAAGGTACACGTAGACCTGTGACTCCATGTACGCAGGTGACAGCATGCCTGTGTGTAGACGTGGTTATCTTCACTGGTGTGGAAAGCAGATTTGTTCACCCTTAAGTCCTTATGTGTGTGTTCATATTTACGGAAAGCCACTGGGTGTAGGAGAGAGAAGGAAGGATTTAGAATCCAGAGAGGTGGATTCAAGCCCCAGCTCACAATGCTTCCCAGCTGCGGAAGCCCAGGCAGGCCTTTCAACCCTTCAGAGACTCAGTTTCCCACTGCCAGCCTGTCTGGTTCAGCTGGGAACCAGGCAGGCTCAGGTCCTGTCTCTGAACTTGGAAGTAGACATGGGAGTGGGGTGGGGGGAGGGGTGTGTGGCAAATGAGCTCAATTGTTCCCTTGCATTTGGGGCAAGAAAACTACACGGTGTTATGAATCCACATAGGTTTATGTGTGTTGGGTGTGCTTCTGTGACACAAGAATATGTGAGCCCATTCAGGCTGCAGCGACCCATAGACTGGGGGCTCAAACAACAAGCCTTTATTTCTTCACAGTTATGGAGGCTGTGAGTCCAAGGACAAGGCGCCAACAGATTTGGTGTTTTTAAAAATTTTCTTTTAATGTTTATTTATTTTGGGGGGGGGAGGGGCAGAGAGCGAGGAAGACAGAATCCGAAGCAGACTCCAGGCTCTGAGCTGTCAGCACAGAGACTGATGTGGGGCCCGAACTCATGAACTGTGAGATCATGACCTGAGCTGAAGTTAGACGCTCAACTGACTGAGTCACCCAGGTGCCCCTAAAATGTTTTTTTTTTTTTTTGATGTTTGTTTATTTTTGAGGGAGAGAGAGAGAGACAGAGTGTGAGCAGGGGAGGGGCAGAGAGAGAGGGAGACACAGAATCGGAAGCAGGCTCCAGGCTCTGAGCTGTCAGCACAGAGCCTGACGCAGGACTCGAACCCACGAACCGTGAGATCATGACCTGAGCTGCAGTCGGATGCTTAACCGACTGAGACACCCAGGTGCCCCTTGTTTTTTTTTTTTAAGTGCTTTTTTTCTTATAAATTTATTTTATTTTGAGAGAGAGAGAGAGCGCGCGTGTGCCCACGCATGTGGGAGGGGAAGAAAGAGAGGGAGAGAGCGAGAATCCCAAGCAGGTTCTGCACTGTCAGCCCAGAGCCCGATGCGGGGCTCGAACTCACAAACCAGGAGGTCGTGACCTGAGCTAAAGTTGGATGCTTAACCGACTGAGTCACCCAGGGACCCCCAGATTTGGAGTCTTGTGAGGGCCTCCTGGTTCACAGACAGTCAGCTTCTCAGTGTGCACTTATGTGGTGGAAGGGGTGAGGGAGCCGGTCTCTTTCATGAGGGCTTTGCTCTTGTGACCTAATCACCTCCCAGAGGCCCCACACCTAATACCATCTCACTGGGGCATGAGGATTTAATACAAGAACCTGGGGGCGTGGGGCACAGACATTCAGTCTATAGCAGTGAGCGTCTGTGGGTGTAGACTCTGGGCCCCCATGTGGGTGCCACACACGCTCCCTCAGAGGGGCCAGCTATTTGTTAAACATTTGTTGTGTGAAGCACAGGGGTGGAGAGGCGGGGCGGCAGAATATCCCTGTGAACTGTCGCCAGAGCAGTTACAGAGTAATGTAGCCGGATGAATAAACTGGAGAATGGTGTACGGGTGAGGTCAGTGTGTAACCGAGAAAAGAAAACAAAAGTGTCAGTATGCTTAGAAAACCCCCAGAAAACTTCCTGCTCCACAGTAACTCAAGGTCAGCCCCGTGTGCTTGCTCTGGTGGGTGGTTGTTCTTTTTAACACGTCACTGGCCTGTGTCACGTCTTATCAGAAGTCCCGTGATCTGCACATCACTTGGGTGTTCCTGAGCAGACTTGGACTTTGTTCTGAAGTCCGCTTTCTGCCAAGGCCATAAACGAGTTTACGAGAGCAGTTGGGTTTCCATGCGGCAACAGTTTGCTGCAGTTTCAGGGTTACAGGTCTGGAAGCACATCCAGGACAGGGTGAAATTCCCCGACGGGGTGCATGTGGGTGGACGCCCAGGCAAAGCTGGGGTGCAACACCCGTAAAAAGAGGAAGGAAGGAGGAGGTCTTGCTTTGATGAGTTTTACTGAATTTTACAGTCAGAAAGTCTGCAAAGATTTAATTTCAGCACACATAGAATTTGGGGTGTGTGTGTGTGTGTGTGAGCACGCGTGTGCGCGTGAAAACACAATCCTCGCAGGGCTTTAAAAGTCTGAGGACACGCTGGCCAAAGGGAGGATTTTCCAGGGTGTCTCCCTGGGGGTGGGTGGGCTTGGCCTCCTTGGCAAGCCACACGCTCTCAACTCCTGGGGCTGGTGCTGGCAGACAGAATCTTTGGAGTGTTACAGAGGAGGAGCAGGGGTAGGGGGGAGAGCAGGCTGAGCTGGGTCACCGCTGCCTGGAGGGGGAAGAGTTGCGGGAAGCACGGAGGGGGCGTGTGAACACGGTATCCAGTGCTGCAGCCCCCCCCCCCCCTTGCAGTACCCCCCCCCCCATAAGGAAGGA
Source organism: Panthera leo (assembly GCF_018350215.1). Taxonomy (NCBI): domain Eukaryota; kingdom Metazoa; phylum Chordata; class Mammalia; order Carnivora; family Felidae; genus Panthera; species Panthera leo. The sequence continues at coordinate 34,701,060 of NC_056683.1, read as the reverse complement.
CGAGGCATGGGAAGAGTCCCTGGATTTGGAATCGGGAGGCCTTGGGAGATCCTGGAATCTGTCTGGGGAAACGCTCCGATGGCTACAGCCTCTCCCAGCCCTTGGGGCTGCTGCAGCTACTGCTGTCTCCCTCTAGGCCCAGGGCACGGTGGTTCCAGGGAAGGGGTGGCCAAATCAAGGCAGTTTTCTGGAGAAAGCATTAAGAAGGAAACCACTGCCTGGTGGCATTGTACTGATGCTCTGATTGCAAGTTACGGCGTGTCCTTTGAATGCAAGAGGACGCTACTGCGGCCATCAGCCATGGTGGAAACCGTTACCATAGCAATGACAGCTTTTAAACAGATTACTGCGCCTCTTTCCCCAGTAGCTGGGAAGGATGCTTCGACCCTCTGCGCGATGTCCCCCCCCCTCCCCCCACCCCTGGAGCCAAGTTAGCGTATGAAGAAGAGGGACTGAGCCGGACTAGGGTGTTCTGTTGTGTTCTCCTGGTTTGGTGGTTTTGTGATCGAACAGCTTCTCTGCCAACCCCACCCATTGTGCCCTGACCACAGGAATATATGGAAAAAAGAGAAAGAACCCTAACACCATTCAGTAAATATTTCTGGCCCCGCTGACTTGGATCTTAAATTAAATAGAGCTTCAACCTAAATTTATCTTCTCTTAAGACCATGTGCTACTAAAGAGAGAGACAGAATAGAGCATTCCCATCACCACCACTTACTGGGGTGCCCATTTGAAGAAGACCAGAGCATTTTCTCTGAGGGCACAACCTGTGTCTGGTTCGTTATCCCCAGCACCGGCCATAATTCCTGGTACTTAGTGTGTGCTTATTAAACCCTTGTTGAAAGACATAAACTAGAAGAAAGAGAATATTTTCCTCTATGATTTCTTCGGCTTACCCCACCCTACACGGTATTTTGAAAGCACAACCATAAGGCAGCCTCCGAAGGCTTTCAAGAGCATTAGTTAATTTCCATATAAGGTACAGACATGTCGTGCTATGAGTTTTTGTGTAACTCAAATGCTCCTTTTAAGGCACATCAAACAACAAATAAAGCTTTCCAAGTTGCCTGCTTCCTCCCCAGCCCATTGTCTCATTTCCTCCAAGATTGTCCCCGTGTGTCTACTGCTGCCCACTGGCCTCTGGCCGCCCTTTGCAGCCCTTCCTCCCCCAGACTCGTGCTTGAAGGAGGGAAGACTCCCCAAATGTTACAGTCACCTTCAAATCTCTCTGTATTTCCCCATGCTTTTCCTCTCTCTCTTTACGTATTGTCCTCATATTCACATGGATCCCTGAACATCTGAAATTGCAATTATAGATTGCTGGTTTTGCCTATAAGCTGGACATGTAACAGAGCACATTTTAAAGGAATGAATTAGTCGGTAAATGCAGGAGACACGATGTAAATACATAATACATGAATATGTAATACGCTAAATAATACTTAGTAAATGCATGATGAGGCGATGATTACAAATTAGAGTAGGCGGTGCAGGTGTCTGAACTCCACGGGAAACTCTGTGGGGCTCAGATTTGGGATTCAAGATCATTTTTAAAAAATTTTTTTAAACTTCCACCAAAGGGCAAAGGGGGTCTGAACAACTTTGGAAAAATTGGGAAGCCACGGGAGTTTCAGATTAAAGACACACCAATGAAATTCACTGTTCCCATCCTGGCCTGCTTAAAATGCTGCCCAGGAGGAGATGGTTCTTTTTGTCTTTTGCATGGGCAGCTGCTTCCTTCTGGATGGAGAATGAAAGGCCCCTGCTGCTCTCATGTACATTTCCTATATGTTAACTACACACCCAAAGATACCTTATATATTGCACAGTTTACTAAATGTTTGTGTAATACATTTATTGAATTAGTACTTATTGAGTGCTAGTGACGTGCCGGGAGCTGTTCTAGGCACCCAAGATACAAGACCTAGCAAAACAGACAAAGGGAAGGGAGAGAGACTCAGACAATAAACAATGACACACACAAAGGTGTGATATTGCGTAACATCACGTAGTACAGGTGGGGAGTATGTGCTCACGAGGGGTGCACAGAGAGGGCCTCTCTGGGAAGGTGACATTTCAGTAAAGCCCTGAAGGGAAGTAAGGGAACAAACCATAAGAATGTTCTAGAAAGAGGGAACAGCCAGTGTGAAGGCCCTGAGGCAGCGAGCAGTGCTTGTGTGAGTAGAGTGAGTGATGAGAGGTGGCAGGAGGCCTAATGGGACCAGGTTGGACAGGGCCTTGCTGGCCACTATAAGGACTTTGACTTTGACTCTGAGTGAAAGAGGGGCTGTTGGAGGCAGGAGAGTGACGTGCTCTAACTTAGGTTGGAAAAGGCCCCATGGCTTCTGAGGGGAGAATCTGGAAGGAGGATGAGAGGAGAGGAGGAGAACCAGTTGGGAGGTGATTATGGTAGTCCAGGCCAGCAGACCTGGGGCTAGACTCAGGCAGTGTTGAAGGAACTGGGGAGACAGGTCGGGGTCTGGGCGTGCTTTATGGAACCAACAGTCTTTGCTGATGGATCAGATGTGGGGAGTGAGAGAAAGCAAGGAGTCAAGGATGACTTCAAATTTTTGGCCCAAGCGATTGGAGGAGTAGAGTTGCCATTTACCGAACTGTCTTGTGAAATATTCTTAACAGCCTGTGAGACAGACAGGCAGGTCTCAGGCATAATGCAGATGAGGACAGTGGCACATGAGCTGCCCAGAGTCCCCAGGGGCAGGACTTGGCCCCTGGCTCCAGCTGTATTAGTTTCCTATTGTTGCTGCAACAAAATACCAGAAACTCAGAGGCTTTGGAACAAAACGAATTCATTATCTTTCAGTTCTGGAGGTCCAAAGTCCACAATCGGGTCTCCACAGACTAAAACCAAGGTGTTGGTAAGGTCCTGCTCCTTCTGGAGGCCCCAGGGGAGTTATAGACCAGCTGTGACATCTGGGGCATGACCTCCCATAGTTTAGTTTCCTCCTCTGGAAAATGTGGACAAGGGTAGCCCTCCTTCCCAGGGCTTTTGAGGAATTTAACGGAGACAGCAGCTTTGAGGGCTGATATCACTCACATTGATGGGCAGGGTGGATCGGCGCACGGGGCAGCACTGGTAACCCGCCACCACGTCTCTGGTAGGTCTCCGGTAAGGGAGCTGTTTGCTTTGTTTGCAGTGCAATGGAGCCCAGGAAGCATCTGTCAGGGAGGAGAACCAGGTCTCTGGATAGGTCACAGAGCCCCAAGAAGGTCCGCCGGTGCTTCTCCATGCCCACTACCCCCTCCAGAAGGATGCTTCACCAAGCAGCCAGCGATGGGAGCAGATGTCCCCAGAGCCCAGCTCAGTCTGTGGAAGCTCAGGATGCCACGGCCACAGCCCACAGCCTGGAAGAGACCAGGGAGTTTCTTCCCACTGACCAGAGGCTGCCACAGGACACCAAGAAGGAAAAGACCCAGAGACGGGGCCAGCAGGGGTGGCTGAAGACCTTGATGAACTTCCTCCTGAGGACAGGCCCGGAAGAGCCCAAAGAAAAGGCCAGCCGGAAGGCAAAAGGGAAGGAGGGCCTCCCCAAGCCTGCAGAAACCCCGGAGGCACCAGGGGAGACAGCTCCGAGGAAAAAAGCCCACGACAAGAAGGCCAGTCGCAAGAAACACAGTCACAAGAAACATGTTGCTGAGGAAACCAAGGGGGCCCAAGATCAGAAGGCCGAAGGCCAAGAGATAGGGCTGCCCAAGATGGCTGCTGCCCCACGCCCTGAGGAGGCTGACCTGGGCCCAGCACCCAAGGGTGAGCAGACCATGCCTGGTAACCCCACTGCCCCAACCCCAAGGGCTAGGGTACTCTAAGCTGACTCCTCAAACCTTTCAACAGAGGGGACGTGGAAGTTGGGACAACCATCAGGGACAGCACCACCGTGAAATTTCTTTGAGGCAGAACAGCACGGTGGCTGAAAGCCTGAGGTCAGACCCCTGTTCCGCCATTCATTAGCTGTGTGACCTGGGGCTGGTGACATTCCTCCCCGAGCCTCGATTTTTTTTTCGTCCATGAAATGGAGATGATAACAGTTGCTATCTCCTGGGTAGCCGTGGCCCAGAGCTGGCACGCGGAAGGTGCTCCGTTAAGTGGCAGCTGTTGTTGTTAAGTACTCTAGTTGAAGGAGCACAGACCAAGGAGAAATGGGAAGGCAGGGAGGGAGGTGAGGGGGGAAGCCTAGCCCCCAGCATTGATCCCTGTGCGAGGACTGGGGATGGGGCCAGAGAAGTAGATAGAGCCATCCACCCTGGGGGCCGGATCTATACTTGGCTATTTCCAGAATACACCTGCTCTGTGACCTTGAACAGATTGCTGCCCCTCTCAGAGACCTTTGGTTCTTCATTTGTAAAATAAGGAAGCTGGACCACCCCAAGGTGCCTTTCTTCTTTGACTCTCAGGTCCTGGGGTTGAATGCCCCACAGGCACCTGGAGGGAGACAGAGCTTTGCCCTGTAGCTCTCAAAACTCTCCCTGTTCTTAATGAGAAGCATGTCTGGGTTGATGCCACCTCTTTTCAGATGGAAACCTTGGCAGGTTTCTGATTTTTTTTTTTTTTTTCTTTTTGGTTAAGCCTAGTGCTGGCTGCAGCAGCCCATCCTGCTGTGAATTCTGTGTCATTTTATTGTGCTCATGAACAAAGTCAGAAAAATGTCACTGATGCCACTACTCCCATCCCCCACACATACGCTTCCTTTCATCTTTCTTCCAGGTGGGAAAGGTTCTGGTCTCCACCAGTCCTTGCTCATTGAAGCTGGGGGTCCTGCAGCATCCGAGGTTTCTTCTCAAGCCACAGGTCATCGGCCCGAAGAGGAACTCAGAAAGCTTGACCGTGAGTCCTCATCTTCTTAGTGTCCTCTTGCCCCGCAGCCGGGGAGGGGGCCGTTACCAAATGATTGTTCTGGAACAAATGGATTGTTCTGGATGACTGCTTGCACCTTGGATGGTCCCTCTCAAAATGCATGTACTGATCTTGCTCCTTCTGGCGCTTCTGGTCACATTTACTTATTTTAGAGTTTCACAGAAGGGAGTCTCAGGAATTAGAACGGCCACTGGCAAATGTTCCTGCCTTATGTGTTAATGAGCATGGGACTTTTTTTAGTCTTTTGAGATTTATGGAAGGAATGTGATATGGAGGAATATAGAACTTATATATATTTTTAAATAGATGCCAGCGTGGAATAGCTCTACGCACACTCCTATACTCACAATCGTCCACCGGAGGCCAATATTGGCTTCAGAATTGTGTGCGTGTGTAATTTTGTGGCTGAACCATTTTAAGGAAAATGATCCCTCATCCTTAAGCACACATCTCCGAGAAATGACTACAGTGTCACGCACAACCGCAATGCTGTTATTGCCCCTAATAAAATCGATAATGAACGCTCTACTAATCTAATTCCCTATAAGGAAGGGGCATATTTTAAGAGATGTCAAACATCTATGCATCTGTCAGAGAGTAACTAAAAGGCATTTAGTTGGCTATTTTGCAGGCTGTTTATTTTGCATGCTGTTTTTTCAGACGAGAGAAGTCAGCTGGTAGACTGAGACAAGGAACAAAAGCCAAACAGGATTTATAAATGAGAGAGAGGTGAGGGGTGAAAAAATCTGCAGTCCAGGGACCAGGGAGCCTTAAACAAACCTTTTCTGTAAACGGATCAGCTGGCAGGTAGCAGAGGCAACTCTGGGCCTATTGTCTTTGGATCAGTCAGCCGGGATATCAAAGAAAACCATTCATGTTGTTTGTGGTTTCTCTGTAAAGATGTGGTGTGAGGCATCGATGCGGCAGGCTGTCCGTGTCAGGCCTGCTGGGGTCCCTCTGCCCTGCACCTCAGTGTCGCTGGGTCTCTACCATTTCCCCTACCGGAATTTTGCAGCATTAGCCTTGTAAAGTATCTCCAAGCAGAGTTCCTTGATGGCCTGACAGCCTGCTGAGGGAAGCGGGGACGGGGATCATGATTCACACTTCACAGGGAAGGGGACGAAGGCACAGAGAGGTTAAGAGACTTACTCAAGGTCACACGGCTGGCCGAACCCAAAGCAGATATTTACAAATCCGTAAAGGTCAGAGGAAATAATGGGGTCACAGGTTGAATGCTTGAAGGACTGACCTGAAATTGCCTGGGTAAAATTTTGTGCTTTGGCCTCCCGCCCTTTCCCTGTGGATCTCCCAAGCCTCTCTCAGAAGGACTAGCTCCTGGGACATGGTGCTTTTCGCCACTTCCATGGCCTAACAGCATCCTCACTTAATAGAGACTCAGTTGATCTCAGAAGTTCAAGACAGTCATTAGAAAGAGTTCTCGGGGCATCTAGAAAGATTAACTGGGTGCATTTACTTTTTTCCAGAGGATAAAATCATCAAGATGATAGTGGAATTCCTCCAAAAAGTGGGAGACCAGTGGGAGGAAGAGGTAAGGAGCAAATGGTCTGCATAGAACCCCCCTTCCCCCCACCATGGGCTCGCTGCTTCCTCCTCCTCCTCCTGCTCAAGGCCCGCTTGCCCAGGAAAGTCTCAGTGCTCCCCAGCTCTAGGCTCTGTCACCTCCCTCGCTTGGGGCCACCACGAAGCACTTGGCTGCTCTTTAGTTGTTTCTCAGAGAGCCTTCCCCTCTCCTCAAGGTCAAGGGCCCGACGGTTTCTCTCATTTCTCCCACAGCAGCTTCAAGCTCCTCAGCCAGAGGTGGTTGTACAGATTCCAGTGTCAGTTGACAGGAAGAAATTCCAAGAGAAAAAGTCTAGCTTCAAGAGAGCGTTTTCTCATAAGAAACATGGCTCTGAGGAAGCTAAGAGAGCCGGGCCTGCAGACGTTTCCAGCCTGGAGTCCCGGCCACCCAAGAGGCCCAGCTTTCTCCCCCTGTGTGTTGGGGGCCATCAGCCCTCCACCTCCAGCAGCCCTGGTGAGCAGGCTCAGGGTTACCATAGCAACACTGCAGCTGCCTCCAGCTCTGGAACCTTCTGCGGGGCTGGAGTCGGCCATTGGAAGGGCCACCCTCCTAGCTCTGACTCTTGCTCTGCTCTGAGCAGCGTGGGGAGGGCAGTAGGGAGGAGAAAGGGGTGTCAGCAGGTCACCTCCCTACACGAGACCTCTCTGGGCAGTCCAGCTAAGCCCCTGTGGAAATTGTGCTGAGGAATCCCCTAGCCGTCCGCATCTCTCCACAGCCTCAGCTGCTGTACCCCGGCAGGGGGCAGCTGTGCAGGAAGGAACCACAGCCTGGGAGGCAGGGGGCCTGAGTTCCGACCTGTACTTTCTACCTCATTCGCCATCTCCGTGCCTGACTCAGTCTCCTCACCTGTAAAATAAGACACTTCCCTACTGTGTGTCTATACTCAACCAGTTTTCAGAGCCGTATCATTATCCCCATTTTACAGATGGGGGAGCTGAGGCTTGGGGAGGTAAAACAATGTGTTCAAGGTTCTGTGGCCCACCAGTGATGGAACCTGAGCTACAGAGAGAAAGGATCATCCTGGGTGCCAGGGAGGAACAGCCTAGCTGCTTAGCCTGGCCAGGGGAATTTACATTTTAAAAAGGAGGGGCAATGCTCAACACCAAATATGGAGCCCCGGCAGTGGAATTTCCGGCCACAACTGGAGATACCTTCATGCAGGGGGATTCTGGCCCTGCTGCATTACTTCGTGCCATAGAATCAGGCATTTACTCTCCAAGCCAAGATGCCAGAGGGATGAGCTTGCCAGGGAAAGGAGGAGACGAGGGCAAAGCCCAGGAAAGTCAGTTGTAAAGAGGTGCAAAGGGGCAAGGGAGCTAGGTCTGGGCCAGTACATCAGAGCTTTGACCCTGACCCACAGCTCACCTCTGTCCCAGCAAGGCCTTTGCATGATCTAGCCATGAGGTGAACTCTGGAACCTCTTCTAACTTTTGTGTGTTGTTAACACCCTCACCCTGATTAAACACACCCGCCATTTCATCTTGCTTCTTAGGCTCGGAGGAACCCAAAGTCCAAGAGGTCCTGCCTACAGACAGCGGGGGTCTGAGTCACTTGGAGCTTTCCACCCCAGCAGGGAGCCAGGGACCCGAAGAGGACTTGCAGGCGAACAGAGCCTTGGAATTCAGTTAGTACCCCCTCCTTTTCTCAGACACCCCTCGGAAATCATCCGGCCTGACCCCATACTGACCCAGAGAGAGGCAGTAACCTGGCCTTGACTTCCTCTGGGGGCAGCAGGCCGGGAAGGGGCAGTGTGGGGTCCAGAGCACAGACCCCTGTCTTACCCGAAGTGAGCCTCAGCAGTAAAATCACAACATTGAGGACGCCCTCCTCGGTGAGGCCGGCACAGGCCATGCCAGGAAAGCCTTGGCCCGTGGCAAGGGCTCTGTAGATGATGTGATCTTTAGGGCGTGGGTTTGCATTGGACTCTGACCTCTTCCATCTGTGTGAACTTGGATGAGTTACTTAATCTCTGGTCTCAGCGTCCTCAACTGCAAGATGAGGCTAATACCAGTTCCTAGATCCTAGAGTCCTCGGAGGCACTAATGGAATTAATGCTGATAAAGCAGTTAGAGCAGTTAATAAGCTATTTAGAGCTAACGAATGTTACCTGCCATTTACTGCTATTATTGTTGTAGTTGTGTAGCCCTGTAGCCTGGGGAGAAATTGAGAGGCTGTCAGGGGGTGGGGGCAGGAGGTGGGTAGGGGCCACAGGAGGGAAATACCACAAATGGCAGCTGCTGATGCTATTATTAACCCCTTACCCTGGCTAGAGAGTAGGGTAGGGGCAGAAAGAGAGAGGGAGAGAGAGAACCCCCAGCAAATTTCCAAAAGAGAATCCGATGCAAGGCTCAGTCCATGATTTTTTTTTTATTTTCATTAAAAAAAAAATCGTTTTTAATGTTTATTTATTTTTGAGAGAGAGAGAAAGACCAAGCGCAAGCAGGGGAGGGGCAGAGAGAGAGAAAGAGAGAGGGAGACACGGAATCCAAAGCAGGTTCTAGGCTCCGAGCTGTCAGCACAGAGCCTGACGCGGGGCACGAACTCACGAATCGTGACATCATGACCTAGGTCGAAGTCGGACGCTTAACCGACTGAGCCACCCAGGTGCCCCTGAAGATACTTTTAAAGATCTACTTCCCCACCCACCCCCCATCCTATCTTACCTGCTTTTCACAGAAAATGTGCCTTGAAGGGGAATTGAGAAGGGCCCCTGTTCTAAGTAGAAGAGGACGATGCTGGGTGAGGGGACTTTTGGGGACCAGGCCTTTCCACATGGCCTTGAGGCGCCTTCTCCTGGAGGCAGCGGCCTCTGTTATTTTCCTCACACTTAAAGTGCCACATCTGGGTGTTCGCTGACCAATGGAGAAGTGAACGTATTGCCTCGTAACCAGCTCTGCCCTCGGGCCACTTCCGAAGAGTCTGAGGTGTCCGCAGGCAGGGCTTGGGACACCCACTAAGTGCAAGCTCATTAGCACCTGGAGACCTGTGAGAATCAGCCAGGGAGCCACTTGGGCCTCAGGAAGTGACGACTGACCGTAGAAATGCTTTGCTCCATACTAAAGTACAAGCAAACGTTTTGTTCTTTTTTAGGAGAATTCATCCAGAAGATCATTGCCCTACTCCAGGATGCAGAAGAGCAGGGAGGAGAGGTGAGGAAGACACTCCCCACGTAGATCTTGACCCTCACTATGAACACCCCCACCCCTGCCTGGCATAATAACTTTCCTGCCCTCCCCCATGCTACATCTTTCCAGAGCCTGGCTCCTGTCGCTCCTCCTTCCCCAAGCCCCCACCCCCACCCCCACCCCCATCGCTGCCGGCCACTCTTGCTCTGGCCAGGCCGCACCCTCTGCTCCCCAGCGGGTCTCAGTTTGTTTCAGGGGGTGCTGGTGTCCTTCCCCGGCTCACTCACAATCTCCTCACGGTCGGGACCCTGGCTCAGTTTCTCTCATCTCCCCCGCAACAGCTTCGAGTCCAGGAACCAGAGGTGGCTGTAGAAAACCTGTCCCCACCCTACAGAAAGAGATCCCAAGAGAAGAAGTCCAGCCTCAGAAAAGCCTTTTCTTATAAGAGACATGGCCCCAAGGAGTCCAGGAGAGCGGGGGCCGCAGGTGCTGCCAGCCCGGAGTCCCGGCCGCCCAAGAGGCCCAGCTTTCTGCCCTTGTGTGTGGGGGGCCATCAGCCCTCCACCTCCAACAGCCCCGGTAAGCAGGCCCCGCGTGGCCATGGTCACAGAGGCTGCCTCTGGCCCCAGGCCTCCTCCAGGGCGGGCTTGGCCAGCTTCGTGGCCTCTGCTTCAGGCTTGACTCTCTTGCTCTCAGCTCTGAGTGGGGCAGGGAGGTGTGGGAGGGCTGCGGAGAGGAGGGGGCCGCTGGCTGCCAGCTGGACTCACCACCCACAACACACGCCCTCCCTCCACCCATACAAAAACACACCAACACTTAAAAACAAATGCCGTTTGGGGCGCCTGGGTGGCTCTGTCCGTTAAGCCTCTGATTCTGGATTTCGGCTTGGGTCATGATCTCACGGTTCGTGAGCTCAAGCGCCGCACAGGGCTCTGCTGAGAGCAGGGAGCCTGCTTGGGATTCTCTCTCTCCCTCTCTCTCTGCCCCTCCCCTGCTCATGTGCATGCTCTCTCTCTCTTCCTCTCTCTCTCTCTCTGTCAAAATAAATAAACACTAAAACAATAACAACAACAAATGCAGTGTGAGAGCAGCACATCGGTTTATTGGCTTAAGGGCATCAGACTCACCCGAAAGCTAAGGAAGAAACATAGACCCAGGTCTCATGAAGTAGGATATGGCCTGGCCCTCTGCTTTTTCACCACTGCCAAGTGTGAGGTATAGAGTGATTCCCTTGACATTTATGGAGTGCCTACTGCATGCCACGCTCACACATGGGATCTCGTTCAGCCCACTTACAGCCTGGTGAAGTCACTCTTGTTATTCCCATTCGACAGATGGAGAAAGTGAGGTTCAGACAGGCTTAGTGGTTCAGTAAAGCCTCACAGAGTCACGGGGAAGTGGGCTCATTTAGGGGGATCTTGGCAGGCCTGCTTTGTTTCCTCCCGGACTGTGAGGAGGCAGAGGGGGCTGGTGGCAGAAAAGAGGAATGAGATTTCCAGAGGGGGTAAAGAAGGCCCCGTGAACGCCTCTGAGGCGGGCCCAGGGGGCTGCGGGCTTGCTGAGGAGCCTGGGAAACCAGGACCCCGTCTGGTGCCAGTGTCTTTGGACGGTTTCTTGTCAGAACCTGGGCCCCGTGATGGACTTGTGGATTTGAAACAGGCACAAAACACTCACACCATCTCCTTTCTGCCCTCAGACCTGGAAGATGTCGAGTTCCAGGAGTCCTCGCCTGCAGAAGAGGCACCTGTGGGATCCTCAGATGCACCCTCCCAGACCAGAAGTCACCAGCCAGAGGGGGGACCTCAGCCAGATGGAGTGTTCGAATCTAGTTAGTATACCACCCTGCTCTCTCCTGGGTCAGCTGGCCTAGGGCCTCTTTTTGCATGGATCTCACAGGCTGAATTCCAGTAGAGACTGGGAAGGCTGGGGAGACACCGGCAGGGCAGGGAGGAGGCAGGGTTGGCCTTTCAACGGGGGCTCTTGGGGCAGAGTTGCAGATGGAGAGTTCTCTTCTCGTAGAGAACTCGGTGGGATGTAACTTCAGTGGGCTTGCTTGAATGTTTCATATACAATTCCTGCCTTGCCCTGGGTCTCATAACCAGTGGCGGACTGGCAAACAGGCTGAGGGTGGGTGTTGGGCGGGGGCAGGGGGGGAGCCCTGATTTGTAGCGTTTGCAGATTGCTGTGATGTAAATATTCCCACCGTGGCTGATTTCAAGCTGCCAACAGTTGATCACAAAAGGTCCACAAATATCCTGAATGCTTGCGATTAGGTCTTGGTGCAGGCAGCCACGTGCGGCCCTTTACAGCCCGGACCGGTGGGTGTGTTCCTGTGGCATCTGTGGCTGTGGCGTCCCCCCCCTCCCTGCTTTCTGATGAGCTCTCTGGGCCCCCGCTCCCATTCCTGACCACGCTACTCTGTAGCCTGGACCGGGGACACTGGGAGGTCTCAGGTTCCCCATCTGTCGAATGGAGCTGACGTGACGCTCAACTGGCCGACGTCCTTTCAGTTTCTATACAACAAACTCAGATAAAGCTTTCACTCTCCAGCCCTAGTTTCGGGGAAGATTTTTCTTTGCCCTTCGAAACGAATCTGTGTGCTGTGTTTTAGAGACAAAGTGCCGTCTGTGATAGATGGATGTGTTGTTGCAGAACTTGTCAGCAGCCCCTGAATCCTTCTTTGTTTTCCTTAGAGGAGCTGGTCATCCAGGATCTGGTGGCCCTTCTCCAAGAAGTGGATGGCCAGTTGGGGGAGCAGGTGAGGAGTGCTCGGTACCCCCAAGGCTGAGGCCTGAGTTCAATCCCTATCCCTGCATCCAGGTGACCTTGGGCATGTCCCTCAACCTCTCTGAGCCTCAGTTTTCTCTTTTGCAAAATGGGGCGGGGGGTAACTACCTGCTTGACAAAGTTTAGTGCATATACGGAAACTGCCGGCCACATAGCAGATGAGATAAATGTTAGTTTACAATAATATAATGCTCACGAGGTTTATCCTGCCAGCCAGGACCTCCCCCCATCCAAATCCCCCTTGCAGTTCAGCCCGTGTCCCACCTCCCTCCTTCCCCCAAGTCCAGCCTGCGGGTCCTGCTGATCTCGTCCTCTGCTAGCTCCTTTTCACTCTGTCTTGTCGCACATTTCAGCGTCTATGTGGTCTCCAATCCTTCCACGCTTTTAGATTGTCCTCTCCTGCTAGATAGCCTGTGGCCTCACAGATAGACTGAAAACCTCACAGTCTACTTGGAGAGACCAAGAGAGATCGCATCTGAGGTGGCAGAGATGAGCACGGGCCGTGGACGGCTCATGAGCATAGCGGACGCTGTGGGTACCTCGCCTTCCCGCCACAGTGCATGCCGGCCCACCTCGCCGCTGCCGGCACCCGCATCTTGTGGCCTGAGGACCGGCCCCTAGAACCATTTTACCACCCACGTGGGAGACCAGAATGATCGCCCCCCACCTCCCGAGAAGCAGCCCTCAGCCAATGGCTCATGGAAGCTGGTGTATACATAACTCAGGCCCCTTGCCCCTCGTAGGGCTAACTCTGAGGAGTGTGCTCTACGCGGGCTCCCGGAGTGCCCTGTGAGGAACACGCTCAGCAGCCAGTCTGCGTGGGCTGCCTTCCCCTCCGACCCCAGATCTCCATTCCCCCATCGCTGTTTCCCAGCATCGCTACCTGCACCCGAGCCCTCGTCTCTGGGGGAGCGCAACCTGGGGCACTTAGGTATTGAGAGGAGGCGACTTAAAGTGAGAACGAAAATTCATCCAACATCCACTCTGCGTGAGACATTTGACATCAGCTAGCTCACTTCCTCCCCTTCCCCCAACAACACTGCGTGCGGGTGGGGGTATCGTTCCTGCCATTTAACACATGACTAAACAGAGGCTCAGAGAAGTCACAGAGGGAGTAAATGCCATTGAAGCGTCCGTTATCCAAAGACCTGCACTTTCCCCCCCCCCCCCCCCACCTTGTCCTGCTGCTTGGAGGTGAACCTTGCAGAACAGATTCTGAGAGGCTAGAGGTAGAGGAAGCATTTAACAAGGAAGCTCATCCCAGGGACGGGAGGTGTCCAGCCCAGTCTGGGCTCGTGGCATTGAAGGGGGGGGCACAGTTGGGGGAAGGGGGCTACCTGCCAGCAACACTGACGGCCGGCCTTCATTTCTGCTTCCAGATCAGGCGACATCCCAGCTTCAAGAAGTTTTTCTACAAGGTCTCGGACTCCTCCCTCAGGAAGCTGGCAGCCACCCTGCACAGCCAGAAAGCCCGCTCTACTGAGCTGGGCAGGAACCTCACCAAGAGACCCTACCAGCTTGCCTTTGGCTTCACCAACAAATTTGCCAGCAACAACAGCCACGCCGTCTTCAGCCTCATGGGCCTGTGCTACAGCCACGCCAGTTACACCCACTTCCCGTACAGGGAGGCCCAGCAGGTGAGAAAGAGCCAGACGGCACAAGCGAAGACAAGTTCAAGATCCCAACAGGATCCTCTTACCGTCCTCTCCCCTCCCCTGCTGGGTTCTATGTTGGCTTGTTTTCCCGATGGAAGCTCCTTAAGACCTTTGACCTCTCTTTCCTCAGCTTTATTTTCTTTGTCCAGATATGGGGTTGTTATGGATAATTTGCCCTCTAGGTTGGGTTAGGCAATAGCTTATGGAGTTTTTGTGAGAGACATTATAGAAACATCAGTTCTGATATCCTCCGTGGCCCTAACTCCATCTCCTGGTTTTACTAACCATTCATTCACTCATTCATCCATTCATTCATTTAACCAATAGGTGTTAAGAGCCTCCACTGTGCCTAGCTGTGCAAGGCGCTGTGAGAGCCTGAGGATGGTTCTGCTATAGAAAAAGACAGAATGTTTACTGATGACAAAATTAAGTATCAGTAAAATGCCAGATTAGTGGTCGCTGAGGCCAATGAAGTGATTGGTCCTGGAAGCCTTCCAAAATCTACGTCAAAAGGTGTAGATTTTTGCCCTTGGAGGATGGCGAGGAGAAAGGGCGGGGAGAAAGGGCCAGGAGAGCACTGCAGGCAGGAGGTAGTGAGTAAAGGTCCAGAGGTGACAGCTGATGTGCTGTGTTGATACGTTAAATTAGGAGTCTGTTGTTACTAGAGTAGGACCCACAAGTAACTGGGCTATGGCTCAAACCTATGTTCTTTTTCTCCTCCCAGAACATCACAAATCCTGAGAGCCAGAGTCCAGATTAAGAGCTGTGCTTTGCGCTCAAGTTCCCTTGAGCTATCAAACAATGGCGGCTTTGACCAGGAGCCTCTGAAGATGCCTCACGATAGCCCAATCCAGTGCTTCACAGACATGAATGAAGACGAGAGTGGATGGCCACCTGTGTCCCCGAGCCCTTGTGGGCTAAGACTGAGATACACAAAGCGTTCTTAACTGGAGGCAGAGGCCATGTTAGCGGAAGGAGCTGGGGAGGACTGAGGAGGTGGGAGACCAGAGCTCCGCCGGCTGACCTGCCCCAAACTTGCTGCGAGACCCTGTACTTGTGTGCCCTCCTCTCCAGACCTTGGATTCTGGGCAAGACTGTGTGACCCATCGGACCCTTTCTGGCTCTATCATGCTGAAATCTCCCTAAAGGGGGGCCGTCGGTGCTTTCATTCTGTGGCCAAATACACCCCACAGAGCTGGAGACAGTCTTTAAGTCCTCGTTGGATGCATGAACGAATGAGGGAGAGAGCTCCTGAGATCCAGGCAATTCTACCAGGCATTCCTTGGGAGGCCTTGGTCCTCCACTGGAATTGTGGAACCAGTCATTCTATCTCTAAATTGGGGTTTAGGGAGGAAATGGGGAGCTACCTTGACTCAAGCCTTTGCATTTTGGGGCTAACCCTAATCCCGACTTATGTGCCCTTTTCACATTCATGTATTTTCTTGCTCCACAGGGGCCCAAATCATGCCCCACTATCACGTGGAAGTCCTGCTGGCATTTTTAAAATGTTAATTTCATATGAGTCTTAGTTTTTTTAAATAAATTTTTATTTAATCTCTCACCAGAGTGCCCAAAGGATTCATGCATTTAAACAGATGTGCATCTATACGCAACAAATAATTTATTCAGTTCACCAATGGTACTTAATGCCCATATGGATTTGTAGACGCCTCTCAGGAAGTCTGCAGGCCTCAGATAGGGAAGACCTGCGGATTGGGGATCCCTGGCCTCTCAGAATCCTTCCAACCCTGTGTCCCAGAATTCTTTGTTCAGAGAAGTGAAGCTGATGCCTTGCACCTCTCGCATATCATGCCTTGCCAAGAGTCAGTGAGAAGATGAATGTGAAGAGTTCTGAAAATTACATAGTGCCTTGTCCATGTATGTTGTTATTATAGTTACGATCTGGGTAGTTTTCAGGAAATGAGGGAAGACTTTAAGGTGGATTGCCATGGATGGTTGCACGGATGTGCACTGCTCAAGAACACCATACCCCAGGAAGTGCTATTCACTTCCTAGACATTGTAGAGTTGTAGATTTATGATAATAGGTTTCTACCTGATGGCAGTAAAATGTCTTGAGAAAGGGCTCCTTTTTATTTTTGCCCAAAGGTGAAGTGTGGTCTGTTAGAGGCTCTGCCTTCTACAAAGCTGAATAGTTTGAACAGCTTGGCTCACATGGGCAATTTGCCACATGTCCATTATGTACATGCATGCCCAACAGGGATATGCACATAGCCCTTGGACACTACCTGGAACATACGGTCATAGGGGAGAGGGTGTTAAAATATGGACTCACTGTTATTACCCTTGGTAGATACTCTATTGCTATATTGAACATTCACTGATCACTGTGGGGTAAGGCTGGGGAGAGGGGTGAAACCTAGGGCAGAGAGGCCTTGGGCACTTAGATGGGACTGGCCTCAAACCTGAGGCAAAGTTTTAGGAAGTTCAACCAAGCATATTCTGGAAAGTCATTTTCTTTTATTGCTGCTTCTAAGGAGGTGGGGGAGAGGTGAGCTATTTATGGATTTAGTTTAGACACTGTTCAAGAACACAGCCCCCAAATGTGAAGGATCAGAACCAGATCGGACATGAGGGTCAGGAACCTTCTGTACATTGTTTCTTATTTAGAATGATGTTCTTTAAGCTATATGACTATTTGGTATGAGTTCCCGATGCTGGCATCTGAGTCTCATTTTTGTACTGTGTTATTTAAGCAAATAAAGAAATTGACTTGCACAAAGGTCTAATCTGGATTATTCACAGTGGTGGCAAGATGGGAGCCCACCCGCCACAACTAGGCCAGTCTGGCACCTGCAAGGCTGTGAGGGTCAGCCCCCTTGTCCCCGCCTGGGGGCCCTCTCTGGTTGCTCCCCAGGTGTCCCGTCCTTGAGCGCCAACTTGCTAAGACAGTAATGAAGTGCCCTGGGCATCAGGAGACCTGGGTTTTAGTCCAGCTCCCCACAGGCTGAGGGACGTCAGGGACATGATACTTGCCCTCTGGACCTGACATCCTACAACTCTGGGACCCTTAGGATGACAGTTAATTATATGTCCAGGAAAATCTGGGCCAGTCTTGATTCTACACCATCTGTTTTACTAAGTCCCTAATTTTGGCCATTCAGAACCAGGGTAAAAATGGACAGAATACAGTGTCTGGCTTTTGGTCCAGAGAATGTGGTCTCTGCTGGAAGGCGTCGAAGGCCTCCTCTCCCCTCTCTCAGATAACACAGGAGTCTTTCCAGGGGCTGCCTGGGGAGGGCGACCCTCTGGTGTGCACAGCTTGTCTTCTTTCCAAACCACTTTCCGCTTCCAACCCTTGAAGCCTCACTGTCATGCTCTGAGCAGGGCAGAAGAGGGCAGTGCCTCACTTCATAGATGAAAAAGCTGAGGCTCAGGAGGGGCAGGTGCCTCGTTCAAGGTCACGTAACCACCTACAGACAGAACCAGGCCAGGACCCAGCTCCCAGAACCCATTTTAGTGCCTCTCCTTGTTGTCTAATCCATGAGCTCTTTTTCCCAACCAATACTTATTGAGCATTTACTATGTGCCAGGTCTGATCTAGCTCTATGGAATAAACAAATGCAGAAGGCACGACCCCTGCCCTTGGGATGCTCGTGGACCTCGCTAGCTATGGGAATCTTGTGCCAGTGGGAAGGTAGGAGCGTGGGACACAGAGGCTTTCGAGAGCACCGAGGTGCACGGGACACCCTGCTGCTTCGAATCGCTCTCAAAAGGTGGGTAAGTGACATCAGGACTTTCAATTAACCTAATTTCTGACCCTGAGAAGCCAGGAGGCTCAGTGAGTCAGAGATAATGGGGTCAGCCAAGACCTGGTTGAGTTCGGGATGTTAGCTGAGTTACAGGGAGGGCAGAGCCTCAGGGGTCATCTGGATGTGCTTGTTTGGAAGACCAGAGTGTGCTCTGCCCTTGACCTCCACACTAGTGAGAGCTCCAATTTTGAACCACAGTGACTGACACATCAAAAACCAATCCACTAGTATTGGCTTTAAGAGAAAAGAAAGATAAGGAGAAAGGAACTAATTGGAGTTGCCAAATTTAGCAAATAAAAATATGGGTGGCCTAGTTAAATTTGAATTTCAGATACACAACAAATAATAGCAATACTGGGGCCATACTCATGCTAACTATTCATTGTTTCTCTGAAATCCAAATTGAACAAGATGTCCTGTATTTTATCCAGCGGCCCTGAAACCAACGCAAGAACAATTCTCTTAATTGCCTCCTAATGGGGAAAAGGGACATACGAAAAATGAAGGGAAATATACACAGGAATTTATTGATTCTAACTGTAACCTGACTCTAACAGAAGGGCATCTGGGCTCTGAATACAGGCTTTCAGGTCAAACAACAGTTAATGTCATGTTCAGTTCCCCCTTGCACAGCAGGGCATAAGCATTCCCAAGTTGTGCGAGCCTGAAACCCTCCCTCCCCTGGTTCACAGGTCTCAAGGGCTCTGGCCGCGCCCGCCTGCAAACCACAAGACCATTCCTGGGGGAGAGGCTAGGGGACCGCCGTGGACTTGTCTCTCCGCCCCCACATGGTCCCCAGGGCGCTCCCCTTGACTGGTCTGAGCCACAGACCTGGAGTAGGAACAGGGTGCAAGAACACCTGAGATTTGATTCTTCTCAGCTTCTCAAAGGTACAGTTAAATTAAATTCTTCCTGGCAGAACGTTCTAAAGGGAGCTTGTGTGGACTCCTGCTCCCTGACGTGGTCCTGTTAGATGTAGGCTCCGCCAGGCCCTCTTGCCACAGCCCCCTGCCCTCCATGGCTAAAATTTGCATGCATCCTCCAGAGGCCCCAGCCAAGCTCAGGGCTGTCTTCCACCCAGTCCTCTGGGGTTTGCATTCCAGGATTTGCAAAGCAAATACATCCGAGGCCGTGGGCAGCCCAGGCTTCCTTACTGGGCCTGGCTGGGGCTGGAAGCTATCCACACTCCAGTGAGCAGTGGGGCTAATTTTTTTCTGGCTGGGCTGGAAAAATTGAGGCTGAAGTCTTTGCTGTGGAACATTTTAACTGAGGTGTGAACAGCAGACAGGGTCTGCCCTCGTGTTGCCCTCATGCTGGGGGATGGGAGGGGAAGGGACGTTTGGCCTCTGTGTCCTCTACAACCACACCAGGACTCAGGGAAGTCCAGGATGGCTGGCTCACGCAGCCACACCACACAAGCCCTGGGGAGCTTATCATGACCTCGTGCTGGGTCAGCTCCACGAGTGATTCCAGGGAGCAGCTGAGGCAGAGTCCGGTGGTTCTAAGTCAAGCCTTTGGGACAGTGAGAGAATTAAAAACAAAACAAAGCAAAGGAAAAGAGCCTGATCTCTTGATGGGAAAGAGGAAAGTGCGTCCGTGGCTCAGTACCGCTCGATCCCCAAGGGTTTGGCCCTGTAGACTAGATTCTGGGGGGCCGGGGTCTGACACGGCCCCGTCTCAAAGAAGCGAAGTCAGGCCGGGGCCGGGAGGATGTTTAGACAAGGAAGTGCTCGCCCAGGGGAATCAGGACTCTCCACACCAACAGGCTTGGTAGTGGGTAACACCTGGTCCCCAGAAGGCATAGGGTGAGGGGATTGCATCTGAGAGCCTTGGGAAGAAGGCTCTACCGTGGGGTCATCAGGTTCTCTCCCATTCCAGCTCAAGTTTTCTCTCTCGGCTCACAGTTTCCTAGAAAAAGGACAGAGATTCATCATTTCTAAGTCCCTCATCTAGGATGTTCCTCCCCTTATTTCCCCTGAGAACATCCTTCACAGTTTCAAATGCCTCAGGCAGCCCCAAGCAAGTAGCCAGGCCCCATGATAGCCAACCGGATGCATAGGAATCGGAAATCTCAATTTATACCAGAAATCAGCTATCAGATCCCGCTTTATAATTACACGGGTCTTTTGCAAATGGAGAATTCCACTGACAGAGCAGGACTTAATAGTGTTTGAAACATCATTTGATTTACAAAAGTCTGGTTAGTATTTGGTTTTGCAGGAAGGGGAAAGAAGTGGAGTGGCCTCCAGAGCGCTGAGTGCAGTCGTGCAGACTGCACACTGTACAAGGAGACACTGCTAAGACAAAGGGTAAGCATTTCGTGGACGTATTCATGCTGTGGCTTATTTGTACAGTTTTCTGCATGTTATTTGTACAGTTCTGTACCTTTGTACGTCATTCGTACAGATTTCTAGCAGGCGGCAGTCAACCGTTTTAACAAAACCAGTATATTATCACAATCTTCCAGCAGCTGGAAATCAAGTTCTCCAGGAAAGGGTACTGTTTTCTCAGTGCACAAGGCGACATATGGGCTAGTGTTGGCCTTGACTATGGCCAGGAAGAGGCAGGTGGGGTCAGAAAGGAAACTGGGCAGACAGCATCCCAGGACAGAGCAGGCAGTGCCTGGCTTCCAGGGTCACCCTGGGCAGTTCCACACCTCGGGGCAGCTGTATTCCTGGATCCGGCCTGTAGCTGTATTCCTGGATCTGGGATGAGGCCTGTAGGTGACCCAAACTGTCTCGGACGTGGAGAGCAGAGAGAAGTCGAGTGGGCAGGGAGCAGACCTGGATGCGAGAAGCCAAGAAAGCACGTGTGAGGAGAAGTGAGACAAAAAGGGGGCTCTGCAAGGACCTGAGTTTCAAGGCCCCTTCCATGTGCTGTGTGACCCTGGCCAATCATTCGCCCTCTCGAGGAAATTGCAGGAAGACACCCGCAGAGCCCACGCAGAGAAATGCTGGGATGTGGACTTATATGTTCTTGGATGGTTTTCAAATCCGACGGTGTCATTCTGTTTAAATCCTGTAATGATCTCCCAGCACCACAGGTGAAGACCAACTTTGTTAGCACGGCACCCGAGCCAGCCTGCCCTGTCCCTGCCACGTCTGCCCGTGCACCTCCAAGTGCACCCCCAGACCTCTTCCTGCCCAAACGGAGGCACTAGGACTGGGCCCCGTGACTTCCGATTCATTCCAGTGCTCCTTCTACCACTCAGTGATCAACACCAAGACACTGGTGGCAGATGACTCGGATCCTGGCTCTGCCACCTACCTACTGTGTGACTTTGGACACGTTGCTTACCCTCTCTGTGCCACAATGCCTGGAACATAATAACTACTCTGGAAGTTTTAGCTATTATCATTACATTCACATTTGGATAGGGAGAAATTCCATAGTAACTCAAAGGAGGGGCTCTCTACTGGTGGAAATTGGAGGAGTCTGACAGAATGGGTAGCAGTTGAGAGGATTTGAGTAGCAATGAGCAAGGGGGACCTCTTCCTTTTCCACTTGTAGCCTGGAGGCAGTCCCTGGATTTCTCAATCCATCTTGCCACTTTGAGACCAGTTACACAACCCAAATCAGATGACCACTGAACTCTTACTGGAAGAGAGACGAGGCTAGCAGTGGAAAGCTAGGCTGATACATATACATAGCCATGCCCCGGACTCCCTGTAACCTAAGCAGCATCATCCCAGCCAACTCACAGGACTATGGAAGAGGAGAATAAACGTTTGTTTTATAATCCACTGAGAGTGGGGGGGGGGGATTGCTTGTTATATAGCATTATCGTAGCAGCAATAACTGACTAATACAATTAGCACCAGAATATGAATTTGAACATCCGATTTAAAAAACACAGGAGAGACAGCGAGAGAGAAGGAGAGAGATATTAACATATGGAACATCTACCTTGTAGCTTTTACTTATTTATTTTTTTAAAGTAGGCTCTAGGACCAACGTGGGGCTTGAACGCAAGACCCTGAGATCAAGAATCACATGCTCTACTGACTGAGCCAGCCAGGCGCCCCTTACCCTATAGCTTTTATTCTAGCCTCTCTTCTGTTTGTTGGGAGGAATATCAGTTGGGGATCAGGAGTTTGCACAGGACTAGGCCATGGATGTGACAATGTCACTTGTGATTGTAGATTTCCTCTCTTTCTGGGTTGCTCCTCCTCTATGCCTAACCTTTTCGAGCATCTTTTTTTGACCCCCTACCCTGGTCTTTGAAGCTCAGAGTATGAATGTGCATGGAATTGCTTAAGACCGTCAATTGGTAAATTGCTTCCAGGCAGTTTCATAATCTGTTCTATAAAGGAACAACGCAGACGGAATGTGTGACCTACTGACAACAGTATTTCCCACAGCTGTGAATGTTGTTTTGTTTGTTTTTATCACAGGCTGCTCCTTTATAAAGCCACTTGAATCCTAGAAGTTTATCGGCCAAGGTAGAGCTCGCTGAGTTACACAGTTTCCACTGCTCCAATGTATAGGAAGAGGCCTGGCCCTGGAATGAAGGGACCCAAGTCTGGGTCTGGCTTCCAGATGGCACTCCCAGCCCCGAGGAAGCTTCCCTACCCCCACAGCAGACCTGCCTATGCTCTCATGACCAAACTTGACCTTGAGCTGCTAGAGACAGAGATATGGACCCTCAAAAGTCAAAGAAATCTGGAGGCTGAAGACCAAGGAACAGAGTGAGACTAATCCCAGGACACACTAAACCGATGACCCCTAAGGACCACCAATGGCCTGCTGGGTCCTGCACCCTCCCCGCCCATCCTTTAATCCAGAAAGTGACACATGCATCTGCCCCGCTTTCTGCAGCAGCTCTGAGAATCTCCTCCCCACCATACTGCTTCCCACCACCCACCAAGTACCTAACTGCCCAGACCTCAAAGTGGGCCTGTTGCTGCCGGGGTGAGCTTTTGACCTTCATCTATCTGATAATCTCTCTGCCTACCCAGGGATCCCATCTGGGACAGGAACAACACGGAAGGATGTCACTTAAAATGACTTGGGGATTTTTCTGACCAATGGAGGCTTGAAGCGAATTAGATAGCAATGTGGGTCTGTCCCATTCAGAGAATATTTTGATAATCCAGTAAAATAGTTGTAGATGATTCCTGGCTTCATTTGTGTTTAAAACTGGTATTTTTCGGGGCACTTGGGTGGCTCAGTCAGTTAAGCATCTGACTCTTGATCTCAGCTCAGGCCATGTTCTCATGGTCCATGGGATCGAGCCCTGCATTGGGCTCTGCACTGACAGTGCAGAGCCTGCTTGGAATTCTCTCTCCTTCTCTCTCTGCTCCTCCTCCACTTGTGCTCTCCCTGTCTCAAAATAAATAAACTTTAAAAAAAACCCACAAAAGCTAGCATTTTTCATTTGCAAGTGTATATGTATATATGCATGTCTCTTTTAAAAAATGTTATGGCTCAGTAAAAAATTAAGACTTCGTTCTTGTCTTTAGCTCAAAGTTCAATTTTGGGGTAAACTCTTAAAAGTTGGGGATTGAGTTTAATTCATTCGCTATCTCCAGAGACAAGTAGAGTGCTTTGTATCTATTAGGTGCTCAATAAAGGTTGACTAATGGAATCAATGACAATATAATATAATTAAAAAATATATACCAAGCAGGCCTAAAACGGTTAGGGCTTTTAGCTATAGCTTGGCAACAATTTGGATCTCTACGTGTTGAGGGTCACAGGGTCACACAACTGTCTAGTTTGTTTTTTAAGTAGAGTTCTATTGAGATGGTAGTTAGTTAACCTCTGCCTATAACCCTAATATCTACTAAATTATTGAGTGCTAATTACACATCTTGCATTCTGCAGCAAAGCACTTTACATGTTGACCTCATTAAAGCTTCACAATATCATCCCTATTTTACAGGTTGGGAAATAGAGGCTCAGATAGACCACTTGTCCTAGGCATGCTCACTGAGTGAGATAGTGGCAGACCAGGGATTTTCTGTTGGGTGGGTCAGACTCCAAAGCCCAGCTCCTAACCTCCCCCCGCCGCCCCCTTACTGACTCCTCCCCTACTCCTTGTGATCTTCCTGCAGACTGTTCCCAAAGCTTTTCCTCCCCAGGGAATTTGAGAAACATTAGCCACACTCACTGCGCTTTGCTGCCTGGTTTTTTGGACCGTGGATGTCTTGGGAAGCCTTTTCTGGTGCCATTTGTCTTTTGTTTGTTCTTCTTGAATATTTTGCTCATCCAACTTGAGTCTTCGGCAGGGTTGTCCCTGAGTGAGAGATGAAGCAAATGGTTTGTTAATAACCTGTCCTGTGTTCCCCACCATCAGGGCCCTGCTCCAGCTCAGAAGGTAGACAGACACACCAATGCTATGGTTTTTAACCCTGGCTGAACACCAGAGTTCCACGGCAAACATTTATTTCATAATCAATGACTGTTTAAGTAACATTATGCCAACTAGTCAATGGAAACTCAAACTTTTATACAGTTATATGTCAATGCAATAAAATTTAAACCATGTGAACAAAAATGCATAGTTTATGCCCAAGCATAAATTTTTAAAATTTATCCAAACTCTTTCAAAAAGTCTTTTTAAAAAATGTTGGGGCGCCTGGGTGGCGCAGTCGGTTAAGCGTCCGACTTCAGCCAGGTCACGATCTCGCGGTCTGTGAGTTCGAGCCCCGCGTCAGGCTCTGGGCTGATGGCTCGGAGCCTGGAGCCTGTTTCCGATTCTGTGTCTCCCTCTCTCTCTGCCCCTCCCCCGTTCATGCTCTGTCTCTCTCTGTCCCAAAAATAAATTAAAAAAAAAAAAAAAAAGTTGAAAAAAAAAATATTTATTTTTGAGAGAGAGAGAGAGAGAGACATCAAGGAGTGGCAGAGAGAGAGAGAGAGAGGGACAGAGGATCCAAAGCAGGCCCTGTGCTGACAGCAGAGAGCCCGATGCCAAGCCTTGAACTCATGGACCATGTGATCATGACCTGAGCTGAAGTCGAATGCTCAACTGACTGAGCCATCCAGGTGCCCCCCAAAAGTCTCATAATGAAAATTATACTTAATGTGAGAAGCAGGTATATTTTAATATATTTGATATGATATGGAGTGGGAACATCAGAAGGACCTGCTCTCTCAATACCTGCAACTGTGGCCCTGAGAACCCCAGCCTCTGCCAGAGCTGCCCCGGGGCAGGAGGGATTAGGGTAGGGGAGGGGAAAGATACCCTTTGACCCACTCTCTGATCTCCTGCTGGTGCCTGACAATGGCCAGCCCAATTGTCAAGCAGCCAACGAGGGAGACTGGGTAATGTGGTCCCTAAAAAAAGAAAAAAAAAACAAAAACAATCCTCAGGCCCTCTCAGAATGACCTCAAAGGTAATAATGGAGAACACGTTACACAACCCAGACAACTGATGTGCATTATAAAAAAAGATTTTCTGGGGACAATCTACAACATAGGAATATTAGCCCTCTTACCATGCTGATAGAAAATAATTTGGATTAAGGAAGGCCTTTGATAGAGTCCCTCAATTCATACTGTGCAGGGGCTACCTCGGGGTAGGATGTAACATGCCTGCTAGCTCTCTTGAACTGAGCTGGCTCCAGAGAGTAAGAAGTGAGGGGCTGCACATTCTCCTGCTGCTTTTGGAGAAGGTACATTGAGCACAAATAGCTCATTTCCCACTCGTTGCCCCCACTGAAGAAGAGAGAAGTGTAAAGGGGTGGACTGTAATCATACAAACTGGAAAAGGATCCCAGTGTTCCTAGGGCAGCTAAAGAGAAGGAAAAATTCACTTAGCTAGGCCCCCCGTTCCTTGGCCAAAGGAAAGAATGTGTCCCCAGTTAAAGGCAAACTTACATTGCATAGGGCTTGTTGGTGGCTTCCTTCACGTTAACCACAGGCATGGCACCTTTCCGACTTGAAGAGGCAAGGGGAGCTACAAAAGCAAAAATTGAGGAGACGTGAGTAAGGCGTGGACGGGGAGGAGTATTTAGTCATTTTTGAAATAACAATAGGAAGTAAGCAAGAGTATCCAGAAACAGTAAACATCTCTCTTAATCTCAAATTCTCATGTTGACGGAGACCCAGGGCAGTGGCATCTTGTGACAGGATGGATACTGACCTTTGGTGTAGTGGTATCAACAATCCCCTCACAAAAAAGCAACCGTGTTAGGGCAAGTTTTCAGGAAAATCGCCCGTAGGGGCCTGAACCTCCCATCACCTGCTATGTGTAAAGCTTTTTTTCTTTTTTAATGGAAAAGAAAATATTAATAGTTTCATGACCATTGTTCTTAAGAAAGCTCTTTTCCTATTTTCTGTGAGTATGGGGATAGATAATATATGAAGATGACTGTGTAATTTTGTAATATGTATAAATAAAAATAATGTAAACTATATTTAAGTTCCTCCACTTGAAGTTCTTCCATTTGGGGTGTCGTTGGATATCCCTGGCTTTCCCAAACCTATTTGCAGCTCCTGTGTTTATGGATTTTCCTGGGACATTTTGCAACCCCCTTCACCCCTAACAGCAACATGGCCACCACTAAGTGACAGATCACACTAACCTCTGAGAGGCTCCCTTCTGCCCATCTCCCACAGATGGCCTAGGCTGTCGTTACTGAGGCCCAGCTGAAGACCATAACTATACAGCACTACTGAATGTAAGGGCCAGATATTTCTTCATCATGAGGCTCTGCACTGTAGAATGTTCAGCAGCGTCCTCGGTCTCTACACACCAGATATTACCCACTAGCTGAAAATCAAAGATATCTCCCGATATTGCCAAATGTCTCCTGAGGATAAAATGGCCCATAGTTAAGAAGCACTGGACTGTCTGTCCCCTCTGTCTACCCCCAGCATGAGCAAGTAATGCCAACTCAGGGCCCAGGATTGCCCAGGCTAACCTGAAGATGGCTATCTTTGGACACGGGTGTGAATAACATAAAACAAATGCATTTAATTTAACAGCATGTAAGACAGCATGTGAAACACTTGGGCCAATTTTCTTACTTTTAAGGTCCTGGTACTTTACTGTGATTAAAAGGGTCAAATCTATTCCAGAGAAAGTGTACCCCTGATTTGGGTACAAGAAGGAAACTGTCATGCTAGCCTGTGCTAATGTTTGCCCTAATAACTATGGGAGTTTGGTGGATGGACCATGGAGACCCTATGAGCTGGCTTTAGTCCATCATTTGGGGACCTCTCCCTTTGCCCCCACACAGACCATCCACAGTAGCCAAACAGGTATCTTCTTCATCCTGAATGTTCCTTGCACTTTCCTTCTCTGAAACTGAACATCTAGAATAAACAAAATCTGAATTTCTCATTCTACTCTGCCCCATCCTCACAAACCACGATCATCAAAATCTTGTTCATTTCAGCTCACCTGTCACCTCCAAGAAGCATTTCCTTAATCAATTACCTCAGACAGAAGTGATCTTTTAAAAAAATTTTTTTAAATGTTTATTCATTTTTGAAAGAGAGAGAGACAGAGCACGAGTTGGGAGGGGCAGAGAGAGAGGGAGACACAGAATCTGAAGCAGGCTCCAGGCCCTGAGCTGTCAGCACAGAGCCTGATGCCGTGCTGGAACTCACTGACTGCGAGATCATGACCTGAGCTGAAGTCAGATGCTTAACTTGCTGAGCCACCCAGGCGCCCCAGAAGTGATCTTAATCTCTATGACTACTTGACTACCTCCCACGCTCCATTTTTGTTAGTGATGTAGCAGTTACTAATTTTTTCTGTATTTTTGAGGCTGGTATCTCTGTCATCCCCTCTGCTGGAGGGGAGATTTCTTGAGTGAGGAACTGAAAATTCTTCATCCTTGAAGACTCAAGAGCAGTACTTTTCAAGCTGTCTGTAGAAGATATTAGTTGTGAAGAACCAGTTTTTAAAAATATATATATATTTTTTTTTGCAATCCATAATGGAACTAGTACTTTTGTGAAATACAATGAATTAGTAGGAAAATGACCAAGCTCTCGGATGTCCTGACAATATTTATTGCTAAAAATAGTCCTAAATGCTTACTTTCAACCTCTGCTCATTTCATTGTAAATTAGTAACAAATAGTTTGGGGACCAGCATTGGTCCACAAAGCACTCTTTGAGTAGCCCTCCCCCAGCACAGTGGCTATCACAATAAAAACCTTCTGGCACAGTGCTTCTCAAACATGGTTCTCAAAAGAACCCCCTGGAGGACTTGTAAAAAATATAGATACCTGGGTCCCACTCCCTGAATCAGTAGGTCTGTGGTGGGGCCTGAGAACTTGCATTGCTAACAAGTTCCCAGGTGATGAGTTTGCTGTCATGGCCTCTGACCAACCTTTGAAAATCACTGGACTAAAAACCTGAACAAATGTCAAGAACACTGTCCCCTTGTGGTGGCCTATCCTCAAAACAGGTAAAGCCTCTAAAGCTAACTGCTCACGTCACCACTGCACCCCTCTAAAGCAATGGTTATCAGCTACCATGTTGTTGCACATTTGCCAAGGGGCTCCAGACATAAGAAATACTTCTGGCTTCTTCTGTGAGAAGCCAGAAGTGTCCATACCTTGGGGCTGTTCTGGGCCCAGGTCTTCCATGGGTAGCTGTGTAGGTGACGCTGAAGGAGAACACTGGGGCAATGTTGGAGATGTCACTACAGCCGGTGGCCTGGGTGACACAGATGACTGGGAGGATGGGGATCTTGGTGGTGATCCGGTCGTTTGTACCTGCTGCTGTGATTGGACAGGTGTTGAGCTGAGTGCTAAGTGCACAGCTGGGAGTGATGCAGGCATCGGGTCAGCTGGAGAATGTGATGGTGATGAGGCCAGCGCAGTGGCAGGTGACTGCTCAAATGAAGAGCCAGTTGGTGAAACGGGTGATTCTACAGGACTCTCACGTGTGGATTCAGGTCTCTCCACAGGCGAGAACACAAGTGGACCATGGCTGTCCTTTCCTTCCTCTTTGGGAGCCCACTGTGCGTGAAGTTGTATGGATTCCTCTTCTGTCTGGAGGCTTGACTGGCTGCCTTCAGGGCACTCATTGCCAAGGGCAAGTTCTATATTGCAGTACACTTCTACGCGGGGGAACATCACTCTCTTGGAGGGAGAATTGAGATAAGCATCATCTAGGAGAACAACAGCATGGGGTCACAGGTGGCATTTCTAACCCCTGGCATCAGCATGGTGTTTGCAAAAAGGGATTTCCCAAATTATTTTCATAAGCAGGATTAGTGCTTTTCAATGGCCTTTCTTTACTTACTCAAATTTATATTATTTGGTTGTGGATTGATTCACTTATTCAATGGGTATTTATTGAGCATCTATATATGTGCCAGGCATTATATCAGGCATTGAGGAATGAAGGGGACAAAAACAGTGTGATGGTTCCTGACTTCTTAGAGTGTGCAGTCTAGCATGGGGGCAGGCATTGACCCCCCCCCCCAAATAATCTCAAGCTGTAACCAAGACAAGTTCTAGGTAAGAGTGAAACATGATGTTAGCAGACAGGGAAGCAGGGAGGACTTAATCAGGAGGACTTCCCTGAGGGAGTGATATTTGAGCTGAGATCTGAAGGGCGAGTGAAGGTCCAGGTGGGGGTCAGGATGGACGGGGAAGAGCATTTCCAACAGGGGGAACAGCACACACAAATGCCACAAGTTCAAGGGGGCATGAGGAGCGCCTGAAAGGTTAGTGTGGTTAGAACCGGGGTGGGGGCACTGTGGGGAGAGATAGGTCTGAGGAGGCCACAGGGGCCAGACCATGCTTGTAGACAACGTTGAGGGCCCTTGGTTTCCATGGAGACCATGAAAGACTTATAGGTGGGGCAATGCTGCACTACCTCTGGCTTTGGCGAGATCACTGTGGCTGCTGAATGAAGACTCACTGAGAAGGGCCTAGGGGACCCAGGGAAACCTGTAAGGCTGCTCTGGAGAGGTGTTTAGGGCTTGCACCTGGAAGGAGATAGAAAGAAGATTCTGTTTTGGAGGTAAAATAAATAAGAACTGGCACTGGATTGATTGAGGGAAGAGAGGAGGTAGCTGGTTTGCACAGCCAGATGGACACTGGTTGCTGAGAGGGTGACCATGGAGGGGATGGGTCGGGGGAGCAGTGAGGAGGGCACAGGTTATGAGGTTGTTTGGGGACATGTGGATTTTAAGGGGCCTTAGAGATGTCCAAGGAGAGATGACAAATGGGCAGTTGGATACATGGGTTTGGATCTCAGAGAAGGGGTGAGGGTGAGGGTGTACCTTTGGGAGCCTCATCTATGGATGGTAACTGCAGCTGTGCTGGTGGCTGTGGAGGGATTGCCCAGGGAGGAAAAGCACAGTGAGAACAAGAGGGAGTAAGGACTGAGCGAGGAGAGGGGGAAGGGCGGAACCCAGGCCAAGTTTCTAAAATAGGCAAGAAAGATGTAGACTTTCTGTAGACCAAAGTAAGTTGCTGGTAAGAATCCAGTCGAGAGGTGGGGGTTCGATATATAAAAGAGAGATAGAATAATGGATGACTCAAGAGTCCTGAGATGGTGAAGGGGTCTGAGCACAGGCAGGGTGTGGGTTTTAGGCAAGAAGAGGGTTGCTTCCTTTAACTTTCGAGGAAAGAGGGAGACAGAGAAGGGTGAGTCTGTATATTCGGTAGTGCAAAGTTGAGAGAACTTCCCTCTGTTGGCTTTGGTTTTTTTCTGTGAAGTTGTTTGGATACAAATCCCTCTGCTGGGGATCAGGGAGAGGGGTAGTCTTGAGGTGGTGATTACAGAGGAGGAGAGAATGGCTTGACAAGACAAGTACTGCACGACTGTATTTTGTGTAGAAATCCACAAGCTAGTTCTAAAATTCAAATAGGATTGGAAAGGACCTGGAATATACCAAACACCTTTGAAAAAACAAACAAAAAAACAAACAAAACAAAGTTGGAGAACTAAGACTACCCGATACCAAGATTTATTATAAAGCAGCAGTGATCAAGACAGCATGACATTGACATAAAGACAGAGAAATTGATCAATGGCACAAAACAGAAGGTCTAGAACTGGACTCATGACATATATAGACAACTGACTTTACTCAAAGGTGCAAAGTCACTTCATTAGAGAAAGCGTAGTATTTTCAGTAAATAATACTGGAGGAACTGGATGTCCATATGCAAAAAAAAAAAAACAACTTTGTTTTATACCTTGAACCACATCCAAAAATTAACTCAAAATGGAATATAGACACAAATGAAAAGCCAAAAAACTATAAAACTTCTAGAAGGAAACAGAAAACATTTTTGTGATCTTGAGTAAGGCAAAGATTTCTTAGGTAAGACACCAAAAGCATGATTCATAAAGGAAGCAAATTAATAATAAGGGCCCTATCAAAATGAAAAACTCCTTTTCAGAATACTGTTAAGGAATTGGAAAGAGAAATCACAGGCTGAGAGACAATATTTGAAAGTCATATTTCTAATAAAGGGCATTTTCCTGGGACCATGACCTGAGCCGAAATCAAGAGTCAGACGCTCAACCGATTGAGCCACCCAAGTGCTCCTAATTTCTTAAACATTTAAATAATTATTAAATTATTGTCAAATGAAAAAGCAAAAACTATATACTATTCCAGGTATAGAAGAAGCCTTCTATGTTCCCATTATCTTTCCTACATACCCTATCCTGAGTTTGAGTTTTATAATTTCTATACAATTTTGTACTTTCCAAATTTATGTACTATAAAAATATACATTATTCTGTATATTTTTTAAATTTTGTATCAATTGAAATAAATCATTATCCATTCTCCTTTTTTAAAAAAAGAATATATAAAAGCTTTTAAATAAAACAATTCAATTTTCAGATGGGCAAAAGGACCCACTGAAAGAGTTTCCAATGGCCAAAGCTGGAACAATGTGAGTAGCAAAATAAATAAAGATTGAAAAATAACCCAAAGTATAAAATAAGTATCCATGAGTCCATACTGAAACAAACAAGCGATTGAAGAAGTACACAAATGGGGGAGAAGAGACAAATCTCCCAAGCAGAGAGATTTATGTAGATACCCTGCCCTCATTCCCTGCCCTCAAGGAAGTAAAGCCTAACTCTCACCCCTTAAGTGTGGGCTGTGCATAGTGACTTCTTTCCAAAGAGCACAGTATAGAAAGGGGAAAAAGAGCAACTTCACAGTGGAGAAACCCAATAAACACCACTGCAGACAAGTGCAAGGTCAACATCATGGGTGATATGCCATGGGGATAGCATGTATGTACCCTCGATATAATGTGGCGACAACGGCACTTTGCCTCTGTGGTCTTCCTCTCTGGAACCCAGAACCCCAGTCTAATCATGAGGAAAACATCAGACAAACCCCAACTAAGGAACATTCCACAAAATATCTGGCCAGTACTCAAATCTTCCAAGGTCATTAAAAACAAGAAGAGTCGGGCACTTGGGTGGCTCAGTCGGTTGAGGGTCTGACTTGGGCTCAGGTCATGATCTCACAGCTCGGTTCGTGTGTTCAAGCCCTACATCGAGCTTGCTGCTGTCAGCACAGAGCCCACTTCAGATCCTCTGTCCTTCTCTCTGCCCCTCCCCCGCTTGTGCTCTCTCAAAAATAAACATGAAAAACAAACATAAAACAAGGAGAGTCTGAGAAAGTGTCACGGATACAAGGAACCTAAAGAGACACCATGGCAGAATGTGATGTGGTCTCCTGAAGGGGATCCTGGATCAGAAAAAAGACATTAGGTTAAAAAGGAAGGAAATCTGAATATACGGCTTCAATTAATAATAACATCAATATTAGTGAAATAATTGTAAACACTCCACTATACTATGTACCAAATTTTCCATGTACCATACTATAACATCTCATGGGTGTGAGACATTATACTAGGGAATGAGGAGTATATGGAAGCTGTCCATACCATTTTCATATTTTTTCTGTGAATCTAGAACTATTCTTAAATAGTGGGAAATGACCAACAGAATCGAACACTTCGACAAAGAAGATATGTAGATGGCAAATAAGCACATGAAAAGACGCTGAACATCATTAGTCATTAAGGAAATACAAATTAAAATCACAACAAGATACCACCACACAACCAATCAAATGGCTAAAACTAAAAAGACTGACCATTTCAAGCGTTGGTGATAATTTGGAGACACTGGAACTCTTATACGCTGCTGTAGGGATGTAACATGGTCCAGCCACTTCAGAAAATAGTTTGGCAGTCTCTTAAAAAGTTAAACATACATTCTGGGTATATGTCCTTAGTCAGTATACGTCCCAAAGAATTGAAAACAGGATCTCGAAGATTATTTGCACATCCACGTTCATTGCATCATTATTCACAATAGCCAAGAGGAAGAAGCAATCCAAATTGTTCATTGATAGATAAAGATGGATAAACCTTGAGGACATTATGAGAGTGAAATACACCAGTCACAAAAAGACAAATGCTGTATGACTCCATTGACATGCGGTATCTAAAGTAGTCAGTCTCCTAGAAGTAGAAAATAGGACGGTGGCTTCTAGGGCTTTGGAGAAGGAGAAATGAGGAGTTGTTGATCAATGGTATAGAGTTTCAGTTTTGCAAGAGAAAAAAGTTCTGGAGACGGGTTGTACAATGTGAATATACTTAACACTACTGGACTGTCCGCTTACAAATGGTTAAGACAGTAAATTCTACGCTATGTGTGTTTACCCTGGTTATACGTATATAGAATTCTATGATTAAATGTACATTCACCATACCACCTTGACATTCCACTCCTAGGTATTAACCCAAGAGAAATGAAAGCATGCGTTTGTGCTAAGCCTCCATGAGTATTCGCAGCAGCTTTATTCATGAGAGCCCCAAACTGGATACGACCTAAATGTCCATGAATGGGGGAATGGATAAACGAACTGTGGTATCTTCATAAATGGAATGGAATGGAAAAAGGAATGAACCATTTATACATGCAATAACACGATGAATCTCAGAATAATTATACTGAGTGAAAGAATGCGGACCAAAAAGAGTCCATACTGTAAGTCCATACTGGAAATGTGTATAATGACAGGAAGTAGGGGGAGGAGGGAGGGGTCACCAAGGAGGTGGAGGAAAACTTCGGGCATGATGGATGATGGTTCACTCTCTTGACTGTGAGGCTGGTTTCACAAGTGTGTGTGTGCGCGTGTGTATGTGTGTGTGTGTGTGTGTGTGTGAGAGAGAGAGAGAGAGAGAGAGAGAAGTTAAATTGTGAGAGGGAGGAAGGTGCCAAAGAAGCAAGAAGGCCAAGAAGGAAGGGAGGGAGGGAGGAAGGAAGGAAGGAAGGGAAGAAGAGAAGGAGGAAAGAAGGAAAGGAGGGAGTCGGTCAGCCTGGCCAGGCACGCCTGGATGCCAGATGGATATTTTAGACAGGGCATCCTCTGAGCTCCAACCTCACTCAACGCCCACATGCACACGTCTGTGTGGGGAATGTGGATTTTCAAGCACGCCAGCAGGCAGTGCCCTTGCCTTTGGCAGAAGGCTGCTGCCGGGGGAGGCCAAGGGTGGAGAGGGAAGCTCGCCTGGCGGCAGGAATAATTAGGAGGATGTGAGTCCTTGGGAGGGCGGAAAAGGGGGATGCCAGGAGGCGGGTGGAGGCATTGAGGGCGACACTGCGGGTGTGGCTTGCTGCCAGAGCTGACCCCCTCTCCAGAAACCAGCAGGGCGGAAGGCTGGAGCGGACTCCCATTTTTCTGTTCCCAGATGGCAGGTGGGAATTAAGAGTGTGGCTCTGGGCACCAGCCACAATTTCTCAGGATGTGTCATACCTCCCGCTCGCATCTGGTGCTGAGAGGAAAATCCAGCCCCACCACACCCAAGAGGATGTAGGGGTGGAGCTGAAGGCCGCACGGACAAAGCCATGCCAACACTGGCAAATTGGAAGAGCAATCAGAAATAGCTGTAGCCGGCACGAGGCATTTTCTTCCTTATGAGTTGTGCCTGTTCCTACTTGGAGTGAGTCCAGGACCTCTGGGAAAACCCGCCATGCTCCACACACAGCCCTAATTCTTTAGCGGATGCCCGAAATGCTACCATTTGAGTCTTGTCCTTGGCTTTGAGACTGCCGTTTACACCATCATGTAAATGATGGGGCCGGGGGAGGGGGCGATGGCTCTGGGTTCCTCCCAGAGGCTGGCAGAGGGGCTACTGAGAAGTGGGGGAAACCAGAGATGCTTAGCAAGGCACTTCATAACTCTCCCCAGGGCTTTCCCTGAGAGGAAGAGAAGGAAATTCTAGGGGAGAGACAGGCAGCCAGGCTGCAACCTGAGGTGTAGACGGGTCTCCTGAGGCAGGGACTGGTATCTGCTCTAGAATCCCGGCCCCAGATCAGGGGATCCCCCAACCCCAAGTCCCCTAGTACACGCCATCACAGAGGAAAGAGTGAAGGGGCTCCCCAGCTGGTGGTGGGAAGGACCCCAGGCCCTCGCCAGCCCCTCCTATTCCTGAGGCTCTGTAGGTGAGACCCATCTCCACCCCTTGGGTGGTCCTCCTTTTGGACACTTGGGAATCAGTCCTCACATCTGTCACCCATGTAAATGTGGAGCGGGGAAGTTGTCAGAGAAGAGTCAGGGCTAGGGGGAGCCTGTCCTGCAGAGAGCTGAGAAGAGGTGTCTCCAAGGTCAGAGGGTCAGTGGGCTGGATTGACTGTGTCTAGGAATAAAATTCTGATCAGCCTCCTTCTACAGATGAGGAAGCTGAGGTGCTGGGAGATGAATTACCTGCTCAAGATCACACAGTTAGTACGGGTCAGGAATCAGGATTTAAGCCTCTTTACAGATTAGGAATCAGGACAGAGAAGGCAAGTGATTTCCCTGAGTTCACACAGCTGGTGGGGAGGGGGGGAGTGAGAATCCTGGCCCAGGCCTTGCCTCCAGAACCCATGTTACCTCCATCCTTCTCTCTTGCTTCTCTTACCCCTTGAGGGAAGAATGGACCCAGGAGAAAGGAAAAAGTCAGGACAAGGGGAACTTGGGCAAGCAGGAAGCAACTTTGAAGGAAAAAAAGTCAATACATCCTACGGGGGGGGGGGGGGGGGGGGAAACCCACGCTCGATCCCTTAATCTCGCTCCTAAAATATATATATATTTTAAGTATATACACAAGAAGCTCACCGCAGCATTCCCTATAATAGTGAACATTTGGAAACTCAAAAGAATGATCAAAATTTGCTGCACAACTGCGATGAAATATCACACAATTGCCAAAAAAGACAATCGCAAGGGTCATATGACAACGCGGGGGGAAAAACACTTCCTTTGATCCAGGAATCCTTTTTTTCTGGAAATATGTCCTATGGGCACAATTCTAAGTATGAAAAAAGCCTTGTTTCTTTCCTTTTATCAAAGATGTTTGCCATGGTCTTCATGGAGTTAGCGTATGTAATACACGCCATTGGAATCTTCCACACAAGAATGCACGGAGGAGGTGCAAGTATAGGAATCACACTTGCTAAACCAACACAGGGCACAGGCTCTTCCCTCTCATTTGTTGATCAATATGTCACTTGGGAGTCTTACACAAATATAAACTAGTCATTTCTAGTTCTACATTAACAATACGATTGTCTTGGAAAGAATATAAAATGAAACGACACGAAAATGGAATCCCTCCAGGAAGATGCGAGCTATGTGTTTTCCTAAACATGGTTCTTAAATCCAGAAACATACCTGTACAAAAGCTTATCCACTGACCCCGCAGTTACCCTAAAAAGCACTTTTCCACGAAGATCCCAATTTCTGGCCCGGACAATGCAAGCTGCCGGATCCCCGCACCCATTTCGGGAACTCCTGGGAAAGGGCATCTCTAGTTCACAAAGTTGGGGGGAAGCCTCCTCGACTGAGCCCTTCTACTTCCTGTCTTTGCCCCGCCCTTCCTGTCTTTGCCCCACCCCCAACCCACCTCTTCCTTGGGGCCCCATTTGCTACTTACTCAACCTCCTCAAGTAGGAAACGGCATCTTCGTACCCTCGGTAGTAGTAGTTGTGCAGGATCTGCAAGGAGGGAAAGCGGGAGAAAAAACTAAGGCTGCAGCAATGGAGACAGACGACGTCCCTTCACCCAAAGAAGCTACTTTCATTGCCCTTGAGCTTTATTTGATGAGCTTTTCAAAATGTGCCCATCCAGCATCCCATCCCTCACTATCTGCTAAGAAGTGGGGAGCAGTTCCTGATCATGTGTCCATAGTGACGGTGCGTTAGTTTGTGAAACCATTTACAGCTTCCCCTGGGCAGGGGAGGGTGAGATGTTTCTAATAGAACCAGAGAAGGTGCATTTGGGCCATATGAAGAACAGAGTTTGGAGACTGGGTTCAAATTCCAGTGCTGCCACTTCTTGGCTGTGTAGATACAACCTCTCACAGCCTCAGTTTCTTTACCTTTAAAATGGGAATAATAATAATAATAATAATAATAATAATAATATCTACTGCAAAGGATGCTGGAGGATTACATGACATTGTTCACAAAGCCTTTTCATAAAGAGCCGGATAGTAAATATTTTGGGCTTGGAAACCACAGATAGTCTCTGTCTCTTCTTGTTGTTCTTTATGTTCTAGTTCTCGTTCTTCTTGTTCTTCTCCTTCTCCTCCCTCCTCCTCTTCCGCTTCCCCCTCTCCCTCCTCTTCCTCCTTCCCCTCCTCCTCCTTCTTCTTTTTCTTTCCTCCTCTTTCTCCTCCTTCTTCTTCTTCTTCTTCTTCTTCTTCTTCTTCTTCTTCTTCTCCTTCTTCTTCTTCTCCTTCTTCCCCCTCTCCCCCTCCTCCTTTTTCTGCTTCTTCTGTTTCTTCCTCCTTCTCCTCCTCTCCCTCTCCTCTTCTTGTTTTCCTTCCTGTTCTTCTTCCTCTTCTTCCTCTTCTCCTCTTTCTCCTTCCTCTTACTCTTTTCCTTCTCTTTCTTCTCCTTTACAATGCTCTAAAAATGGAAAGCCTATTCTGAGCTCACAGGCCAGAATAAAACCCACGCCACCTTGAGAATGGAAGTACTGATTGTAAGCAGAAACATGAGTTCCAGAGGCTCTGATGAATACAATGCATTTGTTCCATCTTTCTTGAACTGCCTACGTGTGGATTGCTTTTATGAAACTAAGTAGACATAATCTTTATGGATAAACTAGTATAAGGCAGATGCTAGAATTCCTAATGCAACAGTTGGAGGACAAAGAATCAATCGGATTAATAAAATATCTTGTGTATCCATAGCCTGGCTAAGCATAATAGGGTTTTGAGTGTGAGTTTTGTAAATAATAATTAGACTGTAAGTCACAAAACTGGCTTAGAGGAGTTATCATTCAAACAACAATTACTGAGAACCTTCTATCAGCAATGCCCTTTGTAGACACGGTGAGTATAGTCAAAGAAATGAGTAAAGCTTGATGCCTGCTTCTAGGATCACACTTCTGTGCTGAAGAAAGACATGTATTTTGTAAGTGATAAAAAAAACAATTTTTTAAAACAAACTTTATTTTTGGGGCACCTGGTGGCTCAGTTGGTTAAGCATCCAGCTTGGCTCAGGTCATGATCTCACGGTTCATGAGTTTGAGCCCCGTATCAGGTTCTCTGCTGTCAGCATAGAGCCCACTTTGGATCCTCTGTCCCCCTCTCTCTCCACCCCTACTCCACTCGTGCTCTCTCTCTCTCTCAAAAATAAATAAACAGTAAAAAAAAATAGACTTTATTTTTTTAGAGCAGTTTTGGAAATTTAAAAATAAAAACAAAAACCAAGACGCCGGCTGGATTTGGCCCATGGGCCATCATGGCTGATGCCTACATTACATGTCAGAGGGGAAATGCTCAGGTGACATTTCTCTCAGCAGTTCTGACATATCTCATTTTACAGGGGGGAAAAAATTGAGACTGGGAGCACTTAGGGGTCTCATTCACATAGCTGGTTCGTGGCAAGGCCAGGAATCAGGTTTAGAAGGAAGTTTAAGGAGACGTAGATGGAGCTGTGTGGGCCCCATTGGCTCCCCGGCCTCACCACCAGTCCTTGCCCCCCTCTCCCAGTCCTCACCACCAGTCCCTGCCCCCCTCTCCCAGTCCTCCTCCCTTCCACGTCTGTCCTCTCACCAGCAGGTCTGGCGGGAACAAGGCATGGGTCATCCTGGCAATGTTCTCCAGGGAGAACTGGAAGGAGCAGTTGAACATGCGGAAGTCGTGGAAGATGGCGGGGCAGTCCCGGGGGCAGATGTCTTGCTGCCCGCTGAAGGTAGAGATGGTGATAGAGTCGGTCCAGAAGGAGCAGGGCTGCATGCCCGTGAAGCCCCCATCGATGTAGCGCTATGGGGGGCAGGAAGAGTGATAAATGCTCATCTGGGGTCAGAGGTCCTCTTCCCCACCCAGGGAGTACACCCAGGAAATGGGTCCCTTGGGACAAACCTTGAGACCCAGGTCCAGGTGGGTGCGTGGTGTGTCCACGGTGGCCCCCAAACTCCCAGCCCAGTGCTCTGTCCCTACACTGTGTCCCCACAGCCGTCTCAGTGGTGCTGAGGTGGGGCTCCCAGGCCTCTGTGGGGAGAAGGCCTTCCATACTCTGGATAGAGCAGGAGCAAATGCTCCTCCATACACCTCCCCCCCCCCAGGCTACCCCACCTGAACCACTCAACTGTTGAAGGGGGCCCTGGGAATGGAGCCTGTTCCCGTGGCCTTTTGAGAAGGTGAACACAAGGTGGGTCCGTGCAGGTCTCTCCAGACCGCCGTGGGTCCACACTGCCTCCCTCTTTCAGGTCAGGTATCCTCAGCACTCTCCAGGGCACCCCTGATCATGGCCTGGCCACCAGCCACCACACTTCCCTTCCCTCCTGGGGCTTCTGTTTCCTCAACTATGAACACAGGACCACAGATCCTGAAGCTCTAACTCTCTGGGGTGCCTGGGAAGTACCCAGCTGACATGTAATATGTGCTCCATCTACTAGCTGAATCCTGGGTCTTATTTTCTTTCTATATAAAATGAGAAGGGGGCATGAGTTAGACCCTCTTCCTCGGAGGGTGGGGCCTGGACCCGTAGCACTGGCATCAGCCGAAGCTGGTTAGAGGTGCAGAGTCTCTGGCTCCAGGCCTAGTGAATCAGATTTTGCATTATTTTACAAGACTTCCCTGGGTGATTCATATGCACTAGCCTAGATGACGTTAAAGGTCCCCATTGTTCCAGGCACCAATGTCACAGGATCTGTATCCTACATTCTCTGTCAAGAATGAGAAAATCCAGCAAGCCTGTGGAGTTTTGACTAGCCAGGCTCAATAATGGGTTGGTGGTCCAGAGTGAAGCCCGATATAGGGAGGGGAAGTTCATCTTAAAGCCCCAGAAATCCGTCTACACTGGGAATTCTAAGTAGAAAAACACAAGAATCTCTCCAACTCTTGGTCTTTCCACTGAATCCTGAGACCACCCCCAACCCTCCCAGATGGGGGCCATAGGGACCCGAGGCACCCCTGGGTCCTGGCTCACCCCCTCCCACGCCAAAGCACTCACCACGCCCCGGTAAGTTGGAGGAATGAGGCCGCAGTACACGGGGACAAAGCAGCTGCAGTAGAGTGCCTGTGGGGAGAGAAGGGGCTGAGACACGCTGGCAGCCGGGTAGGGAGGGCTCACCAGCAGGCTTCTGGGTCACCACCATCCTGGCCCTTCTTAAATCCAAGGCAGACGCACTGCCCTGGGGAGCAGAGCCTCGAGTTCAATTCCTGGCCTGGCCCTAACTAGCTGGGTCCTCGTTACCCTACTAGGTAGTCAGGGCCCGATATCTCAGCTTTAAAGAGAGGGAGCCGCCTCAGTGACCTCCAGGGTCCTTTCTAGCACCATGTCTCCAAGAATCCAGTGGAACCCAACGACCATTCATGTGTGTGTGGCCAGGTCCAGGCTCTGGAATCAAAGGAGGGTGAGATGCCCACCCTTAACGAATGCCCAACGAGGGAGAGTAAGCATGTCATTTACTAATGACAGTACATGGTGAGACAGGTGCCGCGATGGAGATGAGCCAGGGCACTGTGGCCCCAAAAGAGGAGTATCCAACCCAGGGGAGTGTGGGGCAGGCTGGTGATGATGGAACGTACCCAGAAAGAGCAACTGGAGTCTTGTCAAGCAGGTGAAGTGAGCTGGGAAGGAGGGAAGGGCATCCCAGGCAGAGCACCGCAGGTGCAAAGGCACAGAGGCCTGCTTTCTGTGGTTTGCTCTGGTTGGCATGAGTAAGAGTGGAGCTGATAGAAGAGGGCTTGGAGAGAAAAGTCTTGAAGAGCTGAGTGCTAATAAACCCAGGGGACACGAAGTAGGTGGAGGAGGTGTCCACACCCACTGCCTATTCATTCCCCCACGGCCACGATCATGGCCGTGCCAGTGTGGGGCTGTGAGGATGGGTGGCAGGGCCTTGTATTCAGGAGAGGAGAAGGGGGTGGAGATATGGGACAGAGGGAGGGGCCCGGAGAAGGGGCCCCTTAACCCTTTTGTCCTGAAAATTGGGCAGACCCACAGCGCTGTCCAACAGTAATCATTCATGACTGAAATTTATATTAATGAGCATCAGACAGTGCACAGAGTGCCCCTTCCGAAGCGATGCCCCACTGGGTGATAATTCAACCTTTTTATCAAGGGCCGTTGGAAGACAGGCGACAGAATGGGGGACCGTCTCCACAAACTGGGCCCCACTCCCTGAGCCCCGCCCCCACACCCTGGGCCCCGCCCCTTGCCTCGATGAGCTCTTCCTTGGATGTGTACTCTGAAACCACGACACTCTCTCCATCTGTGAACCGAGTGAGGGACACGTGGAGCTTCCCTGTGGCGGCCTTGTAAGAGTCCTCAGGCAGGACCTTGTACAGAAACTGCCTCATCATCTGCACCATCTTGCAAGATGGGGACAAGGGTCCCAGGAAGGATTTCTTCACCTCGGCCACACCTACATTGAGGACCCTGAGGTACTCATCTGTGGAGGAAGCAGAGAGGAGCCGGCGGTCAGCAGCTCTTGGACAAGAGGGGTCGCTGATGACTATGCCACCTCACGCCGTCTCCAACAGATGGGAAACCCTAGAATTCGGAAGCAGGGCCGGTCCCCGGAGTCGGCTTGTCGTTCTGCGCACGAGGAGAACAAGGCGCGAAGAATGAAGTCACTGGCTCCAGAGAGTCCACGGCTAGTCAATGGCAGAACTAGACCCAGGCATCCTGCCTCCTTTCATATCGAGGGTAGGGGACCGCTTTCCTACCCCGCACTGTTTTCTCCTGCGTCCAGTCACCACATCTGGAAATCTACCACTGGACTACATTCTTCTGGGGTCT
Organism: Panthera leo; assembly: GCF_018350215.1. NCBI lineage: Eukaryota > Metazoa > Chordata > Mammalia > Carnivora > Felidae > Panthera > Panthera leo. The sequence continues at coordinate 34,659,059 of NC_056683.1, read as the reverse complement.
TAGGGGCTTTTTGCCCTGGGTGAGATTCCTCTTAAAACACTGATACGGTGGAAAGCCTTCACCAAGTGACACCTTGTGACACTTGCTTAGTGCCCACTAAATCTGTGAGCAGGGAAGGGGCACTGGCCTTGAGGCGAACTTTGTCTTGAAACAATTGCGTCATCTTCCCTTTATAGCCCCTGGTACAGGCGTGAGAGAGAGAAGGCCCTGAGGTGTGGAGTACAAAGGCCAGGTCTCCGGGATGGGGAGAGGAACCTTCTCCCTCCTTCTGGGAAGAACAGGTTGCATAAGGACCTACCCATGCGAGATGGGGTTTGAAGGGCAGATGTGTTGTTCAGGGGATTGCAGAGAAAGGTGTAACCTGTCTCCAGAATTCCCCTGGGGACGTTAGGCTTGTCAGCTCAAAAAGAAACTGCAATCTTGCCAGATTCTCACAGCAACACTATGAGGTAGGTATTTCCAACCTCATCTTACTGATCCGGAGACCGAGGCTTGGAGAGATAATATAACTGGCCCAAGGTCAACGCCCTGGCGAGAGCACAAAGTGGGATTTTAACCTAGATCCCAGAACCCATCCTGCTCCCACTCCACTAAGCCACAAGCTTCTAGAGCCGGGCCTGTACCTGTTACTCACCAGTTGCTGTTAATGTCTACCCTGTGCAAACCCTCTGGCAAAATCGGAAGCAGAAATAGCATTTGGGAAGTTGGGCAGTCAGGAGCTCTCCGGCCCTGGAGGTAATTAAGCAGAGGTGGGGCAAGTACCTCAGTCAGAGGACTTATCGAAGAGATTCCTGCGTGAGTGCTAAGATTCCTTCCAACGTGGAGATTCTTAGATTCTTGTGGGGGTGCCCGGCAATATATCTGGGGAGTTATCGCGGTGGATATTATTTTCCTACTTACAAACAGAGTGGCTGAGGAGGCACAGAGAGGTTAAGTGATTTGCCCAAAGTTACACACAGCAATTTAGAGACAAACCAAAGCTCGGGACTCTCTACACCTTCATGTTTTACAGTTGAGATTATTTCCCGTTAATCCTGGAGGTGGATAGGATAAAGAGATTTAGCATCGTTTTACAGATGTAGAAACTGAGGCAGAGAGAAGCTAAGTGCCTTGTCTGAGGTCGGAGAGCCAGGCAGTGTTTGCTCCCACTCTAAACCCCACCTTCTTCCCCTGGGCTTTGGACTGATCCCAGAGGCTGAGCCAGCTGGGTTGCCATGGTGACAGCCTTCTTTTCTCCCCCCACCGACGTCCAGAATCACAGCTGCATATGTGTAGTAGGGACTGACCTGAGCGACAGAGCATCGTAGCTGTCACCCTCTTACAGGGGAGGGTGCTCCTGACAGGTGGGAAGGCCCTGCAGTTTTGGTAAGGCCGGCTTTACCATGTGCCAACAACTTGTACCAACAGCATTTTCCCTCAAGGGAGGGCGATGGCCAGCTCACCAGTAGTGAAGTGACTACGCATTTGGACGCCAAGAGGCTAGGTCACAGAGTTCTCGCCCACAAGACCAGTCAGGATGGGGAGGCAAACCAGGGTGGGGGCATGCCATTTCAATGAGCAGCTTGAGTGGCCTTGCATGGGTTGGTGGCCTTTCCCACAACGCCTGTGGGCCAGGAACCCCTGGTTGAGCTTGCCCCCACACACCTGAACTCCTGGCAGGAGATGCTCACTGGGACCACTGGAAGAAAATTTGCTCCCATTGCACAAGAAACACATGTTCTTCGTGGAAAAAAATAATTTTGAAAAATGCAGAGAAGTAAAGAGATAAAAATTGAAGGGTTTGGGATCCCTCCAACCAGAGATTAACATCTAGTTTATGTCTTCCCGGATTATATATTTTATTACATGTATTCTACTTATAAGAATACATACATGGAGTCATATAATATACATTATTTTGTAATTGATTGGTTTTTTTGAACCTAATAAATCATGTCTTTCCACATCAGTAAGTACCTATTTATAACCCAATTTACACGCAGCGTGGAAAGCTATTGTAAGGTTGTACCATTATTTACTGAGGAAGTCCCCAGTAGGGGTCGGTTATTTATTTTGTTTCTTTGCTTTGTCTATGCTTTTCTATGTTTCTTTGCTTTTCAATGCTGCAGTGAAGAATCTCATGCTAATTGTGTGTGTGTGTGTGTGTGTGTGTGTGTGTGTGTGTGCGTGCGCGCGCCTATGTCTTGTTCTTAATTATTTTCTTCAGGATAAATTCCTAGAGGTGGGAATGCTAGGTCAAAGGCATGCATGTTTCATCTTGCAATGCTTATTTGAATCATGGCATTTGTGTATTATCCATTTACACCTTACTCTCAGCTCTTCATGAGTGGTGATGGGTGACAGGGACAAAGCAGTGACCGAGATAATAGAAATAGTATAGACCTCTCCAATATACTGACATCTGAAAATGGCGCTGTCTTGAAATCAGCAGTGCTCAAGCCAGAATCATGTAGCCAGGGAGGGAGGGGACAGGAGATTGTCTGATTTCTCCCACTCGGGTGCCCAGTTTAACCTTCTTTCTTGCTGCGCATTGGGACTGTATAGCAAAGGATGCCTTTATCTCTGCCTCTCCTTGTTTCCTTTTCGAGGGCTCTCTGTGTGTGTCCCTGTCGTCAACATCTCTGACCATCCCTTTCTCTGTCTCTCTTTGTCTCTCTCTCCCTTCTTTCTCCCTCTTTTCCCAGCCGAGAGAGAAGCAACTAATCTTCTGGTTAAACAAGTCTCTGCTGGTAGAGAGTCAAGTGTTTAGCATAGCAATTGCTGGATGCTGGGAGGAGGGATAAATTTAGCTTGCTTCTTTATCTCTGTACTTTCCAGCACCTTCTCCCATTTAAAGGCCTCCTTCCAAGCTGCAGTCTGCTGGGCTCCGAGACACAGTATCCCACACTGACCACAGCAAGATGGGATTTAAAAGCAGCACCACAGGAAACTCAAGGTTGGCTCTCCCACCCCAGCCCACACTTGCCACATTCATTTCTGCTTCCTCCCACCTCCTTTCGCACCTTTTATTATCTAAGTGCAGTCTGTCTCCCAAGCCAAGAAGAAGATTCTTTGGGGGAAGATCCTTATGGTCCTCGCCTCTCTAAGGCCTATCACTGCACCCCGCCTGCGGAAGGCCCTTCAGAAACCTTTGCTAGAAGCTGGAAACGCCTCAAGGACAAGGGATGGGCCATACTCACCTTTGCCCACCAAGCAAGTGCCCACGACACTTGATGGGCGTTCAATATTTATTCAGTATGTGAACAAAGAAACATAAAAACCTGACAGGGAGGAAAAGCAAGCATTGGAGATGCTCCCAGGGAAGAGCTACTTGACTTAATTACCTAGTAAAAGCCTGAAGGCAAGGTCATCCCAGAGAGATGGATAGATAACAGGGTCAACGGTATTGATAACTGTGGCCAATTGACCAAATTTTATGCATCTGTCGTGCCAAGAATTTCAATAGAAAAAGAAATACATAAGATCCTGGGACTGGGAGGTTTTGAAGGGCATTTGGAAGCTACTCCGGGTCTTAGCCACTCAGAGAGTCGTTTTACTCTTTTTAGGACCAGATCCATTTCTTGGAAAGAGGGCAGGCTGTGGAGCCAGGGAGATGTGGTTAAAATCCCAGCTTTGCCACATACTATCTGGGCCATCACTGGCAAGTCAAGTAAGTTCTTCCAGTCCCAATTTTAGAATCTATCAAATGGGAATAATACTACCTTACTGGGTTGTGATGAGGCAGATCGCTTTTTAGGTGCCTGCACAGAGTACTTGCTCTATCAGTTATGCCAGGAATTCTCCTTGTGACCACGGAGAAGTCTTCTTGATGTTTCTGGCTTTCGGCTTTCTCCTTTGAACTGGGGACAATGATCCCTGCCCCCACATCTTTATCGAGGTGGGCTCAGGCTCACTTTTGGATGCAAAGGAGCAAAGTAAAAACACCGTGGAGACGGGACAGTGTGCCTCTGTTTCAGGGTGCAGTAAGGTGCTAGGTCAGCTGTAATGTAGTGCTGTTGCTATCCACACTCTCTCCCTCTCTTGCCAACTTGGGGGGCTCTACAGATTTAGGAGGGAAAAGGGGCAGGGCTTAGAAGTATCACTGAGGAGGAAGGAATAAGATATATGTTTATCTTATGTATTTGCTTAAATCTAATGCCTCTCCCCCCTCCCCTCCCCCATCTCTTTGTGAGACCAAGGATGGTCTCAATCTGGCTTATCCTTTCGTCCCTAGCGCCCGATATGGTGCCCGGAACACGGTAGGCACTTAATAAACATGATTGCATGCATGCATAATGAATAAATGAATGAACCTCAGGAATCGAAGGAGGGCACTGAGGTCCAGAGAGAGAAGCACCTTATCCGAGGTGCCCCGAGAATAAACCCGCTTCTCTTCCCCTCCTCCACACGGCCTCTTGCTAAGTGAAAAATCCTAGAAAGATGGGCACGTGGCGGCCGACAACTTAAACTGCTGGGGATCTCCTTCACAGGGTGCCCGGATGGGGTCTGCGGCGGCGCGGGGTAGATCTGCGGTGGAGGATGGGACTGAGCGGCCCCAGTCTCCCGCGGACTGGTAGCCTAGCAACCTCCGGCTCAGCCAATCACCGCCAGGCGCCCCCCATCTCCTCCCCCCCCCACCCCCCCCCACCCCCCGCCGCCGGCCGTGCTTCCCAGCAGCGGGCGCGGTAAGCAGGGGGGAAGCGGGCGGCGCAGCAGCCCCAGGGGAGGCGGCGGCGAGCAGAGCTGCGTTCCCAGGAAAGCCCTGCAATTCTCGGAGTCCCTGCATGGAGCACCTGGGAGTGTGCAGCTCCTACCTGGTCCCTAATTGTAGGCTGAATTATAGGCTGCCTATCCCTGTGGGTGTATCCTGACTGCCCGACTGCACTATAATAATAAAAATTCTTATTATCTTAACAACAGTCATTTACCCATTCGCGCTTGCGATCTCAGTGTTTCTTCACAGTGACAGCGTGCCCCTGAGGGGTAGTGACCCTGGTTTTATTCACCTTTTTATTTCCATACCCCACACGGCAGGGGCATTGATTGAAAAACGATTTGGCTTGAAGCCGCAGCGTGGCCACTGGAAGATCCAGAGAGACCTTCTGGGGCAGCGATTTTTCAGTCGGGGAGCCTTTATTCAAAAGACACCTCGAGCGGAAATCCGATATATACAACAGCTAGAAACAGGGCTGTTCTAGGTTGAAGCCAAGTGGGGTCTCAGACCCTGCCCAATCGCCCCATCCCGCCCTAGGAAGGAGGCTGCTGAAAGCAGCCGAAGATTCTAGGAGCCTAGGTCAAAACACGAAACCAGACGAAATCCTCTTATTTTCCGAATTAGAAATCGAGCCCAGGATAAAGATGACACTCAATAAATCCAGCTGGATGGCTGGATGGTTGGATGGTTGGATGGACAGAGAAATGAATAAAGATGGTTATCCCATAGGCCACAGTCTATGTTAACAGAAACTGGAACTAGAATGTGTGAGAAAATTCACATTTTTCTACTCTGTTCTGAATGCATTACAGGCTTTTGCCAAAGGCAAAACCACTCTGACCTAGTAAGCACTTAAAAAAACAAAACCTCAAAGCCAATACTCTTCTACGGATAATAACAATCTTTCACACAGACCTTTTTCTAGCCCGAAGAGTTTACTAAATTGGCTTTAAAAGTTCATATCAGCTTATATCAGGTTGCCATGGAAACAGCAGTGCCTTCCTGCGGTTCATACCTGGGTTCCTGTCAAGGTACCCATGGGGGTCTTTCCAGGACTGCGGCCTCACCCTGCCCCTGTGTGCCTCTTCCCAGAATCCAGGCACAATCTCCCTGACTTGTCACTGAAGGATCTACTGATCGACTGGAGATAAAACAGGCAGAGAGGGAATGTATCTAGAAAGTTCTCTGGAACCTCAGAATTTTCTCAGGGTCGTTGCCTCTGCTCTTTTCTCTCTGTTTTCTGTGGTGGACCAGAAGTCTCTTCGGGATCTTGCTCCAAGGTAGAAACCAGTATTGTCCCCTTTCCAGGCTGTGGCCTATCCCGCCCTACAGACTCTCCTCGCACTACTGAGGGGACCCTACGGTAGTGCAAGAGCTGCGAACTTGTCACCCACTAGTCTTAAAAGTTGTTTTTGTTTCGTTTTACTTTGTATTTTGTTTTGTTTTGTTTTCTGTGTGTGTTGCGGTGGGGAGGGGAGCAGGGTCAAAAGACCTCCACGTGAGTCTCTGCTAAACAGAAAAAAGGCCATCCCTGAATATCTCCTCATTCAAGAGATGTTCAAATTAGGGTGCCACTGCGGAGGAACACCTGTATCTCCCTCTCTCCAAACCACGGTAACGCAAGTTCATTTCTGCCAACTGGAGACATTCACTGCCCCCGCTGTCCAAGACTTTGGAGAGTCAGCTCTCTCCATCCATGTCATAGGAGTCTTTTCTTTTTTTTTTTTTTTGAAGCTCTCCAAATACATTTTATTTTCATTAAATGTCTAATCTATGTCATGGGAGTCTTGAAGTTCTCTTGAGACCACAGTGTTCTCGTTTATGACACTTAGCATGTTTGACACTTAGCACTTTCTGGTGCTGAGGGCTGAGCCGGGCTCTGAGGCCTCGTTGTCTCATTTAATCTTCACGACTCCTTTGAGGTAGGTACTAGGGTTATCTCTTTATACCGCAGGAAACAGAGGCTCACCAGTAACTTGCTCAAGGGCGCACAGCTGGAAAGCCGCAGAGCTAGGCCTCCAAAGCCTGTGTTCTTTCCAGCTTCGTCTCTCAGAGCCTCATACTTCCCACTGTGAGGCAAGGGGGTGGTTCTCACGAAGGCTCTTGGGATCTGCCTTTCTGGGACTTAGCTTAGGCACACTTCCTAAGGGCTCAGATGTCCCCGGGAGACAGGAAGGCTCCCTTTAGAGCAACGGATCCCAAACCACACCTTCAAATATATGTTCTTCTATCCCCACACCCAAAGCCCCTCCTCAGGGGCAGTCTGTCTCAACTCTTCTGGGTAAACACAAGTGCACAATCCTGCTTACTTCCCTTCGACACGCACTTTTTAAAAAATATAATATTTTATTTGTAAGTAATCTCTACACCCAACCTGGGGCTCAAACTCACAACCCTGAGATCAAGAGCCACACGCTCTTGGACTGAGCCAGCCAGGCGCCAAACCCCCCGCCCCCCATCTTTTTTTTTGACCATACAGACCTCACCCTTAAGTCCAGCCCCCTCCCTGAAGCCCTCCCTGCTCACCCTCACTCTTAGCTCTCTGTCTCTCCTTACTGTCCACACCGTTTATATCAGGCTGTCTTGAGTGGCTTGTCCTGTGTCTCTGGCCAGCTGCATCCCTTGAGGACAAGGCCTGTATTAAGAATATCCTTCCCCCCATACTGCCTAGCACAGTGTTGAACACTTAGTATTCAAGGTATTCAAGAATGAATAAATAAATTATTTAATGTTCCATAAGTAGGGACTATTTCTGTTTTGTTCCCCATTATGCCCTCGGCACTTAATTCAGTACCTGGCACGCTGTAGGAACTTAATAAATGTTTGCTGAAAGAACTAATAAACATGTTTTAAAAATGAATGAATGACGGGTGACCGGGTGGCTCAGCTGGTTAGGTATCCGACTTGATTTCGGCTTAGGTCATGATCTCGAGGTTCCTGAGTTGGAGCCCCCATCAGGCTCTGCGCTGACAGTGTGGACCCTGCTTGGGATTCTCTCTACCCTGCCCCCCCCCGCTTCTGCCCCTCCCCCACTCTCATTCTCTCTCTCTCTCTCTCTCTCTCTCTCTCTCTCTGTTTCTTTCAAAATAAATAAACTTTAAAAATGAATGAATGAATGAATAAATGAGTGAATGAATGAATGATGAGCTGAAGAAGGAGATCAAAGAACCTCTTTTCTACTGCACTGACAGGAATCTTTCCAGCTGTGAGAAAGCAAACCACAGGGCAATTTTCTCTGTCAAGCCTGGTCCTAATTCTTGCCCCCACATCGATGGGCACAAGGCCCTGAGCTGGGGCCAAGAAGGAGATTCTTCCTTACAGGGTGGTTTCACGAGGGCAGAGCTGGAGCAACAGGTCAACTCCTGAGTCAGATGGGAGTCAAACTGATCTGGAGGTTTTATTGTTTGTTTGCCTGTTTTCCCTGTGGAATTGGTTTAGAATTGGTTTAGAAATGGATCCACCAAATGCGAAGAGGGATCCCGGATTAGATCCTGGGGCAGAAAGAAGGACATTACTAGAAAAAACTGGCAAAATCTATAGTTATAATGATGTACCAGTGTTGATGGCTTAGTGTCGACAAGCGCATCATAGTTATGAAGACGCTCACATTAGGGGGGACTTGGGTGAAGGACATATCCCACTATCTGTACAACCTCAGCAACTTTTCTGTAAATCTAGCAATATTCCAGAATTAAAATGGAAAGAAACCAAATGTCCATTGACTGATAAATGGACAAAGATGTGGTATACATACACACACACACACACACACACACACAATAGAATACTACTTAATGATCAAAAAGAATGAAATCTTGCCATTTACAACAACACGGATGGAACTAGAATGTATTATGCAAAGGGAAATCAGTCAGAGAAAGACAAATATCATGTGATTTCACTCCTATGTGGAATTTAGGAAACAAAACAGGGGGCACCTGAGTGGCTCGGTTGGTTATGCACCTGACTTCGGTTCAGGTCATGATCTCACAGTTTGTGTGTTTGAGCCCTGTGTTGAGCTCTGTGCTGACAGTAAGACACTGGAACCTGCTTCAGATTCTGTGTCTCCCTCTCTCTTGGCTCCCCCCGCCCCCGCCCCGCTAGCGCTCTGTCTTTCTCTGTCTCCCAAAAATGAATAAAAAACATTAAAACAAAAAAGAAACAAAACAGATGAACATAGAAGAAGGGAAGGAAAAATAAGATTAAAACAGAGAAGGAGGCAAACCATAAGAGACTCTTAGATATAGAGAACAAACTGAGGATTGCTGGAGGTGGGGGTGGGGATGGGCTAAATGGGTGACGGGCATTAAGGAGAGCACTTGTTGGGATGAACACGGGGTGTTTATATGTAAGTGATGAATCACTAAATTCTACTCTGAAATCATTATTATACTGTATGTTAACTAACTTGGATTTAAATACAATTAAAAAAAAAGTTTATTATAATTGAAGTAAAAAAAAAAAAAAAAAGACACACACACATGACCATGACTGTTAGGCACACAGTGCCCGCCACTCAGCAGGGGCTCAGTTAATGCCTGCTGATGTTGGGGGGGGGAACGGATTGCAGGCTGTCACCCCCTTGAGTTGCTTTGCAAATTGTTAGATGTTTCTACGGTGTAACCAACATATTCAAAGAGTTTTACCAGATTTGCCATTCAATTCTCTTCAACTTAAGAGTCCAGGGGTACCTGGGTGGCTCAGTCGGTTAAGCGTCCGACTTCAGCTCAGGTCACGATCTCGTGGTCCGTGAGTTCAAGCCCCGCGTGGAGCTCTGGGCTCAGAGCCTGGAGCCTGCTTTGGATTCTGTGTCTCCCTCTCTCTCTGCCCCTCCCCCATTCATGCTCTGTCTCTCTCTCTGTCTCAAAAATAAATAAACGTTTAAAAAAAAAAAAAAAAAGAGTCCAGAAGACTGGGGGAAAAAGAACTTTTATCCACTCGGTTGATCAAACATGTTACTTGGAGTGAGTTAAAAGATCCTGATCTCAACATGGTAGTGCGAGTTACAACCACCATGCAGTGATGTCATTTCTAGCATTTTATAAAAAGTCCTTTTTGCACTTATCATGTCATTTGATCTCATTTTCTTAACCAATGTGCAAATGATTGCCTAGCCGCAGAGTTTGGCAGGAAAGCTGTAGAGTCGCTTGCAAAGCAACACCTAAGCTCATGATTTACGAGGACGGAGAAGGTAGAAATGAAGAGAGAGCTCAGTCTTGGTTTTGTTGTATAAACCCTGGCAAGTTGGCTAATCTCTCCAAATACCTGTTTCCTCCTTTCTAAAATGGGTAGAAATACAGTGTCTGCCTCGTGGGGTTGTGACAAGATGAGAGTAAATAATTCATGCAAGGTGTTGAGCACATTCTAAGTGCTTGATAAATAGCTGTTAATAGCATGACACTAAGACATGAATCAGGGCAGAGTACTTTTTACAGCCCGTGCTGCCATCTTGGGCAGATTAGTAACTCTGGGGATGATTTCTGATGAAGACATTTTGATTCCAAAAGCGCACCCAGCAGCCAGGATTGAACTCCCGGTTCCATCTGGGACATGTGCACATTATACGCACGCGTGCAAGTGTGACGCCCGCGGGGACACATACACGGGCACGCACGGGAAAAAATGGAGGTTCTCATTCTGGTCTTAAAGAACTTTGGGGAGACTTTCCACTGCAGCAGTACAGGAACCTTTCCAGCTTCAGGAATAACCATAACAACAGAGAGCTGGATGTAAAATAAAATTGTGAGACACAGGTGAACTCACCAGAAAGAAGGGGAAGAAAGGAAGGAACTGAAAGTCAGTGCCATGAGAAGAAAGCTGGTAATGTAGTTATCAGACCAGAAACTGGCGTCACAGAGGCGGTAGTCCTGGGCTGTGTGAGGGGCACTGAGACCCCCCCTTAAAGTCGGGACACTCCGATAACTGCTGGACCAGTGAAAGGTGTCAGTAGCTTATCTCTGCCCAGGGCTCTGGGTGAAAAGATAGTCTCTCATAAAAATTCAAAGCCCCCCAAGCCTGCCTTACATGTGGTTTACAGTTAGCATTGACACAGCCTACCAGAGTAATGACCATGAAAATTGATCCTGAGTGGGTGAGAACCCAGGGATGCCTGGCCAGGGCCTGGCAAACCAGCTCAGTTGGGTCCTGTTACTGCCCAGGCCACACAGAATTTGCCAAAAAAACCAAAAACAAACCACTAAGTCGTTGTACAGATGAGCTCACAATTAAAATATTAAAAATATTGAGGGTGCCTGGGTGGCTCAGCCAGTTGGGCGTCCGACTCTGGATTTCGGCTCAGGTCATGATCCCAGGGTTATGGGATCGAGCCCCGTGCTGGACGCTGTGCTGAGTGTGGAGCCTGCTTGAGATTCTCTCCTTCTGCCCCTCCCCTGCTCGTGCTTACTTGCGCGCGCTCTCTCTCTCTCAAAAGAAAATTAATTGGACAAAGTTGGAGTCTAGTAATCTTTGTGTGTGTGTGGTTTTGTTTTGTTTTGTTTTGTTTTGTTTTGTTTTGTTTTGTTTAAGAGAGAGAGAGGGAGAGAAAGAGACAGACAGACTCTCAAGCAGTCTCCATGCTCAGCGTGGAGCCCAAGGGGCTCGATCCCATGACCCTAGGATCATGACCTGAGCCAAAAGCTACAGTTGGATGCTCCACCAAATAAGCTACCCAGGTAGTAATCTTTGTTTCAATAAGTTTAATAAGTTCATTAGGACATTCTTCGGTGAAATGTGAAAAATGCTGCTTCACCTATGCTTTTCTATTTCAAGAGAATTTTCTTTGTACTGATTCTTCCCTTTGCTCAACATGCCTTCATCAAAGACCTGTTTTGCCAGGCACTGTGCCAGGAACACCATGACTTCCTTCTCCCTCACTGTAATGGCTAAAGGATGTGCTCGCACCCCCAAGTTAGAGATGGGAAAACCGAAGGGGGAGGCAGGTCACTGGCCGGCCAAGGACCCACAGTGATGAGTGGCAGAGCCGGAAAGCCAGCCCCAACCTCCTCCTTCGTGGGAACCGCACTCTCCACCACCCCCGGGGGTCTTGTTCCTCAACTGACCCAAGAAAGGAGTCACCAGGGCCAAGGTTCTCACAAAGTGGTCTTGTCCTCCCAGTACAGGCCCCTGAGGGCCAGTGGGCCCACCGTCTGGAACACACCTGGCCACCTGCCAATGACAATAACTTCAGCCTTGGCTCCAGGGCCTCAGGAGGCCTTTGGTCACTGGAATGGCAGGTGGGAGGGAGACCAGGACACCTGTAGTGGACTCCATCTCCGTGGAAGGGTCCTGCCGTGCCATGTATGTGGGGCAGGGTCCCTCTGGTGCTCCCATGTGCCCTGCAGGGGCCTTTGGAAGCCCACTTCCTGTGCAGAAGGACAGCGGGCCTTCCTTTCTGAGAATCAAGCACATTTGCTCCTCAGGGCTCTCAGCCCGGAACACTCTTTTCTCTGAGCTCCCGTGGCTCCTCCTCCCTTCCTTCCACCTCAGAGAGGCCTCCCCCGACCAGCGCACCTGAAACCTCACCCTTTAATCCTCCCTTTAATCGTTTGCCACACCCTTCTCCTGCTTTATTTTCTCCTTGGAGCATGCACGCTGATGTTTTTCTTTTTTTTTTTTTTTTTTTTAATTTTTTTTTTTTTTCAACGTTTATTTTATTTTTGGGACAGAGAGAGACAGAGCATGAACGGGGGAGGGACAGAGAGAGAGGGAGACACAGAATCGGAAACAGGCTCCAGGCTCCGAGCCATCAGCCCAGAGCCCGACGCGGGGCTCGAACTCACGGACCGTGAGATCGTGACCTGGCTGAAGTCGGATGCTTAACCGACTGCGCCACCCAGGCGCCCCACGCTGATGTTTTTCTATGTGTTTGGTTATTCATGGCTTCTTCCATCAGGACGAGGTCAGCTGCACGAGGGCAGGCGGCTGTTTTGTTCACTGCTGGAACCTGGAATGAATCAATGACTGGTCTATTTTATCACTGCAATTCAGCCAGATCCTGGTCCTCAACTTCTTAGTCTGCACACTAAGTGGATTAGACTCAAATGGTGGCTTTCAAACTTAAAAATAAATAAATAAATAAATAAATAAATCATTGGAACCTTCCTCTAAATGAAATTTTAAGAAGAATGGAACAATAGCAGGAGTATACTTCAAAAAAAATTTTTTTTAAACGTTCCTTTATATTTGAGAGACAGAGCCCAGTGGGGGAGGGGCAGAGAAAGAGGGGAAACACAGAATCTGAAGCAGGCTCCAGGCTCTGAGCTGTCAGCGCAGAGCCTGATGTGGGCTTGAACCCACAAACTGTGAGACCATGACCTGAGCTGAAGTCGGACACTCAACCGACTAAGCCAGCCAGGCGCCCCCGGGACTATACTTCTTGAAGCTGGGGGGAGGTCCCAGGGCTTTTGTGTGTGTCCTCTCCCTGTTCCCTGGCTCCTCCCTCCCCTCAACCTCCCCTGTTCTCATAGATCGATGGGGTTCTTCGGAACACAGTTTGGAAAACATTGGCCAAAGCAAGGTCCACCTCCAACCAGTTACTTCCTCTCCCAAAGTCTAAATACAATCATCTGTAAAATGAAAAAGTTGGACTCACTGACCTTCCTTCTATGAAATTCTAGTATTATAAGTCTAATCAGCTGCATAAATGCAGAAACTTATCTAAGAGTCAGGTAGACTCCAAGATAGAAATTGCAAAAACACGTTCAACGTCATGCCTGCCAACAGCCAGCAATCATCGGGAGTTTATCAAGCATTTCTTGTTTGACAAGCAGTTTGTGGAGCCACGGGACTCATAAAATCTCAGATTGCTCAACCAGCTAGTTGATGAAACAAGACACAGCCCTCGAAACGAAATCATTAAGACCGTCTACCATCAAGTTCTAGAACAGGTAGACAGGTTCTATGGGCAAATGAGAGATCACGGAAAGAGATCCAGTGGGGTAAAATGGGAAGGTACCTTGGAAGAAGGTGACATCTCTCCAGAGAAAACCAGAAGGCCATTTTAGGTAGAGGGTGTAATGGCTGCTGTGTTGCACCGTCCGGGCCCTGTAGCAGGACTGATGTTCTCACACCCTCAGCTGCACGGAGGGCAGCCTACTGATGGTTCGGAGCTGAGGCCCTCCCAGCCAACAGAATGGACTTGGCCCGGTGGTTATGGAGTCAGGGTCTTGGTCCCAGGCCGAGACTGAGTTTTCCCTCATTGCCATGTCTCCAGTTATGGTCGTTGTGGCAGAGACTGCTAATTGTCTCCACCATCCATTCTCCGCTTCTTCCTTGGGACTTGAACCTATGGTTTTGAGCCAGACACGTGGCTTCCCAGAATAAAGTCTACATTTCCCAGTTTCCTTTGCAGTTAGATGTGGCCACGTGACTAAGTGCAGATCCATGGGATGTAAGGTGACATGATGTGTGTCACCTCCAAGGCCTGCCCTTAAAGAGAGGAGGTGTGCCCTCCGCTTTTCCTTCCCCACCTAGCTGGAATAAAGACATCATGGGGAGCCCTACTGGACTGTAGGCAGCACAATGGAAGGAAGCTTGGTCCTAACTCTGTGGTCCCAAAGCTAACCACACTAGCTTTGGGAGGCTGGAGTGCAAAAGGTCACGTAAGTGAGCAATGCTCTTCTGTCTTGCTGAAGCCTCTGCTATCCCAACCAAAGCAACTATAGTATCAACCCCTTAGTTGGCAAAGCTCATTCATAGGAACCACTGTGATTCCCAGAGCGAGGCCGTGGAGAGGGGAAGGCAGGCCTGATTCTTTCCCATTGTACAGCCACGGAGCTAAGCTCAAGATGGCTGGTCCAAGGTCACTCACTGCTGAGTGGATTCCTGGGCCCAGGGGGAAAGGAAGGGTTTAGACCTCGGGAAAGGAGAGAGTTTAGACCTTGGGATCACACCAGCTTTGGTTTGAACCCCACCTCCCTCCTTACTGAACCCTACCATGAAAGACCAGGTGAAAACAATGTGTGTGGCAAGCTAGGCTGATGATCTGCCTCTAGGACATTTTGGTTCTCAGAATCCAGAGGGCCTGATGCCCAATCAGGTGCTCTTTCCATTGGGGATTCTGGCATCTGAGGTAAGGGCTATTCTCTGGCTGTGGGAGCAAGAAGGAAATCAGGATTCACTCTCAGGGGAAGTGATGTCTGAGGTAGGCCTTGGAGGATGGGGAGACGTTACATGGGGAGAGAAGGGACGGCATTCCTCAGAGAGGGAACAGCTGGAGCAAAGGCACAGGGATATGACTCATCCTGAGACTCCATACCATGGGACTGAAAAGAAAAGCTCCCAATCCTAGCCCTGGTCCGGAGTCCCACCCTTTTAATATTTTATTTAGTGGTTTGGGGGTTTGGAGTGGTGGGGGCTGGGGCAGAGGTTGGGGGTTGAGAAGGCAGCATGACAGTGCTTGGAAAATAATTACTTAAAAAAATTTTTTTAAGTTTGTTTATTTGTTTTGAGAGGGAGAGAGAAAGAGAGAGAGAGACTCTGAGCGGTGGGGGGGGGGGGGGGGGGGGGGTGGGCAGGGAGAGGGAGAGGGAGAGAGAATCCCAAGCAGGCTCTACACGCTGCCAGAGCAGAGCCCAATGTGGGGCTCAAACTCACAAACTGAGATCATGACCTGAGCCGAAACCAAGAATCAGATGCTTAGCCAACGGAGGCGCCCCAGGAAGATAATTACTTTTAGAGGACAAAACAAAGTCACCTGATGAGCTCATGGTCCCTCCTCTCACCCACTAGGAGATGCTGCGTAACAGCCACTGAAGCAGGTGCCTGCCCCCACAGTCTGTGTTGTGTGAGCAGATCGACCCGCCTCCGTGCCCCTGGGCTTCCTCAGACTCACAGTCTTTCTCTGCACCGAGATACATGGTCTGAGACGTTCATGTAAAAAACAAAGCCTGGTGAGGCTACATGCAACTTACAAAACAAAGCAAAGCTGGGTGGGGAGGCTCTGGATGAAACCCAGGTTGTAAATGCTGATAACTATTGAAGTTACAGGATGAGTTCTTGGCCGGGGAGCGGGGGCGGGGGGGGGTGAGTGTCCATGATATTGCCCTTTCTCCAACATGTTTGAAATTTTTTTTGTTAAAAAAGTTATTAATAAGTGTTTTTAATGTACATGTATTTTTATAGCAGCATTATTCATAATAGCCCAAAGTAAAAACACCCAAATGTATATTACCTAGTGAATACATAAATAAATAAAATGTGTTATATCCACATAATGGAATATTGGATAAGAGAAAGAATGAAACAACCACACATGTGACCATATGGACACATTTGAAACCATTCTGCTAAATGAAAGAAGCCAAATACAAAAGACCACGCATTGTGTGAGTCCATTGATAGGAAATGTCCAGAATAGACAAATCTACAGAGACAGAAAGTAGATTAGCGGTTGCCAGGCACTTGGAGGGGGGCGCGGGGTGGTGGTGGTGTAGGAATTCAGAGGTGATATTGGGTTTCCTTTGGAGATAACTAAAATGTTCTAGAATGGATGGAAATTGAATGGAAAAAGCCATTCCCCATTAATAATCGGACAGAGAATTTTCATTAGGCCAGTACTGTGATGGGCATTTTACAGGTTTCCATACGAAATGCTCCAGCCATTTCCACTGCCTCCTGGTCAGACATTCACCAAGTCTTAGGGAGGTAGTTTTCCAAAGTTCACTGGGTCTCAACCCTGGCTGCACACTGGAATCCCCTGGGGGTTGGATAGACACTGGTGCGTGCGTTCTGCCCCTGCCCCAGGAGGATGGTGATTTAATTTGCTTTAGGAAGTGAGCATTAAAAAAATTTTTGTTAACGTTTGTTTTTATTTTTGAGAAAAAGAGAGAGAGCACAAACCGGAGAGGGGGAGAGAGAGGGAGACACAGAATCCGAAGTAGGCTCCAGGCACTGAGCTGTTAGCACAGAACCCCACGCGGGGCTCAAACTCAAACCGGGAGATCAGGACCTGAGCCGAAGTTGCATGCTTAACCGACTGAGCCACCCCAGGCGCCCCATGGGCAGCGGGCATTTTAAAAGAGCCCCAGGTCATCTGAATGTGCAGTTGAGGGGAAGACTGTTTTAATGACTAGAAGAGAATATTGAAATTATGACATTAGAGTATGGCATTCTATCATTTTTTTTTTTTTTTTTTTTTTTTTTTTTTAGAATTACGTGTACATGAGATTATAACATAAACAGTATTTCTCCCTGTGCATTTCAGTCTGGGAATCTGGAGACCTTGGGTCTACAGGTCATCTCTGTGACTGCACCAAACAAAGGGGACCCACGGGAGCAGCAATCGGGCAGGCAGGTGGGTCTCTCAGAGGGCTGGTGCTCCCTTCTTCCAGAGCGGCCCTTTCCCATCTTGGACAACTCTTGCTGAGCCCAAAGCCGCTTCTCTGACACTTGCACATGGCCCCTGACCTCAGTCAACCTGCACCATTCACCACTCCCTGGAGGTATCCCCTTCCTCCCTGCCCTGCTGTGTTACTGTTGTGATGCAATTTGAGGTCCTCACGAGAAGCCCGGCTCCTGCCCAACCTATCCCCTACCTATGGAACTTCTCACCATTTTCTTTTCTTTTTTTAAAAAATTTTTTTTAACGTTTTATTTATTTTTGAGACAGAGAGAGACAGAGCATGAACAGGGGAGGGTCAGCGAGAAGGAGACACAGAACCTGAAACAGGCTCTAGGCTCTGAGCTGTCAGCACAGAGCCTGACGCGGGGCTCGAACTCACAGACCGCGAGATCATGACCCGAGCCAAAGTTGGCCGCTTAACCGACTGAGCCACCCAGGCGCCCCCACCATTTTCTTTTTTAATGTTTGTTTTTGAGAGAGCACAAGAGGAGGAGAGGCTGAGAGAGAATCCGAAGAGGGTTCTGAGCTGACAGCAGAGAGCCCGATGTGGGGCTTGAACTCACGAACCATGAGGTCATGACCTGAGCCGAAGCAGGACACTCAACAGACTGAGTCACCCAGGTGCCTCTCTCCTCCCCTTTCAGACACCACCTCAGATGCCACTTCCATGAGGCATCTCTGGAGACGTTGCCCCCTTCCTCTGCACTCCCATGCCTTTGAATTTTCTGACATTCAGCTGGAACTCTCCTGCGTTATACCTACCTGCTGGCTGCCCTTAGGTCCGAGTAGACTATAAATAAGTTCCTTAAGGGTGAAGGCAGAGTTTCATTTTATGTTATATGTCTGTGTCCTCTGTAGAGCCTAGCATAGGCTCAGCAAACACTTGTTGAATGAATGAATGAATGAATGAACATAGACCTTTACTGCATCACTAATGAAAACCAGGCACTGTGCTAAGTGGTTTTACAAACAATTTCACGTACTCCAAATCGGTCCTATCACAGAGCTTGGCACACATTTCCAGAAGATGGACCCCCTGCTGCCTCGGCTTTCCCAGGAACAAAACACACAATCTCGGGGCAGAAAGCACAGGTTGGCAACAAGAGGAGGGAATGTGACCCGGAGGAGAGAGGCCCCGCGTGCCACATGTTGAAGAATTTTCTAAAAAAGAGACAAACCTCAGGGACACCTGAGTGGCATCTAACTCTTGGTTTCAGCTCCAGTCATGATCTCACGGTGTGGGGGTTCAAGCCCTCCGCTGAGCCCCCCATCGAGCCTGGCAATGGCAGCATGGACCCAACAGCAGCTTGGGATTCTCTCTCTCTCCCTCTCTCTCTGTCCTTCCTCTGCTCGTGTTCTCTCTCCCTGTCTCAAAAATAAACTCACAAAAAAAAAAAAAAAATAATAAAGAGAGACTAACCTCTGGTTACATGGTGATACAGTGATTATTTGCACCTAAAATATGAAATCGTCTACCAACAGACTTTTGGAACTATTAAGAACGTTCGCACGTTTGCTCAAAACCAGCTCAATACGTCAAAAACAGTCAACCTTCCTTTATATCAGCAATAATCAATTAGATTAGAAAATGCCATAGGAAGAAAGAACCCGTATTTCACAGAAACAAAAACTAATAAATTCAATAAAGGCATACACAATCCTTATTGAATGGCATTAAAGGCCAGAAGAAATAGAGAGAGACTATATTTACAAATGGGAAGATATAATTTCAGTTAGAATCCCAACAGAGCTTTTCCCAAGGGGAAAAGCGGGGTCAAGAATAACAGAGGCAATATTTGAAGAAGAAATTGGAACAGGAGCAGAGGAGGAGAGGCGTTGCCGTATATAATAAGGCTACTGTGATGAAAACAGTGAGATGTAGTGCAGAAATGCACAAATTCACCAGTGGGAGAGAAGAGAGACCCCAGGGACAGACTCTTGAGAGTCCGAAGCTTGAGTAAGCCAGAGGCAGCATCTCAAACCAGTGTGAAGAGGGTTGACTGTAAATGGTGTGGAGAAATTGGTTCTCACACGGCAAAACAATGAGAAACTTTGATTTCTCCCTCAAACTAGCCACAAAATAAAAATTAAGGATTTTTTTAATGGATTAACGAAAGAGCAAAAACCTTCAGAACTTTTGAAAGGAAATGTAGAAGAAGCCATCGTAATGAAGTAAAGATATTAAAACAGAAATTATAAGAGGCAAAGTTTGAAACACTTGTGTTAAAAGTGACATTTTCTGAACGACAAAAGACATCCTAAAATAAAAAGACAAGCCACGGAGTGGAATAAAAGGGCTGTAATGTCTGTAACTGGCACATGAATTCGTGTGCTGACTGTGTAAAGAACATCGACTACAAGTTAAAGAGAACAAGATGATGGTAGGAAAAAAAAAACAGGAAAAGCTCACAAGCAGGCAGGTAAGTCACAGAAGAGGGCACACAAGTGGGCAGGAAATACACAGAGATGTTTAACATTACGACCAATCAGGATATGACAATTAAATAAGCAAAATAAAATGTGATATATTTTCACATGCATTAGATTGTCTTAAAACTTTGAGGTCTGACAATACCAGGAACTGATGACATTGTGGGAAACTCAGAACTCGCACATGCTGCTGGAGAATGATTTAGTCAAGCCTGGTAACGTTAATGGGAATGCGTGTCCTAGAGAAACATTCGATAAGGGCATCAGAGACACAAAGAAGGATGTTCACTGACGTGTTTATAACACAAACTTGACTGTTGCATCAATGGAATGGCTAAGCGAGCCATGATATAGTCTTAATGGAATATATACGGAAAGAGGTAAAGATGCTCACAGAAAGGAGTCCTCAGGTAAAGATGCTCAGGAAATGGAGTCCTCCTTCTTGTTCTGCTTCTAACTGATGATGGGATGTTGCACAAGTCCCTTGTCTCTCTTTCTTGAATGCTCTCCCCAGATATTCTCACAGCTGGCTCCCTCACCCGCTCCAGGTCCGTGCACAAATTCGACCTGCTCAGACAGACTTCCCTGACCCCAGGATCCACACAACCGGCATCTGTACTCCCTGACGTTGCTTTGTCAAGAAGAAGCATATTTCTGGGGCGCCTGTGTGGCTCAGTCGGTTACGCGTCCAACTTTGGCTCAGGTCGTGATCTCACGGTTAATGAGTTTGAACTCCGTGTCGGGCTCTCTGCTGTCAGTGCAGAGCCCCCTTCGGATCCTGTCTCCCTCTCTCTCTGCCCCTCCCACACTCGCTCTCTTTCTCTCTCTCTCTCAAAAATAAATAAACATTTAAAAACAACAACAACAACAAAAAGAAGCATAGTGGTTTAAAAGATGAGTGTGCATAATAATGAAGCAACAGAAAGACAAATAAAGAAACTGATCCCATTCACAATTGCACCAAGAAGCATAAAATACCTAGGGATAAATCTAACCAAAGATATAAAACCTCTGTATGCTGAAAACTATAGAAAGCTTATGAAGGAAATTGAAGAAGATATAAAGAAATGGAAAAACATTCCGTGCTCATGGATTGGAAGAATAAATATTGTCAAAATGTCAATACTACCCAAAGCTATCTACACATTCAATGCAATCCCAATCAAAATTGCACCAGCATTCTTCTCGAAACTAGAACAAGCAATCCTAAAATTCATATGGAACCACAAAAGGCCCCGAATAGCCAAAGTAATTTTGAAGAAGAAGACCAAAGCAAGAGGCATCACAATCCCAGACTTTAGCCTCTACTACAAAGCTGTCATCATCAAGACAGCATGGTATTGGCACAAGAACAGACACATAAACCAATGGAATGGAATAGAAACCCCAGAACTAGACCCACAAACGTATGGCCAACTAATCTTTGACAAAGCAGGAAAGAACATCCAATGGAAAAAAGACAGTCTCTTCGACAAATGGTGCTGGGAGAACTGGACAGCAACATGCAGAAGATTGAAACTAGACCACTTTCTCACACCATTCACAAAAATAAGCTAAAAATGGATAAAGGACCTGAATGTGAGACAGGAAGCCATCAAAATCCTAGAGGAGAAAGCAGGAAAAGACCTCTTTGACCTCAGCCGTAGCAATTTCTTACTTGACATATCCCCAAAGGCAAGGGAATTAAAAGCAAAAATGAACTACTGGGACCTTATGAAGATAAAAAGCTTCCGCACAGCAAAGGAAACAACCAACAAAACTAAAAGGCAACCAACGGAATGGGAAAAGATATTTGCAAATGACATATCGGACAAAGGGCTAGTATCCAAAATCTATAAAGAGCTCACCAAACTCCACACCTGAAAAACAAATAACCCAGTGAAGAAATGGGCAGAAAACGTGAATAGACACTTCTCTAAAGAAGACATCCGGATGGCCAACGGGCACATGAAAAGATGCTCAACGTCGCTCCTCATCAGGGAAATACAAATCAAAACCACACTCAGATATCACCTTACGCCAGTCAGAGTGGCCAAAATGAACAAATCAGGAGACTATAGATGCTGGAGAGGATGTGGAGAAACGGGAACCCTCTTGCACTGTTGGTGGGAATGCAAACTGGTGCAGCCACTCTGGAAAACAGTGTGGAGGTTCCTCAAAAAATTAAAAATAGACCTACCCTATGACCCAGCAATAGCACTGCTAGGAATTTACCCAAGGGATACAGGAGTACTGATGCATAGGGGCACTTGTACCCCAGTGTTTATAGCAACACTCTCAACAATAGCCAAATTTTGGAAAGAGCCTAAATGTCCATCAACTGATGAATGGATAAAGAAATTGTGGTTTATATACACAATGGAGTACTACGTGGCAATGAGCAAGAATGAAATATGGCCCTTTGTAGCAACGTGGATGGAACTGGAGAGTGTGATGCTAAGTGAAATAAGCCATACAGAGAGGGACAGATACCATATGTTTTTACTCTTATGTGGATCCTGAGAAGCTTAACAGAAACCCATGGGGGAGGGGAAGAAAAAAAAAAAAGAGGTTAGAGTGGGAGAGAGCCAAAGCATAAGAGACTGTTAAAAACTGAGAACAAACTGAGGGTTGATGGGGGGTGGGAGGGAGGGGAGGGTGGGTGATGGGTATTGAGGAGGGCACCTTTTGGGATGAGCACGGGGTGTTGTATGGAAACCAGTTTGACAATAAATTTCATATATTGAAAAAAAAAGAAAATTTCCATTTTCTTTTGGTAAATAGTCAGTAGTGGAATACCAGATCATATAGTATTTCTACTTGTCAAATCACTTTGTTTTATGCCTGAAACCAATGTAACAGTGTGTGTTAACTATACTTCAATTAAAAGAAAAAAGGAAAAAAAAAAAAAAAGATGAGTGTGCAGATGTTGGGCCAGAGTGGGTTCTAATCCCAGCTGTACGAACTACTGCTTGTATCACCTTAGGCAAGTTAGTTAAGCTTCCCGTGACTCGGTTTCCTCCTCTGTAAATGGAGATAATAATAGTTACCTCAGAGGGCTGTTGTGATGACTGAGTGGGTTGATATGCCAAAGACTTAGAACGGTGCCTGATATAAAGGAAGTGCTAGTAAATTACACGGCAGTTAACTTGAATGAAGACGACTGGAATGCCGTGAGATAATAAACCTCACAAACATGCTGCTGAATGACGAGGGTAAGTCCCACATGCACCTCACTCCTCCTTGAACTACTCTCCTGATTGAAATGAATGAGTTCTGACAAGTCCTTGAATGCCAGAGGATGGAAACACCACTTACTCTCCCAGATGGTGTATTTTAAGAAGTTGCAATAAAGATACGACGAGGGTGGGAGCAACAGAGCAGGTGAGTGGCACAGATACACAGAAAGGGACAGAATCCCAGAGGCAGGATGTCTCCAAGGGCAGGAATTCTGTGACTATCAGACAAGGGAGTGGGGGCTCTCACCCAGCCGCTTTTTGAAGGCTTGTCCTAGGGTCCATTGTGTGACTGAAACATTAACTGCGACATTCAAAGAGGTCTCTGTGCATTAAAAAAGATGTAGAAGGGCCAAGAGACACCTGAAAAGATGCTCAACTTCACTCATCCTCAGGGAAATGCAAATCAAAGCCACAATGAGATAGTACCTCCACCTGTCAGGGTGGCTAAAATCAAAAATACAAGAAACAACAAGTGTTGGTGAGGATGTTCAGAAAAAGGACCCTCAGGCACTGTTGGTGGGAATGCAAACTGGTGCAGCCGCTCTGGAAAGCAGTGTGGAGCTTCCTCAAATACTTAAAAATAGAACTACCCTATGACCCAGCAATAGCACGGCTGGGAATTTACCCAAAGAATACGGAAACACTAATTCGAAAGGATAGGTGCACCCCTATACTTATGTGATTTACAATAGCCAAATTATGGAAGCAGCCCAAGGGTTCACCTATTGATGAATGGATAATTACTCAGCCAAAACAAAGAAGGAAATCTTGCCATTTGTAACGACATGGATGGACTTTCAGGGTATAATGTTAAGTGAAAGAAGTCAGTCAGAAACAGACAAATACCATGATTTCACTTCTATGTGGACTTTGAGAAACAAAACAAACAAACGAGAAAAAGAGACAAACCAAAACACAGACTCTTAACTATAGAGAACAAACTGATGGTTACCAGAGGGGAGGAGGGTGGGGGGATTAAAGAGCACACTTACCATGACGAGCCCTGGGTAATGTAGAGAATTATTGAATTGTTGTATTGTACAGCTGAAACTAATGTGACATTCTATGTGAACTATACTGGGATGTAAAATTTTTTAAATGAGAGAAAAAAAAAAAGATCTAGAAGGATCTAAGCAGAGCCCTTAGCACTGGCTACAGGAGGGAGGCTTAAAAAAAAAAACCAAAAAACTCCATTTACTTTTGCATTGTTCGAGTTTTGTGCAGTGAGAAAGAGTTAATTGCTTGTGAAATACTAGAAAGAAAAAGTGATTTGCCCATAAGAGGTCCTCAGTAGATGGGCGTTACTATTATTCTTTACAAGGAAGACAGACAGACTTCTCAGCAAGCACAGAGGTGCCCAGGAGGGGAAGGCAGTCCCGCCAGCATGCTTTCCTCACACAATGCAGCTGGGCCTTCTATAAGGCTCACTGGCTCTACCTTCAAAGTGTATCCTGAACCCATTCATACTGTCCTCATCACCCAGCCACCTGCTGTGCTCATCCCTCGTTAGACACAACGGTGGTCTCCCTGTTGCTGCCCTTCCCCCTCTGACTCATTCTGCCCAGCAGCTGAATGAGGTTCCTTAAAAACCCCAGCCCGGTAGGGGCGCCTGGGTGGCTCAGTCTGTTGAGCGTCTGGCTGCGGCTCAGGTCATGATCTTGCAGTTTGTGGGTCCGAGCCAGCTCGGAGCCTGGAGCCTGTTTCAGATTCTGTGTCTCCCTCTCTCTGCTCCTCCCCTGCTCATTCTCTCTCTCTCTCTCTCTCTCTCTCTCTCTCTCCCCCTCAAAAATAAATAAAAACATTAAAAAAAACCCAAAACCCAGCCGGTCGCTGATGCTTACCAAGCAAGCAGTTCCTATGTGCCAGACTCTGATAAACCGGTCCCTCTAGCTCAGTTAATCCTTTAACAACACTGGGAATTCGGTACAAGACAGAATTTCCACCTTACAGAGGCGGAAACAGAGGCACAGAGCATTCAGTAGTTTGCCCCAAGTTCGTGTCATCACGGGTACACCATCTGACCCCTGCCTGCCTCTCCAGCCTTGACCCCCACCCCCTCCTCCTCACCCCTACTCCCTGGCCCCCTGGCTGCTCCTCCACCTGGAACGTTCTTTCCCCCATCTTCAAACGACCTGTGCTCTCATATCACTCGGGTCCCTGTTTGAATGCCGCCTTCTCCGAAAGAGCTCAGAAGTTCCCCCAGGGAACCCAGAACCAAGGCCTTACCCATTTCAATCCCGCAGATGACCAGGGCCGCAATCACTGCCCCCGCCGACGTCCCGGCAAAGCGATGGGTCGTTTCCAGCATCCGGGGGGCCAAGTCTCGAAGGGCATCCACAGCCCCGGCCTGGTAGAAGGAGAGAAATCCACTGCCGGAGAAGGAGATGGAATGAGGAGTGTCTGGGTCCCCCTTGAACACCTGTTCTTCCATCTCCTTGGCCCCTCAGTGCTTGCCTCTGGCTGCTGTCCTACTGGAACTCAGGGCCAAGCTTCCCTGCCGGCCCGGAGCCTAGAGTGGGGCCGTCTCTCCCGGGTCGGCTGGGACACTCACGGGC
The DNA here is from genome assembly GCF_018350215.1 of Panthera leo. Classification (NCBI taxonomy): domain Eukaryota; kingdom Metazoa; phylum Chordata; class Mammalia; order Carnivora; family Felidae; genus Panthera; species Panthera leo. Next base: position 34,633,823 of record NC_056683.1, on the reverse strand, counting down.
GGCTCAGGCAGCCACCGCCTGGGCTTGTCGGGCTCCTCCGGGAGGCAGTCCCAAAGGCTGGTACAAGGTCTCGGGCCCAGGCCGAGGGGCAGAAGGCACCCCGAATGTGCGAGCGGCGTCCTGGACCTCCGAGCGCGCCTCTGGCTTCATTGTGTGGCTAGGTTCATCTCTGGCACAGACTCCTCAGCCCTTGTCCCGTGCTGCGTTCAGCTAGCAGACCGGCAACTGCCACCAGGGCCATCCCAAAGAGGCAGGCACTGCTCAGCTCTCAGCCCAGGAGGCTTCACACACTGAGTTGCAAAACCTCCACTGATGGTTATCATAGGGTGTCTCTGACATGCTGTGGCAGCAAAGGAATTATGTGTTGGCCTCCCTCCAAGAGGATGGTGTCCCCTCCCCGACAGGGGCAGGGCCGGCAGGTTGGCTATGGTCTTTGAGGGGGACCCACTCACTCCACCCGTGCCCCCCGACAGCATCGCCCCTCCCCAGGCTCCTTCTCCAGGCTCTACGGGCCACGCAATGTGTGTTACACAATTGTTTTTATTTGTTCTTATGTAAGACCGTGTGTGTTTGTTCACGTGTTAGGACTGGCCACGGGCAAAATTGTAAAGGAAGAGAAGTCAGGCTTCAGGGCCCCACCCATCACCACCTCACCATCTCTCCCCACCTTTCCTCTCCAGCCCTACACTGACCCACTCACGCTCAGCACCCTCTCACCAAGCGCCAGACTTCCATGCTGTCTCCTAAGTGTACAGGAAAAAAGTCAACCTGAAATCTAGACATTCTAAGTGATGGGAGCTTCATACTGTATGCTCTTCTAATGATAAGTTGGAGAGGGCAAAATTTAACCCCGAGAATGAACAGCCTTGGGAGGCCAGACAGGGGGGCATTGGGGTCAGGGCCGAGAGGTGTTTGGAGCCCAGAGGGCAAAGGAAGTGGTGCGTGGGGACCAAGGTTGGCTCCAGGGAGCATCGGTCATGCCCCTTCTGCAGCTGTGTAATGTGGCCCGGAGAGGAGGGCCCTTCCTCAGCCCACAAATTTCTCTGCCTTGGATACCACAAAGCTGCAAAGTGGCAAAATCACATCTCTCCCCTCCCCCCAACCCAAGACCATACAGTGGTAGGACCAGAATTAGCATTGAGACACCAAGTCCCCCACTCAACGCTCAGCCCAGCTCCACACGCGATGTCAGTGCTTCCCCCTGTCCCAGGGAACCCCCGCCAACTCGTGGCCCCACGGATCCACACTGGAATCCACAATGAGGGCAACACCCCGGATTCAGTCAGGAGGAAGTTTTCTCTCTTGGGTGGATAGTTCCAGATATATAATTGTCTCCTCCATCTGCGAAGGGACCTTTTGATTAACTGTGTGTTGTAACAGGGACAACGTGTGCGTCTGTGAGTACAGACAGAGGGACGCGACGCTCTACCGCTGGTGGGCAGGATGGCGGGACGTGACAAGGCGGAGTCCAACCAGCTTTCGGAACACGGAGACCCTGCCTCCTTCCTGGGAAACCAGGTCAGCTCCACTGAGTATTTGCGCACCCAGCTCTGTGTCGGGGGCCCGGGGGACGGGAGTGTGTAGAAGCACCATCCTTGAACTCAGACACTCGCAGGCTTCTTGGGAATAAGGCAAAGCCAACGTGAAACAGCCAGAGAAGCACACACGGCAGTCTATCAGTCTATAATTAAGGACCAAACTGCGCAGAGCTGAGATTCCTGCCAAGGAAGTTAAGATCCGAGGGCGAGTAGGTAGCATGGGCTGGACCCACCAGAGAAGCCATGCGGCGGACCCCTGGGTTGGGGGGATTTGAAGAAACTGGAAGGAAGAGGGAAGGAATAGTGGCAAGGAACAGTACAAACTCCCCGCAGAAGGCGGAATGGGCGTGATGGAGGGCAGTTACACAGGATGAAGGGCTTTGGATCACACCGACACGAGTTGAATCCCAGTTCTGCTATTTATTTATGTTTTTAATTTTTTTTATGGTTATTTATTTTTGAGAGAGAGGGAGAGACAGAGCACGAGCAGGGGAGAGGCAGAGAGAGAGGGAGACACAGAATCCGAAGCAGGCTCCAGGCTCCGAGCTGTCAGCACAGAGCCTGACTCGGGGCTCGAACTCACGAACCGCGAGATCATGACCGGAGCCGAAGTTGGACACTCAGCCGACTGAGCCACCCAGGCGCCCCCTCCCAGGTCTGCTATTTATAGGGAGCGTGACCTGTGTGTGAGGCTCCTGGCCTCAGTTTTGCTCATCTGTGAAAGGGACGATAATACCTATGCTGTGGCTATAAAGGTTAAAGATATGGCTGTAAAATGCCTGGCACGTGGTACCTCTGCTATTATTAAAGGGTAGTAAGGGTGGAGGCTTCTGGAACAGATGGACCTGGGAGGTAAGATAATAGAAACATGGGCTCTGAAGAGGGAGGCATGATCCACTGGCGACCTTCGGGAGCTGGCAGCGGGCTCGGACAGGGCAGTGAGACCAGGACTGGAGGGTGGGGAAGGAGAACAGCACTGTATCCTCCTAGAGATGTTGGTGGCCAGGCCAGCGCCAAAACGGAAGGAAGACGAGGTAATGAAGCCAACGCTGCAGAGACTCTCATGACCAGGTGACTGGTTGGGTGAAGAGGGGTCACTGCTGATGCCTCGTTCTCAGCCTGGGGGTCGGGAGGGGTAGGGCGGCCTTTGCCTAACTGGAAGAGACTGGGACAAGGCAGGGGAAACTGAGTTCACTTGAAGACGTGTCTGAGAGGACAAGAAGATGAGGGAGCTGGAGGGGGGGTGGGGAGAGGGAAGGCTCCGGAGAGGGGGCAGAGACCCCTGCCATTGAGGCAGGACAGAAGGGTAAGCATTTGGAGGTTGGCACAGTGTTCCGTTGAAGAAAGACAATCTCGGGCCGGTAGTCTCCTTCCAGAACCATGTTGCCATCCCCAAGGAAGCAAGAAGCAAGACCACCTTGCTCTGCTAAGGCTGCGAGGCTTCGGGAAGGCTGGGGCCCGCCATCCTTTCAAGGACGGTGCCCTGCCCTGACGTGGCCTCAGGAGCCCCCACCGCCCCGGCCTGGCTGTTGGGTCGGGCTGTCATCTTCGCTGGAGGGCACTTATCTGCCGGGGATGATGGAGGCCCCGGCAGGTGCAGCACAGCCTCTCTGCAAACGGGCAACCCAGAAAGTCAGGATAGCACACGAGGAGGCCCTGTGGGCGCTGCTAACGTGTTCCCCCAGTGCTGACCCCGGCGGACTGCTTCTCGCATCTTCTCCTGCGCCTCGGAGTCAAACCACTGGGAAGGTTCATCTTGTTTCCCCTTGTTCCGGATGTTATACTGAAAGCCCCGAGAACTCCAAGTGGACGACGTCAAGAAAGGATCCCACTGCAACATTTCTGCGCCTCATTTTTCAGGTCAGTTCATAATCCTCTGAGGTGTTTTGAACGAAGTTACCACGGCCCATGTGACTCATCAGCCCCTGGGGCAATCACAGGCGGGAAGAGGAGACTGTTTACCACACACAATCCCATCAAGATGACCCCAAATGAATTTATGGAAGAACCTGCAGTTCCCATTCGTAGAAAATGTGTGAAGCCACCCAGGACACGGCTCTCGGGGAGAAAGGCAGCGGGGAGACTGAGTTAGCTTTTCACTGATGATGCCCCGCCCTCTGCTTAAATGTTGTAAAATATTTCTTTAGTGAAGAAACTTCGTTGTTTCTTGAGGCGAGAGAGTATGAAGGTCACAGCATCGCCCGTGAATGATGTTGCCAATAATGTTTAACCTGAATCTGATTAAGACTTACTTTCCAGCTTACAGTGAACACAGAGTGTGAAGGAAAAAGCTAAGGGTGCCGGGTGAAAACAACCAGACAAACTGCAACTGCGGGCAGGGCTGGTAGGTACTGTTGTTGCTCCACAACAGTCGTTCCCCGACCACTTGTTCTTTGGCCACTTCCCTATAAAGCAGCTAAAAGACCTGATACTTGATTTCCCGGTGCGCTGCGCCACCCCCCCCCCCCCCCCCCCCCCCCCCCGCCCTTGCATCTAGAAACAATCATGAAATCCAGTTCCTGTCAATGTGAAGTAAGGGGAAATCTGCTAGTGGCTTCTAGGAAGTATTTTCCTCCTTGGTGAAGGAAGAAGGTACAGAGAGAAAGCCCCTTTGGCTCCATCCTCCATTTTTCCTGTCTGAGATGCTGCCCTGTGAGAATGTGATGTTTGGAGCTATGGCAGCCATCTTGTGCCCATCAGGGGAAACATGGTGGACACATGGATTTTATTCATTATCTATCGCTGTGTCACAAATTACCTCAAAACTTAATCTCTTAAAGTAATATTTATGATTGTACATAGTTTCTGAGGATTAGGAGCCCAGAAATGGCTTATTTGAGTGGTTCTGGCCCAGGGTCTCTCATGAGGTTGTAGTTAAACCGATTCTCAGGGTTGCAGTCATTTCAAGGGTCATTGGGGTGGGAGAATCCACTTCCAAACACACTCTCATGGTTGTTGGTAGGCATCAGTTCTTTGCTGGCTATTGATAGAAAGTTTTGATGCCTTGCCACATGGATCTCTTCAGTGGGCTGCTCACAAGATCACAGTTTGCTTTCCCCAGAGTGAGAGATGCAAGAAAGTGAGAGAGAGAGAGAGAGAGAGAGAAAGAAAGAGAACAGTGTGAACCCACGTTGGGGATTGTAGTCTTTTTATAACCTAATCTCAGAAGCGATAGCATCCTTTCTATCATATTCTATTGGCCACATTGATAACCCCGGTAAAGTGTAGGAGGGATATGAATACCAAGGTGGGAACTGTTGAGGGCCAGTCTGGAGGCCAGCTACCACTGGGGATAGCAAAAGAGAAAGAAAGAAAGAGCCTGAGTCCTTGAGAAGATTGGTGACTGACTGTACCAATCCCCCAACCATTTTGTACCCTTTCTATTATGCCAGGCAACTGGGCATCTCAAATGTTTAAGCCACTGTTGATTTTATACTTGCCGTGAAAAACCTCAGGGTTAATGCCAGGGCTATTAAATATTTCCAGTAAAATGTAAACTTGACCTTGAAAGGAACAAATAAAATATGCCATGGGTTTTTAGTAAAAACAAGAAGAAGTACTTTAAGGTAGTTTGTTATTATCGATGAAATCATCTCGATGTGTGAAAACTCTGAAAAATTTAAAAATTTTCAGGAAATTTTTATAATACCTTTTAGAAACTGCTTATCAACAATGACTTTTGTTAGAAGAAGTAGAATGTTTTTCTCTCCGGTATTCCTCCTGAAAATGAAGTGGGGCTCTTGCTAATTAATCAAACAGGGCTCTAACACGGCACTTTGATGCATATGGCTTAATTTCTGGATACTTGATCGACTATAGGTGTATCCTCTGTGTGGTGCAAAGGTTCACACCTTTTCTAAAAAGTCAGCAATTTTTGGGGCGCCTGGGTGGCTCAGTCGGTTGAGCGTCCGACTTCAACTCAGGTCACGATCTTGCGGTCCGTGAGTTCGAGCCCCGCGTCGGGCTCTGGGCTGACAGCTCAGAGCCTGGAGCCTGTTTCAGATTCTGTGTCTCCCTCTCTCTGACCCTCCCCCGTTCATGCTCTGTCTCTCTCTGTCTCAAAAATAAATAAACGTTAAAAAAAAAAAAATTTAAATAAATAAATAAATAAATAAAAGGTCAGCAATTTTTAAAATTAAGGCTGAGGGAGAGGAGAAAAATGTGACACAAGGGAGTTGGGGACAGAGCTTGCTGGCATGGTGTCATGGTGTCCTTTACATGACCTTGAGATAATTCATGCAGCCTCAATCATATCTTCCCATTATGAAATAGCTCCAACATAAAGTACCAAAAATAGAAGAGGAAGTATCCAAGGACCTACCAGACATATTGAACAATCTTAACATTTCACCACATCTCAGTCAAATGCTTGTTTGGTTTTCAAGAAACGAAATATCGCAGATAGAGTTGAAACCTCCTTTTGAACCCTTCCCCTCTTTTCTAATCTTATCCCCCCGCCCCACTCTCCTGCCCATGGGAAACCAGGTCCCACATTGGACAGAACCTATCTCTTCCATGTTTTTATAGTTCTATTACACAAATATGATTTATAACCATGTATACTGTTGTTTCATAAATGTTTCTAAATTTCACGTAAGCAAACCCTTTGATTTATTCTGCGATTTGCCATTTTCTTTCGGGTTGTGACACACGGTTCTCGTCTTTTGCATTTCGCTGCTTCCGGGTAACCCATTATGGGACCGTGGGACAACATATTTATCATTCTCCTACTGACGGACATTCTGGTCATTTCCAACACTTCACTATAACAGCAATGCTGAAGTGGTCACCCTTGTGTACATCTCCCTCTGTAAGGTATGGGAATTTTTCGGGTCTCGGTATGGGTGTATCTGAATTTATGGAGGGGACTGAGTGATGATGGGAAAGCCCAATGCCATTGAAAGCAGATCTCTCTTACAGTGGTTCCCCATAACAGTGGCGATGCGCCCCAAGACCCCCCCAGTGGATCCCCCAAACCCTGAATAGTAGTGAGCCCCCTATGCATTAGGTTTTTCCTGTACGTACGTACCTATGGTAAGGTTTAACTTATAAATTAGGCACAGTAAGTAAGAGATTAGCAACAACAATAATAAAACAATTATAACAAAATCCCATAATAAAAGCTTTGTGAATGCGGTCTCTCTCTCAAAATATCTTACTATGCTGCGCTCACCCTTCTTCCTGGGCTGGTGTGAGATGACAAGATGCCTACATGAGGAGATGCCACGAGGAAAATGACACAGGCGTTGTGACACAGCGCCAGGCTGCCACTGACTTTCTGGCAATACGTCAGGAGGACGGTCACCTGCTTCTGGACCGTGGTCGACCACTAGTAACTGAAACCACAGAAAGCGAACCAGTGGTTGGGGTGGCAGGGGGACGGGGGTGGGGGGTGATGCTGCACTTACATTTCCAGAGACCAGGGCACATGCAGGCCCACCTGGGGAAGCAACGGGTTTGGTCAGGAAGCAGAGGGATAAGGGGAAGGCAGGCCCCAGAGCCTTTCCTGTGTTTTCTGCCAGAAACACAAGGCAGGTGGGAGGAAAAGCTTGGGTTGGCTAGTTTGAATGATGTCATGGGCTGTGGACTGTAGGAGTGGTCTTTAGCTGTCTGGTCCCCGGCCCTGGGTGATTAGGGCAGAGGAATATTGCCTCCTGGAGTATAGGAGCCCACGGAGGAGGTGGGTTGGAGTGTGGGCTTGCGATTGCTTGTTGGCATAGGAAAGGTGTTTCCTCGAATTGGCTAGCCCTGGGGGTTTGGGCGCGTGGGCAGTCTCTCCTCAGTCAGGGATGCCACACAGGCCAGAGCAACAAGAATATACAAAATAAGAAAATAGAGTTAATGCAGAGGGCACTTCTTCAATCGGGCTATTACTCTCTAGAATGGTTGGGCCAATTTACGTTCCCACTGAGAGTTCATAAGAGATCTAATTGCTTTGCTTCCCTTGTATTACCAGAATTTAAAAAATTGCCAATCTGAGTGATGTGAAACGCGATCTCATTGTTCACCTGACATTTTCCTGGTTCTTTGTGAGGCTGGGCATCGTTTCATCCATCCCTTGGTCAATCCAGTTTCCTCTTCTTTGAATTGCTTTTTCTTAGCCTTTTTCCTTTGGGGGTGGGGGCAGTATATGTCTTTTGTCAGTAAGGAATACATGTTGGTACGAATACTAGCTAATATTAAATGCGTCGCAAATAGCCTCTCTCAGTTTGTGACTTGTAACTTAAAAAATTTTTTTTTAAGTTTATTTATTTTGAGAGAAACAGAGACAGTGCAAGTAGGGGAAGGGCAGAGAGAGAGAGAGAGAGACAGAGAGGGAATCCCAAGCAGGTTCCTCACTGTCAGCACAGAGCCTGATGCGGGGCTCAAACTCACGACAACATGAGATCATGACCTGAGCCAAAACCAAGAGTCGGAGGCTTAACCGACTAAGCCACCCAGGCACCCCTTAATTTTTTTATGCTGTCTCTACAATACAGAAGTTTAAAATGTATCATTCTTTTTCCTTTATGATTTACGTTTTTGTGGCTTGAAGTCATAAAAATGCTTTCCCATATAAAATAGAATCTTGGTTATTTTAAATGATTTAACCATCAAGCCTAAGCTATCGGTTCAGTCTCCGTCGAAAAACTACAGTCTGGTGGGCAATTTGGCACCATCTATTTTAAAATAAATACTTGTAGAAATTTATCCTACAGACATACTCACAAGAGTCCCCAAAAATATATGCACAGGGTTGTTAAATACAGCAACATTTGTAATAGCAAAAATCTAGAAGTAACTAAATATCCATCAGTGGAAAGAAAGCTAGCTAAATGAATTATGGCACAGTCATATAATGTAATTCTCTGCAGCCACAGAAAAGAATAAGGGAGATCTGGATGTGCTCATATGGAAAGTTCTCCAAGATATATTAGTAAGTAGGGAAAATGAAAATAAAAAACCAAGGATCCAAACAGTATGCTATCATTTATGTTGAAAAGAAAAAAAAAAAAGATTCTCTGTGCACGCATGTAACATTTCAGAAATAAAACTGAGGGTGGTTACTTTGGAGGAGGGGGACCGGGGTTTGAGGGCGGCAAGGAAACCCATTTTTCATTGCCAATCTTTTGTGCTGTTTTCACTGTTATTTCCATTCCTGTAAACAAAGCAGTATCGCTGTGGATGGTCCCATTTGCTGTAAGTTGCTATTTGTTTTGGCATTTGAAATATTCCGAGGTGAAGAGGGCCTCTCGTTCCAATAGCGGAGATGAAATTGAATTATTAGAAATGGGGCAGGAGACTGGGCATCCGCAGGACAGTTTCATTACATGTGTTCTGGAGCTGGGTCGGAAGGGCAGCGCTCCCAGCAGAGAGCAAGCCTGGTGATGAGATTCAGACCGCCGCTGTCTGGGGGACAGGGGGGTTGTCTGAGAGAAGAGGGGGATGGGGCGCTGAGAGATGTGGGGGGAGGGGACACAGGAAAGACAATGGAAGGTCGGGGCAGGTCTGAGCCAGGAGGATCCACCCAGGTCCCTGCAGTCTTGGGCTGTCTGAGTCCCGAGGTCTGGGCCACCTTGAGCTGCTTGGCTGCAGGGTGAGAAGAGGCACCCTTTTCCCCAGTGGAGGAGGGGAGCCCCCAGCTCAATGCTCCTGGCAGGCAGTTCTCTGGAGAGGAAGAAAAGCCATGCTCAAAGTAGGAAAATGCTCAGCCTGCAAACGAGCATTAAAGGCACTTGAGCCTACCCTGGAGATTTAAGAAGGAAAAGGAATCAGGTCAGCAGTCATAGAACAAAGACGAAAAGTGCTGCCAGGGTTAAACCCAGCTGCTCCTTTCAGGGCAGAGCAGTGTAGCTGGTGAGGGGCCCGGGCTCTGTGGGTTCGAATCACAGCTGCAACACTGCCCCGCTGACAGGTTACTTCACATCTCTGTGCCTTAGTTTTCTTATCTATAAAATGGGAGAATAATATTTACCCGCATAGGGGGTTGCCCTGGCATATAGTAAATGCTGATGAAGCTTTAACCTCTGTTCTTCTTTCCTTATTTACCACCTTTGTAAATTCACCGTGGCTGAGGCCCTGGCTGGGACAGGGTCAGCACATGTCTGTCAGACACGTCTGTCGTGGATGAACATTAACCACGTTCACAAGCCTGATGAGTAAACTGGAAGCCAACTTGTCCATTTACACTGGCCAGCACAGCGGGTGGGTCCATCATCCTTCTCTGTGCTCCCCATGTGGGAACCTAGACTGGTGCTCAGAGGCTCCCTGGGGAGTAGAAACAGTTCTGTGCTGTTATTTGTTTCCACCTGCTTGCCTGTCAGCCCCTTAGGGGAAAGCACTTTGGTACACAGGAGGATCACAATTCATGGCTGTCAACAAAGTACTTGTTGAATGAGTAAATGGTCATAGCGCGTCCCCTGTCATAGCGACACTAGAAATGATCTACATGTTGGACAACAGGGAGTTATTATTAAATGTGGTCCAGTCACCCCACAAAACCACACAGTCCTTGAAAAGGACGATTATTGCATTTATAGAGAAAGATCGAGTTACGCTTATGATGTAGTCTTAGAAAAACAAAAGAAAACAAAATAGGCTGGACATGATGTTGATCCATCTTGGTGATATTTCGTTAACTGAAAAGGCAACGCTCAGAAGAGGGAGTATAATAAGCTACCATTTGTGTCAGAAAAGGGGCAGAGAATATAAGGTGTCACGCTCAATTATAAGCATAAAATACTTCTGAATGACACACAAGAGACTGAGAACACTGAGGGCCTGTAGGGAGGGGACAGAGAGGTGAGCAGTGGGGGACAAGTCACTGACAATTCTTCTGTATCTTCTGAATGTTGAGCCATCCGAGAATGTTTCCAATTCAAAAAATCAAATAATTTCAAATACCTGCTGGAAAGAAAGAAAGAAAGAAAGAGAAAAAAGAAAAGTTTAAGGGGTGCCTGGCTGGCTCCATCAGCAGAGCAGACGACTCTTGATCTCAGGGTTGTGAGTTCGAGCCCCACGTTGGGTGTGGAGATTACTGAGAGAGAGAGAGAGAGAGAGAGAAGTAAAATAAAACACTTGATGATACATAGCAAAGTAAAACAGATCCATAATTTTTTCCTACTATATTCCTCAATTCTAAGGTATGGGTTTTGCTCCCTACATTTTAAAGTTTCTGATATCAGAATGAATCTCATGATCAATGGACATCCTTAATAGGTTCTTGCAGTGGTTTCTTTTTTTCCCTAAAATGCTTTTAGTAAACGGATGCTAAGTCTTAACATTGATGGTATTTTAGAATCAAGGAAAAACAGTACATAAAAATGTGGCATGTGGAAAGGGATTGTAACAACCAAAACTGTTATGTGGTGAGGTGATGGGGATCTTTCTACTTTACAATGGTCCTGACTTGTATTTTTGTATCATCTTTTCAATAGTTTGTGGAGGTTTTTTAAAACATATTTTAAACCATTTTTTAGGACAATCAATGGTTTGAAAGGGAGCTGTTCCCCAGCAGCAGGGTTTAGCTAACCCGCAAAGCGGTAAATCCAGGAAAATCACCCCTTCCTCAGCTTCGTTTAGTTTAAATAATTATCAGAGCCAAGCCCTGGGCCCTCCATTTAGCTGTGGTTACAAGGAAAGACTCACTTCCCGTGAATTTTTTCCAAGATACCACCTTCCAGGAATCTTGCTTCAAAAATTGATAAACACTCACTCTGCCACCAGGGGTGTTCATTCCTGCAATCGGTTCGGAACTCAGGTTTTGGTCCGAACCATCGCCATGGTTCACAAACGTTTGTTGAGTTGAGAACGCTGATAAAACCCAGTGCCCGCTGGTCAGTCTGTCATTGCAGTGAAGCACACGTTATAACCAGAAGGTGGCCCAGGAAACCTGTTGCTCAGTGTGCTGAGTGTACCCTACAGGACGCAGTTCTGACATGTGCTCTGTGGGTAAAGGATTTCTTAATCAAATGAACAAGTGTAAGAAATACTGCAGATGAGATTGGGGATAAGAACTTGGAGATCCACAGTGCAAACCTTCATATTAAAGGCTCTGAAAAGTCCTGGGTGGCAATTTCCTTTGCTTTTCTGCTTAATAGAGATTCTTAACTTATTCCTAGCTAATCAAACCCTAAATCTGTTTACCCTCTTCAGGGCAACCATGTCCCTCAGGGCAACTAAGTCCCAGAACAAGGGGGATTAAGAAAGAGCAGGAGAACGCAGTTGTGGCCAATGAGACAGAAGAAATCTGCTGGGGGATTCTAAGAAAGCCCTCTTTGTTTTTTAAAGAGACACTAATAAAAATTATGCATCCAGGATGACATGATATTATAACAGAAAATCCTAAAGGGGCGCCTGGCTAGCTCAGTTGGTAGAGCATGTGACTCTTGATCTTGGTATTGTGAGTTCGAGCACACATTGGGTACAGAGATTACTTAAAAATAAAGTCTTTAGGTGCACCTAGGTGGTTCAGTCGGTTAGGCATCCAACTTTGGCTCAGGTCATGATCTCATGGTTCGAGCCCCATGTTGGGCTCTGTGCTGACAGCTCAGAGCCCAGAGCCTGCTTTGGATTCTGTGTCTCCCTTTCTCTCTGCCCCTCCTCTGCTTGTGCTCTCTGTCTCTCAAAAATAAAAAATAAAAAAAAAAAACACTAAAAATTTTTTCTTAAAAATAAATAAAATCTTGGGGCACCTAGGTGGCTCAAAAGCAATATACAGATTCAATACAACCCTCATCAGGAAATCCAATACAGTTTTCATAGAACAAACAGTCCTAAAATTTATATGGAACCAGAGAAGATGCCAAATAGCCAAAGTAATCTTGTGAAAGAAGAACAAAGCGGGAGGCATCATGTTCCCCGATTCAAACTATATTACAAAGCTATAGTATTCAAAACAGTATGGCACTTGCATAAAAACAGACACATAGCTCAAAGGAATAGAATAGAGAGCCCAGAAATAAATGTATACAGTCAATTTATGACAAAGGAGCCAAGAACATACAATGAGGGAAGGACAGTCCCTTCAAGATGGTGCTGGGAAAACTGGACAACCACATGCAAAAGAATGAAACTGGACCCCTATCTTACACTATACCCCAAAATTAACTCAAAATGGATTAAAGACATGAACATAAGACTTGAACCCTTGACACTGGTCTTGGTGATGGGTTTTTAGATTTGACACCAAAAGCAAATGCAACAAAAGGAAAAAATAAATATTGGGACTACTCCAAACTAAAAAACTTCCGTACAGCCAAGGAAACCATCAACAAAATGAAAAGACAACCTATGGAATGGGAAAAATATTTGCAAATCATAAATCTGCTAAGGGGTTAATATCTAAAATGTATATTTAAAAAACTCATACAACTCCATAGCAAAACAAATAATCTGATTAAAAATTGGGAAGAGGAGGGGCGCCTGGGTGGTTCAGTCAATTGGGCATCCGACTTCAGCTCAAGTCATGATCTCGCAGTTCACGAGTTCGAGCACCGCGTCAAGCTCTGTGCTGACAGCTCGGAGCCTGGAGCCTGCTTCGGATGCTGTGTCTCTCCCTCTCTGCCCCGCCCCTGCTCATGCTCTCTCTCTCTCTGTCTCTCAATAATAAATAAACGTTAAAAATTTTTTTAAAAAATGGGAAGAGGATCTGAATAGACATTTTCCAAAGAAGCGCTCAATATCGCTAGATGTCAGGGAAATACAAATCAAAACATCAGTGAGATAGCATCTCACACCTCTTAGAATGGCTATTATCAAAAAGACAAGAAACAACAGATGTTGGCCAGAGTGTGGGAAAAAGGGAACTCTGGTGTAGTGCATTTTGGAATGTAAATTAGTACAGTCACTATGGAAAACAGTATGAAGACTCCTCACAAAAATAAAAACAAAAAATACAATCCAACAATTCCAATTCTGGGTATTTGTTCAAATAAAATTAAAACAATGACTCAAAAAGGTATCTGTGCCACCAGGTTAGGAAAAAAAGGAATGAAATCTTGCCATTGCAACATGGATGGACCCTCAGAGCAGTGTGCTAAATGAAAGAAGCCAGACTGAGAAAGACAATACCATGTGATCTCACACGTGAAATCTGAACAAACAAAAACAAAAAACCCAAGGAAGCTCATAGACACAGAGAACCACTTGCTGGTTGCCGGAGGCAATGGAGGGCTGGGGTGGAGTGGACAAAATGCATGAGGGGACTCAAAGGTATAAACTTCCAGTTCTAAAATAAATAAGTCCTGGGGATGTAATATACAGCATGGTGGTTATAGTTAATACTGTATTGCATATTTGAAAGTTGCTAAGAGAATAAATCGTGAATGTTCTCATCGCAAGAAAAAGGTTTGTAACTACGTGTGGTGACAGATACTAACTAGACTTATTGTGGTGCTCATTTTACAATATATACAAATATCCTAATTATTATGTTGTATACCTGAAACTGTTATATATCAATTACACATAAATTAAAAAAAAAAAAGTCATGCATCCGATGACTGAGCAGCTCCTATGGGACCACAAACCATCCACAAGACAAAATTATAAAACGCAACTATGAAGTCACTGAAGAGTGATCAAAGCACACAGGTAATGAGGAGGAATCAACACTGGTAAGAAGGGGATAGCACTGGACAGGTTTGTTTTCTTTTCTTTCTTTCTTTTTCTTTTTTTTTTTTGTAAATTTTTACACGAGGGAATGCCCATCAGGTGCATGTGGGGTGGTCAAAACTGGAATAGAAGCCCACAGTTGTGCTGGCATGAAAAACAAGAGGACAGAGTTCTGGTGAACACATGGCTGGCAAGTGAGGAGCGAAATCCTAGAAAGGAGAAGGAGCCACAAAATGGGAGTCCCAAACTCTGTATGTAGACTGCACAACTCTCTGAAGCCCACTTGTGCAGGACAGACTTCAAGCAGCACAGTTAAGGCTAAAAAGGTCTACACTGAGATAGACGTCCATCCGCTCACATCCACCAGAGGGGAGACGGTGTTTGCAAAGTGGGAGTTCAGCCACGCCAACGGCCTACCGAAACAAACGCACGCAGAAAGCAACACCCTTTAGAAGAACCACAGGAATCGGGAGTCTACATCGTATCGTTTGCAATGTTCAGGATACAATCCAAAGTTACTTGACGTTAGAATAAACAGGAAAACGCGGTCCATATTGACAGAGAAAACTCAATGAAAGGAGACCAACCTCCAGATGACCAAGATGTTAGAATTAGCAGATGAGCATTGTAAAGCAGCGATTATAACTACGTCCAAGAACATAAAAGAAAATAAAGGAAAGGACCAGCAATAAATGAAAAACTAGAAATCTCGGCAGAGAAACAGAAACTATAGAAAGACCATAATGGAAATTCTAGAACTGAAAAATACCCCAAAGGAAAAAGACTGGAAGAAGAAATAGCCCAGTTTTTGCCTTTGGCCAGCATCAAGAGGTGATGATTCTTTTACCACTGTCATCTTCTAGTTGTGAGGATAGCTAGCGCAAGGATGGGGCCCGTGCGCCACACGAGGCAGAGCAAGAAGATGGACGGGACCTGGGTCCTTAATGATATCAGTCAGCCACTGGATTAACCAACCTGGGACCTTCCCTGATTTCTCGCATTGGGAGAAAAATAAAAAGTGCTTATACAAGCAATTTCTATTTGGGTTTTATGTTACTTAGACGAGAAAGGAAGCATTATAAGTTGTAACACCATAGTGAAGAACTTGGCTTAATTTTGCTTAACCCAAGGTTGACCAAATTTCTGTGACCACATCTTTTTTTAACTAATACCTATGGAAATGTCAAGCACACTTAGGTGAGTCCTGTGTCGGCCCTAGTTTCTACCTTCTAAATCTGTGCCATTCAATTATATCACCTGTAGGAAGTTAAAGGCCACAGGCTGTTTTGATCATACGAAAAAGGGGAATACATAACAACTGTCCAAACTGAGGATTTTGAAGCCTGCCCGGAATCTTCTTCTTCTTCTTTTTTTCAAAAAATTGTTTATGTTTTTTTATTTTTGAGAGACAGAGTGCAAGTGGGGGAGGGGCAGAGGGAGAGGGAGATGTGCGATCTGAATCAGGCTCCAGGCTCTGAGCTGTCAGCACAGAGCCTGACGGGAGCTCAAATCCACCAACCATGAGATCATGATCTGAGCCGAAGTTGGACGCTTAACCGACTGAGCCACCCAGGCATGCCTGTCTGGAATGTTCTATTAGAAAATGTCACGTTTGCAAATTACCGCAAACCCTCGTTACTGAAAATGCGGGGTGTGAACCAGCAGCAGCAACAGCATCTCATACCCCAGACTCACTGAATCGAAGATCGGCATTTATTTTTTATTATTTTTATTTTTCAGAAAGAGAGCGCAGCAGGGGAGAAAAGCAGAGGGAGAGGGAGAGAATCCTAAGCAGGCTCCATGCTCAGGCTGGAGCCTGACACAGGGCTCCATCCCACGACCCTGAGATCATGACCTGAGCTGAAATCAAGAGTCGGATGGCCTGAGCCACACAGGCGCCCCTAAGATCTGCATTTAAACACGACTTCCAGATGATTCATACACACACCGAAGTTTGAGAACTACTACAGACAACATGTTGCAGTATAGATGTTAGCTGCGTTATCATTAATGAAAACAAAACATAGTAATTAGTTAATTTCTTAATCTGCTTTCAGAGACCTTCAGATAATCATCTCATTTGGCTTTCACATCAATACTGAGTTGGAGGTTTTTTTTAAACCCCCGTTTACAGAAAAGAAAATGAGGCTCAGAGTAATAAAGTGATATTTATTATATTGAGTTTCACTAGTCCTATCCTGGGGGTAAAGGTGGCCAATTCATTATTCAGATGCTGTCAGGGTTTTTGATAATGCAGACATTTGATGTCCAACTAGACTGGGTGGTCAGTCCCTTCCACCCCTTCGGACATCCCTTCCAGTCTCTGCTACGATTGTACTCCTCTCTCAATGCCCAGGGCTGTCCTGCCCCTTAGGAGGAAAAATACGACAACCCAGTTCACAGTTCAACCTGTCTGCTTAGCCAGGCTTCAGAGAGGACTCAAGCCCCAGTGGGGGTTCTTGAGCCCAAGGCTGAATAGCCAGGGTAACAGATTCCAGGTCTAGAAAGCCAGACGGGTGCTTACACCAGCCTAGCAAGGACTTTTAAACTCCACTCCAGTTGGAATAGCCCGTTCTAATCAATTAGAGGATCAAGGCCAAGATGTTATTAAGCTGTGATTGAAAATAATTCAGGATTTGTGAGAAAAGAACAGAAGCATTTATTTCTCATGAAACTTAAGTATTGTTTACACCTCAGAGGGGTTTTTTTGTTGTTGTTTTTTTTTTTAATAATTGATGATGTTGGATTATTTGCTTGGCTATTTAATGGTTACTTTGTTTAGCTGTTTGACCAAGGGGTGCGATTTTGTTTTTTTTTTTTTTTTTAATTTTTTAATGTTTATTTATTTTTGAGAGAGAGAGAGGGACAGAGCACGAGCAGAGGAGGGGGAGAGACAGAGGGAGACACAGAATCTGAAGCGGGCTCCAGGCTCTGAGCTGTCAGCCCAAAGCACGACGTGGGGCTCAAACCCACGGACCGTGAGATCATGACCTCAGCTGAAGTCAGATGCTTAACTGACTGAGCCACCCAGGTGCCCCGCGGTTTTGTTTTTTAGAGGAAATATTTTGCCTTCTAGCTCAGTTAGCAATATTTACAACGTAAGCCCCGTATCCAGATCAGATGAACTCAGGATCAGAGCAGCATACCCTGACTGTAAAGATCCTAAGATGAAAAAAACAGTGGCGAGGGCTCAGCTTCCAAGGTGAAAATAGCCACCACACATACTAAGTTCTTTCTGAGTCAGGCAATCCATTCTCGCAACTTTAACATTAAACACATTCTCTCATGCAATCATAGAAGCATTTTGGTTCTACCAATTTGCAAAAGCAATTTGACTATTCAGAATCATAGCACCATTTTGGAAAGCAATTTGGCTATTTACCAAAAATCATAGCAGTTGTGTCTTGGGTGAGGTCCACTGCTTCCAACTCACTTCTTTGAATGAGTTATTCCATCTCTGGAAACTTATCCTCATAATCTTAAGTCAGAGGAAAAACTCTGGCCGGAAGAACTCACCACAGCGCTATGTTGAATATTCAAGCATTGGAAATTCATAACAACTGAGAGTAAGAGAATAGTTAAATGACCTACCGTGTATCCACCTAATGATGCTAAGTAGCCACATTTTATTTATTTATTATTTATTTTGATTTTTTATGCTCAATGCCCGTCACCCACTTTCCCCTCCCTCCCACCCAAGTAGCCATATTTTATTTTATTTTTTTAATTTTTTTTAACGTTTATTTATTTTTGAGACAGAGAGAGACAGAGCATGAACAGGGGAGGGGCAGAGAGAGAGGGAGACACAGAATCTGAAACAGGCTTCAGGCTCTGAGCTGTCAGCACAGAGCCCGACGCGGGGCTCGAACTCACGGACCGTGGGATCACGACCTGAGCCGAAGTTGGACGCTTAACCGACCGAGCCACCCAGGTGCCCCCAAGTAGCCATATTTTAAATGATGCTTACATTCAAAGTATATTCACAACGCCTTCAGCACACAGCACGTGTCTCCTCCACTGGGATCCTTGACATCAGCCACTGGGTTTTCAGACTCCTTTTATTTCGCACAGCCTGCAGCCCAACCCCTGCACCCAATCACTGAGTCCTATTGATTCTACCTCCTAGCTTCCCTGAGCTCTCTTTCTATTCCTTCAACCAAGGCCTGCACCCAGTGCCTCCTTAAATCTCTCAGGTGGACTCCTGCAGTCCTGTGGCTAACAGTGTTGTATCGTTTAGTTTGCTCTTGGCTGCAAGTAACAGAAAACGCAATGCAGAGTGGCTTAAATCATGAGGAAAGTCTGTTCTTTTTGTTTGGGAGAAAACCCCTTTCCAGAAAGCCCTCCAGAAGACGCTCCCTCAGGGTCCACTGGCCAGCGTTGGGTCACACATCCATGCCTCAGCTGCAGGGGAGGCTGGGAAGGCCATCATGTGCCATTTTCATCTTTTTTTTTTTTTTAATGTTTATTCATTTTTGAGAGACAGAGCGTGAGCGGGGGAGGGGCAGTGAGAGAGGCGGGGGGCGGGGAGGGGCGGGGTGGAGGGCTGCGGGCAGACACAGAATCCAAAGCAGGCTCCAGGCTCCGAGCTGTCAGCACAGAGCTCGTCGCGGGGCTCGAACCCATAAACTGCGAGATCATGACCTGAGCTGAAGTCGGACACTCAACCGACTGAGTCACCTAGGCTCCCCATTAAAAAAACTTTTTTAATCTTTATTTATTTTTGAGAGAGTGAGAGAGAGAGAAAGAGAGAGAGAGAAACAGAGCGCTGGGGGGAGGGGGGGGTGGTGGGGAGTAGGAAGACAGAGACAGACAGACAGAATCCGAAGCAGGCTCCAGGCTCTGAGCTGTCAGCACAGAGCCCGACGCAGGGCTCGAATTCACAAGCCGCGACATCATGACCTGAGCCAAATTTGGACGCTTAACCGGCTGAGCCACCCAGGCGCCCCACATGTGGCATTTTCAAACTCTACAGTGAGTTTGGAAGAAAGTAGGCTGAAGAGGTAGCTTCTATGAGGGCAGGGACTCAATAGTATCTGTCTCAAAATCCCTGCCTGGGTCTCCCACCCCTTTAACTCATTTCCAACATTGCCATCATTCATTCATTCATTCATTCATTCAGTTAATGATTCCTCCATTGATGAATCAGGTTAATTTTCAATGGCCATGGGCAGCGCGGGGCGGGGGGGGGGGTAGGGAGGGAATAGAGCACAGAGATCCATACCAGCTCTCACCTGCTTCTGCCTACAATCAACATGTATCAATTCTGCTCACATTTTATTGGCTAAAGCAGGTCGTACAGCCACACCTAACTTCAAAAGGGGATAAAAGTGAGATCATCCTCTGTGCAGGGTAAATAGCACTACCAGTTACCACATTCAGCAAATATTTATTGAGCATTGATTACATACTAGGCAAGGTGCTGGAGGTGCGTTGGGAAGAAACACAAAGTACTGCATCTGTTCCAAAAGCATTTACAGTCTAGAAAGGAAGCAAGTTCTTCCGCCATGCCCTCATGCTAACATATAAAGACTCCCACTGTACCACCTCTTACATTTTTATTGCATTAAAAACAAACAGTCAAAAAATTTGGCTGTCTGCTCGAATAGGCTGTAAAACCCTAAAGAGGTCTTCTCCCTCCCTGTAAACCTAATACCTCGAATGGCGCCTAGAGCTAGTCGAAACTTAATAAATGTTTGCTGAATGATATATGAGATAGGTTGGGCTCAGCTATAAGGAACAGGAAGCTCTGCTGACAGCAGCTTAAATAAACAGCGCTCGTGCGTTCACACAGTGACGAGTCTAACATCCAGCAGCTGCCGTGGTTGGTTTCTCTGCACCCAAGCTCTTTCCAGCCTTATGCCAGGACATGCTCGGCTTATTGGCTTTTTCTCCTTGTGACTGTGCCTCAGGGTCACAAGACCGCTGCCACTGCTCCGCGTAATGTATTCACAGTTAAGGTGAGAAAACATAGAAGTGGGGGGGGGGGGGTAGGAGGGGACTCTCCTCCGGTGACTGTCTTTTATCTCAAGGCACAAAAGCTTTCCCAGAAGCCACCCAGGAGCGGATGTCTCACAGCAAACCATGGATCACATGGCCACCCCAAGCCTCAAGGAAGGCCAAGATAAAGAGTCCCTAGATTTCCAGTCTCTGTGGTTGGATGTGGCAAAGAAGGGGCTGGGAACCGTGCGGGGAAAAACCCGAAAGGGTTCGCCACCAGTGCAAAATCTGTGCTCAACAAATGTTTATTGGTGGAAGTTCAGATTTTCATGATCTGGCTCTTTGTTGATTTTTCACCACCCAGAAAGAAACTCCATCATTGTTGTGCCAAACCAGTCTGAGTGCATCTTCTGTTCACGCCGGCCCCTAGGCCAAACGGGTTACATGAATTTTCTAATTCAGTCTTTGCAACCTCATGACAAAGTTCTGATCAATCTGTTTTACATATGAAGCAATTGTATCCCAGGGTAGTTAAACAACCCGTCCAACCTGTTCACTTACCAGCTAATAAGTGATAACACAGGGGCTTGAACTCCAGTGTCTCGAGTCTAGAGCCCGTGTTCCTACCCTAGAGCTTTAGGTCTAGAGGGCACTAGAGAGCTCATTAGAACTAAGCCCTTTATTTTCATGGTGCCAAAGCCCAGAGATGGCAGGTAACCTGCTCAAGGTCACCCAGCAAGCCCAGGGCAGAGCCGGGTCCAGGCCCCAGGAGTCCTGACCTGACTCGCAGGTTCCCTCTACCACAGTGCACTGCCTCTATTTAGAAATCTCACGGATTCACTGATCTTTAAAAAGATGAACTGCCAAACTTGGGATCCCGTTGACAATGCAGTTAAAAAAATAACTATTGGACTTAGGGTTGGGCAAATCAGAACAAGTTGTTTCCTTTTTGGAGTCAAAACCTGGTGATGAGTTGGTCCAAACTCCTTTACCCATCTCAGTGGAAAGGTATCAGTGACCCATCTGAGACTCCAGTCTGCACACTATTTTCTCAAGTCGTAAGAGAAAGTAGAAGTTCAGAGCTTCAGCTGGGACTTCCCGAGATCACTTCAGACTCCAAGCTCATGGCCCAGAAATGCCTTCCTTGGGGTGTGTAAATATGTCCTGTCTATCACACAGCCTTGGGAAGCCTCTCGATAGAGTAGAATGTATCTGATTCAAATTCTCCTTCCACCATGGACTAGCTGTGGGAACCCACCAAGTGGGGCTCGTGTACAGAAAGCCCCCGGCACAAAATGGCACGCGGTAGGTGTCGGTCCCCTTTCCTGGTCTACTTCCCCTTCTGACTCAGGGCTGAAAGTGCAGCCGGCAGGTGACCTAACCAGCAATGCCCGTGTTACCCGCACCACGCCCTGTTTCAGGAAGGTCAAGTTCCTTTTGCCGACAGGACTCACAACTGTTGGGGGAAGAGTTTGCTGGAATTGAAAAGTCATTTGGCTGTGACATTTAAGGCCCTGGAGAGTGAAGGTTATGGGCATAGGCTCTTGAATCACACAAGGGTTTGGATTTAGGCTCTGACACTTCCCAAGTCTGTGTGTTGCTGTGTAACCTCCTTGCGTCTCAGTCTCCCTCTCCATGCAATGGGGGTATATTATGATAGTGCCTACCTGGGGGGGGGGGGTTGTTGTGGGGGTGAGATGAGAGAATGTGGCCTGAGAGCCAAGGACCGTGAGTCCGCCCCACAGGGAGCATTGTGTTCACATTTGATGGAGGCCCGTAGGACCCTTCAGTCTCTTCCACAGACAGCCTTTTTCTTTTTTTTCTTTTTCTTTTTTTTTTTTTTAATGTTTATTTATTTTTGAGACAGAGAGAGACAGAGCATGGACAGGGGAGGGGCAGAGCGAGGGAGACACAGAATCTGAAGCAGGCTCCAGGCTCCGAGCTGTCAGCACAGAGCCCGACGTGGGGCTCGAACTCACGGACCGTGAGATCATGACCTGAGCCGAAGTCAGATGCTTAACCAACTGAGCCACCCAAGCGCCCCCACAGACAGCATTTTTCATCTGAGCCCTGAGTGTGGCATAGACAAAACATTTTCTCTGCCTCTTTTAGGGGTAAGGACAGTTGGGCAAGTGACTGCATGTGACATAGCAGTAGCAGAGAACCCAGGACCATGGGGCAGGAGACCTGGATTTAACTGGGTGGGGATTTTGCAGAGTGACTAGGATCTAGCAAGCTTGAGATGTGAGAGGTGTAGGCAAGAAAGAAAAAGCCGTAGTGACTAACTGGGGAGTTGAGGCTGGGAAAGGAGGGGAGGCGGGGCTTGGAGGGGACAGTGAAAAGGTAGTGAGTCAGTGACTGTGGGGCCCGTCGAGCCGAAGGCTTGAAGGAAGGAGCTAGGAAGAAATTTGAACATGGGATCTTTGGAGGGCCCAGGGCTTGACCGTGGGGCTGAGTAGCTGAGCCACTGCAGGAGAGGAAATCAGGGAACGGGGAGGCCAGGACATCAGTGGATGACAGACGAAAGCACCGAGCACGGTGGCAGGACCAGCGGAGAGAGGACAGTAAGCGGGGAGCTAAGACCCTCAGGTAATCCATTAAACTGACAGCGGTGAGTGGCGGAGCTTATAAGGACATATTTACCAGTGCAATTTAATGTTACATTTCGGGAAGTCCTCTGTTGCTTTTATAAGACCTACAGGAAGGGAGAGAGCTGTTTCTGTCACGAAAGGCAGGCCTGAGCATTGAAGGGTGGGGAAGTACCTGGGAGAGTCTTGTTTCGTCCAGGATCCAAGTTGTCAGCCTAAGAGACGGAGCTCTACGCGTGCCATCGAAAGCAGCCCTAAGCTGATGGGAAGGTGTTTTGTTTTTCAGGCGTGAGGGGTCTTCTTGCTTCTCCTGAAATACCAAGGAGGCAGCCACCATTCCAACAGAAATTTGCAATAATGCAATGATGCAATGATGCAATAATGCAGTAATGCAATAATGCAATTATAATGATAATTTAGGAGTGTCATCTATGGGAAGCCGTTGACTGAGAGGCCCTGGCGTAGGGGAGTGAAGAATTTGGGTTCTGCCCGGTGTTAATCCCAGCCCCACTCCTCACTCATCCTCAGTTCACCGGATCGGACAGCGGGGGTCATAACAGCACCTACCCCTTCCGCCTCTGAGAAGTAAATGAGCGGATATATGCAGAGAGATTAGCCTGGAGTGTGGGAGGACTAAAAGAAATGTTGGCTAGATATTCTACTCTTTCTCATCTCTGTTGGCAAATAAACAAGCAAATAAAAGCAGGCCTGGAAGGCCCCGCATCCTTCCTATTTCTCTGCATGGAAAACCAGCCAGAGATCAGAGCTGAGACATGGGTCCTTCCTCCACTCATTGAGAGCCGCTGGGAGGCAGTGTGGGCCAAGGTCAGGGAGTCCGCTGGGCGTGAGGAGCCCTGGGATTTAGTTCCTCCTCAGCCTCCGAGGCCCCAGCCGAGTGCACCCAAGGGCACGCCTGGTGTCTCTGAGCCTCAGCTTGCCCACCTGCAAAAGGGAGCGATCATCCCCCTTTGAGGAAAGATTCCACAAAGGTAAGTGGTGACTCTCTGGAGGAGTGTGTGTGGCTCACTGTGTTGAGTGCCTGCCTCCTGCGCGCTGAGCACAGAGATTCAGAATTTGGCCCATGGAATTTCCCCTGCCAAGAAGCACCCAAAAGATAGCCAGAGTCTATGGGAGAAAATGCTAGAGGGGTCAGGTTACAGGAGGAAGTGTTTTTATTGTTAAGCCTATGAGCAGAATTGGGGAGAATACAATGGTGGTACTGAGTGTAGTCAGTAATTCTCGTCCAAGAGCTCCTCCCAAAAGATATTCCTGCTCATGGAAAATGACCTGAGCTCAAGGCTGTTCACTGCAGAATGGTTTAGAGCAGCATGAGTTCAGAAGCCCCCTGAATACCCACCAAAATGAGCAGGGGTTGTATATATGGGCTATAAAGCAGGATAAGGAGGGGTGCCCGGCTGGCTCAGTCGGTGGAGCATGTGACTCTTGATCTCAGGGACGTGAGTTCAAGCCCCATGTTGGGCATGGAGCCTATGGAAAGGAAAGGAAAGGGAAAAAAAAGAAAAGAAAAAAGAAAAGAAAAGAAAAGTTCTCTGTGAACTGACATAGAAAGACTGCTGAGAATACTAAGGAAAAAAAAAAACTAGGTGCAAAGCAGTATGTAGGATGCTACCATTTTTTGTTCAAAGAAGCAGGGGAGAGTATCTATGGAATATTTTTATTTATATAGGCACAGAAGATGCTAAAAGTAGTTATAAGAAACGAGTCCCATAGTCCCATTAGTTGTCTCTAGGAAGGGTAGGAAGAGGAGTATCACTGTATATCCGTCTGCCCTTTTTGATTTTGGAGGCCCTGTAAATGCAGTATGTACAGGGGAGGGGGTGGGGCGAGGAACACTGTGTGGGCTGTGGAATCAGGGAGCCGGGCGTGAATCCTAGCTTCACCTCTTCCCAGTTGTGGGAGCTTGCATGAGTCGCTCAACCTCTTTGAGGCTCTGTTCCTGCATGAAAGGGGCATAGTAATGTGGTAACACCTCCTGGTGTAACCCACCTGGACTCGGGAGACTGAGGCTGAGTTTAAAGCACTCAGACGGAAAATGGTTGCTGTAGCTGGTTCACCAGCCAGGGCTTCCCACTCTCCAGATCAGCTTCCAGACTTCCTGGAGGGTACATGCAATGCCCCAGGCACCCAGCCCCAGGGAGTCCCTGTGCCTCCGGGCTACCAGGTCCAAGCAGAGGGTGTGTGGGGCTGGGGGGCGAGGGGAGTGTCCTGAGTCAAATGCAATACAATTCTTCCTCCCAGAGAAAAACCCTGCAGATAGGCTGCTGGGCTCTCTGGTAACAGGGATCAGCTCTACTGAGCCCCACACCCCTTCACGCTGCTCTGCAGCCCCTCACTCTGTTGAAAACAGCAATTCTCAAACATGCCAGAGTGCGTCTGAATAGTAGGTACACCTCAGATTCCTGAGTCCTCCCTAGGACCTCGCTTGCCCACGGAGGCCTCCAAGATGGAGATCCAGCCACATCTCCAGCACTCGGTCCCACACCTTTTACACTCCATGTCTCTCCCCAGATCACTCACCCCTCCTCAAGCATTTTCCACCTTCACTCTCCATGCTTCGGATTTCAAGGATCTCGTCCTCAAGGGAGGTTTCCCCACTTGTCTAAATGATGCCTGTCTGGATGGATCCAGCACAAATATCTCCTCCTCCAGGAAGGCCCTCTGATTTCCCCCTTCCTCCAGGTACTTTCAGACTCAGAATTTGCATCTAAAATAGCACCACCGTGGCTTCCTTGAATTAGAAGTATCCTCGGTAACAAAGAGAGCTATGACTCACAAGGGCCTGAACGTGGGGTGCCCTGAGCCCCAGAGACATGTTACTGTCCCCGTTCTATAAAGAAGTGAGCTTCAGGGACATGGGGGTTTGTTCAGGGTATCATAGCTGATGGGTGTTGGATTGGAATCCATCCTAGCCCCTCTGGTTGTTTCTGTGTATGTGCTGCCCCGACCCCTTTGAGACTATATACTCCCTTAGTTTCTATTCTTCTCCATCAGGGCCGAGCCAAGTCCAGCCCCTCAAGGAATACTAATTCTGAGACAGGGATGGTCATAAGAAGGAGATGCTGGGGCAGGGACTGTCCCTGAGTGATCTCTCTGGTGGTGGGGGTGGCGGTGTAGACGCCAACAAGATGGTTCTGGGTTGGTGCAGAGGGAAGGACGGGGTGCGGGGGGTGGGGCGGGGGAAGATGAACATCATCATCTGAGGAAAAAGACAGTGCAATGAAACAAGACAGGGCATATGCGGCTCCCACCTTGGGGAACTCAGGGAATGAAGGGAGTTTTCTGGAAATAGGCACAGTGCCAGAGGTGAGCAAAAACGGTCTTCCATTTTCATCTAAACGTTTCAGGAGGTTCCTATGTAAGAAAAGTACACAGACTCCTCCGCGAACAGATACACTTTACCACCAACATACACGTATTCATTGCGGGATTGTCTGGGAAACACTGGGGCCAACTCCGTGTGTATCAATAAGGAATTGGTCACATCAGTCAGATTTTCATCTGATAGGTCACTCTCCAGCCCAAAAAAGGAGGAAGAAGTTCTCATTGCTCTGATATGGAACAATCACCAAAATATATTTTAAAGAAAAAATGCGATGTGCATAATGGGGCGCCTGGGTGGCTCAGTCGGTTAAGCGTCCGACTTCGGCTCAGGTCACGATCTCGCGGTCCGTGAGTTCGAGCCCCGCGTCAGGCTCTGGGCTGATGGCTCGGAGCCTGGAGCCTGCTTCCGATTCTGTGTCTCCCTCTCTCTCTGCCCCTCCCCCGTTCATGCTCTGTCTCTCTCTGTCTCAAAAATAAATAAACGTTAAAAAAAAAAATGCGATGTGCATAATCAGGAAAAGAAATCTTTTTTAAGTTTGTTTATTTATCTTGAGAGAGAGAGAGAGAAAGAGGAGGAGGGGGGCAGAGAGAGAAGGAAAGAGAATCCCAAGCAAGCTCTGTTGCTGTCAGTGCAGAACCCTGCATGGGCCTCGATCTCACCAACCAGAAGATCACGACCTGAGCCAAAATCAAGAGTTGGGTGCTTAACCGACTGAGCCACCCAGGTGCCCCAGGGAAATAAAATTTTAAAGCATGCTGAGTGATAATTTTACACGTTATCAGTCTGGAAATTTTTCAAAACTGTTAATTCCAAGTGTTGGCGAGGAAGTGGGGCAAAGGGAATTCTTAAGCATGTTGGCAAGTGTGTGAATTGATACAACCACTCCGGAAGACAGCTTGGCATTATCTGCTGAAGTTGACAAGGTGCATTCCCTAGGATCCCGCAAATTGCCCAAGGAAGATCTGTACCCAAGTCCCCAGCAAGGTCCCCAAACATACACACCAAAAAAGAAACAATAAACAACATTCACACCAGTACTGTTCCTAGAAGCAAAAAATTGGAAGCAACCCAAATGTCTTAAATAGTACAATGAAAACTTAATGCCATTATCTGAACACAATGGAATTCATACAGAGTGAAAATGAACCTGCTTGCAGGGGCACCTGGGTGGGCTCAGTCAGTTAAGCGTCCAACTTCAGCTCGGGTGACAATCTCACGGTTCGTGGGTTCGAGCCCCGTGTCGGGCTCTGTGCTGACAGGTCAGAGTCTGGAGCCAGCTTTGGATTCTGCGTCTCCTTCTCTCTCTGCCCCTCCCCTATTCACGCTGTCTCCTCTCTCTCTCAAAAAAAATGAATAAACATTAAAAAAATTTTAAGATTTTTTTTTAAACATTTATTTATTTTTGAGACAGAGAGAGACAGAGCATGAACGGGGGAGGGGCAGAGAGAGAGGGAGACACAGAATCGGAAGCAGGCTCCAGGCTCTGAGCCGTCAGCACAGAGCCCGATGCGGGGCTCGAACTCACGGAGCGCGAGATCATGACCTGAGCTGAAGTCGGACGCTTAACTGACTGAGCCACCCAGGCACCCCGAAAAAATTTTTAGAAATGAAGAAAATGAACCAACAGCCATGCATATCAGCATAACTGAATCTCAGAATCATAGTCATGGATGGTATCAAAGCAAGTTGTGTAAGGCTGCATGCAATATACTTCCTTCTCTTCAAAATCAAAAAGGTGAGTCACTACACAATATTTATCGTGTGCTGGGGTGCCTGGGTGGCTCAGTCAGTTGAGCATCCGACCCTTGATTTCAGCTTGGGTCATGGGTTGTGGGATCACACCCCAAGTTGGGCTCCATGCTCAGCTTAAGATTCTCTCCCTCTCTCTCTTCTCCCCTGCTCACTCTCTTTCTGTCTCTCAAGAAAAAAAAAATTAAATGAATGAACACATAAACAAACAAATAAATAGTGTGCTGATTTAAACATATGGCAGGACTATAAAGGGGAAAAAAAAGGGCATGACAAGTATAACATTCAGAGTAGTATTTGGGGAAAGAGAAGGCGGGGTGGGAATGGCCACAGAGACGTTAGAAGTTCTGCTTCTTTGTCTAGGGCAGGTGGCAGTTACCAGGCGGCTTATCGTGCGGTGGATTTTTTAATTTATATATTATTGTATAACTGCTATTTTTGTATCTGCTCAATATTTAATAAAAACAAAAAATTTTTTAAAACAAGGCCTAGGCCAGTGTGAACAGTTTGCTCCCATTTGTATAACAAAGGGACCCACACCAGCACGTGCACGTACAAGGGTATTAATGTTTGTCTGGAAAGTTCCACATGCAACTGGCAAAACTGGTTGCCTCTGGCAGGGGAACTGGGAGACTGGGGACAAGGAATGACAAACTTCCTTGAATTTTTAAAATTTTGAATCACGTAAACGGGGCGCCTAGGTGGCTCAGTCGGTTGAGCGTCCGGCTTCTGCTCAGGTCATGATCTCACGGTTCATGAGTTCGGGCCCCACGTTGGGCTCTGTGCGGACAGCTCAGAGCCTGGAGCCTGCTTCGGATTCTGAGTCTCCCTCTCTCTCTGCCCCTCCCCCACTTGCCCTCTGTCTCTCTCTCTCTCTCAAAAATAGAAAAAGAATTAATTTTTTTTTAAATTTTGAATCACATAAACCAACTTAAATTAAAAGTAATAAAATTTGAGGGGTACCTGGGTGGCTCAGTTGGTTGAGCATCTGGCTCCTGGTTTGGCTCAGGTCGTGATCTCACGGTTCATCGGTTCGAGCCCCACGTGGGATTCTCTCTCTCTCAAAATAAATACATAAGCTTTAAAAAATAAAATTTGAAGACAGAGAAACAGGGTGGGGGCCTGTGGGAGGGAAAAGGAGGGTGTGAGGGAAGGAGGAGGGATGGAGCAGGAGGAAGACTGGCCAGACTCTGGGTGCCAAAAACTTCCTGTGTGCCCAGGGTCGCACGTGGAGCCAGAAACCCCTCGGACGGGCCAGGGGGGCCTGTGTCCTCATCCCACAGCTCAGGCCTAGAACCAGATCACTGTCTTGCCCCTAAGGACAGAGCCACCTTCCGACAGTTGCCCAAGTCAATTCTGGCTCTGCAATCTTTTGTCTCCAAACAAGGTGTCCTCAGGTCTCTTTCCCTGACCCTGCCGTCTTAGCTCAGACCTTCTCCCCACCGGTGATTTGAGCAATTCCTTTGAAGTCGCTTCAGGGTCTTCTGAGCCTTCATCCTCAATGACTCTGAAATGTGCTTCTGTGTCGCGAAGGACAGTTAACAGCACATGGGCTCTCTTCACCCCCATTCTGATCCTCCCCTCAAGGACATCAAAACAGGCTCGCACCTCCTTCATTCACAGGATACCAGTTCAGTCCCTGGAGGCTTGGGTCTGTAAGAGAGGGGAGGGGGCCTGAGGCTGGGCTCAGTCCCCCCTGCCCAGTAGCCAGGGATGAGGAGAGGGCCAGGGAGGGTTGTGTTACTCTGAACTTAGAGGTGCCTTATTTCACAAAGAGCCGGTGCAGGCATCTGTGTGGCGCTGAGACGTGGGTTCCCTGATGGAAAAGGACCTAGCAAAGTAGGGCTGTACAGCAGGGGACAAGCCCGGCTGTATAGTGGAACTCAGGGAGCCTGTCAACAAACCCCTCCAGGGCCAAGCCATGGGCTGATGGTGCTAAGCACCGAGGGTGTGGAACAGCTGGACCCCCCCGCACACTGCTGTGGGAGAGCAGCCAATGGAAACTGGGAGAAACTCCTAAGGCTTAACACATAAACTTTAAGCTAGAGCTAAATGCTTAAAGCTAAACCCCGTGACCTAGCACTCCTGGGGATAGTCTGAGGAGAAATGGGCACTGTGTCTACAAAACGTCATGTACAAGAATGTTCACAGCAGTGTTATTCGTGAGAGCCCCAAACCGGAAACAACCAAGACCAGCAGGAGGGTGGACAAATTGTACAATGGAATACTCTTCAAAGCAAACTACAGCTACATGCAAAACAAGGATGGAGTTCAGAGGCATAACGTTGAATTAAAGACGCCAGACTCAAGGGGCGCCTGGGTGGCTTAGTCGGTTGAGCGTCTGACTTTGGCTCAGGTCATGATCTCGCGGTTTGTGAGTTGGAGCCCCCTCACTGCCGTCAGCGCAGAGCCTGCTTTGGGTCTTCTGTCCCCCTCTCTCTCTGCCTCTCCCCTGCTCGCACTGTCTCTCTAAAAAATAAATAATAAAAGTAAAAAAAAAAAAAAAAAAAAGCCAGACTCAAAAGATCACAAACTGTATGTGTCCATCATATGAAGTTCAAGAACAGGCAACACTAATCTATGGCCATAGAAGGCTGGACAGTAGTTACCCCCTTAGAGAAGGGAGATATTGACTGGGAAGGAATGGGAGGAACTTTCTGGGGCACTGGAAGTGTTCTGGACTTTAATTTGGGTGGTGGTTTCATGGATAGATACACATGTAAAAATTCATGGAGATTAAACTTAAGGTTTGTAAGGTTTGTAACTGTCATATGTAAAGTTATATCTAAAACAACAATAAAATTCAAGGTCTAAAGTTCCACCGCTCCTCAACACAGGGTCTTGCCCTCAACACAGTGTTGTGTGTACCTTGGAGTGACCTCGTAGGCCAGGTGCTGGTGGCTGTACCTGAGCACAGAGTGGAAACTTCTCAAACTAGAGAAGAAAGTATATGGCCATTGGGCGGCGGGGGTGGGGGTGGGGAGGGGTGTCTCCTTATTCGCAGATGTTTGAACACAGGGCAGAATTTGGTCTAGGACTTATTTCCATGGAAAGGCACACCCAATAGCAAATTTCTTGGGATAAAAGTATATAACGCCCATTCAATTTCAACTGCTGGAGGCTGCCACTATGTTAGCAAAACAAAAGGAAAAAACAAAAACAAAAACAAAAACAGCCAATAGTTGGCTTGGGCCAGTTCATGATACACAAAGGAAGAAAAGGCTGGAGAGGTGTTGGGCCTCGTGTTCCGATCATGCCAAGACCTTCTGCACAGATGTCAGAACCCACACCCTCTTGGGGAGGCCAATTTCTCAGCTACCCAGTACAAGAAACTGCAATACATGCTTTACTTAGAAAACACAAGAGACTATAAGGATTTACATTAAAGTGGTTGGAAACGGTTATTTCTGGGTAGTTCGAATAATTTTTCTTTCTCCTTTGCACTTAAAAAAAAAATCCCAAATGAGGTAGCAAACAACACATTTTATAACCTTCCTGCCAGCTCAGATAAAATCCCCTGGGGGATCTTTCTAGACTGTGAAGCCAGGAGAGAAGAAGCCCTCCCCTGGGGCCCCGTGCATCTTGCACCCTTGCCCATCAGGAGCCAAAAGTGTAGCATTGCCAATACTGCCTCTTTGTCCCCCAAAGGAGCCTATGCAAAGCTGGAAGGAAGAGGAAGGAATTCACACACTGCCACAGGAGAAAGCAGTTAGACTGAATTCAGCCACTTCCAACCCCGGGGCCAGGCAAAGGACACAATGTTCTTTGAAAGACAACAACCCTTCTGAAATTTGGGGACGATTAGATTTTTCTACTCTGCGTAGCCGGAGTCTTGGCCCTCTCAAAAATATTAAAATTGTTGGAGTGCCCGGATGGGTCAGTCGGTTGAGCGTCTGACTTCAGCTCAGGTCATGATCTTGCGGTTCACGAGTTTGAGCCCCACACTGGGCTCCCTGTTGTCAGCCTGTTAGCGCAGAGCCCGCTTCGGATCCTCTGTCCTCCCCCCGCCCCTCCCCCACTTGTGCTCTCCCCAAAATATTTTTAAAAAAACAAAAAGAAAATTAAAATGGTGGAAAACACACACACGCACATCTTTTCTTTCCATCCCTAGAGCCCTCTGCTACCCTTGAAGGGAAAAGGCAAGCAGAAGGGCACCCCCAAGTGCCTGGGGGGTGTGGAGGGGCCTGCAGACACAGGGGTAGTCAAGGCCTCACCCTCTATCTCCCCTCAGCATCCCCCCCAGAGCCTGGCAGTCTGATCACTCACCCCTCTCCTCTCAAGAGTCAAAGCTCACAGCCTAGTCAGGTGGGGAGAGTCCATCTGGAAGGCAAATTCACACTCAAGTGTTAATAGCAATATATTAAAGGAAGTGGCCAAGCTGACAGGGTTAAGCAAATGTTTTTAATTATATTTTAAAACTCATTAGGAAAACGGGGTTTTGTATTCCTACTCAGTACCCCCACATGCTCCAGTATCATAATATTTTAGACTTGGGTCCATGACTTTTAATCTCAGGATTGATCAGATTCATTAAGGACACTTCTGCTCACCTTGAGGGCTCTGAATACACGGGCTGGTGGAGAGTAGAAAGTGCTGGTTTCTGGGTTCTTTCTGGTCCAGCGCTGCCTTTTCCTGCTCTGTGAGGCTGAGTGCATGTGACCTGCCTCCTTCTGTGAAATGAGGGGTGAGTGGGTCTAGCTGATCCCTAGGGCTTGACTGCCTCTGTGTGAGGCCTCTCCAGGGAGCAGACCCCTCTGAAGGCACCATTTTCCTCTTTTCTTCCCCAATCCCAGCCTCCAAATATAAGAGGCTTTCCTCAGGTCTGTCCTTTCCCTCCTTGGCCATTGTCCTAACTGCCCTGGTGTGCTCCTGTGCCTCCACATTTCTGTCATCTGCTCCTACCTTCCTCTTGAACTGCCCAGTCCCGTCTGCTTGCTGGGGGGTTTTTCTCAGATATCCCGCAGCCAATACAAGCTCCTCAAAACTTAGCTCTCCTTCCTCCCCTTCAAACTCACTGCTGATGCCTCCGGCCATGCGGCAACCTTGTCTTCCCACTTCTGCTTTTGGCCTCTGACATCTCGTTCATTAGTTGCCAAGTTCTGGTCCTGTCCCTTCCCCAATCAAATGCTTCAACGGATGCTACTTACCATGCCTCGCCCTGGCCTCAGGGTCCTCTGTTAAGTCAGCCTCAGAGAGGCTCAGAGAGGTCAAGTACCATGCTTGAGGTCATACAGCCAGTGAGTGACAGGGCTTTAACCCCAGCACACTGCCTTGCCATCTCAGTGGCTGCCAGTCAGATGGGGCAGCGGAGCACGTGCCCAACCTCCCTGAGCCCTGCCCGTGTTGTGTCATCTACAATGTTTTTCCTTTCCATCCTCACCTGCTAAAACCCTACCCCTCTGGTCATTTTCTCTTTATGTACAAAATGGCTTATAGGATGAGCGTTTTCGCATCTTTCTAAATATTGCCTTTGTAGTTCAGAATACAAATTTACAAAGAGGGATTTTCAATCCCATTTTTTTAAGGCTTGAATTAATTGCTTTATTCTTCTGAAAGCTTTTGTGATTCAACTAAACGTTGAGTTTGGTTGGAGGAGTCTCCCAAACTCCTCCCCTCGGGGGGAGTTCCACACCCACCACGTTCAGAGTTGCCCTGACAGGTCTCATGAGTCAGGTTGTGAGCATCCTGTGGGCCAGACGGGCGCATCTCCGCACCCACAACGTGCAATTCAAGAGTTATCAGCACACTAGAGGTACCCTGTCAACGTTATACCAAATTGAGCACTTTTACCCTCTAGCAACTTCAAAGACAAGAATTTTGAAGGAGCTTGTGGAGGTGATCCGGAGACCCTTATCCTTCAGTCACACGGCTGTGAGATGTAACTCACAGCCAAGCACACGAGCCAGGCAGGAGCAGGCGGGAGCAGAGATAGGACAGGGGAGGGGATGGGGAAAAGCTATCCCAAGGCCCAGTGACCAAGTATTGAGTCCCTGGGAACTCTCTCTACTCTCCCAGATGCCCCTCTCCAGAAATGCTGGAACCATAGCTGGTGAGAGGGGAGCTGGTACAGAACAGGCCAGCACAGCCTTGAAATGCTGTGGAGCCCACAAGAAACCCCCGCCCAGATCCTTGTCCCAGGATTCTGCCACCATTTCTTGGCCAGCTGTCCTTGGACAAGCCTGTTGATCGTGCTGGTCTGTTTTCTCATCTGCAAAATGAAGACCAGGTTGGCGCCAGGATCCCTTCCAATTCCAAAAGGAGCGAGGTCCATGTTAACGCCTGTGTGTCCCAGCTACCTACCTACAGAATGGGGACAGCAATAATTACAAAGGAGGCGTGGGCACCCTCGAGTCTCAAATTCAGCAAGCTGGGTAAACAGGTGCCAGACACAAGGGGCTACTTCTCCAACTGCATGAGGAACAGATGCT
Organism: Panthera leo; assembly: GCF_018350215.1. NCBI lineage: Eukaryota > Metazoa > Chordata > Mammalia > Carnivora > Felidae > Panthera > Panthera leo. The sequence goes on along the minus strand of NC_056683.1, from coordinate 34,599,646 downwards.
CCCAAAGGAACAGGGCCACAGGAAATCTGAGGCATAAGAAGACAGGCTGGACCTTCTACAGGACCCAGAGGGTGGTGCTGTTTGGGAGAGGAAAACGTCAGAGCCCATCTTCACACCCCTCCCAGGCGTCCAAGAGATGGACAGAGCCCTTTCCAGCTGGCAGTCTGCAATGGCTAGACAACGCGTTCTGAATGGTTCCTGCCTTTTGAGGTGGGGGTGGGCTATGGGATTTTGGAAGAGAAGTGCATGCTCCCACTGATGACACCAAACACAGCACAGCAACTGCTGCCCATTAGAACATTTATTTCTCAGAGAGAAAATAAGTTTCAGACAGTCATATTATAGTAGGTAAAATTAACTTTTGTATTCTTTACAAGCATAGATTTTTCTCTGTTTATTACCTCTCTTATACCATCTGTTATAAACAATTCTAGAAAGCAAATAAAGTCACTTTCTACAATAAATAGAGCATCGTGTGCTTCACAGCAGACGCGACTGAGACACGTAGGCCCCATGCCACAGCAGGATCTGAGCCGCTTCCCGTTCTAAAAGAGCAGTTTTAAAGATGAGACTCAGAAAGAGACTGAAAGAGTCAAGGAGATTGAAAAAAAAGAGAGACTAGAAAGAGAAAGTGTTGGGGGGAAGAGACACAGAGAGAGAGAGAGAGAGAGAGAGAGAGAGCCCCGAGATCTTACAACACAGGTTGAGACAAAGGTCACAGAGTCCACAGCTGACCGACTACCTGGGGAGAGGGGGACGCATTGGCTCCTTTAAATAAACCACACTGTGTGCATTTAAAATACTCAGCCACACAATGGAGGACTCCAGTAATGGAAACTATAGGCCTGAATAATTTAGAACAGTATTTTACAATTATATACACCATGTCCTTCCCTAGCCATATGCTGTATTGTATTTTTATTATTGTACAAAATCCAAAACCCCATCCTTTATGTTATAGAGAGTTTTGTTGGTTCCCTTTTAAACTCTGGCTCGTGTCCCAAATGTATAAGAAGTTGTGGTGGTTGGTTGGTTGTATTTTTAAAAAGTCGAGTGTGTAAAAATGGCAGTGATCTCCCCAGTGACTTTTTTTTTGTCCAAAACTCCCCTATGAAAAATTTAAAACAATTAAAAAGAACGTTAGGTTAAAAATCAACATGGCGATCAGTGGCCTGCAACCTGGCCCTGCGGCTTTGGTGCTTAAGAGGTGAAAAGAAACATCCAGAGAACAGACTCAAAGCCTCTGAAAGTTGTGTTGGTTTGTCAGTCAGCATTTCCCATTTCACAGTTTTTTTCCTTCCGTTTTTGAGAAGGTGAAGGTGGGGAGGGGGTTGAAAGGTGGAGAGGGACGGGGACAGAGGGCGTGAAATAAGTGTGGTGTCCCCCGGAGTTTGGGAGCGGGAGCAGCAGAGGCTGGGCTGGGCAGAGCGCAGGCAGGGAGGTGCTGGACCGCGGGCACCACCGTCCATGGTGGTGGAGAGGGAGGCCCACAGAGGGAGGACAGCAGGGGTGAGCAGACCCAGCTGAAGAGCACAGCTTCAGTCAACACCCCTCAACATCCAAGTGGACAGACGGACACTCCCACAACCAGCCTGGTCTGACGGGAGCCCGTCAAGCCTCGGCCCGCCTCTCAGCAAGACAGGGACGGGGCAAGCTTTCACAGCCTGGCCTCAGCTGTGTGTCTGCAGCAGATGGGGAAGGGGTGTGTGTGCTGGTGGAGGGGTCACCCGAGTGGTAGGCTGGCCTCTGTCCTGGGCCCTAAGGAGCCAGGTGGAGGAACCCACCCAGCATAGCAGCTGGCCTCAAAGGGAATGAGACATAAAAAGAAAAAGACCAGTTTGGTGATGGTTTCTGTTTGGCACAAAAGAAAGGAAAGGAACATGGGAAAAGAGAGACGGCACTGGTGCAGAAGATGGGACAGGGAAGAGGTATGAGAATGGGTGACAGAGGGGAGAGAGGGTGAGCTCCGTGAGCTTCCCCGCGGGACTCCCATGTATCCACAGCACCTCTGGGGTCAATGTCAGAGCCTCGCTTGCCCTGAGGTGTAGTTAGCTGGGAGTGGGAAGGAGCGGGCCAGGCACACCTTTGAGAAAGAGCCTAGGACCTCTTGCCTTCTGGCCTCAGGTCCATCTCCTCGGCCGGGCCCAAGCCTCACAGCTATTTATACTTCTAACTGGTTCTTCAGTGGACTAGCCCCCCCGAGCGAGCTCAGGTGGGAGTTTTTGGCACACAGCAGGCCCAGCAGGGGAACCATACAGTTGGTCAAAACTGGGGCCTTGCCCATGGGGAGGACACGGCCCAGTCCCTGGCCTGCCATGGAAGGGGGAAGCTGCCGGCCATATGACTGGCTGGGGCAGGAAGGGGCCTCTGTGCTGCATGGGACAGAGGCAGGGCAGGCAGACACAAGCCAGGACCCACCCTTACAGGTAGCTGGAGGTGACAAAGGAGTGGGGCCCCCGGACCCGGCTCAGGTGGATCATTGCACGGTCGTAGGCCACTTGCACCGACTTTCGGATGCTGGTCTTGCGGCCTTCCAGCATCTTGAGCTTGTCCACGGTGTCTTCCACACCCAGGGGTAGCACTTTGTCCCTTGGAAGCCACTGCCTAAAATACAAGCACAGTAAGAAGCCTGGGCTGAGGCGGGTGGCATGAAGGTGCTCCTCTGGGCCCGTCTGCCCAGGACAAGCAAAGCCAGGGGGAGGGGACAGGGCAGGAGGAGACAGACTGGGACACCCCAGGCAGGAGGCCACCAAGGGACCTTTTTTGCAGCCAGGCCCTTCCCTGAGCCTCAGGGCACTCATTCTGCTTTAGAGGGCTGTTAGGACCCAGGAGCTAAGAAAGACCTGTATTAGGGCTAGCTCTCGCCTTGGGGCATCAGGGAGCTATGGCTAGGAAGTGGGGCTGATGCCAGGAACCAGTGATTCCTGATGGGGCCTGCACCAGGTGTGTTTTTCTAAAGATCGCCAGTCGAATCTAACTTGTGGCTAAAAGCTAGCCTTTGGAGCCAGATCTTGGCTTGTATCCCAGGTCTGGCAATGGGGTCTTTGCTTTCTGAGCCTCAGCTTCCTCATCTGCAAAATGGATTGGGAGAGGACTGATGAAGATTTAATGAGGATTAAATAAGGTTATGTATGTAAATCGATTTGCATCAGGGCACGGAGTAAACAATAAGTGATAGCTATTATTTTTACTTGTTAGTCCTACCTCCTCATTCTATAAAAGCAGAAGTGAAAGAACTCTAAGAGAAACCTTAAAGGGCAAGCAAGCCCTTTGTAGTGGACCCCACACTGCCCCAAACCACCCTCCACCCCATCCCCCCACCTGAGGACTAAGACGTGCACTCCCACAGCCACTGGGAGCGTTGGCTGCTGACTAGCTCTCAGCTGAGTCCTCTTCAGGAATCACCCGCCACCAAGGGAGTTACCTGGACCAAGGTGACCCCCTTCCCAGCGGCAGCCAGCATTCAATGACTAGTTGCCATGGGAGGACATGCCCACGCACAGCCCCAATTCTGGACATCATTAACAAGCCTCCCAGCTCCGGAGCTCCCCTTAGGATCAGCTGAGGCCTCTATACCAAGTGTTCAACATGTTCCTCCACCCAGCACTGCACCCTTCATCCCCACAGCTCTCCTCAATAAGCCTCCTGATAGAAATATCCATCTCAGAATGTTTTCCAGGGCATCTGACTGGCCACACTCCTCAATAACTATTAATGTGGCTGGGGCAGGCCAGCTGCTGGTAATGCCTCACCTTGTCTGGATGGAGGCAGGTTAACTGAGCCCACAGCCCCTCTGTGTACTGCATGGCAGGCCCCTTAGCCCTCATCCTGGCCCAACCTCCAGGTGGTAGTACCCACTCACCAGGTGCGCTTGTTGTCAAAGAAGAGGACAAGGAAGAGCTTCTCTCCAGCCTCGGCCTGTTTCTGCTCTCCCAGCTTCAGCACATCCAGAGGGGGGACAGGGATGGGAACACCATTGTGCAGGAGGCCCTCCCGGGGCATCTTGGGATCGATGATCTAGAGACAGGAAAGGAGACGGCACTCAGATGGGGGTGGATGGGGTGAGCAGGGCATGCTGCCTCAGGACTACCTACTGAACCACCCCTCAAGTTATGCAGGGCCTTGGCCAGGCCCACAACCAAGTGATGAAGGGGGCTGACCTCTTGTGACCCTCAGGACCCCAAAATGGAAATCTTGAGTGTTTTCCCAGTTCATTGGCCAAATCCTTCAGCCCTGCTCAATCAGTTCTTCCAATGAGGGAGCTTGTGCCATGAACCCCTGGGGCCCAAGTGGAAACAGAAGAAATGTGAATCCAGTATGGGAGATACCAGAATTGAGGGTATATCTATGATGTCCAGGCCAGACTGGCAAATTCCACCTTCCTAACATCCCTTAGGGGAAGGGAATGGAGGCCAGGAGGTCATTTCTTCCTGTCAATTTTTCCTTTAAAAACCTTTGCAATTCACTTCAAAGGCTCAGGGACTTTCCTAAACACCATGGCTATAAAGGAGGTTCTGCATCAGCAGCAGGGCCCATCACCTTGGTTCTACCTAACAGAGCCCCTGGTTACCCACTACCTTCCTGTCTGACCATAATCTTCCTGCTGTGTGGACTAGGTACCTTTGTGGGCACCTCCATCTAAGATCAGAAAGCTTTAAGACTGAACTTGAAGGGTTGCTGGAGAGGGGAAAATGAATGATGTGGCTGGCAAGAAGGACCACTGGAGGAATTAATGCTCAAGGCTGCAAGCTCTACAGGGCAGGGGCTCAGAAAAATGCCTGGTGGCATCAACACAACAGTGATCTCTAGCTCTATGAAGCACTAACAGAGTGACTGAAGATCCTAGTTATTCACACGTCATCCATCATCTTATTTCACCTTCTTGCCGATGCTGAGAAGTCTGCTGACAGGTATCACCTGACAGAGGAAAGCCGTGAGCACAGAGCATGTAGCTGGCTGTGGCCATGGTGGCTTAAACTTCTGCTGCCTACTGTCCTACACAGCCCTCATTTCCAAAGCAGTGAGTTGATAATCTATGTGTGTTGAGGCCAGAGAGACTTGGAAACTTACTGAGGAAGCAGCTTTCTCCAGAGATGGAACAATCTTAATTTCTATACTCTGTCCCAGGGGGCCTGTTCTCATAATAAACTGCTCTCGCTGTTTACCTTTGGGTGTCTGCCAGCTTCCTTACTTCCCTTCCTAGATAAGCAGCTAAAAGCAGGTGCTCTGGTTAAGAGTTTTAAGGAAGAACCATCCCTACCCTGTTCGAGCTGTGTAATTTGGTCAAAACTCTCCCAGCTTGTATGTCCCCCCTGGGATTAAAGCTAAGGGTCCTAATGAGAACCACCATACAAGCCCTCCTGAGCTTCCTCGATTATTGAACAAGATTATTGAACAAGATAGTGGGGCCACTCTGGTATGTTTCCTCGACAGCCATGCTGGTTCCTGCCTTGGAACATGGGGCAGATTGTGAAAAATGTACCCCCCACCCCCTGCCACCAAGGGCAGAAGCAAGGAGAGCTCTCCTCCCTTTCTAAAGAAGATAGATGCAAATATGTCTCAAAATAATAAATAATGGACCATTCACTCAAATGTTATGTGGATGTAAAACAATGTGGCTTATGAAATACTTTAACACATTATATAATGAAGGCATATATACATACTATTATTATAGCTGTAATACATAAACAAATAGAAGAAACGATACAAAACGCTTATAGCTGACTTGCTAGAATGATGGGGTTTGTTGCTTTTCTCTATTTTTTTCCCAAACTTCTATAATACAGATACATTATTTTATGAGAAAAAACAATTTTAAACAAGAGCCAAAAAAATTTTTTTTAAATGTATATTCATTATGGACACGAGTCATATTTAACACAGGAGAACAACGGGAGAGCATAAACCAAAATAAAAACACAGCTTGCATTCAGGTGGTAGGTTTTTTCAGGTGGTGGCTGAATTTATTTACTCATTAAAGAAAATGTATGATTAAGAAGATAATTAAAAAGGAAAAAAAAAGACTATTTTTAGACTTTTTTTTTGCACCATGGGACTTAAAATCACAAAACCAAACCTGTACAGCTTTAATCACTTCCTCAACAATTATGCTGGAAGTCTCACTGACAACAGGGCACACAGCCTTGTGAAGGCAGGCCCAAGGCCCAACCTCCTCAACTGCTGGATCACAGCATGGATTCCCCCTCCTGCCACTGCTGAAGAGGGAGTGAGGTAGGCAACATGGTTCCAATATGGCTCCTGCAAGTTGTATAACCTCTTACAGCTGTAGCTTCCTCACCAGTCCAAAAGGGTCAGAGTTCCTGCCCTCTTGACTTTAAGGGGCTGCTATGAGACTTGAAAGACCCATTGATGTGAAAGAGCTAAGAGAAGCCCAGAACTCCTGTGTGCATGCAAGAGGTTGGCAGGGTAGTTCACAACCGTGGCTACAGATCATCTGAGAAGCTTTATAGAAAACATTCATACCTCGGCCTGGTGTCAGTCTAATTTCATAGTTCTGAAATGGGACCTCAGTTATCTGTATTGTTTTAAAAACTCCCCCATGATTCTGGCATGCCCTAAAGGTTTAGAATCACTAGCTTCCAGTGCCAGATGGACATTACCTCCCCAATACAGAAAGAGCTCTAACAAATAACAATCAAGGTGGTAAAAATAGAATTTTTTAGCTACTGCTGACGGGAGTATAAATTGGAACTAACTTTCTAAAGGGCAACTTGGCAATGTGTATCAATTTTGCACAGACCTTGTTCCAAGAAGGCACGCCTAAGAATTCACAGTATGGAAATCATCATGATGTGCACAGAGTAAAGCTACAGTGATGTTTATTGCCAGCTATTAATCATAGTGAAAAATTCAAAACAATCTAAATGACCAAGTAGGGAATGGTTAAAATAAGGTACATGCATACAACTGAGGACAATGCAGTCATTAAAGTAATGTTGATGAAGAATGTTTAATGGCACAAGACATGCATGTTCATGGTATGCTGTTACGTGAAAGGGAGGTTACACAGAGTATGGGCTCGCACTTATGCGTTAAAAAAAAAAAGAGTGCCTATATACACCAAGAGGTAATCTCTGAATAGATGAGACCATGGGTGATTTTGAACTTGGTGGCTCAGAACACAGGCTTTGACATCACACATTTTGAGCCTTGGGCTCAAATTCCAACCCTGCCATTTAATCAGCTAGATGGCCACAGGGAACAGATAGATCCTCATTTTTCTTCCCCACAAAATGAGAAAAACCACATCTTCCTCAGTATTTCAAGAATTTAGCATGACAAATGTCTAATACAACACTTAAGCATTATAAGCAGCTTTAAAAATTCTCTACAATGAGCATACTACTTTTATGCATAAGCAAATGAATAAATGCTATGAAATCCCTATGAGCCCTAGTCCCTGTCTTCACACTTTTACCCTATTTTAAGTGCTCTGAGCTGAAGACCTTGATGGTTTGACCCACCCAGGCTGGGCTAAAACCTCCCTCCCCTCTGCAGCTAAAAGCACCCTGATTCCCACCCCTCTGCTGGCTTGATCCAATCAGATAAGCTCCTGAGGCAAGATAGGGGCCAGAACAGCCCAGGGGAGGGAGGAGGGTGGTGTCTGGGGCAGACTCACCAAGGCGGGGTAGGAGGGATAGCCTCGGCACTTGGCCCACACCAGCTCCAGGGGCTCCAGGTCTCCGCGGTCTTCAAAGGGCATCAGGAGGCTTCTGCCTGGGGGTTGGGGAGGGGAGGAGACAGTACCCAAAGGGGACTTGGAATGGTGCCCAGGAGGCCTGCCTGTGGCCTCCATTTGACTGGGGCAACCCAAGAATGAGTCAGCAACATCCCCTCCACCCTTCCCCTTTCCTGCCCTTTCCTTAGTTCTTAGACTAGATCAGGGGTCGGCAAACTCATTCTGTAAAGGGCCAAACAGTAAATATTTTAGGTTTTGCAGTCCACATGGTCTCTGTTGCAACTATTCAACCCTATTGTTGCAGCATGAAAGCCACCACAGATACTCTACAGAGGAATGAGTATGGCTGTGTCCCCATAAAATTTTACTTTTAGATGCTGAAATTTGAATTTCATGTAATTTTCATGTGCTACAAAATATCATTCTTTTGATTTTCTTTTCAATCATTTGTAAGTAGAAACCATTTTTAGCTTGCAAGCCCTACAAAAACAAGCTAATATGTTAGTTTGCCGACCCCTGGACTAGAACACTAGAATGGTGTTCCCTAGAAAACTAGGACTGCTTTTATCACCAGGATCCCAGGAAGAACAACAATAACCCAGCTTGGCAAAGCCACAAACTGCTCTCTGGGCCTAAGTGGTGGGCCTCATGATAGAGGCTTCATGGAAAAAGATGCCTGGGACAGACATCCCAGTAAAACCACTTGCTAAATGAGTTCTTTTCTGACAGAGCCACACCTGGCCATTCAGGTCACCTGGGTGCACGGCACGCAGCAGAGCCAAGCAGATCTGCAAGCCCTTCACGTGCCTGCTTTTCTCAGAACCTGACACTGGGTGTCCTGCCTAAAGCAGGCACATCTCTCCAGCTTACTTTGTTCGCACACAATGCACTAGCATATGTGGATGGGTACACTTCACAAATGCTCCTGAGCAGAAAGGAACCTCCCTTCCCCCTCCCCACGCCTATAAACCGGAAACCCAAGGTGACCACAGGGAAAAGGGTCCAAATCCTGCATAGTGGAAATTGTGTTACTAAGGAAATACTACTATCCTCATTTATAAAACAAAACAAAACTACTACTAATAATGAGGTTTTTTTTTTTTTTTTTTTACCCATTGAGTCAATAGCAATAACAACCAAGAGATAAAATCCAATACTGAAGAGGCTGGCTGTGGGGAAACTGGTGCAATCATATACTGTTGGAAGAAATTGCAGACCAGTCTAATCCTCAAGAACATAATTTGGTGGCATGTCTCAAGAGCCATTAAAAAAAAAAAAAGTATGAATCATCTGCTTCAGTAAATTCCTTCCCTGGGAATTATTCTAAGAAAAATAACTTTAAAAACAAATAAAAGGATTTTTAACAAAAATATGCATTTACTACATTATGTATAATATTAAAAGTTGGAAATCACCAAAAATCTAACAATAAAAAAGTTAAGTAAATTGTAATGCATCGACTGGAAAACATATTGTTCCAATAATATGAGTTAAATCAAGATTGTGTCAACACAAAAAAAAGTGTATGAGATAACATTGAAAAATGCAGAAAACGAAAAAGCGTGTGTTCTGGATTAACATTTTGTTAAAAACGTGCCTGAAATAAACAGAAGGCAACACAGAGAAATGAAGACAATTGTGTTAAGGTGATGATGGAATAGTAGAAGGTCGAAATTTTTAAGTTTCCCTTGGCATCATTTTATAAGTATGTGGTTTTTTAAAATAAGAGTAAAATGTCACTACCAGAATTCCAATGTTTGTGCCAATCCACTGCCAGTTTTGCACTAGATGCTGTACACTTTCATGTAGATAGGAGCCCTGCTTTCTGGGCGCCAACAGTCAGACAACAATGAAACACGCAGGCATGCATTCATCAACACACATGTGAGAAAGAAACTGATGCTAAGGGAAAATAAAGCAGTTGGGAAAAGGAAAGTGGGGAAAGAGGCCCTGACGCCTGTGTTAGATGGGAGCTTCGAAGACCGGGCATCCAGGGTGCACAGCTCCCACAGGAGGGCTGCAGAGATGCACTCGGGAGAACAGCCCACCCTGTACCCACTCCACCTGTGCACCAACCAGCCCTCTCCTTTGGCCCTGCCTTGTCCTGTTCTTGAATCCCGTGGTCCAAAGAGACAAGACCCATGTACTTCCCTGTTTGGGTCGGCTAGAGAAGAATGTCTCATGAGGACAGGGCTGAAAGCACTGGATCACATGAACCTACACGGCAAGGTGTGAGATTCAGTGATAGAGGCTATCGCTGATTACTCCAGCAAGGGCAGGCTGGCAAGACCCATGGAAATGACAAATACACACTCCCTTCAAGTTTAGCAGCTCTGCTTCTCTATAGAAGTGTATGCTCTCCAGGGCTACAAAAGATCTATGTACAAGGTTGCTCACTGCAACATTGGTTATAACAAATACATGAAAACAGTCTAAATGTCCATCTGTAGTAGGCTGGCACTCCTAGATAATGGCACATTAGGCAGTCAATAAAAAGCACGGAAGGAGCTCCAAGATATATTATTAATTGAAAAAAGGCATGGTTTAGGAGAATACGTGTGTATTAGGCTTCTCTACCTATGCTCTTAAATATACACAAGTTTTGGCTTATATGTACATAAATTACAAATAAAGAGACACAGAAGAAACTGCTAACAGTGGTTGTTCTAAGGAGGGGACCCTGGCTTTTCATTATGTACCCTTCTGTGCCTTTTTGATTTTTGTTATCATGGGCATATATTACTATTCAAATTTAAGATGAACTTAAAAAAAAAAAAAAAAGACTATGAATGACCTGTGAGGGGGGGCATCTCCTTGCCCAACGCCTGAGAGTTTGGAAGAATGAAGGGTTTGGCTGCAGCCCACAGAGCTGGTTCTTTGGAAGGCCTGGGCCCCCCAGATTCACCTGTACACCACTCCTCACCTGAGCTGCTGTAGTCAGAATCTCCATTTACACCTTCCAGGAAGGGTACACGAGATAGGGCTGGCTTCCCACGGCTGCGTTTGGGGGGCGTCAGACCACTGCATATAGAGCAAGAAGGCAGAGGGGGCGAAATGAGCCATTTCAATGACTAACATACCCACTCCTGCTCTCCTATCTCTGAGATGAGTGGAGCTGCAAAAACCGTTCAACAAGAATGGTTTCTCACCTTCCCCTAACAACTCACACTAACCCATGACACCCTTCTGACCACAAAATTCCCATGAGGCTTTGAGAGACCATTTCATGCAGGTGGAGGGACTCTGGAAAGAGACGCCTGCGTCCCTGCCCAGGGACTTTGGACTTCATCCGGATGAAAGGTCGCTCCAGGCACTTGTCAATCCTTCCAGGGTCTAAGCAGCCTAGCCATGAGGAGGGCCCATCTCACATGGATCAGAATTTGTTACCCTGTGGTTTCTACGGCTTCTTTAGAAACCAATTTATTTTTGAGGTACAAAAATTTGCCTCTTTCCCAAATTGTCTATAAAGGACACGTCTTACTCCTTAATTAGAAAAGACACTTTTTAATTAAAAAAAAAATCCACTTCTCACTTCCACTTTGTGTATGAAATTTTTCTTAGAGATGGACTTTTTTTTTTTTTTTTTTTTTTAATGAACAAGCAGAACAAGTTTTTTCCATGTGGTTACTACAAAGAGGTAAAACAATATATAGATATATTTGACAAAGACTAGAAAGGTAATAAAGCAAAAATGAGGATGGTAATACCAGAGTAATGGTATAACTGGAACCCACCCAAGGATCTGTACTTTTAAACAGCTCCCGAAGCAATTCTAATGTACAACCATAGTTGGGAGCCTCTGGGCAAGAATGAAGTGGCTAGGGCCTTTTCCCATCCAAACTTTAAAAAATATCATTGCTATATAATTTTTCCACTAAAAAAAAAAATGCTTAAAAGGTGGGGAAACAATCTGCAGAAGAGTAGAAATGCTTAAGAAACCCCTGGTGGGATAAGAGGAGGTTGGTGTTAGGACTGGTTGGGGAGTAGGGTACTCCTGTTTTCCTAAATCATACGGACTTTATCAGAGTCTTATTCAGAAAAACTTGTACAAACAGAACACAATGAATCATAATCCTTCAGTAACTGGCAGATTGGTAGTTTTTTTTTTTTTTCTGCTATTCAAAATTAGGACCTGTTTGGGGAAAAAAAAAAATTAACACCCAGTTTACATTTAGGATTCAGTTCCCACTCATCCTATAAAAATCTGTCACTGTGCTTAGAGACTCTGAGGCCTCTCAAAGTTCATTATTCTGGAGCTGGGGAGACATCTTCAAATATAACAGAAGAGGGCACAACAAAGTGTTTAAAAGAGAAACTCTGGAGCCAGACTACCTGGGTTCAGAACCTGGCTCTTATCTGTTTATGTTAATGTTTATTTATTTATTTTGAGAGAGAAAGAGACACATATGCACACAGAGCAAGCAGGGGAGGGGAAGAGGGAGAGAGAGAATCTCAAGCAGGCTCTGTGCTGTCAGTGCAGAGCCCAGTGTGGGGCTCAATCTCGTGAAACGTGGGATCATGACCTGAGCTGAAATCGAAAGTCTGACGCTTAACCTACTGAGCCACCCAGGCGCCCCTGGAACCTGTCTCTTCTATTCATGAATTCCATGATGTTGAGCAAGTTACCTACCTTCTCTGAGGCTGCTGTGAGGATTTAATAGATTGATACACAGAAAACACTCAGTACAGCACATACCAACTACTCAATAAATGGCAGATGATAGTTATGTAGCAAATATTATATGAAGAGCAGTAAATTTTAATGCCTCACTTTAAATATTATAAACTACTAATGTTGTACTATCAAATGATGAGCTCTGAGACAGATGAGCTTAGTAAAATAAGAGGCAACACCAAAACTAGGTCCATGTATTCCTGTTTCATAGAAAAAGCACACGTGACTTGATATGGCCTGTGTTTCAGTCCTCTTTCCACATTACACAGACCAAAGCAGACAACCCAATCTATAATTATTCTGTTTACTGGTTTAACACTCATCTCCCCCTTCTAGAAGATAAGCTCCATGAGAACACATACCTTTATCAGTACTTAGAACAATGTCTGGCTTGAAGTAGGTGCTCAATTATTAATAACCAAAAGCGTGACCCATAGAAAGGGGGAGCAGCTCCAATTTCCTCAGAAAATCATCAGGAAAGATAAACCCAGGGACAGGTGGGGAGGGGAATGGGATTAGTGCAGGTTCCTTGAAGGGTCTTTCTGATTCTGGGAGTAGAGGATTCTAGTCTAATTAGTAAGTAAAATCTTCCTTTATGTACTTACCACCACAGTGGGGCAGGGGGAGGAAAGAAAGAAAAAGAAAAAAAATCCTGCAGTTGCAGTCCTGAATCTCCTGTTTTAAACCCTGAAATTCCACTGAGGTCCACTGAGTTAAAAAGGAAATGCCTTCCAAGGGCATTGTTTCCACACTGAGCAGGGCTCCAGACAAATCGGCGGCACAGACTGGAGTTCTGCAGAAAGGCAAACACACAGTCTGACCAGCAGGCTGACCAGAGCCTAGTCTGGCTTTCTTCTTGTGATTCATGGCTGGGAAGACTGTCCTTCGTGGCGTGAAAAGCCCAACACACCTTCCACCTTTAGTCAAGGGCTAGGAGGGGACAGTTTGATAACCCCACTCCTTCCCCACCCCAATGAACTGGGTTTCCAGGCACCATTACCTTTGAAGGGAGTTAAGAATTCCCACCCAGGACCAGGGTGAAACCATTTTGTAGGATTCCAAAAGCTCTGCCTCCTCTATGCCTAGTAACTATGTTTTTCCCATTCGTTCCCCTTATGTCTCTAGAAACCATGGAGAAGACAGCTAAGGCAATTCTGAGGCTTGATGGGAGGAAAATCTCAAAGCAACCATGGAGAGCTGGGCTATGCCACAGTAAGGGGCCTCCCGTACCCACCACCCAGGAGCCCAGGAGCCACGGTAGAGTGAGTACCTGACAGAACATAATGCTCAACCTGCCTTGGAAGCACTTCAAACACTGCTGCCCTGGGACCTTTGAAACCTCCCCTACTCGGAACTGAGGATCCATTCAGTAGCCATGTGGGGGGCCAGTAATTAGCCTTCAGGACAACTTGTTTCTCCTCTGTGGCACTGAGGGTCTCCCATTTCCAAGAGTCCCGCAGCCCCCGATTTCTTACAGAGTACACTTAACACAGAGTAGGGATTCAATAAACTCGACTTGGAAGAAACTTTAACATTTTGGTCTCAGAAATCCTCCCTTCTTGTAAAAGAACAGGAAAAGCAACCCATCCTTTCCCAGCTCAAGGAGGGTAGAAGAGCTAGGGCCTTTGAATAAAAGGCCATTCTGAACTTCCTATCTGCCCATTTCTTACTCCCACACCACACCTCTACAGAGGCCTTTGCTGTGATGCCCCAAAAGGCAAAGAGCAAAACTATGTCTGTAACTGGGTCATCAGAGTGGGCCAGGGGTGTGGGTGGGGGATTGGCTCAAATGTTAACTTCACTGGGCAATACAGATTTGGCTGGCCCTGCCCTCTGGAGCCAAATTCGGCTTCACAAACCCTGTAAAGCATCAGCATCACTCCTCCCCTCCTAGTCAGATCAGGCCTGTGAATCAAGGGTCACACTGTTTCCTAGGAGCTACCAGAGTTACAGACCAGAGGCCTCAGGAAATAGCAGGGGTGGAGGAAGAAAAACCTTAGATAAGCAGGAGGAGGCTCCATCTGTGGCTGAATGGAGAATACAGGGACAGGTGGAGGAGCTGCCAACAAAGCTTTGGGAACAACTGTTCTTACCTGCAAGCTTCAAATGCCAGTCCACCACTGAGACCCAAACTACATTCTGAGTCAGACCCGCTTTCGGTGTGTTTTCCAAATCCGTTGGTCACGCCTGCCAAGGACACATAGTGTAAGCCTGAGTGCAGAAACCCCCCTTCCCCTGACACATGCTGCAGTGTGAGGTGGCCACCTGAGGAGGGGTGGAAAGGATGGTTGTTGCTTCCTGCATGGGAAATGGGTCTCGGGCAGTGGAAAGACCCCGATAAAGGTTTGGGGGAAATGTTGGCTAGGGAAATAAGTAGACCCCGCATTTTCCTTCTCATCCTTCTGGTTCAACTTGAAGGAAAACACAGCACACAGCTCACACCAGTTACTGTCATTTGGCTACAAAATGAAATACCAAGACTTCCCCACTCTGGCTGGCTCACAAGTCCCTAATTCTGCTCCTAATTTCAAGCCTCAATTATCAGGGAGTCTCCTCTGCCTCTTGGGGAGCCCACCCGCCTTGCCTCTTCAGATAAACACTCACGCCCTATCCATCACACAGCTGGCAACAGTGAGATTCATTCTTTTGGGATGGTGTCAGCAGAGGCTGGGACAGGAGAAGGGCTGTGTCAGCCACACCCTGAGATCTCCAGCAGAGCTAGTCAGAGCTGGGGGACTTCAACAGATCTAGAGCAGACTGGACCTTCCTGGGGTGGGAAGACAGAATTCCCTGGGTTCTAAGCAAGGCTCTGAAATACAGGTCCTTTTTCCTCTTTAACCTCTGCTTCTCCTTTTGTGAACATAGTATCTTCTTCTTCTTTATAGAGGACAGTACTGAGTACGAATGAGAAGTCTGTTTATAGAAGGCGGCCGTATGGAAGCAAATGAAGACTGGTCATCCCAGGGACAGGAGGAGGCTCATCGGCTGTAGAGGCTTCAACTCTATTATCTGGTTCCTAACCACAATCCAGACAGAGTCCTACAAGTCTGGCAGCTGAGCCAAGCGCTTGAGATCTAAGTCACAGATACCTTGGCCAAAAAACTGTGAGGGAAGTTACACCACCTGTAAGAGCAGGTGCCTGAGCCAACACATCTGGACTCTAACCTGGCTCTGTCTCTAACATTATGGCTTCTGTTTAAATCACGAAGCCAGCTGTGCCTCAGCTGCCAAAGATCAATACCTGTTCTTGTGAGACTCCACTAAGGTCATACAGAAATATTCCTGGGTGCCAGGCCACTACGATGGGGGACAAACAGATTCTAGCAGGTTCCCCAAGCAGTGGGCCCTCTTTAGGTTGGATGAGCCTGATATCCAGACCTATTTCCTATTAGAGGGATTTTTCATTTTTAGTGCACAGCATTCTCAGTGTTGTTTGGCTAGTCCTGATACAGTGGAGACAATGACAACAGTAACTGCTACCATCGACTGCTGTATGCCAAGTACTTTATACAGACGATTTCCAATTCTCGGAGCCCTGCAAGATAGGTATAACTAATCCCATATTAGAAATAAGGAACAAGCTTGAAAGGTTAATTAATCTGCCCCAGGATACACAGGTGGTCAGAAGATGGGATATGAACCCAGGTCTGCCTAACTCCAAGCCTCAGACTCGATTCTATGAGCTAATCTACTCCCTTAATACGGGGAAGCTTGGGCCAAACGGGAAGGGAAGGTATTGTTGGAAACAAAGTGTTAGGAAGGAAGAGAGAAGTATGTGCTAGCCAAATAGCCCAAAACCACCACATAAAAAGGCAAGAGAGGGACATGAAGAGCACAAGCCAAGAGTAGGCCCCTCCCCACCAAGTAAGCTCACCTCCCATATTTCACTAAGACTAAACCACACCATCCAGAAAAGAAGCCCTGCATATGCAGGCTCACCTCACCCATCCAGCCTTGGCTCCCGATGCTTCAGGAAGCCCCTCTCCAAACTGTCCTTCACAGGGATTCTGTCCTTGCTTCCATACACCCAGGCCTGAGCCTTCGCTCCATCTACTCCCTTCTTTTCTGATCTCTTCCCACAGGGCCAGCTCAGGCACCACCTTCATGGAACCTTCCTGACTCCTCTAGCTCCTAGTTGCTAAACACCTCCAGCAGTGCTGTCACCTAACACATAATCACATACTGTCTGGCACCATGACATCTCTGCACCTTTGCTCCCCACTGGACTATGAATTCTTCCAGAGCTGGAACTCAGTCTGACTCATTGTATGACCCCCTGTGACCAGCTTGTGCTGGATGTGTAGTAAGGACCCTTTAGTATGGCAGCCGCCATTACCTACCTCTGGAACCTCATCTCTAACCATGCCCTGGCTAACTCTGCTCCAGCCACACTGGTTTCCCCACTATTCCCCAGGCATTCGGGCATGTTCCCACCACCAGGGCCTGTGCACCTACTAGTTTATCTTTTTGAAGTGTTCTCCCCCAGAAACCCCAATAGCCCATGCCTTCAACTCCCTCAAACCTTTACTCAAATGTCCCCTCCCCAAGTCTCCCCTGGCCACCTTCTCTAATACCACCCCAGTATCCCCTATTCCCCTTCCCTGCTAGATTTTTCTCCATAGCTTCTGATACAAGGTACAATTCACTCATTTGTTTTTAGTCTTTCTCCCCTACAAGGGAGATTTTTGTCTTCTGTTCAAGGACTTTTTTCCCCCCAGTGCCTAAATATCTGATGAATGAAGGAACTAAAGTCAAGGCAGGAACCACTTTATCATATATAGCTTTGCATTCCCTTCAAGGCCAAAGAAAGCCCCAGACACAATGTGGCCCTCTCAAATTACTTTCTCAAAGCCTCTTCTCCAGGCCACTACTCATGTGTCAGGCACAACTGTAAGCTATGGATCCCTCAATGGTTCTACTGGCGTCCACAGGGACCATTAGGGAGGCAGCCAACTAGGGGAGGTGCTGGCTGGCAAGGCAAAGCAGGAAAGCAGATGAGAAGTAGAGAAGTCACAGGCGTGGTCACCTGTCTCCTCCTCCTGCTGGGGGGACCTCTCCCCTTCGCTCTCACTACAGCTCCTGCTCCTTGGCCGCTTCCGGGAGTGCCGTTCATCCTCGATGCTGGCCGGAGAGGCAGGAGAGCCCACTGTACCATGGTCCTCACCATTCTCTGGGGCCCTATCTGGGCTCCTCTGTAGCTTAACTCCATTTTTGGCCTTCTTGAAGAGGACGGATGTGCGGCGGCCCACGCCACTGAGTGGGGCACCAGCAGGGGTCTCAGGGGGCATGAGAGACACTCTGTTGATGCCATTGTCACTGAGCAGGCGTTGCAGGGGCTCACTCCCTATCTGCAGAGGTGATTTTTCCAAGAGCTCATCTTCTTCCACCTTTCTGGGCTTTAGGAATCGGCTTGGAGGCTTACTATCATTAATGGGTTTCAGAGTAGGGGGATCCGGAGGGGAGTCTTGCTCAGACAGGGAAGGTGCAGGCCCAGTGGGCTCGAGGGTTGGTGGGGGAGGCAGTATGGAGTCATCTGTTAGAGAAAAAGAGAACCTGCTTGAACATTTTAGAAAAGGTCTGCCCCTACAAGCCAGATAATGACTCTGATAAGCAAGAACCAAAGGCATTGGTTCTTGACATGTATCCCAGGTCTCCCATCTGAGGCAAAAAGAATGTAGGATTAAGTTTTATCTACATTAGTAATTCTAAACCCTATGTATGAGAATCATCTAGGAAGTTTCTTAAAACTTCCAGCGTCAAGGTCCGATCCAAGACCAACTGAAACTAAATTTCTAATGATGGGGTATTTTTTAAAAAAGCTTTACCAGGTGAATCTGATGAAGTGAGAATTACAAAACATTACTCCACACCTGAGAAAGCTGAAAGCTACCTGGCTTAATCAATAATCAGTTAAGTCTCAGCTTCACAGATTAGAGGTGCACAGCTCTCATTAGACTCAAGTGTTTTCCCTTCTGTCAATGTGTTCTGTTTCCTATCACCCAAGTGAAGCAAGGAGGACAAGCAGAAAGAGTAAGTTTATAAATGTGAAAAAATGAGAGCAAGTAAGTTAAATCAGTGGTTCCCAAACATGTCTGTTCACTTACTATCTTGAAACTTTTAAAAATTAGAATTTCCAAGCCACAGCCCAGACTTCCTTAATCTGAATCTCTGGGATGTGAGGCCTGGGAATTTTGTTTTGAAACCCTCTGGAAGAAGCTGTTGTAGCCGGTCAGTGGGCAGGACTCTGCATGGCCACAGCCCAGGAGTGGGATACAAGTGGCATGCTGGTTGCCACACAGGGAATCAGGAAGAGTCACTGCCAAATGTGACCTCCCAGCCACGTCCTTATTCTCAGCCAACCTAAAATAAAATGGGCCATTCCTTGCAGTTTGGGCCCTGGAGAGAACTACCCTCTGGAGATAACTCCGAACCCTTCTAGACTGTGTGGATGACAGACCCTCCCCAAGCTGTAGGCTCAGCTCTGAGGACCTGTATAAGGGAGACAATTCTGTCCCCAACGAAGTGGGGAGGATGGAAAGCAGCTCAGTTTTAAGGCTGGGTCTCTGAGAATCACTTCCCCAGATGTCTCTTGCAATCTGACCTTTCTGCTTAGGATGGGCCTGTAGACTTGGCCAGCTGGGGTCAAAGCCATGAGGTAGTTCAAGAAGCCAGACCATCTTTAGGGTCTTTCTTCCTTTTCTGTCCTCCCACACCACAACCTAACCTGCTCTAAAAAAGCCTATCTACATGATGGTAGGTAAGCAAATATTTAACTGATATGTGCAATATAGCCATTATCAGGTACAAAATACTGTAATACTTCTTTATTAGTTAGTACAGAGCTGCTGGGCCCCAGCCTCTAAAACTCCCCAAACCTGTCCACAATCTAGCAACTAAATATCCCCATCAGTGGTCCCCAGAACCAACTCCAATGCAACAGCCAACATCTACTCTGATGAATTTTGGTCTCTACTGATTATTAAATATTTTGAATATCATCCCTAGATATACATGGAAGCACGACCTCTTCAAGGATTTTTGCTTGCCCACAAGGGTCTGACCTAAACTCAGGAAAGGATGCTTGCACCATCCTTGAGATTTTAGCTTAACCCTTACTCCCTTAGTTTGGCCTCCAACCCCCTGTCTGCCCCTGATTGTCTCACCTCTGTCCCCATCATCTTCTGGCTCCTCCTGTGGGGCCTGCTCCAGCACAGCCGCATCCCCCTGGGGCCCTGCTGGCAGCTCCCCATTGGACACAGTCTTGTTCAGTGATGGTGGCTGTGGTGGTGGTGGCTGTGCCAGCTTCTGCCGAAGGGCATTGATCTCCCTGCGCAGCAGGCGGACACGACGGGTCCGGGCCCCGCTGGACCGCATGGCGCTCACCAGGTCCAATTTCTCCAGCAGCTCCTTCAGCTGCACCTCCGGGGACAAGTGGGCCCGGTTCTCTGGGATGAGGATGTTGTCCACTGCCAGGGAGAAGGGAGGACAGAAGGGCTGAAGGATCTGCCCAGCCCAGGGCAAGGGGAAGGGGCTGAATCCTTTGGATGCAAAATATTCTCCTGGAATGCCTGGGCCAGTGGCTTCCAGCAGCGTCACTGTGGGGCCCTGGCCCTGGTAACACCGTTGCCCGGAGGGCAGCCACAGGGACAAGGTCAGAATCTGGGAAACATCTGCAGGAAGCTGTTCACAGTCATAATTACAGGCTCTGTGGAGCAGGCACGAGGCAGCTTGGCAATCTCCTGGGCCTGAGTGACTGGCTACTGCCATCGAGAAGCAGAGAGCAGGGGCAGGCAGGGTGTGGGGCTCAGAGGCAATTCCATTTTTCTGTTCCTCTACTTGCACTCTTCTGAATGAGCCAGACATACACTAGCACTGCACTCTCCCTGCCCCATGCTCTGGATGCTGTATAGAGGGCATCCAGAAGAGGAAGACCCCTGGTAAGGATTTAAGTTTTCAAACAGACAGCCAGTACCTGATTCCTTTTCCTACCATTCAAGAAATAGTGAATTCGTTAAACTTTAGCTCCTAGAACTACTGCAAGCCACAAGCAGGAATATCCCAGTCTGGGCCTACCCTCAGCTCTCCTCGTGTCTACCCTAAATAGCTCCAAGGCCCACCCTGATCCCTGGCTCTCTGGGCTCCATCCCTGTGCCTCCTCTTGGTCCCTCTCCTCCCCACCCATCCAAGGCTTCTCACCGTCTTCCCAGGAGAAGCGGTAAAAGTCCTCCAATTTGGGTGACTCAGGCAAGTGGGTGCCCCTCTCGGGGTCATAGCCGATGTTCTCTGCCTGCCGCCGGGCATGCCGCAGGATGGCCCCTCCCAGGTCCCGCAGGCGGACAGCTGCTCGGTGGAAAATTGTGTCTTTAGCATTATACTTCATGCAGTTGGTAACTATAAGGTTAAAGTCCTCCTCAAACTCCTCCAAGGTGCGGTACAGGTGGGACTCCAGCTTCCGCCTCATGGTAGAAAAATCCATTGGCTTGGATATGAATTCCAGGTAATCTGGAACCTAAACATATAAAACCTGTACAATTACAACAACCATTTACTAGCCAAACAGGTGCACCCTTCACCAGCACTCTTGCCTCCCCATTTTCTGGTTTGGCACGCTGCACAGTCAGAGCCCCAGGGCCCTGGCCCACCCTGGCCTGCTAACTCCTCACCATGGTCAAGTCTACTAGCTTTGCCAGAAACCCCCAGGTGTCATACACCCTGTGGCCTGACCCCTTCCTGGCCTACTCAGACCCTGTTTCCAGTCCAGGAGGGGCTCACTGCTCAGGAAGTGGTGGGGGAACTTGCCTCACTCAGGTTGACAGGTTCGGCAAAGATGTGTGCCGGATCCTTCTCCTGCAGCAAGTCCAGTGTGGTTCTCAGCAGAACATTGAATGGCATAAGCTCCAGCTCCATCGCGGCCTGCTGGACTTTGACCTGTGCAGAAGGTGGAAAGAGATCAGGACACCCTCTGCGAAGAGGCACCAAACTTTTTCTTGATTACTTTTACCAATCATGTACAACAAATTTTCACAGGATATTAAGCTGACCGGTATATGAGGAGAGATCACCCAACTTTCAGCCTAGAAATAATGACCAACAGCTACTGCTGTGTGAATGTTCCCTACATATCGAGCACCGTACCAAAACTTTCATAGTTAGTTAACACTTTCATAGTCCTTCCTAAATGCCAAGTAACATTCTAACCATTTTATGGAACATTAACAACTATATCAGGTAGGTACAGATGAGGTGTTTTACATGGAGAAAACTGAGGCACAGAGAGACTGACCAGCCCAAGGCCACATAGCCAGTAATGAGCAGAATAGGGATTTAGTCTCCGATAGCCTGATTCCACAGTGTGTGCTCTTGACTACTATGCCACACTGCTTCTCTACTTATGTTACTTTGATTAATCATCACAATAATCCTGAGGGAGAAATTATTATCTTCATTTTACAAATCTGGAATCTGAGATTTGGAAGTATAATGAGGAGTCACTAACCCAATGAGATAGGACTTGAACCTAGCTTTGTCTTAGTCCAAAGAACACACTGATGATTTAAAATGTGACTCGGGCCAGCATTCCCACTTAGTATGCTAAGCTATTGATCCCATTGGCCTTGAGGCCATCTTGGGATAACTAAGGCCTCTAGGCTCACCTCCTCAGGCAGCTAGAAGCCTCACATATGTACAGTGACAGAAGTACATTGCACAAATGTTATTTGCTATGTATGCCCTAATGCTAAAAGGTTGGGAAGCCACAGATTAGATTATGAAATGTTTCTTCTTCTTAGTGACATCAAAATGGGCCTGACTGCTTCCTTTCCCCTTTTATCTCTCTGAACCAGAGGCAAGAAGAAAAGCTCAGCTGTGCGACCAAGACTGGGATGGCACAGTCTGAATCCACAGAGAAGGTCCTGAGATGTCCTCTGTGCCACCCACACACACTATGTATGGCAAGAGCTGCCCAGTCTCACAGATGGAAACTCAGACTACAGGTCTACAGAGAGAAGGGCTCGTGCTGGGGCTGAATAGTGAAGTAGGATTTGGAGAAAGAGAGAAAGGAACATCTTTAACCCAGGCCTCTGAAGCATGCAAGGAACAGCTGCTATTCCTAGACTGGAGAGAATGGTTTTGGCTTGTCACTGATTCAATTAATAGTATTTACTCTCTGCCCTGTGCAGAGTGCTGCAGTAGACACTTCAGGGAGACAGACTATCGATGATGGTGATGCTGACAGCTGACACTTCTATAGCTCCCACTGCATGCCAGGCACTGTTCTAAGCTCTTTATATATAGTAAGTCATCTAATTTTCACAACCTTCTGGTGTAGGTTCTATTATTACCCCCATTTTACAATCAAGGAAACTGAGGTAGAAAGAGTTTAGCAATTTACCCAATGTCACATAAGCACTGAATGACAGAACCAGATATAAAACCAGGTAGTCTGGTGCCACAGTTCATATTCCTAACCCCTCTGTTACACTACTACCTCAACGTTGCCCATGCTTAGAGGCTTAGAATCTCCTTGAGTCAAAGCTGGCAATTTGTTTTCAATTTTTTTTAATGTTTATTTATTTTGGGGAGGGGGAGGGAGAGAGGGAGAGAGGGAGAGAGACAGAGTGTGTGCACATAAGTGGGGGAGGGGCAGAGACAGATGGGAGATACAGAATCTGAAGCAGGTTCCATACTCTGAGTTGTCAGCACAGAGCCCGACGTGGGGCTCGAACCCATGAACCGTGAGATTATGACCTGAGCTGAAGTCAGATGCTTAACCGACTGAGCCACCCAGGTGCCCGAGGTTGGAATATCTGAATGATTCAAGACCGTAAGGGCCAAGTGAAAACTCTCAGAAGCTCTCAGGCCAGCCGCAATGCCCATCAGAATGGGCTGAGAAGCTTTTCAAAATACTCAAGGCCAGACTCCTGAGATTTTTTAGGTCAGAAACTCCAGGGATGGGCTCAAGCATATGATAATAGCTTATGCTTGAGGCCACCAGAAGCTGAATCCCCATAGTTAGAAGCCATGTGCAGCACCATACCAATACAGAGTAGGCAGGCTTTGGAGGGCAGGAAGGCGAGAGAGGTGACACCAGGCAGAGGCTCCTGGCTCTCCTGATGCCACGCTGAGAGCGGGAGAAAAAGATTCTGAACAAGAACCCTGGAGCTGGGGGCTCTTCCTCACCTGTTCTCGCTTGAGCTTCTCTCTTTTCCGAATCAGCTCAATCAGCAGCCGTGCCCGCTCCAAGTCATGCCGGAGCTTCTGCCAGTATTTCAGCTCTTCCTTCACTGCACTGGTCTTCTCATCCTGCTCTCTCTGCAAGAAGGACAGGAAAGGAAGAAGGAGCTGGGGGCCTCCCTTTTACCCAGAGTGCCCTCCCTGTTCAAGTCTCACAGGGCCTCGGCAGGTGACAGCCCTTGACCCTTGCTGACCCACACTCCTGAGAGCCCTTCCACCCCTCCCTCTCTACCCATGCCTTCTTCCTCTGCTCCCCCAGCCTTGCAGCAATGTTTCTTGCATTGCCCCACAATAACCACTGCTGGAGTGAGATCTGTGACTGCTTCCTCTACCCCTGAGGACACCAGGGGGCAGCTGTGCCTCTCAGGGATAGAAAGAATTTCAGAAGGAAAACTAATAGACACCTCAAGGTGGAAAGAATTTCACCCTACAGCTTCGACTTGGCTAGAAAACAAAGTGAAGTTCTTACTACCAGCCTGTACTAACTGACTTGACCATATTTTAAAATACCACCAGCACCAAAAAAGATGATTCCTGCCCTAAAAGAGGTTACAGTATAGTTGGGGGAAGGCAGAGGCCTAGGGTTTGACACATAAGGGCACAGTAGCATAAAGACAAATAATAAAAACTCAACAGATAAACTGAATACAAAATGTTAAGAGAATGTAAAATAGAAAGGATCTGAGTGGGTTGGAGTTAGGTCTGGGAAGGCTTCCGGTGAAAGCACTCTCACTAGGGGTTTACGGTAGTGATGGACACGGATGAACAAAGCAGTAAGGAACCAAAGGGACCACACAGAAGAAGTGTTGGAAGAAGCAGAATTAGTGATTTTTTGCCTGGTGAAAAAAAATGGCCTGGCCAGAGCAGAAAAGCTGGATAACCATAAAAGTTAAGCAAGATCCAGGATTCAGCTGATAAGAAGGCTCAAACTCCATGCAAAGGATCCTGGATGTGGCCTGCCTGGAGAGGGGGAATATATTCTGGAAATGGAAGTGACAAGATGGAAAATGGTATGTGAATGAGACCGTATCAGTAGTAGAGCAAAGAAAGAATCAGAGGTGGGAGACCAACTAGAAAGCTACTGCTGAAATTAAGGGGGCATGGGTGAGCAGGGGAGCTGTAGAACAGAGACAAAGGATCATATACTGATAAACTCCTCCGAAGTAGCATAAGGGATGATTAACTGTGGCTTGTTATGGAGGGAAGAATCAAAAGTAACTCTAAGGTGGGGAAATGTCTGAGGTCAGGAGAAAGAAGGTTCCATGTCAATATTAGGGAAATACATTTATGAAGAGAAGAATAATGAATTCAGTTTCCAATATATGAATTCTAGGAAACAACATCTACAAGAACATCTATAGTTTCTCTGCCCCAGGACTGAGGGCAGAAAAAAGGGATGAGGACAAGAAAAGAAACCTGCCACACTTATTTACAACTATGAGAGTGTACAGCTCTCCAAGCCAATGGGGAGGCAGCACAGTCCCTGGGAATGTTAATATTGCAGTCAAAGGGTGGAGGAGGAGCAAAAGGGTGTGACAGAGAAGCTCTAAGACAAGGTGATCCATGGTGACAAATGTAGCCCAATGGACAATGCAATGAGAATCTGAGGTAAGGCTTGCTAGGCTGGGAGGAGGTGGCTGATGTTCTAGGAGAAGCTACAGGGGAGCCGGCGGACCATTTCAAGGAAGGACGAGATACAGACTTGCACTTCAGGATTTTAGTTACAAAAGGCAAAAGTGAAATCAGATAGAACCCAGAGGGCACCAGAGTCACGTAAAAGATTGCTTCATCTCTGGGGTAGTGGTGTGGAAATATTTAAAGGCAGAAGTAATGGAGCAAGTGAAGAGGGAAAAAGAAGTAAATAGTAAAAAAAAAAAAAAAAAAAAAAAAAAAAGAGTCTCTCACGAGGCTTCCACCATCTCAGAAAACAGTAAACATGCAGCAACTCCGTGGCTAAAATGCCACAATTGGCCAGGCTGTGTGCTACAACTGAGATGGCACATTTGTGTGTTTTCTATGAAACATTTTTGGCAGATGTCAGTATAGTGTGTTAAGGAAAGTGCTCCTTGTCCTAATTCATGCAACATGGCCACCTGGCTCTCATTCAGCCCATTCCTTCCTTTCTGCCATGTCTGCAAGGTTTTCCCCACATAATGGAAAGTTGGGCTTATTCTCCATTCTCCCCTAGAATATGCTTCAAAGTCAAGCCTCTCCCATCCAGAAGGAGCTGCTGTCTGGTCCCAAAGACTCTACAGTGTTGGAGGTCATTCCTAGGCTATGCCTCCTGGAGGGGTGACCGCCTACAGGTAAAGGCTCTGCAGAGGGCTCAGGGAGGGGTTACCCCAACCATCATTTCTTCTCCTTCACCCTCCACCTCCTCCATCATCTTCAATCACTTCACCTACCTGCTCGGCGTTTCTTTGGGACTGCAGGTGGGAATGCAGGCGCCGGATGAGGGGGACACCGTTCCGTGCCTGCCGCTTCAATAGCCAGTAGTTGTGAAGCCGCTGTATGAATTGGTTTTTCCTCTGAAAGGAGAGACCACTACAGATCTTGTTCAACCTTGAGTGGAGGCACAGGGAAGTGAAAGACAAGGTCAGTGGGCAGCCCTGATTATAGCTTCCTATTCAGACCCTGGTTCATTTCTGAACCTTATATATAAAAAAATATAGGATAAAGTGGTCAAATGCCTAACCTCAGAGAAAGGCTTAAAAAAGACAGCAAAGTTAAGCAGCTCAGATTCAGCGTGAGATATATCGCCTGATTTTCTACTTCCTACCTTGCAGTCCTGATTCTCCAAAAGAACCCTCTCCCAGGAACCTTGTTTCCTACAATCCTAAGAAACAGGCCTGTGCCCCATACCCCTACACTTCTCTTGATAAAAGCAGCAAAAGAAGGCAGGAACTCGAGTAAGCTATAGGCAATGTGGTCACTATTTCCAGCCACCCTGTGGCTGAGGGTCTCCCCAGACCAGGGACTAGTCAATAGCCAAGCTGGAAGGAAAACTAGTAGAACTACACCAGGCTACTGCTTTCTGAGCTCAAATGCAACACCTTGGAGTTGTCTGACCCCTGGTTTTTAATTAAAGATCTCAGCAGCCTAAAAATGTCTAATTTTGAACCAAATGAAAAAAAAAAAAAACTGGATAAGAGGATGGAGAATCTGAAAACTTAGCTGGCTAAACTAACCCAATAGAGAAATCTTAAAGTAAGGATTTAAGCCAATAATACGTGGGGACGATGGAGGGGTAAGTGAAAGGGAAAGGAATTAATAAACCTATAATCTTTATGTTAACAGCCCTGTTGCGAAGTGGGTAACATTATTCTCATGGTAACAAAAGATGGAAAGGCAGCTTAGGAAGAGAGGCTGAATAAACTATCAAAGTCACTAATGCAGTTAAAAATATGGTGGCGCAGTGCGCCTGGGTGGCTCAGGCGGTTAAGGGTCTGACTCTGGCTCAGGTCATGATCTTGCAATTTGTGGGCTCAAGCCCCGCATTGGGCTCTGTGCTGACAGCCTGGAGCCTGCTTAAGATTCTGTGTCTCCTTCTCTTTCTGCCCCTCCTCCACTCACGCTCAGTCTCTCAAAAATAAACAAACATTAAAAATAAATAAATAAATAAAAAATAAATAAACAATGGTGGCCCTGGATGGGATTTGAATCAATGATCCCTCTGCTACACCATCCTGTGTCCTAAAATTGGTTATTCACACAGTAAGCAAGGCCTCAGTGCCCCTGCTATGTTTCCCCCACTTCCTCATCTCGCTGCACTGAAAGGAAGGTTAAGTGTGGCTAAACAAGAAAGTAAAACCTAACAAGGGTGGGCATGTTGGGCTGGACATTGATCACCTAGGCCTTGTGCCTATCCAAGGTCAGACATTCCTGTCCCAAAGCCAAGCTTAAAAAACCAAGACCTAGGCCTTTCCCCAAAGAACAGATTCCCCACCAATGCCCATGCCAAGCACACCTGCCCAGATGCAGGCAGCCCCCTCCCTCTACAACCTCTTGGCTATGGAGGGTCCCAACAGCATTTGTGCAGGTAGAAAAAAGAATAATAATAAAATAGCAGCAGCAGCAGCAGCCACCATTTATTGAGCACTTACTATTTACCAGGCACTGTGCTAAGTGCTTTACTTATATTATCTCATTTATTTCTCACAACAACTCTATCAGGTTCATTAACAAATAAATAAGACCTGAAGAAATAACTTGCCAAAGTTCACATGGGTAGTTAGTGACAGGAGCAAGATTCAAAAGCAGGTCTGTCTGGTTTCTTAGCCAGCATGCTAAGGCCTCTGCAAGACACATCTATAAGAGCAGATATGACAACCAAAAAGTCTAGTCCCAGGGCACAGCCACCCTACAGATGTTACTAAGCGTGAACTCCAGTCAACATCAGGGAAGAGGGTAGCCTACAACAGCTCTGTGACTAGAAGGCATTTCCAGTTGACTGAATTCTAACTCCAGTCATGGCTCACAAGAGCCTCTCCCTCCTGCTCTGCTCCGCTCTTATGTCTCCTTCCCAGACTGACAAGTCTGTTTGCCCGTTCCTTACACAACTCATTCCCCACTACCCTCTAGCACTCTTTTCTCCCTATCCTTTTCAACAAGAGAGACAAACAGCAGGAACAGAGCCTGGAGGCATCATGAGTTCCAGCTCGTGGTCAGGTTCTGTTGCTTTCCACCTGGTTCCAGCCCTTTGAACAGGACTTGGCATATAGTAAGTGCTCAATAAACATCTCGTTGAATGAATAAAGGAGTGAACAACTTTACCTCCTGTTGCCGCAGTTTCTTCATCTGGGGGTGTGGGAGAAGGTGCAAGGACTACATTAGATTAAGTAATCTTCAAGATTCCTTCCTACTCTAACACTGTATACTTTGCAAAGAATATCACCCTTGAGATGACCTTCCAATGAAAAATCTTTCCTGTCTCTGGCTTTTCTGCCCTCTAACAGCTACTTCTCTAATGGTTTAAAATAGATACAATGATGTCTCTACAGACTCACTAGGGGCCAAGGTGGCTTAGACATACAGTTGAGCTGAGTGATCCTTTTCCCCCTAAATCTAAAGCTTCTCAAGAAGAGAAATAGCATATCCTCCCCACACCACCACCCACCCCTTCACAAAAAGTCTCCATCATTCTCAGAATAGAGCCTTCTAGATAGCAGGCACCCATACTGACCCCTTAAAACAGTGGTTCTCAGTTCTATCCCCCCAGGGGTTTTTGGAAACATAGGAGATTGTCACAAAGACCAGGCAATGAGGGAGTGGATACAAATGGCACTTACAGATCAGGGATGCTAAACATCAAGAAATGTATGCGACAGTCCTAATGATAAACAATCATCCCATCCAAAATGCCACTTGTGCACCTGTTGAAAAATGCTGCCTTAGACATCCTTCACCTGGGTTTCTAAGCAACTTAATTTTGTCTCACCTTGAAGCCAAGGAAACACACTGCTGTCAGGGCACAATCAAAACCACAAACCAGACCAGGGACCAAAGGAGAAGTCTAAATTTGAGGGCACAGAAGAGAACAAATGTTCACCAACCATGCTTGGGGAAGGAGGTCCTGGCTCAGGGCCAGCACCAGCCCAACCAGAAACCATCGGTCCATGTGGAGACCTCCTGACCAAGCTTACCTATATGAGGGGATCTGTGGGACAGTGACCATGGGGACAGTGGAGGGTGTATCTCGGCCCATTTCCTCTGGCTCCTTCTTGATTTTCTGCTTCAAAGTCATCTTGTTCTTCTTGGGCACTCCCTTGAGGGGGCCACCTACCCCGCCTTGGCCTTCATCTTCCTCCTCTTCTTCTACCTCTTCCTTCTCTTCCTCCTCTCCACAGCCCTCCTTCAGGCCTTCCTCATCCCCAGCCTCACTGAGGCTTCCAGGGGAGTCACCCTTCCTCCTAGCAGTGGCAGCACCTGGCGGCGAGTGGGCCTCACAGTAGGCGGTCTTGCGTACTGTGAAGATGGTGCCATTGAGGCTGGTCTCACGCATGGGCTCAATCTTCATGAAGAGCCCAGCCCGCTGTGCACATGTCACATGGAAGGCTGTGTAGCAGTTCACCTTATGGCACTGGATGGCTGCACCCAGCCCCTTCTGCTTGCAGATATAACAGGTTAGTTTCCAGCGGGCAGGTGGGATGTTGTCAATGCCCTCAATGGGCTCCAGGAACACGGTGTTAGCGAAGCAGACTTCAGGGATCCAGATGGCACACACCACGTGGGCCCAGTGCCCATCACTGGTCTGTTTGAAGGCGCCGCCCTTATTGGGGCAGAGGACGCAGTCCACAGGTCGGGAGGGAGACTGTAGGCAGCAGCGGCATAGCCACTGGCCCTCAGGGATGTAGGGGACACCGTAGCACTCCTGGTGTACAGCCAGGTTGCAGATATCACAGAAGAGAATGACATTGCTGTTGTGGCATTCGTCATCCAGGCACACACAGCAAAAGGCGTCTTCATCAATGAGTGACTGCTGGGCCCCACTGCTGCGACTCTCCAAGTATGACTCCTTCTCAAGCCGGTCTACCAGCAACTCAAAAGTGTCTGCTGACACCAAACTGTGCCCATCTACTCGCCGCTTCTCATTCACCATGTCCAGCCAGGCAAGGTCCTCCTCATCCATGTCGTATTCTACCTCCGCATCCAGGTCTTCAGGTGGCTTCTCGATGTAGCGGTAGTAGGCAGCAGGCAGTGGGGGTGCTTCTGGCTGGCTGCCTGAGTCCACCATGCGAAAGCTGGGTTGCGGGAGGTGGAAGGAGGTGCCGGATGCATGCTTGGAACAGGACTCCTTCTTCTTGCCCTTGGAGGAGGGTTTTTTGGACTTGCCAGGAAACTGAGGCTGCTCACTGTTCTCCTTGTTACTATTGCATTCGGTGATATCCTGGGCAGTCAGCTCATCCTCTGTGATGATCTTGAGTGGATCATAGATGCTGATTCGATGCAGGCGTCCATCGATGTCCACCTCGACAATCCTTTGGGCCTGAGCATAGGTCAGGGTCTCCCGAGTAGGTGAGCACTTCAGACTGTAGGGAGATGGGGAGCGCCGACCCTCGGCATTCTGCCGCGACTTCCGGCGCGGCTTCCTCATGGCACCTGGGAACCAAGGGGACAGGCCTAAGGAGAAACCAGGAAACTGAGTTGAATGTTCAGGCATGCACTCATTCACCCTTCCATCTGATCGAATGGCCACCACGAAGACTCTCTGTTCCCTCTGCCTGAACATCCTGCCCCTCAGACATCATCCACACAGCTTGCTCCTTTGCTTCAACTTTTTTCACAAACACTGCTTCTCAATGAGACCCTCTCTGACCATTCTGTCTTAAACTGCAAATCTCCTTCCCCCATCAGCAATCTTTCATTTTGCTTTATTTTTCACTATGACACTCACCATTTTTTATCATGCTATGTAATATGCCTATTTATCATAAATGTTTGCTTCCTTCCATTAGAATGCAAGCTCCATGAGGGGAAGATTTTTGTCTATTTTGTTCACCGCTGTATTCCCAGCACCTGGAATGATACCTGGCTCCTTAATAAGCACTCAATAAATATTAGTTGAATGAAAGGAGAAATCAAACCTGCATGGTCCCTGCCTCTAGGTGCTCCATCTAATTGAAAGGACAGAAAAGTAAACAGATCTTGGGGCGCCTGGGTGGCTCAGCTGGTTACGCATCCGACTTCGGCTCAGGTCATGATCTCACGGTTCGTGGGTTCGAGCCCCGTGTCAGGCTCTGTGCTGACAGCTCAGAGCCCAGAGCCTGCTTCGAATTCTGTGTCTCCCTCTCTCTCTCTGCCCCTCTCCCACTCATGATTTGTCTGTCTCTCAAAAATAAATAAATGTTAAAAAAAAAACTTTAAAAAAAGAAAAGCAAATCATTACAAATGATCATTACAGATCATTACAAAACAACACAGGGAGAGATCTAAAATTCTAATGATGTCCTACATAAGGCTGTGGGATACCTACCTATGGAAAAGGATGGGGTGGTTAAGGGTTCAGAAAAGAAGAAAACGAAAAGAGCATCCACTTTTAAGCTGTGTACATGAACAGTGGCCCCACCAGAGGATCAAACGCTCACAGGTCTAAAGCCCTCTCCCAACCCATCTTACAATGATCAGAAGCCCTATCCCCTAACCACACCCAGGAGTGAAGAGGTGAAGGCACCTGAAATGTCTACTATGTACAGTCTAAAGACTTCAAACTACAGTATAAAGGGCTGTCTCTGGAAAAGGCAGCTTTGAGGATGCACTGGCTAATACATTTCTAAGCGGAAACACTGGAAGCTCTGGGAGTAGTCCACAAGTGACACTGAAGTTTTAAGTGGCCTATCTGAGACCCTCATTGGACCCAAAGCCAAGATGATTGGGGCGATGTCTGAGGTAAACTCTCAATGCATTCTCTTACCTCAGAAGTCCCTCTCTCCCCAAATCCTTACATTTAGTTTGCCCCTGTGCAACAAGGAGAAAGCCCTTAAGTTTCCCATATCATGCTCTGGATAAAGGGAATCATGACAAGCTCATAAGGAGCTACGGCAGCAGTTACTGAGGCCATCACTACTGGGAAAGACATTTGGAGATACGGGGCTCCAAGTGTGGGCAGAGACTTGGAAAGGAAACAACAGTGAGAGGATTTCAAAGAGAAAAAGAGTCTGTCACCTTGGTTGCAGGATCTACCACCTTTATCTATAAAAGCAAAGATGATGATGATAATTTAGCACACTTTTGCAAACTACAAATCCTTTCCCCCCCCTTTTTTTTCTAATTTTTAAAGTAATTTCTACCCTCAACATGGGGCTCGAA
This sequence comes from Panthera leo, assembly GCF_018350215.1. Classification (NCBI taxonomy): domain Eukaryota; kingdom Metazoa; phylum Chordata; class Mammalia; order Carnivora; family Felidae; genus Panthera; species Panthera leo. Next base: position 34,567,232 of record NC_056683.1, on the reverse strand, counting down.
CTTACGACTCTGTGATCAAGAGTCACATGCTCCACCAACTGAGCCAGCCAGGCACCCCAATCCCTTTTACTTTTAATTATTTCTCTCAACTAGCTTGGGAGGTAGGATAGATATTATCGTCTCCATTTTACAGATGAAGAAACAGAAGCTCAACAAGATGTCACTCAACCCAGAGGTAGTGAGCGATAAAGCTACAGTTCAAACCCAGGTCTCCCGACGGGTTGAATTCATCTCCCTGGGAAGTAAGACCACCACAGAGATGCCGTGGTCTGGTTCAAAAAGAGGCTCTGGGGCGATCTAGGTTCCAACCTTGGTCCTGCGTGACCTGGAGAAAGTCACTTAATCTCTCTGTGCCTCCACGCTCCACCAGTAAAATGAAAAGCTCTACCTCTTAAGCGTTGCTCTTGGTCAACAGAGAATTATCACCACCCTTGTTTAAAAGGCCTTCCAATCCCCAAGTGTGACTGAAACACACAAACAAACACCGACTTGGCTGAGGAACAGTGGCGGGCAGGCACACGACCCATTGGGAACAAAAGGCAACAGAATCATCACGGCAATTCTGTCCAGGTTCCAGAGACCCTTGGCCACTACATGCCTGGCAAATGCCAAGTCCCTGGGGGCAGCCCAGGCCAACAGACCTGCCTCACTGCCCCCACGCCTTCGCGGGCAGGGAGAACCTCGCAGGAGTGTGAAACCCTACCTCGGTACTAACCTGAAATCCTGAAAGAGTTTGGAGGGTGTGGACCCTCCTTTGTTAAAGCGCTGTATGTTCTTCCTCCCTACCAGCTACCACCTCCTTGGCAGCGTGGGTTAGTCCTCACCCAAGCAGCAAGAATCTAAGGAAAACCTCTTGGGTCCTCCCCAAGCCTCCAGGCACCGGGGGGCAAATTCTGGAGAGGGAAGGGCGGCTGCTGAGGAAAAGGAGTTTCGCCCGCAAGGAGCTTACAGTCCAGTTTTTTGGCGGGAGCGTCTCATCCCACACAGCCCTTCCCACAGACACGCGTCCAAATACCCCCCAACACCCCCAGAGGTCTCCTCAGCACCCCCGAAGCCCCACTTGCCCACCCCACCCAGGTCCCCGAAGAACGAGGAGTTTCTGCAATTAGACCCTACCCCCTATACCCCCACGAGATACTCATGAGACAAGGGAGAACCCCAGCCAAGGCTCCTGCCCCTTTAAAGGGGCACCTCTTCCAGAAAAATCTTGACCCTTCCGAGGAGAAAGGAGGGAAATAACATCTCCTCCCCCAAGGGGAGGGGGGCGAGCGCGCCAGAGACAGACTGACGCGCAGTCCGACCCTCAGACAGAGAAAGCTAGCGCCAGCGAACCAGCGGGGCAGAAAGGCGAGCGCCCATTGGTCGCCTCACCTGCCGGTCAGCAGAAACCAGGGGGCCAAGGGCCGCTCGGGGGGCGGAACCTTCTTCCGGCCTGACCAATTGGAGAGCATGGCGGGGGCGGGGCTCGGCGGCTCGCCAGCCAGGGCCGGGGGGGAGGGAAACAAGATGGCGGCTACGGGAGGGGGTCCTCGCTTTTCAGCTCCCCCCTCACCCGCCTTCTCCTTCCCCGCCGCCGCCCTCGCTCCTGGAGAGCGCTTTCGCGCCGCCCCCGCCCCGCTCGGGAAGCCCCCTGCTTCCCTCTCCTTGCCCCCCCCACCCCGGCGCGCAGTCCCTGGTCCCCGTAGGCCCCGCTGCCCCCGCCCCCGCTCCGTTCGGCCCCTCTGCCACCCCCATTACCTCAGCCGCCGGCCCGGCCCCACCGTTCGGGGCCCCTGGGCGCGGGCGGGCCGGCCGTCGAGCAGGTCGGCGCGGCCCTGGGAGCGGAGCGCGGCCTCCTCCCGCGCTAGCCTCCGCGGCCACCGCCGTGCCCCCTCCCGGCCCGTGCAGGGGCCCCGGCCCGGCCGCCGCCGCCGCTCCCGGGGGAGGAGGGGGAATGAAGCCGCTGCCGCCGCCGCTGCCGCCACGGAGCCCGGCCGAGGGGAGGGAGGGATCAGCCCCCAGGCAGGATCCGCCCCTCCGGCCTCCCCCCCGCCACCTCCACCCCTTCCCTCGCTCCCTCCCTGGCTCCGCGGGCTCTCCCGCTGAACAGGAGCGAGAGCGCGAAAGAGGGGGGAACGCGAAGAAAATCCCCCCGCCCGTGCCCGGCGCAGCGGCGGCCGGGGCGGCGCGGAGAGGAGCGCGGAGCCGCCGCCGCCACGGGGCACCGTCCCCGGCTCGGCCTCACGGTGGCGGTGCGGACGCGGCAGGGGCGCGGAGCAGAGACCGGCTCTGCGCCCGCCGCGGCCGTGGCTCACCCCGGCGTACCCCGCCGCCGGGCGAACCCCACAAGACAGCGGGGGACGTTCGGGTCTGGTTGGGAAAGACCGGCATCCCTAACTCCTTAGAGTGGTCAGTCGTCCACTCCCCCTGCTCCTGCGAGAGGTGGCTACGGTTTGGGGCAACAAACCCCCTACCCGAGCTAGAGGGCCCCTCCAGAGGTTAAGCCAGGGGAGTCATCGGAGTCAAAACCCGTGTGTGGTTTCTTGGGGTGCAGGTGCCTGTATTCCTCCCAGAAAGTCGCCCTCCCTCCCTGGCCGTGCTCTGGTCCGGAGGACAAAGGTCTGGCGATGTCCATCCCCTCCCCCAGTGAGGACAGCCGGGAAAGACCCTCTGTTGTGGACAGGTGAGCGTCTTGTTCCCCATAGGACATCCTTCTTAAGAAACAGACCTGACTTCGTTGTGCCATTCTCTCCCTTACGTGTTGAAAAAGAGTAGACATGAAAGTTTGACAGTCTACTTAAGGACGTCTGGTAACTCGTTTGTCTCTGGAGACAAGGGAAACTCTCCTTAAGCCTGATGTGGCTAGGAATTGGTTAATTTAATGCAATAAGCGGCTTTCTAAAAGACTCTTGACAAATGGCAACTTGAGACTGCAAGATATGATCAGACTGGCTTTGTTTTGATAAGTAAATCTAAGAAGAGATGACTCTTTTGCCACCCCCTTTTGCCTATAAATTAAAAAGCTTGCCTCATACGACTGAAGTCTTAAGTACCAATATTTAATGACGTGTATAAAAGATGTATGGATAGACTGCCTTTCAACGTGGAGATGAATGACATATTTTGAAAGCGTTTCCTCTGCCCGCGCTGGTGGTGTAGCTTGATGAGACTTTCACAATCTCTTGCCTGGTTCTGATGATGAAGGACACGGATTCCAGAGTCAGAGGACAGAAAGGTAGTCTTGGGATCCAAGTCTTCCAAATGTTTAAACCGAACGTATTGCTACTTTTGGAAGTATAGATGTTCGTTATCCTAAGGAATTTAAATACATTATGTTGTGAATTTGGAAGTGTGGTAAAAGTTAGGAAGCTAATGTGTATTACAAAGATGTTTTTCTGGTTACACAGTAGCACCTTGTAAAAGTGAGAGCAAAAATACTTCTGTTTACCAATTTTTTGAAAGAGAAGGGAGTGTCTCGTGGAGCTAAGCAAGGCCAGGGCAATGTTTTGAAAACTGTGAAGAAGTATGAATTGATGTCAAGTGTTCTAAGGCTATGGGGAATAATCATTTGGGCGGAAGGTGTACAAAAAAGATGATTAATTGTGGGAGGGAGAGCCCCAGAGGCAAAAGAATATTACAGTTACTTTTAGTTAAGGGGAGAAAAAAAAAAAACCCTGAAGACTAATAGAAACAATACTGAATTTCTTTTCTTATTCTTTTAAAATGTGAACTATATCCATGCATCCATGGGACTAGTAACTTCTATTTCTTCACAAATGTTCACAAAATTTATGTAGCACATTTCCTGTTTGTGTGATTGGGCGCTGTTTTTTTCCCACCAAAATTAATGAACAGATATGTTGGGAAAATGCATTGGTTTCCACTTGTAACAGTAAGTATAAAATAATGACTTAAATGCCATTGAAAAAGCATGAAGTTAACCTAATGCATTTGATGTCCAGGTTTTTCTGTTTGAAGTTTCATAATAAGACCTTATTCAACAGAGTGTTTCGCTTCTGTTTTCAACTTCTCTCTTAATGGTAACGTTACAGTTGTCCTCAACTTTTATTTTTTGACATTTATTTATTTATTTTTGACATTTGGTATTGGTTTCTGTTAGTGTAACTGCACACATAATCAGTTCACAATGATGTAATCTTAAATGACAATTATGTCATTAAAAACAAATTTGGAACATGTATCAGAAATCCCAGAGAACTAAAATTTAATTAACTTTAATCTTTAGCTATTTTAAAGAGTTTAAATTCACTAGCCCTCAGCCCTTCCATTAAACCATACAGCAATTAAGTTCAACAAACATATGCACAGACCTTTGTTTCCAAATAGTTTTTCAAAATTCTGCATTTTTAAATAGAAACTAATTTATTTGGAGTAGGAGGGATGTTTTATCATTTAGAACTAAAAAAGGAGCTACAAAAATTTTCCCCCTCAAACATTTGTTTTCAGCATCTCAGGATATCTTTGTCAATGCTTTATTTTATCATTAGTTTATCAAGGCGAGAAACCTCTCAAGGGTCAGATGCGATACCACTGGATTGGTAAAATATGTATGGTGAGAGAAAATAGGCTTTGATTGATAAATTTTTTAATGGAATATTCCTTCCTTAGACCTTGGCTAAAAGAAGTATGAAACCATAAAAGGGATAATGTATGAGGTTGGAATCATTATATTTTAATGACACGATGTAAATTGTTTAAGAATGTAATGTTTGCTTAGAAAAAGGAAAAAGTTTCTAAATTTAATTCCACTTATTTATTCCTATAGCAGACACTTACTGAACACCCACTGTGTGTCCAATCTTACACAAGTCTCTTTGGATATAATGGCAAAATCTCAGCCTAAAAAAGGGCCAGTGATCATATTTTCCCTTGCTACTACTCTTAGTAGTGTACAACTAAGAAGCAAGCTAGAAATAACTAGAAAACACATGTGGGAGAAATTAGATAAAGTAGTGAACAGTGTGGAGGAACTATTATTCAAATGGAAGATGGGAGGCTTTTTTTTAGTCAGCTTCTAAATCATGATGGATGTGACTTGGTGAAAAGAGTATAGAATGACATTAGGATAGTGACAGGTAGCCCAGGCAAAGGAACAATATGCAGGGAATAATAAGGAAATTATTCTAGCCGGTCTATATGGAAGATGCTAAGAAAAGAAGAGGTTGAATTGGATATGAGGTATAGCAAGGGTATAAGGATAATAAAAATAATACCTAGCACTTAATGTGCAAGGTAGTATGCTCAGTGCTTTGCATACTGTATCAAAAAAAAATCTTTGTTGCACTTAGGAAACAAACTCAAATTAGTTTAATGAAGGAAATCTATTGACTCATAACCAGAAAGTCCAGGAGTGCATCTGGCTTTAGGCAAAGCTAAGTCAAGAGATTGAAATTATGTCATCGGGATACTGTCTCTAGCAGTCTCTCAGCCAACCTAAACGTTAGTTGTGACCGGAAAGACATAATACTGTGATGAAGTCTGGCCATTGTCCACTACTAGAACCAGAGGACATGGGCAGGAGGTGATTCACCAAAAGCACAGTGGGCACACATACAAAATAGGTCCAATATACATGCCATTTCTCATTTATCAACTTATTAACTCATTATTGTTATTCTTATGGTCCCCATAGGATAAACTAGAGCTGGAACAGTATTAGGTAAACCCAGAAGAATGTACTACAGGTAATTAAGTGTTGTGACAATAAAAGGGCAATAACCAGAATGATAGAGGGTATGGTAGAGAAAGAGGAGGGAAAGGGAGGTTCAAATAAAAATCAGAAGATAGATCAGTAATTTGATGGCTGATCGAACATAGGAACAAAGGAAAAGATTATCTTAAATTCAAACTTAGAAGGTACAGTTATTGGTACAATTGGTATAATTGGTACAATTATTGCAAATTAAGAGGTGGCAAAGGGTTACATAGGAGCTCCTGTTGGGTCTGAGGACCCAAGGATTGAGGAAATGATGAGTCAGCTCAAGTTCTCTGGAGTTTCTTTTGTCACACTAAAATACATATTCATTCAATGATTATTTGTGAGCTCAGGTAAGTTTCTATTTTATGCTTGTAAAGACCACACAGGTAAAAAGGCTATGCTCTCCGACCTGAAGGCACTAAGTCTAATCACAGGAATAAAGCAAGTATATTAACAAACATATAATATAATATAACATATAATAAGCATGTAAGCCACTCAAGAGAGATACAAGAAAAGTGGCATGAGGGTTTTAGAGGAGAGAGACGAGGGAAGGTCCTGTGAAGAAGGTGCTGTTTGAGCTCCACCTTAAAATTTGGGTTGAATGTCAACTGGGAAGATGGTACAAAGCTGGCGGGCTGAGTACCAGCATGACCAAAGGTAAAAGGAACACCGAAAGACTGATTCAGGGAACAGTGGGTTACCCCCGGTTGACCCAGAAATGGGAGATGGCAGAGAAAAGACTGGAAAGGTAAAAATAGAGTCAGAGCATGGAGACTGTTAGGTAGAGAAATGGATGTTAAGGGGCAGCAGTCCCTGATAAGTTTTGGAACAGGGGAATGACTTGAATAGTTCTATGCTGTAAGATCTAGTCAGGCAAGAAGAGTATGGTATACTATGGCTTGCATTATGCACTTAGCGTGGCTTGCATTATTCTCTTTGGGCTTGAATTCTAGCTAGAACATTTTACCATATGCTCAGTGTAATGCTCAACCACAAGCCTGAAAGTAAATAGTTTGTGGTTTAAGTGTAAATTGTTCAAATTGATTTAATGTTTTCTCATGTCAACCTTTAATTTAGCATTCCCATTAAATCCTAAACCTTAATCAGAGTAAAGTCAAGACACCATAAAATGTAAGTTATTTCTATATTTTATTTATTTTTTTAATGTTTATTTTGAGAGAGAGAGAGAGGGAGAGCACGCACACACGAGCAGGAGAGGGGCAGAGAGAGTGGGGGACAGAGGATCCGAAGTGGGTTTCACACTGTCAGCAGAGAGCCCGATGTGGGGCTTGAACTCACGAACCGTGAGATCATGACCTGAGCTGAAGTTAAGACTCTCAACCTACTGAGCCAACCAGGCACCCCAATTTCCATCTTTTAGCAAAAGAGCCAACCTTGCAAGTAGCCATTTATTTGGTATAATTTTACAAAGAGAGGGAAAATACACAAAAACATGGCACCTCCTGAGCCAGGACCTGTTTTTTACAAGATCCTCCCCTAGGTGATACATACATGTAATGGTTTAAGTGTCAATTTGACTGGGCTAAGGGATGCCAAAGAGCTGGTAAAACATCATTCCTGGGTGTGTTTGTGAGGGTATTTCCAGAAGATTAGCATTTGAATCAGTAGGCTGAGTAAAGATCATCTTCACCAATGTGAATGGGCATCATCCAATCTGTTGAGGATCTGAATCAGACAGAAAGGTAGAGGAAGGTCAAATTTACTCTCTGCTTGAACTGGGACATCATTAATCCTGTTCTCGGATATTGGTGCTCCTGGTTACCGGGCCTTTGGACTTGGACTGAATTATACCACTGGTATCCCTGGTTCTCCAGCTTGCAGATGACAAGTTATGGGACTTATTGGCCTCCATAATTGCTTGAACCAATTCCTATATCTCCTCTCTGCATATACATATATATGTATACACACACAAACGTATACACACATATTATTTCTCTGGAGAACCCTAACACAATATGCAAATCAAAGTTAAGCAATAAGAGCATATTAGAGAATTCAGGAATAAAGTGTTTTAAGGTTCTTGAATTGTCTGGGAAAAGAGAAGAGTTCAAGGATTTAATATCAGCCTTTGATTAGTTAAGAATACTAGTAACATAACATATGATTTGGAAGTGCAAAATCTATAGTCACAGAAAGATTGGTAGCTGCCCACAGGTGAAAGAGATGACTGACTGACTATAAAGGGGCATGAGGGAACTTCTGGAAATAATGGAAACAATATGGAAGTTGATTGTGGTGATGAGAAACATTTGTCAAAAGTCTTTGAACTGCTGAATAGCTGTAGCTTATAGAAATTGTACCACAATTAAGTTGATAAAAAAAATACCTGTTGTCATTTTTTAGACTAATCATTAAGAGAATGAAAAAAAGAGGACATAACTCACAAACTAGTGGAGAGGAAAAAAGGAATAATCAAAGACTCAACCAACCAAAAAGAAAACAAGGAAAAGGAACATAGTAAAGGTGAAACAAGCAATGAAGTAAAGGGATACATTTCTGGGAAAGTTTAATGGTGGGTGTTTAGAATGTGTGGATTAAACACATATATTTATCCCCCAAACTTCATTACTATGTTAGTAAAGGATTTAAAAAAAAAAAAAAAAAGTCCACAAGAACAAAGAGAATGGGGAAATAGCAGATGAGAATTACCAATAAAATTTTGGAGAATGAAAGTAGATGGATATCAGAGAAAGCTAAAACAAGTCTGCAAAGAGAGCCAGTAAAAACCTGATTCACATTAGACCACTAGAAAGGCTTAAAAGTAGGAGACTGTAGATACTTCTGAAGGAAGGGTGGGTGGGGGTGGTAACTGGGAGAATAGATCTGAAGGTAGAATTGGCTGAAAAATCTGTTAAAATGGGCAGTTAGATGTTGCCAGATCTCCACACTACTCCTTGGAGATGTACTATCCCAGTATCATCTCAAGAAATTGAACTAAAGAGATCTGGACTTGGGGACACCAGTTACCAATGATGGTAGGGACGAAATGCCATTTTGAAAATGGGAATTCAAATGAAACTCTACATGCTGAATGGTGAGATAGCCCGTTCCCCACTCTCATTTCTCTTCTTGGAGCTGATAAAGAGGAAGAGGGTAGCTGGTACAAATTGCTGGGACTGGTGATCCAGAAGGGGGCTGAGAAAAAAAAATCCCATGAAAAAATTTTAACCAGCCCATTTTTTCAGTGGGGAATTAGAAAAAAAAATGTTTTCATGAGATCAAAATCCTCAGTGGCCCTGCCCTTTTCTCCCCTCATATTTCAGAACACTGGAAACCAAGTTTATATTAGAGCCATGCTACTCAGATTGTTACCCAAGAACCAGTAGTATTGACATCCCCTGGAAGGTGGTTAGAAATACAGACTCTCTGGGCCCCACTCAGACTTAACAAACCAAAATCTGCATTTAACAAGATTTCTCCTAGGTGATTCATGTGCATATTAAAGTTTGAAAAGCCGTGGAATAGAGGATGTTAGAGAATTTCAGGATTCCTCTATGAAAGTAAAGATTCATTTATGAATAGGGACGGAGGAACATCTCTAATAAAAAAAAAAAATCCAGCTTGCCACTTTGGCCTTGTACTAAAGCCCATCAGATATCAAGTGCTGCCTCACCCTACCACAACACACACAATTTTAAACAGCCCTTTTTGTTTAAACCTCTTAAAATTGAATAGACAGTTGAGAACCAATAGATGAGAAAAATCTCTTGAAAGAGCCCAAAACAAAGGAACAGAGGGAAACAGTCAATGTAGAGAACCAAGAAATCTTGACAAACAAAAAAATCTCTTAGCCTCAGAGAGTAACATCCGTGGAATGGGAACATGGTATTGTTAGGGAGAGAGAGACAAGAAAATAAAAGAAAAGTCTGAAAAATATGAAAGATTTTTGAAGATATAAAGGGAGATTTGAAAGGTGAAGTTAAGGAAGTCTCCCAGAGAGAAGAAAGAAATAGAAATGTAAACAGAAAAGAGAATTTGAAGATGAATTCAGGAAGCCCAACATCCTATTTATAGTAATTCTAGAAAGAGAAATGAGGAATTTTCCCAGAAAGGAAGGTAGTGAGTTTTCAGAATGAAGACTCCCCAGTTCTCTGGTACAATGAATGCAAAAATACCTAAATGAAGAACACCAGTGCTATAAAAAGGGAGTATCCTAAAAGCTTCTGGAGAGAAAAGACAGGTCACATAGAAAGGACTGGGAATCAGAATGATATCAAGCTAGAAGCCAACAGAATAACCCTTTCAAATGCCGAGAGAACATTGTTTTCCATGTAGAAGTCTATGCCTAGCCAAAATATCAATCAAGTGTACAAATAGTGTAAAGACATTCTCAGACATGCAAGTTCTCACTTAACTATTCTTTCTCAGGAAGCGACTGGAAGACACTTTCTTAATTTTTTTTTTAATGTTTATTTTGGGTGGGGGGGGGCAGAGAGAGAGAGAGAGAGAGAGAGGGAGACACAGAATCTGAAGCAGGCTCCAGGCTCTGAGCTCTCAGTGCAGAACCCAACACGCGGCTCAACCCCACGAGCCCAACTATGAGATCATGACCTGAGTGGAAATCAGACGCTCAACCAGGCACCCCTGGAAGACACTTTTCCACAAAAATGATGGAGAAAATAAGAAAAATCCAAGTCATGGGATCTATAAAATAGAATCCAATTCAAGAAAGAAACAAAAGGCAACCCCAGGATTATGGTGAAGGGAAGTCCTGGGAAGAATTGTGCATCACGCCTAGAGTACAACCATTGGAGTTGTAGGGCAGAGGGAGGACTCAAAAACAATTGGAATGGATAGATTACCAGAAGCATTTGACCATATGGCGGGAGGTTTTTCAGTACTGATGGAGAGTTTAGAGATGAATTTAATAAAATGTAAATACAAAATGAAAATTTTTAAATAGACAACGGGGCACCTAGTGGCTCAGTCGGTTCAACATCTGACTCTTACTTTTGGCTCAGGTCATGATGCCAGGGTCCCAGGATTGAGCACTGCAACAGGCTCCGCACTGAGCATGGAGCCTGCTTAAGAATATCTCTCTCTATCACTCTGCCCCACGTGCACGTGCACTCTCTAATTAATTAAATAAATAATATTTATTAATAAATAAACAGGCCCTAAATCCTGGAAAGACAACTCACATGAAAAAGAAGTGTAATTTCAGTTGAGCCAATGTGGCTCACTTACAAACATTTATATAATTATAATAATGAGGGGCGCCTGGGTGGCTCAGTTGGTTAGGCAACTGACTTCGGCTCAGGTCATGATCTTGCAGTTTGTGAGCTGGAGCCCCGTGCTGGGCTCTGTGCTGACAACTCAGAGCCTGGAGCCTACTTCAGATTCTGTTCTCCCCCTCTCTCTACCCCTCCCCTGCTCATGCTCTGTGTCTTTCTGTCTCTCAATAATAATAAATAAACGTTAAAAATTTGAAAAAAAATAATAATGGAAACAGAATAGAGATTTAGCTAACAATTGTAGTAATTGTTTTGGGAATATGAGGTAAGTGGTAGGAGATATAAGAGGGCTATTTAAATCCTCACTGTCTATAGTTGAAAGATAATAATGTATAAAATTGAAAGAGCAAGAACTAACAGTAAATGCATGCTATTTAGAAATGAAAAATAAGAGTTTGAAATCGCTGCTTTTGAATTGGGAGAGCAGGAGTTGGGGTGAAGCAGGGATCTCTGGTTTTATTTTTAAGCCTTGTAGTATTACTTGACTGTTTATAACGATGTGATTTCAGGGGGGCCTGGGTGGCTCAGTCAATTAAGTGTCTGACTCTTGATTTTGGCTCAGGTTGTGATCCCAGGGCTGTGGGATCAAGCCCCACATTGGGCTCCATGCTGAGCACGGAGACTGCTTAAGATTCTGTGTCTCTCCTCTCCCTCTGCTCCTCTCCCACTTGCGTGCATGTGCTCGCTCGCTCTCAACAAATAAAAATTTAAAAAAACACTACGTAATTTCATAGATGTTAATATGAAATATATTTAAAGATAAATGATATTATTCCAGAACTAAGTAAATGAATTGACAAGAGGCTATAATAAATTAGCTTTCTAATTCAATATGGCAGAAAGAATGCACATTGTGCAGAAAAGGGCTAGCATAGCAGGCTTGACGGCCATCCTTTGAAAGGCCTGCTTACTAGGTTGGCCCATGGCTGACATCTGGGATTTCGTGACGTTCTTACCACCCTAACTGATAAGAGTGACTCACTGTGCTTAAACTATTTGTGCAAACAATATAGTTGATGCTAAACATCTGCTTCCTTCTGGAAGTCTGGAATTTGAGTACATTCCAGAAGGCAGAAGGTGCCTGTGTGACCAGGCACCTGATAAAAACCCTGGGCAGTGTTTCTAATGAGCTTTGCTTGTAAACAACACTTGCTTGACATGTTGATACAACTCTGTGCTGAGGGAAATAGTGTCCTGTGTTACTCCGCCCGGCAAGGACTCATGGAAACTCTGGCCTGGTTTCCTCCAGACTTAACCCCATGTGTCTTTCCTCTTTGCTGATTTTGCTCTGTATCCCTTTTCTAATTAATTAAATAAATAATATTTATTAATAAATAAACAAACAGGCACTTACTAAATCCAGGAAAGACAACTCACATGAAAAACAAATATTTCAGTTGAGCCAATGTGGCTCATATAATGTGGCTCAATAAATAAATCATAGCCATAAATACAGCTGCATGGTGAATCCTATGATTCCTCCTAGCCAATCATTTAATTTGGGGGTGGTCTAATCATTTAATAGGGGTGGGGACCCCTAACACATATTTTATTCCAAATGCCAACTAATACTATAGCATAATTACAGGACGTGTGCAAGCAACAAATCTAGCCCCAAATCTAGCCATTTTCAGGCAAGAAGAAAATGTATTGGAAGGGTTTAAGGGGGGCTCACAATTGACAGGATGACTGGAGGACAAGTTAGACATCGAATACAATCTAGCCAAGTCATTGCCACCGCTGCCTGTATTGTAAACAGTATCTTAAATATTTTTCTGTTAGTTGCTGGTATTGGAAAGACAATGTATTCTTGCATATTCATCTTATATTTAGCCACCTTGCTAACCTTTCTTATAATTTCTAATATTTGGTATGTTCTTAAGGATTTTCTCTTTAGATAATTCTGTTATCTAAATAATAGTTTTAATCTTCTCTTTTCAAAAACTAGGCTCTGTCTGTCTGTCTTACTGACCTTCAGCACAATGTCGGCCAGAAGCAATGATCATAGAATCCTTGTCTTTTTACTCAGTGTAGAGAATGCTTCTGAAGTTTCCCCATGAAGAATGGTATTTGCTTTAGGTCTATGTTAAATACCCTTTAACAGATTAAGAAAGATCATTTCTATTGATACTTTGCTAAGTGTTGTTTTATCATGATGAGTGTTGAATTTTATCAAATGCTTTTTCTGTATCTATTAAGATGATAATTGGTTTTCTCCAGTACTGTTAATGTGAAGAATTGGTTCTCTAATAACAAACCATTCTTGTATCCCTGGAATTGCCTGACTTTGCCATTATTTCTTACCTGTTTTATACATCACTGATTTGATTTGCTAATACTTTAATATATTTTGCATCTAGGTTCACTAGTGAGATTGGCTGTAATATGATTGCTTTGGGAATTAAGCTTTATTAACCTCATACGATGAATTGGGAATATTTCCTCTTTTTCTGTTTTCTGGAAGAGTTTATATAAGATTGAAATGAACTGTTTCTTGAAAAGTTGGTAGAATTTGCCTAGTAAACTATTTAATCCTGATGGTTTCTTTGTAAGAAATGTTAACTATCCTCAGTTTCTTTAATGGGCATAGGATTATATGAGATTTCATTTCTTGAGTTGTATTTTTCTAGGATTTTCTTCAGCTAAGTTTTGCAAAGTATTATCTTCAAATCTCTGCTGCATCTGTAATTATGTCCCCCTTTGCATTACTAATAATATTTTCTTCTCTCTCACTCCCCCCTTTTGTGAATTTTATTAGTTTTTTCCACCTAGATTATCAGCGTTTGGCTTTGTTAATTCTCTGTATTTTTCTTTCTTGATGCTCTTCATTTTTATTTCTTCTTTCCATTTTCTTTGGGTTTATTATTATTTTTCTAATTAAGTTAGGTGTCTAGCTCTTTTCCAACATTCTTCATTTCTAATATAAACATTCAAGGCTATAAATTTACCTTGAATTATCACTATTGTTTGTTTCTCAAGTCTTGATTCATAGCATTTTTGTTATTGCTCAGTTCTAAATATTTTTTACACTTCTATTATGATTTCATCTTGGACCCAAGGGCTGTTTTTCAAGTGTGTGTGTGTGTGTGTGTGTGTTTAATTAAATTTTTTATTTTGAGATAATTGTAGATTCATATGCAATTATAAGAAATAATACAAAGAGATTCCATGTACATGTTACCCAGTTTCCTCCCAGTTGAGAATATCACAACCGGGATATTGATCTTGATGAGAATTCAGCTATTAATCTTACTGAGGCTTCCTTATATGTGATAAATCACTTCTCTCTTGCTACTTTCAAGGTTCTCTCTGTCCTTGGTTTTCAACAGTTTAAATTTTGATGTGTCTAGGTGTGTATCTCTTTGAGTTTATCTAACTTAGAGTGTGTTGAACTCCCTGGATATGTGGATTAATGGTTTACACCCAGTCCGGAAAGCTTTTGGCCATTACTTCTTCAAATATTTCTCTCTCTCCTCTCCTTCTGGGACCTCCATTATGTGTGTGTATGTGTGTGTGTGTGTGTGTGTGTGTGTCTGTGTGTGCGTGTGTGCACATTTCATGGTGTTTCATAGGTCTCTGACACTCTGTTTCTTTTCTTTATTCATTGTTCTTTCTATTCTTCAGACGAGAATCGACTGACCTGTCTTCAAGTTTGCTGATTCCTCTTTCTGCCAGCTTGAACCTGTAGTTGTGCCCCTCTAGCAATTTTTTTTATTTCAGTTATTGTACTTTCCAATTCCAGAATTTCTCTTTGGTTCTTTTGTAATTCTGTCTCTTTACTGATGTCCTCTATTTGGTGAGACATTCTCATACTTTCCTTTAGTTCTTTAGACATGATTTCCTTTGGTTCTTTGAACATGTTTATAATAACTGATGTAAAGTCTTTGTCTAGCAAAGTCTATCCATCTGGGCTTCCTGAGAAACAGTTTCTATTAACTGCTTCCTCCCCCTCTCCCTTCATATATGTCATATTTTCCTGCTACTTATCATGTCTCATAAGTTTTTGTTAACTAGACATTTTAAATAATATAATGTGGCAACCCTGGAAATCAGATTCCCTTCACTTCCCAGTGTGTGTTGGTGTTGCTGTTTATTGTTTGTTGCTGCTGCTGCTCTTTGTTTAGTGATTTTCCTGAACCAATTCTGTAAAGTCTATTCTTTGTCATATGTGGCTACTATAATCTCTGCTTGGTTAGCTTAGTGAACAGGTAATGAATGGACAGACACTTCCTTACGTGCCATTCATTAATAAGTTTCCCAGCCTTTGCCAAAGGGGTGTGTGTGTGTGTGTGTGTGTGTGTGTGTGTGTGTTAGGGTGTATCTTCGACACTCTAGCACACTGTGGACAACTCTTTAGTCTTTACTTCCTGTTTGTGCAAAGCCTCAAAGTCTGCCAATGGTGAGAGAAATTAAGTCTTCTCAGGCCTTTCCTAGGCATGCACACAGTCCCAGGAATATGTCGGAACTTTTCAAAGATAGCCATAGATATCCTACTCCCAAATTTTTCCTTTTAGGTTTTGTCTACTTCTTTGCCCCACCCAATTGTTCTCACCTAGAGCACCAGAGATGTTAAACAATTGCCACTGATTGTTTTCCATAAATGTTCCAGGGAAAAGGGCATTCACCCTGAGTGAAGTATGAGTCAGTTCAAATAAACACAAGTCCTGAGAGTGGTGCTTTACCTGGAACTGCGAGACAGGTCAAATAATGACTTATCTTTGAGGATGGGACCTTTGAGAAGCTCCAAAACCTATTTTGTCCCCTCTAGTGATTACTAGCCTCCTGGTTTTCATGGATAACATGATTGCTGGGCTGTTGGTTTCCAATGCCACTGTGAAACTGAGAGAGGGCTAGGAACAGAGCAAATTAAAATGCCACAAAGTTCTCTTGTTTACTGAGATTCAGCCATTTTTCATGAATAAATACTCGGATTGTTCTGAGCTTTTGGTTAATTTCTAGAGTTCTGAAAATGTTGACTTTGATCATTTTTACCTGTGCTTTCATTGCTTTTATGAAGAAGCAAATTTTTGATAGTCCTTACTCCACCATTTTGAAAGTGGCTCTTATCATACTGACTTTGATACAGTCAAGATAAAGAACTGTTCATCACCACAAGGATCCCTTATGTTGTCCTTTAATAGCCACACCTATTTCCTTCCCAAGTAACCCTCTTAAATCCTGGCAACCACTAATCTGTTCTTTATTTCTGTAATTTTTTATCTGTAGAATGTTTTGTAAATGGAATTCTACATTATATAATATTTGGGGATTGGCTTTTTTCACTAAACATAATTCTCTGGAGATTCATCCAGATTGTTGCCTTTATCAATAATTTGTTCCATATCATTGCTAAGTAATAATCCATGATATGGATATATCACAGTTTGCTTAACCATTCACCCATGGAAGGACATTTGAATTGTTTCCAGTTTGGGGCCTTTGTGGATAAAGTGCTATGAACATTTGTGTGCAGGTTATTATGTGATATGTTTTTATTTCTCTGGGATAGATGCCCAGGAGTGCAATTGCTGAGTCATATCGTAATTGCATGTTTCGTGTTTTTAATAAGCTGCCAATCTAGAAGACATAAAAAATAGATATTCCATGCTTATGGATTAAAAGAACTAATATTGTTAAAATGTCCATACTATGCTAAGCAATTAACAGATTTAATGTAATCATTACCAAAGTTCTAATAGCATTTTTCACAGAAAATAGAACAATCCTAAAATCTGTATGGAACCACCAAAGACCCTGAATAGCCAAAGCAATCTTGAGAGGCACCACACTCTTTTATTTCAAACCATATACAAACTATAATCAAACAGTATGGTATGGTATGGTATGGTACGGTACAGTATGGTATTGGCATAAAACAGACACATAGGTCAATGGAACAAAAGAAAGAGCCCAGAATAAACACACACATAGATGGTCAACTAATTCGTGACACATGAGCCAAGCATATACAATTGAGAAAAGGCAGTCTCTTCAATAAATAGTGCTGGGAAACCAGGACAGCCACATCCAAAAGAATAAAACTGGACCACTATCTTACACTATACACAAAAATTAACTCGAAATATATTAAAGACCTGAACGTAAGACCCTGAAACCATAAAACTCTCAGAAGAAAACATAGGCAGTAATGTCCTTGACATTGGTCTTGGCAATGAGTTTTTGGATCTTACTCTGAAAGCAAAACTAAATAAGTGGGACTACATCAAACTAAAAAGCTGTAGCACAGCAAGGGAAACCAATAAAATGAAAAACAATCAGCTGAATGGACGAAAATATTTGCAAATCATATATCTGATAGGGACTAACATGCAATATGCATTAAGAACTCATACAACTCAATAACAAAATTTCAAAATAGGCAGAAGATCAAAAGAAATATAGATGGCCAAAAGACACATGAAAAGGTGTTTAACACTACTAATAATCAAGGAAATGCAAATCAAAACCACAAAGAGACATGGAGACATTAGTTCATATCGGTTAGAATGGCTAGTATCAAAAAGCCAAGAAATAACAAGTGCTGACAAGGATGTGGACAAAAGAGAATCTTTATGCCCTGTTGGTGCAGCCACAATGGGAAACAATATGGAAATTCCTCAAAACATTAAAAATAGAACTACCAAACATTTTTTAAAAAATGGGGCGCTTCAGTGGCTCAGTTGGTTAAGTGTCCAACTTCGGGTCAGGTCATGATCTCGTGGTTCATGAGTTCAAGCCCCACTATCGGCTTTCTGCTGTCAGCGTGGAGCCTGCTTCAGGTCCTCTGTCTCCCCATCTCTCTGCCCCTCCACAGCTTGTGTGCTTTCTCTCACAGAAATAAAATAAACATTAAAAAATAAATTTTAAAAATTAAAAAAATAAAATAAATTTAAAAATAGAACTACCATGTGATCCATTTCTGAATGTAGTCAAAGGGAATGAAAACAACTTGAAAAGGTATCTTCACCTCCATGTTCATTGCAGTATTATTTACAATAGTCAAGGCATGAAAACAACCTAAGTGTCCATCAGTGGATGAATGGATAAAGAAAACACAATGGAACATTATTCAGCAATAAAAAAAGAATGAAATCTTACTATTTGCAACAACATGGATGAACCATGACAGCATTATGCTAAGTGAAATAAGTCAGACAAAGAAAGACAAATACTGTATGATATTATTTACATGTGAAACCTACCAACTCATAGATACAGAGAATAGGTAAGTGGTTGCCAGAGGTGGAGGTTGGGGTGGGGTGAAGGAGCTCAAAAGGTACAAACTTCCAGATATAAAATAAATAAGTCCTGAGGATGTAATACATAGCACGGTGACTCCAGTTAATAATACTGTATTTTATATTTGAAAGATGCTAAGCTAAGAGAGTAGATCTTAAAAGTTCTTATCACAAGAAAAAAATTTTTATAACTGTGTATGGTGAGAGATGTTAACTTATTGTGGTGATCATTTTACAAAATATATACATATATCAAATCATTATGTTGTACACCTGAGACTGATATAATATTCTATGTTAATTGTATCTCAAATTAAAACAAAGGTTTCCCCAGCGACTTATTTTTCACCCTGCAAAGCAGATACTAGATCAGGAGAGAGTTGCCATCACAATATGAGATTTATTCAAAATTGGTGAGGATATAAGAAAAATGTATCTGTTATATACTTTTACGTCAAAATTATGTCCTTCCTGAACAAAAATTTTTCTAACTCTTTGAGTAGGGATGCATTATTTATTTTCATTCTCGTTCACTGACAGCTATGAATTTTCCTTTCAGCTTTAGCTATATCCCTCAGGCTCTAATATATGGTTTTCTAGAAATTCTGTTATATCAGTTTTGAGTTTCTCTTTGACTAAAAGATTGCCTAAGAGAGTGTTTTTAAGTTGCCAGGAAGAAGCTTTTGTTTTCAAATTTTATTGTTAATTCCTACATTTGAATTCAGAGAATGCAGTTTGTGTTATCTTTACTTTTGAGAATTCAGTGAGGTTTAGTGTGTGTGTGTCTTTTGATAAGTATCCATGGTCCCTTGAAAAGAAAGTATATTCTCAATATGAGAGTATAAATTATGTGCACACACTAGGTGTGAATGTGTATGTGTGTGTGTGTGTGTGTGTGTGTGTGTGTGTGTGTGTGTGTTAGCTTTGTTTTTATTCATGGGGATCTTACAAATACTGAAAAGAATGAATTAAAGTATCATCCTGCTAGTGTATTTCTTCCTAT
Organism: Panthera leo; assembly: GCF_018350215.1. Taxonomy (NCBI): domain Eukaryota; kingdom Metazoa; phylum Chordata; class Mammalia; order Carnivora; family Felidae; genus Panthera; species Panthera leo. Next base: position 34,548,032 of record NC_056683.1, on the reverse strand, counting down.
ATCTCCTGACAGGTCTGCCTTATTAATTTGATTATTGTATTATTACATAGATATTCAGAATTGTATCTATACTGTGAACTGTGCCTTTTAGAATTATGGAGCAATCTTCTTTGCCTCATTTGATTCTTTTTTAATGCCCAAATTCCACCTTTCTGGCGTTAAGAGCAAGACCCCACTTTTCAAAAATTTGCATCTACCTCTTATATTTTTAAAATGTGCCTTTTGTATATTTTACCTTTCTGAATTATTGTTTGGGTAAATAATTTTCTTTTCATGGATGATTTAAGCTCATTTATATTTGTTGATATGATGGGTATATTTGGTTTGAATTATCATGTATTTTATATTATATTTTTCTATTTAAATCTTTCAATATGTTCACTATGCTTTGCTTTTTGTCATATGGCTCCTCTGATAGAGAGGTTTTCATTTTTGTTTCATTGTTCCTTTTTATGATTATAATTTGATATAATAACCTTAATTCTCTATTTCTTTAGATAGTATAAATTACCTACTATGACATATTAAAATCAGTGTTTTTGTCTTCTTTCCCATTGCCCTCCTTTTCTTCTACTGTCCAATGTTAGTTATAAAAAAATACCTTTCTTTGTGTTTACCTTTGAAATGTGAAATATGGTTCTACTTCTGTCACTTGATTTGCCAACTCTGAATGGGATTATTGGACCCCAAGATGTTCCAGATGAGGCAGTTATTCAATGTAATATATTTTCCATCTTCTTTTTCCCCTCCCTTCCCTTCCCATTTTTTGTTCGTCCTACCATTTCTGTGTCATCAGACCATATTACATTACATACTGATTTGCCATCCTGATCTCAACATTTATTTTAATCTTATTCCAATGATTATATATTAGGTTAAATGTTCATCACCACACTGTAGTCATAGTCTGCAATCATCTTTTAGTTGGCTGAAGTTTAACCTTTAGATGTTTTCTTAAGGAGAGCTCAGGGGAACAATATCCCCTGAGTTTTTGTGTGTCTGTAGTCTTTATACTTGAAAGACAGCCCAGCCCAGCTGGATGGTAAATCCCTGGCTCACATTTTAAGTATCTTTCAGGTATTGCCCTACATTCTCCTGGCACCAAGTATTGCTTTGAAGAAATCTGAAGTCAGTCTGAACTTTTTCTTCTATAAGTGACTTTATGTTGGCCATTGGGGGGGGGGGGGGCAGGGAAGATAACCTGGCTGCCCAAACATTTCTTTGTTTTTATGATCCAGTGATTTTACTAAGACATATTTGAATCTGTTTTCCCTGTTACATGGTGTGTATTTTGATTTGAAAAGAACATCCAGGGGTGCTCGGGTGGCTCAGTTGGTTAAGCGTAGGACTCTTGGTTTCAGCTCAGGTCATGATTTCTTGGTTCTTGGGTTCCAGCCATGCGTGGAGCCCCACATTGGTTTCTGTGCTGACAGCACAGAGCCTGCTTGGGATTCTCTCTCCCTGTCTGTCCCTCCCTGACTTGCGCTTGCATTCTCTCTCTCTCCCTCTCTCTCTCTCTCTCAAAACAAATTTAAAAAACATTAAAAAAAAAAAAAAAAGAACATCCAAATCTTCTGTATGATTTCAGGAAAGATCTTTACATTTATATCTTGAAATAGTTCTTGAACTATATCATAAATACTTAAATGTCCATTGGTTTGGTTTTCTTCTTCAGGGATTCCAGTTATGTGTGAGGTCCTGTCTCCTTTGGCTGTCTTCTGCTCCTATCATTTTCTCTCTCATCCTACACTGCCCAATACAGTAGCCACTAGCCCCATGTGGTCATTTAATTCATTAGAATTAAATGAAGTTAAGAATTCAGTTCCTTGGCCTCACTGCTCCATAGCCACACATGGCTAGAGGCTACCACAATGAACACCTTTATTTCCATTGCATTTTGTTTCTTTCTTTTCACTTTTGTCCTCTATGTCCCTTACTGTATTTTGTATCATGTCTATTCTCCCTTGGGCCCTTACTAACTACATACTGAATTCAAAGATGGTTTATTTTTTCCTCTTCTACTTCTTTCTTAAGTTTGGCCAATTTATATTCCATCTCCTGTTTTCTTGCTGTCTCTTCCTTGGTTTCTTGCATTTCTGCTATGAAACCTTTCTTCATTGAGGCAGTTACTTATTTTGTTTTGGTTTGGTTATAATTAACTTTTGATCTGAATTTTAATCTGTTCCTTGTTGGTTTTCATCTCTTTTGCTATCCCTTCCCACCTTTTTTCTTATAGTATTTTTGTAATGAGGATGTGCCAGTTCCCTTTTTGTTATGCTTTATGCAATGAGTTGGATTTTTTTGGCCCAGCCATTGGCAGGAGGCTCCTTCGGTGGGTGTATTATGTGGGCATTTTCTGAGATCTGCCACCTCTGTGTCATTTCTCTGTTCTCCCTTCATCTTTATTGTACTTCCAACCATACAGTTTCTGACCAGTTGCTTTCTGCCTACTGGTTTCCAGCTCTTGTGGTGTGTAAAAGATGTTGGTTGCTCATTTCAAGGTGAGTGTTCTTTACCCACAGGAAATGTAGTATTACTAATATTTTCTGAGATCTGTCACCTCTGGCCTCTTTCTGTTCATTTAATCTCCTGTAGTATCTATTGTACTTGATCTCCATGTAGCTTCTGTAATGCTTTTGGCAGCATTTATGCCTTTTTGAGTATACATATGATATCTGTCACTCAGTCTTGCTGAAAATGGAGTTACTGGTTTTTAATGCCCCATATATCTTGTAGTTAATGCAAGACATCTTTTTTTTTAATGTTTATTTATTTTTGAGAGAGAGGGAAAGGCCCAGAGTGTGAGCAGGTGAGTGGCAGAGAGAGAGAGATACACACACAGAATCTGAAGCAGGATCCAGGCTCTGAGCTCCAGGCTCTGCACAGAGCCTGATGCAGAGCTCGAACCCATGAACTGCAAGGTCATGACCTGAGCCAAAGTCAGACACTTAACTGACTGAGCCACCTAGGCGCCCCTCTGCAAGACATCTTTAAGAAGAAAAATTGCTCTCACCAATCCCTTCTTACCACAAGTCTTGACCTTTTATTAACTCTATGCATTAGACATTTTCTTTTTTTTAACTTTATTTATTTTGAGAGAGAGCACAGGTGGGGGAAGGGCAGAGAGAATAAGAGAGAGAGAATCCCAAGCAGGCTCTGTACTGCCAGCACAGAGTCCAATGTGGGCCTCAAACCCATGAAGTCAAGAGATCATGACCTGAGCCAAAACCAAGTCAGTCGCTTAACTGACTGAGCTACCTAGGTGCTCCTGTATTAGACATTTTCATTATTATCATTTTACAAAGTGTTTGTTCAGATTGGCCTACACATTTACAATTCTTTTTAGCCTTCAGTTATTTCTTGCATCTGAGAACTTCTTACTGGGATTATTTTCCCTCTTCCTGAACTATACCCATATCTAATGTATAATTTTAGGTTGATATTTGCTCTCAGCTCTTTGGATACTATTCCAGTATTTTAGAATTTGCTGTTGCTATTGAGAAGTCTGCTCTTAGTTTGTTTTACTTTGTGGGTAATCAGCCTGTTCTCTTTATCTGCCTTGAAAACCTTCTCTTTGTCTTTGATGTTCTGAATTTTACTATACTGTGTTTAGGTGTTCTTTAAAAAAAAAAAACAAAAAACTATAATGCATAGTACATTCTGCATCCTAGATCTAAAGACTCGTGTCTTTCATCTGGTCTATAAAATTCTCAGTGATTACTTTTCCAAACATTGCTTCTCTCCAGTCCCTTTAATCTCTTCTTCTGTGGCTTATTAGATGATATTAGACTTTCTCATTCTTTCCCCCATACCCCTTAAACTGTCTTTCTGAGTTTTTCCAACATCTTAGCTCTCTGTGCTCCATTTTGGGTCTTTTGTTGTTCACTCATAGTGTGATTGCATTTTTATTGCTTTAAGCATTTCATACATTTAAAAATATTCTATGCCAAGTGAAAGATGCCAGATGCAAAGGGGAGCATGGTGCACAAGTCCCTAGATGACATTCTATAAAAGACAAAAGTTTAGGTTCAAAGGTCAGGTTAGTGGTTGCCAAGGGCTGGGTGTTGGGGAAGAAAATTGACTTCAAAGAGGCATGAGGGAACTTTAGAGCTAAAAAAGATATTTGATATCTTGATTGTGGTTGTGGTTATATGACTGTACACTTGTCAAAATTCATTGAGCTATATACCTAAAAGATGAATTTTACTATACTAAATTATACCTCAATAAACCTGATATTTAAATATCAGATATTAGATTTCAATATCGTATAATTAACTACTACTTACATGCCAAATATAAATAGTGGAAGTGGAGGAGAGGAAGATGAAAATTTATTGAAATCTATAAACATTTATGCAACAGGAAATATGTGTAGAGGCGACAGTCTTTATTCTGTAATGACTTATGAGGATGTAGTTGGTATTTGTGACTTTCACCCACTATAATTTACGCTATGCTCCCTTTGCCTTCACACAGGTACTCAGTGAGTTGGGGTTTCTTACCAAAATCACAAGGGATCTGAGCCTTTGATAATTCTATTCTTATGGGGACATGGTATTCTTCCATTAATTTTTCCATTGGTTGTGGTAGTGTAAGACCTGCTCCAGAACCACATATCTGAGTTCTGTTAAGATTCTTCCATGCCCACTTTGAAGCTGAAGTATTTTTCCCCCTTGATAGACAAGATTATTCTGGATCAGTCACCTCAGGTAACATTATGGCCTCCTTTTTTGCCTAGTCATTTGTGGTATAAAAGCCCAAAATGACCAGCAGCAGAAACATTGTTTTTTCCCTTACGGAAGCAGCAATCTCTTGTATGCCCAAAGCCCAAAGCAGCAGATCCCCAAGTCATGGAGAAGAGAAGCAATTATTTGACTTAATCACAAAAGCCACTATCTCACTTTCACTTCATAGTTTTCATACTTGCATATACTAATTATAGGAGAAGCAGTGCTATAGATATATTGGTTCATGATTCTGAACATATAATACTTCCTGCAGGCCAGATCCCAACTTCATGAGGTGTTGTCCCATTTGGAAGCTTAACTGGATCTTCAGTAGGCCTACCCACTGTCCTGTAAGGCAAGTTGCTGGTCTAAGCATGGAGGAGTATTAGTGACATACTCATACCCCTTAACGTGTCTTCAGAAATGGCTGGAGCCTAATCCTATATATTCTACTTCTTCTAGCTAATGATAAAGTGTTGCTTAGAATGTCCAACTTTGTAGCTAGATGGCTCAGATGACTCCCAGTGGGCAGCTTCAATATGTACACCAACATTTGGGCTCCCCAAGTACCTAGGAGCACAACGAGAGCAGTTTCTCAAAATGAAAAGAATTACTTGTCTGACAGGTCATAGTTTTGCTCCATGACTCTAGGGGCTTCTGCTCAGATTCCTACTGAGGCCTGCCATAAACTCCACATGGCTTTCTCATCTGCCACCCATTCATGGAACATTATTGGATACATTGGGTCATAAAGTCTAAGTGAAAGAATTCTCTGCCTCTTCACTGGGGTTTTTCAATATATACGTCAAGTAAGACTTGAGTATATTGTCCACCTTCTTCCATCCCAGGGACACATCAGAATGTTTTTAACTACAAGAGAAACTCTAATTCAAACTGTCTTAAATGATAAGAAATGCCACAATCTGACATAAACTGAAAGTCTATAGAGGTCAGGTGAGTTGTGAATCATAGGGTGTGAGTCAGTGGGGTTCCTTATGATCAGCACTCAGTACTATCATCACAGAGGTTCTTTCTGTTGCTCTACTTTCCATCCCTCTGTATGGTGGCCTTGCTCAGGCTGGCTTCCCTCAAGTTCACAAAGTGGTTACAGGAATTTGTGTGTCACATCCAGACATAAAGTCCACAGGAAGAAGAAATCTTCCCTCCTCTCCTCTTCCTGTGTTGAGGTGGGTGTCTTACTTTAGGACCAACGAGACATTTTCCAAAACCTTCCAGTAGAATTCCCTTCATAGCTCCTTCTCCAGAATTGGCATGTCCTAAACCAATCAGTGGCAAAGGGAATAAGAGTACCATGATTGACTTAGAGATTTGGGGTGGAATAGACGTTAGAAAATCAAACACCATGACAAATACAGACTCAAAGTAAACACCTCTAAACTCTCTTGTAGCTTATTTGGGTAACAATACTCACTATTTGGGTAACAATACCCACTTTGCCTCTGATGGTAAAGTGCCACTGTGTGACCTCTGCCACCCTGGAAGCTCCCAACCCCATTAAAATTAGATATTCCATCTCATTTCTATGTTCCAGCAGCATAGGTGGCTTCCAGAGAAGAGATGTTAAAGTGCTTTTCAAAAATGGTGACACTCCTTCACCAACGTCTTAAGGCTTTGGTGAAGAAAATACTTCTGGGCTGTCTCAGGGCCCATAATTGTATGTACATGGTGGTGATGGTGGTATTTACATAAATTGTTCCAAGCTTTCTGTCTCCCTAAGTCTTGAAGTTTCTTTTAATGCATTATTTCAAGAAACTTCTGGTACTTCAATTTGGTGTGGTCCATTGTTAAATGGAGGCCATTGTCAATCTGGGTTTTGGTTAACCAGCTGAGCAAATTATTAAAACTATTCTCAGCTGCCAGCACAATGAATTTAAAATCTTCAGTAAGGACACCAACATCAATAAATTCAGTCCCAATCTAAAATTACATTCCTCCTAACTTGGTGGGCAGACACAGAATCCACTCCTGCTATAAATCAGCAAAATCTCTATAATTATTTTTTGTGTATAGGCTACCTTCTCCAAGATTTGACTTGAATTTTTCTCTCCCAGAGCATGCCCACATCTGACTCTAGTTATAGAGGACTGTCCTTCTCTTGCAAGGGAAGGGAGTAGATGTGTTTTCAAGCAAGGGAGGACAGCTTCATCATATAAGGGGAAAGAGATTGTTTTAATGAGTATAAGAGTAGACATGAACATAAGAAGCTAAATATAAGAAGGCAATTGACAGTCCCTTCCACCAATTCCTAGCACAAAGAGCACAGAATAATTCTCTAAAAAGAACTGAAGACAAAGGCAAGAGGGATCTAGGGTAGCTAGTGCGATTTTGGCACCTCACGTAAAGCCCTCCTCATTCTGAAATTTGAGAACTTCATTCAAAACAAGATCCCAACATTTTACCCAAAGAAGTGCAGGCCTTCCATGTGTATGGCCCTCATTGAGCTGTTCTCTTTTGTATTTTTATAATATGAACAGAAAACCAAAAATCACCCAACATTGAGGAAGGCCTATAGCATGAAAGTGGAAAACCAATATAAAAAATATATATAGAAAAAACATCTGTTGACAGGGGTGTCTGGGTGGCTCAATTGGTTAAGTGTCCAACCCTTGATCTCAACTCAGATCTTGATCTTGGGATTGTGAGTTCAAGCCCTGCACTGGGCTCCATGCTGGGTGTGGAACCTACTTTAAAAAACAAAACAAAACAAAAAAATACCCACATCTGACAACAGAGACAATTTAAGAAATAGGATAGAAACAACAATAGCAACAACAGGTAATTAATAGTCCCAAAGATACAGGGTTTTTTTGTGTGTGTTTTTTTGTTTTTTTTTGTTTTTTTTTACAAAAACAAGTCACAATACTATGAAGAAAAAGAACAAGTAAAGAATCTTGAAAATCAGAAATATGATTGCTGAATTTAGGAATATGATGATAGCGTCATAGTATTTTTTTTTCACTTATTTTTTTTCAATGTTTATTTTTGAGAGAGAAAGCATGAGCAGGGGAGGGGCAGAAAGAGAAGGGGACAGAGGATTCGAAGTGGGCTCTGCGCTGATAGCAGTGAGCCCGATGCGGGGCTCAAACTCACAAATAATGAGATCATGACCTGAGCCGAAGCTGGATGCTCAACTGAGTGAGCTACCCAGGTACCTCAGTACTTTTTTTTAAATTAAAGCTTTTTTTGTGGTGTAATTGAATTAAACTGTACATGTGTAAAGTATAAATTATAAATTTTGACTTATGTATATACCCATGAAACCATCACCACAATCGAAATAATGAACATATCCATCACCTCCAATAGTTAGGTGAGACCAATTTGTAATTCCTTTCTGTTATTCCCCTGTCTCCCCTTCCAGAAAACCTATGGTACATAAATGGAATGATACAGTATGTACTCCTTTATGTCTGGTTTCTTTCATTGAGCATAACTATTTTAAGATTTATCTTGTGGCATGTATGAAATAGTCATTTGATTGCTGAATAGTATACCATTATGTGGATATACCACAGTTTGTTTACCTTTCACTTGTGGATGGACATTGGATTATTTCAACTTTTTAAAAATGTTTCTTTATTTGTTATTTGGGGAGACAGAGTGAGAGAGAGGGAGGGAGGGGCAGAGAGAGGGAGACAGAGGACCCAAAACAGGTTCTTCTCCCTGTCAGTGCAGACCCTAATGCGGGGCTCAAACTAACAAACCATGAGATCGTGGCCTGAGCCAAAGTCAAATGCTTTGCTGACTGAGCCACCCAGGTGACCTGGATTATTTTAATTTTTTAAACATTACAAATAAAGTTGTTATGAACACTTGAGAACAAGTTTTTATGGGCATATATTTCCTTTCTCTTGAGTAAATTCCTAGGAGTGGAATGGCCAGATCATATAGCAGATTTATGTTTAACTTTTTCTTTTTAATATTTATTTTTTGAAGGAGAGAGACAGAGTGAAAGTGGGGGAGGGGAAGAGAGAGAGAGAGAGGGAGACATAGAATCTGAAGCAGGCTCCAGGCTCTGAGCTGTCAGCACAGCGCCCAGTGTGGGACTCGAATTGTGAACTGTGAGAGCATGATGTGAGCAAAAGTCAGATGCTTAACTGGCTGAGCCACTCAGGCATCCCAGATTTATGTTTAACTTTTTAAGAAACTGTCAAATAGTTTTCAAAAGTGGTTTTTACATTCCCACCAGCAGTGTGTTAGGGTTCCAGTGATTCTACGTCTTCACCAATTCTTGGTATAGCAAGTCTTTTTAAAGCAGCTTGATTATTATTTTTTTAAAGTTTGTTTATTTTGAGAGAGAGAGAGAACACACGTGTGTTCACATGCACATGAGCAAGCTGGGGAGGGCAGAGGAAGAGGGAGAGAGAGAATCCCAAGCAGGCTCTGTGCTGCCAGCATAGGGCCCAATGCAGGGCTCAATCCCACAAACCATGAGGTCATGACCTGAGCCAAAGTCAAGAGTCGGACGCTTAACCGACTGAGCCACCCAGGCACCCCTAAAGCGTTTTTATTGAGTTATAACTTACATACCATAAAATTCACCCACCTAAAGTATACAAGTTAATGATTTTTAGAATATTCAGAGTTGTGAAACCATCACCACTAATTTTCAAATATTTTCATCACCCCCCAAAAGCCTCATATCCATTAGCAGTCACTCCCTACTCTCCACACACACCCCCGTTTTAGGCAACTACTAATCTACTTTCTGTCTCTAGGTCTGTCTATTCTGGACACTTCATATGAATTGAATTATAAATATGTGGTGTTTTGTGACTGGCTTCCTTTACTTAGCATAATGTTTTCAAGGTTTTTCCACATTATAGCATGTATAATATTTCATTCCTCTTTTTAACATTTTTGAACTCTGAAATAGTTATAGATTCACAGGTATTTGCAAAGATAGTACAGAGAGACAGGTGTCTTGTACTCTTTACCCAGTTACTCCCAATGGTCACATCTTAACTAACGATAGTACAATATCAAAACCAGGAATTTGACATTGGTACCCATTGTGTGCGTAACATTTTTTTTTTTAAGTTTATTTATTTATTTATTTGAGACAGACAGAGACAGCGTGAGTGGGAGAGAGGGAGAGAGAGCATCCAAGGGGGCTCTGCACTGCCAGTGCAGTGCTCCACATGGGGCTCAAACTCATGAAACCACGAGATCATGACGGGAGCGGAAACCAAGTCACATACTTAACTGAATGAGCCACCAGGTGCCCCTATGCATTATCTTGTCATATGTGTAGATTCACATAACTGCCATACACTCAAAGTACAGAGCTACTTCATCACAAAGATCTTCCTTGTGCCTCCTATCACCCCTAACCAGTGGCAGCCACTAATCTATTTTCCATCTCTTTAATTTTGTCATTCCAAGAATGTTATGTAAATGGAATCACACAATATGTGGCATCTTAAGATATCATAATGAATTTCCCCTAGTGTTAAAAAAACAAGTACAACTAGATAGTGAAACCAAAACCTTGTGGGTAATACTTATTGTAAAATTAAATGGCAAACCCCAAAATAACAGAGCTAGGGGTCAAAACAACAGCACCAAACCTGCCCAGTATCATCATATGTGTGAGAGGAAGCAGAGGGAATAATGGTGTGTCTGGAGGGCCTTAGAAAAGGAGAATCCCAAAATAGCCCAAGGAAGTAATACTGGAAAGTGAAACAGGAATTCTGAGAACAGCAGCAGAAACCTGAGTTTTGCTCACTCCAGTAGCTTGTGAGTGCAAGGCTATCCCCCAGGAAAATCTAAGGGTGCTGGAGAATTCTATATACATTCACGAGACTGACCACGCAGGACCACCATACTGAGGAGAAACTACAGAGTGGAATCACAGTTGAGCAGAACAGGGACAATATAAGTAGCAAAGGAAACATAAAGGCAAAATAAAATTTGAGGGGGTAAGGGGAGGAGAGAGAGAACCAGGAAATCCCAGAAAGTAAGCTGCCATTTATTTGAACACTACACAAAAACAGAAAAGAGAACTCTGCTAGTTTAGAAAAGCTGTTCTGGCCACACCTCCTTTTAAAAGTCCAGGGAAACCAGCTCATATAAAAATGAGCAACAGAAGGAATAAGGTAAGGATGCCTGTTTTTAATACTTATATTCAACATAGTGTTGGAAGTTCTGGCCAGAGCAGCTAGTCAAGAAAAAGAAATAAAAGCATCCAAATTGCAAAAGAAGAAGTAAAACTGGGGCACCTGGGTGGCTCAGTTGGTTAAGTGTCTGACTCTTGGTTTCAGCTCAGGTCATGATCTCATGGTTCATGGGTTCAAGCCCTGCATCGGGCTCTGCACTGGCAGCATGGAGCCTGCTTGAGATTCTCTCTCTCTCCCTTTCTTTCAGCCCCTTCCCTCTCTCTTTCTCTCAAAATAAATAAATAAATATTTTTAAAAAAGAGAGAAAAAAGAAGTAAAAATTGTCTGTTTGCAGATAATTGATCTTATATGTAGAAAACACTAAAGATTACACACACACACACACACACACACACACACACTGTTGCAACTAATAAATTTAGCAAAGAGTATACAAAGTCAACACACAAAAATCAGTTGCTTCTCTATACATTAACAACAATCTGAAAAGAAAATTACAGAAAAAAATGTTCATTTACAGTAGTATCAAAAACAACAAATGCTTAGGAATTAACCAAGGAAGCAAAATACATTGAAAACTATAAAACATTGCTGAAAGAGAGTAAAGAAGACATAAATAAATGGAACAAAATAGAAAGGCAGTCCACAGAATGGGAGAGATTAATAGCTAGAATATATAGAAAATTCCTAAAACTCAACAACAAAAACAACCCAACTCAAAAATGGACCAAGGACTTGAATAGACATTTCTCCAAAGAAGATATACAAATGGCCAATATGCAACAACAAAAACAACCCAACTCAAAAATGGACCAAGGACTTGCATAGACATATCTCCAAAGAAGATATACAAATGGCCAATATGCACATGAAAAGATGCTTAGCGTCACTAACCATTAGGAAAATGCAAATCAAAACCACAGTGAGAGACCACGTACACCCATTATGATAACTACTATCTAAAAAACAGAAAGGTGAGGATGTGGAGAAATTGGAAACTTTGTGCACTCTTGGTTGGAATGTAATGGTATAGCTGCTGTGAAAAATAGCATGGCAGTTCCTCAAGTAATTAAACATTGAATTACCATATGATGCAGCAATTCCACTTCTGACATAACCAAAATAATTCAAAGCCAGAGTCTCAATGAAATATTTGTGCACCCCTGTTAATAGCAGCATTTTTCACAGTAGCTGGAAGAGCTAACACATGCCAGGAGAGGCCAAACAGTAGATCAAAGCTATAACATATTAATTAATTAATTAATTAATTTATTTATTTATTAATATGAAATTTATTGTCAAATTGGTTTCCATACAACACCCAGTGCTCATCCCAACAGGTGCCCTCCTCAATGCCCATCACCCACTTTCCCCTCCCTCCCTCCCCCCATCAACCCTCAGTTTATTCTCAGTTTTTAAGAGTCTCTTATGGTTTGGCTCCCTCCCTCTCTTTTTTTTTTTCTTTCCCCTCCCCCATGGTCTTCTGTTAAGTTTCTCAGGATCCACATAAGAGTGAAAACATATGGTATCTGTCTTTCTCTGTATGACTTACTTCACTTAGCATAATACTCTGCAGTTCCATCCACGTTGCTACAAAAGGCCATATTGCATTCTTTCTCATTGCCAAGTAGTATTCCATTGTGTATATAAACCACAATTTCTTTATCCATTCATCAGATGATAGACATTTAGGCTCTTTCCATAATTTGACTATTGTTGAAAATGATGCTATAAACATTGGGGTAAAATTACCCCTATGCATCAGCACTCCTGTATCCCTTGGGTAAATTCCTAGCAGTGCTATAGCTGGTTCATAGGGTAGATCTATTTTTAATTTTTTGAGGAACCTCCACACTGTTTTCCAGAGTGGCTACACCAGTTTGCATTCCCACCAACAGTGCAAGAGGGTTCCCATTTCTCCACATCCTCTCCAGCATCTATGGTCTCCTGATTTGTTCATTTTAGCCACTCAGACTGGCGTGAGGTGGTATCTCAGTGTGGTTTTGATTTGTATTTCCCTGATGAGTGATGTTGAGCATCTTTTCATGTGCGTGTTGGCCATCTTGATGTCTTCTTTAGAGAAGTGTCTGCTCATGTTTTCTGCCCATTTCTTCACTGGATTATTTGTTTTTCAGGTGTGGAGTTTGGTGAGTTCTTTATAGATTTTAGATACTAGCCCTTTGTCTAATATGTCATTTGCAAATATCTTTTCCCATTCTGTGGGTTGCCTTTTAGTTTTGTTGATTGTTTCCTTTGCAGTGCAGAAGCTTTTTATCTTCATGAGGTCCCAATAGTTCATTTTTGCTTTTAATTCCCTTGCCTTTGGAGATGTGTGAAGTAAGAAATTGCTGCAGCTGAGGTCAGAGAGGTTTTTTCCTGCTTTCTCCTCTAGGGTTTTGATGGTTTCCTGTCTCACATTCAGGTTCTGTATCCATTTTGAGTTTATTTTTGTGAATGATGTAAGAACATTCTTCTTCATGTTGCTGTCCAGTTCTCCCAGCACCATTTGTTAAAAAGACTGTCTTTTTTCCATTGGATGTTCTTTCCTGCTTTGTCAAAGATTAGTTGGCCATACATTTGTGGGTCCAATTCTGGAGTCTCTATTCTATTCCATTGGTCTATGTGTCTGTTTTTGTGCCAATACCATACTGTCTTGATGATTACAGCTTTGTAGTAGAGGCTAAAGTCTGGGATTGTGGTGCCTCCCGCTTTGGTCTTCTTCTTCAACATTACTTTGGCTATTCAGAGTCTAATTTGATAACATATTATTTTAAAACAAGCTAAAAGATATTAAAATAAAATAAAATATTCCATTAAAAAAACCCTAAATCAGGATTACAAACACTCAGGATAAAGTGACAGAGCTCAGGAAGTAATTCAAAATAATTCATTCCATAAACAAAAGTCTAATTAAAAGAAACACAGTAGTGAAAAAACACAACAGATGAAACTTTAATAATGATAAAAGGTGAAATGAAAGAAAATTTTAAGACTAAAGTAAATGAAGAAAAAGTTAAAAAAAATTTTGAGGGAAATAGCAAATATTGAGGAAAGGCAAAGAAGAACCAACATACGTGTAATAGAAGTGCTGGGTTATTGTTTTTTTAATTAGAGGATGACAAATACTAAAACTATAACTCAACAAAACATCCCAGACACTAATTTTTTTAAAGATTTAAAACTACATTTTGAGGGGCGCCTGGGTGGCTCCATCGGGTGGGCATCTGACTTCAGCTGGGGTCATGATCTTGCGGTTTGTGAGTTTGAGCCTCCCATCAGGCTGTGTGTTAACATCTTAGAGCCTGGAGCCTGCTTCGGATTCTGTGTCTCCCCGTCTCTTGGCCCCTCCCATGCTCATGCTCTGTCTCTCTCTGTCTCTCATTAATAAACGTTTAAAAAAATTTTTTAAACTACATTTTGAATAAGCCAACTTCTCCATCATCATCTCTTACCTCTTCCAACCCTTACATTCTGTGTTGCAGCTTGCTGTGTTTTCTGAAGTTCCTGAAGTGTGCTTTATTATCATGCCACCGCTCAGACCAGTCCTCTGCCTACAATATCTTTCCCTGTTTTCTCACCTCTCACACTACAATGTGTCCTTCAACTCAATTCCAATATCCCTATCTCCATAATGTATTACCTGAATCCTCTTTTCCTACCTCATCCCCAGTTCTCAATTATATGCCCTCCTTTGTGCTTTTATAACAACTGGTAAAAATGTTGTCAGGTCTATATGCACCATATTTTAACACACGCACACACACAAAACTGTAGTCCTGTCTGCACTGACTGTGTCCATTCCCTGCCCTCTGAACTATAAGTGTTTCAGGGCACAACATGTCATTATTTGTCCTTAGAGCCTCTTTTTTTTTTTTTTTAATTTTTTAAATGTTTATTTACTTCTGAGACAGAGAGACAGAGCACGAGCAGGGGAGGGGCAGAGAGAAAGAGGAAGACACAGAATCCCAAGCAGGCTCCAAGCTCTGAGCTGTCAGCACAGAGCCCAACGTGAGGCTCGAACTCACAGACCACGAGATCATGACCTGAGCCGAAGCCAGACGCTCAACCGACTGAGCCACCCAGGCACCCCTAGATCCTCTTTATCTGGCACAATATATGGCAGTCTGTCACTGTTAAATAAACAAAACAGGATGGATTTTGTGTAAGTGACTAGTAGAGAGACAAAATAGCCCAGCTATCCCATTTGTTAAAGAGACAAAGAGAAGAAAGCATCAGCCTACAATATTTATATTGTTATATATCATTATCTTAATATCTTAATATCATCATATTAAGAACATTTTTTGCTCTAATCTAGCAAATAGTAATATCGTGACAACATTTTCTCAGAAAAAAAACAAAAGTGTGATAATAAATATGAACTTCCCAAAAATAGTGAAGGAAAAAGTATGCATAAGCCAAAAAAAAAAAAAAAAAAGGATATTTAAAAAAATACTTGGCACTGATATTTCATCAAAGGTTTCCACTCCCTGTGTTGGAACCTCTATCCTCTGATTAAAAAGGAACTGATCAAGTGAGCCAGAGATAACATGGATGAGACTCTTCCTACTAGTCAGTGGCAGTTCATCTCAAAAATGGCTGAAAGACTCTCATATCTCATGCCTTTGTATTGTGAGTGCCTTTTTCATGTGCCTTTTAATGAAGAAGGAGCTAGATAT
This sequence comes from Panthera leo, assembly GCF_018350215.1. NCBI lineage: Eukaryota > Metazoa > Chordata > Mammalia > Carnivora > Felidae > Panthera > Panthera leo. The sequence goes on along the minus strand of NC_056683.1, from coordinate 34,532,483 downwards.
TGATATTCATAGTCATTTAGGTACAAACAAGGTGATAGAACAGACAAATCCATTGTCTGGGGTTGTTCCCATAAGCAATGCCACACTAGGGTACACACAAAAGAGCCTGGGGAAGCTGGAGAGACTTATTTGTAATCCAGACTATGTACTTACATTTTTTGGCAAGCATTTCTGTTTATTGCTGCTGGGAAAAAAAATGATTGATGCTCAGCAAGGCTGAAATCAGTTAAAAGATAAAAATAAAGTTATCTATCTTTGTCCACCTGAGTCATGACTATAATTTTCAAATGTGGTACAATAGGGTGATATTTCCTTTGGTCCAAGATTCTTCTTGCACAATAATTCATATCTCACTAAAGCAATTTCTTTTTTTTTTATTTTTAATTTTATTTATTATTTGAGAAAGGAGAGAGAAGGAAGGAGAGAGATGGAGGGAGAGGGAGAGAAAGGGAGGGAGAGGAAGAGAGAGAAACCCAAACAGGCTCTGCACTGTCAGCACAGAGCCCAACTGGGGGCTCAAACTCACGAACCATGGGATCATGACCTGAGCTGAATTCAAGAGTTGGACGCTTAACCAACTGAGTCACCCAGGCACCCCTCAGTAAGGCGATTTCTTAAGAGAATAATCAGTTATGACAGAGCTGTTTTCTCATCATTAGTAAGTAATAGCTTAGGGTTCATAATTCTCACACCTTTATTGATACTATTTTCCTCACTTAGTATTTGCTCATATTATAATTCATTTGCTAATGTTCTGACCAGTTATACAGCTTCTCAACGCCTTCCTGCAGCTTGTCCCCTCTTGCTTGGTACATCATCTAATGTCATCTCTAAACTCACTTAACTTTACACTCCTTGTCCAAGATTTATGAAAAATAACAAATACGATTATATCTGCATTTGTTCCTGGGAAATCACACTAAACTTCTCCATCTAAAGAACTCTCCATTCACCCCTGCCCACTATCTCCACCCTTTTAGTCTACATTTGCTCTCTCATTATTTGAGTCAAAATATCTTTAAAATTTAACTCGTACAGCTTGGCATTTCCTCATAAAGTTAAACATAGAACTATCGTATTATCCAGCAATTCTACTCCTAGTTATATACCCAAAAGAACTGAAAACAGATACTCAAACAAATGTTTATACGCCAGTGTTCATAGCAGCCCTATTCACAGTAATCAAAAGGCAGAAATAACCTAAATGCCCATTGGTGGGTAAATGGATACACAAACTGTGGTGTATACATACAATGGAGTATTATCCAGTCATGAAAAGAAATGACTTAGCGATACATGCTATAAGATGGATGTACCTTAAAAGCATTAAGCTAAGTCAATGAAGCCAGACACAAAAGGTCACATATTGTATGATTCTACTTATGTGAGTATCTATAATAGGTAAATCTATAGAAAGCTTGGGGTTGCCAGGGGCAAGAGGTAGGAAGGAATGGGGAGCAATTGCTTAGTGGATATGGGGTTTATTTTGGAGTAATGAAATGTTTTGGACCTTGATAAAGGGAGTGGTTGCACAACACTGTACTAAAAGCCACTGAATTTTTCACTTTAAAACATTTAGCTTTATGTTATGTGAATTTTACCCCCCCCCCAAAAAAAATCCTCTTTGCAAATCTTAACTGTATCTCAGAGATGTTCTCTAAAACTTCAACAAAGAATATTATTTCATGAGGGGCTCCTGGGTGGCTCAGTCGGTTAAGCATCCGACTTTAGCTCAGGTCATGATCTCACGATTCATGAGTTCGAGTCCCACATCAGACTCTGTACTGAAAGCTCAGAGCCTGGAGCCTGTTTCAGATCCTTGCTCTCTGCCCCTCCCCCACTCATGCTCTGCCTTTCAGTCTCTCAAAAATAAATAAATGTTAAAAACAATTAAAAAAAAATCTTCTTTTGTGAGACCACATCTGGCTGTGCACTGGTGGTGTGGAGCCTGCTTGGGATTCTCTTTCTCCTTCTCTCTTTGCCCCTCCCCTGCTCATGCTCTCTCTCTCTAAATAAATAAACATTAAAATAATAATAATAATAATAATAATAATAATAATAGAATGAACTAAGGAATATAAATAACCGGAAAGAAGAAAAGTTTATGATTATTTTAAATGGTATAATAGTTCCAACTGGAAAACCTAGGGGAAACCATTTAAAAAGTACTATACATAGTAAGAGACTTTACTCAGGTGACTGGATGCAAAATTAATATTCAGGGATCAGTGGGTTAATGGAAGAAGAGTTTTACTTACAATTGCAACCAAAAAGACAACATTTCGAGAAATAAGTTTAACAAAAAATGTGCCATTTACTGAGTGACACAAAAGAAGGCTTGGACAAATAGGCATACCTATCATATCTTCTGGATTTCATTTTTTCCAAAATAATAATATGCAATATTTTGGTGAGTATTTAAAGTTAAAGGCACTTGGCACAGCATACTAAGTGATACAAAGCATACTAAGCGATGTGATACACACTTTCCCAAGTTTGGATGAGCACATATGTGTCAGTGGGTAAACTATACATTTTGTGTAGCAAAGGGGAGAATAAGAACATATAATAGCATTGGGGAGGCTTGCATTAGGAAAACTTGGGAAATCTTCACAATAAAACGGTAGGTACGGAGTGGATCAAAAAAAAAAAAAAAACCACCCTTCTAGAACTAACAAATAAATTTGAAAAATCTCTGCTAATTCGAGAGATGACCTTTTATTGATACTGTAATTAGTCAATAAAATTTGACATTTAAAACGGTTCACTGTAATCTCCAACGCCCTAAGAGTTGAGACACCACAGGACCAGTGGGTTTTGGCCTCAGCTTGTCAGTCACACTCGGAAAGCACAATATGTTCGTGATTACAGGCCGAAGATTACTAGCTTTAGGACAAGACACAGAGCAGAGAAGACAGCACTATGAACAGCCAACCCTTCACAGACACGTGTGACACCAGTGGGAGATTCAGTGGCTCCAGTTGCTTCACGGCATGTGTTTTAGTCATGAGGAGTGACAAGAGCTGTATGCATATGGGGCACATTAGATCAGGGAAGCCGTGGTGCCGAGGGTCCCTCAGCCTATATGTCCTTCCAGTCACATAGCTCCTGGAGGGAGTGTGTGCAGTTCCCATTCTTTAGCGCACCGCACTGCAATCTTCAATCACCAGTGACACAGGAAACAACAACCAGAGACCACGTGAATCCCAGGTGTCCTTGGATGAGTAGTCAGCACAGAGCAACTCCAGCAAGATGGTCCTTTCTCTCTACTGGATAATCACTTCACTCGCTGATGGAAGAAGTTCCACTCAAGGTCAGACTTGTCCCTCAGCTGGAGGAAAAAAGTGACTCACCCTTTCCTTCCAGGTACTTCTCAGTGGACTCTGAAGTCTTTCCCCCTTAGACTCCCACGTGTCTTGAGTGGCAGGATAGCACGGCCAGTGCTTTTTGAGACTTGAGCAAATGGTTGAGGGAAATGCCAACCCGTAATATGGATGAGAAATGTTTACCAGACGCTCGGTCAACTGACAATGAAGCCAAACACAAACAAGGAACACAAGGAAACAAAAATTAACGTATAGTGATTATGTTGCCCTTTATAACTTGGCTGGTGACCCCATTGTGAGACCTAGTCTCTCAGGTCATGTCCGTGTGGAGCTGCAATTATTTTGCTTTTAACTGTTATTAACTTTGATAATTCCCTTTAGTTAATATTGAAGATTTGGGTTCTTTGTTTTCCTCGTTATTCTTTTCAGGGCTAAAGTCAAACATAAATTTAGACCCCGTTTCTCTTAGAAGGTTTAGAGTAGGCACCTTCTTTGTCTGAAGTAGTCCTTCTAAGCTATAACCATACCACCACCTACCCAGTTGTTCTCCTGAGGCACGTTTCGTCCTGTGTGGTTTTCTCTTTAGCGTATCTCCTCTGAGTTTGATGTTTATAGCCTAGGCCTACAGCATGAACTCTGTTGTGGATTAAATTGTGTTCCCCAAAATGAGATGTTGACATCCTAATCCCCGATACCTGTGACTGTGACCTTATATGGAGAAAGGTCTTTGAAGACATAATTACTAAGATGAGGTTGTGCTGGAACAGGGTAGGCCCTAAACCCAATGACTGGTATGCTTAGAAGGAGGACTTTTGGAGACACACAGAGGAAAGATGGTCATGTGAAGACGGGGGCAGAAGCCAGAGTGATGTAGCTGTAAGCCAAGGAATGATAGGACAGCCAGCGTCCGCTAGAAGCTTAGAAAGAGGCCAGGAAGGATTCTTCTTTGCTCAGAGTCTTCAGAGGGAGCACAGACCACCCTGCTAACCTCTCAATTTCAGATTTTTTGGCCTCCAGAACTGTGAGAAAACAAATTTCTGTTGTTTAAACGCACCCAGTTTGTGCAAATTTGTCACAACAGCCCTTTGGAAACTAACACATACCCTTTGTCTCAGTTTGTTTAAATTGAACATGTAAGACAGACATCCTGTGAATGGTTTAATTGATTATCTGTATAAGAAGCATGCTTAATCAGGGGCACTGGGATGGCTCAGTCAACTTAGAAGCTGATTCTTGATTTTAGCTAAGGTTATAATCTCGCGGTTTGTGAGTTGGAGCCCTGAACTGGGCTCTGCACTGAAAGCATCAGGCCTGCTTGGGATTCTCTGTTTCCCTCTCTCTCTCTCTGCCCCTGCCACGCACGTTCGCCTGTGCTCTCTCTCTCCCTCTAAAATAAATGAACATTAAAAAAATAATTAATGAAAAATGAAAAAAAAGAAAAAGAAGCATGCTTAATCAGAACTGGCAGTCATTTATAAAACCACTTACCGACCAAGTCTCTGAAACACATTTCCTCTTATTGTTTCTGAATGAAAAATAAAGGTATGATTGTTAGAACCTTTAGGAATTCAAATTACTCAGTTACCAAAAAGGCAAATAAGAAGAAATGAGTTAGGTTTTCTTTTCTGATATAAGAGATATTGTCAGTTTAAATTCTGTAACTGAAACCTTTTCTTACAGGCATTTTCTTGCTAAAGCTGCAAGGAAGATCAATAAAGAAGGCTGTTAATTAACAAGGGGGCACTGCGCTTAAATTTAGATCAAACAGGCTGGAATTACAAAGTTTGGGAAATGTTTGTTCTTTTATCTCCTGAGGCACGTTCTGGAAACTAGCAAATGCTACCCCCTTATCATTTGCTTTCCTCCCTTTTTTGACCTCTGTGGCAATGTTTTGAGGATTTAAAGAGTGGAATGATGGTTTCCAAAACTCAAAGAACACAGCTGTGAGACCAGAGACACTAGAAAACTGAAAAAATACTGAGCCTTGGGGCACCTGGATGGCTTAGTCAGTTGAAGCATCCAACTCTTGATCTTGGCTCAGGTCATGATCTCATGGTCTTGAGATTAAGCCCCACATCAAGCTGTGTGCTGATCACACGGAGTTGCTTGGAATTCTCTCTCTCTCTCTCTCTCTCTCTCTCTCTCTCTCTCCCCCTCTCTCTTTGCTCTCTCTGTCAAAATAAATAAATATAAACTTAAAAAATAGTTGACTTGGGAGATGATTACCCACTAGGGAAGAAAACTGGTACCTGAGAAATTAGAGATTCAGAAATATGACTGCTAAAATAGGAACAACTAGAAGGAAGAGCTCAGAAATTTCTGAGTCAAAAACAAAAGTAAATTATACTGTGAAGAATGAAAAGCCAAACATTTTAAATCAGATACGTGTGTAATATAGGAGAACATCTAGATGACCTTGGGTTTGGCAATGAGTTTTTAGATACAGCACATAGAGTGTGATCCATAGGAAAAGAGATAGGTAAGTTGGGCTACATTAAAATTAAAAACTTCTGCTCCACGTGGAGCCTGCTTAGGAATCTCTGTCTCCCTTTGCTCCTCTCCCCTGCTCACATGCACACACTCTCCCAAATTAAAAAAAAAAAAAAAATGCATCTGAATTTCAGATGAATGCAACTTCTTCAGTTGAATGCAACTGAAGAACATGAAGAGTGAATCCTAACGTAAACTATGGGCTTTGGTTAATAAGAGTATATCAATATTGGCTCATTGATTGTAACAAATATACTAAAAGATGTCAATAATAGGGGAAACCTTGTGGGGAGGGAGAGAGGGAATATGTGGAACCCTCTGTACTTTCAGCTCAACTCTGCTATAAACCTAAAACTGCTCTAAAATATTAAGTCTATTTTCAAGAATCATTAGCACATGTTCTTTGACACAATGCAGCTGAGCTAGAAATGCATAGGGGTGCCTGGGTGGCTCAGTCAGTTGAGCGTCCAACTCTTGATTTTGGTTCATGATCCCGGGGTTGTGGGATCAAGCCCCATGTCAGGCTTTGTGCTGGGCATAGAGCCTGCTTAGGATTCTGTCTCTTTCCCTCTGCCCTTCTCCACCCCTTGTACTCTCTTTCTCTAACAACAACAAAAATTAGAAATGCCTGACAGAAGGATACATTTTAAATGTCAGATGTTTGGAATGTAAAAACTTATTATAACTAGCCTCAAAAGAAATCATAATGAAGATTTGAAAAAAAATTTAATAATAATAATCAAGATATGTGTCAAATCTTATGGGATGCAGCTGAGAAGTGAATTCATGGCCTTAAATATGTATATTAGCAAAGGAGAAAAATTGAAAATTAATGAGCTAAGCATCCGATTTAAGAAGTTGGAAGAGAACAATAAAATAAACCTAAAAAAAGAATGAAAGCTAAGAATAGAAATGAACTTTTTAAAAAGAAAACACAAAATAAATATATAGCAGATCAACAAAGCCAAAAGTTGATTTCACAAAAAGAAAGACTAGTAAAGTAAAAAAGCTCAGGCAAAATTGAGAGAGTGAGCAACAGAAAATGCCAAGAGCAATATTAAGAAAAGAGATACATAACTACAGATAGAGCATAGATTTTTTAAATCCTAAGAGAATACTATGAAAATATTTATGCTGATATATTAAAATCTTAGATTATACATAATACATATAGCTTCTTATAAAATACATAGTATAATTTCCTACAGAATTGCAATTTACCAAAACTAATTGACAAACACTATCCATTTGTGGCCTCTTCGACAACCATATTTGTGTGCACACACACATGCACGCATGCATGCACAGAACTCCAATTTATTTACATAGCAGGTAAAGATTCCTTGATCTCAGAAAAGATCAGTCCCAACGCCAACTGCTGTCCCAAATGAAAAGACAACGTTTCTCAGCCTGTCCCTGTTTGGATCCACACGGTGCCTAGAGGTGCTGTACTCAATTTGAGAACGCAAAGTGACAAGCCAGCAGCTGAAGATAAGGAAGTGAGGACGTGGAAGGAGACTGTGTCCTTGAGTATCTACACCAGCCTGCAAATACCTCCTCTGCACTCTGGTTGTGCGAGGCAGAAGGATGAGAGGGACTCGTTACTTAGGCCACTGTTAGGTTGTGGGTTGCTTACTGCCAAAAGCATCTGTAACGCTATGACACAACACAAACCAGAAAATCTGAATGAACCTATAACCAAGAAAATCAAATCAGTTGTTAAATATTTACACACACCCAGTAGGCCCAAATGGTTTAATAATCATTTCTTCCAGACATTTAAAGAACATATCCATCTTTCCTTCCTTCCTTCCTTCCTTCCTTCCTTCCTTCTTCCTCTTTCTCTTTCTTTCTTTCTTTCTTTCTTTCTTTCTTTCTTTCTTTCTTCCTTTTTTTATTTCTTTCTTTCTTTCTTCCTTCCTCTTTCTTTCTTTCTTTCTTTCTTTCTTTCTTTCTTTCTTTCTTCCTCTCTTTCATAACCTCTACCCTCAAGGTGGGGCTCAAACTTATGACCCCAAGACAGAGAGTCACATGCTCTACCTTCTGAGCCAGACAGGTGCCCCTCATTTTATTCTAATACAGATATATAACCCTTCCAGAGAGAGAGAGAGAGAACTCTCAAAGTCATTTTATAGATTAAAATAACTTTATCATTAATCAAATGAAGCTAGTGGGGGAGAGGAAGATGGCACACCAATTTCACTAATAAACATAGTACATGTACCAAGAAGAATTTATCATGGGAATCTGAAGATAGGTTAATCTTGGAAAATCTGTTAATATATTTAGCATATTAAAAGATTTAAAGGGGGAAAAAAACATAATTTTTATAGAAGAAGGATTCAATACCATTTAACATAGGTCAGCTTCCTTAACCTGATAAAGTGTATGTACCAAAAATCAGTAAATATTCACACTTTTTTTTTTTTTTTTTTGGCAGTAGGCAAAAGTTTAATCAGAATATAAGATTAGAAAGAAGAATAGTAGGAAAGCTCTTTTTTCAGAGAGGGGACAACCAAAAACAAATGCCTGAGGACTATAGGCCAGGGTCTTTGTTTTATACGGTTCTGTCAGCCCTTCCCCCTTGTCCCTTCTCAGGGGCTTATTGGCTTGATGGTTCTAGGTGCTGGTTGTCTATTCCTGATTGGCTCATTTCCATTGTATGAGGTGTGGTCTATGGCCATACCTAGGTCTTTTGTCAAATTCCTGAGGGGGAACCTGAGGGGGAGTAGATGGGGTTTGTTAAGTTCTTAAGAGGAACCTTATACCTAAGGGGGCTTGCTCTGGTCAGACACTCCCAGCATGGTTCCAAAATAGGTGTTTTTCCCACCTGGGGACCTCAGGCCCTGATCTTTCCCTCTCTGCCTAGGGAAACCTATCTTCCCCTATCACATTGCCCCCTCTGAACTCGTGACTCCTAACTGCCGAGTAAACATTCGTACTTAACCACAACATTAAGTATTTTTGAAGTGCCTCCTTTGTGTTTTTTTTAGTTTATTTATTTATTTTGAGAGAGAGAGCGTGTGCACATGAGTGTGCCAGTGGGGAGGGGCAGAGAGAGAGGGAGAGAGAGAATCCCAGCAGGCTCTGCGCTGACAGTGCAGACCCCAACTCAGGGCTCAAACCCACAAACCCATGAGATCACGACCTGGGCTGAAACCAAGAGTCAGACGCTTAACTGACTGAGCCACCCAGCCGCCCCTGAAGTGCTTCCTTTAAAACAAGGCAAGGTTGCCCACTATCTCCGCTTCCACTTAGCCTCATATGAGGCTGTTTGAATTGATGTGTAGGGAAGGAGGCAAGGCAAACCAGTGGTCCTGGTAGGGTAAGTGGGATAAAAGCAGTCTGAGTTGTGCGTTTGCTTCCCAGTTGTCTTAGGACAATTGCCAATCATAAGACAACTGGAGGTAATTGCTCAGTTGGTATAATTTTTTAAAAATTCAGGTTCACTCTTCTTTCATGTTCAATATTCTATTAAGTATTTAGTAAACTGTTTACTAAACAGTCTATTTAGTAAACTGTTCACTTCAGGTACTAAGCTTTTTAATTCTGGAATTGCCATTTGGTTCTTTCTTAGTTTTTCATTCTCTGTTGAATCTGCCCATCTGTTCATTCATTATGATTATATTTTTTAAGCCACTTTGAAATCTTCACCTACTAATTAAATAATCTGAGTTATCTAAGGATGGTTTCTTTACTTTTAAAAATTTTTTAATGTTTATTTTTGAGAGAGAGAAAGAGAGAGCGGTTGGGGGAGGGCTGTGAGAGGGGGGCAGAGGATCTGAAGTGGGCTGTGTCACTGACAACAGCAAGCCTGATGTGGGGCTCGAACCCACAAATGGTGTGAACATGAGTTAGATGCTTAACCTACGGAATCACCCCGGTGCCCCTTTGAAGTGTGGTTTCTATTGACCAGTTTCTGTGGCATTCACATTTCCCTGCCTATTTGCAAGTTTAGTGGAGTTTTTAAAAAAATCTTTTAATACTGGGCATTGTAAATGAGACATTGTAGAAAATCAAGATTCTAATATCTTCCTCTGGAGAGTGTTTATTTTTAGTAGGCAGTTAACTTGATAGGCATATAATTCCAAATTCTGTGTTCTCTGAGATGGGCAGCACCGAAATTTCTACCTTGTTTGTTCAACTTCCAGTTATTTATTTACTTTTTTTTTTTTTCTAGTTGTTTTCTGCTAGGGTCCTTAGAGTATCCCCTGCACGTGCACAGATCAGGAGTCAGCCAAGTGTTTGGCCAAGTTTTATGTGAATTTTTAAAAGGCCTCTATGAGGGACACCTGGCTGGCTCAGTAGGTAGAGCATGTGACTCTTGATCTGAGGGTCATGAGTTCAAGCCCCACATTGGACCTACAGCTTACTTTAGATAAATAAAGAGAGAAGGAGAGATAATAGAGAGATAAATAGGAAGCCTCTGTGAATTCTTCCTTTCTTGGATTTCTCTTCCTTCCTATTCTCTGACTTGTCAAACAAGTAAGACTAGCAAATTTATGCTTGAATTCTGGCCATCACATGCTACATATTCTACACAGTGCCTTCAGGCAAAAATTTTTATAATCGCAAATCTTACTCACTGCCCCTCCCTTCTACCAACGGTTGGCTCTCCACCAGTCTCTGCCTGTTTATGTTCTCTCTAGTCCCTTCAAATTGTGTGTTTTAAAAAATTTTAGGGGCGCCTGGGTGGCTCAGTCGGTTGGGCGTCCGACTTCAGCTCAGGTCACGATCTCGTGGTCCGTGAGTTCGAGCCCCGCATCGGGCTCTGGGCTGATGGCTCAGAGCCTGGAGCCTGCTTCCGATTCTGTGTCTCCCTCTCTCTCTGCCCCTCCCCCGTTCATGCTCTGTCTCTCTCTGTCTCAAAAATAAATAAAACGTTAAAAAAATTTTTTTTTTTAATTTTGTCCAGAGTCTATCATTATTAAAATACAATACAGGCTACTTGACCACTATTGAGAAAAAAACAAAAAACCTTCAACTTTTGTAAAACACTCAAGGAAAGGGGTGCCTGGGTAGCTCAGTCGGTTGAGCATCCGACTTTGGCTCAGGTCATGGTTTCATGGTTCCTGAGTTTGAGCCCTGTGTTGGGCTCACTGCTGTCAGTGCGGATCCTCTGTCCTGCCCTCCACCCCTCCCCCACTCACTCTTTCAAAAATAAATAAAACATTTTGAAAAAAACCACTCAAGTGAAGATGTTGACTTGTCTGAAATTCACAGGGATGATAAAAAGTAGCAATATGCAGCTAGTATTCACTGACATATTGATGGTGTTTAAAGCCATGAGAAGAGAAGGGACCACTAAAAGGTGAGCATAAACAGGAAAGGGGCCAAGAATAGAAAGAGAGAGGTTTTGGGGTTTTGGGGTTTTTTTGTTTTTTTTTTTTTTTTTTGCTTTTTTGTTTTTTATTAAATAGTTAATGTAATCCTCTTGAAATTAGCAGTAATTACAGATGCCATTTATTGAACCTGGCACTGAGGTGTTCCATGCATCTCACTGAATTCATCCAACAGTATCACAAGACAAACTGAGGCTGACAAGGGAAGTGCACGCAAAGAGGAACTTTAGGAAGAGATGAGCAGAAGGGAACATTAAGAATGGATGAGAACAGCAGAGTGAAGGAAACTGCTGAGGCGGAGCACAGTTTACAGGTAAAGGAAAGCCTTGGGGAAGTTTTTTAAACCCTCAGACACCCAGTTTCCACATGTGTGAAACGGCAATAATAATTACCTTGCAATTAGTGTGAAAATTAGAAATAATATGGGGATACCTGGGTGACTCAGTCAGTTAAACATCAGACTCTTGATTTCGACGCAGGTCATGATCTCATGGTTTGTGAGATCGAGCCCCACGTCAGGCTCTATACTGGCAGCGTGGAGCCTGCTTGGGATTCTCTCTCTCTCTCTCTCTCTCTCTCTCTGTGCCCCTCCCGCACTTGTGCTTTCTCTCTCTCTCAAAAGTACCCAAAACACTGCACCTAGAAAACATGCAATAATGGAATAGCTATAAGGCCTATGAATGTTATTTATTGTATTTAGCCCTATTCTGTCATCCAAATAGAATAAAGGTCCCCCCCCAAATCCTTACTAGGTGTGGGTGCACATAGGAGTGGAAAAGACTGAAGAGCAACAAGGGTGAAGGCGGACAGGAGAGGAAGGGCCTTCAGGGTGTGCATCCAACGTGGACTTTGTGGCATGACCAGCATCCAAATGGAAGAAGTGAAAAATGTTTCCCAAGACCTCTAGGACCCCATTCGTTTGCATGATCAGTGAGTGGGCTCACCTCCTGGCTGTGGACAATATCTCCGGATCCTTTCAAGGATACGGGCTCAAGCCACATGAAAGGAAGAAAATCTACAAATCAAGTCAAAGGTAAAGCTTTTGCTATTTATTATTACTATTAATTATTTTATTTTATTATTTTATTTATTATGTGAAGTATAAAGCTACATCAATGAGTCCATGCTGATGTCGATAAATTGCTGAATAAGTCTCCCATACAGAAGAACTCCAAATAGGTTTTTTAGATACTCTCTCCTCAAGAAAGTGGAGCATAACTGCCCCTCCTGAAGCGTGGGCTGTACTTAGTGAGTTGCTTCCAAAAGGAATAGCATGAAAAGGGCGGGGATGTAACTTCACAGTGGAGAAATCTGGCAAACACAACCTCGGCTAGGCAATCAAGCTTGACATCAACAGTGATAAATCATATTGATAGTATGTGTGTTGATACAATGTAATAAGAACGGCATTTTACCCCCTTGGCCTTCATCCCCAAAACACATGAACCCCGGTAGGAGAACATTGACAAACCCCAACTGAGAGACATTTTACAAACTACCTGACCAGTGCACTTCCAAACTGTTCAAATCACTGAAAACAAGAGAAGTTTGAGAAATTGTCCCAGCCAAGAGGAGCTTCGGGAGACATGTGGCATCCTGGATGGGACTCTCGAACAGCAAAGGACATTAGGTAAAAACTAAGGAAACCTGAATGAAATATGGACTTTAGTTAATAATATATCAACATTGGGGGCACCTAGCTGGCTCGGTCAGTGGAGCATGTGACCCTTGATCTCTGGGTTGCAAGTGCGAGCCCCATGTTGGGTGTCGAGATTACTTAAAAAATAAAAATCTTAGGGGCACCTGGGTGGCTCAGTCGGTTAAGTGTCTGACTTCAGCTCAGGTCATAACCTCATGGTTCATGGGTTCAAGCCCCACATCAGGCTCTGTGGTGACAGCTCGGAGCCTGGAGCCTGCTTCAGATTCTATGTCTCCCTCTCTCTGCTCCTCCCCTGCTTGCACTCTGTCTCTCAAAAATAAACATTAAAAATTTAAAAAATCAAAAATAAAATAAAAACAAGAATAATATATCAATATTGCTTGATTGGTTATGACAAATGTACCATACTAACATAAGATAATAATAACAGGGAAAGTGGGATCCAGGTATATGGGAATTCTCTGTATCCTCTTTGCAGCTTTTTTGTAAATTTAAAACTGTTCTGTAATTAAAAGTTTATTTTATATTTATATATATATATATATATATATACATTAAAAATTTTTTTGTAATGTTTATTTTTGCGAGAGACAGAGACAGAGTGCAAGTGGAGGAGGACAGAGAGAGAGGCAGACACAGAATATGAAGCAGGCTCCAGGCTCTGAGCTGTCAGCACAAAGCCTGATGCAGGTCTTGAACTCATGAACAGCAAGATCATGATCTGAGCCGAACTTGGACACTCAACCAACTGAGCCACCCAGGCGCCCTATGTATACAGACTTTTACAAGTAAAACACATATATAGATATAATACACACACACACACACACACACACACACACAATTTTTTTTTTCCCCTTTCTCTCTTCTTTTTTTTTCAAGTACAGCTTGACACTGGACACAAAGAATGTTTTTTGGAATCATTTTATTCCTGACTCTGGAGGAGGTGGCTGAAGTCCTGGTTTCACTGTAAAAACACAGGAAACAGTGGGGGACAAGTGTGGACAAAGGCATGTGGATTCCTGGACAAGCAGAAGGGGGTGCCAATTAGTTGGAACAATGGAAAATGTCAGAGAGAGGCAGAGAGACCCATATCTCATCCCACCTACTTTTTAAAAAAATTATGTTTATTCATTTTTGAAAGACAGAGAGAGAGCACAAGCAGGGGTGGGGTGGAGAGAGAGGGGGACACAGAATCCGAAGCAGGCTCCAGGCTCTGAGCTGTCAGCACAGAGCCCGACGCAGGACCCAAACTCACGAACCGCGAGATCATGACCTGAGCCTAAGAAGGACACTCAACCGACTGAGCCACCCAGGCACCCCGAATCCCACCTACTTTTAAAAACTCATGCCTACTCTGAACCTAGTAGAAGAAGTAGTCCAATGCTGGGTAACACTAGCTTAAAAAATGAAAGGAAGGAAGGAAGGGAGGGAGGGAGGGAGGGAGGAGAAGAAAAATAGAGAAAAAGAAGAGGGAGAGAGAGAGAAAGAATTTCCTTTTTAAAAATAACTCTCATTTAAAACAACTTTCTGGAATGTTAGCAGTATTTCACAATGCAGACATCTCAGTTTGGCAGCTTGATTGATTTCCTGATTTCCAGGAAAACTGAGCTGTCATCTGGTCCCTACTAGGCTGCGTACCCTCATGAATATGCAGTTCTTACAAAATGTGAAATGGTTGCTGAAGAAGAGAAACTTAATTCTTTCTGACATATCGCTCCAAGCCCTCCACTGTCTCAAAGAGAAAGAAAACCAGTGGAAAAACTTTCCTCCTTTCCACATAAAGGAGAGGGTGAAGAATTCCTGACGATCCGTTTCCCTGGGCGTCTTCCCACGCACCAGAGGTTCTGGACCCCTCTGTTGGGTGATGAGTCAGAGGAGAACAGTGCACCTGCACGGTTTTGTGTGATACCTACTCAACCGAAAACCGGAGAGCAGCAGCCATGGCTTCTGTTCCCTGGAAGCCTGAGAGCACTGACTGCCACCCTCAGCATGTGTTTCGAGCGCCTCCTGGTACAACCATAACAACGGTGGAAAAGACTAACATTTACTGTGCACTCTGTATGCACTCACCCCGCACCAGTCCTGCACGGTGCGCTCTTCTATTATTCCATTTCAGACGAAGAAACACAAGGCTCAGAGAAGTATCCTGCCCCACACACCTGGTATGATGGTTAATTTTATGGGTCAACTTGGCTAGGCGATGTGCTCAGTTATTTGGTTAAACACGAGTTTGATGACGCTGTGAAGAATTTTTATTTTTTTTATTAAATTTTTACTTATTTATTTGTTTTTTAAGTAATCTCTACACCCAGTGTGGGGCTTGAACCCACAACCCCGAGATCAAGAGTCACATACTCCATCAACTGAGCCAGCTAGGCACTCCTGCTTCGACGGATTTTTGAATATGAATAACATTTACAATCAGTGGACTTAAACATTTTTTTAATGTTTATTTTTGAGAGAGAGAGAGAGACAGAGTGCAAGCGGGGGAGGGGCAAAGAGAGAGGGAGGCACAGAATGTGAAGCAGGCTCCAGACTCTGAGGTGTCAGCACAGAGCCCGGTATGGGGCTTGAACCCTTGAACCATGGGTTCATGTCCTGAGCCAAAGTCAGACGCTTAACCGACTGAGCCACCCAGGCTCCCCAACAACCAGTGACTTTAAATAAAAGCAGATTACCTCCCATAACGTGGGTGGACCTCATCCAAACAGTTGAAGGTCATCAGAGCAAAAGCCGAGGTTTCCCGAAGAAAAAGGAATTTGGCCTCATGAGTGTAATATAAAACTCCTGCCTGAATTTCTAGCTTGCCAGCCTGCCCTACAGATTTCAAACTTGCCAACACCACCCCCTCCCCGGAGAGGTGAGCCAGTTCTTTAAATTCCACTCTTTTTCTCTTAACCCCAAGGCTTTTTGTCTGCAAAGCCCCTGTTCTGCCCTCCACACAATGCAGCCTCCCAGACCCCAGAGTCATAATATAAGCCAAGAGTGACCGGGACGTAGTCTCTTGAGGACCTACTGAAGGAGGATTTGATGTGGAGACCAGGTGAGTGAAGAAAAGTGCTGTTTCTTTCTTTCTTTTTTTTCTTTAATTATAGTGTTGTAATTTTATTTTTTAAGTTTATTTACTTTGAGAGAGTGCCTGCATGTGCACACACACATATGCTCAGGGGAGGGGGAGAGAGAGAGAGAATCCCAAGCAGAGCTCGACACAGGGCTCAATCTCATTGAACTGAGATCACTTGATCGCTTGATCAAGTCAAGAGTTGGATGCTTAACTGACTGAGTCACCCAGGCACCCCGGAAGTGCTGCTTCTGAGAAGGAGGAAGGGAAGATGACAGGAAGATGGGGTGAGCAAGGAGAAAAGAGGATGTGGTAGAAAAAAATCACACTTAATGTTCAGTGAGCGCTTCTTATGTGTCAGACACTGTCTTGAATGCTTTCCTTCTATTAATTTCATTTTTGGGGTATGGAAACAGATGCCCAAGATCACACGGCTGGTTAATGGCAGGCAGCGCACGTCCAGAGCCCAAAACTTAACCAGTGTTGTGCACAGGGAAAGAACGGGGATAGAAAGAGGCACCGCTCTTCTGATGGGGGCTAAAAAAGAAGAGGCCGGACGAAGTTAGAGCTTCTAAAGCCAAGGCCCTGTTCTATTGGGCTGGGCTCCTCCTCAGAATTACACAAAAGTTCTGGGATCTTCTGGACCCCACGACACAAAGAAAACGTCTCTGATAATCCTTCTGTGCCTAAAACCACTGTGATGGTGCACGAGTTAAGAATGTGTGACCTACACGTAGGAGAATCTCTGAGTGATGGTGTCTTCGGCTACAAAGTTATGTAGTTATTTCATATAATAAGAAGCCTGGAGGCAGGCAGTCCCTGGAGTGGTGTCATCAGCTTCCTGATGTCTCCAAGAAATCAGGACCTTGGCATCCTTACGTTTTATCATCCTCAGTGTATGGACTTTTTAGCCTTGGGCTTGTTTCCTGGTGGTTACAGAATGGCTGCCAGAGCTGCAGAGCTCACAAAACCATCTTCAGGGCAGATGGCAGGTACACACCACCTAGATCTCCTTCCCAGACTTCCCCTAAGTCCTCTTGGGCAGAACTGAGTCCTAAGCCCACAAGCAGCAGAGAGAATTAGCTCCTTTGGTGTAGAACAATCATGGGTCACCATCTGGGGCTGGGGGAGAGGCCCACGTTTCTGTGCAGGTTGCAGCCTGAACAAAATGTGGGTTCTTGAAAGAAGAAGGGAGGGTGGCTGATGGATAGGAAACCAACTGTGTCTGTCACAGAAGTCCCCTGTCCCAGTCCACAGGGCTCTTTCAGGTCCATGGTTCTGATGCCACAGGATACACTTGTCACACAGGAATTTCAGCCAAGACTAGGAGCCCTGGGCTCCCAAGCATACTCAGCAGCCTCCTCTTGAGTTTTGCAAGGGTGTTGACAAGGAGCTGGTCACAGTCTCAAAAGAATATGGGGACCAACAGGCCCACTACTTCTCATACCTACTCACCTCCCAACCTGTTCTCTTCCCAGAATCCTAGCAAAATATTCTCAAAGATGAGACCTTGGGGATAACAGAGAAATAAATGCCTTTCTCACAGCTTCCTCTGTTGGCCAGTTAACACAAACCCATCTCTAGGCTTGGCTGTCTTCATGCCTGTGGTGGTTGGGGTGACAGGGACAGTAATGCAGTTCTCAATAAATCACCACACCACTGTCACAGTGGAAAGAACAGTATATGGTAGGTAGGACGCCTGGGCCCCATCTCTACTCTGGAACCCAATGTCTTCATCACTAAAATTGTTTAGAGGAAATGCGGTAAAGTTGGGATGGGAGAATTCCATGCAGTTTGCAAACTAGTTATGGAGGCCTCGGCAAATTCCTGAGCAAAATGCCCCAGTCAGACCTTTCCTACTGGACTGTGAGGTTAGGAGACACAGAGAAATGGGGAGGGGGGTGTAATATGTGTTGTAGGCTTCCAGGTGCAGATGTGAAAGTTTCCAATCCAGCTCTGTGATTACACAAGACGGAGGACGGGGTGAGAGGGAGTGGGTGCGGGTGGTGGTGGGGCTGGGGGATCAGTTAAGAAATAGCAGAGGTTGGGGCACCTGGGTGGCTCAGTGGGTTAAGTGTCTGACTTCGGCTTAGGTCATGATCTTACAGTTTGGTTTGTGAGTTTGAGCCCCACATCAGACTCTTTGCTGCCAGCACAGAGCCTGCTTCAGATCCCTGTCCCTTCTCTCTGTCCCTCCCCTGCTCACTCTCTCTCTCAAAAATAAACACTAAAAAAAAAAGAAAGAAAGAAAGAAAGAAAGAAAGAAAGAAAAAAAAGAAATAGCAGAGGATATGTAAAGTCACATTTTAGGGGTAGCTGGGTGGCTCAGTCGGTTATGCATCTGACTGCAGCTCAGGACAGGATCTCAGGGTCTGTGGGTTCGAGCCCCACATGGGGCTCTGTGCTGACAGCTCAGAGTCTGGAGGCTGCTTCACATTCTGTGTCTCCCTCTCTCTCTGCCCCTCCCCTGCCCTCTCTCTCTCTCTCCCTCAAAACTAAATACACATCGGGGGTGCCTGGGTGGCTCAGTCAGCTAAGCATCTGACTTCGGCTCAGGTCATGATCTCACAGTTCGTGAGTTTGAGCCGCGCATTGGACTCTGTGCTGACAGCTCAGCCTGGAGCCTGCTTTCCGATTCTGTTGTCTCCCTCTCTTTCTGCCCCTCCCCCATTCATGCTCTGTCTCTCTCCGTCTCAAAAATAAACATTAAAATTTTTTTTTAAAAAAGTCACATTTTAGTTTCTATAACAAGGGTTCTTCACTGGGTCCACCAATCACAGACTGCACCCTGTAATTCAGACTCCGTGAACTTGGGTTGAAAAATATCACGATTTTCCGGCCACTTGCTGCCATGTCCTCGGTTCTAAACAGAGGCTGCAGACTAAGGTCATATGAGCAGCATCGATAGAAAGCACAGAGCTTTTCATTCCCCTCTACAGTTGCTGCAGTTATCTTGAAACATCGTTCATGCTCATTTCTACTTCAGATTTGTGGTTTATCAGGCTCACGGCTAGATCTTGTTATCTAATGCGTTAATAAAGAAACCCATGAATTACAACATCACACATTTAAATGTTTTCACAACTGTATTTCAACATAACTGGCTTCTGCTGTAATCCTGTGTGTTTCAATTTATGTTTATGAAAATATTGTTTTGAGAAGGGATCCAAGGCACAGAAAATGGTTAAGAGCCCCCCACCCAGAGGTGCCTTGTTGTCACTGGCCCAGAGCGAGGGCAGAGGTTCCACATCTGCAGGAGGGATTAGATGAGAATTCCCAGGAAATCTCCGGGCAGGGGACCAGGGGTGAGGCCTCCATGGTGACATCTCACTGAGATCTTCGATTTGGTTGAACGGTGTCGAGTCTCTGCTGCCCGTTGTGAAAAGGGAGAAAGTCACTAGCTTCTTACCTTAAATCACAGGAGGATTTAGGGAGGATCACAGAGCCCCGAGCTCACTGTGGATTAGAGGGAGGGTGCACCCCAGCACTAGTGCTTAGGGAATTGTTTCAACTGAATTTAACGACACAAAAGCCTGGAGTGGGGAGAAGAGGTAGGAAGACATTCCTCCCTCCTCAGAAGTGAGTTTCCCACACCCTGGTAGGGAACCAAAGCTCTCTCTCTGTGCCAGGGGAAAGCTGATCCCTTCCCCTTTCAAACAAGCCTGTGGCCCCTCAGGCACTGGGTCATTCACGCACCGGGCTCTTCCCGGCAGGGACAGTTCCAGCCTCCCATCAGCTGCCCCTCACTGGGAACAGCGCCACCCCTAACACACCAGGCAAGCCCTGGCCTGGGTGACACTGGTGGCCGGGCCCCGGCTGTAGGCCCCAGTGGCCTTGGGAGAAGAGCTGCACATTGTACAAGGACACCCTTCCTTTCACAGAGGAGGAGATCCAGTGTGCTGTCACTGAACTGTCTCCAGTCCCTGAGTTTGGCTTCCCTATCTCTGTCAGGAAATTTCAAGCTTCCCTGCCTATCGCAGGCGAAAACAACCTTGTCCACCAACAGGAGGGACACAGAGACTCGTCAGAGGTCCTGCAGGCCGATTCTGAGAGTAGCTGAGCCCAGTCCCCCAGCCAGCCTATAATTGGACTCGTTTCCTGTCCCTCCAGCCATGTGCCCGACGGGCGAGGCCAGAATCCATGAACCCCTTCCCACTGCCCGGCACTGTCACCTCCCTTTGGAGAAACTTCCCGGGTTTGAGAGGATTGTAGGGAAGGGGTTGAAGTGACACACAGAAGTTTACTTCTGGGATGGGGAGGGACTGGAGGGACACTGGGATGATGGGCAAAGGCCTGGGAGTTTGAAAGCCTAGAAATTTTCGGGGGAGCAACTCTAAGATGCAGGCCAGGGCCACCTGCTTCTGCTTCCTGCTTTGTTCTCTGCCCTTGATACTATGCAGTCTGGTGGGGGCAGAGACATGATCGGCAGGACCCTGGGACGACATCTGCCCATTCACAGATAGCTGTCCCAAGCAGGGCTCACAGTGTGCTATGGGGAGGGGAGGCAGAACCACACGGACTGTAACAGACTGTAGCTACCGCCCACAGAGGGCCTGGGGCAGAGGGAGGAAAACACCCATTCTCTTAGGGAGGATTATGGAGAACTTCTTCTCCCATCCAAGTACTAACCAGGCCCGACCCTGCTTAGCTTCCGAGATCAGATGAGATCCGGCGCGTTCAGGGTGGTATGGCTGTCGATGGAGAACTTTCTTCTCGATGGCGGCCTGAGGCAGAGTCTCGAAGGCTAAGGAGGATTTTCCTAAGTGAGGAGGGGGGTGAAGGACCTCCTAGGCAGAGGCTCTGAAAGAAGCTCCAGGCCCACCTGGGGAGCAGTCCTGGGACTCGTGCCCTGAGCTTCACTGTGCAAATGGGGGCTGTGTGTGTGATGGCTCTCAGGAGATGGGGTCTTGCGGTTAAGGACATTTGGCAAGTTCAGGGTTAATGTTGAGCAGACCTCTTTACTGACGGACTTGTCAGAACCTTTAACCTGTTCATGTGCAAAGTGAGCCCCGTGGTGTATCCCAGGACTGGTGGTCTGGCAAGTCACGTTGGGGGGAAGGAAAATAGGAGGCAGTAGGAGTACATGATGTTGGGTAGGATGCCAGGCCAAGGAGACTGGACTGTGTCCTTGGGACCAGTGAGGAGTCTCAGAAGGCTGAAAGATTTAACTGAGGGATTTTGACTCGGGGGACTTGGGGCAGTTTAGTAACCAGCAAGGTGAGGGCTGTGGCGGGACATGGCCAGCCCCTCTCTCCTTGACGGCAGGTTCACCCTGTGGGAGAGGAAGCAGAATCCATGGACATAGGCAGAGAAGTTCAGAGAGGCAGGCTAGAAGGTACAGAAGGCTGAGCCACCACTGAATCCAAGTGTGGGTTAAGTGTCTTGGGCCCAGTGGTCAAGGCTGCTCGGTTCAATTCCCGACATCCCTACTCCCTGGCTGTGGGTATCAGACCCTATCTCCCTGGGACCTCAAGCTTTTTTCTTCTCTTTTTTTAAAAGTAGACATGGTTTCTTTAGAGCAATTTTAGGTTTGCAGAAAACTCATGCCAAAGTACAGAAAGTTCTATATACTCCCTCCCCAACACTCCTCCCGCCCCTGCCTCACAGTTACCCTATTATTAACAGGTTGCATTAGTGTGGTCCATTTGTTACAAGTGAGGAACCAATACTGATACATTATTATTAACTAAAGTCTATGGTTTACTTGAGGGTTCACCCTGTGGTATTTTCTGCTGGTTTTCACTAATGCATGATGTGATGTGTCCACCATTATAGTCTCAGAACAGTTTCACCCCCCTAAAAGTGCCCCGAGCCTCAGTCTTCACTTCTGTAAAATGAGTGTGTGAAGCCCACGTAAGTCCTCCATTGCAGGTTGCTGATTTAGGCCTTGACAAATGGTACTGAACCCAATGAAATGTTTTTCTAAATAAGGTCTGGCGTCCATCAGAATCCCTGGGCATGGGTCAGGGAGGTCTTCATTAAATGTTCTCAGGTCTCAGCTTCAGACCTGCTAAATCAGAGTGTCTGGGGTAGGGCCCAGGAATCTGCATTTAACCCCAGGCCCCAGGGCTGGAATGACAAGGCCAGACTCCTGGCTCCTTCCCTGTGCGTGGGAATTTGTTCTTGCCAAAGCTCTTCAAATGTAAACAGAAAAATCCTATCCACTGTCAGGTTAAAGCTCAGGAGAGATGTATCATTCCCGAGAGGAGGCCGGAGTGGAAGTTTTCCAGAAAGCCCGGAAAAAGCCTGTTTCTGCCTGCCTTCTGCAGCTCCCAGTCAGCAAACCTGCTGTTGTTTCGTATCTTGATTGCTTATCACTCACCCAAAATAACCTGCATGTAATGTCTCACCAGCTGCAGCTCTCTGCAACTCCCTCAATTTAGCAGCCAAACACGTCTGGCTCGGCAACAGAGCGCGGGGCCCAGGAAGGAGCCCCTCCCTCGTGGCCATCGGTAGTGGGTCCAGTAGTGTCCTCCCCGAATCCATGTCCACCCAGAACCTCAGAATGTGACCTTATTTGAAAACGGGGTCTGGGGAGATGTAATTAGCAAGGACCGAGATGAGATCAGACAGGATTAGGGTGAGCCCTAAATTCAATCACTGGTGTTCTTATAAGAACAGGCGAGGCCAGACAGACACGCGGAGGGCAACAGGCCACGTGAAGACAGGGGCAGAGACTGGAGTGATGTAACTGCAAGCCAAGGAACACCAACGGTTCCAGAAGCCACCAGCAGCTGAAGAGAAGCAAGGGAGGATTCTGCTCTGAATCTTCAGAGGGAACATGGCCCCTCCGACACCTTGATTTCAGACTTCCTGCGAGCAGAGCTGTGAGGGCATAAAGTCCTGCTGTTTTAGGCCATCCGGTTTGTGGGGATTTGTCACAGCAGCCTTAGCGAACGAATAAGCTGTCACTGCCCAGACCCCCTGCCCTGGCTCAGTCTGCCCCTCAGCCTGAAAGAAGGACCCCACACATAGGCGATTCTCCAGACTGGCATTTTAATGTGGCTGGTTGTGATCAGAGCTGTTTTCTCCCAGCCAACATCCCTGAATTCTGCATGTACTAGGCCTGTTTCCTACCACAAGGACAAGGGCCCTGTGTCCTCCGCCTGGAAGGCTATAATCCAAGAAGAGCTGAAACTGTAGTAGTGACAAACAGACATCGGTCCCAGGGGCGGTGTCTGGCAGGTGGTGCCGGGTGGTGGTCCCTGGGCTCAGCTAAGGGTGAGGCTGGGCAGGTCACTGCAGCTTCATGCCACACCGGCGCCGTGAGTCCTTCCGGGCAATGGGGCTGAAGTTCACAATCTCCTTGTAGATGTGCTCTGAGAAACACAGGGTGGCCCGAGGTGTGAGGTGTGTGTGTGGGGGGGGGGGGGGGGGGGCGGGTGCCCAGAGCAAAAGAGAGGCCCCCTCCCCGGATGTAACGTGGAGCAGAAGTCAGCTCAGGGAGTAAGAAATGCACACAGGAGACAATATCTGCTCAGAGAGAAGGAGGTGTTGACAGTGATCCAGGAGGGCGGTGGGGCCGCCAGAGGCCACGCATGGAAACCGTGGAGCCAAAGGAGAGAGAGGCTGCAGGCAGAGAGAGGACGAACCCAAGGCCCCCAGCTCTTACGCTTCCATTCATCCACTGTGAGTTTCTCATGTTCTAAGGAGTCATCAAATGGCTGCGGGGCCTCTGTCTCCTCCTCCGGGTCTCGGAAGGGTTCAAAGAAGGGGTGGGCGAGGGCCTGCGAGGCCGTCAGACGCTTGTCCACGTCCAGCTCCAACATCTTCTCTAGCAGGTCTGTGGCTGCAGCGACAGAACACTCATCTCACATCCCAGGCCTGGGAGAGCCCGCCCGCTGGGACAGACGTCAGAGGCCCGTCAGAGACCCGTGGAAGGCAGGGCCCAAGACTCACCCTGGGGGCTGGCCCGTGGGAAGAGCTGAGAGAAATCCTTCTTGGGGCTCTGTGGCAGGGACTGGATGTAGGATTTGGCCTGGAAGACAGAGAAGCACTGAGTAATCCCCATCTGTCAGCCCCTCGGGCTCAGGACTTGGGGTACAGAGCGGGGGGACCCCAGAAATGCCCTGGAACCGGGCTGAAGGCTCAGGTCAAAGCCCAAAGTGGGATGAAGGCAAGAGCATCTGCCAGGGCAAAAAGGAGGCAACGGGGGAGCCCTCCTTCCCAAAGGCCCACAGCCCACGTGACCCCTGGTTAGCCAAGTACACAGCCGAGGCCAGTCTAGACCCATTTGCCACTCACTGCTTTGTCATTCAACTTCTGCACAAACTCTGCACCCGGCACCCCGGTCACTTTCAGGATCTGGGACAGCTGGTCCAGGTCTTGGCAGTGGGTTAAGGCTCCGCCTCACTCGCTGCTGGTAGATCTGAGGCTGCCCTTCCCGCCGCCCTTCCGTCACTCCCACCCAGGCCCCGTGGCAACGAGCCAGGCTCCAGACGTGCCTTCCTTCCGGAGAGGACACAGGTCTCTGGAAGGCTTCCCACCCACCAGGCTGGGTTAAGAGTCCTTCGCCACAAATGTTCCTGGACACGACCCCTTTCCAGCTCCCATCCCGCCCAGCCACCTTCATCCCTCTCTTCATCACCGTCCCCCCTGCCGCACACTGAGTTCGGCAGTGCAGACTCCACATATTCTCCTCCTGCACAGCACACAGGGGCTCAATTAGTATGTGTGATGCCAAAGCATGATGTATTTTCTACATGGTGCCGGAATGACAAGTGGTGCTTTTCATCAGTTCCCTTACCTGCATTTTAAAATTGTTCTAGAGTCAGAGGGCACCCGGGTGGCTCAGTCAGTTAAGCATTTGACTCTTGATTTCAGCTCAGGTCATGATCTTGTGGTTCATGAGCTCAAGCCCTGCATCGGGCTCTGCACTGTCAGTGCAGACAGAGCCTGCTTAGGATTCTCTCTCTCTCTCTGTCTCCCTCTCTGCCCCTCCCCTGTTCTCTCTCTCTGAAAAATAAATAAATAAGCATTAAAAATAAAATAATACAGTTGTTCTAGAGTGAGCACCTACCACTTCTGCAGTAACAACAAAAAAAGAGGGATTAAAGTAATAAAGTGTCTGTTGAAGGAATGAATCCCTGGATGGAGGTGGGCTTTTCCAGCAAAGGATACAATCTTTCCCCTTGAACAGAGTTTTCCCGGTCAGCATCTCTGCCATGATACAGCCCACAGACCAGATGTCCACTGCAGAGGGAGGGAGGAAGCATCACCTGGACCAGCTGACCAGGACCCGGCAGTCAGTCGACCCAAAGGAACTACAACGGCCCTGGAGAAGCTTCCAGAGAAAATCCCCAGCCCCTGCCACCCCCGAGCAGCTGGCCACTGACCAGTCTGGTTGTAGTGCATCCAGCTGAGGATCACCTCAGGGGCCCGGTACCAGCGGGTCACCACATAGCCGGTCATCTCAGCATCTGCGTGCCGGGCCAGCCCAAAATCCAAGATCTATGACTCGCGGGACAGAGGGACAAAGAGTTGCTGCAGACAGTCCTGGAGCAGCTTTTGGGGGCTCCCAGGGGAGAGGGGCCCACCCCAACCCGCCCCAGCCCACGCCCACTCACCTTCAGCTCACAGTCCTCATTTACGGCCAGGTTGCCCGGCTTCAGGTCCTAGATGAGAGGAGAGAGGAAGCACTGGGCCGAGAGGCAGAGATGGGAGCCTGCCCCCCCCTCCCCTCTCTGGGTGTCAGTCTCCTCGTGTGGAAAATGACGGCTGCACCAGGTGTCCTCCTGGGCCCATCTAGCTCTAAGATACTCCTGATTCCTGGAGCCTGAAACAGTTCAAGGCTTGCTTCGTTTGCAGCACCCAGAAAGTTCCCCAGAACACAACGTTCTTCTGAGCAGGCCTTCCTGGGCCAAGGCTGGGGGGGAAATATCCACACGCCAGGTTCCAGAGGACTCTCGCCTCCCCACTCCTTTCCTCCTCCCCGGCTGTGGAGAATCCTTCCATGGTGCGGAGGGTGGAGGGGCCTCTGAGGACCGGAGCGGAGAGAGCACTCACCCTGTGGACGACCCCAGCTGAGTGGATGTACTGTGTGAGAGAGAGGGAGAGAGTGCGAAGGGTGAGTCCGGCACCCGGCTTCCACACCAGGTGGTTCAGGCTGCCTCCAAACCTCCTCTTCCCTGTCACAGGGTGCTCTCCCAGCCCCCAAGTCCTGGTGTTCTCCAAACCTCAGGTGTCAACACCAAGGCGCCCCCCTCGGTCACCTTCCGGGCCCCCACGCACCTTAAGACCCTTGAGCATCTGATACACCAGGTACTGGATCTTGTCCTCACTGAACTCCATCCCCATGATCTTCTGCAGGTCTGTCTGCATGAAGGGCATCACCAGGTAGCTGCAAGGCATGAGAGCTTCTTGACAGTCCCCAGTCCCGCCCAGCCCCAGGCCTGAGATCACAGGAGGTGCAAAGGAGCTGGGGCAGAGCACAGGCCTTAGAGGTGGCCTCCGTGTGCAAGAACCAGCCCCCGCCATAGCCAGCCGGACCTCCACACGGGCCTCCTGGCTTCCGGCCCCCAGCCTGGCCACGGTGGCCACCCAGCTGGCAGAGCTCAGGGTAAGCATTCTAGCTGGAGCGTGCTCAGGAAAACCAAATGGATCTGTGTGCCCTCGCCTTGCCCCCTTCCACGCCCCACAGAAAGCCACAGCTGTGACTTAGAAACATCTGCCAGAGTTCCCCTCTGCTTCTGTTTAAATACTTTTTCCCCCAGAGGGTCATGCCCAGCTGGGAGAACTCCACAAACAACCAAGGATGTGTGCCCTTTCAAGAAGGAAATAATAAAACATTTTATTTTTATTATTATAGAAGGGCAGAAGAAGGAAGAAGGAGTAGCTGAGCCATTGTACCCTCCTGTGGGATTGCAAAACAGGTCAAGGTCAGCAAAATATAGCTGTTGCTCAAGGTAGTAACAGCAACGTCCAGAACAAAATATGATTTAAAAAGGAATATCAAAGGCGTGCCTGGGTGGCTCAGTCAGTTAAGCATCCGACTCTTGCTTTCTACTCAGGTCACGATCTCCCGATTTGTGAGATCGAGCCCTGCATCGGGTTCTGCGCTGACAGCACAGAGCCTGCTTGGGATTCTCTTCCTCTGCTCCTCCCCAGCTTGCTCTCTCTCTCTCTCAAAATAAATAAATAAACTTAAAAACAATTTTTAAAAAGGAATATTAAAAAAAAAAAAAAAGGATGTGATGAAGGCCATCTCTATGAGCCTGTGATTTTCTGAAACTTTCTTTTACCTGATCATCTGCCCTCCCCCATGAGGGACCCTGCTTCATGCACTGTCCCCTCCCTAGTGTTGTCTTTCACCTCTACATGGACCCTGGTTCTTTCTTCTCTGGTGACAAACTTGAAGTCTCACCATGCTAGAACCACCTTCCCTTGACTTGGTTCTTCAAATAACTACCCTTTCTCCCTCCTTCCCTCCCCAGCCAAACTTCTAGAAAGAGTGGACCACACCTCTTGACCCGCTGCCTTAACTTCCAATCCCTTAACAATCTGGTGTCTGCTTCTGCCCCTCCGAAATGGCTCAGATCAAGATCACCAATGACCGCCCTCCTCCCCACACACACACCTGTGGCTCCCTTTCTTCCTGTTGGACCTCTTGCAGTCTGACACCTCCTCAAGATTCTCTGTTGATCTCTTAATCAACAGTATTATACCATGTTCTACCCTAGCCCAGACCTTCCTGGGCTCCAGATGTGTTTGCAACTGCTGATTAAACACTGGAACGTTCATAGGCTCCTCAAAAGTAGTGTCCAAAATGGAGTTCGTTCTTTCTCCCAACGTCTGTTCTTCTTCCACTTTGTATTTCAAGCAGGAGCCTGGCATCTTGACCTATGCCCCCCTCTCCCAGCCACTGCGTCCCAACAGATAGGGCCTTTTGACAGGTCTCAGGTCTGCTCTTTGGCATCCCATCACCTCTGCCTTATTTAGATCAAGGTCTGGGTCTGGGACACTACTCTCCAGGCTCTCTCTCCTGCCACAGTGCACCCCAAAATCTTATCTGACCACATTACCCCAATGTTCAAATCCTCCCTGGACTTGAGGCTGCCTGTGGGATCAAGTGTGGACTCTTCCCTTGACCAAACCAGCCACTGGCCTTCACTAGCCACAGTGAACTTCTCAATATCGCCCCAACAGTCCAGTCTCTTTCATGCACCATGGCCTTTGTCCATGCAGTTCCTTCTGCCCGGGATGCTTTTGGCACCTTTACTGCAGGCAAACATCTACGCACCCTTTGGGGTTGAGTTCGAGCTTCCTCTGTGAAGCCCCCTGAGGCAGCATACAGTCCCCAGCACTTGACCATACATAGAGCACCGACCACACTACTGTGAGTATTCATTTAGAGACTACACCCCACCCTTCCTGGGGGGCTGGTCCACTTTAAATTCCCCACGTTAAGCCCAGCAGCTGGCTTCATTGGAAAAAAAACTCCATTCGGAATCACTGCATTAAATTTAAAACAAAAGCATCCTAACAAAAAGACCTTCAGCTGCATGTGAAATAGGGTCAGTTCAGGGAGCCTGGGTGGCCCAGTCAGTTGAGCATCTATCTGACTCTTGATTTCGGCTCAGGTCATGATCCCACAGTTCGTGAGTTTGAGCCCCGCGTGGGGCTCTACAAGGACAGCATGAAGCCTGCTTGGGATTCTCTCTCTCCTCTCTCTGCCCCTCCTCCTGCTTTTGTTCTCTCTCTCTCTCTCAAAAATAAATAAGTAAACTTAAAGAAAAAAAAGAAAGAAAGATTGGGAAAAAAAGAAAGACTCCATCTTCCCAAAGGTTCCTACGTTTTAGACCAGGCACTGGTCTAAATTTTCTGGTTCTATGTGACTGTCAAACACCCCATCAGCCAGAGGCAGCCAAGCCTTCCCGCTCCTCGCTCCATGCCCAGACCCACACCTGGGACCCCACAGAATGGGGAGGTAAGCCGGTGCAGATCCTGTGAGGACTGGCAATGAGGTCTTGGTGGTATTAAAGCGGGTAGTAAGCGAAGCCAACAAGCAGACAGCTCTGTGTCAGTCAAGGACCCCGCTAAGCCCCTCCCACCTCTTCCTGCCTGCCTTTCTCTCCACCCTTGGCTGGATCCAGACAGAATCCAGACAGAATCACGCATTAGTGGACGGCACAAAGGGACTAGCAGGACAGGAAGCCCCCTACCCAGAAGAGAGAAATCTGGACTCTCCCCCAGCTTGCTCCCGAGGGGCAAGTAAGGCCTGCAGATGCCCCGGAACCCAGTGCAGCCCAACTCACAAGTCATGGAAGCCGCGCAGGGAGGAGGCTGGGGTGAAGACATCCAGGAGCCCGATGACCTGGGGAGAAGGTTGTCAGTGAGGCTGGGCAGCTGCCACAGCCCTCTCTCCCCCCAGCCCCTGGGCCCCAGCCATGCCTATGACCACCGGCCCTTTCCTAATACACCGTCTCCAGCAGGAGGCAGGCTCCTGGCCTTCTCAGAAGCAGTAAAAAGGGCAGAAGAGGAATCCAGGAGCAAGATCACCTGTGGCTGGGGGCCATGCGGAGGGGCTGGCTGAAGAGCAACGGGGCTTAAAACGTGCCCAATGTTTTGAAATCATTATTTTAAATGTTCACCCTCCAACCTAGGTATCCTGTTCCAAAGCCCAGTTGCTAGGCCCAGAGCTGGGTGACCAGCTTTCCCAGCTGCTTCTGTCAGACAAGATGCTCTCATAATTCTGCACTGAGGCCCCAGAGCCTAGGTTCAAATCCCAGCTCTGTCACCGACTAACCATATGACCTCTTAGTCTTTCTGTGCCTCAGTTTCCTCTTCTGTACCTGGGAATAATAGTACTTAACTCTTGTAATACGTGAGGATTAACAAGTCAGTTTCTGCAAAGCTCCGAGAAGAGCACTTGGCACACAGTAGGTGCTCAACTGTCTGTGGTTATTGTTGTTATTATCAGGGCCACGTGTGCAAATACATTAACCAGGATGGGGGGCACCACAGCTCTGAGACCTCAGAACAAATGACAAAGCGCCTCTGTGCCCATGAAACAGTATGTTTGCACCTCCCAAAGCTCCTTTTGCTCCACTGCCAAAACTACCCTTTTCACCCTTCCTGGGAAGTAGGCAGGGCAGGTCCTGGCGCCTCGTTTTAATGAGGTGAGGAACAAGAGTGGGAGGGGCAGGAAGGAGAGTCCCCTTCTCCTGGCCCTGTCCTGAGCTCCCTGCACCCCTCAGGCCGGCGCCCTCCCCCCCTCATCCACACACACAGGGAGGGACCTGGTCAGGACCCCTCCCGGGCTCCCCCTCCCCTTCTCCGGAGCAGCCCCCAGGCCCAGCCCTACATTCTCATGCTGCATGTGCTTCAGCAGGCGCAGCTCTCGGTAGGCCCGCTTGGCAAAGATCTCCGACTGGAAGGGCCGGCTCAGCTTCTTGATGGCCACCTTCTCCCCTGACCGCTTGTCGATGGCGGAGCTGCAGGGCACAGACAGGTGAGCGGGCTGTGGCTTTCCTGCCCAGCAGCCCCCACTCCACATCCCGGGTGGCATCTCCCAGGTCACTCGGGGGAGTCCAGGCCATCCACCACCCCCCCCCCCAAAAAAAATCCCTCCTGGCCAGGGGGCTAGGCTGGGAGGCACAGAGCCCACCCCCCCCCCCCCCCGGGACATGGGGGAGCAGCCTCAGGTACAGTGACAGGTCAGGGGTATCAGAGGGGACCAGCAGTAACTGACAGGGGTGCACTGAGCCTGGCGATACACAAGTTAATGCCAACAGGATCCAGAACCCGGAGGGAAGCTCACTCTTTGCAACTTGGCAAGTCGCTTCTCCCTCTTTGGGCCTCAGTGCGCCCACTTGTAACATCAGGGATTCACCTGGATGAACTCCGGGGTCCCCTATAAGGTTCAAGTCCTGGAGAACCAGACCCAGTCCTAATTCAAGCCACAGAGACCCCGCAAAGTGAGAAAAGTGAGATGGCGCCTGTAGTGGCCTCAGGCCAGCCTCTGCCAGCCTGAGGCTTCTTGCTCATACTCCGCTGCCCAGTCGCCTCCTCCCAGCTCCAAGCGCTCAGCTCAGGAAGAGCCCCTGCGAGGGTCTCCCAAGCCCGCAGGGACTCTGGACCTTGGGGTCCTCGCTCAAGGCGGTTGGGCGAGCGGCGCCGAGGGCCCAGCGGCGGAGGGGACCCCCAAGGCGGGTCTGGGAAGGTGTGCACTGGCCCGGCTTGTCGGGAGGCTCCACCTGCGTCCCCGTGCCTATGCGCCCGCCGCGTGTCCGGCCCGACGCCCCGCGCCCCCCCGCGCCCCCCTGCGGCGCGCAGGCCCGGGGGGTCTCACCACACGGCGCCATAGGCCCCGCTGCCTACGTGCGTCGGCGACACGTAGGTCTTGGGCAGCTCCCAGGCGGTCTTGTTGACGTCCTGCTTGTAGAAGCCCTTTTTCCGGGTGAAGCTCATCCCGGGCACCCAATCTCGGTGGCCCCGGCGCGGCGCCTGCGTTCGCGGCCCGCCGGGCTCCCGGCACCCGGCCCCCGCTCGCGGTCGCGGCCCGGCCCGCCCCGCCGCCAGCTCCTCCCCCGCGCGAGGGCGGGCTCCCGGCTCGCCCAGGTGCGCGGTGCGCGGCCACGCCCGGGCCTGCCCGACGGCCCAGGCGGTGTGGAGTCGCGGCGGGAGACCCAGCCGGGGCGGCAGGTGCGCTGCCCTGCAGGGGCTGCGGGGGACGGTGCAGGGGCGGCGCTGGCGGCCTGGTGGACCCCAGGGCGTCCCGCGTAGGGCGGAGCGGGACACCACAGGGCCCCCTAGGTCCTTCCAGCCCGGGACTCGGCAGGAAGATCTGCCTGGGGCTGGTGAAGACAATTTTGGAAAAGCAAAACCACACCCCACAACTTTTTGATTGTGGAAAGTTTCAAAGATGCACGAAAGTAGAATAGCCCAGTGCTTTCTCACATTTGAACGTGCTCACGAATCCCTTGGGAATTTTATTTTATTAAAATACAGTTTCTGATTCAGTTGATCTGGGGTGGAGCCAAGATTCTGCATTTCTAACCGGCTCCCAGGCTCCGGGGCTCTCTGGACGGCACTTCGTCGGTGAGGTTCTAGTAAACCTGAATGACCCCAATCCTTCAGCTGCAACAATGATATCAACTCTTAGTCAATTTTGTTTTCCATCATTTTGAAGCAAAACTAGGCCTTATATAATTTCACCCATAAATATTTTTTGTATTTCTAAAAGATAAGAACTACTCTTTTAAAAAAAAATGTTGTTATTTTTGAGAGAGACAGAGTGTGTGTGTGTGTGGGGGGGGGGGGAGCTCCAGAGAGAGAAGGAGACACAGAATCCGAATCAGGCTCTCAGCAGGCTCCCAGCTGTCAGCTCAGAGCCAGATGTGGGGCTCGAACCCACGAACCCTGAGATCAGGACCTGAGCTGAAGTCAGAGGCTTAACCATCTGAGCCACCACGTGCCCCTAAAAGTTCAGGACTACTCTTAAAACATAACCACAATATCATTTTTACACTTAAAATTAACAACGGGAATTCTGTAGCATCAACTATCCAGTCCAGGCTCAAATTTCCAGTTGGACAGTTTTTTGTGACTTCCTACTGCCCCATGAGGGCAATGATAAGCCAGGGCCTTCTGCCACCTGTGTCTGGTGGCTCATGAAGCCTGAAGAAGATTCTGTGCTGGAATTAAAGCACGGAGGCCTCCCAGGAAGCGGGGGTGGCGGGGTGGGCAGAGAATAACCACAAGAGGTCCACATGCCTGACTTATCTTAAACTGCACTGGCCTGGGGAAGGGGTGGGGACCTCTCCCTCCATGTTGTCAAAGGGAGAGAGGGTGTCTTGGAGAAGGAAAGCAACTTGCTTGTGGCCTACAGCAAGCTGGGGGTCCTCACTAGGGAGTCTGCAGGCCCCAAATCCTGTGCCACGCTCCCTCCCACAGAGTTGTGCAAGTTATGCAGCATCGGGCACGGTCTGGAAAACCACCGCAGGGTGAGGACCGTGCAGAGATCCCACAGAAGTGCCCAACAGGCATTGCAGGTAAGGAATCTGCCTTATTCATGTCCGGCACACGGTAGGAGATCGAAAACTGTAGTGAGAATGAAACGGAATGGAAAAATCAGCCCATTTGAAGTGAAAAGATATTTACTGAACACTTGTGTTTGCCATGTGCCGGTCATTATTCTAAGTGTTTTACGTAGACAACTCCCTTAACCCTGGTAAGAGGTCTGTGAGTCAGTACGATTATTATCCTCATGATAGAGATGAGGAACCCGAGGTACAGAGAGGTTAAGTAACTCGCTGAAGGTTGCACAGCCGGCAAGGGGCAGAGCTGGGTTGAAGAAGTGAGCACAGGGGCACCTGGTCAAGTGGCCCCTTCTTGATTTCCGGTCAGGTCATGATCTCACGAGTTCGTGGCTTCGGGCCCCACATCAGGCTCTGTGCTGACAGAAGAGATCCTGCTTGGGATTCTTCCTCTCTCTGCCCCTCCCTGGCTTGAGCTGTGTCTCTCAAAATGAATCAATAAAAAGTTAAAAAAAAAAAAGAAAAGAAAGAAGTGAGCTCTGGTTCTAGAGGCTATGTTCTCAGCTCCAAGTCTATGCAGCGTCTCGGGGTTGAGAGGCCTTGCTTCTTAAAGGAGATGGTCTGCATTCCAAATCATCCCCCTCACTCACATCGTGAGGACATGTCGACTGATCAAACCACGTCTTCCTCCGCACATCCCGTACTAGGGTGTCCGACATATTCCCCACCCTCCCTGCCCCATCCTCTGCTCTGGCCCTGAGACCCTGTGGGAGGAAAAGGGAAGGGGCTGTGTGCCTGGGAGGGCTGCCAGGGGAAGGCACCCTGACTCTGAGGCTGGGGTGACGTCCTGGAAGCCAGAGTTCAGGACTGGGCGCAGGCAAGACAGAATTGTCCGGGGGACTGAGATTTCCTTCTGGGTTGAGGATCCAGTTCCCCAGGGTGGGGACAAGGCTTCTGACTCTCCCGTCTGTGTCATCACCTGAGCGTGGCAGAGGTGAGCCCAGAAAGGTGAGGAACACCGGGGCTCCTGCCCAGGTGGGCACAACCCCATGAGGGCGTGAGCTGGCCACTCAGGCTGTGGCTCTGGGTGCCTCTGAAGCAATGGTCAGGAAGTGACTCAGGCCTCAGACTGATGACACTGACCCCTGCCCCCTCGGGCCCCAGCTGGGCCTGTGTTTACTCAGCAGCCGGGCGGCCTCGGACAGAAATGCCTTGGAAGATCCAGTCTGGGAAGTCACACGTGGGAGAGCAGTCACAGGGGGTGACTGAGGACGTCCTGGGTGCTCCCTCCTGCCGCCCCAGGGCTCTCTTCTCTTTCAGCCCCAAGACCCCCCTGCTCTTCTCCTCCCAGATGCTTGGCCCTGTGTTGTCATGTTAGTTTCTGCCTTCTCGAGGCCGAGGCAAGGGCGTTAGGAAAACAACTTTGGAACGTGACCTGGCTTTCCACCCTGACTCTGCACTACCAGCTGTGTGGCCCTGGGCAGAGCCACCGCCCCTGTCTGGGTCTCAGTGCCCTCCTTGTAAAGCAGAAGTGAAAGGAAAGCAGGGCAAACATATCTGAAGAGTCCTGGGAGTGTATCATCCCACGTGCCCGACCAGGTGGGGACCGTCGGCGCCTCCAGCCAGAGATCACTCGAAACATACCTGGGAGTGAACAAGCCAGGTCTGTTACTCGTCACAGCGAGGAACATACACCAGGGGAACCACGGGGTGTCTTGGTAGCAGGGTGCTGGAAAGGACTCGCTATAATGTTTGGGTTTGTGTTGGGCGATTGGTGGAGGGTTTCGGGAAGCAGGACTTTGATCTGGATTAGAGGCTGTCGGGAAGTGGAGGTGACTCTGTGATTGGGGATCTTACATCTTACCTCGGAGGAGGGCCAGCTAGAAAGAGGAGAGAACTTGGTCACCGGTAGAGAAGTCGTCTTTACTCGGATTAGCTTCCCCGGGGGATGTTTGGTCGTTTTTGTGGCCTGGACGCTATTCACGTTTTGTCTGTTTTCAGACGTGATTCCGGAGTGCTCTTGTGTTTGTCTCGGTCCCTCACGGTGGCGGATGGCCCTGTCCGTGTTCAGCGGGAGCCACACCAGGCCCTGGCTGGGCCAGGCAGCTCCCGGATGTCACGGCTGCTTTGCTTTGTCAGGATGCTATCGTTCCCCCTAGGACAGATGGAGAGACCGGGGCACCTCTTGGCCAGAGTCCCACAAGACCAAGAAGGTGGTGGATGGGGTCTTCAAACCTGTTGTCCTGCTCCAGAGTCTGCATGTTTCACCACCAACTAGGCGGCCCAACACCAGACAAGCACCTGTGCAGTGACTGTCGCTGTAGTGTGGTCTCCCGGTGACGCTGTGAGCCTCCGGAGGGCAGGGGCGTGGGTTTTGGGGGGATTGGTGACCGGTTTCTTAGAATGGAGACAAAGCCTCATGGGACATTGAGGCTGGCTGCCCGTGTCCCCTATCCTGGCCACCCTGACTCCATCTTGCCTCAGGCACACGGCCACTCAAATACTAGAGCCCCCTCTGTCCCAAACACAGGGCCGATGACTCAAACCCTCACCACAGCTGGCCAGGAGACCTCTACGAAATGAGAAACCATGATGGGCCTGGGGCTCCTGCCGGGATGAAACAGCAAGGGGCCCCCAGAGCTCTGGTTCCAGCTTTGGGAGATTCCCCTGCTCCTTAGGGACTTCCAAAACTCCACGAAACAATCAAAATGGAGACAAAGTAGGGAATTGCAGAGGGAAGGCCACGCTTGGGGGCTGCCCTGAGGCTTGTTAGCTTAGCTAGCCTTGGACAAGTTAGCCTCTCTGAGCCTCAGTTTCCTCATCTGTAAAACGGGGCTGGTAACAAGACCCACCTCACGGGACGTCACGAGGACTAAAAGAGATGCTGGGAGAAGTGTCTAATTCAGTGGCTGGCACATGGTAGGTGGCCCTCCAGAGGCTCCTTCCCCAGTGTCATCCAGCTTTGCCTCCCGTTGCCAGACCCACACTGCTCCACCCCAGCCCCCACCCCCTGCCCCAGAAGCCACTCCCTAGGTGGCTTCTGCTCCCATCCTACTCCCTTATCATGCTTTTATTACTTTTAAGTGTTCATTTATTTTTGAGAGAGAGAGAGAGGGAGGGAGAGGCAGAGAGAGAGGGAGACAGAGCTGACAGCAGAGAGCCCAACTCGGGGCTTGAACTCATTAACCATGAGATAATGACCTGAGCAGAAGTCGGACCCTTAACTGAGCCACCCAGGCTCCGCCTTTGATTATCTTTTAATGTTTGTATTTAAATTCCAGTTAGTTAACATACGTTGTACTACTAGTTTTAGGTGTAAAATATAGTGATTCAGCAGTTCCATACAACACCCAGGGCTCAGCACAAGTGGCCTCCTTAACCCCCATCACCTGTTTCACCCATCCCCCCACCCACCTGCCCTCTGGAAACCATCAATTTGTTCTCTGTAGTTGAGAGTCTGTTTCTTGGTCCCCGCCCCCTCCCTCTTCTTTTTAACCCAGCCCCAGGACACAATGGCCCATCCACTCAATGTTTACTGCCTGCCAGATCCAGGTTCTGGGCACGTGGCCAAAAAGTAACATATAAAGAGCCCCCCCCCCCCCCCCCCCCCCGCTCCGTGGCGTGGAGCTGACATTCTAGGGGGGAAGCAGAGGGAAAACCAATGAACAAATTCTAGCCTTAGGTTGAACCACATGAAACTGCTGATATTTGACCATTTCATGGGATTCAAGCAAATGTAATGTCAGATAGCGGTAAGCACTGTGAAGAAAATACTGCCGAGTAAGGATACAAAGAAGGACGGTGGTGCTCTTTCGGGCAGGGAGTCAGGGAAGGTCCGTCTGAGGAGGCGATAGGTGAGCAACACCTGAATGTACGGAGGAGTGAGCTGTGCACATCTCCCGCCTGCCTTTGAAACTTTTCCCCTGTGCTCCCCCATCTGGCGCTACCCTGGCCACGCCCTTCCCTCAGCGTCCCTGAAGGTGGGTGAGACCAGCTCACAACACCTGGGAGCAGCCCACTGGCCCCATCTGGGTACTGGGCCATCTTCCCCAGCACCTCTTCCTCTTCTGGGGGGCTGGGCCCACTCAGGGCCTGAGCAGAACATCCATCTCAAGAACAGGACATCGGTTCCCCCTTCTCACTGGTGCCCCTCAACTGAATGAGCCTTTTTCCCAGCCACCTTTGCTCTGCCGTGGTCCCCTCCCTGCCCTCAGTTTTAGCACCCCCTGGTGGAGTGCGGGGTTAGGGACAGCTCTGCTGGAGTGGCACCTCCCAGCTGGCCTTCTTGGGACCCGGAAGGTGAACTTCCCCTCCTTACACCATACACCTCTCCACTCGACCCCAACACCTGTCTCTCTTTATCCAGCCTGCACCCTTGACCCAATCCTGTGAAGATGTGGCCTGGGGCCAGCCTGGTGAGACACTCCAGGGATGCCGAGGACACTTCTCCATTTGATCTGCGTTGTCCTTTGTGGTGCTCATCGTAATCTCAATTAATCTGCACTGTCCTCCATTGAAATGTCTGCCTCCACCACCAGACAAATGAGTCCTTGGGTCGGCAGTATCTTGGTCACTGCTGAGCCCCTGGCCCTGTGCCTACTCCACAGTAAGTGCTCAGTAAACACCTAGTGAATGAACGAACCAAAGATTTTCATCTCTTGCGGGTTCAAGAGGCAATGACCGGAACGTGGTTTGAAGACCCAAAAGGTGGAAGTGAGGAAGCAACAGAAGAGGGACCCTGCTTGAAATCAGGTCCCCCATGAAGTGTCTGGAACGTGTGGTCTCTGTTTGGTTGGACATGCTCTATCCTGAAGGGATTTTGGGTCTACACTGTGAATTTCACTGCTCTCTGAGGCAAGGCCTAGGGGCTCTATGCTTGTGTGACCCTCCAGCTCCTACATGTGGTGGTAAAAGGCTTTTGATTAAGAACCAGGGTACACAACCTGACCTTGGGGACCTCTTCTGTCACCAACAATCTGCACCAAACTTCCATTGTAAAGCAGTCCCCCCACCCCCTACGGTCTTCACTGCTCCCACTGACCCTGTCGGGAAGCCAGACCCTCTACCCTTTGGAATTGCCCTTCCTTCCTGATCTTGAAAGTTCAGCTCTAAGCTCACCTCTTCCAGGGGGTGTTCAAGAGTGAACTCTAGACCTGCTTGCCTCCGTACCCCACTGTATACCCTTCCTACCCCCGTGACCCTGGCTTCCCCGCACCGCACACACCCAGGCTTTGTGATGACCACAGTGTCTTTGGGTATACTCCTGGGAGCCAGTGGAGAGGTCGACAAGGACCAGGAGGCAGACCAAGGGTTTGAATCCTGGGTCAACACTTACAGGCTGTTTGACCTTGAGTGGGTGAATGCATGTCTCTGAGCTTCCTCATCGGTAAGATTGGAGAGCAACGCCCACTTAGCCAGGACATGCAGGAGGATTTGATGAGACTCTGGTTTCCTGTTTGCTCCCTCTCATCCTTCAGGACTGCTCACATGTCCCCTCCTCTGAGTGTCCTCCTTGACCCCATTGCAAGCCATGCCCCACCTGCTTTCCCGGCCTCATTTTCCTTGAAGACCTTCTATAGCTCTCAATTCACTCGTTTATTATCCGCCTGCCTCCGCTGGAACATCAGGGTTAGGGAATAGGGGTTTTGATGATTTTGCCCATTGCTGAATCCCAAGGTCCTAGAATAGTGCCCTGCATACAGTCGCTGGCTGAATGGCGGGTACGTAGTGGGGGTTTTCAGCAGAAGCTGCTATTACGACTGTGCAACTCTGTCTTCTTTGTTTGCAACTGACAGGTTGGCCGAACTTACCTTCGGGCCTGGGGCAGTCCCAGCTCGACGATCTGCCAAACTGGGGTAATGGGGTCACCGTCCTGCCTGGGTCCCTGTGTGCCCTGCTTTGGGCAGAGGAGTCTGTGTGCCCTGGAGGCCATCTCGACAACCTGCCCTTCCAGGGCAGAGGCCACTGGGCCCGCCTGCTCCACCCCTTCTGTGTAAACATCCAACACTAGGACACATGAATCATCTCCAGGAAACCCACAACCCTTGTCAGGGTCAAAGAAAGCCAGATAAGACGAGTAGGACTACCCGCCATGACAGAAGTTTGGGCTCTGGTTCCAGTTCTGCTTCTTTGGGTACTTCAGCTTTCTATTTTTTGTACTTAACAAATATTGATAGAGCGCGAATTACTTGCCAAAAACTGTTCCAAGAGCTTTATCCATATGTAACTCATTCGGTCCCCTTAAGAACCTTAAGAGATGGGTTAATAATAACCTCCATTTTGTATATGAAAAACATGAGGCACAGAGAGGCAAAGTGACTCACCCAAGGTCACACAGCTGGTAAGGAACAGAGCCAAGAGTCAAGTCTGGGGCCGTCTCAACCGTCCGCGCTGGTAACCACTGTGCTGAACTGCACTGGACAGCGCCCCTGAAGGCCCAGCCTTTGCCTTTTAGGAATCTGAATTTACAATCCCAGATGGCGTCTCCGTTGTTTGGCCACGCACTTATCTTCCTAAAGGTTCCGTTTGGCTTCCCTAAACAAGAATCTCCTTTCCTATCCTCCCTATCTAATCCCTGAATCTCCCTTGTTTCTAGAAGGAAACGGCCAGTGGTGTGCTAGAAAACTGGCACGGGGTGGAGGTGGGAGGAGGGGAGGAGGGGGGAGCCCCAGTGCCTAGCGCTTACTGATTTGTGGCATAATCCTTCCATCACGGCCAAATTCAAGCCACCGACCTGATGTCGCCGAACATGGAGTCGAGAAGAGGTGCTCGACGTCAGCTGTCGAGAGCCACAACCAGCGGGCCCCAGCGCTGTCGGCAAAGATGCGGCAACAGGGGTAGGTGGGATGCGCGGCACGAACCCCCAGCTGGGCCGCTGGGCCCAGGGACTGCGCTGCTCCCTGGCCTGTGCCTCCCAGGCCCTCCCGGGACCCTCGCACTTCGGTGAGGCCGCCCTCCCTCGCCCAGGGCGGGATCTGGCTTCGGTCGCCCGCCGAGCAGACTGTGCACCAGCGGGCCAGCGGCCCAGCGCAGGTGTGACCGGCAGCCCAGCTGTGGTTGGTCCTCCTGGTTACAGCAGCCTTTCCTCCGCGACACTCCCCACCCCTGGTAGCTCCCTCTTGCCTCCGGGGGAAAAAGTTAATACTCCTTAGCCTGTTGGACAAAGCTTGCCGTCATCCGGGCCCTGCCTTTCTGGCTAATTGGATCCTCCACGGCGTCGGGGCGCAGACGACGTGCCTTACTCATCCCTGGCACCATACCCTTGCCTGAGCTGTTGCCTTCCTGGAATGCCAATCTTTCTGGAATGCCCATCTTCTGCTTCTCCAAGGGTGGGGAGGGACCC
The DNA here is from genome assembly GCF_018350215.1 of Panthera leo. Taxonomy (NCBI): domain Eukaryota; kingdom Metazoa; phylum Chordata; class Mammalia; order Carnivora; family Felidae; genus Panthera; species Panthera leo. The sequence goes on along the minus strand of NC_056683.1, from coordinate 34,492,283 downwards.
TCGTGCCTCAAGGCCTGGCTCAGTAGCACTTCCTGGGGCTGGCTTTGCCTGGCCGCTCCTACCCAAGTGCGTTCTCCTCCTCTGACTCCTGTAGGACACAGCAGGCCGTGAGAACTTGAACTGTCAGTTGACATTCAAACCAGACTAAACTGCCTGTCTTGAGGCTATGAGTGTTTTATTTCTCTCTGTCCTCCGAACCTACTGAGCAATGTGTCGTAAAGCCTTAATCCATTCCACTGAATTTTACCGAGCGCCTATCAGGACGGTGAAGATACACGGACAAATGTCACAGCCTCTGTCCTCAAGAAACTCATACCCTCGTGAAGGAGGCAGAGCAAAACAGGAAATGAGAACACACTGTCACCTGCAGGTGGGAATGTAAATTGGTACAAGCTTTTAGGAGAACGTTGAACAACCCCTTAGATGTAAGGGGTGAAAACGTGAGCCTCCTTTATCCTGGGGATTCCGTAGCTGTCAATTTAGTCGACATAAAACGGACAAGGGGGCACATACTTATCAGTGTTGTTTATCATCTGTAGCAATAAAGAGAACTTTCCAGCATCGTGAGAAAAAAAGGAAAAAAGGGCCTGGACGGATTGTTCCAGATTTGCAGAGTGGGTGTGCATTATTCCCATATGTGATTTTTTACTTGTGCTATATATGTATCTGTAAAAATATCAAACTGGATCACGCTGCAACTTCCCTTTTCACTCAAGATTGGTGGCGAGGTCTGCCCATGTTGATTCAGACTAGCTCGAGATTTCTCAACCTCGGCACCAGCGACACTTGGGGCCTGGTAATTCTTTTTTTTGGCGGGGGGTGGGGGGGAATGGGGGCGCTGTCCAGCGCATCATAGCAGAGCCCTGGCATCTACCCACTAGATGCCAGCAGCTCACCCCTCACCCCCAAGTTGCGACAACCAAAAATGCCTCCGGACCCTGCCCCACGTCAGACAGACAAAACCTGGGAGGAGGCAGAGAGTCCTTCTAGTACATTTGCTCTCACCGCTGTGTAGGATTTTGTCGTAGGAACATACCGCCGCTTATTTTAAGCAATCTCTACACCCAACGTGGGGCTCGAACTCACAACCCCGAGATCAAGAGTCGCACGTTCCACCGACGGAGCCAGCCAGGCGCCCCCCCGCCCCGTTTGTCTGTTTTTTTCTATTACACATAATGCTGAGTGAAGAGGCCCCAGTATTCATTTCCTTGAGCCCAGTGGGGAAGTTTCTCCAGAACAATGACCTAGAAGCGGATGCGGAGTTATAAGGTATATATGCAGCTTCTACCCTTGCTAAGTCCTGCCAAACTTCTTCCAACCAGTGCAAGTTTTACTCACAGCCTTGGTGTAGTCGAATGCATTAGCCTTTTCCTTTATGATTTCTGGGGTTTGTGACATGCTTCGAAAGCCCTTCTCCGTTCAGATCTTTGGTTTGTCTGGAAGTGATTACAGCTAATGGAGGAAAGTAACTGTCCAGTTGTCTCGACACCATTTACTGACACAGATGACTGACTGACATGTGTCACCTCCGTAGAATGTGTTTTTACAGATTTAGAAAATCTTCTAGAAGTTAAACCACCCTGTCAACAGCTCTTATTTCTGGGAAGTGGGATAATGGACGCCAGGTAGCTGCATTTAAAATTTTGTCAACAGGGGCACCTGGGCGGCTCAGGCGGTTAAGCGTCTGACTGCTGATTTCGGCTCAGGTCATGATCTCACACGGTTCGTGGGACCAAGCCCCGCGTCGGGCTCCTCGTGCCAGCACGGAGCCTGCCTGGGATTCTCTCTCCCTCTCTCTCTGTCCCTCTCGTGCTCACACACTCCCCCACCCTCATAAATAAAAAAAATAAACGGAAAAAAAACAAAAAATGGTCAACAGGGAAACAGGTTTCGTGGTCACAAAAGAATAGTGGTAGTTAGAAAAAGTCGTGTGTGCGACTGGTGTGCTTGGTGCAAGTTACAGAAACAGCTGGAGGGGTCACGTGACTGGAGGCTGGGGGGAGGCCCCGCGCGTGCGCGCTGGGGTGTTTCCTAACTGGGGAGCGGGTGGGACTCGTCCGCGGCAGAACAGCCTCCAGATGGGAACACGCCTCGCCGCAAGCATCTGTCAGCAGTCATTACCAGGTAGTCACTGCCTCTGGCACTGGACGGAGCTGCGGGTGTGGGTTTTCGGTACGGGGCCCATGGCCTGTGTCATATCCCAGCCATGGCCGAGGGGAAACGGGTCTTCGTGTCGCGGCAGCGGATGCTGGCTTTACACCTCACAGCCGGAAACAGATGACTGCATTGGCAGCCCTGCCCGCCGGGTGGAGCCCGCTAACGAGGTCGGGGACACACAGGCCTAGGACTCCCATGAGAAAGTCGCACAGCGTCGGCCGCGCGCCCGGGAGGGGGAGCAAGAGGTGCACCCGGCCCAGAAACGGCCACCAGCAATGAGCCCTCAGACGTGCTGTTCTTGGGGTGCCAGGGGAGTGGTACTGTCGTCGCCCGCGACTGTCTTCTTCCCCATTAGTATGTCAGCTCCAAGAGGGCACGACTCTGACTTTTAGTCTTTCTCGTGTTCCCAGTGCCTGACCCAAAAGATGTCTGTGAAATTGAACGAGGGTGCGAGATACCACGATGACTTCCAACTTCCCCTTCTTTCTCCCTGATATTTTCATTTGAAGGTGGCAGATGGATGGGGAAACAGTAGGAAGTATCTGGATCATGGCCATCAGCCACCTTCAATCATCTTTTGATTCTTGTTCCAATTCATTAAACTGCGGTGCCTCCGACTCGAGTCATACAGCAAGATGCAGCCAAGAGAATCAGAGTCCATTTATCCTGAAACTTGGCCGTTCCTGAGCTGGAAACTTCCACACCGCACCGTTTCTTAGGGCAGGTGATCTGTGCATATTTAGTATCTTTCTTTTGATGGTCTTTGCTCGGAAAGACTGTTGATTATACAAACGGGAAGCAGAGGACAAGATGATTTGCAAGCGATTAAAAGATGATAGTCATTCAGTGACGCAGTCAGTAAAGATCGGCCGCCTGTTGTGTGTCAGGCACCATGCTAGGTGATGGGACACAGTCGCAAATAAGATGGCTTGCGCCCTTGAGGACGTACAGCCCCGAACTAACATTTATTGAGCGTTTAATGTATGCCATTGAGCATTTAACGTGCCTTAACTCATTTTATCCTCACCACAACCCTCTGAGGTAGGTTCCGAAAGATGAAGTAATTTACTCAAGATCGTACCACTTGGAGATAGAGGGGCTGGGCCTCGGACCCACGCAGACTGTTTCCAGAGCCTGTGTCCTTGACCTTTGCAGGTTTTTGCTCTCGAGCGGGTGATACAAACATCAGGCCGTGACAAAACATGGCCAGGGCCACCACAGATCAATGCAGACCCGCACAAGCGGCACCCGGAAGGGACCGCTAATCCAAGCTGGGGGATGGCCAGGGAAGGTTTGCGGAGGGAGTGGTATGGATAGCCAGCCTGGAGGAGTGAAGAACGAGGCAGGGGGTTCTGCACAGAGGGAACGCCATGCACAAAGACCAGAGGAGACAAGGCTTAAAACACATGGTGGCATTCTACATGGTGGCATTCTACGAAGAGTACCGCCTTAGCAAGGGAGGGAGAAGTGACAGCTGGGGACAGAAGCACTGAAGGGGGGCACAGGTAGCTGCATGCAGCTCGTCCTCAGACCCACTTCTCTCCCGAGGGCTGGAGGTACCTTTCCATCCCAGGTGAGCAAGAAGGCAAGGGAGAGGGGACTGGGGCCTGGGAGACGCCCACGGTGCCCTGAGTGAGGTGAGGCACCAAGTGCCCGGCTGTGGCTGCCGTGGACACTGGTGTCCTTTTCACTCCTCTCCTCTTTTCAGCCAGCAAGTCCTTAGGGAAACTATGCAGAAGGAATACAGTTTTGATTTTCTTTCGGAAACCAGGAGGGGCGTGTCTAATGTCAATGCTGCACAACTGTGGAGCTGGGAGTCCTTCAATGGCGATTTTTGATTTTTGAATCCAGCGTCAGCAGTCACGTGACTCGGGATGAGGCTCTGAGACAGTACTTGTAGAGACTATACAAGTAAGGATATCAATTGCTTAGCATGCAGGAGGGGTCAGTAACTGCTTTTTAGCAGGGAAGGCGGGGAACCGACAGGGGAGAAGAGGAAGTCAGATCATCGACATGGAGGTTTCGCTGCTTAAGGCTCTACAGCCCTTGAGTCATTTCTATGTCAGCCGTTCTCAAAGGGTGACCTTTGGAAGCCGTTGCATTTTTGGTTGTTGCAACGACCAGAGCTTTCTGATACGTAGCGCACAGGAGGCATCCTGCAGGGTGAGATTCTCAACGGGAATTGCTTCATATGACAAAATACATCCTGCCGGACATTCACAGGGGTGGAAAAACCTATTTATGGTTATCTGAGCCTAGGCTGTAACTTGACTTTATGTGTAAAACACAGGCTCGTTGGTTTTTCTGTTTGGTGGTTTTTTGTGTATGTACTTAAAATTTCCAGGATCACAACTGAGTATATGAAAAAAGATTATACTTGTTTCATTTGAAATTTTACCAACAGTTGTCCCCCAATTTCAGAAAGTCACATGACCGACAGCAGTCCATCATGGCATTTGAGTTGCCAAGACAACACGACACAGTGGTCACATTCAACACGATTCTAGGTTTAGGAGCAAGTACCTAACTGCTTCCGTATGTCTTTTATTTACTTATTTATTTATATATTTATTTTCTTTTTAAAAATTTTATTTTTGGAGAGAGAGAGACAGAGCGTGAGCAGGGGAGGGTTCGAGAGAGAGGGAGACACAGAATCCGAAGCAGGCTCCAGGCCCTGAGCTGTCAGCCCAGAGCCCGACGCGGGGGCTTGAACTCATGAGCCGTGAGATCGTGACATGAGCCTAAGTCAGAAGCTTCACTGACTGAGCCACCCAGGTGCCCCTGCTTCAGTATGTCTCTTATGTGGTTATGCTTGAGCATTAGCATGTTGAAGTGTATCTTTTTTTCTGTATCCATCATTTATATTAGATCGTTCTATCTGCTTTGAAATCGTGTGTGTGTGTGTGTGTGTGCGCGTTGTCTATGAATTTCACTTCAGGATCATCAAAAGAATGTCTCAAGACATTAGTTATGCAAAAGCATGTTGGATCTGATAAAGAATTGAGAGCCACTGTTCTTTGCCAAGGGGCCAGGTTGGCCCTGTGGTTTTACATCGTCTTTGTGCCCACCGTCAAACGACACTCAAAAGGTGGTGGTGTTTATATATTTTCTTCATTGCAAAATTGGACTTAAGGTTACTTCCTTACTTAATTGCTTAATGACTTCTACATGAAGCACATTCTCCTAACTGAACGAATCAAGAAGTTTTGCAGTACAACAGTGTCCTGCTGGCGATGGGTACTCAGGCCACAGCCTCTGGCCTCAATAATAGGAGTTTTCCAGAAACCTCCCTGGAGCTAGGCCCTGGACTATCTCGTCCAGGGAGCTCTCCTCCCAGGTGGCTTCAGAAGCTCACACTGGAGGGGCGCCCGGATGGCTCGGTCAGTTAAGCACTGACTTCTGCTCAGGTCATGATCTCGCGGTTCGTGGGTTCAAGCCCCACGTCGGGCTCTGTGCTCACAGCTCAGAACCTGGAGCCTGCTTTGGATTCTGTGTCTCCTCTCTCTCTGCCCCTCACCACTCCCCCTCAAAAATAAAATAAACATAAAAAAAAAAAAAAAAGAAAAGCTCACACTGTGGGGAGGACACTCTCACACTCACTCTAATAGAACAGCCTCAATGCCCAAGGTCAGTTCAAGAGAGATGCAAACTAACCAGTATCTTGAGTGTCCACAGCATACTGGGCACAGAGGTTTGTTATTTTGTTCATTTACAAATCATCAGTCACCTGAAAACTAAAAGCTATTATCCCAGCATCACATACCTGACAAAAGCTTGAGTCAGGATTTGAACCTGAGATTTATGGCTTCAAAACCCAGTATTGCTTTCCACTGTAACCCACACCTGCCTAAGAAAATCTTGCAGTCGTACCCCAGTTTAATTAATACATTTTCTGGCTGTGGCAATGGCCCAAAAGCTTCTGAACAAAGAGTAATTGTATCCACTCGACACCCACTTCCTTTTTCTTTTTTTGAGAAATGGAATAGCCTTAATCCAGTATCAAGCATACCTTCTTCTGAACTGTCCTTTTCTCCAAAAAAGATCTACTCCAGTTTTTAAAAAGCCCTTTCCTACATTGAGAATAGGTTAGTAGGTGTTAACCTTCAATTATTTCTTCAAGAAAAGGGTCTTTGTGGGGCGCCTGGGTGGCTGAGTCGGTTAAGTGTCCGACTTTGGCTCAGGTTGTGATCTCATGGTTCATGGGTTGGAGCCCTGCATTGGGCTCTCTGCTGTCAGCACGGAGCCCACTTTGGATCCTCCCTCTCCCTCTCTCTGCCCCTCCTCTGCTCATTCTCTCTCTCAAAAATAAAGAAAGAAAAAAGGAAAGGCTCTTTGTTATTCTGCAAGACTAGAGGTGTCCCAGCTTTATTATTATTTATTTTTGTTTGTTTTGTTTTAAAGTAAGCTCCAAGTATGGGGCGCCTGGGTGGCTCAGTCGGTTAAGTGTCCGACTTCAGCTCAGGTCATGATCTCACAGTTCGTGAGTTCGAGCCCCGCGTTGAGCCCTGTGCTGACAGCTCGGAGCCTGGAGCCTGTTTCACATTGTGTCTCCCTCTCTCTCTGCCCCTCCCCCGCTTATACTCTCTCTCTCTCTCTCTCTCAAAAATAAATAAAACATTTAAAAAAAAATAAAGCAAGCTCCAAGCCCAATTTGGGGCTTTGACTCACAGCCCCAGATCAAAGAGCCACATGATCTACTGACTTAGCCAGTCAGGTTCCCCGAGGTGTCTCAGCGTTAGACCAGTGGTTCTTAACCAGGGATGATTTTGCACCAGGGGACATTTGGCAATGTCCGGAGACATTTCTGGCTGTCATAACTGAGAGAGAAGGGAGTATGCATGCGACTGTCATGATGTGAGCAGAACTCAGGGATGCTGTTTGACAACCTACAATGCGCAGGTCTGCCTCGACAAGTAACAATGTGACCCCGGATGCCAACAGTGTCAAAAACTGAAAAATCCTGCTTCAGATCCCCCCCGATACACTCTTCTACTAGGAAAGAAACTACCCAAGGCTCTCAGCTGGGGGCAGAATCCGGCTACACAGGAGTGGTTGTGTTATGCTTGTCAAGAGGCCCCATAGCTGGGTGCAGCCCCTTTCCACCCTGTGTTCTCCTGTCTTGGAAAGTTGGGCTCTGACCCTGGCAAAACTGAAATTGGGGGATGGTTCTCCGGGTCTCACACACACACACACACACACACACACACACACACGATATCTTTCTTCTGTTTGCCACTTACCTTCTCTCGCTCCTGATATATCCTGCACATGTACCCGTCTCCATATATGGTTTTCCACTGTAAGATGGCCGTGTTATTCAAGTTCTCATTGGCAGAAATGTCAATATTTTGCTATCGCAAAGAACAAGACCCCGAGTGACCTTTTATTTTTTCATTCGTGCACTTGTGAGAAGTGTGTTAAGTCCAAAGGATATGTTAAGACATATCTGTATTATTAAAAAGGTCTTCATTTGCATATTTGGTAGCTAAGTCCTCGTAGCTATCAGATCGTACAGAGAAGTGAAGGTCATCACACAAGCACATTCAACTAGTTAACGGACTACTTAGAAAATCTGTCCCTTTTTGCTTCATAAGCATCTGGACCCAGAGTGTCTATCCTACCCATTCTAGTCTTCTGTTAGTCTATAATTACGTTGTACGCATATGACCAATGACACAAATATAAGGCAGATTAACTGCAGCAAGTAAATCTTGCAAAAGATTTTGCAAAAAAGATTTGATAAACTTGATAACGCTCGAAAACTGCTTAGATCTCAAAAATGTGGATCTGGCGGACTCCGACCGGCCAATAAAAAGGGAAAAGTAATAAAGTGATCACCAAGAGAGACTTAGAAAAAAGAACAATGTATCCAAAGATTGAGGTCTTTAGGAAAACTGAGGAAGCCTCAAATATTCTTGCCCAAACTCCCCCTCTGATTGTGCTGCAAAAATCAAAATGGGAAGGATACCGCAGGCTGTTAAAGACGGTGTCACGTGAGAAACATTTTGTTCTTTGTTCATGACAAAACCCTATCTGAAATTATGAATATGCTTTTACAATTCTGCTCAGTTTTCATGATCGTCCCAAACAGACTTCCCCTGTCCTCCAATCCCCACCACGTACTGGGAGATTCTGGTCCCCATTTTCAGTGGGTTCACTTTAGGGAGCTCTCTCTGGTGTCCATTCTCTTGAGCCACCAGGCAGCACCCACTCAGAAGCCTAGGAGGAAGGCTGAGTCACAGCACTCGTGCCTGGTATGCGAAGGCAAAATATTTCCTGCAACTGTCTGATCCTTGCAGGGCTTATATGTCACGTGTGACAACTGGGTCCCTTTCCTTTTACCCTCTTAAGAAGCGGATGAGGACAGGATGAAACAAAGAGTCTGTGCTCAGTTTGCCTTCTGCCATTATTCCCAGCTGCCAGCCTGGGACCACACACCGCAGGACAGAACACCCAGCTGCACACGCTCGATATCCTCGCAGGCTGGGCCTCGACAATCCAGCCTGGGACACCTGTCGGCATTCCTCGGCCACTGAGAAAGGAAGCACACACGGACACAGGCCCTGAAAACAGCCACGAGACCTCGTGGACCTTTAATCCTGTGGTGCAAGTCACTTGTTTTGAGGAATACTGTCAGGGGTCATAAGATAAATGAGTCATAAAACAGATTGCTTAAAAATCTATAAACAATATACATATATAGGTACACATGCAACCTTCTCTCTGGCAATTTCCAAATGAAAATATACTTTCTACAGATAGAATGTCAAAGCTGAAAAGAACCCAAACAACTACTTAAACAAACTTCATTTTACACATGAGGAGACTGAAGTCCTAGGCCAGGGGTCGGCAAACTTTTTCTGTAAAGGGCCAGAGAGTGAATTGTTTAGACTCTGTGAGCTGTATGGCCTCTGCTGCAACGACTCAACTTTGTCACTGCAGCACAAAAGCAGCCATAGAAAATACATAAATGTGTGACTGTGTTCTGATAAAATGTTACTTACAGACATTGAAATTTGAATCTTATATTATTTTTCACACGCTACAAAAATACTGTTCTTTTGATCCCAACCACTTAAAAATGTAAAAACCATTTTTAGTGGGCTTTACAGAGACAGGCGGTAGACTGGATCTGGCTCTGGGGTCATACTTTGCGGACCCCTGTCCTGGGCTACTCTGACACCCAAGCGTAGTAATACAGAGCCTGCTGTGTTATACCTTATTTGCGATTTGCTCTATCCGTCCCATCAGTGACTCAGATCTGCTTCACCATAAAGTGGACAACTAAGGACCTCTGTAAGTGTTTTCTAAATTTCAGGAGTAATATTAAGATCTATCAGAAACGTACGCCAGGCCACAATGGAAAGAACATCGATATGATGCCATATTGTGCACTAAATAAAATGCAATCAACATAAAAATATAAGAAACTTGAGAAACTCACTAAATTTGAAAAATAGGCTTTATTTTAACCAGTGGTATTGTATGACATCCTATACGGCATAACTGATTACAGCCAAGTTCATGAATACAAATACAATAGCAGTTTCCCTCATTCTCTCTTTTGCTTTCTGTTCAGAGAAATCAGGAGATGGGGGAGCCTGATGCTCAGAAACCAACGAGCTGTTCCATAGGCTCCAGCCGAGTCCAGGCTCCCGGAGCATATTCAGACTCCTAACACATACACAATCACATGTGCAAAGACCTTTATGAAAAATACTCAGAGCAGTATTTCTTCAGGAAATCACACTAGCATTTACAATCAGACACGGCCGATAAAATTCACCTTGCTGTGGATTGTGAGGATTTGAACTGCACATAAAGGAGATGAGGCCTCTGCGTCCATTTTTCTTTAAAGAGGGGGAGAATCTCAGGTGAGGTGCGGTCACCATCAGCCTGCCTCCTTCCTTCTCGCTCCACAGCTGACTCAGGGGAGCTCCCCGTCCCTCCGGAGGGCATGCACCACGGCACTGTGATACAGAAATGGATACACCTTGTCCCAAATACAAGATTTTGTCGCGCCACCAACAGTGGAAGCGGCTTTACGCTTTCTTATTTCACAAAAGGTTTAAATACGTGGGCCCTTAGGGGGCACGAGATGCCTGAAATTCAGAAAATTAAGGAAGCAACTCTTCTCTACCCCTGAGGATATTTCATCTTTATGAAGTTGAAAATACAAAATATTAGAATAATTTGCCCTTTCTCCCCATCAAATGGAATCACATTCTCAAAGGATTCCTGCAATATACAAAATTCTGAAACAAAATTTTTTTCTCCCCAAACCAAGACCAAGATTTCAATGTTAAGCTGCCAAGAAGACCCTCTCCCAAAGACGGGTGGAAAAGACACCTCGTTACTTCTCTAATAACCACGTTTAGACAAAGATAGCAAAAGGAGTTTCTGGCCTCATGAGTTTTTATTTTTCACTTTGATTTTCAGCATTTCTTAGCATTGGCTATTGGGAGTGAAGAGAACAATTTGTTTTTCAAAGTCTGAGATATTCCCGGGAAGAGCCCTGATCTTTCCCGTGACGGTTCCCTATAAATAGTTTGTCAAAAACCAGACGGCAAGAGTGAAAATGCTATCCACCCATCTGTTCCATTTCTTCATAGTTTTCACATCAAAAGCACCTAGAGTATCAATTGTGTTCAACACAAAATAGCACTGGGACTGGAGAGAGGATGTCACCTGCCCGTGGCATCGGCCGAGGTGATGTGGGCTCTGAACTACCCAAGAAGTCTTCACCGGCAAACCTGCCAGGCACCAGGGCCTCCCGAAGAGAACAGACAAGCAGCTGTGCATGCTCAACTAGCAAGACGTGCAAAACACATCATCACTCTGCTGGGAATAAAGAGCACACAGGAAGTACACTGACAGCAAGAACCGGCTTCTGCCTGCTGGGGCCGATATGCGTGAGACCTCGGCACTGAAGGTCGGGGGCGAGCAGAGAGAGGGCAACACCTGGGGGGCGAGGGGGAGAGAAGCACACACACGCATGCTCGCACATGCACACACGATGCCTCCAGGGGCTCCCTGGTTACTTTGGGTTCACGAGTGGCCGTCCAACAACCTGACTACTTGCCTGGCTCAGAACGTTCATCTGCCGCGCTCTCGAACTGCCTACACTTTCTTCTCTCCTTTTAAGGCACAAGCATATTTACAGTTTCAGACATACCTGCTGAGTTCTGAGACTCATACTAAGCAAAGTCAATCACAGACTAGTGCACAGAAGCCAGTTGGTCCTTTTCGGCTGCGTGTGTCGCTGAGGGACGGCTTCTGAAGCAGCCAGAAAGTGTGAGCCCCTTCTCTGTGCCACTGTGGGATACAGGCGCGTCTACCCCCCACTGCAAGGCGGGGCCACAGGAGAGGCCAAAATGGCAAAAGCATGGCTGGGATCTGGGACGTTTAATATTTTTTACTTTGCATTTGACAAACCCTAACCAGAGGGCAGCTCTCGCCTGCCTGAGCTGACTCTCACAAAGAGCAAGCAGTGGCTGCCACAGAGCTTCTGGAACCCCACGTGAAGTCACTGTGATCATAGTTTGCTCATATTCTTACCCCCCACCCCCCACAGAGACGGACACACACATGCACACGCACAGGAGCGCACACATACACACACACGCACACACACGCACGCGCACACACACACACACACACACACACACACACACACGCACGCACACACACCCCTTCCACCATGGAGGAAATCTTTGCAACAAGAGGCACTTGAATGATATTTGGAGAGTTCCCATGAAAAGGCCTTCCCCTCACAGTGAAGTGGGATCAACAAAACAGAAACCAGGTGCTCAGGATTCCATCTCTTCTTGGTCAAGGGGTGGGGGCACAAAGCTGATGACTTCATCGTAGGTCAGGCCTGGAAATTGGGAAGGAAAAGTAGGATGTGAGGGTTTAGACGATTCTCTTCGCTGGCAAGCACTCGAAGCTTCTAAGCTCGAGATCCTTCCTCCCCGTGCAGGCTAATGGTTTGATGGGCAACTTCAAAGAACCGCCTCATTGCTTATGTGCCTATCCTAATGGAACGTGTGATTACACGGCAGTTCAGTGATACACGTGAAAGAACCATTTTTACTTATTTGTTTTATTCCTCAGTGTCTCCTCTTTAAAGTTCTCTGGAGCAGGTGCTCAGGAATAACAGAGCACTCCTGCAAGCTACAGCAACAGGTAATTTTGGCTTGGGGATTTAACTGGAGTTCTGAATGTGTGTTTTATGGAAAGAATTTGAGATTGGACATAGAGGAGACATAGGCTCCATTTCTGGCTGTGTCCCTAACTAGGTCTAAGGTAACAGACAAGATAAAAACTCTCCATCAATTGTAAAACTATAATTCTATAGTTCTATCAACTGCAAAACTATAAAAATACCTTATTCCCTACTTAGAGAGATATTGTAAATGCAGATTCTGAGAACCTCAAAGCTCTATACAGATGTGAGGGGCTGTGTGCAAAATCAGACCAGACAGAAGCACCTCAAAGGTCCAGAGAGTATCATCTACAACAGACAGTTGCCATCAGGGAAACATATTCGTTCTGCATCAAAGACACTAGTGACAAGTTTTAACAAGTCGGTTATAACCAGAAATTCTATTTTCCCACAGCTTTTGGTTAGTGGCTCACCTAAGAAAGATTTTTAAATCTAAGTCCTCACACTAGATGTTAATCCTGCTCTTATGACTTACTCTTCCATTCATCTATAAGGAGGTCCCTGCTTTCAAAGGACTGATCATAAGGATCGGCCACTGGTTCATCATCAGGATCATGGTACTGGGCAAAGTAGGCGTGTGCAAGTGCTTGGGCCGCTGTGATTCTCTTGTCTGAGTCCAGTACAAGCATCTTCTCCAGCAAGTCCACCGCTATCAGTACCATGGATTGGAAGGAAAAAAAAGAGTTTTTAACATGACAGCAAAAAATTATGCTTCATTAAGCAAACACACAATTTTGACTCTTCATAATAAAAAGAATTCTCCTCCCAAATGTCTGCTCTAGGATACATTATCCCTCTTCTTCTTGTGTGTGTGTGTGTGTGTGTGTGTGTGTGTGTGTGTTGTATCGTGCTTTTTAAGAATACATTACTAAAGAGCAATTTTTAAAAATAACTGAGATTCTGTTTGAACAAGCTTTTGTGGGACGCCAATGTCAAACTGCTACCACTGTAGTCAAACTGTGTCAAAATGAAAGCCTATAACCAAAGTAATCAGGAAAAGGTAAGCAGCCTGATTTTTGTTTTTTTATTTTTTTGTCTGCTTGCACTGTTTATTTACTGACATAAGGCAATGAGTATCCATTAAACAGATCTTCAAACAATGAACAAATTGAGGGTTTTACATGGGTGTGTGGGCGAGACACGGTATTTGGATAAAGGAAATAAAATTTTCACTATGAAAAATTTCAGTGTACAAAACAATAGTACAGTGAATACTCATGTGCCCACCACCACCCATATCCAACAATTAAGATAATCTAGGGGCGCCTGGGTGACTCAGTCGGTTAAGCATCCGACTTCAGCTCAGATCATAATCTTGCAGTCTGTGAGTTCGAGCCCCGCATTAGGCTCGGTGCTGACAGCTTAGAGCCTGGAGCCTGCTTTGGATTCTGTGTCTCCCTCTCACTCTGCCCCTCCCCTGTTCAAGCTGTCTTTCTCTCTCTCAAAAATAAACATTTTAAAAAGTTTTAAAAAAAAACAAGAAAACATTATCTATCTATTTAGCTGTGTTTTCTGCTGGACCATTTTAAAATAAAATGATAGGCATGGTACTTTACCCCTAAATATTTCAGCATAAAGACATCTTTCTATATAGTCACAAAACGATCATATCTGACAAACAGATAATTCTCAAATATCATCTAAAATCCAGCTTATGTTAACATTTCTCCAATTATCCTAAAGTTGTCTTTTATACCTAGTTTGTTCAAACCAAGATCCAGTTAAGGGTCACGCACTGCATTTGACTGGGTTTCCTGGGGTGAAAAGTACCAGGTCCTAATAACCGATACCTTGATGAGGAGTAAGGTTGGGGTAAGAAAAAGATTCCTCTAAGATCTTGACAGATACAAATATACACACCACATCAAAGGGCAATTTAAGTTTTAATTCATGTTTTGAGAATGCCAGTTAAACATGATGTCAGTGACTGACAAAATACAGCTGTCACTATTTACATCGTTGGTGTACTCCTGCTCAGTTAATATGCTGGGCACAAGTTCATGGTCAGTAACAACATGTTCTGTCTGCAAGAAGAAACTCTTTGTATGACATCACTGTTTGGCAGTGAGCTACGAGGCATGTTTAAATCCTGACAAGTGCAGTGCTGAACACCAGATGGCCCAGAGCCTCCATTCAACTCATCTGCAGTCTGTATTGCTAGGTGGTATCCAGTTCTTTTGAGAATATTTAAATTCATGATTCCAGAGAAGGATGGATGTGACCTAAATAAACTGCCGGGACACACGCATACCTCCCCCCTTCTCTAGAAAAGTGAGTTAACAAGTCTCTTTGAGTTGGCTAAGAGGAAGTCAAACAGTGAGCACTGCCAGGTCTGAAACATGAACTGATAGGATGAAAATACATTCAGAACAGAATGACAGACAAGAAAGCTACCAGCATACAACATGATTTCCCAACATCCTAGCGTATTTACGACTCAAAGAGAGCTTCTCACAGATCCTTGAACTGGATACTACAGCTCAAATAAATCATACAAAGCCAACGGGAGCGTACCAGGGCAGATGCAAAGCTCAACCGACCGCACAGAATTCTGTATACCCCTGATGAGTCTGTGGACTCATTTTTGGATGTGAGAGTGGCCCAGCTGAGGTCTGGCACACTTACGATCTCCAAGGCTGACACAGGCTCACCCAGTACTGCCCAACTTTTCAAAAAAGGTGAGCATCTCTGCTATTGTAAGAATTATCACAGTAACACTGAAATCACTCTCAACAATCACTATGGAAGAAGTACTTAAAACGGTAAAGCCACTCAGCCTTCACTACAACCTGAAGAGGGAGTCGTGATTATCAGCCCTCGGAGGATAAAACTAAATGGGAAGCGCAGCTGCTGGGACCCATAAGGAGAGGGAGGACCCACTGAGAGATTTCAAAACATCCCACAATCTTGCACATATAACATGTGACATATAACACACACAACACAATCTTCAGAAAAGAGAGAAGGTTGATTATACTATTATCATAGCATTGCCCCCTCCCTGTCATAGGAAGGCCCTGATCTGATCTTTCTGTGTCTGCCGTTAAAAATCACTGTCCACTGCACAGTCCTTGAATCAGGGAATTAGAGGCTCAGGCAATGACACTTTTAGGGGCCAACCAAAGCATCTATTAGCCCTAGCTTTAAGGAATAAAGCAACTCCCCCTTTTTTTTTTTTTAATGTTTTATTTATTTTTGAGAGAGTGTGCACACACAAGTAGGGGAGGGGCAGAGAGGGAGACAGATGATCCAAAGCACGCTCTACACTGTCAGCCCAGAGCCCGATGTGGGGCTTGAATTCACAAACCGTGAGATCATGACTTGAGCTGAAGTCGGACGCTTAACTGATGGAGCCACCCAGGTGCCCCAGTGGTACCCTATTTAATCAAAAGGAAAAACTCTTCTTCAGATCCCCAATTTATGTCATAAACAAGTCAATATCCTTGAGATGAGGATACGATCAACTTACCCAAGGGATTGGCACCAATAAATACATTTGCAAAGTTCATTTTCGGCATCTGGGTCAAGGACTGAATGTAGTTTCTTGCCTGTAAAAATAAAAGGTTTTCAAAATGGCTTTGTTCAATAATGTTACTGCTCCCAGAGTCTCAGTCCTGCCAAGGAACAAGTGTTAACTAACAAAATCTGCTAGCTTCAGTGTTTATGACTGTCTTTGACATTCAGTTAAAGACTTCTCTTTTACTGCCTTATGTATGATCATCACCTTTGTTTATGCTGGTTATCTCTCACAGTTACATTTCAAGTGAATGAGAATGCTAACCAATTAAGTTCCCTTTTAATAGCTTTCTGATCAAAGGATCAGAAGTTTAAAAAAAAAAAAAAAAGAGGCCAGGAGATCTAAGAAGTTCCCCTTTCTGAAACAGCCTTCTTAGAAAGCTAAAATTAGCACAGGGATTGGTACTCCTAAGGAAAGTCTGGGACTAGCAGTCTTCTGATGGTGCTGATCTCAGTAGGTACTCTTGGTACATAAAAAGGATATTCATGTTAAACCTTGCTAACAAAGTAATCTTGGTAACAAGAAAGTAAATATAAGCCTAGTAGATTATTCTAAGAGTCTTGAACACATTTAAAAAATACTCATTATTAAGAGTAACAAACAATAGTGGGCTATAAGTTACACGGCTTGTGTGGAAATCTTTCCCCTACCACTTAGAAGGTACATCTTTTGGGGCTAGTCCTCAGCTAACACATCAGTGACCTCATCTGCAAAATATTAGTATTAGATATTAGTATTTGGCTTGCCTGTAACATACAGTCACTGTGATACTCAAGTACGATAAAAGTTTATGAAAGAGCTTCAAACTAAAATTCTGCCACAAACATTTATATTACCAATATAGTTGTTATTAGTTTGGTGCCTACGGTGGAAGGGCTTGAGTTTGTATCTTGAGTTTATCACTTTGGGTAAGTCACTTACTCTCTTTAAGTCTTGAGTTCCTCTTCTGTAAAATGAGATTAACAATGCTGACCTCACCAGGCTGCAGTGAGGATTAGAGATAATAAGCCAGCACTTCCTCAGCACAGTGCTTGGTTCAGAGTGATGGCTCAATAGGCATTAACTGCCAACACTGTTGCCTTTAGAAAGTTTGCTCTCATTCACTAAGGGTGTTTCAACTTCACAAGTTCTGAATTTCACCCGAAGGAACTTAAGGCACCAAATATTATTCAGGACTGAGAGCTCTACCAAGGCAAACCAAAAACTGGTCTTGAGAATAATCATATAAATACAAATGTAACTCATAAATGTGTACTTCAGACAGTAGGTATTAAACTATGTCTATGGACATCCCTGTTTCAAAAAGTAAACCCCACTCACTATCAGTCCATCTGAGATAAAATTTCTTTTATCTTAACCACTTCCTTAAAATTCCTGTTTTAACAAGGCTCAACACTAAACGTATGTGTGCACGCCGTATGTGTGTAAAAATGTACACGCACACACGACCTTAGAAAAAGTTCTGGTTGCTAGGGTAACTTCACCTTCTTAGTCATTGTATGTGGCGCAAGTAGAAGTCCGCTTTGAAAAGCCGTTGGGTCCGATTTGAAAAGAACTCGACTGTCCACATGGCTGTAATCCCTTCCTACTTGAGCGTAAAGATGAAAGGATGAAGGGAAAACAGAGGTAAGAGAGACCTGTCTGTCTCATGCAGGGAACAGTCATCCCTCTAATAAGATTTTTTAAAAAAAGGTAAATTTCAAGACTGAAATATAGCTGAAATAGAAACAAAGCTGCTGGGAAGGGCCTCTGGATGCCAGCCTGGCTCCCAAAAGCATTAAAGGCGCCTTAGAAAGAAGTGCCCCAATCACCTCTGATAAGAAAGCTAGCATTAGATTAAGTAGTAAGAACTGGTCAAGAAGACACCTTATCCTGTATCAGTGTTCATATTTATTCCATATTATTTACATATTTTCTTTTAAATACAGTACTTATTAGTGTTGGATATTTTATTGATTTTTTGTATTTTAAAGGAAGAATACTCTTTTGCTCATTATAAAAAATTGACGAATAGCCCATCCTAATGGTCCTCAGTTAAATACACTTCCAGCCTAAAGCCATCAGATGGTAACATACCCTAACTAGGAACACACAACAGTCTCTTAAGCACTGAATTCATAAAACCCAAATATAGAAGTAATATCATTTTCTATTTACAAGCCTGTAAATTATATTCTCAATCCATAGGATTGGATGACATTTTATCCCAAATGTCAACATCTTGCAACAGCACACAGGCAGTCATCAGTAGCCATCCTCAGATGAGGCACATGCAAAAGCACTCAGTGACATTAAAAACTGTGTTGATTATACAGTGGCAATAAAATGAAATGTGGCCTTCTGAATTGGATATCCCTATACAGTCTGTTTGTTCTCACCTCATGGCTTGGCATCCTGTTAATGAGATAAGCAGGGGGGGTCCCCGTCAGACGCATAATCTGCTGAAGCTGGTTAATATCTTAGATGCCTAGTCAAGGGCATTGTTAAACATACAGTGCAAAAAAATAACTTTCAACTCAAGTTTTTAAGAAGGCCAAAAAAGCCACCCCAAAACAAAGGAAAAACCCACCCACTCATTCCCCCCACCCCCCACCCCAGGCCAGAGCCCAAGGCTGTATGTTAAGGCACACTTCTATGAATGGCATGAGAGTTATTAGGCATGCAGCCAGTGACTGGCCATGCAGATAAGAAAAATTGCTTTTCTTTCATTTTAGCATCATCTTTAACATGAAATATTTTAGGCTCCCTGGAAAGAGACTGCCCTGTGATCCAGGATGCCAGCCAGAGAACTGTTTTCAACAGGATGGCCCAAACCTGTTTGCTTGGGGATGGGGGGCTGGGGGGGGGGGGGCGGGGGGGAGGTAAATGGAGAGGATTCAGAAAATTTTGATTTGGCTCTGGACAAAATAAAACTTTCAATATATCCATTCAAGGAAGAGGTTAAATTTTTGTGGCACAGGTTCTGGTGACTCTCCAAGGCACCACCCCTCCAAACGCAAGACATGGCCGGGTGTGTGAGCTGATAAGCAATGCCAAGTTTCAAAGACATTAGTCGTGGTACATTTATAACATGCCACAAACACACAGTTTGTGTGTTATCACAAACACACAAACACACAGGAAGAAACAGGAGACACGGGGGAAAGTTAGAAGCCAACGGCAAGGACGGAACAGAAGTCACAGGCCACTGATGGTGTTCTAGCAAGCCTCAGTGATTTCCTCCACAAGTCTCTAACAGGTGGACAGGCTGACTCCACTTCATAAACAGCCGGGAGGGAGCCTACAAAACAGTCTGCCGGGACCGAACCATGAGGTCTTCTGTAGGTACGCGCGCGTATGTAAGCGGCACTCCAAGCTTTCCTCTTCGTGCTGTCCCATCAGCTTTAACACAATTCCCCCGCCTCCAAAGTGCTGTAAGAACTGCCAGTTTATCATGTGTTCCTATTAAAGGAGAAGTGATGGGATTTGGAAAATCAACACAATTCAATAAAAATGGTCTTGTATTCCCTTTCTTCTTAAACCTTTCGTTCCCCGCTGCGGCTGGCGTGGCATCTTCAGTGAGCACCCTGGTCAAGTAATTACACTTCCTTGGGGCTCCCTTCAGTAAGTTTTCACCTTAACTCATCCTCAGAGCTCCAGTGCCCTAGGGGTCGGATGACGTGTGTAAGGCTGGCCATCAGGAGAGGGCTGGGGCCACACGCTCCACCCCGCCTGTCACATTCTGTTTCACACCGGCCCAAAGACAGGCCAGCAGATTCAAAAGGTGGCATGAAGTCGTTTTAACTTTCTCTCAACAAAGTTTAGATTTACCTTTAAGCAAGTTACATAACGAACGTTACTTTGCATGCCAAGAAATGTAACCACAGGGGGCCCGCTAAGTAAACCCCCCCCGCCCCCCCCCCCCCCCCCCCCCCCCCCCCCCGCAGTAGTGGAACACCAGTTGGGTTTTAAAATCTTAAAATTCTGCCACCTCTCTTGTCTTTCTTGTGAACAATACTTGGCCTGTGCATTTTCTGTCTTTGTTTCCTTTAGTCAACTAGGTTCTTATACCCCCTTCCTGTCAGGAGGTTAGGAAGAATAGATTTCTAGAGAAAAATGTGAGTCGGTGAAAGGGCTTTTGCTTTTTTAGTATGATTTTTTTTTTTTTTTTTTGTTCTTTCACTGATTACTATAGGTGTTGGGTCACTAACCAAAAAACTCTCTCCTCAGCCATCCACCATGACCCATTTTATCCCCTTTTCTCCCAGCACATCCCACCTTGTTCTCAATCAGCCCACCCGTTATTGCATTTTCTTACAATGTCTTCTTATTTATTGATTGAATTTCTACATCAGTGATGGCATCACTACCTCACTATTCTTCACGAGTGATGAAAATAGCTATTGGCTTTCTTTTTTTATTACATTCCTTCACTAATGAATTTTTCTTTTTATTTCTAATACCTTTACACAGGTTTCCTCACCTGGCTTTGTTATTTACACAGCATGTATCCTACACATCATGTGCTTTTAAAATAAACTGGTACTTGGGGAGTATCACTGACATCAAATTAATCTTGTTTACCCTTTTGAAAGTTTAAAACCCCTTTTATCTACTCGCCATAACCATGTAGGAAAAAAAAAAAACACAAAACTTTCTTATTCCTGTACTCGATACAATATTATTTGAGTGCGTTCTATATTCTGGTACTCCATTTTGTTATGCCCAACTCTAGAGCTATTTAAATGTATAATATATCCTATTTCACCGAAGATAAAGGTGATCTCATTATTAGTTTGGGCACTTGATGTTGTTTCTTTCTTAACAATAAATGATGGATTAATAATAGGTAAATACTGTATCACCCATGCTTTTTCTTTCAGAAATTCTTATGACTAACAGCACACACCTATAAGGCAGATGGTTGGGGTGGGAGACACGACTAAGCAGGAGCTGCTAACAGCCTTTCCCAGACAGGGAATGAATTTACTATCTTAGTCTCATTAGTACTATCAGTAAACAAAGTGAACTTCCTCCCAACCCCGCTCCCTTGCCCCCGTGTTTTCTCTATTACCGGTTTTTCTCAGCAAATGCATTTAAAACAATAAAGCACCATCCTCACTACGCAGCATCTCGTATCTTCTTTGATTCATTCTATCCAGCTTCTGCACTTCATAAAGCAAAAGAAAACACTCCTTTGGGTTAACACTGTGGTCAGTAACTCTGACAATGACTTTCAAAATAGTGTGCAATCGCATGAGATTCAAGTTTAGAGATCATGTTATCAGAACATCTGATATCTATGCTCAGCTCTGCCAAGTGACTCAGTGCATGACTCAGGCAAGTCACAGCTTTTCTGTGCTTTTCCTTCTTCTTCTTAAATAAATAAATGAAACAAAATAATAGAGCCAGCACAGTCTCTTACATCCCTCAGAGTAGAAATTGATAAATACACTGGACTTTGTGCTCTTTTAAAGGAATGTACCGGAAACATACCAGATGACAATATTCTTTATTTTGTAAGGGAGACGATGAACCATTCAAACTCACCTGCTCAAGCCTGCCTCCAGCTACCCAGCAGTCCTTCCAATTGGGCAAAGGGACCCCGTTAGTCAGAATGCTGGGACGAGAATTCAGGAAGGCACGACTGGAGCTTGGCTCCACAGCTCTTTTTCCCTTTTAGTCAACTGCCTGGCGGCAGACAGAGGAGAAAAGGGAGAAAGGCTGAGCTTTCATGATCTCTCTCTTATCTCTGGCCCCAGAAAATGACCAACAGCAGGAAATCGGAGCCAAAGCAAGCCAGAGTCACATTCCCACGGCTTCTCTCTAAACCCCTGCTTAGAGGCAGGAAAGCATTAGCTCTAAAGCTTTTTCTCAGGTTATTTGACTTGTAATTACAAAGGCAGGCTGTGGGAGGAAGGATTTACAAGCCAACTCCAGTGGATGTGAGGTACTAGGACTGGTCTGGAGACAGGGTGGAGAGATGGCCCTGCTGAGAATAGACAACTTATACAAGATGCAGAGTTGTCGATTCTAAAACAATAAAAAGCAGGAACTTCTGGAAAAGGGCAGTAGCGTGCACCCAATGCACACTTCATCCTTGTGGTGATGAAGCTAGACTAGTACATGGTGAAGCTCATGCTCTGAGAGCAAGCACTAACCAGAATATAAAAAGAGCTCAGGTATATGTGACACTGCCGAGGAAAATGATGTCAGGGCTTGGTAACAGAGACCAATTTTCCATTGATCTCTTGGAATGAGTTAGAATCTCAAATCATTTACTGGGACACGACTGCTCAATACCAGCTCTCATGATCTACGTATGTACTCCAATAGAGAACGAAACACATGCACGTGAGCAAATGTGTACACACACACACATACACACACACTTATACTTCATCCTGGAAGTCAGCACAAAAGGGCACACGTGCTTACAAACATACCCAGGTCAAAGTACAGATTGAGGGAAGCGGCAGAGGCTCCCAACAGGGCAGATAATTACAATCAAAGCATCAACTCACAGACTCTGAGGAGATTTTCTTCAAAAGATCAGCCCCTGGGGTTCCAACGAGTCTTAAAATGAGCTTCAACTGATCAATATCTAATGGTGGACTATAAAGGAAAATGTTGGGACAAAATAAAAATAAAAAACACAAACGACAACAAAACAAACAAACAAAATACCCCAATAACAAAAAGTGAAAACCCCCAGCCAAGCCAAAATGGTGAATTAACCTAGATCAGGGCTTCCATGGATGGTCACTTCAAGTAGAACATGTTCCTCCTGTGCAAAGACTCAAAATACTACCACTCACACCCCCAATTTATATTCATTCTGGGCATCTGTCAACATTACCCATCAGTAAAGCGAAGTGACTTTAGCTGGGTCAAAGACAGCAGGTGACAGCACAAAAGCTTCACTCAGTCCACACCTAACCTCTTTACCTTCCACCAAAGCGTGAGAAGCCAGTTGAGCAGAAAGCACTGGTAAGCAGAGTGCTACACGAACAGAAAGAGCAGCAGAGCATAGGAGCTAGGGCTGGCCAAGCTCCCCTGGGAATACTCCCCCGAAAGGCTTGACCCAAGGAGCTTGTAATAGGACAGGAGCCTGCCACTACCCCAGGGCCTAACACCACTTGAGCGTGCCCTCTGGGAAACCTGTCCCTCTGCAATGGCTAGAGCAGGCAGAGAGGAGCTGTGAGTGATAGTCGGCCAGCAGAGGGCCCCACTCCCCCACTGCATCCGCGTGTTCTTCAGGAGCGCCATCATGAAGCAGAACAGGAGAGTTTTCCATCTCACAAGCGCAGTGACAAACCTCACACATCCCAGAGGCTCTACACAATAGACTACAACGTCCAAACCCTTATTCGGGTAGCCAACTATTCCGCGTATGTGCATATATTAACCAGAAGACAGAAACTGTTCGTTTGTTCTTATTGCCTTTAGTCTTGCCCAAAAAGGAAGTTAAAAGGGGAGAGAAAAAAGTTATATAAAGTAAGCTTTTAATATTCTCTATGAAAGTGTGAGAGTTTATCCACGTCTCTACTGACATTCGGGGAAAAGGAGGGGAGGATGACTGTCTTCTGGTGCCTATCACACATCCTGTCAGGTTGTTGGCATATTAGATCCTTCTCAACCTCAGGTCTCACTTCCTCAGAGAGGACTCCCCCCACACTCTAAATAAGAAAGCCCCTTCTTCCTTGTATTCTCTACCCCAGCACAATGCTTGCAAACATCAATCTATAATTACTTCGTTTGCTTTCTGTCACCTCTGCTGATCTGTATGTAGCTCCATGAGGGCACGGGCCACCCTGACTGCCGCCTATCCCCCGTGCTTAGCCTGCTATCTGCTACATGGTGGGCACTCGAAATATCTGAGGAGATCTTCTCCTCAGGAAGCAGGAAGGAAAGGAGGATGGAAGAAATATTTCTGTTTATGATTACACATATAAAGGTAATACGGTGTAACTTAAAATAATGGCTTCTGCAAACCACGGTTGCCTAAGTTACAGGAATTACTGACGCAATATCACTGGCATCTTGCCCTGTTCTTCCCCGTCCCCACCCCCACCCCCAGCTAAGAAATTGGCTTAAATGGAAGAACATTCTAGACAGGAGTCAGCAAACCCCAGCCTGCTGCCTGTTTTGAAAATAAAGTTTTATTGGAACACAGCCATGCCCATTCGTTTATGTACTGTCTGTAACTGCTTTCACCCTACACAGCAGAATTGAGTAGTTACAACAGAAACCAGATGGTCCCCAAACCCTAAGATATTTACTATCTGGCTCTTTTAAGAAAAGGTTTGCCAAACCTCAGCCTAGACCCAAACAATTTGTGTTCTGTAGAAAACAAGGTTAAATTAGAAACAAGTCCACTCACAGAAATCATTTCTAAATTAAATATAGTAGAGAACTTTGTCATCTGCAAATGGCAAAAATCAATGTGTTCTGGAGGTTAAAATTTCAATACTGACTCTTAGTTCAAAGTGCTGACAAGAAAAAAAAAACTAAAGCGTGCAATAATGGGGACAGAGAGGGGAGGATGGACGAATATGGTCTTGCTTTAAAACAATCAAATTAAGGGGCGCCTGGGTGGTTCAAGTCGGTTGAGCGTCCGATTTCCACTCAGGTCATGGTCTCACGGCTTGTGAGTTCGAGCCCCGTGTTGGGCTCTGTGCTGACAGCTCAGAGCCTGGAGCCTGCTTTAGATTCTGTGTCCCTCTCTTGTGCTGCTCCTCCCCCACTCATGCCCTGTCTCTCTCTCTCTCAAGAATGAATAGAAAAACATTAAAAAATAAATAAAATAATAAAATTAGCTATATGACAACAGAATTTAGTACAGGATCCCCTCTGCCCATTTTAATTGATTCAGTTTACAAGTATTAAGTCCCTTCACACTCTCCAGGAACAAATTTAACTGGGTAGCTCTCCCACAACACAAAGCATATCATATATGAAAACCAACTAGACTGCTTCAACTCTTAAACAGGTAGTTTTACAATATATGCATCAAAATTAATCTCGGGAAATAAAACTGTTGAGATTGGTACTCTTGTTTAAGAGACTTCTGACTACTGAAATGAGAGTCAAGTTTTACACTCCCTTCAGGGAAGCCAGAAGACTCTGGGCTGAGTTTCTTAACCGCCCTACCTTCACCTCATCATACCTGAAGAGTGTGGCACTCCCACCAGTCACAGAGGCTCACGACAGCAATGAGCTGGGGGCCCCGTGTCTCTGCCAGTATAAAACAATCACACGTCTGAAGAATAAAGCCCGAATTCCTAGCCCCTCATGGCCCTCCCTGACTTGGCATCAAGCTTCTTTTCTGACTGCCTCAGACGGTTTGCTTCAACGCACACCAAATATTCTAGGCAATTCTAAGCTTCCACCTTCTTATTTATGCAAGTCATATGCAGGAATATCCTCCGTTCTCACCTCCTATCAAGTCTTTTCTTATTTATTCTACAAAGTCCTACTCAAACAAGAACTGTGCTGTGAAGTCTTCCTGGATATCTTAAGTTCGAATTACTTTACTTCTTCTCAATAACTTATTTGTACCTCTATTATAGCATTTTTATCACTCTGTCTTATTTTATAATGAGAGAGTAGACATTTGTTCTGGTAACTCCTATAACTCACTTTCCACTGAGTATGATCACTCTGGTTTGGGGGACAGGTACTATCTTATCCCCAGCACCTTCCACAGTGTAGTTTGATAAATATTGGTTGGCTTAAAAAGACTAGTCATAATATGCTTTCTAACTCAGCTCCAGCCCTCTACCTTGCCCTAAAAAACCTATAATGATCATACTCGATGGAAAGTCTAAATACAAAAAGTAGTCCAGAAAAGTTGCTTCACTTAATATCAGGCCTAACAAAGCCCTCAAACCTTCCAACTGAAGTGTCTACACCATAAAGAGTACGCAAGTATAATGCCATGAGTGTGTAAGGGCTATGAGCAAAGAGAGTTGCTACAGCATGATAGCCAATACTTGGGAGATTAGTAAGCACACAATGCAAAACAAGAATCTGCTTAGTAGCTAAAAGCACTTGTAAGAGGGAAGTCAAAGCATGCAGACCTCAGAAGAAATCACCATAGGTTCTCCAAGAGCTGGCAAATCCATTGAAATACAGGTCAGTCTTCCAATAGTACCAGCTACTGTAAGGCCACTACAATTTGTCCAGGCAGTTAAGGCCAGAAGGTGCTTCAAGCAGCTACATAAGCAGAGCAAAGCAAAATGTATCACATAATGACAATTAGTTATCTCCACAACAAGCCATCCTTCATAATTGGTTTAACCCTCTTTTTCCCCCCTAGATAGAAGAAATTTTTCCTGTTAGGTAAACATGTGTTTCAGTTATAATGATCAAATTGTCAAAATTCAAATCATAGATGTCTTGGTCCTTTCTAAAACAACCACTGAGGCCCAAGATTACTCTTTAGGTTCTCTGTAACAAAAGTAATAGGTAGAATGAATAGATGAGGAAATCAACCTAAGGTTAATGGGGTAATCAGAAGGAAAATAAAAAAACCAATATTCTATTCACCTCTAAGTGTTCTAGACAAAGCCAGAACATTAATGTCTGGAGGGTGGAAAACCTTCCTATGACAGACAGGATGGACTAGAAGAAGACTTAGGCCTACTTTCTTCTCTTCTTGGTTGTCAAAATAGTCATTTTCACTGTCACGCACACTAAAATTCTTAAGGTACTTTAGGTTTGTGGACACACGTGAAAATTCCAATCTTTTCTGGGAAAATATAATGTCAAGTTGGAGAAGAAAAGGCAAATAATGTAGTAAAATTTTTTTTCTTCTTCAGCATTTATTAGGACCTTGCTTTCAGTGTCTAAAGTGAAACTTTTTTTTTTTTTTAAGAGAGAGAGAGAGAGAGAGCGAGCGAGCACGTGATTTGGGGAGAAGGGAGAGGACGAGAGAGATAGAATCTTAACCAGGTTCCATGCTCAGCACAGAGCCGACACAGGGGCTCGATCCCACAACGCTGGGATCATGATCTGAGCCAAAATCGAGTCAGATGCTCAACCAACTAAGCTACCCAGGCACCCCATGAAACTGCTTTAAAATGAGAGAGAATAGGGGCACCTGGCTGGCTCAGTCAGTGGAGCATGCCGCCCTTGATCTCGGGCTTGTGAGTTTCAGCCCCACGCTGGGGGTAGAGATTATTTATTATTTTTTAATTAAAAAAATAGTAAAAAGAGAGAATATTTGAAACTAGTGACTGCAAGTGAGGGGTAGACGTGACAGCAAGGGGTACATCAGAAATTTTTTACTGGCGTGTTTTAGCCCATAATCTGGGAGCTGTGAACACAGGTGTTCATTATGTTATTCTTTGTTTTTTTTGTATTTCATAAAATCTTTGAAAAAAAAATCAAAAGAAATAAATAAAGTAGAATTAAGGAGCAAATTTAATACACTAAGGAAATTCATATGGAGTAAGGCAGCAGCTAATGGCAAGTAGATTATAACTCAACAGCCCCATTAGCCTCTGGTTAATATCTTAAAGGTACCCCTTCTATTAAGATGAAAGAAGGAGGGGCACCTGGGTGGCTCAGTCAGTTAAGCATTCGACTTCAACTCAGGTCATGATCTCACGGTTTGTGGGTTCGAGCCCTGCACCAGGCTCTGTGCTGACAGTGTGGAGCCTGGAGCCTGCTTCAGATTCTGTGTCTCCCTCTCTCTCTGCCCCTCCCCTGCTTACACTCTGTTTCTCTCTCTCAAAAATAAAAACACATTAAAAAAATTTTTTTAATGAAAGAAGGAAAAAAAGTTTTACACATGAAGGAAATTCATTTGATTACTTAGGAAAGGAAAATGACAGCAAACAAACACTGTGGTCTCCA
Organism: Panthera leo; assembly: GCF_018350215.1. Classification (NCBI taxonomy): domain Eukaryota; kingdom Metazoa; phylum Chordata; class Mammalia; order Carnivora; family Felidae; genus Panthera; species Panthera leo. The sequence continues at coordinate 34,464,543 of NC_056683.1, read as the reverse complement.
GAAGAGGAAACAGTATTTGATGTGTAACAGGGCTCTGAAACTCATTTTCTCTCTTCCTTACACTACAGACTATTAAGTATTGGTAATACCATTTTCTAACTGGCCACTCTTCTCAAAACCAATGGCATTTGAAATAGGCTAGCACTATGCCTGAAGGGACATTCTGTATCCTCACTATCTTCTAATGTGAAGTTCACCAGCTGTGTCCACCTGATATACCTAGTTGACTGGACTTCTAAGGCAAGGCTTCATTCTTTAAAACAATAATCCTGTTTTTGAGCTAGATGGAAAAAGTGTTCTACAAAGTCATAAATGAGAATAGCTCCAAACCTAACAATATATACTTAGTTTTAAGACAAAAATTAGTATTTCTTACACCTTTAGGGGAACTCCAAGGATTATTAACAACCAGTACTAAAAGCATCTCTCAAGGAGGAGACTCATCACAAAAAATGAGAAAAAGGTAGAATACGAAGAAGACTTATAGAGATCTAAAACTGCGTTGTCCAATGCAATACCAGTAATCACATGAGATTAACTAAATTTCAATGTAATCTAAATAAAATCTAGTAAGATTTGAAATTCAGATTGAAGACTCATGAAACTATGAATCCAAAGGAACTTCTCTGAAGTGATACTTCCTTGACATGATAAAGAGCATTTATGAAAAATACACGGTTAAAATCACAGTCACCGGAGAAAGGCTGAAAAACTTCCCTCTAAGATAAGAACAAAACAAGGATGCTCACTTCACCACTGCTATTCAACATTATACTGGAAATCCTAGCCAGAGCAACTGGAAAGGAAGAATTGAAACCATCTCTATTTGCAGATGATAGGATCCTGTAGATAGAAAAACCAAAGAATCCGCAAGAAACCTACTAGAGCTAATGAACAAGTTGAGTAAAGACGCAGTGCACAAAGTCAACAAGAATCAGTTTTGTTTCTTCACACCAATAATAAACAACCTGAAAAAGAAATTAAGAAAGCAATTCCATTTCCAACAGCATCTAAAAGAATAAAACACCTAGGAATGAATTTAGCCATGAAGGTGAAAGATTTGTCCAATGAAAATGATAAATCGTTGCTGAAAGACATTAAGAACTGAAAAATGGAAAGACATCTCGTGTTCATGGATAGGAAGACTTAATATTGTTAAGATGTCAATATTATCCAAAGTGATCTAAAAATTCAATGCAATTGCTATCAAAATTCCAACAGCCTTCCAGGGTACCTAGGTGGCCCAGTTAAGCATCCAGCTCTGTTTTTTTATATTTTACTTATTTTTGAGAGAGAGAGAGAGAGAGACAGACAGACAGACAGGGAGCGAGCAGGGGAGGGGCAGAAAGAGGGAGACACAGAATCTGAAGCAGGCTCTAGGATCTGAGCTCCAAGCACACAGATATTCCTCCACAGAAGATATACAAATGGCCAATAAACACAGGAAAAGATGTTCAACATTACTGGTCATTAGGGAAATACAAATTAAAATCACAAACAGATCATGACTTAAGCCGAAGTCAGATGCTTAACCGATGCTACCCAGGTGCCTCATCCGACCTTGATTTTGGCTCAGGTCATATCACAGTTTGTAGGACTGATGGAGCCTGGTGCCTGGCTCTGTGCTGACAGCCTGGAGCCTGCTTGGGATTCTCTCTCTCCCTCTCTCGGTCCCTCCCCTGCTTGTGCATGTGCACACACTTTCTCTCAAAATAAATACATAAACATTAAAAATACATATTAAAAAAAATTCCAACAGCCTTTCCTGCGGAAATGGGAAAGCCCATCTTCAAATTCATATAGGATTACAAAAGAGCCTGAAAAGCCAAAAAAACAAAAAACAAACAAAAACCCCCAGCCATTTAACAGTGAGAACAAAGTTGAAGGACTCATACTTCCTGAATTCAAAACTTACTATTAAGCTATAGGAATCAAAACAGTGTGGTACTGTTATATAAGCATAGATATACAGACAAATGGATTAGAATTAGCCTTGGACAGAAATGCCAAGCCTATTCAGTGGGAAAAGGATAGTCTCTTCAACAAATGGCTCTGGGACAACTGGGTTTCCATATGCAAAAGAACAAGTTGGACCTCAAACCTGACATCATATACAAAAATTTACTCAAAATGGATCAAAGACCTAGGTATGACAGAGAAACACATACAACTCTTAGTAGAAAACACAGTAAATCTTCAAACCTTGAATTTGGTAATACATTCTTAGATATAACATGAGCAACAAAAGGAAAAAATAGATGAATTGGAACTTCATCAGAATCAAAACTTCAGTGCATCAAAGGACATTATCAAGAGGGGCGCCTCGGTGGCTCCAGTTTGTTGAGCGTCTGACTTTGGCTCAGGTCATGATCTCACAGCTTGTGGGTTCGAGCCCTGCATTGGGCTCTGTGCTGACAGCTCAGAGCCTGGAGCCTACTTCGGATTCTGTGTCTCCCTCTCTCCCCCCTCTGGCTCCCCCGCTCATGCTCTGTCTCTCTCTGTTTCTCAAAAGTAAACATTAAAAAAAATTTTTTTTTAAAAAAGGACCTTATCAAGAAAGTGAACACACTACCCACAGAATGGGAGAAAATACTTGCAAATCACATATCTAATAAAGGCTTAATATCCAGAATATATAAAGAACTAAAAACTCAACAACAAAAAGACAACCCAATTAAAAGATGGGTGAAGAACTTGAACAGACATTCCTCCACAGGAGATACACAAATGGCCAATAAACACAGGAAAAGATGCTCAACATTATGAGTCATTAGGGAAATACAAATTAAAACCACAAAGAGATACCACTTCATACCTATGAGGATGGCTATAATTTAAAAAAAAAGAAGAGGGCGCCTGGGTGGCTCAGTCGGTTAAACGTCCGACTTCAGCTCAGGTCATGATCTCACAATCCGTGAGTTCGAGCCCCACGTCGGGCTCTGTGCTGACACCTCAGAGCCTGGAGCCTGCTTTGGATTCTGTGTCTCCCTCTCTCTCTGCCCCTCCCCTGCTCATGCTGTCTCTCCCTGTCTCAAAAATAAATAAAAACATTAAAAAAAATTTTTTTTTTTTAAAAAAAGAAGAAAAGAGTAAGTGTTGGTGAAGACACGGAGAAAAGCTCCTACATCACTGGTGGGCATGTAAAATGGTACAGCTGCTGTGGAAAACAGTTTGATAGCTCGTCAAAAAAGTAAACGTAGAATTACCACAGGACCCAACAATTCCACTCCTAGATATGTATACCCAAAAGAACTGAAAGCAGGGCCTCAAACAGAGAGCTATATGCCAATGTTCATTGCAGCACTATTCACAATTGCCAGAGGTGGAAATAACCCAAGTGTCAACGAAAAGATGAGTGCATACACACACAGGGGAATACACAGAAAACGGAACGGAGTCCTGATAACATGCTGCAACACAGAAGAACCTTGAAAACATTATGGCTAAGGGAAATAATCAAGGAAAAGAACAAATATTGTGTGATTCCACTTATATGAAATATCTAGAATAAGCCAATTGAGGAAGTTGAAGAGAGGAAACCAGAGGCTGTGGGAAGGAAGAATGGGGGTTATTGTTCAATGGGTACAGTTTCCGTTGGGGTGATGAAGATGTGTTGGAAATAAGATAGTGGTGATGGCTGCACAACTTTGTAAGTATAGTTAGTGCCAGTGGACTGTGTATTTAAAAATGGTTAAGATGGTAAATTTTATGTTATGCGTTTTTTACCACAATAAGAAAAAGGTAAAAGGCAAATTTTATGTTAATACCTTTTACCACAAAAATATTTTTAATTCAGTTTCTAAGTTTCACTAGCCACATTGTAAGTGCTCAATAGCCACATGTCACTGGTGGCTACCAACCAGTGCACAGCCCAAACAGAAAACATTCACAATACCACAGACAATTCTATTAGATAGTTCTTATCTAGCAGCTAAAACCACCAGTTTTTTTTTAACTTTTTGATGTTTATTTTTTTTGAGACAGAGAGAGAGAGAGAGAGAGAGAGAGAGAGAGGCAGAGAGAGAGGGAGACACAGAATCCGAAGCAGGCTCCAGGCTCTGAGGTGTCAGCACAGAGCCCGACGCGGGGCTCAAACTCGCGAACCGCAAGATCATGACCTGAGCCAAGTCGGCCGCTTAACGGACTGAGCCACCTACGCACCCCTAAAACCACCAGTTCTAGATGAGAATAATATGATTAATACGTGAGGAAAACAGGGAGAAAACTGCACTCAACAGAAGAGCAGTTCTAGAGGCTGCCTCAGCATTCAGTTGCATTTAAAAATCATAAATAAGCAGTGGCTGCACATCTTGCCGGGCAAAGAAAGAATGTGTGGGGCCAGCACATCCTCCAAAGGAAAAAGAAAAAGAAAAATTTTAAGAAAAAGAAAAAGAAAAAAGAGAAGAAAAAGAAAAATTTGGGGAATAGGTAACAAATAAAATAACATAAAGAAACTGTGACCTGAGTCATAAGTAACAGTTTTGGATCTATCTTCTCTGGGTCTTGGTTTCCTCACATGTATAAAAAACAGGGAGTTCAATTAGATGTTTTCTAATATCCTTCCAGGCCCCCAAGTGGATAAGTCTAAATTATTAACTTTCTCATCTCATCGGTACCTTTAAAAAAAAATGAGGGGGCGCCAGGGTGGCTCAGTCGGTTAAGCATCTGACTCTTGATTTTGACTCAGGTCGTGATCTCACAGCTCGTGGGATCAAGCCCTGTGTTGGGCTCTGCGCTGACAGCATGGAGCCTGCTTGGGATTCTCTCTCCCTCTGCCCCTCCCTCTCTCTCTCTCTCTCAAAATAAGTAAATAAACTTTAAAAAAAAATGAGGAAAAACTGCCTAACTAATTTTTTTAGGATCAGCCTGAAAGGTTAAGAGTAAAAATCAACTGGTCTAAACTCTAGTTGTGCTCAGCACCTGCTGCACATTGGCAACAACCGGGGACTTAAAACATACGTCAAAGCCTGTGCTTGGACCCCACACCAACTTTAGTTGAGTCTGTGAGGTGGTGCCCTGGCACTTGGGAGTTTTTAAAAGCTCCCCGAAGTATTCTGGTGAAAATGAGAGTTAAGAACCACTATGCTAGAATGCACATAACTGTACACTTCAGGCAAGAAAAAGTCCTAGAAAACGTTTTCCTCTCTCCTTGTCCGGCCACCAAATCTACATCCACACAGCTGGCAACTGACAGGATGGGGGTGGTATGTATTGCAAATACAAATCCTCTGAATTTGACTTTTATGATCCGGTAGAATATCTGTCTGAAAAAGAGCCAAGTACAAAAGAAATGGTGTAGTACTAAAATAGGAATTTTGAAATGAATTTTCGTGTATTAAAAAAAAGCCCATGGTAAAAAGCCTAAATGCTAGGTTTTCTAGCTAAAGCTCACAGAAGGAAAAGAAGTATGCACAAAAAGGGAAGACTTCTGGGGCGCCTGGGTGACTTGGTCAGTTAAGCGTCCAACACTTGATTTCAGCTCAGATCAGGATCTCACAGTCATGAGATCGAGCCTCACGTCAGGCTCCGCACTGACAGCACGGAGCCTGCTTGGGATTCTCTCTCCCTCTGTTCCTACCCTGCTTGCACACATGTGCACACACTCTGTCTCTGTCTCTAAAATAAGAAAAAATAAAGGGAAGATGTCTTACAGGTTGAAAGTTAGCATTCTAAAAGAGTCAAGCCATCAGGGAGTAAGTAAGTCTGTGAGATAAAATCATAGGGCACAATTGCTTTAAAACCTTTCTACCAGTAGCCCGCCAAGGGGCTCCATCCTTTACTACTTGTCACACAATTTAAATAAAACAAACAAACAAAAACTTTTAGTGATTCACAGGCAGACAGTAAAGTGGGAAGGTAAAGGGAAAAAGTGTTTCCCAAAAGTCAGTAATGAAGATGATGGCTAACATTTCCTGCCAGGCTCTAACTACTTTCCAGATACTGTCTCACTGAATTCTCACAACTGCCTTGTAAAGTACATACTATTAGCCTTTTATGGTTAAGGAAATCGAGAGACAGAGGTTAGAAAACACACAGCGGGGAGCATAAGAGGCAGGATCGAAACCCAGGAAATCTGATTCCAGAGTATGTGTTCTCAACCAGTACACCCTACTGTCTCTCTCCACTACTCTGCATGTCAATGCAGGCACGCGTGTCCAAAGCTGACTGCAGGTAAAAGGAGCTACAGATAATAAAGAAGAGGAAGGGGAGGGAGGAATCGAGAAATGCATCAGAGTAGTGTGCTTGGGAAGAGAGACATTAGTCTGCTGGATGGGGACTCTGAGCTGTGTACCTGAGGAAAAGGGGAATTAAAAATTTCCCTAATTCTCTTAGCTTGGACTATAATGTATATACCACATTTCTAAGAGGCAGATATAAGGTGAATGAAACAAACACTAGGTATTTAAACCAAGAATCCGGGACCGAGGAGCAGTAAGGTGAGTTCAGTACAGGGAGACAGAACTCTATCAATGCAGAAATAGTCAGGGAAATACACAACTTTGCCTGAGGGACAGAAGCTTTTCAGTTCATTAGGAAAGCACATTTTTCTTCAGCAGAAGATAGACAGAACATGTGGAGAGATAGCATGAACATTCACAGTCACCACAAAAGTATATCCCAAACTGTAAGCAAGTAAACGGACATTCTGGTATAAATTCAATGAGTTTGCTTAGGTGAGGGTCCGTTAAAACAGCTTTTAGGTCTCTAAGCATGATAGAACACATTCATAGCATGACTGCAGCATTTTTAAAGCCCAGCCAAACCCACTATAGGCTAGCCAGATGAATTTTACAAAAATCTTCAAACCTAATTCTAGACACATATTTTAACATTCTTTCTCACTTGAACATCTTCCCCAAGTGAAAGTAATGGGACTTCTAACAAACCACATTTGGATGATACTACTTCTAAAGCATGAAATGGGCATACAGCAGATGGGAAAGGGCCTAAAATAAAAGGGCCATGGTAAACCATGGGCTAGATGGTAAATCTGGCAGTAAATTAAGGTTTGGCTACAATCTAGATAAAAACAAAATTGTGCTGGAAAAAAAAAATTGTGCCATCACATGGCAGGATGACCTTATCATGTCTTCCTTTTATTATTTGTTGTTAAACAACAAATATAAAGAGAGTCAGCAGGTACATCATTATAGGGATGAAATATAATCTTTTTAACATGTAAATCAAACATAAAAGCTAAAGACACCCCTGATTTATAAATGGGTATCTTGCTCTCATTAAGTGTTTGTACAAGTAGACTAAACCAGTCATTGAGATCTGGAGTCTCTCAGGAATACGCTCGGGTTGCAGAACTGCTGTGGGAAGATTAATGTAATAAAGAACTCACTGCAAAAGATGACAGGTGAAAGATATAAAGAGTTCCCCAGCTTGTGAGGAATTTTTCCAACTCACAAGTAAAACTGAAGGCACTTTGTTGGCAAGGCAAGACACTTAGCCAGAGGGCAGATCTCATAACGCATGTCTCAACTACATAAGCAAGTAACTGAGAGCTTCTCTAGAGATAGGTAAAAATAATATACTTCCATGGACACTGGAATACAGATAAGAAACAAGAATCCAAAACTTTTTAAAGGATACGGTCTGTACCAGGAAACAACGTTCTTCCAGTCAACAGCTCGGCCATTATGCATCCCACTGACCAAATATCAACTGGCAAAATTAAAGAGAAAAGGGCATACAATGTCACTGTTATCATACCTGACCACAAATGGAACTATAACTAGAAGTGAAATACTCAACTTAATATTTAAGACATTTGAGGTCCACGATTCATGCTCATCTTTATGGAAGTTAGCTTACTAAGACCTTCACCCCACTAACGGGCTTCATAGGTAGGATATCAAAACATACTTAAGACAAAGAGAAATAAGCTGTTCACAAAGGGGTAGAGACTCTTATTGGTGGAAATGGTGGATTCTCCCAAGTCATGTTGAGAGGTTACAATTATGAACCCATTGTCTTCAGATAGAAGTACTCACAGAATACGCGGGAAATCTAAATAAATAAAAACTCAACTGCTAAATCATAAAGTTTGAAAGCGGTGTACATACAACACCACCCCCCTTCTCTATCTGAGCGACTGAAATATTTGCTGTCGACTTTAAAAGGATTACTGATGGAAACAAAAGATGCTTCCTCCCATTCCCACTACCTCCGCTTCTGAGAATCCCAAATACGCTCAACATGCTGCCCAAGAAGGTGCTAAATAACCAATAAAAGCAATACCTGTCTGGTTGTAATGCATCCAGTTCAGCATGATCTCAGGAGCCCTGTACCACCTAGTGGCCACATAGCCTGTCATTTCATCATCTGTATGTCGAGCCAGTCCAAAATCCAAGATCTAAGGAAGAGAAGAGAAATCAGGCACTGGAACAGTCAGGATCCTAAGTCTCATAAGGCAGGAGGGTAAAAACTCTACTGCCTCAGAAATGGGAAGAACAATACAGCACTTTCATAAACATACTTCCAAGTCTATGTTTGGAATGCATGATAAACACAGCAATTTAAAAAATGAAATTACAAAAAGCAAAACAAAAATGTTACTCCAAAGCATTTACCCAAGAGCAATGAAAACATACAGCCACACAAGGGCTTGCATATGAATATTCATAGCAGCTTTACACAGCCCCAAACTGGAATCGAAGCAAAGGTCTATCAACAGGTAGATGGATAGACAAATCGTGGCATAGTCACAAAATGGATACTATTCAGCAACAAAAAGGAATGAACTACTGATATAACACAGATCTCAAAAATATTATACGAAGCAAAAATCAGATACACACACACAAATACTGTATGATTCCATTCGTGTGAAATTCCAGAAAAAAATAAATCTGTTCTATGGTGTCAGCAATTAGATCAGTGGTCCAGGATTAGGGGTAGAGGAGCAGGGAGTGGCTCAGAAGGAGCATAAGTCAGCTTCTGGAAGTGAAAAGGTGTTCTTTATTTTAATTGTGTTGGTGGTTAAATGGATACATAAATTTATCAAGGGTGCACTTAAAATGATTCTTCTTATTACATTTAATTACGTTTAAAAGAGTGATTAAAAATGAGAAAAAATATTCCAAAGCTGCTTGCTCTCTATATATTTATATTTATCCCCTATTTGAATTATTTTGAATGAGTGGCTTTTGCCATTCTTATCTTAGGAAACTAATCTAGTAATTATCTCTTCAGGATTGCTTACTTAATATTCAGACTATGATTTTCCTTTATTATAACTAACAAATTAAATTTCTAATGTAACTTTATTTTAGAATGAAAATACGACACCTGATGCCACCTTCAATATCCTTTAAACTAAGACTTATTAAGTCTGTGATTCAAATTTCAAACTCTGATATTTCTAAGGAAAATATGAATTTTCAGACAAAATGTCATGATTTTATAAACCCATTTACTACGTAAGTCTGCCTGGTTAGTCAAACATGTAATTACAAGTGGAAACAAACAATTCCCACCATCTCTTCATCTTACCTTCAGCTCACAGTCTTCATTCACAGCTAGATTACTAGGCTTCAGGTCCTAGGAAGCAAGTCCAGAGAGGACATGATCAACTCTATGATTCATGCTAGGTTTTCTCCCCACAGGTAATGATGAAGATCCAAACATAAAAGTAAGACTTTATTCAGCTATAAGTGATCTCCATCTATAGTCAGTCACTACCTAGTCCTAATTAGCCTTAAATAGTAAAAACCACACACATTTCTTTAATCAGTTTAAACTTAGAGTAAAGTTATAATCAATAGTTCAATGGCTAAAATAAGCTTAGACTAGGATCTTGGCCACATGCCGGTCCTCTCCACTTCAGCGCTCCCTCCCCAAATAATGCAATCAAAATCACAATACATTACCCTGTGAATTATGTCAGCTGAATGTATATACTGTGAAAGAGAAAAAAGTCAGTTAAATCAAAAAGTTATCTCCAACGTCTTATGGCCATATGACATAGTTAAAGTATATTTTCATGAATCAGTAAGAACTACTAGTATTAAAAAGTAGCATTAGAAATGACAAGTAATTATCAGTAATCTGAACATTTATCATAACTATGATTTCTATACCATCGACTCTATTCATAGAGTTGAAGTATAAGTGAAACAGCTTTCAACCTATTTTCTGGCTAGTGCTCTGGAGCTCACTAGGGACTCAAAGCTGCTAAATGTCAATGTCAAAGGTGCTTTAATTTTAAAACATTACTTATCTGCCCTTCCCACAAACAAATTAGCATCCTAGAGGAGGTTTTTAAAGTTTCAACATGACTCTGACCAGACATTAGATTAGATCAAGAGATTATGACTACTCTTTAGAAGGAAGAATGAAGAGTCCTGAGCTCTCAGACATACATATTGAAATATCTATTATGGGTGGAATGATATGATGTCTGGACTTGTCTTAAAAGAATCCAGGGCTTGGGGAATACAACAGAAACAAGATTGGCCATATTTTGGTAGCTGTGGTCATTGAGTAAACGCAGGGGTTCATTACAGTATAATTGTACTTGTGATTTTATGTTTGAAATTTTCCATAAGAAAGGGTTTGTTTTTTTTTTTTTCTTCTTCTTCTTTCTCTTAAGACTTGAGATGGAGAAAGGGAGACTATACCTTGAGACCTCGGAGAATCTGGTAGATAAGGAACTGAACATGGTCATCCGTAAGCTTCTGACATTTCACAATGTTGTTCAGATCTGCTCCCATGAGATGGGTCACCAGATACCTAGAAATTAATGGAGAGTTACACAATAATCCAGAACCCCTGTGAAAGCTCTTAATTTCATAAGACTTCTAGAAGTATTTAAGAAAAGGCAATTGCCTAAAAGGCAATCTACTGAATAGAAGATATCTGCAAATGATATATCTGATAAAGGGTTAGTATCTAAAATATATAAAGCACTGATACAACTGAACACACCAAAAGCAAATAATCCAATTAAAAAATGGGCAGAAGATATGAACAGATATTTCCCCAAAGAAGACATACAGATGGCCAATAGACACAGGAAAAGATGCTCAACATCACTCGTTATCAGGGAAATGAAAATCAAAATCACAATGAGATACCACCTATGACTGTCAGAATGGCTGGAATAAAAAATTCAAGAAACAAGTGTTGGTGAGGATGTAGAGAAAAAGGAACCCTCATGCACTACTGGTAGGAATGCAAACTGGTGCAGCTGCTGTGGAAAACAGTATGGAGGTTCCTCAAAAAATTAAAAATAGAACTATCATATGTCCAGTAATCACACTATTGGGTATTTACCCTCAAAATACAAAAACACTAATTCAAAGGGATACATGCACCCCTCTGTTTATAGCAGCATTATTTACAATAGCCAAGGTATGGAAGCAGCCCAAGTGTCCATCAACTGATGAATACAGATGTGGTATATATATACACAGTGTAATATTTCATATACCATATATGGTATATACATAGTGCAACAACATAGATAGAGCTAGAAAGTATAATGCTAAGCAAAATAAGTCGGTCTAAGAAAGACAAATACCATATAGTTTCACTCATATGTGGAACTTAAGAAAACAAATGAATAAAGGAAAAAAAGAGAGAGAGAGAGAGACAAACCAAGAAACAGACTCTTAACTACAGAGAACAAACTGATGGTTACCAGAGGGGAGGTGGGTAGGGGGGTTGATGAAATAGGTGATAGGGATAAAAGAGTACAGTTATCATGATGCACAAAAGAGAAGAGAAGAGAAGAGAGAAGAGAAGAGAAGAGAGAAGAGAAGGGAAGAGAAGGAAGGGAAGGGAAGGCAAGGCAGTAAGTATGACAGTGACAGCTAAAAACTTAGTAACTACATGGGGGGCTCATTACCCCTATTCTAACTTTACCACCTTCCATCTAGTTTTCTAAAAATTTCTATAATCCTTCTTACTAGATGTATCTTTTCTTAGGTTCTCTGAAGAAAGAGACAAGAAAAAAGCAAAGATGAAGATCAGAATGATGTATGTGTCAATATCAGTTTAAAAAAAAATGTTGCATGAGAAATACACAGTGCAACTAAATACATGGCCATGATGAAGTATCTTGATTTTTAAATCTATCATTGTTATTTTCACCTCATTATAAACCAAGTTGTAGGCACTAAAATAGGAACATTTTTAAATTTTCAAATTACAATTCTCCTTTTTCAGGATTCACTGGTAAAAGGATATTGTTCACTGACAATATTCCTGCATTTACTTTAAAGGAAGGAGGAATATTATCTATAAAGCAAAATGGGGCATTCCAGAACCTCTCCGCACAGGTGTGGTCCTGGTTATTAACCTTACGTGGTAAGATTAGGGAAACGATTACATTCAAGTCCAACAGGTTCACCACAAATATTCTAGATGCAATGCCTTACCCACTCATTACTGTATTACACAGCTATGGGAACATAAAAACCAGATCAGCAGTAAAAAGGCTGAATTTTTAAAAATCAAGTTAGGTTTTATCTACTGTGTAAGAATCACTACTCGTTCCTGAGGCTGAATAATAATGTATACCAGTTGAGCTATTACAAATGCTTTCATTTCATTTCTATTTTTATATTTTATAAATTTAGAGGAAAAGAGACTAGGCCAGTAAATTTAAATCTATTAATCGTTATATAAATATGTGCACGATCTCTCTTCATACACACACACACCCCACCCCACATCACACCACACCACACATTATATTGTTACTTTCTCTCCTTAAAGAGGAACTGAATTTTTCTCCTGTTTCGTAATTTCCCTTTTGGGCGGATATGGTCAGTTCCCAATTTCACATAGATCAAAAGAACTTAGCCTAGATATAAAAGTAAGACTTTAGCATTTCATATTTTTAAAGGTTGCACAATTACACGTCCTTGAGGAAAGGGCAGACTCTAAATGTAATTTAAAGAGTAAACTGGACTTTTTGAAAGGCTTCATTAAAGGTAGTTCTCTTTTAAGAGATGTTCCAAGCTCAACATAACAACCAAATGTAGTCAGTGCTTGCTCTGTGTATCATGCCTGTGTCTCATGTATTCTTCCCGACAACTCTATAAGGTAAGTCTCATTAGCCTTGCCATTTCACTGATGAGGAAACAGAACAAGGATATGTAACTTGCTCAAGGTTAAAACAGTGATAATACCAAGGGTTGAATCAAAAACCGTTTGTTCTCAGGACCATGGTCTTTTTTTTTTTTTAACTTTTTTTTTAATGTTTATTTTTGAGAGAGAGAGAGAGAGCTAGCATAAGCAGGGGAGGGGCAGAGAGAGAGGGAGACACAGAATCCGAAGCAGGCTCCAGGCTCTGGGCTGTCAGCACAGAGCCCGATGAGGGGCTTAAACCCACAAACCGTAAGATCATGACGTGAGCTGAAGTCAGATGCTTAACCAACTGAGCCACCCAGGCACCCAGGACCATGGTCTTAATCACAGCACATACTGCTTCCAAATTCTTCCATTTGACCTCAAATGTAAGTCAAAAGAATGATCTTCTTTAAAAAAAAAAAAAGTTTTCTAAGTGCCACAATAATCAAGGAAGCAGTATCTCTAGATGATTTCCATAATAATTCTCAATTAAGTAATTTGACAGTAAGTATCAAAGTAAGTAACTTTGATAGTAAGTATCAATCTTTACTGAAAGAAGAAAGTTGGCAAAAGCCTAGCAATATTCCATCTTAATCACAGTCACTGTATTTTTTTAGCCCCAACTAACACATAATCTGACAAATATGAGAATGTTATCAATAACTGGTTAATATTTTGAAATCAGGACTTCTCCCAGAAGATCAAGTATAATGGTTGCCATATGCATAATATCAATTATGACAAAATGTAAGGCTCAGGTTGAGGAAGAGAGAATCCAATTTCTATTTTATAAGTGTTTTGCAAAGAATTACATTTTATGACTTTGGATAGAACAAGGATTATTCTCTCGATTTTAAAAAATAATTTTAAGGAGAAAAGGTAAACAAAGAGAACATTGTTCTACATGATTCCACTTAGAATCTCCCTTAATTTGTCTTGAAATAAAACCTAAAAATCTTAACTCTCTAATATGCCTGTTCTAGTTCACAAAGATGTTAAGCAGTATTATCAAAACAACCATAGTAATTTCAAATATAACTATTGTGTTTAAATGGTTACCAGTGACTTAAGAAATCCTATACAGCCAGGGGTGCCTGGATGGCTCAGTTGGTTAAGTGTCCGACTTCAGCTCAGGCCATGATCTCATGGTTCGTGAGTTCAAGCCCCGCGTCTGAGCTGACAGCTCAGAGCCTGGAGCCTGCTCGAGATTCTGTGTCTCCCTCTCTCTCTGACCCTCCCCTGCTCGCACTCTGTCTCTCTCTCTCTCAAAAATAAATAAACATTAAGAAAAAAAAATTTTTAAGAAATCCTATATAGCCAGAAGACCACTGAGTGCACAGCCTGAGAGACAAAGAGCATGCTTTTAATTAGAATATTCCACCACTGTCCCTATCAGAGACCACATCTATTTTATCAGTAAAATTTCCAGGTAGAGGGTGAGACTGTCAAAACATTAAATTAACGAGTCTATATAGTAATAACTATCATGCATTGCTGCCAGGCTACAATTAAATAAACTAAAAAGCATTCATGGCAGAAATGTCTTGCAGGGAGTAACCTAATCACTGTATGTTGTTTCCACGAATCCCAAAGACTAATTCACAACAACCAATTGTCAAATTCCAGCTCATCATACACTGAAAGGTTTCAAAAATAAACCTTCCAACAGTGGACAAAAGCAAGCATCATGCAAAGTTACTGAATGTTTATGGAAGAGGTATGAACTTTTAAAACGGTGAACAAGGGAGAAGAAAATGTAGATGAACACATTTTGAATAAGTCTATTCCAAAAGGAGCATTCATGGATAACCACATTTCTACAGCATTTGTCTCTGGAAAGCAAATTTAGTTACATTTTGGTAAAGACATGACTACTATTGTCAGTGTTCATAATACCTCAAATAAATTAACAGAGGTTTGACTTGAGAAAGCCAGAATGCTATCTAGTTGTCATCTTTTCTTTCTCTCTGTTTATTTTTAAGCTAGAAAGGAAAATCAAATGTAGAACAATTATGATGGACTTTTCAAAGAAATTAACTACCACAGATTTGGGGCCCAAGCCTCGTCTGGATTCCAAAATACATGGTTTCCTCAACCCTAATTGGACAAAGAAATAAGTTGAAAGTTTTTTTTTTTCCATGAAAGGAATATTTGACAAAATTAAAGACATTTATTTAGGGTAAGAGAGATATTTTTCTCAAATAACAAGATGAGTTATAGATACCCTATTTCAAGAATTTATAACTCACCCAGTCACAAAGGATGAGGACCATATAACCATCTCTCTCTTTAAATGAGAACCTACGGCACAAGTGGTATGGAGTGGTAAAAATTATGATAAATCTTAAATTCAAATGACAAGTTCCTTTTGGCTACAGAGTGAGACAGGGATACCACACAGCCTTAGACTGTGCAATCTGTAAAGACACTGATAAAGTGACTACTTCATAGACGAAGATAGACAATGTGCTCTTGAACTTACAAGGGACCCCCCCGCATGTGACAGGGAGAGGAAAGAACATATTTTAGCATCATAAGCAGTTGCCTTTACACCTAAAGAAAGGCTATCAAGATGAATGTTTGAGCAGTTCTCCATAATGGTCTACATTTCAGCTGTGTCCTCAACACCCTCTATCTCCAGCTCAAAAAGCCCCCTGCTTAACAGTGGTTAACCGTATCCAGAAGGCTCTGGAAGAGGTCTGCTGGGCAGCAGGGTTGCTGCTGTTGATAAGAGGCCCCGCGTTGGCCTGGAGACCAGGAGCCGAAATAATGACCAGAAACAAAGATCCACTGGTGTGTCAGCCAAGCAGGATGCTCGACCAGTCAGCTTCCTCCCTCCCTGCTGAACGGTTCTGAGGGCTCCCTATCGCAGCCGCAGGCCACTAGAGCAGACAGAGAATGTAGGCCAGAATGACCAGGCCCAGGATGGCAAAGAACATCAGGATGAAAATACCCAGCATGATGGAGCCCTTGGCCAAGGAGGCCTTTGGATTCTGGGCAAATTGAGCTGTGAGCATAGAGGCTGCAGCCAGTGGAGAGACATGGGTCCCTCTCTTCCCTTTCTAGTGCTCCCATCTTTAAAAATGAATTAAGTAATTAACAGAAACCCATGGGGGAGGGGAAGGAAAAAAAAAGAAAAAAAAAGAGGTTAGAGTGGGAGAGAGAGCCAAAGCATAAGAGACTCTTAAAAACTGAGAACAAACTGAGGGTTGATGGGGGGTGGGAGGGGGGGGAGGGTAGGTGATGGGTATTGAAGAGGGCACCTTTTGGGATGAGCACTGGGTGTTGTATGGAAACTAATTTGACAATAAATTTCATATAATAAAAAATTTAAAAAATGCACTTAAAAAAATGAATTAAGTAAATTGGACTTTATTAGTCTAAAGGCTGAAAAGACAATTTCATGGCCTGATTCAAATCTTGTTCTTCACTTTCCTTGGAAGATGGTCTCCCTTAAATTAAATCAAACATAAAGAGCACAAATCACCATCTCCCAAAGTGATCATAAGTAAAATCTACTGTACCAGCAAAAAGGCAGAACTCTACATTAAGAGGTTTTCAGTACTCTCAACAGTGCCCCATTTTAGAACTTCACTTATTAAGCACTTCTTCGATAACACCCAATTGTCAAGACTCCTCCCCTACCACCTTTCTTTTTAAAGCATGATACAATCAGAAAAAATCTTCATAGAAAAAAAAAAAATCTCTCATATCTATAGATTGGCATGTCTACTACTGTTAGTCCTATTTGATAAAGCAATCATCACAAGGCAAAAAAATATTTCCACATTTAAACAAAGTATTTAAAATAATCACAGGGATTGACAATTTGTAACCACAAGCCTCTGAAATACATCCAGTGATCCTTGGGACTCATTACAATCTATTTGCAACACAGCAGCGGAGTAATTTTTTAAAAATAAAAATCAGATCATATCACTTCTCTCCTTTTCCTTTAGAATAAAGATAAAAACCCCCTCAATGGCCGAATAAAACCTTACATAATCCAGCACCCTGTTCCCAAATATCTCTCTGACCTCATCATCTACTTCTCTCCCCTGTTCCATTCAGCTCCACACTGGCCTCCTTACTCCAGGCACAGAGACCCCTTGCTGAAATTCCAATTCAGCATGGAGTCTTCTATCTCAGGACCTTTGCACTGGCTATTCTTTCTGCTTAGAATGCTCTCCTGCCTGGAATGCTCTTCCCCCAGAATATCCGTGAGTCTAATTCCTCTACTCCTTCAAATGTTTGCTCCAAAATTCACCTTCGCAATGAGAAGGCCATTGGCCACTGCATCTCACACCCTGCCCTCACACTTCTAAATTCCCCTTTCTACATTACCTTTTCTTTTTGTCCACAGCATTATTGCCTGCTAATACACTAAATTTTTTTTATGCTCATGGTTTATTGTTATCTATCTGTACAATGCTCAAGGAGGACAAAATTATTTTTGTTCCCTGTAGTATCTATAGAAACTAGAACAGTATCTGGTAGATAGTAGGCACTAAATTACTACTGAACAGAATCTAATGACTCAGGACAATGCATATAGAATTACTAGTAGGACCAAGGAAGATACATCTCATTAAAATACTCATGCCAAAGATCTTATCTGGTAAGCAGACCAGATGGTTTTAATGTAAGGAGTAAAGGCACCATTTAGCAGCCATGTAGACAGCTTAGCCAGCTTATTTCACAACAAACTATTCTCCTCATTTAAAGCAAAGATCACTGAGAGGTGACTTCTAAATTATCTGCATCAATAAACCTGGACTCAATATTTTACTATATGGTCTACATTACAGTATAAAAACAAAAAGCTAGTCAAAAGAGAATATACTGAGCATACTACCAGAAAATTAGATCATCAACCAGTTGTAAACAAGACAGCACAAGGTTATTTCTTCAATCACTCCACCAACAAATATTAATTGTTGAGCACTGGGGATGCAATGATGAAAAAAGGGAGTTACAGAATTTAGATGAGAGGAAGGCATTTATGAATATAAACTCCTAAGAAAGCATGATTAGAGCTATAAAATATCAAGGTGCTAGAGAACACACAAAAGAGGGCCCCAACCCAGACTTAGGAAGGAGTTAATTGAAGGGAAAGATTTATTTTTTATTTTTTATTTAAAAAAAAATTTTTTTTTAATTTATTTTTGAGACAGAGCATGAGCAGGGGAGGGGCAGAAAGAGAGGGAGACACAGAATCTGAAGCAGGCTCTAGGCTCTGAGCTGTCAGCACAGAGCCCGACGCGGGGCTCGAACTCACGGACTGTGAGATCATGACCTGAGCTGAGGGCAGACGCTTAACCGATTGAGCCACCCAGGCGCCCCGGGAAAGATTTATTGAAGGACCCAAACTCTAAGCCAGACCCTGAAGCTTCTTTACCTTTTTAAATTAGCTCATCTGAGAAAAGGGGGACATCTTATTGACCATATCAGACAAAAACTCAATGGTATTAAATGTAAGTCACTGAAGACAGCTACAAGGAGTTTCACCAACTCTCTACCCTCGGCAGGTCGGCAGCAGACCTGCGAAGGAAGTAAGTTGCAAATATACCGTTGATACAGTTAACTCCTTCATCTTTCTCCCAGACTGCTTCTCTTCCTGCATTACCTATCTTGGGTGCTCAGCCTATTTTCAAAGAATGAAAGTATTTCTGTAAGCCCAAACAATGAGGCTGGGTATTTCTTTCACAGTGATAGAGGAAAGCATTACTTCCGAGCAGATAATGCTTATTTGCTAAATTAGGAAAACAACTCTTCTCTGCCACAAAAGCCAATCAATCATAATTTACTTACACAGTTTTTATCCAAATACAAAACAAAAATCAATGCTTATCTATCAACTCCTTTAACATTCTCCATTCAATCAAATCTCTTTTTCTGTACACTTGACACGTTTTCTTCATTTCTTTGACTGTCTGGAATAAATTTCAACCTCTAAGCCCCATCTATATTTACCTATTTCTTCAGACCCAATTATTACTGTGTTTAGAGGCTTTCCTCTACTGAGTTTCTCCTGTGTCTTGAGACCCTGCATGTTGCTTCGACATTAGAAATTTGACTTGGTCCTTTAGTTATTTTAGGCAAACATTTATGTTTTGTCTCATTAAAATCAGGCACCACATACAACTGGAAGGCCTTCAGTTGTGACATCTTACACAGAACCAATCATAGTATCTACCCAGTAAGAAAGGCTGGCAGACTTTCAAATAATAATCACAGCCCTGGATCAAGAAAAATGTCATTAGAAATACATTTAGAAAAAAAAAAAATACATTTAGAGCCAAAAGACCTGAGTTGTATGCAATTTCATATGTAGTATTACAGAATTCAGTTCTTCTCTCGACCACAGTTTCCTCATCTGAAACCTCTAAGTACTAAAGATTCGACTATCTCTCTGCCCCTCCCCCACTCGTGCCCTGTCTGTCTCAAAAATAAACAAAACATAAAAAAAACAAAAACAAAAACAAAAACAAAACTTTAAAGATTCAACAAGGAAGAAAACAAACTCCCTGCTCTACTAGACTGTGCAAGCCAGAGGGAGAAGAGACACAATCACAAATACAGGATGGCAACATCTGCTAAGAACAACGTGGAGTAAGGCGTAGACACGGATGGTGGTAGGCTGAAGCTATGCTAGTGAGGGGAAAAAGAGCTTCTGGTGAAGAGACCTTTGAGTGGGTCCTGGAAGAAACGAAGGAGCCAGTCATGTGGATATGTGGGGAGGGTGTTCAGGCCAACGTTAGAAACCAGGATAAAGGTCCCACTGGGAATGTGGATGTCCATATTCAAGCAAGAACACAGAGGCCAGAGTGGACGGATGCAGAGAGTGGGTGGGAAGAATATTAGATGTGGTCAGGGAGTGCACAAGAACAAATCATGTAGGATCTTCCAGAACCTACCACACTGCCTATGGTTTATTAAAAATTTTGGGGCGCCTGGGTGGCGCAGTCGGTTAAGCGTCCGACTTCAGCCAGGTCACGATCTCACGGTTCGTGAGTTCGAGCCCCGCGTCGGGCTCTGGGCTGATGGCTCGGAGCCTGGAGCCTGCTTCCGATTCTGTGTCTCCCTCTCTCTCTGCCCCTCCCCCGTTCATGCTCTGTCTCTCTCTGTCCCAAAAATAAAATAAAAAAACGTTGAAAAAAAAAATTTAAAAAAAAAAATTTTCTTCTCTCCTATGAGGAGTCTCAACTCGATCATCAGAGATCATGCTTATCTTTATTTACTGTTACATTCCTCAGAAACTAGTACCGTGCCTAGCATAGGATGGGTGTTCAAATACTGAATGAAATCAGATTAAATGTAAATCCAGAAACTCTCTTTACCAATGCAGTATGCTCAGCAGCTTTTATTTACAATGACGTAAAAAAGCTACACTTGTTAGGGGTCCCTGGGTGGCTCAGTCGGTTAAGCATCAGACTTCAGCTCAGGTCATGATTCACGGTCCATGAGTTTAAGCCCCGAGTTGGGTTCTGTGCTGACAGCTCAGAGCCTGGAGCCTGCTTCAGATTCTGTATCTCCCTCTCTCTGCCCCTCCCGTGTTCATGCTCTGTCTCTGTCTCAAAAACAAACGTTAAAAAAAATTTTTAAAGGAAAAAAGCTACACTTGTTAGATGAACAGTCATTTTTATCAAGTGTAACTCTACACAAGGTGATAATTTGCACACTGGTTTTCACTGAAGCAATGGTTGCTGGCTGACCCTGTTGTAAGGTCTTCTGCTAGATCACAGCAGATTCTAAAACCCTTCTATTTCCTCTTCAAGAACTAAGCAGAGATAAGGAACTCAGGTATAAGAAACCTGCAATGTGAAGGTGTAAAAAACAAAAAATGCAAAAAGCAGTAGAAAATTCCACTTACCATGACAATTCAGCTTTCCTGAAATTTGAGGAAATCGTTCCCACTAAGAGTCCAAAGACTCTTCATTGCCTATAAGCTTGATTAGAGAACTGACACCCCCAAGAAAAGGCAATATTGTTGCACAAAGTTGCAGCTTTCTCTAGGGGCTAGGTTCTAATCAAGTATTAAATGGCCAGTGCCATTTAAAATTTCTGGATTTCTGGGGTGCCTGTGTGGCTCAGTTGGTTAAGAGACTGACTCTTGACTTCAGCTCAGGTCATGATCTCATGGTTGTGAGACTGAGCCCTGCATAGGGCTCCACGCTGAGGGTGGAGCCTGCTTGGGATTCTCTCCCTCTCTCCTTTTGCCTGTCTCCCTCACTCATGTGTTCTCTCTCTCTCAAAATAAGTAAATAAACACTTTAAAAAATAATTTCTTTGGGTTTCTATTGGGAACTAAGTATTTGAAGCATACATATGCATATACATGCCACCTCCCAGCAAACATTACCATCAAGAAGCCAAGAGAAATGTCCAAATGATTTTCAGTCACCAAACTACAAAATTTTGCCATCTGTATGACATCATATGGCAGTCAAGAACAGCTTCATATATTCATCTTTTAACTCCACATTTCCCAAACAATCTCTCTCTCTGTTAGATTCACATTGTTCCTAATGACCAAAACTCACTACCTATTGTTCCTTTCTCAAAAGTTATGTTCTCACAGGGGCGCCTGGCTGGCTCAGCCAGTAGATCATGTGACTCTTGATCTCAGGATTCTGAGTTCAAGCCCCATGTTGGGGGCAGAAATTACTTCAAAATAAAGTTTAAATTTAAAAAAGGACATAGTCTTGGGGCGCCTGGATGGCTCGGTTGGTTAAGCGTCCAACTTCGGCTCAGGTCATGATCTCGCGGCTTGTAGGTTCAAGCCCCATGTCCAGCTCTGTGCTGACAGCTCTGAGCCTGGAGCCTGCTTCTGATTCTGTCTCCTTCTCTCTCTGCCCCTCCCCCACTTTTGCTGTCTCTCTCTATCAAAAATAAATAAACGTAATAAAAAAAATTTTTTTAAAATAAAAAAGTATATAGTCTTACAAATGAAGTATGCACAATGCCTAGTAACCAAGAAGTTACAAATTCAGGAAAATTGTATTTGAATTGTATGATAAATGAAAAATGCTAACTGCAACATAAAGGCACAAATACACATAACACATGATTAAAATTCAACTGTAAATATGAAAAGTAACTAGAGATTTTATTAATTAGCACAAAAAAAAATTCATGTTCAAAATTACAGCCTACTCTAAACCTGGCAGGCTACAGAACCACTCTAGCCTTCAGCACGTCTGATTTGGCCAGAATAGTGGGTTTTTATCTGCCTGCTTTGTTTTAATGTGAATTTGACTATTTTAAGGAAGTACAGTACCAGTATTTTGTTTTACCACACACACCCACTCCCAGTTGTATAATGCTGAGCCTCATTTATGTTAGTTGGCCCTAGAAGTATTTAAATTTGCAAACCTTGCAATTAATTGTAGGCAAAGATGTTTGGTGTCTTATGCAAATTCTGAAATGACTTTGGAAAACTCTGAAATAACCACAGTCCTGGACAAGCACTAATTTTTTTCAGTGATATAAACATTATAGAAAAATAGACAATGAAACATTTTCTTAAGGCAACCTTAGGTTCACCATTCTGTTTTCCGAGATTCTCCAGTATTAAAAAAGGTTCAGAAGTCAACCACCCCAATTTTCATCATTTGCCTATTAGGTTTAATTAGAGAACCACTGGGGGCCCAGGGAGGCAACATGACTAGTCCAAGGTCCTATAGCCAATTCGTTTCTTGATTACAAATGTGTTTTAAATTTACTTCCTTCCCCCAGTAAGATTTTGATTTGTCAAGGGCAAAGAGTAGTGTTTTCCATTATTTTGAGGCTTTTTCTAACACTCTGCTCAGCAAATATTCAATAAGTGGTACTGAGATTTCCTCCTAAGAGATAAACTCAGTTCTTGTTTATAAATCCAGTAAAACCTTGGTTTGTGAGCATAATTCTTTCTGGAAACAAGCTTATAGTCCAAAGCACTTGTATATCAAAGGGAATTTCAAGAACCATTGGCTCAGTTGTGATCATGTGATGTTTGGCATCATGTACTATTTGTATTGCAAGACATTGCTCGTTTATCAAGTTAAAATCTATTAGAAATGTTTACTTGTCTTGCAAAACACTCGCAGAACAAGTTACTTGCAATCCAAGGTTTTACTGTAATCAGAACCTGGGGCACCTGGGTGGCTCAGTCAGTTAAGTATCCGACTCTTGGTTTTGGCTCAGGTCATGATCTTGGGGTTCATGACTTTGAGCCCTGAGTTGGACTCTGTGCTAGCAGCACAGAGCCTGCTTGGGATTCTCTCTCTCTCTCTCTCTCTCTCTCTCTGCCCCTCCCCTACTTGTGCTTGCTCTCTCTCTCTCGAAATAAACTTAAAAAAAAAATAATCAGAACTCAACTTACACAACGTTCTATGTCAATTACATTTCAATAAAGCTGGAATTTAAGGTGTTACTTCTCTCTTACGGCATAGTGTATCTGTGAATTAGGGATGAGAGGGAGGTGTGCTAATTCAGATACTGGGAAAGCTACAGTAGATTGTTCCATGCACAAGAACACCTGCTGGAATCTATCTTGAACTCATACATGTGCAACCTGGGCATGTGAGGTCATTAATTCCCCATAGAGCAACCCTTGCCAATGGGGTCAGGGGCCAGGGGATAAATGTTCCCCATCTGAGGTACATTGAAACTGCTTCCTAGAAGATTCTGGCAGTTTTCAGCCCAACTGCCCACAGTAGTGACCTCCTAAATAAATAACCTTATAGCAGCTTTCTCTCCTGCTTCATTTTCCCAAGCCCCTACTACTGGTTTCTGAGAATCTCAGGGTCTGTTTTCCAGGGTGGGTCGCAGGCTTGACACAACAGAGATGGTCACAACTGGGAGAATCAGCACAATTCATCAGCTTTCTCAACACGTGAGGTCCACCCCTTGTCCCAGGACAGAAATCCAGTTCTTCAAAGAAGAGTGTGCAAGTCTAGTATCATTTCCACACGCAAGTGGGACAAAGAAGAGAGAAGAACTTGTATAAAACCAGGTCCTGGTTTTTTGATGTAAATTTAATGATGCAAATTTAATGATGTAACGTGGAAAGGCGTCTCTTTAAGAACTGGGACAGTCAATGTGAGAACAAAAGTCATAGTCAAAACTCCCTATACTCCTTTCCATGGAACTCTGCAAGGACTCACTACTGAATCTTCACAATGTGCCTTAAAATGATGAAGATACTACTATGTAGGTGACCCTTGAACAAAGCAGGAGTTTGGGCACCGACCCCTCCCATGCAGATTTACACCACACATAATATACCATCTCTGTGTTCATCCCCATCCCCTAGAAGAGCTGGATGACAGGAATAAAGAATCTTTTGAAGTCTGTTTACTGCTAAACAGGAATAGAAATAGACTGCCATTCATCATCTAGCTAAGGAAGGCAAATGCAAAAGGTTCACTCACACATCATTGAATTCCTCCAGAGACCTTGCAGGTGTAAAAACATCCAACAGACCAATCACCTATGAGAAAACAGAAAAATCAGACAGTAAATAAATATAGAACCATAGTACCCATCAAGCTTAGTCATTTTAATAGGAACGAATTTCAAATCCTACCATCTCAGTTCAACAACACCACAACATCATACATTTAACTACAACTTATTTTTTACCCATATTATGGTTTTGATTTTTACTTGTTAACATCATTTCCCGTAACATATTTTACCACTAAAAACTTCATCTCTTTAGAATTTGCTCACATTTAGCCACTTGTAAATAAGAAGCAAAAAGATTTAGGGCTCTTGACTCACATATGCACTAATAGACTAATGATTAACAAGCAGAAAAAGGTCAGACTTCTAGAACTATTGTTACAATATCATGTTTCTTTTTTTTAATGTTCATTTACTTATTTATTTTGAGAGAGAGAGAGAGAGCGCGAGTATGCATGCAAGTGGGGGAGGGGCAGAGAAAGAGGAAGAGAATCACAAAGGTTCTGCACTATCAGCACAGAGCCCAACACGGTGCTCAATCTCACAAACCATGAGATCATAACCCAAGCAGAGATCAAGAGTAGGACACTTAACCAACTAAGCCACACAGGTGCCCCAGCATCATGTATCTTTTTTAAACGTATTATCATTCCATGAAAATTTTCCAGATGTAGTCTTCAAGACTGATATTTTTGAGCTCCAAAATATTCTCTTAGTATATAATCTTGGTATTATTCTTACAATAGTCTTAAAATTCAGATACTTTTCTTAATCATCATCAGGTATTTGGATCAGAAAATTTAAAGCTTTTTTCAAAAGGCTATCTTTATGCAAGGATAAAGAGAAAACTACTTAATACTCAGTAATCCATGGTCTTTGCAGTTTTTCTGGTCGTGGAGTTATATTGATCAATCCATTTATACCACCACCATCCCCCAACCACCATCAGTTACTTCTAAAACAAGAGTTAAGAATATTTGGAAATGATCCTGAGAAACTTAACAGGAACCCACGGGGGAGGGGAAGGGAAAAAAAAAAAAAAAAGAGAGGTTAGAGGGGGAGAGAGCCAAAGCATAAGAGACTCTTAAAAAATGAGAACCAACTGAGGGCTATGTGGGGTGGGAGGGAGGGGAGGGTGGGTGATGGGTATTGAAGAGGGCATCTTTTGGGATGACCACTGGGTGTTGTATGGAAACCAATTTGACAATAAATTTCATATATTAAAAAAAAAAAGAATATCTGGAAATGAAACAAATGAAAGCCAAATGGCCTTCATGAAAATTGACCCATGACAGTGGCCTCATTAGCATCTTGCTCTAACCAACCAAGCTAAACAAACAGCTCTGAAAGTAAAATACACCAATGCTCAAAACCTTATCATGAAAAAGAACACTTTTAATTGGAATGTTACTCCACTCATTCAACTATCA
Source organism: Panthera leo (assembly GCF_018350215.1). Classification (NCBI taxonomy): domain Eukaryota; kingdom Metazoa; phylum Chordata; class Mammalia; order Carnivora; family Felidae; genus Panthera; species Panthera leo. Next base: position 34,438,579 of record NC_056683.1, on the reverse strand, counting down.
GGCTTTTAAAAGCAATTTCAATTATATTTCAATTATATAGCCTGAACCCAAAAGGGAAAGGCCTTGGAAGTCAAGGAGAATAGCTTTCCAAAACTTTCCATCTTATTCCAAAGGAAAGGTACCTGTAAGATCATTACCCAGACAACTGTATACAAGAAAACCAAAACTGGGATGTCTGGGTGGCTCAGATGATTACATGTCAAACTCGATTTCGGCTCAGGTCATGACCGTGCAGTTTGTGAGATCGAGCCCCACATTGGCTCCTTGTTGACAGCACAGAGCCTGCTTGGGATTCTCTCTCTCCCCCTCTCTCTGCCCCTTCCTGCTCATGCTTTCTCTCTTTCTCAAAATAAACTTAAAAAAAAAAAGGAAAACCAAAATTCTTTATAACTGTACTACCCATTATAACTATCATTAACATTTTGAGATATTTCCTTTGATTTTTCTGATATATGTAAAATAAGTTGGAGTTATATTCTGCATACAGTTTTATATCCTGCCTTGTCACTATATAATGACTATTCTCATATCCTCAAATATTTTTCATGCTCTACCATTTGTATATACCGTTAATTAACCAATTTCCTATCTTTGGACATTTAAGGAACACTGCAAGTGTGCATGTACATGTGTATGTAATATATATTTTGCACATCCTGTATTTCCTTCCAGAAAATAAATTTCAACAAATAGAATTACAGCATCAAAGGATACTGATATATTTAAAGATCTTAGTATTGTCAAATTGTTCTACATAAAGCTGAGGTCAATTTACATTCCCACCAATAGTGTATCTGTGACCTTATAACAGCTCTGAATCGTGCTTTAAATTTAAGTCAAATCATTTTCTTTTACCTTCTCCATCTAAACCATAACTGTTTTTCTTGAGTCTGATATACTCCTGGCTTAAGATCTTTGGTCTTTTGATTACTCTGCCCATCCCCACTTGTACTTTAGTTAACTGAGATCTAGAAGTCGATTTTGTTCAACTGTTCCAATATTTTTTAATCATTGATTCTTATTATGTGAGATGTTCCATCTCCCCAATACGACAGGAAAAGTTTAAAACAATTTACATTGTTTTACATTATTTCAATTGTGATTGTGAAAATCCTCAAATTAAAGTAAAATTAAAACACTAGATGTCAATTTACATAGGATTTTTCATGTAAGAGTTACCTTAAAGATAGTAAAACAATGTGAGTCCAAAATATTTTCAAATAAAGCTCCAACTTCAATTTGAAAACACAACAAGCATTTTGGAATCAAACAGCTGTAAGTCTGAACTCCACAGTCAGTTTGTGATTTCCTGGATCCATGAACTTATGTCTTTTTCATTCCAGTAACCCCAGCACTTGGAATACTGTCTGGCACACAGCACCTCAAGTAATATTTGTTAAATAAATGAAAGAAAGGAATCCTCTCTGAGCCTCATTTTCCTCATATGAAAGAGAGGGGGATGCGTATTTTTATCACATTGCGAGGAAGATTAAGGAGACAGTGTAACTGAAGGTGCCTAGCACAAAGGACTGACCCTCTGTGGATTACCAAATTAAGTGGTGATCACAGTCCTTAGAGTTTATAAAGAATTACAAAATACAAATCACAGAAACAATCTGAAGCAGCTACTTCCAGTAACGAAATCTGAGATACAAAGCTAATCTAAATTATTCAAATGACTAAGAAGCATGCCTGCAAGAAGCACAATAAACTGATTTGGAAAAAATAACAGCACAAGCATGTCAGTAAACAGTCTATCAAATTTTAATTTCTTTAAAAGGACACATCTTATGAGATTAAAACTACCCATGTTACATCAAAGTATCTTTAATTTTTTGTGGGCTTTTACATTAATTACATTACATTAATTGTATTTATGGAGTACTCACGAAAAGGAAAATACTATAAAACGAGTTTCCCAGCATTAAACTGGGGAACTTGGGGGAACATTCCATAATCTATTCACTTCTCAATTCTTATTTTGCTAAATGTTTGTTTGTTTATTGACTTTGAGAGAGAGAGAGCACGAGTGGGGTAGAGGCAGAGAGAGGGAGAGAGGATCCCAAGCAGGCTCCATGCTCAGCACGGAGCCCAACAAGGAGCTCTATCCCACACCGTGAGATCATGATCTGAGCCAAAATCAACAGTTGGATGCTGAACCAACTGAGCCACCCAGGTGCCCCTATTTCCCATTTCTTGAATGGAAATTTCCTTTTAATTCAAGTTGTATTTTAGCCTGTTTCTTTACTCCTGCTTTCAGACACCCAAAAGTAACCCAGGAATCAATTATTTAGAAAAGACATTTACAATACAAATAATCAGCAAATGTCCCTGATGACTGTCGTACAATGGTCAAAAACTGATAGACAGAAGTGATACATTTTTCCCAAATTGGCACACACTCAAGAGAAAACCCACTTTAACTCAGAAACCAACAATATTTAATATCTTTAACACAAGTGCACCAAAACAATGACCGGATCTACCACGGTAACGTAGATCCCAAATAAAAATTTTTAAAGGATTCCTTGAATAGTTTTAAATTTCAAAATGCACAGATCTCCAGGCCCTTAACTCCAGGCAATCTTTACAGTACCTACCCAGAAGGCAAAAAGATGCAGCTGGCAAGATGCTCCCCTTTCATGTTTCCTTAGAGCAGGTGTTAATGAGATCAAGGTCGCAAGTTCAATCAGGAATGCACCAGGTAACTTTGTTCAAAGAATAACTCTTATAGGCACAGAGGATATTCTCCCTAGCTCATTCCCCTTTACCCATCTGGTAAATGTGTGTCTGTCATTCGTTATCACTAATAAAAGAAATAAACTCAAGATGACATATTGATTCTGAGTCCAGCATTTTTGGGGAAAAGATCACATGTGCATTTGGCACCTAGAAATTACATTTGTTACCAATACTTAATATTGTCAAGAGTTTTAAGCTGCTACTGTTTTTGGAGGCCTGGTGTTTTTGGAGGTACTGTGGCCCAAAAGAGTCATTTACTTATTTATTTTACAGATTTTATTTTTAAGTGATATCTACACCCAATGTGGGGCTCAAATTCACAACCCGGAGATCAAGAGTCACATGCTCTACTGACTGGGTCAGGGAGGCAACCCCCAAAAAAGTCATTTAAGAAAAAGAAAGAGGAAGAGAAAGAGGAAGATGAAGGAGAGGAACTCCTCTTAAAATCCTCGATTAAACTTACTTGGAAGCCTTGGCTCTTCCCTGGGTAAAACTACTTTTACACTGTCAGTTCCTAAGGGTTTGTAGAATAGGCTGAAGTTCAGGAATTTTTCTACATGGAGTCAAAGTCTGTTAGCCCCTTCCCATTCCTCCTTCAAATACTTGCCAACAGAAGAGAGAACTCTGAAACGTTCAGCCATGTGCCTTCTTTTGTTCAAAACCAAATCACCAATACGTAAGTACAGGTGTGCTACATTCATACCGCTAAAACCTAAACATGTTACCATAAAAAGACCAACTGTTATTAAGCAAGCTGCTTATACAACACCTTGTGTAGATTAAAATCCTAATACTATCAGTCCTCTTTTTTAAAAGATTCTTTTAGCCTCTCCTAAATTAGAACAATTATATCCCATCACTGTGGCCTTTTCGTTTCTACAGAGTGACCCAAATGTAACCAGCCTAATATCATATAAGACACATTTTGAAGTGTCTCATCACAGAAAACTAAAGCACAAAAAACTAAATAAGGTTGTTTCTTATGACCAGTAGAAAAGCCAAGGCATGGATTCAGATAACCCAAAAGAATCCCTGCCCTAAACATTGGCTTAAATGGTCTATGAAGCGAGGCAGAACAATAAAGTATGGCGCTGGTAATCTAAACCAGATGTTCGTAAATGAGCGCTGGCAGCATCGGTGGGATCCCAAGGCCTCCTGAAAGTGCTTTGGGGTTCCATAAATGTTTGGCTTGTATTCCATTTTCAAAGTATTCTTTATTTAAAAGCTATGATAATGTCTTTGTCACATTTATTAACGTGTAATGAAAAACAGCATACACACTCAACTGTGTTAAAAACCAAATGTAAACACATCGGTTAAGCTGCCAGGCCACCTTGATTTTATGCAGACCCTGGAAGAGAGCTTCTCCTGCTGGCTTTTTCCATGTATATCAACTTCTTGTAAACATGTCACTGATTAGGAAGGCTGCAGCTCTGCACGGAACTCTTTAAAAACTCAGGTTTGCACATGGATGCTTATGCACACTATACCCAGGAATACAGGTTACCTGTGGAGAACAACTTGCTCAATAGGATGCAATTAAAGCAAAATATGAAAATAAATAAGAAGCTACAGCTATAATTACAAGAGCATCCATAATCCAATTCCAAATTTAAGTCTCAATGCTCCCAATGTAGAAGAAATTTGTACCTTGGGAAGCAAATGTATGTTAATAAAGGATCACATCTCTGTAATTTTTTTCTTACCATGGGAAAACAAATCAATTATTAAGACAGAAAAGGTCTGAATAGCCAAGTAATAAATTTACAGATTTTGAATTTTTTTCTACACAGTAACAATCCATAGGGTCAAATGATTCTAAAATCTCTATCGCCACTGTTTCTACAATGCTACAAATTTTACAGATCCTTTCATACACAATCACATAAGTTCTTTTAAACTTGATTTTGAAATTTAGGAAAGTATCTTCAATCGTTTTTTTCTCTTTCAGCTAACATTGCAATTGCATCCCTTTATTTACTGTATTAGGGTTTTTACGTTTATTTATTTATTTTCAAAAAGAGAGAGTGTGTGTATGTGTGTGCACTCGTGCCAGTGAGCAGAGTGGGGGTGGGGCAGAGAGAGAGGAAGAGAACCCCAAGCAGGCTCTGTGCTGTCACAAGCAGGCAAGCACAGAGCCCTACTCGGGGCTCAATCTCACGGAACATGAGATCATGACCTGAGCTGAAATCAAGAGTCGGATGCTCAACCGACAGAGCCACCCAAACGCCCCCACGGTATTAGGATTTTCTAGGATTTTAGGATTTTTTGCAGTATGGCATTGCTTTCAAGTTCCCAAACTGGCAGAAAAGAAAAAGTTACATTTAACTTAAACAATGTCTTTGTCACATTTATTAAAATGTCTGAATTTGGAAAATCTGTCTTGAAAAAGATTAAAAAGGAAAATTATAATATTAAATTATCCATAAAATAACAGCCACCTTTGAAAGGACATTCAGTGAGCCTAACACATGCTGCCTCAAACTTCCCCACTGAAATAATCCATAATAACATAAAATAGCCTTGGACTCCCATATTTGGACACTACAGCCTGAAGTAAATGTAGTAAAGAATGCAAATTTGTTTAATATTTTCTCTCAAAAATCCTTTCATTAAAAAAAGTCTGTTCAATGCAGTGGCCACTACACCCCAGTACGAGAGGCACGGTCCACAGCGTGATGCCTTCTAATGTACGCCCATTTGCAGCAATTAAAACACAACTTTTTCCAGTTTATTCAACAGCAGCATTTATTCTTCCTTGAATGAATAACTTACATTTTCATGTTTCATATGTTTAAGTAACCGCAGTTCTCTGTAGGTCCTTTTGGCATGAATGATGGACTGAAACGGTCTGGAGAGCTTCTTCACTGCCACACGTAACCCAGTTTTTGTGTCAAAGGCAGCACTAAGGGGAAAAAAAACAGGAAGAATTCATCATTAAATGTGCTTTAAATATTTCAAAATCAGTATTTATAAGGCTTTTCCATTTTCAGATTAAATGGGTCTACACAAAGATACATAAAAAGTATAAAGGATAAACATAAAAACTAAAACAACCTATAATCCCACTATCCAAAGTAATCTGTTATTTTTGGTGTTTCCTTCTCATCTTTTTTTTGATGCATCTAAATCAGGGATTAGAAAATTTTTTCTATGAAGGACCAGATAGTAAATATTTTAGACTCTGGGAGGCTTAGGGTCTTTGTCACAACTCCTCAACAACTCTGTGGTCATAGAAAGCAGCTAGACAATAAATTTAAAAATGGATGTAGTTGTGTCCCAATTAACACGAAAATAAGCAGCCACTTCATCTACATGAGCCAGTAGACTGATATATAAAGAGCTGGACTCTGTCTTCTCTGATGTAGCCTTCACTGTCACCTTGCCACCAAATACTGCCTGACCAGAGAGGAGGGCTTGGGATGCTTTCAGGGCAATGAGTTGGCACAACAATTTCCTGAGCATCTACAAAGTATCTGCCACTTTTTAGAAGCTTAGATGTAGTAAGGAACAGGTCAACAAATCTCAGCCCTCAGGGGATGGGGGGAGGGAAGAGCAGGATAATAAAAATAATTTCAAATAGTGATGAATGTTAGGACTAAATAAAACAGAATGGGACAAATGAAGACAGCCAGTGGGGTTTTGCTACTTTAGCTAGAATGTCTGAGGAAGTACATTTGAGCTGAGACGACTGAATGATGAGAAAGCAATAGCCATATAAAGGTATAGGGAAAAAGAACTTCAAACAGAAAAAAACAACAACAGTATTATTAATATTTATGGAGTCTTTATCACATACCAGAAACTATTCTAGGCCCTTTACATTAATTTTTAAAATTAAAATAAAAATAATTTTTAATCCCTAACACCCCTACAAAGTGAATGCTATTATCATTCCCCCAGTCAGAAATTCGGAAACTGAAGCACGGAGAGATTAAGAACTTGACCATGATCACAAAGCTAGAAAGTGGCAGGAGCAGGGAATCTGGATCCACAGCTCATGCTATTAACCACTTTGCCATGCTGCCTCTCAGAAGAGCTAGTGCAAACAAAGGAAAAAAGAAACAGTGGTAGAAAAAATATGGCGTGCTGGAGGGCATAAAGATGGCCTGTGTAGGTGGGACACAAGGAGCAAGGGGAGAGTAGAAAAGAATGAGGTCAGAGGCATGGGCAGAGGCTAGATCATGTAGGACAACTACAGCAAGAATCCTGATGTATATTTTAATTATTTTTAGAGACTGGGCTAATCCAATCATGCCGCATCCTCCTGTTTATCTCAGCCTCTAATGGGCATCCAAGACTTTGGGATCAGCTACCATGACCAAACTCTTTCCCATGTGACTCTGTACTTGTTCCAGAAGTTCCCCTCCCTTCACTCCCAAATCCTTACACTATGTCCTTACTCTTCAACTCCCAATTTGTTATCAACTCCTGTAAATCTTCAACCTCTTTTCTGAGCCTTCCCTCCAACTCTTTGATTTAATTGAAACTAGGCTCTACCTTGAAGACACTACTTGTCTTACAGCCCTGCCCTTAGCGGGCACATCCCAGTACCTCAAAGCTAGCAGGTGGGGCAGATGTCCTCCTTGCCAACCATGCCTACTTCCAGCCTCTAATTCTCCATTAGTTCCATTCTCCCTGCTGCTATAATCCACTGACCTGGAATTTTCCATTATTTACCAAAAAGTTAGTTCCTATCTCAAAGTCCCTCTCCACCCTCAACATCTGTCATCATTCTTGGCAACTTCAACATCCAGGTGGAAGGCACATCCAACATCCTGGCCTCTCGGTTTCCTGACCTCTCCAGGAAACTCCACCTCGTCCAGCCACCTCCATGGTCACACCCTGGACCTCTGTCTCCACCAAAAGCTGCCCTGCCTACACAATTTTGAATGCCAGCACCCGTTTTCCATCACAAACCTTCTTTGCCTTTCAGTTTACTTCTAGTTTAATTGTATCCTGACTACAACAATTTGTGGACCTCATCATCATTGCCTGATTCGACCCTTCAAGCCCTCTCCCATCTTCATTTTCCTTCTCGCCTGGCTTAGATTACATGTTCCCTTGTGTGTTTGCCTCTCTCTCCCATACTCACCTGGATAAAGTCCGACTTTGGGTGATCTCAACTATTTTTATTTCCCTTGTCTGAATCCAAGAACAAATTGTGGTTGAAGAAAAAAAAAATGGACAATCATACAGACTGGTTTCATTCTTAATTTCTGGCCTTACCCGCAAATAAGGCTCTCAAAACTGCCACTTTTTTTTTTTAAGAATTTTTTTTTTAAGTTTACTCATTTATTTTGAGAGAAAGAACATGAGCAGGGAAGGGGCGGAGAAAGAGGGAGAGAGAGAAAGGAAGAGAGAGAACCCCTAGTAGGCTCTGCACTGTCAGTGCAGAATGCAACACGGGGCTTGAACTCATGAACCGTGAGATCATGACCTGAGCTGAAACCAAGAGCTGGACACTCAACCGAGCCACCCAAGTGCCCTAAAACTGCCATTTTTTTTTCCCTAGGAAGTCCATTTTCTTACTCAAAGTCATCATTTTACACTGTCACTCTCTTCAAACCTCCAATTCACTCTCTTCCCTCAAAGTTGTCCTTGGCTTCATTGGGAAAATAGAAACCATCAGAGGGAAGCTCCATCTGCCTCCTGGGTAAGTCTACAAAACCACCTGCAGTTGGACCTATCTTCTCTGCTTTGTCTCTTGCTCTAAGAACACATGTCCTTTCTTACAAAAATCCAAGATGGCTCTCACTTTGGAGCCATCTCCCTCCTCCTTTCAAGTTCTTTACTCCTTCATTCCTTTTCTCTCTCCATTCTGAGTTTCTGCCTATCTTTTGGATCATTCTCATCAACATAAATATGCTCTAGGTATTTCCCACCCTCAACAAACAAACAAAAACTTAACCTTGAAAGTTCCCCCAAGGGTTAATGTTAATGTTCTCCAAGGGTTCTCAAAGTATGGTTCCTAGACCAGTAGCATTCGTGTCACCTGGGAACTTATAAGAAATGCACATTCTCAGGTGTCACCCTAGACCTACTGAATTGGAAACCCTGAAGTGGGTCCGGCAATCTGTATTTTATGAAGCCCGCCACAAAACTCTAACCCACAGTGAAGTCTTTACCTCTGCCATTCCACAGACCAGCAACACTGGCATTATGTGGGAGCTCTTTAGAAATGCAGACTCTCAGGCCTTAAAGTAGAATCTACATTTTGACAAGATCTCCAGGTAATTCATGTGTATCTTAAGGTGTGAGTCATTTCCTTGGCTCCCATTCTTTCCTCAACCCATTACACTGAAACCGTTCTTCTCGGGTCATTAATGACCTGTTACCAAATCCAACTGCCACTTTTCTGGATTAGAAATTGACATGGTTAACACTTCCCCTTTCTCTAAACACTCTCCATTCTGGAGTCCGTATCAGCACATTCTACTGGTTTTCTGTGACCTCTATGGCAGCTCCCTCTCTGTCCTCATTGCATGTGGTTCCTCTACTTGAACTCTCTGTTAGTTCCTCAGGGCATGGCACTAGGCCCTCTTCTCTCTCCTACATTATCTCTGGATAATCTCATCTATGTCCAAGACTTAAATGCCATCTTATATTGAAAACTCCCAAGTCTCTCACTGAAATCCCTTCTCTGAGCCTGACTGCCTTCCTAACATCTCCATATGAAAAACACATAAGCACCTTAAAGCTTAGCAAGTTCAAAACACCTATAATTTTCCTCTCCTTGTCTCTTATATTTCTTTTTTTTTTTTTTTTAATTTTTTTTTTTTCAATGTTTTTTATTTATTTTTGGGACAGAGAGAGACAGAGCATGAACGGGGGAGGGACAGGGAGAGAGAGGGAGACACAGAATTGGAAACAGGCTCCAGGCTCCGAGCCATCAGCCCAGAGCCTGACGCGGGGCTCGAACTCACGGACCGCGAGATCGTGACCTGGCTGAAGTCGGACGCTTAACCGACTGCGCCACCCAGGCGCCCCTCTTATATTTCAATAAATGGACTTTCATCCAATTGCTCAAGTCAGACATCTGAGTATCACTTGTTTTCTCCCTTTCCTCCAGCTCCAGCCTCCTGGTCCCCATCCAAACCTATCAGCAAGTCTTGTAGTTTCCCATCTCCAAAATACATCTCTAATTCAACTTCTCTTCATTGCACTGCTAACATACTAGTCCAAATCATCCTCGTCACCAGCCTGCCGCCTTCTGCTGGTCTCCCTACCTCCTGTTTTGTGACATTCTTTTTCTTTTTTTTTTCTTTTTTTTTTAACATTTATTTATTTTTGAGACAGAGAGAGACAGAGCATGAATGGGGGAGGGTCAGAGAGAGGGAGACACAGAATCTGAAACAGGCTTCAGGCTCTGAGCTGTCAGCACAGAGACTGACACAGGGCTTGAACTCACGGACCGAGAGATCATGACCTGAGCCGAAGTCGGCCGCTTAACCGACTGAGCCACCCAGGTGCCCCTGTTTTGTTACATTCTAATATACTCACCACAAGCATCCAATTCAATCTTTTAAAAATATAAATTAGATGACACTACCTACTGCTTCAAATCCTTCAAGAAATTTCCTTGGTACATAAAATAAAATGCAAGTTTCCTATCATAGCCTACAAGGCTCAGATGACCTGACCACCAATGACCACTCTAACCTGCTCCTGCATGACTCTCTCCTTTCCCCCACCACTATGTTTTGAACATGCTGGCTCCTTTTAGTTCCTTAAACTCTTCAGACAGGCTGTTTCTGGTTCCTGAGCTGCTCTTCTCTCCCACCTCCACTCTACCCTACAGCCGAATCCTTCTTCTTCAAGCATTGGTTTAAATAGCCATCCCCCTCAGAGATGTATCAACAGGTCTGTTATTCTCTGTCACAACACCCTCCTTCTTGTTTCCTTCCTTATCCTACAAAAAGGGAGGGGGTGTTCTCTTCTCTCCCACTCCTGTTCCTACAAACCCATAAAATAATAACTTCTTCCCTCTTGGAAGTACCAAGTAAACTTAGACTCTTCTCTAAACCCCTCAATGGCTCTTGTGAGACAGAAAATGGCCCCTGCTATGTGACCCATCCTCCTCAACTCTCCACCTCAGTTTGCCTGCCCACCTGTGGGCTGAACATGTTCTCTCCTCCACTGATAAGCCCTTGGGGACCTCCTGGAGCAAGGAATGTCATCAGGTTTCTAGCTGACCTGCCTATGACTGAATGTGCAAGTTAAACTCAGTAGGGAAAAAATAAGAAGGCTACTTGAGCTGCCTGTCCAAGCTGTTCTCCATGCCAGCTTTACAGTAATAAAGTACATATTTTCATCTCTATTTGACTCCTGTATCTATTCAGCAAAAGGTAGGCTAGGATTAATCAGTACCCTATCCCAATAATAAAAATTTATTACTGTATGTTTATTTACCACCCAGCAGGGTGGTTAAATAAGGGTTTGGTATTAGACAATCTGGATTTTAATTCAAATTCTGTCACTTAGTAGCTATATAATCTTGAGAAAGTTAATTAAATTCTCTCGGGCTTATATATAAAATGAGGATAAGGTACGTATCTAATAAGGAGAATGCTTGTTAAGATTAAATGTGATAACTTTTGTAGTAGCTTTAGCAAAAGGGCCTGGCCTATAGTAAAGCTTAATTATTAGACATTAATAATGTCTGCCTTTCCCATTCATCATAAGCACCTGGAGGGCAGTTACTGTCTTCTGGTTTATCACTTCTGTATTGCACAGTACTTAGCATAATGCCCAGCAGGGGCACACTCTCAAAATATGCTTAACAAAAGCATGAAAGAGTATTTTGTAATGCAGTTATCTGAAACATGAAAGAAAAATCTTCAACTTTATTATTTGGCTCTCAATTTTTACAAATTCAGTAGCATCCAGGGGCACCCAGCTGGCTCAGTCGGTGGAGCGTGCGACTTATGATCTCAGGTTGTAATTTCGAGCCCCACGTAGGGTGTAGAATTACTTAAAAATAAAATCTTAAAAGAAAAATAAATTCAATAGCATCCAACAAGAAACTGATAGTAATGTTAAAAACATACAATCATTGAGTGCTTTGTTATTGCAAGATACTGTTTTTAGATCTTTACATAAATGAACATCTTTAGCAAAAAGACATCATTATTGGGGCTCCTGGGTGGCTCATTGGTTGAGCGTCCAACTCTTGGTTTCGGCTCAGGTCATGATCCCAGGGTCAGGGGATCAAGCCCGGCGTTGGGTTCCCTGCTGAGCATGGAGCCTGCTTGGGATTCTCTCTCTCTCTGCCCCTTTCCTCAGCTGGTGCATGCTCTCACTCTCTTAAAAGAAAGACATTATTATTATTTCCATTGTACAGATGAGAAAACTGAGGCACAAAGCGATTAAACAATGTGCCCACAGTATGGACAGAAAATGGCAGAGCTGAGATTCAGATTCAACTGGTATGTTTTCAAGCACGAACTCTTAATGGATACCATTGAATGACTACTTAATGGATCTCTGAATGGAACTCTTAAAGAATAATGAAGTTCAACTTTGCCAACAGTTCAGTCCATTTTAAATATATCCTAATTATATGAACTCTGCTTTTCTAAAATGCTTCCTACTATAATTAATTGCATTTCATATGGACAAAGTATTTCTTGTAATTTTACATTGAACTCAGGATAGCATTAATAAGCATTTCAGAAGAAAAAACTTTCACTCTGGATGCATTACTTTATGTAGGGGAAGTTTCTCAATCCCTAAAGTTCTAACTACTCCCTGTGAATCTAGGACACTGATGGAGTCAATGATGTGGTTTCTTACAAATACCAAAGTATCACTTCCTGAGTATTTGCTGAAATATCTCCTTCACGAGAGCTTTATGGATATAAAAGAAACACTAAACATAGTACCTGATATCACAGAACTTGCCATCTGAGATTATGAAACATACATGAAAGCAAAGAACGCCCAACAACACAGTGTAACTATACACAGTTGACCACGTTTCTACAAAGTGGGTTCAAAAACATATACATTGAGTATACAAATTTATATATAGTGGCGTCCAGCTGGCTCAGTCGCAAGAGCATGTGACTCTTCATCTCAAAGTTGTGAGTTCCAGCCTCACGTGAGGTGTAGAGATTACTTAAATAAAACTTAAAAAAAAAAATGTACTTATGGGGTGCCTGGGTGTCTCAGTTGGTTAAGCATCCAGCTCTTGATTTTGGCTCAGGTCACAATCTCAGGGTCGTGAGATCAAGCCCAGTGTGGGTTAATATTCTCTCTCTCCCCCTCCTCCCTCCACTCTTTCTGCCCCTCTCCTGCTCACACGCTCTCACTTGTGTGTTCTCGCTCTCTAAAAAAATTAGATTAAATAAAAATAATAAAAATTACATATAGTATATAAATTGGGTTCAAAATACACAAATGTTTACTGCAGCCTGTTCACAAGAACAAAACCAGAAATGACCTTAATGTCCAACGACAGAGAATTTAGATTATGGTACATTCTCCCATATATTGTAGCCATTAACAAGAATCTCCACGTAGTACTAACATGTACATGTTATATTATTGATGGGAAGAAACAACTTTCAGAAGTAAAGAATGAGCCTATCTGTGGGAAAAAAAAAGTGTGCTTGTACATGTATATATACATGTACAGACAAGAAATATCTAAAATATTCAGAATTTTAACATTTTTACTTATTTATATTTTTCTATCCTCTGATTTTTTAAAAAATGAGCTTATATCTTTTAATAAGGTCATTAGTAAATTACAAGCATAAGTCATCTATATTGTTCTATTAACCTAAAATAAAAAAATAGGTACTAACTTTAATAAAGCCACTATTAACATTGTATCTCCTTCAAATGATACTTACATAGCTATACTCACAGAACATAAATTTGTATCCTCTATTCATAAGCCATACGCATTTTCCATTTTACTAAACAATAATTTACAGTAATTTCCTTAAATATCTGCACCACAATCTACTTAACTATTCTCTTTATTGATGGGCATTATAGCCATTCTATTCATTCACATACTACAATGGACATCTTAATTCATACTGCTTCATCAATAATTGCATGATTTCCCTAGAACAAATAATTTTTACTTCAAAGGACATACACTTGCACTTTTTAAAACATAATACGCTTACAAAAGAGAACAAGCAGGAATTGTTCAGAGAAACTGCTTTCTGTTTATCAGTTAAGCAGAATCCCTATAGCAAAGCTACTGAAACAAGGAATATACGACCCATCCCCAACACCACTGCTTTAAGCATTTAATTGCTCTGACCTAGCCTCCCGTTACTATCACTAATCAAAGCAATGTTTGGAGAGAGGAGAAATCACTCATTTAATCCTAAATTGAACACTGTGATCACCCAAAGCAGAAATTATTAATAATTTCTTAATCACCTAATAAAACCAATTAAATACTCAAAGGAAAGAAATTCAAATTTACTGAACACCTGACCATGTCACATACTATCTGGGAAATGTTTAATCCTTATAATAACTTTTTGAGATAGTTATATTTACTTTCCAAAATAAGAAACTGATGGTCAGAAATATTAGCAACTTACCCAAGGTCATGTAACTCATACACAGTGGGATTCAAACCTAGATTGGTCTAATTTCAGTGTTCACTCTTTTTCCAGAATGCCAAACTGCCCAGGATTAAGGGCAACCCAAGGAGCAGCTACTGGCTTTGCCTTTATGATAATGATTCACTTACTAGTATTACCAGTTGGGCCTCTTAATCACATTTTTTAAATTAGAGCTACAAATAAAAACCTTGTTTTCATGAACAACATCATAAAATGGAATTATCTTTACAATGGTGAGGTTCTCCAAACTAAAACTCAGGATACATTGCTTAATAAGTTTTTCCTCCAACTGTAAATTCACATAAAGTCTCCCAAAGTTCTAAAATTAACTCACATTTTATAAAGTTATTGATATGGTAAAGAAAAAACTAAAGAAAAAAAATGTAAAACTCACTGAAAGCAGTTATGTCGCACTCATCTGCTATGAATCCAGTGCATAGGATATAATATTCACTAAATAAAACTGAATGGTTAAGTACACATTCATACTTGCCTCCTCCCTCCCTGAAAAAAACTGGCTTACTAGATTCTTAATATAGCCTAATAGAATTGTTTAACTTCTAAGTTTATTTATCCTACTTTATTCCACAATGGATTTAAAGCAGCCTGGAACTGTACATACATAATTTGAAATGATAGTGATTACAGGAGAATAAACTCTGGACGGATGAGGTTAATATACAAATGTATATTATGAGGGGCGCCTGGGTGGCTGTTACGTCCCACTTCAGCCTAGGTCTTGATCCTGCAGTTTGTGAGTTCAAGCCCCGCATCGGGCTCTGTGCTGACAGCTCAGAGCCTGGAGGCTGCTTGGGATTCTGTGTCTCCCTCTCTCTCTGCCCCTCCTCCAATCATGCTCTCTCTCAAAAATAACCATTTAAAAAATTGAAAAAAAAAATGTATATTGTGAGGTCCTTTCTAAATACCCATTAGAGGTGGGTCTCAATTTTGGCTCTGAGTCCACTAAAGCCATCACACAACAAGAGAACACAACCAGTTAAGACATGAGTCACAGGAACCATATAATAAAAACAAACTGGGTACTCAGGAGAACTGAAGAAAGGCATAATTATTCCTGTAGTAAAACCAGAGAAAAGTTCCTCCTGCGTATGTTTATGAAGGAGACACTGTATAATGTGGTAAAAATGTCCTAATCACCATTCTTACACAAATATAATAGTGGGTTTCTGATGGTTCTTTTCTTAGAGTATCCATCAGTGGAGACTTTCATAAAGCCAACATACAGTTCATTATTAGCAAAGGTGGGTGGAGAGCACATGATAGCATGGCACTCTGCTCTCTGACGGACTTAATCAAAGAGGAACTTTTAAGTGTGTTTAGAAAAAAGAGAGTAAGTTCCATGTTCCTCAGAATCCTCCAAAGAGGATTTTCACCAACTGAGCTTTTGATAGGTTTAGAGACACAGGTTTTGTTTCTGCTCCGTGGCTGGCACCTAGCTTGCAGATTTTGTGTCGCAAAGTAGAGGCAGATCAATACACGCTCCCCGCCAGGTGAGCTGCTAGGTAGAGGAAGAGAGACAGCCCCTTAAGAAAGGCGAGGGGCTGCGTACCGAGGACAAGTGCCCACACTCACAGTGTGTGGGAGTGTACAAATGACAGCACCAGGTCTTTCCTCAAAAAACAATTGGGGTTTTCCGCAACAGAATGAAGAATGAGCAATCACCTGACAAGTCTCTGAGTAATCTGTGGGGATCAGAAGTGGTTTTACAGTTTCTTTCAATGGTCGTAGATGACTTCACTAATCCCTGAATCATGTTAATGAGAAAAAAATGAACCCTCAATCATGGTTAAAAAGACAAACACAATTTTATTTTTGGAAACTAATGAAAAATGTAAATATATTAAAATTTGTAGTTACAATGAATTAACAAATTCTCATTAGTGCATTAATTAAAATACCTAAGGGGAGAGGTACCTGCGTGGCTCAAGGGGTTAAGCATCAACTAGATTTGGGCTCAGGTCATGATCTCATGGTTCATGGGATCCAGTCCCACGCCTGGCTCTGTGCTGACATGAAGCCTGCTTGGGATTTTTTCTCTCTCTCTCTCTGCCCCTCCCCTGCTCATGCACGTGTGCGCTCTCTCTCAAAATAAATAGACTTTAATGTGTATCTAAGGGGAAAGAAATAGTTTGCAAAAACATGACATCTCTTCTCCCGATCATACAGTTTGAGGCTTTTTTCCAATTGAATTCAGGTTAATTGATAACAGCCTTTAAAATGTGCCTTTTAAATAACTAAGTAATTTATACTACTAACTTGGGAACTTTCTCTTTACCTAGAACATCTGATACAAATTTCAATATACAGCATACTGGAAATATTTTTTGGCACACATCTCCCTCTATTACAGAAATCCACTTTTCCTTTCTTCTAAATTCAGGCAAATGTGCAAGTATCCCTGGAGTTTTTTATTTTTATGCTCTACCCCTCCATTTTGGAAATAATGTCATGAAAATAAGGCAAATTTATGCAAAAACTAGAACTCAAGTTTTGATTTAGGAACCTCAAAAAATATTCAGAGAAGCAAGAAACTTAAAACTTAAAACGGACTTTAAAAACTTGTAACATTTGAAACATTATTAGTTTTTTTTAAAATATCTTCACTAACTCTCAAATACTTTTTCTAAATAACACTTTGATTTTTTTTAAAAATCACAAAATTATTTGACTATTTGCAACTATATATAGTACTTTTAAGTGGAATTTCTTACAATAACACTTTCATACTTATGGGCAGAACAACAGATGTTATTAACACAATTGTTACAAGTATGTACAACATGACCAGTTCTCTAGCTTTTCAGTTTTAAATATTCCTCTCAAAGAAGCTCAAAACACAAATAACATATAAAAAACCCTATCAACAGATTAGTACCCTGAATGGAAAAAGGAATTTAATTGACCACATAACTCGCCTTACATAACTATTAAGAACTTTTATGCAAATTCAGTATTTTCATGAAAATCTCATTCAGATAGGAAAATGTATTTGTGACAGCATTTATCAGGGACACTAGTTATGTGGCTGGAATTCAGGGCATGACAACACATATACGAGATACTTGCCACTCCTGATTGGCCCAATTCTTGCTGCAAAACTTCTAAGCAACTGGAGCAAAAATGTTTTTCACAATTGCTTCAATTTTTATTAGCCTGATGAAAACTTAAATTCAAACAATGCAGAAATTCACTTAGACGTGCAGTCTAAAAACCCAAACTGGGGCGCCTGAGTGGCTCAGTTTGTTAAACATTGGACTCAGGATTTCGGCTCAGGTCATGATCTCAAGGTGGTGAGATCGAGCCCCACCCACTGCTCTGGGTGCAGAGCCTAAGGTTCGTTCTCTCTCTCTCTCTCTCTCTCTCTCTCTCTCTCTCCTGTTGTCCCTCCCCTGCTCATTCCCCCTCCCCTTCTAAAAAACAACAAAACAAAAACAAAACAAGAAAGAAAATAAAATGATTTTTGTAAGATATTTCTTCATTGAAGCTTTAAAAGTCGCAGTGGAGGGATGTCTGGGTGGCTCGGTCAGTTAAGCCTCCAGCTCTTGATTTTGGCTCAGGTCATGATCTCATGGTTCCTGAGATTGAGCCCCACATTAGACTCTGTGCTGACAGCACAGAGCCTAGTTGGGATTCTCTCTCTTTCTCAAAATAAACAAATAAACTTTATAAATAAGTAAATAAATGCCACAGTGGTGTCTATTACCATATTTTTTTTACTTTATTTTTTATTTTAGAGAGAGAGAGACAGTACAAGCAGGGGAGGGGCAGAGAGAGAGGGAGAGAAAGAGTCACAAGCAGGCTCCATGCTCAGTGCAGAGCCCGACGTGGGGCTCAATCCCACCAACCTGGGATCATGACCTGAGCTGAAACCAAGAGCCCAATGCTCCACCAACTGAGCCACTCAGGTGCCCCTGTTAACGTATTTTTTTTATTGCAAATGCAAAATGATACATATGCATCAAGAACAATAGTTACGTCATATTGATTACAAAAATATTACATGTGGATTATTTTATTACATGTGGCATTATTTTCCCAAGCCCCATTAGAATGTTGTCACCATGGGTTTATCTTCTCTACTTTTGTGTTTGAAAACTTCAGTAACAAACGTTTTGAAGTTATCATTAAATAATTTTTAACTGCATGCAAGCAAATATGAAATAAACTAACCATGTTACATTGTAACTGTTTAGTATTACAATCAATGAACTTTGCTTTGCTACTACAATTAAAAGGCTTTTACAGTAATAGTGCTGATAGGCTTCATATCCAGAAAAGCACCCTTACAAGTATATGCTATGAACATGAGTATCTATAGATGCATGTAACAGGCATTAACGTGCCTTCACAATTTTTGGTTTGCTTAGTCTGTGACTCTCCATCTTATATGACATATATTTTACAGTAACATTTAATGTATTACCCCCAAATTTGGTGGCTTAAACAAGATTTATTATCTCACAGTTTTTGTGAGTCAGGAATTGGGGAGCAGGATGCTGAGTGGTTCTGGCTCATAGTCTCTCATGAGGGTGCAGTCAGGATGCTGGCCTTAGTTGGCTACAGTCATCTGAAGGCTTGACCGAGGCTGGAAGTGCCACTTCCAGGATGGCTGCCTTACATGGCTTTGGCAGGCCTCAGTTCTTCGCAATGCGGGCTTCTCTTCGGGACTGCTTGGGTGTCTTCTCAGCATAGCTGCTGGCTGTCCCTGAAGTGGTGGTTCTCAACCGAAGGCAGTTTTCCCCCAGGGGATATTGGATAATGGCTGAGTCATTTTTGCCTATTACACTTGAGGGGGGGTCAGTGTTGAGGGGACTGGGGAGGGGGGTGCTATTGGCATCTCTGTATGGGTAGAGGCCAGGGATACTGCTAAACATCCCTCACAGCAAAGAGTTATCTGGCCCAAAATGTCAATAGTGCTGAAGTTGAAAAACTGCTCTAGGGAAACTCATTTCAGAGAAACGTTCAGAGAAAAGAGCAAGATGGGGGCCACATATCTTTTATGACCTACCCTTAGAAATCACACTCCATCATTACTACACATTCCATATATTAGAACAGTGAGTCAGTAAGTCCAACCTTCACTGAGGGTGAAGATTATGAGCTCCACCTCTGTAAAGGAGAAGCATCAAATAATTTATGGTCATATTTTTAAATCACTAAACAGAGTGACTTGATTTTTTTAAACAAAATATTGGAATTTTCGAGATATCTCAGTTACTTTTGGGAATATTGTATTACTTAAGAATCTTTTTACTCCCTAAGAAAAATCACTGGAATTCCATTTAACAAAGCTACTTTTCATCCTAGTGAATGGTCTCTGCGGGATTTTGATGCTCTAATCTCAAATTTTTCTATTAAGCATAAACGTATGCGGTGTGATACAGAGAAAAGTAAACTAGTAGTCAAAAGATCTGAGTTCTAGTTTTGGTTCTGGCACTTCCTAGCAGGTGATCTCAGACAAAGTTTCTACAAGCCTGTTCCCAAATCAATAAAATGGGGGTATCACCAGCTCTCTTTATCTCACAATGCTGTTTTGAGGTTCAAATAAGATTATGTGACTACTTTACGAACTATAAAAGATAGTTTTAAATGTTTTAAGTTGAGGGGTGCCTGGGTGGCTCAGTCAGTTGAGCGTCCGACTTCGGCTCAGGTCATGATCTCACAGCTCGTGAGTTCAAGCCCCACGTCGGGCTCTGTGCTGACAGCTCAGAGCCTGGAGCCTGTTTCAGATTCTGTGTCTCCCTCTCTCTCTGTCCCTAACCCACCTGCATTTTGTCTCTCTCTCTCAAAAATAAATAAACATTAAAAAAAATTTAAATGTTTTAAGTTGAAATAACATGCTATTATCAAATAGTTTCACAATCAGCTTCCAGCATGGGGTTTAACACATAGTAGATTCTCAATATGTATTTTTAGATCTCTTATTCTCAAATCTGAGGTTGAGTAAACCTCTGAGATAACAGTAAAATAGAGAAATTAAAATATAATTGAGGGACCAAATCCTTGATCATTTGTTGTCATGATATGGATAACTAAAATATAGTTTCCTCAAGTTAAAATATACATTATTCAGCAATTAGATAGGATCTAAGACTACAATCAGCAACATAATGTAGCCAATATTTTAGACACTGAACTAAAACAAAAAACAAAAAAAATCCCTTTATTATTTGTTTCTCCTTCCCATGAAGGAGAGCAGAAGCTATAGGTGATCTGTGTATCCTCCAGTACCTGGAACATAATGCAAGATTAATAAATACATAACAAAACAGGTAGTTCCTGACCTCAAGAAACTGAGAAATCTAGCTGGGGAGTCAGAATAAATACTCACATAAACAAATCACTGAAGACTTTTAAAAGCAATACATTTGCTTCTTCCAATCCATTCTACACACTCCAGTCAGTATCAATTTTAAAACACTTTTCTCTCGATACTTTACAACTCAAGAAACTTTAACAGCCCTCCATGGCCTAGAAAAATGCAACTGCCTTAGCCCTACTCCAGACCTAGTTCTTCATTTCTGGGTGTAGGACCCAAGTGCCTACAAATGATTCGGAAGTATAACCAGAATCTACAAAAGCTCCACAAATGATTCTGAAGTACAACCGGAATGAGAATCACAACTGGGTTCACCCTACCTGAGATATTCTTGCTGTCAAGCTAGTCCATCTCATAGCTAATTCTCTTAGTTATGTTTTCTCCTGTTACCTTAAAACATTCCCTCTCCTCCTCTCCAAATACTACCCATCTTTCAAAATAATCTTCAAATGCTTTTTCTTCCATGAAACCACTCAAACTACAAAAGCCCACAACGCACCCATACCTCTAGACACATCAATACCTTTTTTATATACACAGTTCACTTATATTTTATGTCTACTTCTTTTAACATTGATGGACATTTAACACTAATGGATGACCAACAGATTTTCTTCACTACAGTAAATCCAAAGCATAAACGAATACATATACACACACATTTCTAACTCTCAAAATCATGCTGCCTTAATATTAGTTACAGAAACCTTCAGGTACTTGACTCATTATATGATTGCAGTTTTCATGAGCACTGTCATTTATCAGTGCCAATGAAAGCTTCCTTCAAACATCACCTCCATATCTCTTAGGATGAACCATATAAGCTTATAACATCAATCTATTCGTAGGGTAGTTAGTGCCACATTTGAGATCATCCTCAAGCAATGTGTAGAAAAATTATCAAGGGAAAGCATGAAACATTACATTTCAATGGACTTGAAATCCAAAGGGTTAGATATTTCTGAGATAAGGTTTGGAAATACAAATATGGACATACAAGTGTATGAGCAAGGCTACTGTTAAGATTGTATCAGATGATGAATTCAAAAAGAATATGCACAGAAAGTATAGTTTTTCTGTCTTTTTGGAGGTGGAAGGTTCAAGTTATCCTATCTAGTTTTTCCTCAGGGTTAATCAATCCAAATATGTAGGGTTATATAAGTAGGTCTCAACAAAGGGTGATTTGTCCCCAGGGGACATATGGCAACGTCTAGAGACATTTTTCGTTGTCACAACTGGAGGTTGCTACTGGCATCTAACAAGTAGGGTACAGGGATGCTGCTAAACATCCTACAATGCCTAAGAGCCTCCCACCAACAAAAAAAATTATCTCACCCAAAATGTCAATAGGTTATATTATATTTGGAAATGTAAACACAGCTTGATAGATGTTCACAAAACTGTCTGTTTTCTTAATTTGTTATTTTCCTCCCTTTGGTTCCCTTTAGCATCGATATCATTTAACTTATTGAGATTGCTAACCTCAAAGGAGATCATTCAAAGCATAAAGAAGGCACTTAGGACGCTAAACTAGGATAGAAAATGAAGTAAGACAAACGTATAATGTCAAGAAAACTATTAGAAGTTTATCAATATAAGATGTCAACATCGATATTTCACTTCGACTTAGTACTAAAATCATTAGGAAGCCTAATTTTATTACACCAAATGAGGAAGATAACTAAGATTTTCCGAGCATTTGGTAGCCTGGAGCAGAAAACGTAAATAGAAACTATTATGCAAAAGTCTAAGTTCAAGAGGCTCAAGTTAGCTAAAGCCCTACATGGATATGACAGAAGAGGGGGGTAAAAAAAAAAAAAGAAAGAAATAGCTCTTGGGGATATTAAGAATAAAGCATTTATTTCTGGGGATAAAGTTCTTTTTACCACAGGAATGAGGAAATACAAAAAAGAATTCGATATTACACTTGCATAACCCAGACACTTCAGGCTGAATGTCACAGGACAGACTAAGGGCATGATTAAGGGCACCATCCCAAGTGGAAGTACAGGACTGGGTTAAGAATCTAAAGGACCTCTACCCTCACAGTCCCTTGCTTCCCCTAAAACACAGCCTCCCTGAGCCCTAGGCAGATCAAAAGAAGAAGTTCTGACCTATTGTGGGCACGTGCTGATGTCATCACTTTCTAGATGTGAATCATCAGATGAAAAGGCTTCTCTGACACAGATATCCAATACATATCCTTACACAAAGTTGCCTTAGATATAAAAAGTGACCAGTATATCACTAGAGTCAAGAGAGACACAAAAGAATCTAAAAGAAAATTTCAAGGGAAGCAGTAGAAACCTAAAGGTAGATATGAGATGGCAACTTAAGTGAAAGGATGCAGAATAGAACAGCTACCGAGGACATCCAAAGCAATCTCTGAGGAACCAATGTAAACGTGTCCCTTTTAGACTGGTATGTTCAAAAGCAGGCACCCTTCCTGCTTTTTCAGTTTTTTTTTTTTATCTTTATAAACACAACACCTAACACAGTGCTTAGCACTGCCAATATTGAATTAATGAATTCAAGAAAACAAAGGGGACAGTTGGTATGCTTTTTTGCCTTTTTTTTTTTTTTTTTTTTTTTTTGTGGCATGGTTGTGTGTTGTGTGATGCCTACACTCTGGACCATAAGCCTGCAAAAGCAACCAATGCATACTTGTGGGCAGACTGACAGTAAAACACACATACTCACATACCTTCCTTCATGTCACAGGCACAGTGACAATACCACCAAGGCCTAGAGGTTTTGAGGAAAACAAGGAAATCTGTAACAACATCATTCAAAGTAACAGGAGCCAACGTGTTCAGGGTCTAAAGTTACTCAGACAGCAGCTAGACAAAATAAACATTTGTTCTATTACCTTTTTGTTATGTTGCCATGGGAATCTGTGTTTAGGAACACTTATTTTCCGCAACTAGATGATAGAGCAGTAAAAGGGGGATAGCTCCCGTGAAAGAGGAGAGAAGCCTGTATCTATAAAGGCAAGGAAGACAATAAATCCTATGGGGTTTTGTAAGGTCACATACATGCAGGATCTTTCAATCTATTCAAATTAATCGATCTATTTCAATTCATTCAAGTTAACAGAGACGGCTTTGGAGCCTCACAGCTAAAACATTAGTAACAGGTAACAGTCATCGGGGGAAGGTGGAGGAATGTAAAGCAGATGCAGAGCCAAATAAAACAAAAAATAAATGAGATCTGCAATGCTGAAGGCAGGTAAAATGTCTTTTAAAATATGACCCAATAGTACGAAAAAACCTAGAAGCCCAAAGAAGTTAGAAAACATTCAACCTGCCAGCAGGCTAATCTTCTTTTGTCAGCAGAAGTCTAGAGCTAATCTCTTTGCTCCCTTCCTTTTGGCAACAGAAACCTGAAAAAGTGAAATAAGCCCATGTTATTTAAAGAGCTGGACTGGAATACCCTGAATTTCTAGGGCCCAACAAAAGTACTGGCTCCAGTACTCAGAGCCTTCTGGAATGACAGTTGTGCGCATGGGTTGGGGCAATGCACCAACTCATCGGACTCCCCCATTCTACCCTGAAGTATTATTAGCACCTCTAATGGGTGCTAACAGTTCTTACAAAAGTTCTTATAAGGCCAAGTAAGGTCCTTCGTGATCCCTGTGCATCTGCAGCCCCTCCACCCTCTTCTACTACTGTTTGGCCCCTGGTTCATTCAGTGCTAGCCAGACTGGTCTCCTAGCTATTCTGGAGAAAGAGGCCTTTGCCTCAGAGCCTTTGCAACTCCTGATCCTTCAGCCTGGAATGTTCTTCCCTCCACACCCAAGTCCAACCAGTGTTCTAGATCACTTCCTGCAGGTCTTTGCTCAACTGTCACTTCATCATCCAGGCCCATCCTGACTATCCTGCTTAAAAGTGCAACACAGCCATCCCAGTAATTCCTCTCCTTACCTTGCTTCATTTCCCCCACAGCACCAACCATCTGACATACTAAAAATTTTTTTAAATTTATTATCTACTTCTACTTTCATCCCTCTTAGAATATAATTTCTTATGGGCAAAAATTTTTGTCTGATTGTTCATACTCCATTTCCAACACCTGAAGAACGACCCATACATAGTAGACGCTCAGGGTATCAGTATAACACACAGTCCTATCCTCAAGGAACCCATCTTTCTTTCCCTTTGCTTTCACAATCCTTACAATACTCTAAAGTTCAGATAATGGCACTAAAATCTATCCATTTGTCCATAGTCAAAACTTAGGGGTAATCCTAGACTCCTCTCTTCTATACTCTTTCTCCCCCACCTTCCACCTAGGAGCCAACAACTCAGAATCCAGGACCCATTTGTCAAAAGTGCAGAATTTACAGACCACCATTTTCCTCATTCTTAAAAATAAATTCTTAACAGGTTGAAATGCTGGAAAACCAGCTAATTTTATAAATCTTTAACACACATGCACTTAATTTATGAAAATCCCTGAAAGCTTTATTTACAAAAAAATTTTTCAAGTTTAAATAGTTCTCTTTTTGTTTTTGTTTTTTGTTTGTTTCTCTTGTCCTGAAAAAACATGCGCGTGACTTCTAACTACATGGCAACCATGAGAGGAAATCCCTAGGTTCCAGGTCAGGGAAACTCACTTTACAATGAGGTTTTTATTGAGCATTACAGTAATGATACCTCTTAGATAGGAACAAATCAATACAAAATTTCACAGTAAAAAGCAAAAATCTAATGTATTTTCAAAAGCCTGGATAAGCAACTATTTCTATAGTTATATAACACAAATATGTACAGATAGTCCCAACTTTACAAAATGCACATTGAAGAATTCCAAACCAACAGGATTCATAAATTCAGGAAATAACTATTTGCACTAATAATTACTTGGGGGAAAAAATGTAATCTGGGCAATGAGTTCATTTTTGGTCTATCAATTCTGAGGAAGAGGGGTAACTTTAATAAGTTAGGTCACTACCCCTCAGATCACCTAGGCAATGATGGTGGTAGGATTGGAGCTGTACAGTCACAGCTCTATTGCAAGTGACTCAGCAACCCTTCTTCACAAAAGAAGAGGGAAGGACAAACAGCACAAGAGATGTCATCACACAACCTCAGCAGCTTACATGTAGAGAAAAGACGACTTCTAAAGTGTCGAAACCCTAGAACCAAATCCAAGGTACCACTGGCAAGCAAGCCATTTCCTTCAACGGATGAATCTCGTTCTTCACCTATATAACTAGGTTAATAACACCAGCCTTCAGAGAGCAGGTGAAGACTGAACGATAATGCTCTGAGTGAAAATACTTTATAGTGTAAAATCCCATACAAATGTCAATGTATACTAAAGTGAGAGTGATCTAGCCCAGTGAATTTTTCCACCTTTGGATCCTAAGCCTCAGGGGCTCAATGCCATGTGCACTGTTGCCCATGAAAGGCCAAAGTCAACACACAGATCACCTCTGAAGCTGAGCTAGAGGGAAATCAAAAACAGAGCACTCTTCAGTATCAAGAAATTAAACTGGCAGAACTGAAAAGCCAGAGATTCAGAATACTCTTATTTAAAAATGTGAGCCAGCAGAAAAGCATCAGTTAAAAAAAAAAAAAAAAGGATTCAATAAATAAAATACGACTTTATAACAAACTTGACTGAATTCTTTCTTAAAAGTCTTTATATATAAATAATATAAATATTTGCCACTATCTTTAAATATTTATTGGTTGGTACTGGTAACATGCAGCCAATCACCTTGCTTTTGGTTACAAACAAAAGCAAACGGGAAGAAAGATCAGCATGGGCCTATTATCACCACTAGAAAAATAAAGGGCATGCCCCCCTTACTGATCAGGAGTCAAGAAAGTCATCTTTGCATAGTCAACAATGATGTATATTCATTTATTTGTGCCCTGGCTCATCCTAAAAGGAAAAAAAAGAAGATTAAAAATGGTGAATGGCTAGTAACACTAAAACTTAGCTTTGTTTATTTTTATTATATTTATGTATATACAATCTTGTTCCACAAAGCATTCAGGAAGCTGGATTTGATATCTTAGTAAATTTTGCCATCCTCTTACTAAAAATCTTGTATGTGCTTTATATACTGATGATAAATATAAACCACATATCAAAATGCCTAGAACATAGTAAGCAATCCATAAAATGTAGTTATTATTCGCATTAGGCTATAAGCTCTCCGAGGGAATGGATTACCTCGTTCTGTCTTGTTCAGGGCTCTATCTCAAGAAACCTAGCCCGTTACCTAATCCGTAGTTGGTATTCAGTATTGTTGAATAAACAACTGAATATGACTTAAGAGTAATTCTCAACTCTCGCCTATTTTATGGCTGCCAGTGTTCCACCTCCTCTAATCAACAGCAAAGGTCTGGAAAAACCATACCCAGAGGAAAGGCATTTAAGTTCCTGTTTATATTTCCTTAAAGTCACCACAAAGAGTCCCCCCTTCTGTCTCCAAACCAGAAAATCAATGCTTCGCAACAATGTATTCTTAAACGATTTTGCTTCATTTCCCCTCACTGACAATGCACAAAGTTCCTTAAAACTTCAAGACTTGGTTTAGTTCCCTTTACCCCCTAAAAAGGAAGGGCATATTTATAAAACCTTATCAACTCTCAATTTCTAGTCTGATTCCTTGATCTTTGATTCATAGTTGGTTATCATACAGGCTGCTACTTGCTTTTTTACTATATACTTAGTACAAATTAAAATAATGAAAATAGGCTTAATATAAGAAAACTTTTTAACTTATACATCAAAGCGTATCACACTTCAGAGCAATCAAATTAGGAAACTGACACATATTTTAGTGAGGCTGCATTCCTTGAAACACTTTCAGAGATTCTTTTTTGGAACAGACTTCAGATCCAGTTCTACGAGTCACACAAGAAATTCTGTCATTACTTTACAGTTACAACTCCTATTTGACCTAAAACTGTATCATCAACTTGAATGCCTAATCTTTTTCACCAGATGTGAGTACAAACTCTCTTATTTGGATTCAGTTTGATTTTGTTATTCCCTAAAGTCAAATCTGCTCCCAAAGGATGAAGGTAGCAAAAAATAACACAGGCTCCAGAAAGGATACTAAAAGAAATTAAAAAAAAAAAAAAAAGTTTTCTGCAACACCCGAAAAACTGCTAATTGAAAGAAAATCTTCATGTAACTCTGAATGAGAGAACACTTACTTGTAAATCCAAATTTTGATATTTTCAATCCAAAATCAGTTACATTTATTTACAGTCAATTGTCACATAGTATCAGATGTATATTCCTCCACCAATATACCATAGGTTACACTTCCAATCCCTTGGGGAAATACTACTAAAAAACAATGAACAAGCTCTGCCTCCCTGTAAAAACACTTAAGAAACTTAACAGTGGAGGTCTCTGAGGAAAGGAATAGCAAGGTTGGGGAACAAGAAAGGAAATGAGGCTTTTCAATGTGGAATGTATTACCTATTTTTAAAAATCTGTTTAACAAAGTACTTCAAAGTGTCAGAAACTGCAGGCTTCTGTAAGCCAGAAAGCATAGTACTAAAGAAATGTAAAGGTCATTTTAATGACACTTTACTGTAAATCTGGATCTCTAGTTCCAGTGCAAAGCTGTTCATACCAACAACAGGAAAACTGCAAGCAGTTCTTTTGAAGTTCACTCAACTCCCCATAGTTAAGATATTCTGCTTTACCATTCCATTAAAGTTTAAGCATCATTGGAAACAAAAACTTGGTACTACAAAAATTAACGTGTCAATTCAAGAATGAAAAATAGAGGTAAAATAATCAGCTATTAAAGGAGCCACAATCCAAATACATCTTTGAAAATGAGCAAACAAATAACACACACACATATATGTGTATATGTAGTAAAATGTTGCAAATTCCCTTAAAATGTAAACTGTCGCACTATAAAAATGGGGAAAGATGTCAAGGTGGTATCATCAGCAACTTAACTCAAGCAGCTTGAACTAGAAAATGCAATATGATCTGTTGCTTGACACAGTTGCACAATCTCAATTACCCAGAAGATTCTACCAAACAGGAAATTCATAATGTGACTTTAAGAAACACAGGAATTACAAAGATTAACACGTCCAAAAGCCTGGAGTTTGTTCCAAAACAAAAAAATAATTTTATAAAGGCCCTTTTCAAATGATGCATGCGCATGAATACATGAATTACTCTCAGATCAGCAGCTCTCAAGACACAGTAAATCTAAACTACAGTGTATAAAACCTAAGTTAGTGAAACATTTCGGATCCAGAAGTTTTATATCAATTTCATTTAAAACACACAATGTGAATGAAAGCTGAGATGTGTCTCTTCCTTCCTCTGGGTTACATTCCATATCCTTATGAAAACCATGGTGTACCTCACGCTACAAATGGAGACAAGTTCCCTGCAAACTCTCTAAGGGACTTTGAAAACACAGTTATTCGCAAGATGTCTTGCAATTAAAAAAACAACATTTACAATACCTCCCAGCATTGTCAACAACTTTTTGACCTCGAGCGCGTCCAACGGGTCTGAATCTCACTTGCTCCAAAGGAGAAAACTGTTTTGTCAAACAATACCTAAATGAGCAGCGGTATGTGACTAATCAGTGAGGCCGCCAGTTTCTCAAGCTGCAGTATTCTTGCAGGCACTACCACCCACCCCCACTCTGCGAAAAGGAAATACGCTTTCAGCCGAATCGGAAACACACCACTCAAGCTGGCACTGGGCTCGCCGAGATAAAGTCGGTATTTCGGGCTCTATGGGTCGCTGCTGATTCAAGTGCGAATTCAAAAAGAATGCTTCTCAAAAGGAGATTTCGAAAGAGGTTTGCAAAAGAAGTCGGGACAGAACGCCCTTCGTCGTCAGTTTTGTTCAGACGACCGCGCTCTCCCGGTCGAGCTTTGCCCTTCTGCTTCTCCCCGCAGCTCCCTAGGGCTTGTCGTCTGCTTAGAGGGCACGCTCGGCGCCCAAAGCGGGAGCACCTCCGGAGAGGGTCTTTCTGCTCCATGCGGGCAGGGAGACCCCCGATGAGACACCCCCGCCTCCAGGCCAGCCCCCGGAACAGAACCCCACCCCCCACCCCCAGCCGACAGGCGCAGGGTGCGAGCCAGGGCCGAGCTCCGGCACCACCGCCCGCCGAAGACCTGCATCTTGCACACAACTGACCACCTACCTGGAGTGCAGAGTGAGGGGTGCAAGGGGTACAGGGAGTGCAGGGCAAGGGTCGAAGGGCAGCGATGCCCTCCCCCAAGGAAAATTCCTGCCGCTTGGTGCATCGCTGAGCTGTGGGGGCAGGCCTGGCTCTGGGGCATTGAGGGCCACCCAGCCCCACCGCAGCCCCAGGCCGGGTGACACTCACCACACGGAGCCATAGGCACCGGAGCCCACCGGGGACAGGTTCTGGTAACGCTCCGGCACCTCCCAGATTGTCTTGTTCAGCTCCTGCCGGTAGAACGTGGGCCTCTCCTGAGACATCTTCCAGCGGCGGCCGCGGGGCTAGGAGGTGGCCCTAAGGGGCCCCGCCTGCGCCCGCACCGGCTCCCCGGCCCTCGTCGCCCGCCTGGCCGGGCGGGGGACCCGGCGCTGGCAGGCGGCGCAGGTGCTGCAGACGCGACCCCGCCGAGTCCCGCGCCCGCGCGGCCCCTGTCAGCCGCAGCTGCTGGAAGCGCCTCAGCGACGGGGAGCGAGCCCGGCTGAGGGCAAGGGCACGCTCCGGGGTTCGAGGCTGCGACCACCACGCTCCCCCTGCACCCTCTCCCCCACCGGGCCGACTCTAGACTGCGCCGCGGGAGTACCGCTCCAGCTGCAGCGCCCGCTGAGGTTCCAGTGGTCGCGGTTCCAGAGCCAGCGAACAGGAGCCTCTGGCCGTAATCTCGCGAGAACAGCTCCCGGGACTCTCAGCGAGTCGAGATTTTACCCAATATGGAACCCGCCCACGGGAGGGGGTTGACGACGGGAGAGGATGGGAGGAGTACTTCTCGCGAGAAAAGAGCAACAGCTGGCGACCAGAGGCAGGAACTCTCAGGGACTGTTCTTAAGGGCGCGAAGGCGGACCCGGGAAGGAGGGATAAGTGGGCAACACATGCCGCGTGCGCCCCACCGTGGTCACCGGGGCGAATGCCTGGTTCGGTGCTGGAGAGCGACAGTGACTAATAGGGTGTCGGCAAAAGAACCGAAAGATCTTTGAACTGCGGGTAGTCACCAACAGCCGAGCATCTGCTCAGTGGAACCCTTAATTTCCAAGAAATACATTTAAAAAGGTAGGTTCTGGCCAGAAAGCCGTTGTATTCCATCCGTTCAAGGACATATGGCTTATTCTTCGGAATTATGACGAAAACTGTCCCCAAAGCAAATATTAGCCCTGCATGAAGGCTGAGGTTTTTCCACACTCTTAGTGGTTCTTAAACTTTTATGTGCAGAAGAATCATTTCGGGTGCTTAAAAATGCAGAGTCCCAGGACGCACAGGGAGTCTAAGAGTATAGGGTCGGTGAAGGCGCCAAGAATGCGCATCTTTACAATATGCCCCAGGCAGTTCTGATTCAGGAAAAGTCTCCGGTATCTCCCTTTGAGAAGGATTTCTGAAATCATTACTCTGAGGATTTGAAACTGAGCCCTGCTCTGAAGAGCTTCCAGCGAAGATGATTTTAAGCATTTGATTCACTCCTCTCAGATTAAGGAGTAACAAGGCAGAGATTACACTGTTTTATGGAAGTGTTGCATTAGGCAAGTCAATTGACCTTTCTTGACCCTAGTTCCAGTTTCTGCAAAAAAAAAAAAATTCCTGCCTTACATTCCCACCTAACAGGGTCATTTGTAAAGCTGAACAAGATAATAAAGTGTAAATGGGCAAGGTATTATAACCCCATACCTACCCCCCACTGTTACCAATCCTATTCCTTTGTTAAAGTTTGTTCCAATCTCTCTTAGAAATAACTAGATCCAATCCAGGACACTTCTCAACACTTCCCATGATTATTCTCTTTGGTGTTATGCTTCCCTTGGAGTGCTCAGATTTTGCTTATGCTTGTCACAGCATCTAGCACAGTGCCTAGAACATAATAGGTACCTCATAAATATTTATTGAACAAATTATGAATAATGAGCAGGATCTCCCTTAGGAGGTGGTGCAGGATCCTTAGTTCTCCTCAAAGAAAACAAAAACAAAAACCAGAGTCGTGGATGATTTGTGGAAAGTCTTTCTTGGGGGGGATTGTGTGGCTTAGCCTGGATTCTCTTGCCTAGGAGGACATGCTGCTTGAAAATGTCCCAGGACAACCTGCAGGTTAGGGAGCTTTCCAAGAAAGAATGAAGGCTGAAGGAGGAAATGAGAGCAAAAATGTCACTGAAAAAAAAAAAATGGCAAGTGGGAGTGGAAAATCAAGGAGATGAATGGACGATGGAATCCTACGGAATTCATATAATTATCCAACAAATTGGGATGGTGAGGTGAGAGTGACTGAAAGGGTAAAGATTCAGGAGGCAATCCATTCACTCACTCCTTCAACAAATCTGTACTGAATGCCTCCTAGGTGCGGGGCACTTCCGATTAATGGGGATCCGCAAACATGCTGCCTACATGGAGTTTACAGTAACAGCAGGGCAATCATCCAATCGTTCAACACAAATTTATTGAGCACTTACTGCATCTACCACATTGTTTAGGCACGGATAATACAGCAGTTAATGAACGAGATGAAATTCCCCGCCGTTATGGGGGTGACAGTTTACAAAAAGGAATAGGTCCAGTGAATGATGCGTTACACACTAACACAGTAATCGAGTCAAGTCTAAAACTGCAAAGGGGCCAAGCAGGAATACAAGGCATAGTTAGAGACAGTGACAGGGACTGAGTAAACTTCAGAAGGTTAAAGGGCAGGGAGCAGAGCAAGAGACTTGGGCTGGAGAGTGTCCTTCCGTGGGAGGAGCCAGGCTAATGATGGCAGAGAGCTAGGGTTGGAGACCTGGGTGACCTTATAGCCTCAGTTTTCCTTGTGTGTCTTCCGACCTGACAAGGTCGTCGCGTGATTTAAGTGAATTACTGTGTGCGGCGTGCCGGGCACGAGGGCTGGCATCAAGAGGACCCCCAATCAAGAGCAGTCAAACCCCAAAGCAAGTGGAGGCCTGGGTGGCACAGATTAAAGGGCTTCCCTGGCCCCAGGAGCCCCCGCTCGGGGCTCCGCACCGTAGCTGCCCTTGCTCTCCTTCCTCGCCCCCCTCTCTGGTGCCCCGCCCGCCAGAATGCCCTCGGGTTCGGCCGCAACGGCTCGGGAACGGCCGGCGTCCGCGTCTACAGCGCCGCCAGCCAGGCCGCAGCTGCGTGGGACCTCAGCGTCCGCCCCCGCGTCCCCGCAGGGAGACCCAGGTGGAGCCGTGGCCGAGAGCCGCCCGGGGCCGGGGGCTGCAGGGTGGAGGCGGGCGCGGGCGTCCGGGTGCGGGGCACCAGCCCCGGTTGCCCTCCGAAGTCCCGGGGCGGGGGCTGCGTCAGTGGCCGGCAGGGCCCGGCGCGTCGCGGGCGCTCAGTGTTTGTGGCATGAATGAATGACGGTATCCCTGAGAGCTTATCTCTCAGAGGTATCTTCTCTGCTTGATGAAAGGCCGCCGAACCGCAAGGACAGGGGGCGATGCATGCGATTCGCAATCGGAGCCTTTCAAACTCTTTGGTCCGAGTTGCCAGAAGCCCCAGAGCTGAGCTGCAGCCTGATCCTCTCGCTACCACCGTCTGTCTCCTCCTGCGGCCCCACTGCCCAGGCACGCCTTCTTCTTTCAGACCTTACCGCTCTGTTCATTTTGTTCTTTCGGACCGCGCCCCCACTCCCACCTGCCATGGCTCCCTTCTCTTTCTCTCAACTCCTATTGATGTATCAGTGCCCCCCTGTGAAGCTTTCTCCAACATCCTCACCCTGACAATGAGTTTCTCTCCAACACACCCCACTGGTCGCATCGAAGGTAGTTGTGTATGCGTTTGATGGCTGTCGACCCAGTCCTCAAGGCTCTTCATCCGCAGCCACCAGACAGCATAACTGAAGGATACTAAAAGCAGTGCACCCCGCTTGTGCCTTTGCTATATCCCAAATACATTCCCTATAAAAATGGAGGTAGTAACGGGCAAAGGGCTGTTGTTTCTGATGAAATTACAAATGCTTATTTGAAATTTTGGAAGTGGATATTACCTTACCATGATTATAGAGAATATAGGAAAGATGACAGTATGAGGCGAAAGATATTCTTGCAACTAAACTAAGGTTCAGGATTTCACATCTATCAATCAGGTTAATAGTCAGAAATTTGGGTTGCATTTAAGTTTTTTATTATTGGCCTTTAAAATACTTTCAACATATTATGTAAATGAATCAACAGATGGTTGATAGGGGTAGTTTGGGGGATGCAGGGGCTAGGTCAAATGTGCCTTTTTTATTTTTTAATGTTTATTTATTTTTTGAGACACAGAGAGAGTGCAAGCGGGCAGGAGCAGAGAGAGGGGCAGAGCATCCAAAGCAGACTCTGTACTGACAGCAGCTAGCCCCATGTGGGACCCAAACTTGTGAACTGTGAGATCATAACCTGAGCGAAAGTCGGACATTCAACCGACTGAACCACTCAGGTATCCCAAAAGTGCCTGTTTTTAAAAAAACATTTTTAAAAATGTTTATTTGTTTTTGAAAGGGGGGGGGGGAGAGAGAGACAGAGACAGCATGAGTGGGGGAGGGGCAGTGAGAGAGGGAGACACAGAACTTGAAGCAGGCTCCAGGCTCTGAGCGGTCAGCCCAGAGCCCGATGTGGGGCTTGAATTCATGAACTGTGAAATCATGACCTGAGCCAAAGTGGGACCCTTGATCAACTGAGCCACCCAGATGCCCCCTTTTTAACTTTTTTTTTTTTTTTGCTTATTTATTTTTGAAGGAGAGAGAGACAGTAAAAGTGCCTGTTTTTAACAATGCCCCCAAATTGAGCATGGGAAGACTAACCAAATAAATGATAAATAAATAATTGGCTATACTTACAGCAGTCCTCACACTTTATTGTGTAGCAGAATCACCTGGAGGTTTCTTAAACCAACTGCTGGCCCATCCGCAGAGTTTCTGATTAATTAGGTCTTGCTAGGTGGGACCTGAGAATTTGCATTTCTAACATGTTCCCAGATTATGCTGATGCTATTTGTGTGGGCACCAAGTGTGGGCTACACAGATGAAAATAATTTGTTGGTAGTGAAGCCAGATGCCCAGAATCACGTTTGTAGAAAAAGAAAATGAAACCCTAGGAACTTCAGACCCATAGACCACCCACCTAAATATTTTGTCTGATGTCAAGAAGCATCAGGGAATTGTTTTCTAAGCAGACACTTAGCTTCAAGATTATGGGTGGAACTTAGCATGTTATTGATCACACCATGTGCAAAGACCCGTCACACTGATGCCCTCAGGAGTCAGCAACAGAGACCCCCTCTTGCGTTGTGTCTCAGCTGAAAGGTCATTCCCATCAGTGTACTTTGATAACTTTTTTCTGAAATGCACCACCTTCTCCACACCAAACTGCATCTGCCACTTGTAAATAGGAGCTTCTTATCATCAGAAGTGTCCTGCTAATGCATGAAAATCAACCAATAGGGTTCCTATGAAATCAAGAAAGACATAATGGAGCTGCACAAAGTCTAGAGATGACTGAAAAAAAAAAAACAACCAATAAGGAATCATGTGTTTTATCTTTATCATGTGATGAGTTCTTTAAAGACAGCTTTCCTCCTGTCCCTCCTAACCAGCCTCCCTGTGGTCCCTCCCATGAGTGATGACTTTATTACTTTCCCCCTAAGCTACAGTAATAATAATGGTCTCCAACTGGACTTTCTGCCTCAGTCTCTTTCATTTCCAGCACTGTCCAATAGAACTTTCTGTGGTGATGGAAATGTTTTATACCCGCACTATTCATATTCAGTATGGTAGCCTCTGCCCCATGGGGTTGCTGAGCACTTGAACTGTAGCTAGTGCAACTGAAAAACTGAAGCTTTCATTTCATTTCATTTTAATTAAGTTAAATTTAAATAGCCACAGGTAGCCAGTGGCTACCATGCTGGATAGTATAGCTCTAGACCATACCACTGACACTTTTCTTGCCAAAAAGCACTTCTCTGTGCATATTACTAGTCCTGCTCAAACACTTTCTTTTTTGTCATAAGTGTACTCTTTGATCCCTATCACCAGTTTCACACATCCCCACGACCCCCTCCCCTCTAGTAACCATCAGTTTTTTTCTCTACAGTTAAAAATCTGTTTCTTGGTTTCTCTCTCTCTCTCTTTTTCCTTTGCTCATTTGTTTCCTAACTTCCACATATGAGTGAGATCATATGTCTTTCTCTGACTGACTTATTTGGCTTAGCATTATACTCTCTAGCTCCATCCATGTTGTTGCAAATGGCAAGATTTAATTATTTTTCATGGCTGAATATATATATATATATATATATATATATATATATACACACACACACACACACCACATATATATTTCATGGCTGCATACACACACACACACACACCACATCTTCATTCACTCATTCACCTATTGGTGGATACTTGGGCTGCTTCAGTAGTTTGACTATTGCAAATAATGCTGCAATAAACAGAGGGGTGCATATATCCCTTTGAATTAGTGTTTTTGTATTTTGGGGAAATGCCCAGTAATGCAATAGTGGTTCTATTTTTAATGTTTTAAGGAACCTCCATACTGTTTCCATAGTGGCTGCACCAGTTTGCATTCCCACCAACATCCCTTTTTCTCCACATCCTTGCCAGCATTTGCTATTTCTTATGTTTTTGATTTTGGCCATTCTGACAGGTATGAGTGATATTTCATTGTGTTTTGATTTGCATTTCCCTGATATTAAGTGATGACAAAGATCTTTTCATGTGTCTGTTGGTCATCTGGATATTTTCTTTGGAGAAATGTCTGTTCATGTTTTCTGACCATTTTTAATTGTATTACTTATCTTTGGGGTATTGAGTTGTATCCCTTCTTTATATATTTCAGATACTAATCTTTTTTCAGATATGTGATTTGTAACTATCTTCTCCCATTCCGTAGGTTGCCTTTTAGTTTTGTTGATTGTTTCCTTCACTGTCCAGAAACTTTATTTTGATGTAGTCCCAATAATTGTTTTTGCTTTTATTTCCTTTCCCTCAGGAGGCATAGCTAGAAAAATGTTGCTACAGTCAATGTCAGAGAAATTACTGCCTGTGTTCTCTTCAAGGATTTTTATAGCTTCAAGTCTTGCATTTAGGTCTTTAATTCATTTTGGGGTTTTTTTAAAAAAATGTTTATTTATTTATTTTGAGGGAAAGAGAGAGTGAGAGAGCATGTGTGTGAGTAGGGAGGGTCAGAGAGAGAAAGAGAGAGAGAATCCCAAGCAGCCTCTGCGCTGTCAGCACAGAGCCCTATGTGGGGCTCCATCACACGAACTGTGAGATCATGACCTGAATTGAAATCAAGAGTCAGATGCTTAACTGAGAGCCACCCAGGCACCCCTTGAGCTTATTTTTGTGTATGGTGTAAGAAAGCATCCAGTTTCATTCTTTTGCATGTTGCTGTCCAGTTTTCCTGACACCATTTGTGGAAAAGACTTTTTCTCACTGTGTATTTATTCCTCCTTTGTCAAAGATTAATTGACCATATAATTGGGGGTTTATTTCTGGGTTTTCTATTCTAGTGTATTGACCTTTGTATCTGTTTTTGTGCCGGTACCATACAGTTTTAATTACTATCACTTTGTAATATAACTTGAAGCCTGGAATTGTTATACCTCTGGTTTTGGTTTTCTTATTCAAGATTGCTTTGTCTATTTGGTGTCTTTTGTGGTTCCATACAAATATTAAGATTGTTCTAATTCTGGGAAAAAATGCTGTTTCAAATACTAAGTAGCTAAAAAATCCAGGTTCAACCCAGCATTTTAGGCCCTCCAGGAATAGGCCTCAACCTACCTTTTTGGGCTTGACACTGACTTTACTCCATCTACTAAATTACTTGCTTTATATTATCTCTGTAATTTTATCTTATTTTCTTCCTGAAATACCTGGTTCTTCTCCCTGCCCCCAGTTTAGACAGTGCAGAGCTCAAATCATATCCCCCCTCCCCCAGGAGGCCTTTCTCATCCCCCTAGGTTGGAATTATTAACCCCACTCTGTAGGTCACATGGTATTTGGATGTAGCATTTTTTGGAGCCAGAAAGATGGAGTTCAGGCTCTGGCTCTGCTATTTGACTCTGAGAAACTCAAACTAAACTCATCAGTAAAATGGGTACAATCAGTATCAGGAAAATACTACCTCTCTTGAGAGGATGTGTGTGAAGAACCTGCCAAATAGCAGGGCAGCAATAAATGTTAATACCTGTCTTTCCCACTTCTAAACTCTTACAGCACTATATTTTGGGATTTTTATTCTACTAAACTACAGAGTCTTTGTTCTTTTGTATCCCCAGAGCACCTAGCATTCAGCAAATGTTTGTGGGATACTAAATTAATTGACCACAGATGAAATAGTAGGTGAATTCTTAAGTCACAAATGAAGGCCAAGAGAGACACCTGGGTGGCTCAGTCGGTTAAGTGTACGCCTTCAGCTCAGGTCATGATCTCATGGTTCGTGAGTTCAAGCCCTGCATCAGGCTCCATGCTGACAGCCTAGAGCCTGCTTCAGATTCTGTGTCTCCCTCTCACTCTCTGCCCCTCCCCTGCGAGTTCTCTCTCTCTCTCTCTCTCTCTCTCTCTCTCTCTCAAAAATAAATGAACATTAAAAAAATGTTTTAAATAAAGGAAGGCCAAGAGTACATATGGTAGAAATTTATAAAATTGTGAAAATAAAAGCAGACAGACCTATCCAAACTTAGTCTGGTAGATGGGGGCTACCTCTCAAAATATCAGTGATGTAGATTGAAGACAATAAAATGAAATCTTACTTTCTGTAAGTGAACTAGTGGGATACAATACCTCCAAAGGGTGTGACAACAGAAAACGTATACACTTTAGCGTGGAAAGAGAGAGAAATTCTTGGGGGAAAAAGCTCTTGGTGCAAAGGC
This sequence comes from Panthera leo, assembly GCF_018350215.1. Lineage (NCBI taxonomy): Eukaryota > Metazoa > Chordata > Mammalia > Carnivora > Felidae > Panthera > Panthera leo. The sequence goes on along the minus strand of NC_056683.1, from coordinate 34,399,853 downwards.
CACACCCTGATGGTCCATTGGCTGATTTCTGGCCTGCAGAGGTGTTTTGTTCAATGGGATATGTAAAGTGATGGACAACACTTCCAAGTCAGATAAAAATCTGAGATAAAAAATTATGGCTTCTCTTGAAAAAGATCCAATCTGTGGGTACCTGGATGACTCAGTCGGTTAAGCTTCTGACTTCGGTTCAGGTCATGACCTCACAGTTCCTGAGTTCCAGCCCCGAGTTGGGCTCTGTGCTGACAGCCTGGAGCCTGCTTCAGATTCGGTGTCTCCCTCTCTCTGCCCCTCCCTCTGCTCAGTCTCTCTCTCCTTCAAAAATAAATAAACATAAAAAAGTTTTTTTAGGGGCGCCTGGGTGGCTCAGTCGGTTACGCAGCCGACTTTGGCTCAGGTCATGATCTCACGGTCCGTGAGTTCGAGCCCTGCGTCGGGCTCTGTGCTGACAGCTCAGAGCCTGGAGCCTGTTTCAGATTCTGTGTCTCCCTCTCTCTGACCCTCCCCCATTCATGCTCTGTCTCTCTCTGTCTCAAAAATAAATAAACGTTAAAAAAAATTAAAAAAAAATTTTTTTTTAAATAAAGAAAGGAAGAAAAAGATCTGATCTGGTCATGCTGGGCCCCACGTGACCCATGCCAGCTGGAAATGAGTAGCCTTTGGTGCCTCTGTCAGCTCCAGTGTCCCCCCACCCCACCCCCCACCCAGTACCTCGATGGGCATATATTGCCTGCTTCATGCCAACCCCACCTTAGTGCCATTTTCAGGAACAAAATGCTGGATTCAAGACCCTGGACCCAACCCAGGATGGCAGTTTTCATCATCTCATTATACTCAGCAGGTTACTGGGCTCTCTCAGTTGCCAGGAACAGATACATTCCAGTAAAGGAAGCTTGTTGTAAGATTACATAGGAAGGGGCGCCTGGGTGGCTCAGCTGGTTAAGTGTCTGACTTCATCTCAGGTCATGACCTCACAGTTTGTAGCTTCGAGCCCTGCACTGGTCTCTCTACTGTCAGCAAAGAGCCTGCTTCAGATCCTCTGTCCCCACCCTTCGTCCCCTCCCCCACTTTTTTTTTTCTCTTTCTCAAAACTAAACATTAAAAAAAATATTACATGGGAAAAGTAAGGAAGACTGGATGAATATTCCTACAGGTGGGGGAAAGAAAGGGAAAAATATTGCTTATTTTAACGTACAGTTCTGTTTCTTTCTGTAAAAGACACAAATTACTAATTCTCTCTTGTTTTTTAATTTTTAATTTTTTTAAAATTTACATCCAAACTAGTTAGCATCTAGCGCAACAATGATTTCAGGAGTAGATTCCTTAGTGCCCCTTACCCATTTAGCCCATCCCCCCTCCCACAACCCCTCCAGTAACCCTCTGTTTGTTCTCCATATTTAAGAATCTGTTTTGTCCCCCTCCCTGTTTTTATATTATTTTTGTTTCCCTTCCCCTATGTTATCTGTTTTGTCTCTTAAAGTCTTCATATGAGTGAATTAATATGGTTTGTGTCTTTCTCTGACTAATTTCACTTAGCATAATACCCTCCAGTTCCATCCACGTAGTTGCAAATGGAAAGATTTCATTCTTTTTGATTGCCAAGTAATACTCCATTGTATATATATACCACATTTTCTTTATCCATTCATCCATTGATGGACATTTGGGCTCTTTCCATGCTTGGGCTATTGCTGATAGTGCTGCTATAAACATAAGGGTGCATGTGTCCCTTCGAAACAGCACACCTGTATCCCGTGGATAAATGCCTAGGAGTGCAATTGCCGGGTCGTAGGGTAGTTCTATTTTTAGTTTTTTGAGGAACCTCCATACTGTTTTCCAGAGTGGCTACACCAGCTTGCATTCCTACAAATTACTAATTCTCTTAAGTGATACATTGTAAAATACCTCTTCCATCCTCTTTTATATTCCCCAACCACATTCTCACTTTATTGAATTGTGATCTTTAATTCACAGGACTGGCTATACAACACACAACTGCTACCCAGTGCTTTGAAAGTAAAAATACAATATTGGACTATGGCCCAATCAGTTCACTTTTCAAAAATCTCGGTTTTATCACCTATAAAATGGGGATAACAGCAATATTAGGATTGTTGTGGAAATTACATGAAATAACTCGTGAAAAAAATTGAGTGCAATGCTTGGTATATAGTAAGTGCTCTATAAATATTGGTGATGATGATGATGATAATAAATGAGCATTCTGAAGGAAAACAACATTGCCGACACATTAAACTTGTTTTCAGCTTCACCTATAAAAGAACTACTTGGGTAATCTACATATTTGGAGTATCTTATAGCTATGTGATATGTGTGTGTGTGTGTGTGTGTGTGTGTGTGTGTGTGTGTGTGTACACACTTTTCCATATTTATGTGGGAAGCAATTTAGAGTTTATGCTTTTTTTATTATTCAAAAACATAGATGATCAAGAATGACTGGGGCACCTGTGTGACTCAGTCAGTTGAGCATCTGACTGTTGATTTCAGCTCAGGTCATGATCTCATGGATCATGGGTTCAAGCCCCATGTCAAGTTTTGCACTGACAGTGGGGAGCCTGCTTGGAATTCTCCCTCTCTCTCTCTCTCTCTTCTCTCGATTTGTCTCTCTCTCTCAAAATAAATAAATAAAAACTTAAACAAGACTGTACTTTCTTCCACAAATGAATCTATAGCTATCCTCAGTAACTCCTCCTTCTCATTTTCTTTTTTTTTTTTTTTAATATTTGTTTTTGAAAGAGAGAGACAGAAGGAGAGAGAGGGAAGGAGAGGGAGAGAGAGGGAGAGAGTGCAAGCACAGGAGGGGCAGAGAGAGAGGGAGATAGAGAACCCCAAGCAGGTTCCAGACTGTCAGCACAGAGATGGACACGGGGCTTGAACTCATGAACCATGAGATCATAGTCTGAGCCAAAAATCAAGAATCAGACACTTAACTGACTGAGCCAATCAGGGGTCCCTCCTCATTTTCTTAAAAGAGCAGGATGAAAAAAAAGAGCAGGATGATATAGATTTGGTTTTTAAGTTTTTATTATTTATTTTTGAGAGAAAGGGGTGGGGGAGGGGCAGAGAGAGAGGGGGACAGAGGATCTGAAGTTGGCTCTGCACAGACAGCAGAGAGCCCAATGCCAGGCTCAAACTCATGAATTGTAAGATCATGTCCCAAGAGCCAAAGGCACATACTTAACCCACTGAGCCACCCAGGTGCCCCAGGATGATATAGATTTTTAAAGTTTACTGTGACCCTTTGAGACTGTGTGTTCCAACCATGTTATTTTATGCATGAAACTGAAGGAAACTGAAACTCAGTTTCTGAGAAACTTAAGCCCAATAATACCATTAGTTAGAAAAACAGCCAAGGCTGGAACCCCAGTCTCCTGATACCCTGTGCAGTGTTTTTTCTGCTACACTGTGGTGCCACTAACTGGGTACTTGACAGTCATTTAAGAAATAGCAATCTTAAGTATCAGGCACTATTCTGGCACCTGTGGACACAACCATGAAAAAAGTCCTGCCTCTTGGGTTTAGACGAATGGACAAACATTGAATCAGGTCCTGACAAGTGCTATGAAGAAAAGGAAAGGATAAAGGGAAGATGTTGTATTGACCAGTTAATCTTTAGTATTTTTGGTGAAAATTGGAGGTGATACTGACTTTTACCTCTTAATCACTTCCCCACAACATAGCAACATAATTGAATGTAAAGAAAACTAGGCTTCCCAGCAAGACACTTGGGCTTTAGCCCCAATTCTAATTATTAGACAACCAAGGCTGTTTAACCTTCTGTGTTTCTCCATTTGGAAAATGAGATTAATATATGCCTTGAATTTTTTTTATAGGGTGGTTTTGAGTATAAAATTGTACAAGAGAAAGTTTTGCAAAACAGCATTGTTATGCAAATGTAAAATATCATTATATGGAAATTCTATTTCCATAAAAGTGTACTGAGAATCTAGATTAAAAAAAAATTTTTTTTTATATCTTTCCACTCAACCAGAAATGATGCAACCAGAGAAAGACTTCCAGGGTTTTGGCTTTAAACGTAAGCAAAATTCTTTTGCCTATGACGTCCAGCGAGATGTGTACAATGAGGAGACCTTTCAACAAGACCACAGAAGGAAGAGCATTTCCTCTGGGAACTTGGATATTGACATCACTACCTTCAGACACCACATCCAGTGCCGGTGGGTGTGTGGGGTCATTCAACTGCCTCCAAGCTGTCAGCACCAAAACTCTATTCCTCTGGTGATGACTTCTGTCTTCTTCCTCTGAACTCCTGTCATCAGGACCCTTAGTTTACTGTGCAATTTTTCTTCAGTCACTTGTTTGTGGTTTGTCTTGTAGCACCCTCTTGATTATAAATTTCTTGGGCATAAAGACCTTGGATGCCCCCCACAGCATCTAGGGATGATATTTAATAAATACATTGTTCGGTTAACCACTATTACCAGTTTCCTAACAAGAAGCAACTGGGATGGACTAATTAATGGTAGCAGAATGGGATCCTTCTAACCTCATAGCCAGTGGTGCCCACCAAGTCCTTGTAGTCGTACAACATAGGACTTACCCCCCTGATACCCAGTGTGATTGTGTAAGTCCGAAGTTGAGGGGCTCTTAACCTGTTTTTGTGCTGCGAGTCTTTTAGCAATCTAGTAAAGCTTATGAACATCTTTTCAGAATATTTTTTTTTTACTTTTAAAAATTGTGGTAAAACACGTATCACGTAAAATTGGCCGTTTTAACCCATTTGAAATGTACAAATCATGATGTTGTGCAACCATCACCACTGTTTTCAAAACTTTTTCATCATCCCAAACAGAAACTTTGTACCCATTAAGCAATAATTCCCCATTTCCCCCTCACCCTACCCCTTGGTAACCTCTCCTCTATGTTCCATCGCTGTGCCTCTTCTAGATATTTCCTTTTCTTATTTAAGTTTATTTTGGGACAGCGAGAGAGAGAACACCATCAGGGGAGGGGCAGAGAGAGGGAAAGAGAGAGAGAGACTCCCAAGCAGGCTCTGCACTGTCAGCGCAGAGCCCGACGTGGGCTCAAACTCACAAACTGTGAGATCATGACCTGAGCTGAAATCAAGAGTCAGATGCTTAACAGACGGAGCCACACAGGCCCCCTTGATATTTCATTTAAGTGTAATCACACAATTTTTGTCTTTCATGTCTGGTTTATTTCACTTAGCATAATGTTTTCAAAGTTTATCTATGCTGTAACCTGATCAGTACTTCATTTCATTTTATGGCTGATGATATCCCATTGTGTGTATATATCACATTTTGTTTATCTCTTCATCTGTTGATGGACACTTGGGTTGTTTCCACTTTGGGGCTATTGTGAATAATGCTGCTGTGAATATTGGCATAGGAGTATCTGTTTGAGAACTTGTTGCCAATTCTTTAAGGTGTATACCTGAGAGTAGAATTGTTGGATCATATGGTGACTCTATGTTTAATTTTTTGAGAAACTACCAAACTTTTTCACAGTAGTACACTGTTGTACATTCACACTGGCAATGTACAAGTGTTCCAATCGCTCTGTGTCCTCTTCAACTTGTGTTATTTTCCATTTTTTAAAAATAAAGTCATCCTACTAGACATGAAGCGGTATCTCATTGTGGGGTTTTGTTTTGTTTTTTGAATTTTCCTGATAACTAAATGTGTTGAGCATCTCTTCATGTGCTTATTGGTCATTTGTATATCTTCTTTGAGGAAATGTCTATTTATTTCTTTTGCTCTTTTTAAAATTAGATTGCCTTTTTGTTGTTGAGTTGTAGTAGTTCTCTATATATCTTGGATATTAAACCCTTATCAGATATATATTTTGCAAATGTTTTCTCCCATTTTGTGGATTGTCTTTCTGTGGATTGATAGTGTCACAGTTTTTAATGCACAACAGTTTTTAATTTTAATGAAATCTGATTTATCTATTTTTTTGGTTTTGTTGCCTGTGATTTTTGTGTCATAGTTAAGAAACTATTGTGAAATCCAAGATTATGAAGATCTTCCTCTATCTTTTCTTCTAAGAGTTTTATAGTTTTAGCTCTTAAATTTAGATTGTTTTCCATTTTGAGTTAATTTTGTATATGGTATAAAGTAAGGGCCCGACTTCATTCTTTCCATGTGGATATTCTGTTTTCCCAACACCTTTGTTGAAGAGACGACAGTTCTTTCCCCCACTGAATGATCTTGGCCAGAATTTTTTTTTTAACGTTTATTCATTATTGAGAGACAGAGAGACACAGAACATGAGCAGGGGAGAGGCCAAGAGATGGAGAGACACAGAATCTGAAGCAAGCTCCAGGCTCTGAGCTGTCAGCACAGAGTCGGATTCGGGGCTCGAACTCACAAACAGCGAGATCATGACCTGAGCCAAAGTTGAACGCTCAACAGACTGAGCCACCCAGGCACCCCCAGAATATTTTTTAATGCATAAAATACATAGGATTATAAAGGAAACCAGTTGAAATACAGTTCTCAGAATAGAAAAAATACCACTATTATGTTATTTAATAATGTGGATCTAGTAACTGCCATAATTTCAAAGTAGTGATGAAATAAATGATGTTTTATGATCTCTGCAGCAATTTTAGTGTAATATGAAAATATTGTGATTTCTATTAGTGACAAAGTCAGGTTCTGCTGATACTATAGTGGTTTGCTGTCAATGTTCATAATTGAAGGAAATGCTAAATTTCAGTTAGGAGGTAACGAAAACAAAGATATAATTTTTCCTAAGTTCGTAAACCTCTACAAATTCTATCCATAGACCCCTTGGGGGTCCATAGACCTCAGGTTAAGGACCCTTTGTGACCTATATCATAGTATTAGCCCTAATTATTCAAGTTGTTCTCACTCATACTTGGGATTTTCAGTCCCTCTCATCCCTTGATTTATCACTACTATCGGCATGTGTTGGGTGACAAAAAAGAAAGGCCTCCATGCAGCCCAATTGTAGACCTTCCTTATTGAGGCCTTCTCCTTTGTCCATATCCTGCCTTTTGCAAGTTGTAGTCTCAGAGACCCTCCCTAGTCCTACATCACTACTCTCATGTTCTTTGCTCCTGATGGGTCAGAGGTCATATGTCAAAGAAGGAGTTTGGGGGCACATTGGCTTTGTCTCTACAAAATAAGAGTCTTTTCCTGACTTATACTTCATCACAAAAATGTATGACCAAAGAGGCATGGGTGGCTCAGTCAGTTGAGGTCTTGCTTTCGGCTCAGGTCATGATCTCAGAGTTTGAGTTCAAGCTCCCCATTGAGCTCTGTGCTGACAGTGCAGCTGGCTTGCTCTCTTGCTCTCTCTCTCTCTCTCTCTCTCTCTCACACACACACACACACAATAAATAAATAAACATTAAAAAAATTTTTTTAAATAAAAAAATTTTTTTAAAGTTTCAATCAAAGAAATTTCAGCCTAACTCCCCTCCACCTGCCCTATCCTTAGACACTTAAATCTGATCAATTCTGCCTCCCATGGGCTTTTGTCTTACTCCCTACTTCTAAAATGTACAGTTATATCCACTTCTGGATTTTAACGTGAAAGGTAGCACAGCTCCGTGGTTAAGAGCAAGACTCAGAGGCCAGATTGCCTGGTTTTGAATCCCAATTCTGCTGCTTCCCAACTGTGTGACATTAGGTAAGCTCTCCAACCCTACTTTGCCTCAGTTTCCTCATCTGTAAAAATGAGGATGATGCTTACGGCTACTTGATAAGGGGATCGTGAGGATTTAAAGAGTATTTGTAAGGCACCTACCAAATAGAAAACACTATATGGGTGGGGGTTTTTAGTTTTAAAAAAATCTTTGAACTCTACCTCTTTTACAGAAAACCTCATCTCTTTCCTCATTTTCTCCCTTTTTATTAGCAACCACAAATACTCCCTTTGTTGTCAAGGGAGTGTGCTTTCACAACGACTCTTACATTCCTCACTTTAATGATGCCTTAAGTCAAATCCAGGTTCATGTTGAAATGCTTATACTGTTTCCCCCACTGGCTTTAATTCCTATTCCTCTAGCTCCTTCCTTGATTTTCTTTCAGTTTTAGAGCCTTGTCATTCGAGGTCCTCTGTATTTTTTTTTTCCATGCTAATGAGCTTTGATGACTCTGCCTACAGTGGCTTGTCTTCTGCCAAGTGGCATATGGAGAGAAGGAGAGACTGGACCGGATGAAGAAACAAATTGTCCCAGTGACATGCTCTGCTCTCCCCTTTGGGGGCTATAATTGGAGAGAGCACACTGTGTGCACCTGCCTAACATCCAGGGACTCTCATAAAAATAGCAATGTGATGTTCCTTCCAAACCAATGGTCTTGTTCCTGGCTCCCAAACAGAATTCAATAGCTGTCAGTAGGAATTGTGGTGGTAATAGAGTGTACAGAACACGGAAGTAGAAATCAGAAGACCCGGTGGTTTATAGCCCCAGCTCTGCCCACACTACTGCGACCTTGGAAAAGTCACTTACACTTACTTGGTCTTAATTACCTTAGGGAAAGTGAGGCTCATAGTTGTGGGAATCAAACATGTGAAATTCTTTCTAAGCACACATTTTAGCCTTGCATACACTAAAGTTATATTTGTTACTATAGTCAAATCTCAGCTATCCAACTATAGCGCACACATGGAAAACCTTCATACATTTTGCTTTCAGCCCACACTAAAATATAAGCAGCAAAGAGCAATTTAAAACTAAATTAGTTTTGGGGCGCTTGGGTGGCTCAGGTGGTTAAGCATCTGACTTCGGCTCAGGTCATGATCTCCTGGTTCATGAGTTAGAGCCCTGTGTCGGGCTCTGTGCTGACAGCTCAGAGCCTGGAGCCTGCTGCAGATTCTGTGTCCCCCTCTTTCTGTGTCCCTTCCCTGCTCACCCTCTGTCTGTCTCTCTCTCTCAAAAATAAATAAACTGGCTGACTGATTAGCTGAGTGACTGATTGATTCACAATGATTCTGCTGTTTTAGATGATCTAAGTATTAGGGGTGCCTGAGCGGCTCAGTTGGTTAACCATCTGACTCTTGAGCTCAGCTCGGGTCTTAGGGTCATGAGTTCAAGCCCTGTGTTGGGTTCTGGGCTGAGCGTGAAGCCTACTTTAGAAAAAGTATTTCCAGGGAGGTAGATTAATCAATTTATTTTAAAAATAAATAAAGGGCTCCTGGTGGCTCAGTCTGTTAAGCGTCTGACTCTTGATTTTAGCCCAGGTCATGATTTCATTGTTCCTGAGATCGAGCCCTGCATCAGGCTTGACACTGATGGTGCGGAGCCTACTTGGGATTCTCTTTTTCTTCTCTCTGCCCCTCCCCCACACTCTCTCCCTCTCTCTCAAAATAAATAAATAAACATCTAAAAATAAATAAGTAAAATAAAAGTTAAAGTGGGTTTTCTCAATCTCAGCATCATTAACATTTTGGACCAGAACATTGTTTCCTGTGGGGGGTTGTCCTATGCACTGAAAGATGTTTAGCAACATCCCTGGCCTCTACTCACTGCCTACCAATAGCACCCCCTCCCTGAGTTGTTGACAATAAAAAATGTCTCCAGACATTGCCAAATGACCCCTGAATGACAAAATTGTTTCTGATTGATGTCCACTAGGTTAAAGGATAATAAAGCTTTATTTTATTTATTTATTTTTTTAATTTTTTTTTAACATTTATTTATTTTTGAGACAGAGAGAGACAGAGCATGAATGGGGAAGGGTCAGAGAGAGGGAGACACAGAATCTGAAACAGGCTCCAGGCTCTGAGCTGTCAGCACAGAGCCTGACGCGGGGCTCGAACCCACAGACCGTGAGATCATGACCTGAGCCGAAGTCGGCCGCTTAACCGACTGAGCCACCCAGGCGCCCCAATAAAGCTTTATTTTAATGCCTTTTCTTTACATAGCTAACTCCTAAAGCACAGGATTCCATCCACTACATTTTCTTCTTCTTCTTCTTCTTCTTCTTTAATATTTACTTATTTTTGAGAGAGATAGAGAGAGAGAGGTGGGGGAATAGGCAGAGAGAAAGGCAGACAGAGGATCTGAAGCAGGCTCTGTACTGACGGCACACAGGATGCGGGGCTTGAACTCACAAACCACGAGATCATGACCTCCATCAAAATCTGACACTTAACCAACTGAGCCACCCAGGCGCCCCTCCATTGCCTATATTTTCTATAAATTTTGACATACTACAGATCAAAGCCAAATAGAGTTAATTTTCAGTAAAAAAATAAAAATCAAAAAAAAAATAAAAAAGCATATGGAATGACACGGATATGTTAATTGCCCCTAGTTTCCATCAATATCACATCTCAAAACACTGTGCTTATCAAGAGAAAGCAATAACATTCCATTTTTCTTTTTTTTTTTTTAATTTTTTTTTTTTTTTTAACGTTTTATTTATTTTTGAGGCAGGGAGAGACAGAGCATGAACAGGGGAGGGTCAGAGAGAGAGGGAGACACAGAATCTGAAACAGGCTCCAGGCTCTGAGCTGTCAGCACAGAGCCCGACGCGGGGCTTGAACTCACGGACCGCGAGATCATGACCTGAGCTGAAGTCAGACGCTTAACCGACTGAGCCACCCAGGCGCCCCAAACATTCCATTTTTCTACTAGAAAGTTTCTAGGTTTAATTCTTTCCAAACATCCTGTTTTGTATGCTAGACTATAAGGCTGAGTTCTTGTCATATGTATGGCATTTGGTTCCCAACCAGAGGCAATTTCGTCCCCGAGGGAACATTTGGCAATGTTTAGAGACTTTTTTTTTTGCTTGTCACGAGTTGGGGAGGGCATGCTATTGGCATCTGGTGGGTAGAGGCCCAAGGATGCTGCTAAACATCCTGCAGTGCACAGAACAGTCCCACAACAAAGAGTCATCTAGCCTGGCTTGTCAGAACATCAACAGTCCTGACAAGAAACTCTGCTGTATGGGAAGAACGACGCACTGTGCCTTTTCTTGGCTATGTGGGCTTTTTCTTCGGAAAACCGAATCAAGTCTCTGTTCTTTCTCGCAGCTGCTCATGGCACAAGTTCCTAAGATGCATGCTAACGATCTTTCCCTTCCTGGAGTGGATGTGTTTGTACCGATTCAAGGATTGGCTTCTCGGAGACCTACTTGCCGGTATAAGTGTTGGCCTTGTGCAAGTTCCCCAAGGTAAGGAAGATACAAAGCCTTTTCACCCACAACCTATCAGGCCTTGTCTGCTTACCCAGATTAAACAATTTACTTTGCTAGGTGAATAGAAAAAAAAAAAAATAGGTGAGTTCCACTCACATTATTATCATTTCTTCCCTTACCAGCCAGATTTCGAACTCTTCCAGCATGGTTCCAAAAGATTCAGTTTAGAGCTATAAATACCTTCCAGAGTATTGGTAATGCCCATTCAATGGTCATTTTTTTGTTTTGTTTTGTTTTGTTTTGTTTTGTTTTGTTTTGTTTTCTTGCTTGACTAATTATTTCATGTTCACACAGCTACAATAGACCTCAGTGGGCATTAGTTTTTCTTAAGAAGGTGGAGGATAAGTATGGGAGCTATCTGGGTTTTAGAAGCCTCATTTCCCAAATAGAACCAACATCTCTTGTCATTCTCTGATCTGTTGCTTCCAGAGTCCCACAAATGGCATGCCCCATTACAAGAGTTACTGTGCTCCAAGAAGCCCAAAGCTAGGGATTCCCATGGGGTATTTATTGTTCTGGACCAGTCTTCTTGGTCCAGGTATAGTAGACTAATTGGGCTCATTTTTACCGTAACCAGCATTAGCTGGGAACACAGCTGACATTCCACCATTACCAGGTTTCCAAAGAAACAACTGGAAAGTGAACCCAACATCAAATTTATCCACAGAGAAAGTGAAAAGATTGTATTCATTCTTTACTCAGAGTACCACGCAATTCCCTACGTAGTATTGTTTAAATACTATTTCTCTATTTTTCTGGAGCCAGCCAGGTGGGATTGAATCCTGTGATCATACAGGTTGTGCAAAGCACAAAGAGGCCAAGCAAAGGAGCAAGTGGTAGGTACCGGACATCCAAATGTGGCACAAGGCTGATCATTGAAGAAAAGGGATCCCTTTTAATTAAAAAAAAAATTTTTTAACATTTATTTATTTTTGAGAGACAGAGCATGAGCAGGGGAGGGGCAGAGAGAGAGGGAGACACAGAATCCGAAGCAGGCTCCAGGCTCTGAGCTGTCAGCACAGAGCCTGACACAGGGTTCGAACCCACGAACCGTGAGATCATGACCTGAGCTGAAGTCTGACGCTTAACTGACTGAGCCACCCAGGTGCCCCCCAAAGGGATCCCTTTTTAAATAATTAATTACCCTGCAATAAAATTGACTTTTTTCCTTTTGGTGTTCAGTTCTATAAATTTAAACACATGTATGGATTTCTGTAACTACCACCACAGTGAAGATCCAGAACAGTTCCATCAGCCCCCAAATGCTCTTATGCCGCCTCTTTTAGTCACATCCTCCCCTGGCAGCCACTAATCTGTTCTCTATCACCATAGTTTTGCCTTTTTGAGAATATCATGTAAATGGATTCATGCAGTATATAACTCTTAAAGGCTGGCTTCTTGAATTCAGCATGATGTCTTTGAAATTGATGCAAACTGTAATATGCATCAATAGCTTGTTCCTTTTCATTGCTGAGTAATAGTCCATAGGATGGCTGGACTGAGTAACAGTCCATAGGATGGTTTGTTTATTTATTTATTTATTTACTTATTGATAGATATTTTGTTTCCAGTTTTTGGTTGTCAAAAATAAAGTTGCCATGGACATTCAGGTACAGGTGGTTTTTAAAAAATGTTTACTTATTTATTTTGTGGGGGGCGGGGGAAGGAGCAGAGAAAGAGGGAGAGAGAGAATCAGAGAATCCCAAGCATGCTCCATGCTGTCAGCACAGAGGCTGACTAGGAGCTCAATCTCACGAACCGAGATCGTGACTTGAGCCGACATCAAGAAACTGATGCTTAACTGACTGAGCCATCCAGGCACCCCAGGTACAGGTTTTTATGTAAACATAGCTCTCATCTCTCTAAGGTGATATGGTTGGTCATGTGGTAGGTGTGTGTTTAACTTTATAAGAAACTGTCAATCTATGTACCTGAGTGGCTGTACCTGCCATTTTACATTCCGACCAGCAAGGTATGAGAATTCTAGTTCCTCCACACCCTTCATTTTATATTGTCTGTATTTTTTATTTATTTCCACCAGCACAAGGATCCCTCATGTTGCCCTTTATTTTTAAGGTTGTTTTGTTTTGTTTTTGTTTTTGTTTTATTTTTTGAGAGAGAGACTGCGAGCGGGGGAGAGGGGCAAAGGGAGAGGGAGAGAGAGAGAGAGAGAGAGAGAGTGAAAGACTCTTAAGCAGGCTCTGAGCTCAGTGCAGAGCCCAATACAAGGCCCGATCCTACAACCTTGGGATCATGACCCGGAGCCAAAATCAATTGTCAGATGCTCAACCAAATGAGCCATCCAGGCGTCCCTCATGTTTCCCTTCTATAGTTACCCCCACTTACCCCTTGCCCCCATCCCCTCCTTAACCCTGGAAACCACTAAACTGTTCTTTTCTAGAATGTTGTCACTTTGAGAAAGTTACATAAATAGGGTCATATAGTATGTAACTCTTTGAGATTGCCTTCCCCCTCCCCCCATCTTAATTCTCTGGAGATTCATCTAGGTTGTTGTATGTATCAATAGTTTATTCCTTTTTTTTATTGCTGAGTAGTATTCCATGGTATGGATGCACCACAGTTTATTTAAAAATTTTTAATGTTTGGGGCACCTGGGTGGCTCAGTCGGTTGAGTGGCCGACTTCGGCTCAGGTCACGATCTCGCGGTCCGTGAGTTCGAGCCCCGCATCGGGCTCTGTGCTGACAGCCTATAGCCTGTTTCGGATTCTGTTTCTCCCTCTCTCTGACCCTCCCCCGTTCATGCTCTGTCTCTCTCTGTCTCAAAAATAAATAAACGTTAAAAAAAATTTTTTTTTAAATAAAAAAAATAAATTTTTAATGTTTATTTATTTTTGAGAGAGACACAGAGACAGAGACAGAGTGTGAGGGTGGGAGGGACAGAGAGAGAGGGAGACACAGAATCCATAGCAGGCTCCAGGCTCTGAGCTGTCAGGCACAGAGCTTGATGCAGGGCTGGAACCCGCAAACTGTGGATCATGACCTGAGCCAAAGTTGGACACTTAACTGATGAGCCACCCAGGCACCCCGCACCACATCTTATTTAAACATTTACCCTTAAAGTACATCTGGATCATTTTCAAGTTTTTGGCTATTACAAATATAGCTGCTATGAAACATTTGTGTGTAGGTTAATGAACATAGTCTTCTTTTCTCTGGGATAATCGTCCAGGAGCACAATTATGGGATTGTACGGTAGTTACAGGTTTAGAGTTTTAAGTAATTGCCAAGCTATTTCCTAGAATGGTTGTATCATTTTATGTTCCTACCAGCAATCTCTGATACAGTTGCTCTGCATTCCCACTAGCATTTGTCACTACTTTTTATTTTAGCCATTTTAGTAGGGATGTGGTGAGGTCTCTTGTGGTTTCAGTTTGCATTTCCCTAATGGCCAATGATGTTTAACATTTTTTCGTATGCTAATTTACTCACCTAAATATTTTAATGAAATGGCTCTTGTCTTTTGCTCATGTTCTAATTGGATTGTTTGCATTTTCACTGTTGAGGTTCAAGAGTTATTTATAGTCTAGATATTAGTCCTTTGTCTTTTGTGTTTTGCAGATAATTTCTCCCAATCTGTAGCCTGTCTTTTCAGAGTATTTACAGAGCAAAATTCTCAATTTTGATGAGGACTAGTTTTTAGTATTTTTTCTTGTAGCCATTAAAAGAGGTATGTAGTGAGATCTCATTGTGGTTTTAATTTGTATTTCCCTAATGGCTGATGGGGTTGAACATCTTTTCATGTTCGTATTCACCATCCTCATAATCTCTTCGGTGAAGTGCCTGTTCAAGTCCTTTGCCCATTTTTTAATTGAAAAAAAAAAATTCTCTTTTCTTATTGTTAATTTTTGAGACTTCTTTATGTATTCTAGATACCAATCTTTTGTCATACATACAATTTGCAAATAGTTTTCCTCAGTGTGTAGCTTATCTTTTTTTTCTCTTGAGAGTGTCTTTGACAGGACAAAAGGTTTTAATTTTAATAAGTCCAGTTTATCCATTTTTTTTCCTTTTATGGATTATGAATTTCCTACTGTATGTAAGAACTTTACACCTAATCCCCAGGTCACAAAGATTTTCTTTTATGTTTTTTTCTAAAAGACTTATAGCTTTATGTTTTACATTTAGATCCATGATCCATTTTGAGTTAATCTTTACATAAAGTGTGAAGTTTAGGTCAAGCTTTATTTTTTGTTGTGTTTTCAACATGATTTTTAAAGACTATCCTTAAATGAATTGTTTTTGCACTTTTGTCAAAGATCAAAGAGCCATATTTTTGTATGTCTATTTCTGGACTTTCTATTCTGTCCCATTGATCTACTTGTCTATCCCTTTACCAATACCATGTCTTGATTATTCTGTCTTTATAATGAGTCTTAAAATTGGATAGTGTGATCCTTCCAATTTTGTTCTTTTTCAAAGCTGTTTTAGCTATTTTATATAATTTTTAGAATCAGCTTGTTTAACCTACCAAAAAACCCTATGGAGATTTTGATAGCTGCTGCATTAAGTCCATAGATCACTTTGGGGATAATTGATGTCTTTATTATATTGAGTTTCCAGTTCATGATCACAGTATGTCTCTCCATTTACTTTTGTTTTCCTTGATTTCTTTCATTAGCATTTGGAGTTTTCAGCATACAGATCCTGCCCATTTGCTGTTAGAATTAGACTGAGTGTTTCATTTTGGAGATACTCTGTGTGGCGATTAAAAACGTGTTTGGTTTCCAATTATTCATTGTTTGCATATAGAAATACAATTGATTTGTCTATTCACCTTGTGTCCTGTAACTCATTTATTAGTTCCAAGAATCTTTTGTAGATCCCTTGGGACTTACTACATTGATAATCATGTCATCTGTAAATAGGGACAGTTGTGTTTCTTTCTAATCTGAATGGCTTTTATGACTTTCTCTTGCTTATTGTACTGACTAAGACTTATATGTACTCTGTGTTGAATAAGAGTGGTGAGAATAGATATTTTTGACATGTTGCTGATCTTCGGACGGAAAACATTCAATCTCTCACCATTAAGTATGATGTTAGCTGTAGGATTTTTGTAGATGCCCTTTATTAGGTGGAGGAATTTTCCATTCTATTCTAGTTCACTGAGAATTTTTATCATGAGTGGATGTTGTATTTTGTCAAATGCTTTTTCTGTATTATTGATATGACCATGTGATTTTTCTCTTTAGACCATTAATATGGTAGATTACATTGATATTTAAATATTGAATTAGCCTTGCATTCCTGGAATAAAGGAGTACCTTTTCAAATTTCTATGTGGCGGCTGTAAACCAAAATGATCCATTCATGTGAGTACCTTCACTTCCAGGAAAATATCAGAAAGTCTCTAGAGCATTCCTGTGGGGCTGCAATGAGAGACCTGAACTCTTGGCACTGATTCTTTAACTGTGAGCCTTCTACCCACTGCCACTTATGAAAGGTCCTTTATTTATGGTCAAAGTTGTGGATGTCTCATTGCTAAATTACCAAATCATCAGTGTAATTTCATACCAAAAGAAGAATGGCATTAGGACATGTAAGTATACCTAGTACCCAGCACAGTATCTAACACATAGTGGGTACTCAAGATCTTTGTGGAATAATAATGATCACATGACTATATAAATGCATGAATCTGAGCAACTCTTGCTAACTGGCTGAGAGATTGTGTATTATTTTAAGTAGTGTGAATAATGGAATAATTTGTAGTGTAAATAATTCAAAAGTTTTACTTACATTTGAATAGGTAGTACCTGACATTTAATGATTTTCTCAAATGAAACAAAAGTACTTCACGGTGAAGAACTTATTTAAAAAGTGCTAGGGGTGCCCGGCTGGCTCAGTTGGTAGAGCATGTGACTCTTGATCTTGGGGTTGTGAGTTTGAGCCCCGTGTTAGGTGTAGAGATTACTTAAAAATAAAATCTTTTAGGGGGCACCTAGGTGGCCCACTTGGTTAAGTGTCTGACTCTTGAGTTCAGCTCAGGTTATGATCTCACAGTTTGTGGGTTCGAGCCCCATGTCGGGCTCTGCACTGACAGTGCAGATCTTGCTTGGGATTTTCTCTCTCCCCCTCTCTCTGCTCCTCCCTTGCTTGTGCTCTCTCTCAAAATAAATAAATACACTTAAAAAAATAAAATCTTTTAAAAAATTAAATAAATAAATAGATAGATAGATAAAAACTGCTAGATCTTCCTCATAGTAGAATTCCAATTTATAAATGTAAAAGAAAATACAAAATCACCATTAGGGAAACACCACAGTAATAATTGTCATGATAAAATCCACTAACTGATGTTAAAATTAGTGGGTGAAAGCTTGCAAATTATGTAGAGATTTGCATAGTTTCAAAGTATCTTCCTAAAGATATTTGTTAATTACTCCACTACTCTACATTAGAGAATCTGGGAGAAACAACTTGAAACAACCAATGCTATATCACCAACAGTAAGGCATTTAGAGATCATGAATCCTGTGATATGATGCACTAAGAAGGACACAACAGATGAGGTCTGTAGCATTCTCGCCAAAAATGTGTAACCTTAGTACACTCATGAGGAAACCTAAAGACTACCCCAAAATGAGAGGCATTTGACAAAATAACTGATCTATTAATACTCTTTCAAAGCGTCAAAGTCCAGAAAGACAAAGACTGAGGAACTATTACAGATTGCAGGGTAAGGAGAAATAATAACCAAATACAATGTGGGACTCTGGATAGAGTCGTGGAACAGAAAAAGGAAATTAGTGAGAAAACGGTGATGAGATTCAAATTAAGTCTTTAGTTAATTTGTAATGTTAATTCCCTGATTCTGATAATTATACCAAGACTATAAAAAATGTTAACATCAAGAGATGCTAGGTAAGGGATATATGGAAACTCTCTATTATTTTTGTAACTTTCTGTAAGTCTAAAACTAGCTCAAAATTTAAAAAAATGTTAAAGTGTTGGAAAGTTTGGAAACTTGGTTTCCCTTTATTTCTCCACAGCCTAAGCTTACCTGAGACTAGATCACTTAGTTCTCAGGCACTTACCAAGTAATTCTCTAACTTCCTTGTATTGGTAAATTATTTGAAACCCTACATTTCAAAAGGCTTTCTCTTTATGCTATATGTTGCTTATCAAGAGTAAATAGGAGCTATTCAACATTATACTGGAATTCATAGTGTATTAAAGTAGGAAAAAGAAATATAAGGTGTAAGGATTGTAAAGGAAGAAATAAAACTTCATTATTCATAGACGATAATTTTTAATGAAGAAAACAATCTACAAATAAATTAATAGAATTAATGAGATTTTGTCAAGGTTGCTGGATACAAGATCAGCATATAAAAATCAATTATATTTCTATATACCTGCAGGAAACAAGAAGTGAAATTTTTAAAAAGATGCCATTTACCAAAGCATAATAAATATGAAGTAAATTATAATGAAACTAAGAAAAGATGTGTAATACCCATTTAGAGAAATTATACAACTTTACTGAGTAATATTAATTAATTAAGTTAATGGAAATTAATTGAAATATAACATGTTCATGGGTTAGAAGATTGAATATTTAGGGGTGCCTGGGTGGGTCAGTTGGTTAAGTGTCTGACTTTGGCTCAGGTCATGATCTCACTGCTCATGAGTTTGAGCCCTGCATCCGGCTCTGTGCTGACAGCTTGGAGCCTGGAGCCTGCTTCAGAGTCTGTCTCAGTCTCTCTGCCCCTCCCCTGCTCACGCTCTGTCTGTCTGTCTCTGTTTCTCAAATATAAAATAAAACATAAAAAAAAAGAAAACTCAATATTTAAAGATCTCAGCTCTCTCAAAATAAGTTTTATAGATTCATTATAATTTTAATGTAAATCCATTTTTTAATGGAACATTTTAAGAAGATTCTAAGATGTATATGTAAATTCAAAAGCCAAGAATGGTCAAATTCTTTGGAGAAAAGCAACATGGGAGGACTTGCTCCTCCAATTATCAAGACTTAATATAAAGTTATAATATTTAAGATAATGTTCATTAAAAGTGGACAGAATAAACAAACACTCATATATGCATATATTGGAATACACAGAAGAAACATGGGCAGTCTCAAGCAACTCACCCCAACATGGAAGTCTGTCATATATATAATACGGAGCAAAAGAGCAGAAATAAAAATTGTATTCAGTGTAATAACTCCATCTGTACACTAGTGGTAAAACTATAAAGAAAAGCAAAGAAAGTATTGTCACAAAAATCAAAATAATGAATACTTTTGTGGGGATAGATGGAATTGTAATCAAATACTGGGGTGGTGATAACAAAGGTGTTTGTTTTATGAGTATTTATTCAGCTCAAAATCTGTTTTAATGCACTTTATATATGTGCATTACATTTCACAATAAAAATAGGCCATTACTAACACCAAAATTATTACTAAACTAATTACTACAAGATAGTAAGGCTGTGGTATTGCAGAAATAGACTATTAGACCAATGGAACGGAAAAGAGACACGCATATATATTAGCTTATATCAGATGTGTCGCTATAGAAAAATGCTTTAAAAATTATTTATTTATTTATTTATTTTTATTTATTTATTTATGTATTTATTTATGTATTTATTTATGTATTTATTTATTTATTTATTTATTTATTTATTTATTTATGTAGAGAATTTCAAGCAGGCTCAATAACATCAGTGCAGAGGCCAATGGAGGGGCTAGAACTCATGAACCATGAAATCATGACCTGATCTGAAACCAAGAGTCAGGCACCTAACTGACCGAGCCACCCACGTGTCCCTAGAAATAAACTTTTTGATGAATGATATGAAACAACCTGATACTTATATGAAAAAACAATTTTTAGATCTCTACTCCATGCCATATACAAAAACCTCCTCCTGGTACATTAAAGACCTAAATGTGAAAGGTAAAATAATAAAGATTTTTTAGAATTATTTAGGAGGTGGATGTCTTCATGATCTTGAAGCAGAAAATAATTTCTTAAACAAGATATAAGAAGCACTCACCTAAAAGGAAAAGATTAATAAATTAAGTAAAAGTCTTGTTCATTCAAAGATACATAAAGATTGAAAAGCGAACCACAGAATCAGAGAGATATTGTTACACATACACCCAACAAAGGATTCAAATCTGTAATATATATACTCCCACATATCTGTAAGGAAACAACGCAATGAGATTGATCAATATTATTGACAATCCATGCAGTGAAAAGTGAAATTTAAATGAGTTACATGCTAACTCATACACACTGAAATTTAAAATCTGACACTATCATATGCTAACCCAGATGCAGTTGATGGGAACTGTCACACAATGCTGGTGGGAGTGTAAATTATAAAGCCATTTGGAAAACAGTTTGGCTTTTTTTAAATGTTTATTTATTTTGAGAGAAAGAGTCAGAGAGAGAGAGGAGTGGGACAGGAGCAGAGAGAGTGAGAGGGAGAGAGAGAGAATTCCAAGCAGGCTCCATGCTGTCAGCACAGAGCCTGACATGGGGCTCGATCTCAAGAACCATGAGATCATGACCTGAGTAGAGATCAGGAGTTGGACGCTTAACTGGCTGAGCCACCCAGGTGCCCCAGCAAATGCTTTTTTTTAAAGATCACCCCCAAACCCACCATATCTTTGGCTTATGGTTTTTCACGTGGTTGTAGTCAAGCTGTCAGTCATCTCAAGGCTCTACTGAGGCTGGAGGATCAGCCTTCAGGCTCCCTCATGTGCTTCTCACCATGGGGGCCTCTCCATCAGTGCTTGAGTATCCTCACAACATGACAGCTGGCAGGGGCCAACGACATGCGGAACCCCTAGTTCAAAAATTATTCAGAATTTCAAAATAGTCATAGAGTATTAAGCCAAGTGTGGAGCCTTCTGAGCCCGTGTAATTGCATTGGTCACACCCCTTTGAAGCCAAGTCTGGCAACTGGTGACCTGGATGAAAGAGACAGAGTCAGAGAGCAACCAAGACAGAGGCCACAGTCTTCTTGCAACCTACTCTCAAAAGTGACACCCTACCATTTTTGTTGTAGTCTGTTTATTAGATGTAAGTTACTAGGTCCATCTCACACTGAGGGGGTGGGGGTCACACAAAGGCATGGATAGCAATGAGCAAATCATCTTAAGGGCTGTCTACTGCAACAACTATTTATGAGATAAGCAGGGAAATTTGAACACTGACTATTATTAATTGCTTAGGTATAATGATGGTATTGTAGTTAAATTAAAAGAGGGTTTGCTTTTGGGGCACCTGGCTGGCTCAGTCAGTAAGAGCATGAGACTCTTGATCTCAGGGTCATGAGTTTGATCTCCTTGTTGGGCATAAAGATTACTTTAAAAAAAAAAAAAAGAGGGTTTTCTTTTAAAGATATATACTGAAATATCTGCAGATGACATAATTTGATGTCTTGGATTTGCTTCAAACTAATATGGAGTGGGAGAGGAGTGAGGGAATAGAGGAGACAAGACTGGCCATGAGATGACCACTGTTGAAGCAGGTGATGGGTACATGGGAGTTCATTATACTCTATTTTTGTATGTGTTTGACCTTCTATACACACACACACACACACACACACACACAGAGCCTTGTTTTGTCTAAGACACTAAATCAGCTCACTAAACTCATAACTGAATTCAGATGAGCACACAGTATGATGTAAGTTGAAGATAGACCCTCAGGGCAGGAGCTGTGGGCTTGAGACATCAAAGGATGCCACCATGCATGTTAATCCATTTGCTTCAAAACTTCCGAATTCTCATGGTGCTTCTTAAAAAGTAGGGGCACCTGGGTGGCTCAGTCGGTTAAGTGTCCAACTTCGGCTCAGGTCATGATCTTGAGGTTCGTGGGTTCAAGCTCCATGTCAGGCTCTCTGCTGTCAGTGCAAAGCCCACTTCGATTCCTCTGTCCCTCTCTCTCTCTACCCATCCCCCACTCTGAAAAATAAATAAACTTTAAAAAAAGGAAAGAAAAGAAAGTAAGCATAGAAGAAGGAGCTGAAAGAAGAGACTGGAGTGATTGGCATATGGAAGAGAGACAACACATACCAAATTGGAATCATGTCAGTTAAGTGGGATCCTTGCCTCGCTCTCCAGCTTTATTTCCAGTCCTAGAGGATTCCCAGGGTCTTCTGCTAACTAGACTAGGGGTGGAATGGGGCTGCTTCTGAGCTGTTGGAATTAGAGGTCTCATTGTTATGATGTCTGTTTTCCATGATTAGCATGAAGACCTTGCAGTGAAGGGTGTTTAAGCCTCTGATTTAGAATTGAGGTGTAAAAAGCATGTAGTAGAAGTAGAAGCTAGGAATCAAAGGAGATGATAAAGCTGCTAATTAAGAGCCTTATATCCAGAGATATTGTTCCCACACTCTGTCAGCTACATACTGGATTGTTTTTATTTTAAATATTCTTTACAGTTTTTATTCAGGGTGGCTTTTAAAAGCCAGCCTACCTTTGCTTACTTAAATTATCTTGTTTTTCAGCCCTGACGTTTAGTTTGCTGGCAAGGCAGCTGATTCCTCCTCTCAACGTCTGTTACGCAGCTTTCTGTTCTTCAGTAATTTATGTCATTTTTGGATCGTGTCATCAAATGTCCATTGGTGAGTTCAGCACTGGAACCACAGGAGGTGGATAGAGTCTCTGTCTTAATCGTTTCCTTATTGCCAAGAACCCAAATTAAAACTATGTTTCAGGTACAAAAAAATGGAGGCAGAAGATGGACATTCTATCCATTTCAGTGTTCAGATTTTAGAGACTGAACACTTCCAGTGTGTCATTATTAATGCCACCTCCAGACAAATCGGCCAGCGAGCTGTTTCCCAAAGGAATTAAGTGGCAGGAGGTACTTCCCTTGGTGAAATTACCACACGTTTGAAATCTGACTGCCGTCAACCTGGAAGATTCAGAGGCAATTTTGCCAGTATTCCTAGAGTGCATCCATCTTTCATCTGGACCTTTAATAACCAAAGTCCATGGGCCTACTTTCTAATAGTTGTGTTAGCTTATAATTTACAGTAAGAAAATGCTGCCACAGTAATCAAAGCATTCAAATCCAAGGATAAGCACGTCCCTTCCCTGAGTCAAAAGTCCGACTCCTAATTTATATTTAGAAATGATTGTTACAGGCACCACACTGGTTGAAGGTCATAGAAGCAGCACATTTTCTTCGCCTAGGTAAACCGGCATAGCAATCAAATACAAAACGCCCAATAATGTTGGAAGGGCATTGCCAATAGCTGCCTAGTGAAGTGCCTTTTCCTGCGCTTCCCCACTGAACGACTGACCACCCAGGCAACCTTGACCATTTTGACTGACACACTTTTTCTCCAGATGTGTTTATATATTGAGGCTGGTTACCATCCCATTGTCCTAGATGCAGAGTGCTACCCTGCCTTTTTTAAGGACAATATCCCACGTCTTTACTAAAACCCATTATGTGTTGATTTTACATTTGGACACTGAGAGGACACTTTTACTGCCATATTTCCAGGCTCCTGGGGCACACTGCAATCATTTCCAAGTACAGACAATAAGGCACTTAGAGTTTTATTTCTGTTAGGTAGTTTAAAGGTAAGATTTGCCTTTGTTCCCATATGTCGATGTGAGGACTAAATGAAATTATGTTTGAAACAGGCTAAGCTCAGTGTCATCTTGCACCTAGTAAATCCTTCATAAGTGTTAGGTGTTATTTTCTTCTTCTTCTTCTTATTGATTAGCTTTGTTTTCTGATCCTCTCACCACCATCTCACTTTTTACTGTCTCTAAGACCAGGTAAAGTGGCTGAGCCTCATATGCAATTTCCCCTTGATCCCACTCCATATGCCCCCGTTGCAGAGAGGGTAATATGTGGACACCAAGATCTAAATGCTAGGAGTTGGTCACAGCATGTGGAACCAGAGTTCTTTCCTCTGCTCTTTCTTACTTCTCAGTGGCCACTTTCAAAAGAGAAAAGTTCTTGAGGTCAGAGGCAAAACAACATCACACCATACCTTCCTTCTGTCCAATATGTCAGTTTACCTGCATTTAAAACTTCAGTGGGGCGCCTGGGTGGCTTAGTCGGTTGAGGGTTCGACTCAGGTTCAAGTCATGATCTCACAGTCCATGAGTTCAAGCCCCATGTTGGGCTCTGTGCTGACAGCTCAGAACCTGGAGCCTGTTTTGGATTCTGTGTCTCCTTCTCTCTCTGCCCCTTCCCTGCTCACAGTCTCTCTCTTAAAAAATAAACACTAAAAATTTTTGTTTTAAACTTCTCTTTTCTGCCCAAACACCTTCTTTCATAGGTTCCTACTTCCTTGTGAGTGCTCTGATGATCAATGTCCTGAGATTGTACCCGTTCAACAATGGCCACCTGATTCTGGGGGCTTTCATCAAGGATGACTTTTCTAAGCCCTCCTTCTTTGAGGACTATAACAGATCCTTGAGTGTGGTGGCATCCACAACTTTTCTGACTGGGATTATTCAGGTAGGACCTGAGTCTCTGAACCCCTGAAATAAACAAAGGAGCTACAAACAGACCTCTTCCTTTTGTTGGTCCTGTCATCCATTGTGATGTATGTGGAACTTTAGTGATTTATTTGGGGGAAGCCTATGGGATGTGTAGATACACTCTCCTCAGTGACGAAACTTCTTCCTCCTCCACCCACCACTGATTCAGGATGAGATACTGAACAGTCTCATCAGTCCCTTCCATAAAACTAAAGAAGGGTTCCAGGGACTATGGTCTAGAGTTCTATTCACGATTTCACGTTTAAAAAAAATTCTTTTGGGGTGCTTGGGCGGCTCAGTCGGTTGAGCGTCTGACTTCAGCTCAGGTCATGATCTTGCGGCTTGTGGGTTTGAGCCCTGCATCAGGCTCTGTGCTGACAGCTCGGAGCCTGGAGCCTGCTTCGGATTCTGTGTCTCCCCGTCTCTCTGCTCCTCCCCTGTTCGTGCTCTGTCTGTCTCTCTCTCTCTCTCAAAAATAAACATTAAAAAAAGTTTTTTAAATTCTTTGTATTTTTTCAACAAGAATAGCACTTGTAGGCTCACATACTATATCTTGGGTTAAGTAAGCATTAGAGTCAGACCTGGAGTTCTTTTCTTCAATGACAGAAGCACAGTTAAAGGACAATAATATCCATGACTTATTAAGATATCAAAACTTATTTTTGGCATGTCTTTGATTCTCTGTGAGAATTTACCATCTAAAGCTTCATCCATTGACCTAAAGTCACATATGCTAGCTTTATTTCTCTTTCTTCTCAACCAATCAATCCTCTCTCTAGCTAATTTTTGCTGATCTCTCCTGAGACCATCTTTTATTAGGTAAGGATTTATTGGGAACCTACATCAGGCTCCCAGAGTGAGCTGACTCCGACCCTGATACCAGCTATATAACTTACCTAAATCACCTTACCTTTATGAGCCTTGGTTTCCTCGTGTATAAAATGGAAATAATAACATTTGCAGGACTCTTAGGATTAAATGAGAAAATGCATGTAAAGCACTCAGCTCAGAGCCTGTCACATAGTAAGCATCGATATGTTATAATTACTGGGCACAGAAATAATGAATTTGGTACTTTGACAGAGATCAAAAATAAAAAAGTAAATATAATTCCTGTGGTTAAAAAATTCAGTCTTGTAAGAGAAGACAAAATAATGGGCAGTCAGCACCCTCAAAAATAAACATTAAAACTCATTTGTTTTTGAGTCAGTACCTCAAAAATAAATAAACATTTTTAAAAAATTTTTTTAAATTGGGGCACCTGGGTGGCTCAATTGGTTGAGCATCTGACTTCGGCTCAGGTCATGATCTCGCAGTCCGTGAGTTCAAGCCCCGTGTCGGGCTCTGTGCTGACAGCTCAGAGCCTGGAGCCTGCTTCAGATTCTGTATCTCCCTCTTTCTCCGCCCCTCCCCTGCTCGCGTCTGTCTCTCTCTCTCTCTCTCTGTCTCAAAAATAAATAAACATTAAAAAAAATTTTAATAAAGGAGGAGACGTTCCATTTCCAGGAAGATGAAATCGATATACTTTTCCCTATTCCTCCTGCTAAGTACAACTAAAAACCTTGGAACGTTATACATAAAGCAAACATAAGAACACTCTGAAAAGTGGAGAGAAGAGGGCAAACTGACTCAGAACCACCGGACCCAAGGAACAACACAGTGATGAATTCCCTGGGTTTTCTTTTTGCCTCGTATATTTCAGACTTGGTGCTGAAGAAGCCAGAAACCCAAAATGCTAATAGGTGAAGACAAAGAAAAATAGGAAGAAAAAAAAGAAGCCCTAACAGATGTCTGTTCTTTATAGCCACAGCACCAAGAAGAGGCTAGCAAGACTGAAAAGTTATTTTACATAATAACTACTATACTCCAGACAAACACCAAGGAAAAACAAAACAAAACTGTGGTATCAGCCCCCTCATACCAGCAAAGGCCAACTGAAGAGCCCAGACCATATCACTCTTACCCACCTGTAATGAGGTGCCCACCCACTCCCAACTGGGGGGTTGTCAGAGAAGGCCAAATAGGGAGTCAACACTTGCACTCCCATTGGGCAGTAATGAGACACTCTTTCCACCCTTTGCTGGGGTGGTGTCAGAGATGGCCTCATAAAGGGGACAAC
The DNA here is from genome assembly GCF_018350215.1 of Panthera leo. Taxonomy (NCBI): domain Eukaryota; kingdom Metazoa; phylum Chordata; class Mammalia; order Carnivora; family Felidae; genus Panthera; species Panthera leo. The sequence continues at coordinate 34,373,053 of NC_056683.1, read as the reverse complement.
CCTCTCTGCTGCAGTGTCCATGGAGGCCAAGTGGGAAGAAGTAAAGACATTCTTGTCTCTTCCAGCCAGGATAATATGAGCAGAGGGCTAGTGGGGAGCCAGAACTCCCACCCCTGCCCGACAATAATGAGGAGTCCCCACTGCCTCAGCAGTCAGTGGAAACTGAGGGGAGAACCTGGGCTTCTACATCTATAGGCAGTAACAAGATGGCACCTGCCCCTTCCCCTGCCAGCACTTTGTCAAAATAAGCTAGCTAAAACAGAATATTTAAATAAGATCTAGCATCTTCTAGCACAGTGCCCAAAATGTCTACAACTGAACTGAAAATTACTTATCATATCAAGAACCAGGAAAATCTCAACTTGAATGAAAAAAGACAGTGAAAAGATGCCAATACTATGATGACAGAGATGTTAGAATCCTCTGGCAAAGATTTTAAAGCAGCCATCCTAAACATGCCTCAGTGAGGAATAATGAACATTCCTGAAACAAGTGAGAAAATAGAAACTCTCAGCAAATAAACAAAGTGTGAAGAAGCAAATGGAAGTTTTAGAGCTGAGAAATACAATAACCAAAATTCAAAATGGAAAGAATGGACTCAATAGGAGGATAGAGGAGACAGAGGAAAGAATGAATGAATTCAAAGAAAGAGCAATAGAAATCATCCAACCTGAACAACTGAGAGAAAGTAGACAGGAAAAAGAAATGAACAAAACCTCAGAGGCAAGTAGGGTGATAATGATATACCTAATATACCTAATATTGGTATCACAAGAGTCCCAGAAAGAGAGGAGAAAAAAGATGGGGCTGAATTACTTGAAGAAATAACAGCTGAAAACTCCTGAAATTCAGCAAAAGACATAATCCTACAGATTCAAAAAGCTGAGAAATTTTCAAAAACTAAATCCATAGAAATACACACTAAGACGAATCATAGTCACTATTCTGAAAACTAAAGACAATGAAAACAATCTTGAAATCAGTGAGAGAAACACTTTACCTATGGGGTGGGGGGGTGGACAACTCATATGACAGCAGATTTCTTATCCATAGAGTCCAGAAGGAAGTTGCACAATATTTTCCATTTGCTGAAGAAAAGAACTGTCAATCCAAAATCCTTTACCCAGTGAAAATATCCTTCAAGAATAAAAGGGAAATCAAGGCGTTCTCACATGAAGAAAAACTAAGAGAATTTGCTACCAGCAGACCTACCCTAAGAGAAAGGCTAAAGAAAGTTCTCTAAACAGAAAGGAAATGATAAAAGAAAGAATCTTGGAACACTGGAAGGAAGAAAGAACAATGGAAAGAGTAAAAATATGGATGAATATGATAGATTTTCCTTGTCCTCCTGTGCTTTCTAAATTTTTTTTTTTCAACGTTTTTTATTTATTTTTGGGACAGAGAGAGACAGAGCATGAACGGGGAAGGGGCAGAGAGAGAGGGAGACACAGAATCGGAAACAGGCTCCAGGCTCCGAGCCATCAGCCCAGAGCCTGATGCGGGGCTCGAACTCACGGACCGCGAGATCGTGACCTGGCTGAAGTCGGACGCTTAACCGACTGCGCCACCCAGGCTCCCCCTCCTGTGCTTTCTAAATTATGTTTGATGGTTGAGGCGAAATTACAACACTGATGTGATTCAAAATGTATATGACAGGAATATTTAAAACAATTACCATTGACCTTTGAACACCATGAGTTTGAACCACACAGGTCTGCTTATATGCAGTTTTTAAAAGATAAATATAGTGCAGTACTATAAATGTATTTTCTCTTCCTTATGATTTTCTTAACATTTCCTTTTCTCTAGCCTACTTTATTGTAATAATATAGTATGTAATACACATAACATACCAAGTATGTGTTTATCAGTTATTTATGTTATTGGTAAGGTTTCCAGTCAACAGTAGGCTAATAGGAGTTATGTTTTTGGGGGGCGCCCGGCTGGCTCAGTAAGTGGGACATATGATTCTTGATCTTGGGATTGTGAGTTCAAGCTCCATGTTGGGTGTAGAGATTACTTACAGTTAAATCTTTTTTAAAAAGGAGTTAAAGGGGGCGCCTGGGTGGCGCAGTCGGTTAAGCGTCCGACTTCAGCCAGGTCACGATCTCGCGGTCCGTGAGTTCGAGCCCCGCGTCAGGCTCTGGGCTGATGGCTCGGAGCCTGGAGCCTGTTTCCGATTCTGTGTCTCCCTCTCTCTCTGCCCCTCCCCCGTTCATGCTCTGTCTCTCTCTGTCCCAAAAATAAATAAAAAAAAATGTTGAAAAAAAAAATTTAAAAAAATAAATAAATAAATAAAATAAAAAGGAGTTAAGGGACACCTGGGTGGCTCAGTCGGTTGAGTGTCCAACTTCAGCTCAGGTCATGATCTCATGGCTCATGAGTTCAAGCCCCACATCGGGCTCTGTGCTGACAGCTCAGAGCCTGGAGCCTGCTTCTAATTTTGTGTCTCCCTCTCTCTCGGCTCCTCCCCTGCTCATGCTCTGTCTCTCCTTCAAAAATAAATAAATATTTTTAAACAATTTAATAAAAAAATTTAAAAAGGAGTTAAGCTTTTGGGGAATCAAAGTTATACATGGATTTTCAACTGTGTGTTTTGAGGGGAGGGTTGGTGCCCCTAACCTCTGTGGTACTCAGGATCAACTGTAGTTCGGCAAGATGCTACTATTAGGGCAAACTGAGTAAAGAGTACACCAGATCTCTCTGTACTGTTTCTTACAACTGCATATCAAACTACACTTATCTAAAATAAAAAGTTTAAATTTAAAAAAGAAATCTGCACCAGATAATAATGTTTAACATTTAAGGCTACGTGCTAGTCACTGTTCAAAACACTTTACATTAATCATCTCATCTGATCCTTATGACTCCTTGTATGAAGGTAGGTATTACTATGACCCTATTTTAAGGGAACAAAGGTATAGAGAGGTTAAGAGAATTGCCCAAGGTCACACAGCCAGTAAGATCCCAACTGGGAATTAGACTGATGGTTGTCTACCTCCAGAATCCACACTTCAGATAATTTTAAAGTTCAAGCTAATATTACTAAAAGTGAAGTGTTTTGTGTCAAAAGAATATAAAGTACAGGAATAACCTTTAGTTGGTTGGAGTTGTCTGTGAAGGAAACAACCACACATTGAGACTTTTCTTCATTCACTGAACCTTTAGTACTTTCTTTTTTTTTTTAATGCTTATTTATTTATTTTGAAAGAGGGAAAGTACATGCATATGAGCTAGGGGAGGGGCAGAGAGAGAAGAGAGAGAGAACCCCAAGCAGGCTCCATGCTGTCAGCAGGGAGCCTGACTCATGGCTGGATCCCATGAACCGTGAGATCATGACCTGAATAGAAATCAAGAGTTGGACACTCAACCAACTGAGCCACCCAGGTGCCCCTAGTACCTGCTTTCTATAAGAATAGCAGATAGGTTTCATGTCCTAGGCCAACTCTGACTGACTGACATTGGCTGCCTACAAAATTATATTAACACAGATTCCGGTGCTACATCACAGCTGAGCAAGAAAGAGTTTTATGGTTATAGATATTTGCCACTTACATGGTGGAAGGAAGAAATGGTATTAAAAATGAGCGATAATGTATTTGTATTTGTCACTATTCTCAGATTTGAGCTAAGTGTTTTACATGTCTTATGCAATGTAATTCATTCAAAACACTGCATGTTGAGTATTATTCACTTTTTATAGATGGGGAAACAGGCTCAGAGAGTTTAGTTAACTTGTCCAAGCTCACACAGCTAGTGAGTGGCAGAGCCAGGATCGAAAGCCAAGGTCTTCATCCCTAGGAATCATGCTCTTTTCACCACATCTCCTGAAGAAGAGGAATTTTCCTGAGCTCTTGAAAGAGATGATGGACATGGATTGGCAGGAATGGAAAAAAAAAATTTCTGTGCACAAGCACAGAAACAGAAATCACACAAAAGACAAGAAGCTAACTGGCCCGACCAGAGTAGTGGTGCCTACTGGGCAGTAATGACCAGAGATTCTAGAGACCCAGTGTCCAACTGACTGAAAGCTTGGAAACAAAAAGCTTTTAAACTTAGAAGATTGGTTCTTCCAAGTTTGTTTTCTGAGGTCCCAGTGCAGTGGCAGACGAAATGCGAACAGTAGTAGGTTCAACACTTGTTTATCTTTCCCCATTTTCTTCACTAGGCTCTGTAAGTTTTCTTAACCTGCCTTCTTAAGGGAATTGGAGCTCACCCTCTGTCTGTCCATCAATTTTCCTTTTTTTTTTTTTTAAAGTTTATTTATTTTGAGAGAGAGAGAAAGCACAAACGCAAGCAGGGCAGAGAGAGAGGGAGAGAGAGAGAATCTCAAGCAGGCTCCACGCGGTCAGAGCAGAGCCTGACTTGAGGCTCGATCTCACGAACCACGAGTTCATGACCTGAGCCAAAATCAAGAGCCGGACGCTTAACCAACTGAGCCCCCCGGGCAGCCCTGTCCATCAGTTTTCTCATTGTTTTTTATTATAAAAAATGGGGGGTGCCTGGTTGGCTAAGTCAGTAGAGCATGCAACTCTTGATCTTAGGGTCTTGAGTTCAATCCCCATGTTGGGCATGGAGCCTACTTGAAGAAAAAAAAAAGGTAGATTGCAAAAGTCTCAAGTAATAAAAAAAAAATGCATGAATTTTAAAGTATTGCCTCAACCTTTAATTCCATTCCCCAAAGGTAACTTCTTTTTTTTTTTTTTAAGTTTATTTATTTATTTTGAGAGGACAGAGACAGAGTGAGTGGGGGAGGGGCAGAGAGAGAGGGAGGGAGAGAGAATCCAAAGCAGGTTGTGTGCCAACGCAGAGTCCAACATGGGGCTTGAACTCACCAAACAGTGAGATCATGTTCTGAGCGGAAACCAAGAGTTGGTTTCCAGCCTAACTGACTGAGCTACCCAGGCGCCCCTAAAGATAACTTCTGATAATAGTTCGGGGTGTAACCTTTTAGATTCTTTATATATTTAGAAATACAAATATATAAGACACATATATAATTTATATATTATATATGTATAAGTACATATAAAATACTTTGTTATAACATTATATTTAATATATAATATATGATACAATATGTTTATAACTTATTATATATAATATATACTATATATATATTATAATATAGTATTTTACATGTACATATGAATGTATAACATCTAAATCATTTATTGTATACACTGAACTTATAGAAACTAAATTTGTCTTCAGGATTACATATAATATAATCTATTATAATACATGTATATATAATATATTTCAGGATTACATATATACATATTTACATTATACATACATTCTATACATTATACATATATACATATACATACATACTATATGTATACATAATATATATATTATACATATATAGCTATATTATAATAGATTATATTATATGTAATCCTGAAGACAAATTCAGTTTAATCATTCTTAGTAAAGACAAAAGTCGAAGGCCAAGAAGTTTGAGCTGGAGTTTTTTAAATTGTCTTTTCCTTTGTGAAAAGCCACATTCCTCACTGGGATATTAACATCTCCTTAAATGAGCTATCAAAGCTTGCAACAAAAGGGGCTTTAAAAAGGCAAAAGCTTGTTCTGATCACTTGGTCACTGTTAACGTCACATTGATAAGGTCACTAGATTCTGGGGCAAGAACTTTAGCTTAAGTGCTCCTGAAGAAAGAAGTGTGGTCTAGTGCCTGTACAGAGCTGCTGAATCAACACCAAGGACTTCCTTGTATCTTCAATATCAGTTGATGAGAAAAAGAGAGAAGAGTTTATCCAAGGGGCCTAACTGAACTTTTTTGTTGGAAGCCCCCTGGAGAGTGCCTAATTGACGCCATTGTGGGTTGCCTCTCACTGTGGTTTTCTTTCATCTGAACCTTCTACAGCTATCAATGGGCTTGTTAGGTTTCGGCTTCATTGCCACTTACCTTCCGGAAGCGGCAATCAGCGCTTACCTGGCGGCCACGGCACTACACATTATTCTGTCCCAGCTGACTTGCATCTTCGGGATTGTGATTAGCTTCCACTCTGGTCCCATCTCCTTCTTCTATGTGAGTAATTTCTACCTTCACCCAGAGATACCAGTGCCCTCCCCTTGCCTCCAAAAGGAAGTGGACCCGAGTGGAGAGACTGCTGCATAGGGAGCAGAGTCAACACCGTCCTAGACATAATCTCAGCTCTTCTAGATTTACAGTCTGAATTAATTGCAGATGCCAGTTGGACCATGTTATATACAGTTCTAATTTAACATGTTCTCAGTTCATTACCATTTTGCCCAGCCCTTTTAAACAAACACGATTTGCATTAAACTTTGGTTTTTAGAATACTGTAATCTATCATAATTCTTCCCATTACATGCCTCATAACAGACATGTATTCTAAAACATCTAAAGAACACAAAATGGCTAAGTAGTCCCTTAAAAGAATGGTGTAGGAGTCACTCTAAAGAGCATATATGGTCTAGAAAAAATAGTAAAGAATAGGCTGTAAGCAGAACTCCTGGGTCCTTTTCCATTATACTGAAACACATAAAGTGTATTCTCTCCTTATTGGGCATTATTATATTTTAATATCTCTTTTTCAACTTAAAAAAATGTGCATCCTCCCATTTCCCTTCACTGTGCTAGTAATGCTCATAATGACCTTTGTGCCTAAGGATTTCTTTTTGAACTAATCTTGAGGGAGTGTCACCTTTTAGATTTAGGCAATTATCATACCCCTTTCTAAGCCTCTGTAATTTTGTTTTCTTTCAGAACATAGTTAACTACTGTGTAACTCTCCCAAAAGCTAATTCTACCAGCATCCTACTATTTCTAACTGCTGTTGTAGCCCTGAGAAGCAACAAATGTATCAGAATGTCCTTCAATCAGTATCCCATCGAGTTTCCCATGGAAGTGTTTCTGGTAGGTGTTTTGATGCCCCCAATTCATGGTTTAGATCATTTAAAATGCCTATTTTCTAAAAAAAAAAAAAAAATTATTTTTTTTTAATTTTTTTAACGTTTATTTATTTTTGAGACAGAGAGAGACAGAGCATGAACAGGGGAGGGGCAGAGAGAGAGGGAGACACAGAATCTGAAACAGGCTCCAGGCTCTGAGCGGTCAGCACAGAGCCCGACGTGGGGCTCGAACTCACGGACCGTGAGATCATGACCTGAGCCAAAGTTGGACGCTTAACTGACCGAGCCACCCAGACGCCCCTAAAAAAAAAATTTTAATTAAAAGCAAGCAACCTAGGAAGGGAGAGATCAGAGGATACTATAAAAATGATGTTTAAAAAACATATGTTAAATCGTGACAAAGCAGAATATATTTAATTTTAAGTACTAGCTTTTATTTGTAAAACATGCTTATTTTTATTTTTCAATAAATTTCTTATTTTTTAAGTTGATTTGTTTATTTTGAGAGAGAGTGTGTGTGTGTGCAAAAGCAGGGGAGGGACAGAGAGAGAGGGAGACAGAGAATCCCAAGTGGGCTCTACACTGACAGCAATGCCCTGTGTGGGTCTTGAACCCACAAACCATGAGATCATGATCTGAGCCAAAATCAAGAGTTGGATGCTTAATGACTGAGCCACCCACGTGCCCCAAACATGCTTATTTTTAAAGTATTTTTCTCCATTGCTTCTTTTTCATACTATTTCATAAGTAGTTTTTTTTTTTCCTTATGAAAGCAATCCAGGCTCATTTTAGCAATTTTGAAAAACATAAGAAAAAAATAGAAGAAAAGAAAGTCCTGTGGCTGCACCTCCCGAAATCAACTACAATTAATAATTTGGGGTTTTCACTTATTCACTGTTTCCTTCTTTCAAATATATGACAGGCTTATGCTCAGTGTTGGTGAATTTCCATCTTCTTCTATGTAGAATTTTGTTTCTATTTTACTTTTTTTTATTTTTTAAGTAATCTCTATCCCCAGTGTGGGGCTCAAACTCACAACCTTGAGATCAAGAGTCACATATTCCACTGACTGAGCAAGCCCATGCCCTTGTTTCTTATGTATGTATGTATGTATGTATGTATGTATGTATGTATGTATGTATGTTTCTTTATTGGGACACCTGGGTGGCTCAGTCAGTTAAGCATCTGACTCTTGATTTCGGCTCAGGTCATGATCTCACGGTTCATGATTCGAGCCCTGTATCAGGCTCTGTGCTGGCAGTGCAGAGCCTGCTTGGGATTCTCCCTCTCTCCCTCTGTCTCTGTGCCTCCCCTACTTGTGTTCTCTCTCTCTCAAAATAAATAAATACACTTAAAAAAGTAAATACTTATTTTTGAGAGAGAATGCACGGGCTGGGGAGAGGCAGAGTGAGGGAAAGAGGGGAGAGGGGCAGAGAGAGGGGGACAGAGGATCCGAAGTGAGCCCTATGCTGACAGCAGAGGGCTTGAACCCACGTACAAAAAGATTATGACCTGAACTGAAGTCAGATGCTCAACCAACTAGGCCACCCAGGCACCCCTGTTTCTATTTTAATAGTGTTGTGATCATTCTGTTATTCAGCCTCCTTTAATCCTCACTATGCTACAGTAGAGAAATTGAGGGAGATGAGATGTCAAATGGATTGCCTAGTCCGTGTCACTAGTAAGTGGCAGAGCTGGGGCTCACCACTATCTAATAGCAATATTTCTTCTTTCTTTTAAATTGTTTTTTTAATGTTTATTTTTGAGAGAGAGAAAGAGACAGAGCATGAGCAGGGGAGGGGCAGAGAGACAGGGAGACACAGAACCCGAAGCAGGCTCCAGGCTCTGAGCTGTCAGCACAGAGCCTGACGCGGGGCTTGAACTCATGAACTGCAACATCAAGACCTGAGCTAAAGCTGAACACTTAATCGACTGAGCCACCCAGGCACCCCTCTTCTTTCTTTTAAAAAAGTCCACTGATAAAATTAATCTTTTGCAGTTATAATTAACATTTTTACAATGATAAAGACATTTTCATAAATAAAGCTCAGGTTTTTAAAGTCAGCATTTCTCATACTAGGATCACTGAGTGCTTGGGTGTCCATGAGAATTAATTCCTCCTTAAGAAGTGTCCTGTTGCAGAGATCCCAAAAGTTCACCAAACGTCCATGTATTCCCGTCTATTTCCCAGGTGCCCCGTAGTTAGGCAGAACCATGTGACTTTGGGGCCAAAGCATAGGAGAAAGGGTGTGAGTCTCCATGTTCTTTCCCTGGTGTGATAATCATAGGACTGTATGTTAAAATAATATAGTCCCCCAGGTGGAATTAGCCTGGATCCCTGAGGCACTATTTGCAAAGAAGTTGCCCTGGAGAGACACTGACCCACAACACTCTGTGAGGGCAAAAAAAATAACACTAAGATCTCATGGTTTGTATGTTACCACAGCATAACCTATTCTATACTAAATAATCCAGGTCTGTACTCTGCATGATTGAAAGAGGATGGGAATTGCTTTGGAAATTGAGACCAAGCTCTATCTCATAACTGTCGTCTACTGCTTGGAGACGTGAATATTCTTCCTTCCTTGGAATAGTTGAAAAGCTATTAATTCACAAAGTCCAGAAACGGAAAGACTACTTTTGTAGGAGACTTTCCCAATCACTGTGCATAAATAATGGTGCCCTAGAGCCCAGGGGACAATGTGCACATGGAATATGAGGAGCAGGGTCACAGGCAACCTCTCCTTTTCATGGAACCCAGCTCAGCTCTGGCACCCTTGAGCAAATATTCCCAGTACCTCAGCTGAGGCTTTGGAGTCACCAGCAGATGGCATCTGTGATGCAGATATCAGTCCTCTCTCTCTCTCTCTCTCTCTCTCTCTCTCTTTAATTTCAGCTTTATTGAGGTATAATTGACATCTAAAGTGGTAAGAGATTTAAAGTGTACATCGTGGTGATCGCACGTGCATATATATTGTGAAAGGATTCACCCATCTAGTTAATGGACACTTCCGTCACCTCACGTATTTATCTTGCGTGTGCGTGCATCTGTGCTGAGAGAACATTTATGTTCGACTCCTAGCCAATTTGTTTTTTTAAAGTTTATTTATTTTGAGAGAGAGAGAGAGAGAGAGAGAGAGAATCCCAAGCAGGCTCCACACTTTGATGTGGGGCTCGCACCCCTGAACCTCTCGAGATCATGACCTGAGCCGAAGTCGAACGTTTAACTGACTGAGCCACTCAGGTGCCCCCCTACTCTTAGCAAATGTCAATTATACAGTGCAATGTTAGCAACTATAGTCACCATACTTTCCACTAGATCCTCAGACCTTATTCATCTTAAACCTGAATGTTTCTACGCTTTTATCAAACTTTCCCCATTTCCCCCACCCATAGCTCCTGGCAACCACTTCTCTACTTTCTGTTTCTATGAGTGTGGCTGTTTTGTTTTTGTTTTTACTTATTTATTTTTTAAATGTGTATTTATTCTTGAGAAAGCCCAAGAGGGGGAGGGACAGAGAGTGAGGGGGACAGAGGATCCAAAGCTGGCTCTGCACTGACAGGCAGCAAGCTCGATACAGGGCTCGAACTCACGAACTGTGAGATCATGACCTGAGCCAAAGTCAGACGCTTAACCAACTGAGCCACCCAAGGGCCCTGTTTTTGTTTTTAGATTGCACGTATAAGGGATACCATACAGTATTTGTCTTTCTCTGTCTGGCTTATTTCATTTAGCATAATACCCTCCAGGTTCATCCATGTTGTCACAAATCAAATCCCTCTCTCTCTCTTTTTTTTTTTATCTTAGAGAGAGTGTGATTGCGGAGGGGGTCAGAGGGAGAGAGAGAGAGAGAGAGAGAGAGATTCAGAATTTTAAACAGGCTCCACGCTCAGCGTGGAGCCCAACGCAGGGCTTGATCCCACCACCCTGGGATCATGACCTGAGCTAAAATCAAGAATCAGATGCTCAACTGACCGAGCCACCCAGGTGCCCCAAATCAACCCTCTCTTGAGAGACAGCAACAGCAGGAATCATAGTGACATTCCTTCAAGCAACCTCAAAGGCAATGACTGTTAAGTTATGAGGAAAGGCAATGAGTATAGAGGGTGCTGTGGTGGACTATGGCTGACAGATTAGTTTGTGAGCCACAGTTAAGACATTCCTTTGGGAAACGCTGTAAATAATTAGGATGCACCGTGGAGTCAGGTGGGGGAGGAAACTGAGGTCCAGCAGTAAAAGTCAGTGGAGACTTAGAATTGTTGCAGTTGAGACATTAAACTTTTTTGTGACCTACTTTATACTCAAAGGTTATCAAAGCCTGCAGTGCATTACATATACTTATGTCAAGTCAAGTGATTGGGAACACTTTCTGCCAAGGAGCAAGGGGATATCATTTCGAACTGGGGAAAGACCTCCATGTTTCCCCTGGCAGTGAAGAAAATGGGAGAGGGAGGGTGAGAGCTGTTCTGCCTGAGGGTATAAAAAGCTTCTTACGGCACCCACCAAGACACTACTGTCTGGATGTGCTGGAAGAAAAACACCCACCAGTCTGTTCTTAACACAGTAGCGTCAAACAGTAAGGGAAAGTTTCAAGGCAATATCTGGGACCCAGGTAGAAGACACTGATAATTCAAGAATCCTATAGCTATAAGAGATGATGCATATTTTAGGTTCATAATTTACATATATGTATATGTGTGTGTATTTGTGGATGTGTTTATGTAAGTTGTACGGCAAACACCAAGAAAGCATCAAAATAGCTGTCTTTGGGTGATTTGTTTCTGCTTTTTAATTTTTCATATTTTCTCTGTGTTCCTTTATAAGCCAATACTACCTTACATTGGAAATAAAAGAGTTCCTTGGCCAGTGTGTACACTTCCTGTCCCTTAACTAGGTAAAGAACAAAACTCTTCTCTGACTCAAGCTATGATCCAGATTCTTCTTTCCATTCCGATCTGTAGGATTCCCCGGTGTTTTCATCAGATCACAGCATCACAGGCAAACCAATTGCGATCCTGCTTGCTGTCTGGTTGAACTCGCAGAGCAGATTTATGTGTTGGTAGGGAAAATGGGGTACAGCAGCTCCATATTTATTATTCTAAGACCTGGGCATTGAGTTCTGCCGTCACTGGCTTGATTTGCTTTGGTGTGAGGTCTCTGTAAGGTGTCACAGCTGCTGGGTTGTCTATTTTCCTGCTTGTTGAAATGGAAGGGAGACTTGCCATTTTAGGAGGAAATGAAAGGGTGATTTAAAAAAAAAAAAAGGCAAGTAATTGCTTTGCTGAAGATTTTTTCTTTGTGCTGTCAAACGCTACTCCATTACTTATTATTAAGGGTTAGTGGGTTAGTCAGTAATGATTCTCAGTATACCTCAACAATCCCCCAATGGATTCTTTATATTGACACAGAGTACCTAGATCTAAAGACTTTTACACCTGAGGCCTTTGTATAGCTATTACCTGAAAACATGTTTATACTGGGTCCAGATGTTTAAGGTTGGTGAGGACATCCATTCGTTCCCATTGTTATGTCAGAGACCAAGGCTGAATTTGCTTTTCATTCTGGCTACAGTGCTAACAAGAGGTTCGGGAACCAAGAGCCAGAGAGGATTTCTGCCATGCCTGCTCCACGGACCTGGCCCCACCTCTCTCTCCAACCTTCTGTGTAGGGAGTGCCACATATCTCATTCCCTGTCTTGCCAGAGGCTATAAGCTCTACTCCTAGAAGCAAAATATAATACCTAGATGATCATATGCATTTTATTTTAACCCCTACAGATTCTTGGCTTCACTGCATTTGCAAACAAGATAAGCATGGCCACAGAAACCAGCAGGACGCTCATCGATATGATTCCTTATAGGTCAGTAACTCCACTTTTCAGGATTACTTTTCCCTCTGTGTTAACCTTCGCTTAGCCTCTGACCAGACAGCCTGATTGATGGTCTCCACTAGCAGTCAAATTTGGGTAATGGGCTCAAATTCATTTTAGAATACAGAAGCTCATGAAGGAGGATGGGCTAGGACAACCCTGTGTTTTGTCTCTGCTCAGCCTCTTAACTCTCATAGTTGAGCCAGTCTCCTTACACAAGGAAACTGTTGGATGTGCTGGAAACCAGAGAGGTTCACGCAGTTTTTTCCGCAGTACATCATGAGCCTTCTCAACCTCTGTACCTATCTAACTAACCCTCAAGGATGGAACAAGAGATGCCTCTTTTCCTGGCCTCTCTCCTGGAGCTCAGTGCTCAGGAGATGAGTGTTCCTTTCTGTCTTCACCCACTTAGACTGAATCGGGGTCCTTAAACATTTTCTCACTCGGCGTAGGAAGCTATCTTCGAGTAGTCGGGCATATGCAGTTCTTAAGGACTTGCGATTAATTTACATTATGATTCTTACCGGTGACTATGGGTCACTCTTGCTTCTGTTAAGAAAGTTTAATTTCCGTAACCCTGATCAGATGAGAGCGCTGGATCCTAACCACTAGACCAACAGGGAACAACACCTCGTAACCTTGATCGGATGAATCACTTTGGCTAAGGAAGGCAATGCACTGCAGTTTCTCCACCCACAGGCAGGCTCTGGAAGAGCAGTGTTCATTTCCTGAGGCTGTTCAGTAAGGAATACTGCCGAGTCCGCGATACTGGCAGACTCCAGGAGAACACAACGTAGGCTACTTTGATGAAGGCAGATGGGATTAGTCTCATGTCCTACCAGTTAGTTCTCCGTGAAATCTGATGATGACTAAGTCACTTGAAATTCTGTTCAATTAAAAAAAAAAAAAAAAAAAGTAAAAAAAAAAAAAAATGTGAGCAGACCACCGAGGCACCAGGAAGTGCAATGGTAAATAAGACTGAAAAAAATAACAATAACAACAATAAGACCGATGTTTTGCATAATTATTTTATTTCATTTGCACCTCACAGTAGTACTCCTTTTTATGGCTGAGGAAACTAAGGCTTACCAAATTTAAATTACTTGTCCGTGATCACACAGTCGGTCAAGGGCAGAGCTACTTTTGAACCCATTTCTCTTTAATTCCAAAATTTATGATTATAATCACTCTATCATACACACTCAGTATGCTTCTGTTATTGATGACTTAAAAACCACACAGTCAACTTTTGCTTATGTTTTATCCTAAGATTCAGAGTATAGATAGACAAGTGAACATTTCAAAATGTAATGCTTTGAACTTCCCTTTTTCTTTTTTTCAAATTGTAATGTATGACCATTTATACACTTTATTTTTTTAATTTTATTTTTTATTTTTTCAAATTTACATCCAAATTAGTTAGCATCTAGTGCAACAATGATTTCAGGAGTAGATTCCTTAGTGCCCCTTACCCATTTAGCCCATCCCCCTCCCACAACCCCTCCAGCAACCCTCAGTTTGTTCTCCATATTTATGAGTCTCTTCTGTTTTGTCCCCCTCCCTGTGTTATATTATTTTTGTTTCCCTTCCCCTATGTTATCTGTTTTGTCTCTTAAAGTCTTCATATGAGTGAATTAATATGGTTTGTGTCTTTCTCTGACTAATGTCACTTAACATAATACCCTCCAGTTCCATCCACATAGTTGCAAATGGCAAGATTGCATTCTTTTTGATTGCTGAGTAATACTCCATTGTGTATATATACACATCTTCTTTATCCATTCATCCATCAATGGACATTTGCGCTCTTTCCATACTTTGGCTACTGTCGATAGTGCTGCTATAAACATGGGGGTGCATGTGTCCCTTCGAAACAGCACACCTGTATCCCGTGGATAAATGCCTAGTGGTGCAATTGCTGGGTCGTAGGGTAGTTTTATTTTTAGTTTTCTGAGGAACCTCCATACTGTTTTCCAGAGTAGCTGCACCAGCTTGCATTCCCATAAACTTCCCTTTTTATTATATATTTATCCAAAGTTGCTAAAGATTAGAAAAATTGAACAATTTAAGTTAGTTCTTTCTGTGTCCGTGTCCCCTTTTAACCTAAGCTAAGAAAGAATTAAATGTGAGAGAACATCAAAAAGGAAAAAACATAAATATTTAAGGTTTACTAACACAGATTTAGGCAATAGATTTCATTTACTGTATACTTCTTTGGGAAAGCCACAATATATATTTTTTTAAGTTTATTTATTTATTTTGGGGGGGGGGAGGGGCAGAGAGAAGGAGAGAGAGAATCCCAAGCAGGCTCTGCGCTGTCAGTGCAGAGGGGCTAGAACTCACAAACCGTGAGATCATGACCTGAGCTGAAATCAAGAGTCAGATGCTTAACCAACTGAGCCACCCAGGTGCTCCTGGGACAGCCACATTCTTTTTTTTTTTTGGTGGGGGTGAGGGGGAATAGCCACATTCTTAACTAACTTCTTAAAAGAACACAAAGGGGAAATTTAACCAAAGGTTAAATATCTAACTGCCTTTGAGTATTTAGTTATATTTCTAACTAGCTCATTCATTACCTGGAAAACACCCAGGTGCTTGTAAATTATAAGTATATAATAAACAGGGAACTAACATAGACATAGTTAAATGGTGAAGGAAAAGATATTCAAAAATAGGAATTTAGATTCCTGTACATAATAATGGTATGAAATAGGAAAACAGGAGGAGATAGTGCTTTGAGTACTTTAAGTGATGCTTCCTACTTTAAGGAAAATGAAATTAAAAATGCATAAACTAATAAATTTTAATTAGATAAAGGATTAAAAATACATCACAAAATTTATTTTAAAATAATTTTTCCAAGTCGTAGGTAATACATTGCTCATTTTACTGAATTTAGATTTTACACAAAACTTTAGAAGTCAATTTTGAGTCATAAAACTGTGTCTTGGTGAAATGATAAAAATAATCAAAAGAATAAACATTTCAAATAGTAAATCTCATCTAAAACACTTAGAAGATTTTTTTTTTTTTTTACTTAGAAAATAAACCTAGAGGTATAGAAACCAAAGCATATTTGTGCTTCCAAACTCAGTTTAAAGGATTATTCTATGAATCTATGGGAAAATAACACTGGCCCCCAAATCATGAAAATTTCTTTTCCTTTTTTTAGTCTGTTAATGTCATGATTGATTTTTGAATGTTAAACCAACATTTCATCCTTAGATAAACCTCACTTGGTAATCGTGTATTATCATTTTATATATTGATTCACAAAGATGTTGTTAAGAATTTTTGCATTCATGTATATGAAGAATATTGTCCTGAGAGTTTCTTTGCTTGTAATATCTGCATCTGGCTTTAGTATCAGAGTATTGTAGACATCATAAAAGGAATTGGGATGTATTCTCTTGTCTTTAATTTCTGGAAGAGTTTCTATAGAATTGGCATTATTTATTTCTAAAATATTTGGTAGAATTCATCGGTGAAAATATTTAGGCCTGCCTGGAGTTTTCATTGTGGGCAGGTTCTTAACCAAAAATTTAATTTTTTTTCTACAAATTTAATTTTTTAATAGTCTATTAAGTACAATTATTATTAAATTACATAAGCATTGTCTATAATTCAGGTTATCTATTTCTTCTTGAGAGTACTGTTAGTTTTTGTGACTCACAGAATTTTTTTTAATGTTTATTTATTTATGTATTTTGAGACAGAGAGAGAGCATGAGCCTGTATGAGCAAGGGAGGGTCAGAGAGAGAGGGAGAGAGAGAATCCTAAGCAGCCTGCCTGCTGTCAGCACAGAGCCCAGTGAGGGGTTTGATCTCACAAACCATGAGATCATGACCTGAGCTGAAATCAAGAGTCAGATGCTTAACAGACTGAGCCACCCAGGCTCCCTGGTGATTGAACAAATTTGCCCATTTAATCTAAGTTGTCAAATATATTGGTAAAAAGTTATTTATGTTCTCTTACTATCTTGTTTTAGTAAACAGCATTATTAATATATAATTTATATACCATAAAACTCACCATTTTAAAGTGTACACTTTTGTGGATTTTAGTATATGCTCAAAGTGGTACAACCATCATCACCATCTAATTTCAAAATATTTTATCACCCCCAAAAAGAAACCCTGTCCCATTTGTCCCTCTCCTTAGCCCTTGGCTACTACTTTATCTACTTTCTTTTTCTTTTATTTTAAGTAAACTCCACACCACACGTGGGACTTGAACTCACAACCCCAAATTCAAGAGTCACATGTTCTACCTACTGAGCCAGCCAGGTGCCACTCAATCTATTTTCTACCTCTAAGGATTTGCCTATTCTGGAATCGTAAAATATGTGGCCTTTTGACTCTGGCCTCCTTCACTGAGCATAATGTTCTCAAGATCCATCCATATTGTACCATGGATCATTCCTACTTATGGCTGAACAGTATACTTATGGTATATATGGATATACCACATTTTGTTAATCAGTTCATCAGTTGATGGACATTTCAGTTATTTCCAGCTTTTGGTTATTATGAATAGTGCTCCTATGAACATTCAGGTGCCAAGTTTTTCTTTGAGTACCTGTTTTCTTTCCTTTTGAGGATATACCTAGGAGTAGATTTGCTGAGTCATATGGTAACTCTATGTTGAACTTGTTGAGGAGTTGCCAAACTACTCTCCACACTGCACCATTTACTTTCCTGCCAATAATGCACAAAGGTTCCAATTTGCTCCTTCTGGTCACAAAGGTGCAGACAACAAGGTGAGCAGTCATTGTTGTTGCACCTCACTCCCATTGTTTCAAGTCCCTCCCCCTCTGGCAAAAGTGACTTCCAAGGGATTTAAAGAGCTGGCACCCCATTTTTTCTTCTTCATTTTTTTTCTTTTTCTCCCCTTTTGGAAGTCATACATTAAAGATTAGGACATTAAAAAATACCTGCACTTACAGGGAAAATTAGAAAATAACCACACATGCCTGGAGAAAGGAACAGGCTCAGAAAAGACCTGAGAAACCTTAAGTTTAACGTTTTCTTCAACTGAAGTCTTATCCTTGACACAAAAACAGCCAACAACAACAATAACAAAAAACAACAAACCCTAGGAATGGGGAGAATCTGATTTCCAGAGGTACTACATTATTAGATTCAAATATCCAATGTTCAACAAAAATGTCAAGGCAGATAAAGGAACAGGAAGTATGGCTCATTAAAATGAAAACAACAACAATAGAAATTGTCCTGAAAAAGACTTGATGGCAGATCTACTAGACAAAGACTTGAAAACAATTGTCTTAAAGATACTTAAAGAACTAAAGGAAAATGTAGAGAAAGTAAACAATGTATGAACAAAATGGAAATATCAAAAAAGAAATAGCAAACTTAAAAGAAACCAAAAAGAAGTTATGGGGCTAAGAAGCACAATAACTGAAAGGAAAAATTCACTAGAGAGATTCAAAAGCAGATTTGAACAGTCAGAAGGAAGAATCAGTGAACTTGAGGATAAGATAATGGAAATTATTGAGTCTGAGGAACAGAAGGAAAAAAGATTAGAGAAAAATGAACAGAATTTTAGGGACTTATGGGACACCATCAAGCAGAGCAACACACACTCAGTGGGAGACTCAGAAGGAGAAGAGAGAAAGAAAGGGATGAGAACAACATTTGAAGAAATAATGGCTGAAAACTTCCCAAACTTGATTTAAAAACATGAGTGTAAACGTGTCACTCTAACAAATTCCTAGTAAGAGAAACTCAAAGAGACCCATACCTAGATATATAATCAAACTTCAAAAGACAAAGAGAATCTTGAAAAGGAAAAGAGAAGTGACTCATACGTAAGGGCTTATCAATAAAGTAATGAGAGACTTCTCGTCAGAAACTCTGGAGGCCAGAATGCAGTGGGCCAACAAAGTGCTAAAAGAAAAAAAAAAAAAAAAACCATCAACCAAGATCCTATATCCAGCAAAATTTTCCTTCAAAAGTAAAGAAGTTAAATCATTCTCAGATAAATAAAAGCTAAGCGAGTTTATTACCACTGGACCTGCCTTGGAAGATATACTCAAGGGAGTTCTGCAGGGTAAAATGATAGGATAATTTACAGTAACTTAAAGCTGTATGGAGAAATAAAGGTCTCAGTAAAGGTAAATATTGGAAAATTATAAAAGCTAGTATTATTAACAATGGTTTGTAATTCAACATTTTATTTTTTACATAATTTAAGAGACCAGTGCATTTAAAAAAATCACTACTTTATGTTTTGAGGTATACAATGTATAAAGGTATAATTTTGTGACATCAGTAACAGAAAAGGGTATGAATAGAGCTGTAAAGGAGCAAAGTTTTTGTACGTTATTGAAGCTAAGCTGGTGTAAATTCAAACTAGAGTGTTATAACTTTAGGATGTTAAATGTAACCCCCATGGTGACCACAAAGAAAATAGTTATAGAGTATATACAAAAGGAAATTAGAAAGGAATTTAAACATTTCACTACAAAAAAATCAACTAAACACAAAAGAAGATAGTAATGCAGGAAATGAAGGACATATAAAACTATAAGACATATAGAAAACAAATAGCAAAATAACAGAAGTCCCTTCATATCAGTAATTACTTTAAATGTAAATGGATTAAACTCTCCGGTCAAAAGAGAAATTGGAAGATTGGATAAAACACATCATCCAACTATATGGTATCTGTAAGAGACTCATTTTAGGGGCACCTGGGTGGCTCAGTCAATTAAGCGTCTGACTCTTGATTTCAGCTCAGGTCATGATCTTACAGTTGGTGGGTTCAAGCCCTGGGTCAGGCTGTCCACTGACAGCACAGAGCCCGCTTGGGATTCTCTCTCTCCCCTCTCTCTCTGCTCCTCCCTTGCTCTCTCTCTCGTTTTCTCTCTCTCTCTCAAAATAAAGAAATAAACATTAAAAAAAAGAGAGAGAAGTGCTTTAGATCCACAGACACAAATAGATTAAAAGTAAAAGAATGAGAAAAGATATGGTAACCAAAAGAGAACAGAAGTGGGTATACAAATATAAGACAAAACAGGCTTTAAGTTTAAAAAGTTTACAAGAGACAAAGAAGGACATTATATGTTATAAACAAACCAATTATTTGTATGCTATAAATAATCCAATAATTATTAAGCAGTTATGAACATTTACACACCTAATGACAAACCGTCAAAATACATGAAGCAAAAAAGGACAGAATTGAAGGAAGAAATAGACAGTTCTACAATAACAGTTGGTGACTTCAATACCCCACTCTCAGTAGTAGATAGAACACCCAGGCAGAAGATAAGTAAGGAGACAGGTCCTAACCAACACATAATAGACCAATCAGATCTAACAGACATACACAGAACACTGTACTGAACAACAGCATACATATTCTTCTCAAGTGCACATGGGCTACTTTCCAGGATAGACCACACTTAGGTCACAGATTAAGTCTCAATAGATTTAAAAATTTAAAAAAAAATTTTTTTTAACGTTTTATTTTTGAGAGAGAGAGAGAGAGAGAGAGAGCGAGCATGAATGGGGGAGGGGCAGAGAGAAAGGGAGACATAGAATCCAAACCAGGCTCCAGGCTGTCAGCATAGAGCCTGACGCGGGGCTTGAACCCATGAACCGCAAGATCATGACCTGAACCAAAGTTGGACAATTAACTGACTGAGCCACCCAGGTGCCCCTAAAAAATTTTTTTTAAAGATTTTATTATTAAGCAATCTCTATACCCAATGTGGGGCTTGAACTCACAACCTGGGGATCAAGAATCACATGCTCCATTGACTGAGCCAGCCAGGGGCCCTAAGTCTCAATAGATTATAAAAGATAGATATTGTACAAAGTATTTTGTCTGACCACAATGAGATGAAGTTAGAAATCAATAACAAAAGTAAAACATAAAAATTCACAAATTTGTGGAAATTAACACACTCTTAATCAATAGATCAATGAAGTCACAGGAGAAGTTAGAAAATACAGAGATACATGGAAACAAAAACACAACATACCACAACATACAATACACAAAAAAAAAACAGTGCCAAGAGAGAAATTTGTAGCCATAAATGCTTGCATTTTAAAAATAAACCAACAAGCAAGATCTCAAATCAACAACCCAACTTTACAACTCAAGGAAGAATGAACTAAATCTAAAGCTAGCAGAAGGAAGGAAACAAAGATAAGAGCAGAAATAGATGAAATAAAGAATAGAAAGACAATAGAGGAAATCAATGAAACCAAGTCGGTTCATTAAAAAAATCAACACAACTGACAAACCTTTAGCTAGATGCTCTAAGAAAAAAAGGGAAGAGATCAAATCAGAAATTAAAATGAGGATATTACTACCAATTCTACAGAAATAAAGATGACTACAGAATAAAGATGACTATAACAGAGTACTGTTACTATGTGCCAACAATTTGATAACCTAGATGAAGTGGAAAATTCCTAGAAACACAAAATCTACCAAGACTAAATCATGAAGAAAAAAAAGTCTGAATAGACCTATAACTAGTAAGGAGATTGAACCAGTTATCAAAAATATCCTGACAAAGAAAAATCCTGACCCTGATGGCTTCATTGGCGAATTCTACCAAACATTAAAGAACTGTTCAAACTTTTCCAAAATATTGAAGAGGAGGAAACTCTTTCCAACACGTTCTATGAGGCCAGCATTACCCTGATACCAAAGCCAGACAAAGACACTACAAGAAAAGAAAACTTAGGAACATTGATGATCAGTGATACAAAAATCTTCATAAATATAAGCACATGATAAGACACAATATTACCAATTATTTGGGAAATGCAAACTGAAACTATAGTGAGATATGACCTCATACCCATTAGGATGGCTACTGTGTTTGTGCATACACACACACATACACATACACATATATGCGCATATATACATAAACCTATACCAGTGTGTGTGTGTGCATCTAAGACAGAAAATAACAAAAGTTGGTGAGGATGTAGATTTCTTTGTGCACTGTTAGTAGAAATATAAAATGGTACAGCCACTGTGGAAAGCAATATGGTGGTTCCTCAAAAAATTAAACAGAATTACCAGATGATCCAGCAATTCTACTTCTGGATATATACCCCACAAAATTGAAAGCAGGGTCTTGAATAGATATTCATGCACCCGTGCTCATAGCAGCATTATTCACAATAGGTAAGATGTGGAAGAATTCATAATTCAACGATGAATGGATAAGCAAAATATATATACATATCATTCAGCCTTGAAAAGGAAGGAAATTCTGACATATGCTACAACATGGTTGACCTTGAGGACTTTATGCTGAGTGGACTAAACCAGTCAGAAGAAGACAAACCCTGTATGATTCCACTTACATGAGGTGCTCAGGGTAGTCCAAATCATCAAGACAGAAGGGAGAATGGTAGTTGCCAGGGCTGGAGGAAGAGGAAATGGAGAGCTATTGGTTAACCGAATTAATAGGGTTTCAGTTTTACAAGGTGAAAAGAGTTACGGCGTGGATGGTGGAGACGGTTGCGCGTTCCGAGTGTATTTAACACCACTGAATGGCACGCTTAAAAATGGGTGAGATGGTGGATTTCATGCAATGCATATGTACCACACTGAAAAGAAATGAGGGGGAGAAAACTATAGGGGGGAAGGTGTAGGTAGAATTGGAAGTAATTTATATAAAAGAGGTAAAGACGTAAAAAATGTATATAAAATTATACCCTAAAAGATTTGAGTGTGAATACAAGGGGATTCATTGGGATTTTGGCTCCAAACCATCTGAGATGTGGTATCTGCCTATTGTTTATCCGCTGGTATGGTCCCTAACAGTGTAGGTGGGGCCATTTTCTGTCAGTCTTTGTGGTTTGCCTATCCTATTTGTTGCTATTGCTACATGGCAAGAATGTCGAACTGGAAGATAGCAAGTGTTCTCTCAGTGGCTTTTGTAACCTGGCTGGGTTTCCCGGCAGTTTGGGCAGGCTGCTGCCTCAGTACTCTTCTATCTTTTGTTGTTATTACTTTTTTTTTTTTTTTTTTTTGGAGAGAGACAGTGCGTGCATGCCAACAGGGGAGGGGCAGAGAGAGAGGGAGAATCTTAAGTGGGCTCCAGGCTCAGCACGGAGCCCAGCACAGGGCTCCATCTCACAACCCTGAGATCATGATCTGAGCCGAAATTAAGAGGCCGAAGGCGCTCAACTCACTGAGCCAGCCCGGCGCCCCTCTTATTGTTATTTTCAAAAAAGGGTCAGGCCTGCCTGCCCCACATGATAAGGCTGGAGTGGGGAAGGAGCCAATAAATGGTTCCTGCTTTCTAGGAATAATTCCACCATTTTATTCCAGCTTCCTGTTTCCTGTGATGCCAGATTTCAACATTCTTCCTGAATTAATTTTAGAAGCCTTCTCCTTAGCTTTAGTGAGCTCCTCTCTGCTGGTATTTGTGGGCAAGAAGGTTGCCAGTCGCCATAACTACCGTGTTAATTCCAACCAGGTGAGATGAGAGGCTGTTATTTCTGTTATTTCCTCTGACCCTTAAGTCTTTGTTCTCCAATCTGAGCCTCCTGTCAACATGAAGATTGCATTTTTTTAATGTTTATTTTTGAGAGAGACAGAGCATGAATGGGGGAGGGGCAGAGAGAGAGGGAGACACAGAATCCGAAACAGCCTCCAGGCTCTGACCCCCTGCCCCCATGTGGGGCTCGAATCCATGAACCGTGAGATCATGACCTAAGCCAAAGTCTGACGCTTAGCTTAACCACTTAACAGACTGAGCCACCCAGGTGCCCCAAGACTGCATTCTTTTGTAACTAGAGAGTCAGTGAGACCAAAATTTGAATTATAATTACCAAAGGATTTTTGAGAAGCATGGCATACTTAACTTTGAAGCCACTTAAATTAACATGAGTGTTATTCGCCCAGAACAGCTATGGTGTGGGGAGGCAAGAAGATAACATATGGCATCATGTTGTTAAGCTAACAGAATTCCTCTCCTCTTAATTTCATCCTCCTTTCCAAGTTCTTAGGAGTCAACCACATACCGAGGTGCGATAAGAAATGCTAGGGAATATCAAAGCCAGGCTACTAGCATAATTAAATTGGTCTCCCAGAAACAGTCCTTGTTTTTTGTTTTTTTTTTTTAATCTCCCAGCTATTCTGAGTTTGGCCCTTTTCCTAGAACTCAAAAGAGAAATGTGGAAGAAAGAGTTGTCCCACTTTGATTTTAAGATAGTATGGAAGGAAGGGAGAAAAATTAGTATTATGTTTCCTCCTGTCATCCGAAGTCCCAGTGAAAGGGAATAATAAGACAAAAATTTCATTTCTCACTTTGAAAAAAGTGCTTTTCTTAGGATGGGTAGCTAAAATGAAGATTCAAGTTAATCCGGAAATCAGATTTGGCATCCTTTTGTTCTTTGTAAGAGTATTTCCGGGGCACCTGCGTGGCACAGCCGGTTAAGCATCTGACTTCAGCTCAGGTCATGATCCCGCAAGTTGGCAAGGTGGAACCCCATGTTCGGTGCCACTCTGACAGCTCAGAGCCTGGAGCCTGCTTCACATTCTGTGTCCTTCCCTCTCTCTACCCCTCCCCTGCTCGTGCTCTCTCACACCGTCTCTCTCAAAAATAAACATTTTTTTTAAAACGGAATATTTCTGTGTTGTTTGAAGTGAAGTAAACAATCCTGTCTTCGTACATAGGAAATGGACGGTGTGTCTTTAGCTCAAACCCAAGTCTGCCTTCTTCAACAAAAGTGGGCCTAACACGTTTGCCATGTCTTTCCAGGATTTAATAGCCATCGGCCTTTGCAATGTCGTCAGCTCATTTTTCAGATCTTGTGTGTTTACTAGTGCTGTTGTCAGGACTATTATCCAAGATAAGTCTGGAGGAAGACAACAGGTATGTTGAAATAGAATCTTCTTCCTAATATAAAAGCATATTTATATCTATTCACATGTATATTCCCAGAAGGGGATTTTCTTAGTTTAATCATGTTGCTGCTTTAATGTTATGTTTGTTAGGCAAGATCTCTTGGAGGAACCTGGATTTCACACTTGCCTAATTTTTTGCTTAGATTTTTTTTTGTCTTAAAAGCTATTTGTCAACGTTGAACTTGAAAGTCATTTTCTATAGAAATATTATTCTATTTTAGTGGTTTCTATGGATTAGTCTGTAAAAACCTATTTTCCATGTAGCACACCCCAAAGAGTAGTATTTCAGGTAAACTAACCATCACCTATTAACATTGCTTTCTATGGAAGGGTATATTCCCGGTCCTAGTCTGGGGAAGTAATAATACAACTCTCCCCATCCTAGCTCCAGAACTAGAAACTTCCCTAGCTTCCTCAAGGCGCATGATAAGAGCCTTTCATGAGAGAGAGTAAGGCCTTTGTCTAGATGAACCTAGAGAATTTATGACCGTTCTGCCTTTGAATATGAGAAAATTATCCAAGTCAGATTTTCTTCAGGTGCTCCGAATTAGTAAACTAAATGTGTGGGGCAGAGGGGAGAGGGAGAGGGAGAAGAAGAGGGAGAGGGAGAATGCCAGCAGAGAAGGCTCTAAAGGTGAACTCTGTCTAATTGCAGACATGATATTTTATAAGTCCAATGTTTACGGGTTCTGAACTAGATTAAAGTTCCAGCTCTACAACATGGGATATGTCCCAGCTCAGCTATGTAGCATGATGAAATGTCAAAGAACTCTCAGAATCAAAACTGGAGTAAGCCCAGGGAATGGGTTAGGACTCAGAAGGCAGAGAAATAACGACAGAGGTCAACAAGAAGCTTAGGCCACAGACGTGTGGTAGAAAGGTACAGCAATGGTCAGAAACGGAAGTGTCAGACGAATGGACACTAAATTTGCATTGGGGTGGGGGGGAAGACAAACTGTCCCAGTCCATAGGTAAATAGAGCTGAAATATAAGGTGAAAGCCAATAAAAGTCAGAAGGGGCGGGATCTTGGGTCTAGAGTAAGATCGTGTCCTATCACTTCATGTGGACTGAGTTTTGTCATAAAGCTTCTGCCAGACATGCTGGCCTTGAAGGTATACCTCTTTTCCACTCCCGTTTGATGGAAAGAAGGAACTTGGGCTATGGAGAAAAGAAGAATGTTCTGTGCAAGTGTGCAAAAACGTTGACATCCATACGAGAGGATTTCATGATAAGAAGTAGAAATGGCGTTCCCAGACATTAGTCCCCACTAACTTTTTAAGGTTTATTTATTTTTGACAGAGAGAGAGAGAGAGAGAGAGAGAGAGACAAAGCATGAGCGGGGGAGGGGCAGAGAGAGAGAGGGAGACACAGAATCTGAAGCAGGCTACAGGTTCTGAGCTGTCAGCACAGAGCCCGACATGGGGCCCGAACTCATAGACTACGAGATCATGACCTGAGCCGAAGTCGGACGCTCAACCGACTGACCCACCCAGGCGCCCCAGTCCCCACTAACTTTGACAACATGCTTCGTTTATTTGGTATATAAGCATGACATACATTTGGGGAGAAAAAAAGGCACACAGGTGGAAAAAATTAAATCACACGGCAAGTAATATTAAGTGCAGAATAAGCCTCATAAATAAAAAGTGCCATAAATATTACAAGAAGGAGAATGAGGGAGGAAGTGGATTTTCATGGATTATTGAAAGAGGGTTAGGATATGTAGAGATAGCCAGAAGGAAGAAGGGCTTCAGTTCAGCCTCAGAGTTGCCTTTAGCCTGTCAGACAAAGTGCCTGCTTCAAAGGCAGCCTGTGGCTCTCATTCTGTTTTCTGCTGCTACACTGTTCTCCTGTGCAGCACATTCCCCTACCAATGATATGTCCCTGCGGGGCTGTGACACTTCACGTTGGGGCATTCTTCTAGGAATGCTGGTTAAGTCCTTCCCTGAGAGCCTGGTAAATCGGGTAAATCGCCAGTTCGAGCAGAGAACGCTGCTGGCCCCCAGCCCTGGAGGCATTGGAGCTACCCAGCCTCCACCCTTCCGATCTGGACAAGCAAAGGCCCCTGAGATTCATTTTGTCTTCTTCATCTCACAGCGGCCGATGCTCTATCTCTTCTCTCGGGGGATTTTTGAGTCACTTTGCCTGAGAACACCCTTGCTTCTTCAAAGTTCCTCAGGACTATAGGAAAGAGAAGCAAGGGGCTGCCTCTGTACCTCTCAGACCTGACCTGCCACCAAGGGCCACTTTATTTTTTTTTTTTTAATCTGGCATAAATACAAACTGTGTATGTGTACCTGGATTTCATAATTCTCCTTGTCTAGAACCCACTTGCCTTCACTGGTTGCAGCAAAACCTATTGACTCTTGCTGCCACAGCCTGGGCCTGCCGTGTTGGCAGGCCATGACAGAGAGGATGTGAAGAGCCCCAGACCCATGGCCAGTTGGACTGTCCCCCACTCTGTCTTCTGGCTCATCTAGTTCTAACCACTGGGTTTCTCTGTGCTCCACAACTGGGTTCCTTTCCTTATTCCCTGCTTTCCAAGGACTGGCCGTCTTGCCATGTCCCCAGACTCTCAGAACTGCTTAAAAAATTAATTATTATAAAAGAAAGAGGGGTGCCTGGGTGGCTCAGTCAGCTAAGTGTCTGGCTTAGGCTCAGGTCAGGATCTCATGGTTCGTGAGTTCGAGCTCCAAGTCAGGCTCTGTGCTGACAGCTCAGAGCCTGGAGCCTGCTTTAGATTCTGTGTCTCCCCCTCTCTCTGCCCTCCCCCCTCTCCCCCCGCCAAATAAATAAAACATTTTTTTAATTAAAAAAGATAAGAAAGAGATTATAAAAGAAAGATATGTGTTGTATTCTTTTTAGAGGGAGCAAACGGGACAGTGGAGAGAGCCTAGATTTCAGAGTCAGCCGGTCAGGTAGATTGAATCCTGACTCAGTGGTTCCTAGATGTGTGTGTGACCTGGGACTTTTGCTTTTTGAGGCTCTAGTCCTCATCTGGAAAATGGGAATAAAGATAACTTTTCGGTTATGAGAATTAAATTAGGTGACAATAGTGCCTATCATAGTGCCTGTCACTTAAGAGGTTCAAAAATCACAGCTTCTACCCTAGCTCCCTAGGGCCCCGGCCAGTGCTTGGCAATCTACAACACTTCTGCTTCATGGAACCCACTATGTATGAAGTAATTGGTGTCTGAGGGTCTGCATGTCCACAGTGGCTGTGGCTTATGGGAACTCACATTGCCTTGAATTCCCAAAGAGAAGGCAGAGTCCCCGTTTTTCTTCAAGAAAGCCTGGGAAAGTGATGGAAATGAGAACAGAATAGCAAAATATGCACGAGTTGTAGACTTCTCCATGTTTGCTGTCTGTAGACCCTGTTCAGACACAGAGGCTGAGATTCGGAGAGCCATCAAGCATCCTCCTAAGGCACAATGCCACCGAGGATTGCCCTGTGGTCCCAAAGCCCACTCCTTTTGTGTGCACAGCCAGGGGAGACACACCGTTATTGGCAGACCTCCCAACCCTGTCTCAGCCGCAAATTTTATGGGATTCACTGTCCAGTTTGTACTCATTTATTATTTTTTTTTTAAGTTTTATTTAGTTAAGTAACTCTTCACCCCGCATGGAGCTGAACTCACAACCCCAAGATTAAGAGTCACATGCTCTTCTGACTGAGCCAGCCAGGCACCCCTGTACTCATTTAAATCTAGGTTTAACGCAGCTTATTTTAGCATCTGCATGTCTTTGTTTCTTTAAATCAGAAGAATTTGGAGAAAAGAAGTGGTAGGTCGAGCCTACCCAGGGACAGGGACGCAAAACACAAAACAAAACACCAACAAAGAAGAAGTGATAGGAAGATAGGTGAAGGAAGAAGTGATAGGAAGTCCTGATGTATTTTCCTGTGCTGATCGAAGTAGTTTTTCTATAGAGCCAACAAAGACCACCTAAAGCAAGACGCCTAGATTAGATCCAACAACAGGTTGATGTGTACATTGGCTGAAGGAGTTTATGGCCTCAGTTACTTGTTTCAGTTCCACGAGGCATAAAATGCTTGCCCTTAGAACTTCCTGACTTTCTGTTGTAGTGGTCCATTTTCCTAAATCCCCCTTTTTGTACTACCATCACCTGGTGTCAACTATGAAGCAGCTGGGACGGGGAAAGAAGGAAGTAGGAAATTGATTTCATCGCTGTTAGTTTCAGTGGCGCATTTATATGCAAATAGCAGTGCGCAGTGAGAGGGAATCCAGTAGGAAGGGTTTTTCTTTTTTCCTTTTTTTTCACACCTAAGAAATAAAGAGAAAAATGGGAGAATCACTGCTGAACAGTCACTTGATAGTTTAGCTTTGAGGGACTCCCTCAGCTCTTGCTTGTATATGCCATTGTTCTGATTTGTGGTTAGTTTTATTCTCCCACACACACATCCCCCAGTGCAGTGAGAGATTATACTGCTTTCCATCAGTTTTTATTTTTAGGGGCTTAACCAATGGAAACGTATCCATAGAGGATGTATTGAGTTCAAGACTATGTCCAGAGAGTCTTGAGACCGTAACTTAGCTTGCTCTCTGTATCTGCCAATCAACCACTGCTTGCCAAGCAACGCTGAGCCCAGAGTCATCAACCCAGCCAGTGTAGGACCCAGAGCTGCTATTTGCAGCCCTGGCTCACATTTGTACCCTTTTTTATGGCAATGAAGCAGAGAAAAACTGAAGTAGGGAAATCAGAAATGATTATCGTTGCAGTTTTAAGATAAAACGCTACCGAGGGGCGCCTGGATGGCTCAGTGGCTTAAGTGTCTGACTCTTGATTTCAGCTCAGGTCATGATCTCACCGTTCGTGGGATCAGGCTCCATATTGGGCCACGAACCGATAAAACGGAGCCTGTGGGATTCTCTCTCTCCCTCTCTCCCTCTCTCTGCCCCTCCCCCCGTCTCAATATAAATAAATCAACATTTTTAAAAAACGAAACACCACTGAAACTGTTAAATGGGAAGCTATCCAAGCTCCAAACAGGAGAGCGAGGAGGGAGATATTTACTGATATGAAAAGTGGACTGGTTGGGATTTTAGGGCTGACAGTGACGAGTCTACTAAGGCTTTTCTAGACTGTTCCAGGAGGAGTTAAAGTTGGGAGGGAAGGCAAGCCAGACTTTAGGAGACTCCAGATGCACAGCACAATGCTATGGCAATAAAGATCCAAATACCTGAGACAGTTTGGCACTTTGCAGAAAGCATTCACGCATTCATTCGACAAATATTGATTGAGTACCTAGTATGTGTTTAGCACTTTGACAAGACCTGAAAATATCAGTTCAGTGAAAATGCACTTGTGCTGGATGGTGACATTCAACTCCTTTTAAGCAAAAAATGACACGCTTGTCACCATGCATAAGGCATCAGTTGCAGACAGGGACCAATACGTTCCCGATGGTCTCTCTCCAACTGGCTCTGTCTCCTCAGTTTGCATCTCTGGTAGGCGCTGGTGTGATGTTGCTCCTGATGGTCAAGGTGGGACCCTTTTTCTACGAACTGCCAAATGTAAGTAGCACTGATAAAGAACGTGGAGTAGAGAAAAGACCAGATCTCCCCACTGCGTCTTGGTGGGGCATTCACCTTGTTCCCAGCGGTCGCCCCACCCTATCTCTCATCCCTTGCCTTTAAATTAATAGCAACCACTTCACAGGAGTGGTGAGTAAATAAGATGATATTTCTAATATAAACAGAATGGTGTTGAGCTAGTCATACGTGCTCAAGAAATATTAGATAATATAATTTTTCTCATTTTCGTTGACCTTCATTTTATGGCTTATGCTAGAAAGTAAGCTGTATAAGTAAAGATTCAGTTAAAGATGACCAAAATAGACTTCAGATGCCAGAACGCCCCTCACCGACTCAGGCTTGGAAACTCATTGTGTATGCATGCCATCTGTTTCCCAAGCCGTTTCCAGAAGGCCTTGTTCTGCATTCATATGAACTCAGTTGCCCTGTGACAGTCTCTCTGCCTTGTGGTTGGTTCACAACACTAGAAAGCAGGGGTCTGAAAGTTGAGTTTTTAACTCTGTTCAGCAAAGCCACCTCTGTGCACTTCTATACTTCTGTGCCATTTCTTCCCTTTGTGAGAGACTGATGACCTTGCATTTAGAGGTGCATTACATATTGGCTATAATCAATTTGTTTTCTGTCACCATATAGATCACAGCTCAGTCACCATGACTTCCTTTTAAATTTCCTTAATGTTCCCGTTAGCCATTTTTAGATAGTGCTGAGGGAGGTGGAAGGAAGGAGGTTTCATTTCTGGGGTAGCAGCTTGGTGACACTGAGGTGGCCGTCCCTGAAGCCGGAGTGGTGGTAAATGTTAGCCCCATCCTTTTGAATATCTCCGTCCTGCCCGGTGAATAGTCAGGTTTCTGAAGAGCAGGACTGCCTCAAGGCTGTTGCTGCCTTCTGCTCTTGTGATTCGGAGACCTTGGAGCCCAGCCCCAGAATCTATGCACAGAAGGTGGGATCAAGCTTGTATTCATCACACAAGCTGTCTTCTGATGCCCAGCAGAAGTCATCTCCAAAATTTAGTTTACATAGCACCTTTGGTGCCATCACTCTGAAAGTCTGTCTTCGGAGGGCCACTCACTAATTTACTCTGAACGTGATTTTTTTTTTTTTTCTCTACAGCTGGAAGGATCAGAATTTTTAAAAATTGCAAACATATGAAAATCTGTCAGGGGGTCCCCCCTGGGTGGCTCAGTCAGTTAAGTGTCCGACTCTGGCTCAGGTCACGATCTCACAGTTTATGCGTTCGAGCCCCGCACGGGGCTCTCTGCTGTTGGCGAAGAGCCCACTTTGGATCCTCTGTCTCCCTCTCTGCCTCTCTCTCTCTCTTTCTCTCTCTCTCTCAAAAATAAATAAATGTTTTTAAAAAAAGACTAAAGATCTGTCAGAATCCACTAAGGGCACTCCTTTATTATCAATACATTAGAGACAGAACAGCCCTTGCTTTTGGCTAACCATGCTATGTCACATTATTTTTATACCATTTTCTGGGTGGGAAAATGTGAACACCATCTGATCAGTGGGATATCTGAATAGCTTTAATAATGGGGCTCTGTGAGTATTAAACTATGAATGAGCCCTTCATCCTTGAGAGATTATGGACCCCTTGTTACAAAATCCTTATTGGAGTAATTGCTGGGGCATCCTGGCCAGGATCTCAACTGGTCGGCAAGGGGACCAACACAATGTGAAGGTTCACATTCAGAAAGGTAAAATTTTTATGGTGTATGACTTTGTGAAAGGATTTGTTTCTTCTTCACACTCCCTACTCTTCTTGCAAGAACCTCGTGAGGTTGAGTTTCTTTTCCTTCCCACCGCATCCTCCTGCAATGCGCAGAGCATGTGGAGATTCTTGACTGAGGATGGAGATTGGAGAGAAGTGATTCCTGCTGACTTCATCCTTGCCCTTCCCTCCTCTGCTGACCTACTGAGCCCACTGGTCACCAAGTCACCTCAGAAAACTAGAGTAACCTGCCATTCCTGGTGGCAGGATCAGTCTAATGCCCAGGCAGAGCATATACAGAAGAGATGGCTAGAAAAAGGCTGAGAAATGTGACCCTCATGCAGGGACTTCATGAAAACAAGAAAATGTTTCTTAGAGTAGGTGAGAGTCTGCTTTATCTTTTATTTTTATTTATCATTTTTTAATGCTTGTTTATGTTTGAGTGAGGGAAAGAGAGAGCACAAACGGGGGAGGGGGAGAGAGAAAGAGGGAGACACAGAATCTGAAGCAGGCTCCAGGCTCCGAGCTGTCAGCCCAGAGCCCCCCCACACAGGGCTCAAACCCATAAACTGCGGAGCCGAAGTCAGATGCTTAATCGACTTGCCACCCAGGTGCCCCCAGATTCTGCTTTGAGGTCCTGGTGATTTTTTACATTTGAGTGGCAAGGGTGACTTTTTGTGGTACCTTTGTGAAGATTTGGGAGTTTTACCTCCCCACCCCCACCCCTCCCCACCCCAAATTTTCTCCAAAGGGAAAATGAAACAGGGCTTACCTTCCCCCCCCCCCCCGCCCCCCGCAGGCTGTGCTGGCTGGTATTATTCTGAGCAACATCTTCCCCTACCTTGAAACCATTTACAACGTACCCAATCTGTGGAGGCAGAACCAGTATGACTGTGTGAGTACAGACGCGCTGGCTGAGGTAGGGAAGGACAGGGGGGAAGGTCGGAAAAAGGGCACGAGAACAAACAAAGAGATCAGGGTGAAGTACCCTAGCAATTCTTCGACAGCTGATACTCAAGCCTCAAAAAAGAAAAAATGGGTGCATGGAATGCTGAAATGTCATTCCACCTATGCAAAACTAAATGAAAAGGACAGAAGTGGCCACAGTTAGGTATGAATCTAGTAAAAAGGGTTTGCCACCCATTAAGTAGTCGAATGACTTTTAATCCAGTCAGTGTGATTGCATGCCAGGATAGGAGAGACAAATCCTGCTATGAGAAGGCGGTGTCTTGAGAGGCAGAGCTGCTGGAGAACCCTCCTCCCATCTAGAGCACAAAACTGGGGACACAAAGGGGAAACAGCAAAAAATAAAATATGGGGGATATAATACGATGAAAGGAGAGGAACCCCATAGAGGCAAAGAGAAATGAAAGGGGGTAGTTTTCGGATCCAGGTCCCTGAGGAGCTAAGAGGGTATGTGGTCCAGTGCACAGGTACCACTTCTAGGAAGAGGGGTAGCCCTTCCAGCAGGACTGGAGACAGGGAGGGAGAATGACGTGGGGACAGCAACTAACAAGTAGCAGGTGGCGGTGGGGGGGGGGAGCAAATATTCAAGGGAGTTTTAGCCTATTCACACTATGAAGATGAAAGTCAAGTGGCTTGCTGAGAGCGATGGAGAAGGTGGTGAGGTAAGGGGCCAAAAAGGATGTTAAAGATTCCCAATAGCCACAAAAGGTCTTAAAATAGCAACTACTATTTGGTGAGTGCTCTGTGTTGCTTTGGGGATGATATTTTTAATCACACACAAAAAAAGCCTATAAAGTAGATTTTGTTATCCCTATTTTGCACATGAGGTTTCAAGAGAGAATTGAAGAGAGGAGTGATCAAGGACACCTGCAAGAATGGCTAGGCAGCGTTGGGGCCCAATCATTTGTGAAGGCGACGGCCCAGAGGGCTGTGCAGTTTGTTCTCTGCACCCTGGGTTTCGGGAGGGAGCGGGAAGGAGAAGATGGGTTGAGAGATACAACTGATCTTCCCACTTGTGCTTATGGTCATGGTCTTCCCTTCCCCTTCTTCCTTCCCCCCACTTCTCCATAAGATTATCTGGATGGTTACTTTCGTATCTGCAATTTTCCTGGGACTGGATGCGGGACTACTCGTTTCACTAGCCTTTGCCTTCTTCATCATTGCTGTTCGGTCACACAGGTACTTTGTCTCAGGTGATAGGAGGCTGGCTGTGGCGAGGTAAGGCAACTATGACCTGAAAGCACATATGTTTCCTTTCAGAACTAAGATTTTCCTCCTGGGTCAGATCCCTAACACCAACATCTATAGAAGCTTCAATGACTATCGGGAGGTAAGATTCCAGATCAGTCCCGCTCCTTTGTCCAAAGGATGGTCTGGACCAGGCCTGCTGCTTGGTTTTTCTACAACAATCCCTTTGCTGTTGTTGTTTGCTAACCTACAGACACATGTTTGCAGAGGCGGGGAAAGTGATGCAGGACGGTGGAGGTGGGGAACTTAAGTAGGTAAATCCTGAGTGCTGCAGCCAGTTAAGGATCATGTCCTTGGTGGGGAGGGGCGGTGGGGAAGGCCAAGGAAAAGAAAAGAACAAATGGAAGGCGGAGAAGAAAGCAGGAAAAGCAGGGGGTGAAAATGACAGGGAAGAATTTGCTAATCCTGGCTTCTTATGAAGAAGAATCCAGATTCTCTAGGGAGTTCTAGAGATTCTTTCTTATTCTACAAAAGAGCTGAGAAGTTTCCCTCCACTTCACATTTGTCTTGCAGGTTAAAAACATTCCTGGGGTGAAAATCTTCCAGTGCTGCAACTCCATTACATTCGTCAATGTTGATCAGCTAAAGCACAAGCTATTAAAAGAGGTGATGGCTTCCTCCCCTGCCTTTCTCCACCTGCTCCCCTCCCCCGCCCCCTCCCCAGGGACACCCCCTCTTCCTTCCCCCACTCACCATCTGGCCTCTCTCTTACATCTCTCAGGTTGAAATGGTTAGGGTGCCTCTTAAAGAAGAAGAAGTGTTCCACCTGTTTAATCAAAATGAAGACAGCTCACAGGAAGAAAAGATTTGTCAGTGTTTCTGCAACTGTGACGAACAGGAGCCACCACCCAGGGTTGGAAACCTCTTTTCCTTTCTGCATTTTTCTCCACATTTTATAAAGAAGTGCACTGGTAGTTGAAGAAGAAGTAAGGAAAGAAAATCAAAACCCCCTCAGGGGCTTTGACTCTTAGATGGACCATGGGTAACTGGAAATCAGAGATTTCTACCCAGCAATGAAGGCACAGGTCCCCTTTTGAGATGTAGATCTTGACCTTAGTAGGTAGGAGGAGATGTTTGGGTCGCTACTCAATGGCCAGTGACTGACCTGAGCACAGAGAGCACAGTTTGCCTACTGAGATTGACGGTAATACCCTAGTTATACCTATTTCCCTGACTTTCACCTGCCTGGCTTTCGATTTCTGAAAACAAGTGGCTGAAAGATTGTTTTCCAGTTCCAACAAAAGCAGCAGAGTTAAGGTGGCTGCTGTTCTCAAGGACATGCCAGGGTCTCCTGATGTCTGCCTGTGACCGAGGAAATGGTGGTGGGGGGTAAGCAAAGATGGAAACTTCACACCATCTGAAGGCTATTTTGGCTGATGAATTATAAAGTGCTCATTATTTCCAATTCAGACTTGATCTAAATTAAATTAATTCCCTTCATCTAATATTTATTTCCTTTCCCCTCAGCAGGGCTGCTCATTTCTAGCTTTGGGGGCCTTTCACCCAGCCTATACTTATACCCTGGAGGGGCAGCTCTATCTACACACACATACACACACACACACACACACACACACACACACACACACACACACACACATACATTTACTCCCCCACCACAAACATCTCCTGTCCCCCTCCTCATGTTGGCCCTTGCAAACGCCAAGCACCCACTCTCCTTCCCATACACCCTAGTGGAGTGTAGGCTCTACTGAACTCCCTGAAAACACCAACTTTCCTGCCAAGAGGATGGAATTAACACTGTATCAAATTTTTGTTCAGTATCCACACTGCACTGAGCATTGTAGAGGATGTTTACAGGACATCAGCAAATACACTTCAGAGTAGAATAGGATCACATAGCATTTGAGTTTCTACCCTGTGCCCAGAACTGTGATGCAATGAAAAAAGAAAATGAATTTTAAGGGTCTCTGCCCTTAAGTAGCTCTGTTTTCTTTTTCTTTTTTCTTGTGGCAAAAAGACATATAACATAAAACTTACCATGGTAACTATTTTTAAGTGTACAGTCAGTAGTGTTAAATATATTCCCATTGTTGTGTAAGCATCACTACCACCTACCTCCAGAATTTTTTCATCTTGCAAAACTGGAGCTCTGTACCCATTAAACAAGAGCTCCCTGTTTCCTCCTTCCCCCCCACCCCCTGCCCAGCCCCTGGCTACCACCACTCTACCTTCTGTCTCTATGAATTTGACTATTCCAAATACCTCATTAAGTGGAATCATACGGTATTTGTCTTTTTGTGACTGGCTTACTTCACTTAGTATAATGTCCTCAAGGTTCATCCAGGCTGCCCTTTTTAATTTTATTTATTTATTTATTCATTCATTCATTTTTAATTGTTTTAATGTTTATTTATTTTGAGAGAGAGAAAGAGAGAGTGAGCGTGAGCAGGGAAGGGGCAGAGAGAAAGGGAGACAGAGAATTCAAAGCAAGCTCTGCACGGTCAGTGCAGAGCCCGACGCGGGGCTGGAACTCACGAACTGTGAGATCATGACCTGAGCCAAAATCAAGAGTTGGACGTTCAACCGATGGAGCCACCCAGGCGCCCCCAGGTTGTCCTTTTTTAAAAAGGACATTTGTCCTTCAAAACATTGACAAAAGTAGACACAAGTATAATGAGCCTCTGTGTACCCACCATCCACCTTAAGATTGATCAGTTCATGGACAACTTTGTTTCATCTCTAAACCCACTCCGAGAGTTATTTTGTAGCAATTCATGAAATTTTTTTTAAAAGATTTTATTTTTGAGTAATCTGTGCACCCAACATGGGGCTCGAACTCACAACCCCGAGACCAAGAGTTGCACACTCCACTCACTGAGCCAGCCAGGCGCCCCAGTTCATGGAATTGTAAATCAAACTAGGGAGATGACTCTCTGTTAATGTGACCTACACGGCTATTATTGTATTTTGTCAATCCTATGCTCCATGTTTTTTCACATCTCTGAAATTTGGATTCAGGGCACAGCTGATGGCATGCCACAGTTTAATTTGCAGTGATTTCTTTTCTTTCTTGATAATATAGAAAGTAGTGGGACACCTTAAAATTGAGGAAGTAGGAGAGTAAACCATTCCACGTAGTATATTGTCACGTTCGAAACTGTGTCTTTAGATTTTAACAACTCTAAGTAAAGATTCTAACAATTTTAAAGGGAGATCAGCATGAGTTCGAGAAGTCAGGAAACAACTTCTTGATAGCAATGGGCTTGAGCTAGGCAGGAGAGAGAAATTTGGATTTAGGTCAGATAGGAAAAAAGAGGACTCTCCGTCTGTGGACGGACTTGAACAAAGACGCTGAGGTAGAAACAACTATGAGGTCCTCAACAGCAAGAGGCTTGGCCTGGAAAGTAAGTTCAGGCAGACACAGCGCGAGTGGATCATGAAAGTCTTTGAAGGACAAGAGTGTAGAGTGGATGAAGGAGAGAAAAGGGAGGCTCTCAGAGGTCTCCTTCTGCCTGAAGGATCTCGCATCTCCCTGTCACTGTGCCTGTCCTCCAGAGGCCTGGCCTCGGTGACTCCGAAGCCTTAAGGAACACCCCTGTCCTTTGAACCGTAACTTATTATCTGTGCATACCACTTTTTTTTCTGTTATGCAAAATATACTACCTCGTACAGTTTTTACCTTAATGTTTTTGTACTTGTTTAAATGTGTGTTTATTTATTTTGAGTGGGGGGAGGTACGGGCAGAGGGAGAGAATCCCAGACAGGCTCCGTGCTGTCAGCACAGAGCCTGATGCAGGGTTTGAACCCACGAATCGCAAGCTCAGGAGCCGAAAGCAAGAGTCAGTTAGGGGGGCGCCTGGGTGGCTCAGTCGGTTGGGCGGCCGACTTCAGCTCAGGTCATGATCTCGCGGTCTGTGAGTTCGAGCCCCGCGTCGGGCTCTGTGCTGACAGCTCAGAGCCCGGAGCCTGTTTCAGATTCTGTGTCTCCCTCTCTCTGACCCTCCCCCCGTTCATGCTCTCTCTCTGTCTCAAAAATAAATAAACGTTAAAAAAAATTAAAAAAAAAAAAAAAGAGTCAGTTAGGGGTGCCTGGGTGGCTCAGTCAGTTAAGCGCCCAACTCTTGATTTCGGCTCAGGTCATGATCTCACCATTGGTGAGTTCGAGCCCTGCATCAGGCTCTGCACTGACCGTGCAGAGTGTGCTTGGGATTCACTCTCTCCCCTCTCTCTCTGTCCCCACCCCACTTGCTCTCTCTCTCTCTCTCTCTCTTAAAGTAAATTTAAAAACTTTAAAAAATTGTTTAAAAAAAAAAAAAGCAAGAGTCAGATGCTTAACCGACTGAGCCACCCAGATGCCCCCCCCATTTTTGTATTTAAAAATTTTTATTTTATAAGCAATATAATAAGCACAATATCGCCCAGACTGTACCACTCTAGCAAGTGCCTCATGGTTTTTGTCCATCTCTGTTGTTGTTGATGCTTTGAACGGACACGTGCCCTCTCCCCAGGTAGAAGGTGGGACGCGTAGTCATTACCTGTGACTGCAAAGTGGGCATTCACCTCTTCCCTGCCATTGTATTCCCGGTGCTTGGTGCTGTCCTTAAGCCACGGCAGGCTCTCCAAGCCTATTAGGATGAAAGGAGTGAAAGGGAAAAATAGGCCCGCGCGAGTAATTTCTGTCTTCTTAAGGAAGCCTGATGAAAGATGGAAGTGTTGAGAAAAGGGACTGATGGAAGAAACCCTTCAAACAAACTCTTAGTAGGCACCCAGACAAACTAGAGCCCAGGGATGAGGGGAAGGAATAAACCAAAGATTATCTTAAGTCTGGCTCACAGGGCAATGAAAGCATCCTCGGTACGCAGAGGGAAGTTGGGAGGGCAATGCCGTGAGCGGCAAGGATATGGCAAGACGAATGCGGCTTTTTCGGTCACGAGCGTGAAGTGACAGTGAGGTGTCCAAGCGAAACCCAAGCACCTGGTCTGTGGGGAGGTTTCCTGAGGGAGAGGGAGGTGAGTCAGGAGACAGAAATGGCATCATTGCAGGTACTTGTAGCCCCTGCTCGAGCCTCCTCACGGTCCTCCCCTAACTCTGTTGTCCCAGGTTGTCTACACAGAACGATTTGAAAGTAGACAGGACCGCGACTCATCCTCCATTAACCTGATCCGCTGCTCGCATTTCGACAGCATGAACATGTGCCAATCCGTGTCCCATGAGGAAGTACCGTACATCGTATCTTCCACGTCTTACAGAAGTCAAGGGCAAAACTACGAGGACGTGGACAAAGTTTGGGTTTCTAATGACCCCCGCAGAAACAGCTTGATGCCACTGCCTGACGCTGTGGAAACCCAAGAGAGGAACAGGTCACTCCTTCCCTTCTCGGATACGTCTCATCTACCCAGCATCCACACCATTATCCTGGATTTCTCCATGGTACATTTCGTGGATTCACAGGCTTCAGTGTCCTTAAGACAAGTAAGTACTAAGCAGGCTTTCACAAGACCTCCGATCCCCTCCTACCACTGCCCCCCCCCCCCCACCAGCCCCGACCCTGATCGAATCCTCTGAGTCACTGATCAGCTGCTTTGTGACCCCAGGGCCACTAGAAACTTGGACACTAAAGATAGTTTAAGGTCAACCGGAATGAAAAGGAAAGAAACCAACCCTGTCTTTTGAACTGGGGTTGGCTCTGTAAGCAAGGCATGTTACTTCTCAAAAAATCCAAAATGGAAAACAGCAATCTGTGCCACACCCAGCAACTCCCAGGATCTCCTGGGAGTTCACTGCACATCTTTTCAATAGGTCTGAATGCTACAGGGGAAAAAAAAAGCACACCAAGAACTCTCACTCTTCATCTGCTCTGAGGTAGACATTGTAAAACACCCTCAGATGTGAAGACATGATAACATGGCCCTGGCAAGCCTGGGGCTGCCCAGTCCGGAGCCTACAGGATCTCCCCCAGTTCCCTCCTCATTGCCTGCATCATTGGGTGCAAAGGGCAGGGAAGACTTCTCCTTCAGAAGCCGTAACCCTGAGTCCCGGCTTCTCTCCTACTCTCTGATTTCTCTTGACAATTTTCATTCCTCTCCTTCTATACAGCATGGACAGTTTAGATGCACAGCTAACTGTATCGGTTTTTATTGTTGATGTCTTATAAGTACTGTATCTGCCTTTCAGCCAGCTTATCTCAGTTTACAGCCCTCTGCCTCACTCTTGCTCCTTTTGGTGGTGGCTCAGGTTTAAACATCCTGAACGCCCACTTCCTGGACGCTGACTGCACCCACTTGTTTTGTTTTGTTTTGTTTTGTTTTGTTTTGTTTTTTGAGACCTGCTCCGTTGGTTGACTTTCCTTCTTTTATCCTATTTTATCAAACTTTATTCCTATTTTATCCTATTCTTTTATCCTATTTTATCAAACTTTATTCCTAAAGAAATATGATTCTGTCTTAAGTGAGTCCAGTTCCTCTTTGGTTTGAGGCAACAGGAAGCTTCTCGTAGCAGAAAGAACTCTGGTTGGCACTCTGTGGGTGTGTACTCTGTCCTGGGTTTGCTACTGTTCACTGTCCATCAGACCTGAGGTAATTTACTAAATTGCACCGGGCCTTCGTTTGCTCATCTAGAAAACGAGAGACCTTGGGGGGGGGGGTACCTGGGTGGCTCAGTCGGTTGAGCATCCAACTTTGATTGGATTCAGGTCACGATCTCGCGGTTCATGAATTCGAGCCCCACATCAGGCTCGCTGCTGTCAGCCTGTCAGTGCAGAGCCCGCTTCAGATCCTCTGTCCCCCTCTCTCTGCCCCTCTTGCTTCTGTTCTCCCAAAAACAAATAAATATGTAAAAAATAAATAAATAAAACGAGACTTGGAAGAGATGAACGTTAAGGGCTTTCCCATCCAAGACATCCTCTTCTCCACCCCATTTGCAGATTCAGTTCTACTTGGTGATGTCTCAACTTTTGGGCTTCTCCATCTTAGGGTGTACTGCTGGGGTGCGTTCTCTTCTCCCATTCTCACTTGATAGTTACTGCTTTAGATGTCATTAAACCTACATCATCAAATGCCTGCTACACGGCAGACTGAGTTGGGCACATTCATATACACTATTTCATTTAATTCTCCCACTAGCCCTGAGAGGCAAGTCATACTCCC
This sequence comes from Panthera leo, assembly GCF_018350215.1. Lineage (NCBI taxonomy): Eukaryota > Metazoa > Chordata > Mammalia > Carnivora > Felidae > Panthera > Panthera leo. The sequence goes on along the minus strand of NC_056683.1, from coordinate 34,331,774 downwards.
CCTTAGGAGTTCTAGGCTCACAGCTAGTAAGCGGCCTGCCCAGCATGGGGACTCAAAGCATCTGACTTTATACCATTCTTCCTCCTGTTCTGTAGTAAGAGTTGTGCTATTCTGTCTCTCCCCTCTTGCTTCCCTTTTTTTTGTGGAGGCACCATATGTTCTGGTCCTTGGCATAACCCATCCACACCTGGCCTGTGTTAATGACTTTCTACTCCAGCCCAATGTAGAGGCAATGTAGACACCTTTACTTTACAGCCTTCAGAGATTCGAGGTGCACTTTCTCACCTTAAAGTTACACATTTCTTCATTCCTTCTGTAATTGTTCTTTTATTTTTAAAAAGATTTAAATGTTTATTTGTTTTTGAGAAAGAGCATAAGCAGGGGAGGGGAAGAGAGAGAGAAGGGGACAGAGGATCCAAAGCGGGGGCTTGGATGTGGGGCTTGAACTCACAAACTGTGAGATCATGACCTGAGCCGAAGTCGGACACTTAACGGACTGAGCCCCCAGGCGCCCCACCGTTCTCTAATTGTTTTAGACAGCCCAATTGGAGGAAATCATTATTTTTTGTTTACTTTAACTTTGAAAACTTAAATTTACTGAAAAAAATCCCAGCAGTCATTCTTATTAGAGACAATCATGCAATTTAAGCTTCTTCCTAATTCATGAAATGTCACTCTCCCATTGCTTGTCATTTAGAGAATGTCCAGAGGCACTTGGGTGGCTCAGTCGGTTAAGTGTCCGTCTCTTGATTTCAGCTCAGGTCAGGATCTCATAGTTGTGAGATGGAGACTCGCATGGAGCTTCATGCTGGGTGTGGAGCTTTCTTAAGATTCTCTCTCTCTCTCTCTCTCTCCCTCTGCCAATAAACAAACAAACAAACAAACAAACAAACAAAGTATGTCCATAGTGGCTCTTTATCAAATGACCATGATCAAGAATGATTTTCTTGTTTCCTCTTGGTAGTAAAAGAAGTATCAGGTTTTTGTGTTTTTGTTTTGTTTTGGTTTGGTTTGGTTTGGTTGAGAAAGAGAGAGAGCATGGGCAGAGGAGAGGGGCAGAGAGAGAGAGAGAAAGAGAGAGAGAGAGAGAGAGAGAGAGAGAGAGAGAGAGAGTCACAAGCAGGCACCACGCCCACATGGAGCCCAATGTGGGGCTTGATCTCAAGACCACGAGATCATGACCTGGACTGAAGTCAAGAGTCGGATGCTCAATCAACTGAGCCACCTAAGTACCCCAAGTAGAGTCTGTTTCATTTGTGTCTTTTGATATTTTAACTCCATGCTCAGGGTTGGAGTCTATTCAATCTGAGAATGTTAAGGTTAACATGGACTTTAAAAGTTATCACACCAGAGCAGATATACTGGCTGAAGTAAACTTGAGGTCAGTATCCGATGTTTACTGATCTGCTACTCCTAAATATCTGCTGTTTTACTAAAGTTAAATGCAACTTTGCAGAGAAGTTCCAGATATGACCTTCAGGACTCCTGAATTCCATTCTCTACAATATCACTTGACCAGCTCTGAGCCTCGTTTTCCTCCTCTGCTCAGCAAACTCCAGGAAGAAGGGGGTCACATGCATACACTAAACAATAATACCAAGAACGGCTGTTCATGAAGGCTTTCCATTGTGTTCCCATCATACCCATGCCTGTCTCTCTTCTAGCACTGTCCTCAGTAGCATTCTCTCTCTCTCTCTCTCTCTCTTTTAAGTTTATGTATTTATTTGGAAGGGGCGGGGCAGAGAGAGAGGGAGGGAGAGAGAATACCAAGTAGGCTCCACACTATTAGCACAGAGCCTGACACTGGGCTCGATCTCGTGAATCATGAGACCATGACCCGAGCCTAAATCAAGAGTCAGATACTTAAACAACTGAGCCACCCAGGCTCCCCAGAAGCATTACCTCTTTATGGGAACTGTTTCCCACCCCCCGCCCCCAAGAGACCATGGGCAACACTCCCTCTCACTCCCCACCTCACATGAGACCATCTGATTCTCTTTTGTATTCCTAGCACTTTAGACATTTCCTGGCATATGGAAGTCCACGCATCAAATGTTTATAGAGCTGAACTGGAATGCAGAGGTACATATACCCAGACAAGTGAATGGCCAAAGGGGTATTAAAACTCCTCTAATTAGAAGGCTCTTTCGTAGTGCGTGTGAAGATCACTAACGCTGATTTACTCTCTCCCCACAGATGTGCAACGCTTTCCAAAATGCCAACATTTTGGTGCTCTTTTCAGGGTGTCACAGTGAGTATCCTTCACCCTATGAGAGGACTGTTTGTACCCTGGGTGCTGTCCTCCTCAGGCGTCTGACCCTGTGTATGTTCTGGGTTTGGTTTGCAGCTTCTGTGGTCAAGGCATTTGAGAAGAATGATTTCTTTGACGCCGGCATCACCAAGGCCCAGCTGTTCCTCACCCTCCACGATGCCGTGCTATTTGCCTTGTCAAGGAAGTTTCCAGAGTCCTCCGAGTTAAGCGTGGATGAATCCGAGACAGTGATACGGGAAGCCTACTCAGAAAGTGACAAGGTTGGATGATGTGAAGCATCACGGTGTGGGGCGAGCAGTGGGGAGACACCTGATTAAGTAGAGATGAGCAATGTCTAGGAAAGGCTTTTGAGTATGGCTGGGCCAGACTTTGAGATGTTGAAGTGCTCCCTTATCAGTTGGTAAATAACAGTGGACCTGAATCCCAAGTTCCCCCACTGCCGTGGCATCTGGGTGTATTCAGGACCCTTTCCCAACTGAAAGGAGGGTTACCCAACCCAGCAGAGGTCTCAAGGATTCTTTTATAGCAAGCTTGATTAGTGCCAGTGCCATCCCAAATTCCTGAATATTTTAAATATCTCCACCAGCTATACCTTTAGAATCCATGCCTACACCACCCTTGGGATGAAAAATAGAACTAATGAACTCACAGAGGTAAAGATCTGCCAGTCCAACATTTTGGCTATTATTTACATTGTGAGTAATATATAAGATTTACTCAACCTGAAAAATGCAAAGGAGAATGATACATAAGCCAGAACTTTTAGCTGTCTATTAATACTAAGTAAAGGCCCGGGTCAACTGCAGTGTTTTTATTTTATTTTTATTTTTTTAAGTTTATTTATTTTTGAGAGAGAGAGAGAGCGAGAGAGAGAGAGCGAGGGAATGAGTGGGGGAAGGGCAGAGAGCAAGGAGGACACAGGATATGAAGCGGGCTCCAAGCTGTCAGCACAGAGCCTGATGTGGGACTTGAACTCACAAACCATGAGATCACGACCTGAGCTGAAGTGGGCAGCTTAACTGACTGAGCCACCCAGGTGCCCCCCTACTTCAGTGTTTTTAAATCAGAGTCTGTGAAGGTTAAATGTGCCCCCCCCCTACAAAGAAAAGGAAATTAAAACACAGATGGGCACCAAATATTATCTAACAACTAGAAATTATTTTTTTTTAATTTTTTTAACCTATATTTTTGAGAGAGAGAGAGAGACAGAGTGCAAGCGGGGGGCGGGGAGGCAGAGAGAGAGGAAGACATAGAATCTGAAGAAGGCTCAGGGCTCTGAGCTGTCAGCACAGATCCCAACGCGGGGTTGAACTCACGAACCAAACTGTAAGATCATGACCAGAGCTGAGGTTGGACGCTCAACCAACTGAGCCACCCAGGCACCCCTAGAAATTATTTTTTAATTAAATCCCTGATTCTTTGACTTATTACATTTTAATCATGTTTGAATTTTTTATGACAAGAGAAGTATTACCAGAGCAATAAAGTGTGGATTTTTTTTGAAAACTTTAAGAAGTAAAAGATATCCAAGCTTATAAAACATGGCCTTTTTCTTTCTTCTTCTTTTTAACGTAATGTCTTTCCCTTGTTTATTGAGAATTCTCACAGGTTATGTGCCTCCGCTTATCCAAAGCAACTTTTTCCTCAATGGACATATTTTTTCTATTCTGCTCTATAGTCCACTCCCGTCTATAAAATCACAGAGTCACAAAACCTTTCAGTTGGAAGAAATCTCAGAGCTTCTTAGGCCCATTCCCACCTGGAGTAACCATTCTTTTAACAACATGTCTGGCCAGCGGTCCCTCTGCTTATGTTTGGAGATTTCCTGTGGTTCTCAAACGTTAGTATGTGTCTGAGTCACCAAAATCTGCTGTTAAAACACAGACTGCTGGGCCCTCTCTGTAGCCCCATCTCCCCTAAATTTCTGATTCAATGGGTCTGGGGTAGGGTCTGAGAATTTGCATTGCCAACAAGTACTGGGTAATACTGATGCTAACAATACAGAAACTACACTTTGAGAACCACTGCCTTAGAGATTCAATGTGCATTTTTTGCTATCAAAGTCTAGTGTGCCCGGCAATCTTTGGGTGTGTGCCAGACATTGTATTTAGAAAATGTTTATAAAAATACTCTGAGATCCAGGATGATGTTTTTCTTCTGGAAAGAACTTCATTGTTTTGCCAAGTCCCTGGAGGCACTAGCAATCCAGGGTAACTGATCTGATTTTAGGACTCAAGGTGTTCTAGGCCATCCAGATGACCCACAGCTCAGCTGCAGTCTCTGGGAAGGTATGCCACAGTCCCTCCCTTGGCAGACCCTAGAATGCAATTTTGGCAACCTTAAGCCCTCAAAGCTGTCAAAAGCACTGTTCTCTGCATATATGTGCCACTTCGAGATCATCAAATACCTTCTACAAAAGTGGTCCCAAATGCCAGACTCACCTCTATAGATTTTCACCTTTTCCAAATCTTCATTATAATCTTGTTAGCTTTATGGTATCTTCAAGCAGAAGTTTTAAAATATTTTATTCAGGGGCACCTGGGTGGCTTAGTCAATTAAGTGTCCAACTCTTGGTTTTGGCTCAGGTCATGAACTCATGGTTTATGAGTTTGAGTCTCACATCAGGCTCTGCAGTGACAGTGTGGAGCCTACTTGGGATTCTCTCACTCTCCCTCTCTCTCTGCCCCTCCTGTGCGTGTGCTCTCTCTCTCTCTCTCTCAAAATAAATAAATAAACTTTAAAAAATAAATAAAAATAAAATATTTTACCCAGCTCTCCTGGCTGTCCTCAGTAGGAGGGTGGGTCTGAATTACGTAGTCTGCCTTTTCTATAAGTGAAAGTTTCTCTGTTTTATTTATAAATTATGATACACTTGACAGATTTACGTTATATATTACATTGCCTTTCCCATATTAACCTTTCTTATTTTCTGTTTGCCTTTTGTTTAGAATGTCATTCTCACTTAGGAAGTAAACTAATCATTTATGTTTTCTTCTAGATTTTAATGTTTTAAGTGTTTATATATTATGCTTTTTAATCTAGGTAAAATGTATTTCAGTGTATGGGGTTAAAGAATAATCTTTTATTTTTTATCTGTACAGCTAACAATTCTGAGAAAACTCATCTATTGAATAAGCTTTCTTTCCTCTGCTGATTTGAAATGCTATTTTCATAAAATATTACATTATTATGAAAACTGAAGTCTATTTATAGCATAGTTTTTGTTTCATTGTTGTTAATAGCTTTAATATAGATTTATAACATATTTACTGTTTGGTTTGAAGTCTACTTCAAAATTTGCTAAATCATTCTCACCAATTTATTCCTCCAAGCAAATTTTTGAATCTTTTGTTAGCATCCCCCCACAAAAGAATCCCATTGGAATTCTCATTACAATTGCATTAGAAATATAAAATAAATTGAGAATTGATATCTTTCCAGTATTTGTTCATCTTATTGAAGAACATGAGCTGTCTTTGTATTTATACAGTCTTTATTTTTAAGTTTATTTATTTATTCTGAGAGATAGTGAATTCCAGAGGGGCAGAGAGAGAGGGAAAGAAAGAGCATCCCAAGCAGGCTCCACACTGTCAGCACAGAGCCTGATGCGGGGCTTGGAATTCACAAGCTGTGAGATGGTGACCTGAGCTGAAATCAGGAGTCGGAGGCTTAACGGACTGAGCCACTCAGGCACCCCATTCAGTCTTTTAAATGTTGCATTCATAGTAAGGTTTTGTGACTTTCTTTCCTTTTTTTAAATTTCTTTTTTTTTTTAAGTTTATTTATTTATTTATTTAGAGAGAGAGAGAGAGCATGCGCAGGAGAGGCAGAGTGAGAGGGAGAGAGAGGATCCCAAGCAGGCTCTGTCAGTGCAAAGAGCCTGATGTGGGGCTCAAACCTATGAACCTGTGAGATTATGACCTGAGTCAGACACTCAACCATCCAGAGCCACCCAGGTGTCCCTGTGACTTTCTTTGTATAGACAAATCCTAGATACTTTATACTTTGTTTTACATATGTATTGCTTTTTGAAATTAACATTCTTTTTTAATTACATTTTCTACCTGGCAATTGCCAGCCTGTGATAAACCTATTGATTTGCATAAAATTATTTGGCTACATTTGTGAATCCTTTTACCAGACCCAAGAGGTTTCATTGGTAATTCTCTTGAGCTTTCCAGATTGAAAAAAAATATTTTCTACAAATAATATAAATACCTTATTTTCCAGTTGTCAAAATTCTTATCTCAGTATCATATATTATAGCATGAGCTACATCTCCCAGAACAATGTAAGTACTAGTGGGTGGTCTTGTCTTACTCCTGAATTTTACGAGACAAACTTCTTATGCATTTCTAGTAAGGTGGTAACAGTTGGCTTAAGACAGACATTATATTTACTGTGTTTTTTTAAAAAAAGTATTTTTCTAGTTTACTAACATTCTTATCAGGACTTACATTAAGACTTTGTATTGAATATGTCAAATTTTTTTCTAGCATTTAAACTAGGGAAGCCTAGGAGAGGAGCAAGTTCTACTACAGATGTATTGCATTCAAGATGCCTGTTAAACATCCAAGGGGAAATGTCAGAATGGCAGTGGATACCTGAACAAACAGATCAGGGGAAGGGTTATGATCAAAAAGTCACTGGCACATAGATGATAATGAAAATTATGGGACTAAATAAAATTGCCTATGGAAGGAGTGTAGATGCAGAAGAGAAGCCCTGAGGCTTGCCAACATTTAGAAATCCAAAAGAAATAGAGGAGACAACAAGGAGACCAGAAAGAAGCAACCAGGGAGGAAAGAGGAAAAGCCAAAGAGTATTGTGTGACCGAAGAGAGAAAACTATTTCAGGAGAGGTGAAAGTTGATAATTCTATGGAATGCTGCTGTAAAACTGATTGACCAAGCCTATGGGGCATCTGCTAGGTGATAGGCTCAGTCACTGGTACTGGGGATATCAAAAACCAGGCACTGCCCCACCTCAAAGAGCTTAGAGTCTAATAGGGGAAATAGATTTATAAATTACAAAAAGCAATACATTACTGGCACTATGACAGAAGTGTGAGTGAAGTATAGATGAAACACAAAGGAAGCTAAGATCCTGGTTGATCGTCTTTGATCTGAATCTGGAACAATGAATAAGTGTATGTGGATAAGATGGAGAAGGACAAGGCAGGCACAGGGAACAGCATGAGCAAAGGTAAGCAGAAGTCAGGCATCTTTAGTTAACTTTATGGCCAGAGTAGTGGTGGGGACCACAGACACAGGTAAAGCTAAAGAAGATGACAAGAAGTCAGGTCACGAAGGGCCTTACATGCCCTGCCAAGAATCATACATGGGGTTGGAAAGACAAGTAAGATCAAGAAGACAAGATGTTTCAGAATGCTATCAAGACCACTGCTGTTTTAATGGTTGACCATGAAACCCAGGCTAGCTAGAAAAGCCAAAGAAATCAGAAGTTATGGATTGATAGAGCCTGAAGAATAGTGAGTAACTGAGGAACCAGAGGTTGCAAAGATGAAAAGCAGATGTGGCCGGGAAGATTTCCTATTTTGCCAGGAACTCATGATTTCTTGGTGTCTTAAGTCCTTTTGTATTCTGAAATTCCTTGGCTGTTCAAAAGCTAAATTAAGTTGTAAATTTTAACCCATCTAATTGTGTGTATTTTAGAATGGAGAGCCAAGACATGAAATGAGCGGCAATCTTCTAGAAGTCTCTAAAAACGCAAATCCAGACTACATCATGATGCAGGAACCGATAACAAAGGAGGAGTTGGAGCTAGACCTGGAGCTGGAGCCCACAGTGGAATCAGAACAAGAGACTGGACTAGATCTCGAGCTGGACCTGACTCATGGGATGGAGCCTGAGTCAGAGCTAGAGCCTGAATCTGAGCTAGAGCCTGAGTTAGAGCCTGAGTTGGAGCCTGAGCCCGAGCCCGAGGCTGAGCTCAAACCCAGGCCAAGGGCTCACACTTATCCTTGGCAGCAGTACTGGTCTCTGTATCCGTCTACACTTCCCAGATCTCCAGTTCAGGCTCGGCGTGGGACACCGTCAGTTGAGAGGAGGCGTCAACATATGAATTCATATTCACCCAAGGACAATAATACTGAAGACTGTTAGGAAATGAACTGGGAATAAGAAGTCAGATTCCCTTGGCAAACCCTTCCCACCCAAATGGGGTCACTTGGTCAGAAGACCTAGACTAGTTACAAACTAGCAATACTCGATTTGGGACTCCTTCATCTGCTGGCCTCTTCCTTCTCAACACGGATCTCACTCCCAGATCACAATGCTAAACACCAAGAGTTATCTCTGAATTCCCTATCTAGGCTTACCTCATCTCACCATCAGCAGATATTCTAGTAAAGGATTTCCTTCTTTGCACACCCCGTACTCTGGGGGTTTTGTCCAAGCATCTCTAACTTCCTCCTCTCATCTCCGTTCCCCTTTCTCCAAAGAGATGAGACTCAAATAAAATATACAACTCTAGTTACATTTGGACACTTCCTGCATCTTTCCCTTCTCTATAGTCTATATGCCTAAAGAAAGGTTGGGTGGGAGAAATTCCAGAAGTGGGTGGACATGGTGAAGAAGATATAAGCAAGAAAAAGAAAAACTCGGTGGCGTTTGTATTTTATATGCAAGGTATCTTCATTACACTGGTGGTGGAAATGGGGAAGTAGATAGGTTAAGTTAAGCCAGCCTGCAAGGCTTATAATCTAAGGAACTGTTACTCTGAAAACACTTTTGTCATCACTCCGAGAGCAGGATGTTTTCCTAATCCTACCACTGTTTCAGAAGACTAGTCAGCTGTACCAACTGATGAGAAGGTTAGCTCTATAGAGCTCTATTTGGTATCCAGATTCATATTCACCACTGTTTCGTCCTTACAAGTTTTTAAGATACAAGTAATCTAGAATCTGTATTCTTGGTGGACCAAACTTGGAGTCTATGACAGACACAACCTCTTAGGAATTGGAAAAGTCAGTCATTACTAGTTTGGTGCAAATCCATTTTAAAAATTTCCCCCTCCCCCGTTAAAAAATACCTTAAGCTACAAGCAAAAGATAAATATAGACCCCTGGGCAAAGGTTTATGGAATCCTTTTCCACTCAATAAACAAGACTCCTCTTGCTTGGATACTTAATTTCTCTCACCCGTTGGGTTAAAGAAATTCTTATTAAAATATGTCTCTTATCACAGAGATGACATGTGCAATCACTCAGTCTACAAACATTCACTAAGCATCTGCTCCACGCACACCCCAAACAGTGCAGTAGATAGAACAATATTAGCCCTACTTTATACGTATAAACTGAGGCTCGGATAAGTTTTGTAACTAGCCCGAGGTCATATACAACTGTACCCTAAAAGAGGTGGGAGCCCAAGTCACAGGCTTCCTTTGTTCATGCTTACATTATACATTTATTGAACTCCTACTGTGTGCCAGGAACTGTCCCAGGTGCTGAAGATACAAGATGAACAGAAGAGACGACAAAAATGATTATAAATTGTGATAAGTACCTTGAAGGTAAAATATAAGAAAGTCTACAGGCATACATTAGGAGGGCCTGAACCTACCTCAGGTGTCAAAGAAGTTCTCCCTACAGCAATGACCTATGACCTGGCACCTGAAGGATGAGTAGAAGTTAGACCTAAAGCAAGTTCCAATGAATGCTAGGAGGGCAGAGACAAATGGGAAACCAAGAGTGGTGGCCATGGGTAGGTACAAAATCTGAGTACCCAGGAACACAGCTAGGTGTAACCTTATGGTAATTGCTATGGCACCAAGGGCTCAATCAGAAACTGGGTCAGACCCAGAATGAATTGTCAAGGTGGCAAGGGCAGGCACAGTAATTTGTCAAGACCAAGAAAGTATTTCACACTTAAAACAGGAGACTAGAAATATTTGGAGAGCCCAGTTTCTGTGGACTGCCTCCCTCTCACACCAGCTGCCTTCTATTCCTGCATTCCCATCAGAGGAAGGCCTTTAAATACAGAATGAGTTGGCTTCTGACACTTGACTAGCAAGTGGTAGAGTTTAGACTCTGGTGCTTTCTGCTGCAACTACAACATAGCTAAATCTTGGCATTGGTGCATGACATCAGAAAGACCCAACTAAATGCTTGGACTACAGGCTATCTTTAAAAAATATGCTACTATAAACCCATAACATCCAGCCTTCCCCAAAGTAATAACATAAATACAAATGGTTAATTGATTGTAATTACTACAGCATTAAAGAAAACATAAAGTAACAATTCAAGGGCTGAGTCTTCTTCCAAAATGCGAATCACCTGAGATTCTAAGATATTTCAAATTCTATACAATACTACGGTTTTGGTTGGTTTTGGTTGCTTAGCCCACTTTTCATAGCATGGTCATCATTGCAGCCTTTATCATCAATGAGAGACTAGAGAAAAATGCTAAAAACTGAAAAACCAGTACAGATCGGATCTAAAAGTGTCTTAGCACAAATTTTTCTCCATTACCGAAAAAAGAAAAACAAACCTCAAAGCAGCTCATGTTCTATAGTAAATGGGGCTTGCGGTGTGATTTTTAAATATGAAGAACTAAGTAGAATCATTAGGCCTGCAGAACAGTAGGTCTGGAAAAGAAACTGGTCAAAATAGGTAACATTAGGTTATCTGTGTCTAAATATGTTAAATATCGCAAAGCCTAACAAATTGTAACATGAGTCTCATACATATCTGATTTCGACGATATGTAGATGAGACATTGGACTTAGACCTTCGGGTTCATGACATGTGAGAAAGACAAGAACTTGGGGGGGCAGAAGTGGAATGCTCTGGTCTGAATATATCCCCCCCAATATTGTATGTTTAAATGATAATCCCCAAGGTGGAGGTATTAGAAGGTGGGGCCATTGGGAGGTGATTAGGTCACCCTTATTATTCATTACTAATGGGATTAGTGTCCTTATAAAAGGCCTCAGAGACAGCCCTCCTACTTTCCACCCCCTCCTGCCTTCCAAAGCAAGAAGATGATCATCTGTGAATCAGGAAGTGGGTTCTCACTAGATGCCTAATCTGCCAGCACTCTGGTCTTGGACCTCCCAGCCTCCAGAGCCGGGAGAAATAAATTTCTGTTGTTTATAAGGCAGTAGCCTGCAGTATCTTGTTAGAGGCACCCAATTGAACTAAGACATCATGGTCTGAGGATAAAATAGTGAATAAAGTATGATTTCTGCCCTCATACAGCTCCCAAACTACAAACAGGCATTGCAGGAGGGAGCGTCACAGACTCCTAAATGAAAAGGTGACAGTGAGAGGTACAGTACTATGGAAATGTAGATGAGAGGAGGGGTTAGAAAGAGTGTAGATCCGGGGAAACAGTTACCAAGAAGAAATGATATTGGAGCTGGGCATTAAGAATATGTAGAAATTGGGGCACCTGGGTGGCTCAGTCGGTTAAGCGGCCGACTTCAGCTCACGTCATGATCTCGCGGTCCGTGAGTTTGAGCCCCGCGTCGGGCTCTGTGCTGACAACTCAGAGCCTGGAGCCTGTTTCGGATTCTGTGTCTCCCTCTCTCTGACCCTCCCCCGTTCATGCTCTGTCTCTCTCTGTCTCAAAAATAAATAAACGTTAAAAAAAAAAAAAAAAAAAAAAAAGAATATGTAGAAATTGCCAACTATTCTTCAATTAAAACGTTTGTTTGAGGGACGCCTGGCTAGCTCAGTTGGTTGAGCGTCTGACTCTTGATTTCAGCTCGGGTCATGATCTCACAGTTGTAAGATCGAGCCCTGCATTGGGCTCCACACTGAGTGTGGAGCCTGCTTAAGATTCTCTATTTGTGCCCCTCCCCTCCTTGTGCATGCACTCTCTCTCTCTAAAAAAAAAAAAAAAAAAAGTGTATTTGAAAAAAGAATACATAGGAATTATACGATAAAAGAGGTTTCATAACCTATGAAATAATCTTGCCAAAAAAAAATTGAACCTGAATATTGTCAACCCTGTGAGTCTCACTATCAGATTATAGGAAATACAGGGGTCAGAAGAACATGTTAAATGACACTGAGTAGAGGCAATCAGTGGAATCTAAAAACTCAACAGGACAGGGGCACCTGGGTGGCTCAGTCGGTTAAGCGGCCGACTTTGGCTCAGTTCATTATCTTGCGGTCCGTGATTTCGAGCCCTGTGTCGGGCTCTGTGCTCAGAGCCTGGAGCCTGTTTCAGATTCTGTGTCTCCCTCTCTCTGACCCTCCCCAGTTCATGCTCTGTCTCTCCCTGTCTCAAAAATAAATAAACGTTAAAAAAAAAATTTTTTTTTTTAAACTCAACAGGACAAATGAGCCAGTTTCTTCAACAAATAAGTTAAAAAACAAATACAAAAACGAAGCATGGAAAATCTATAAATTCATACCTTCCTAGGTGAGTTGAGGTTATTGGCCTTTTTTTTTTTTTTCCTTCAGGGTTATTTGCTGAATTTGGAATCAAGCTTTTCTTAGGCAGAGGGACTCTGCCAGGAAAAAAAACTAATGAAGCTTTTGATGGCCACTTAAGCTGGTAGGTTGACTGGTTTCCTCTCAGAGACACTGAGTGCCAGGGTCACTCAGGAGGTTAGGGATTGGTCTACAAAGGCAAAATGAAATCTCCCAAGTCTCAAAGTACCTTTGTCTAGACACAAAGTCCACGAGAGGAAGGGGCCTTTAATAAGCATACAAAAGACCTTGCCCTTGAGACATTTGGAGCCAGAGATGGACTGAGTCTAGCTAAAGCCACAACACAGCTCAATTTCTAATACAGTTAGGAATGACCTGTCCCTCACTTTTTTGCCGAATCAGAAGTATGTATCCTATGTAGGAAGAAATAACATTGACTTCAGTTTCTCTTTTTTGCACAACCTCCAGCATATGATTTTTATTTTTTAATTTACATTTTTTATAAATTTTTAAAAAGTTTCTTTTGAGAGAGATACAGTGTGTGGGGGGGAGGGGCACAGAGAGAGAGGGAGAGAGAGAATCCTAAGCAGTCTCCCTGTTGTCAGTGCAGAGCCCAAGGCAGGGCTCGAACTCACAAAACTGTGAGACCTGAGGCAAAACCAAGAGTTGAACGCTTAACTGACTAAGCCACGCAGGCACCACCTCCAGCACATAATTTTTAAAAATCACAAGGCAGGGGTGCCTGGGTGGCTCAGTCAGCTGAGCTTCCAACTTCAGCTCAGGTCATGGTCTTGCAGTTCGTGAGTTCGAGCCCCACGTCGGGCTCTGTGCTGACAGCTCAGAGCCTGGAGCCCGCTTCGGATTCTGTATCTCTCTCTCTCTCTCTCTCCCTCCCCTGCTCATGCTCTGCCTCTCTCTGTCTCTCAAAAATAAATAACTGTTAAAAAAATAAAAATAAAATAAAGTAAATAATAAAAATCACAAGGCATTTGAAGAAACAGGAAAAAATGCTTGATAATTAAGGGAAAAAAGAGTATACAATAGAAGCTGTCCCAGAGATGATCCAGGTGTTGTAGTTAGCAGTGAAAGACTTAAAAAAAAAAAAACTATTATAAATATATTTAAGAAAGTGGACTAAAAGAGGGAAAAAAATAATGAAAAAGTGGGTAATTTCAAAAGAGAATTATAATAGAAAAAGAATCAAATGGACATTCTAGGACTGGAAACTGAACACTCACTGGACATGTGTATCAACAGACTGGACATAGCACAAGCTAAGATTATATTACTGAAAGACAGTAAACACAAGATCTTCAAGATGAAGTACATAGAGAAAAACATAGAAAAGACCAAAGAGAACATTCAAGACATGTAGAGCATAGTCTAATGACCTAATATACGTGTATAGGAGTCCAAGAAAGAGAGAAGAGACAAGAATATTTGAAGACACGACGACTGAGAATTTCCCAAAACGTGAAAAATAGCAACTCTAAGATTCAAGAGGCTTAGCAAACCCTAAGCAAAATAGGGGCTCTTGGGTGGCTCAGTTGATTAAGCATCTGACATCAACTCAGGTCATGATCTCACGGTTTGTGGGTTTGAGCCCCACGTCGGGCTCTGTGCCTGGAGCCTGTTTCAGATTCTGTGTCTCCCTCTCTCTCTGCCCCTCCCACGCTCACACTCCTCTCTCTGTCTGTGTCTCTCTGTCTCTCTCTCAAAAATAAATTATAAAAAAAAAAAAAAAAAACCCTAAGCAAAATAGGAAGAAAACCAAGCTTAAAAGCAACCAGAGAAAAAAGACACATACTTGCAAAACAACAATAATACTTATTGCTGACTTTTTAACAGAACTTCTGGAGACCCAAAGACCAAAGGGTGATATCTTTTAAGTTCTGAAAGAAGTGAAAAATCTGCTGACCTGAAATTCTGTAACCAGTGAAAATATCCTCTAAAAATAAAGATGAAATAAAGATTTTTAACAAATTAAGAGAATTCATTACCTACACTTCACTCTACAAGAAATATTAAAGAAAGTTCTTTAGGCTGGGGTGCCTGGCGGGCTCAATTGGTAAAGTGTGCAACACTTGATCTCGGGTTGTGAGTTCCAGCCCCATGTTGGGTGTGGAGATTGCTTAGAAATAAAATCTTTAAAAAAAATAATAAAAAGAAAATTCTTCAGGCTGAAGGAAAATTACTCTAGGGGGAAGTTCAGAACTGTAAAAAGGAATGAAGAGCGTTGGAAGGGTTAAATATGTGGAAACATATAAAAGAATATGGATTGTAATCATTTAAAGCAATAATAACTATATTGTGTGCAGTTTATAACATGTTAAAAGTATAGGACTACAAAAATGCAAAAAGCAAAATGGTAAATGGAGATAAAGTGTTCACAAAGTGGTAAAGAACTAATTTAAGGTAGAAGAAACTTTTAAAATAATAATGCAGGAGCACCTGGGTGGCTCAGTGGGTTGAGCGTCCGACTTCGGCTCAGGTCATGATCTCACGGTCTGTGAGTTCGAGTCCCACGTCGGGCTCTGTGCTGACAGCTCGGAACCTGGAGCCTGCTTTGGATTCTGTGTTTCCCTCTCTCTCTGCCCCTCCCCTACTCGTGCTCTGTCTCTCTCTGTCTCAAAAATAAACAAAAACATTTTTAAAAATTTAAAAATATAAAATAATAATGCAAAGAAGGTATAACTAAAAATTAATAGAGGAGAGGGGCACTTGAGGGGCGTCAGGCTCTGTGCTGACAGCATGGAGCCTGGAGCCTGCTTCAGATTCTATGTCTCCCTCTCTCTCTACGCCTCCCTCACTCATGGTCTGTCTCTGTCACTCTCAAAAATAAATAAACATTAAAAAAATTTTTTGATTAATAAAGGAGATAAATGGAATAATGAAAACACTTCATGAATCCAAAGGAATACTGGAATAAGAAAACAACATATAGGACAAGTAGAAAAGAAATTCCAAGATGGCAATCAAACTCAACTATATCCATAACTAAATAAATTAAGTATTCTAATTAAGATACCGACTTTTGGGGGGCACCTGGGTGGCTCAGTCGGTTAAGTGGCCAACTCTTGATTTCGGCTCAGGTCATGATCTCACGGCTTCTGGGTTTGTGAGCATCGGGCTCTGCATTCACTGAGCGAAGCCTGCTCCGGATCCTCTGTCTCCTTCTTCCTGGCCCTCTCCTGCTTGCTAGCGCTCTCTTGAAAAAATAAATAAATAAACGTTAAAAAAAAAAAGTTTACAGATACAGACTTTTTTGGATGGATGTTTTAAAAAGACCCAACTATCTATTTATGAGAGACACAATGTAAATATGAATATGCAAATATATACACAGTAGAAGGACGGAAAAATACAACAAGCGAATAGCAACCAAAAGAAAGCTGCAGTGGCAATGTTAATATCAGACAAAGTAGAGCATAAGGCAGAAAATATTCCTAAAGGTTAAAGGTTTCTCAGCGATGAAAGGGTCAATGAAACAGGACAACATAACAATCCTAACTTTGCGTGCGGGTAATAACACAGTTTCAAAATACATAAAGCTGACTCAGTAGAGCATGTGACTCTTGATCTCAGAGCTGTGAGTTCAAGCCCCACTCTGGGAGTAGAACTTACTTAAAAATAAAATAAACAAAATACATAACGCAAAATGACAAAAATAAGAGGAGAAAGAGACAAATCTCAGAGCACAGTTGGAGATTTTTAACACAATTCTCTCAGTACAGAAACAAAGGATTCTAAAGGCCTTGTATTTTTCAGGAGGAAGACAGAGATCGTGATTAATGCCTTATTTCAGATTAAATATGTGTAGCGGGGGCGCCTGGGCGGCTCTGTCAGTTGAGTGTCTGACTCTTGATCTCACAGTCTCTACTGTCCGCGCAGAGCTCACCTCAGATCCTGTCTCCCTCTCTCTCTCCCCTCCCCTGCTCACGCGCTCTCTCACTCTCTCCCTCAAAAATAAACATAAAAATAATAATGAAAAAATAAAATAGTAAAAGTAGTTGCATAGTTCAAAAAATAAAAACTACTCAGTTAAGACAGTGAGGAATCTTTGCTCCTAGCCCTGTCCCACACCTCCATTCCCATATTCCTTTTTCCCTGCCCCACCCAGATAACCACTACTACGACTTCCCTTTGTGCGTTTCTAGGACCTTCTAGTAGGTCTTTATGCAAAAACAGTGCGGCTATTTCTTTATGCAAATAGGGGTAAGTGTGAACATACAGTCTTATGTTCCCTTTTTCTTGCCCAAATGGTTATTAAATATGTTTGGCAACTTCCTCTTTAAAAAAAAAAACGATCTTGGAGATTTATAGTATTGATACTGATCTGAAGGAGGGTTTTCTGGTTTGTTTGATTGATTTTTTCTGTTTTGTTTTGTTTTGTTTTGGTCTCAGACTTCAGGTCATTTTTGATTTTCAACAGCTTTATGGAGCCATAACTGGCATATAATAAGTGACACATTTTTTAAGTGCCCAATTTGGTGTTCTGACCTATGTATACACCTGTGAAACCATCCCCACAATCAAGATGAACATATTGGTCACCCCCCAAAATTTTCTTGTGCCTTCTTGTAAGACCATGCTCCCGGCTCTCTCCAACCAAGTCTCCATTCCCAGACAACCGCTAACCCGCCCGCTGTCACCAGAGATTGGTTCTCATTTTCTAGACTTTTGCAAAAATCGAAAGACACAGTAGGTGTTGTTTCTGGGGAGCGTGAGCTGGCTTCTTTAACTCAGCTCAGTAATTACTTTAAGATTCATGCATGTTGCTGCACATACCAAGAATTCATCCCTTTTTGTTGCTATGTAGTTTTCCACTGTGTAGGCGTCTCATAGTCTGTTTATCCATTCATCTCCTTATGGATAAAGGTTGTTTCTAATTTGGGGGTATTAAAAATAACGTTGCTATAAACAGTAATGCAAAAGTCTTTGCATGAACATAGACTTCCACTTTTCTCAGCGATAGAATGGCTGAGTCAAATGGTAAATGTGTGATTAACGAATTTCTGAAAATGTTTGTGCTATTTGATGTCTCCACCAGCAGCGTCTGAGAATTCAGTTGCTCCCTCTCCTCATCCACACTAGTTTTGTTCAGTCTTTTTAATTTAAGATGTTTCGATAGCTATATAGTTATATTTCACTGTGGTTTTAATTTGCCTTTCCTAGTGGCCAATAATGTTGAAAATGATCTCATATGTTTGTTTTATATTCACGTATCTTTTAGTTTTATTGATTTGCAATATGGTTTGTCTGATCTTATTTCATTGATTTCTACTCTGATCTTTATTTCTTTTCTTTGCTTGCTTTGGGCTTCATTTGCCCTTATTTCATTAGATTCTTACGGTGGAAGCTGAGGTCATTGATTTGAGAACTTCTGTTTTAATACTGGTGTTACAATGCTATAAATTTCCATCCACCTGCTGCTTTAGCAACATTCCACAAATGTTAATATGTTATGTTTTTATTCAGTTCGAAATACTTAATGATTTAACTCTTGATTTCTTTGACCCCTGGAATATTTACAGGTGTGTTATTTAGTTTCCAGATATTTGGGGGATTTTCTAGATACCTTTCATTTATTTCTAACTTAATTGCTTTGTGGTGAGAGAACACACTTCGCATGATTTGATTCCTTTAAAAATTTTTGAGACTTGTTTTATGATCCCAAAGAAGGTCTGCCTTGGCAAATGGTCCATGTGCACTTAAAAACAATGTGTTCTGCTATGGTTGGAAAGATTATTTTATAAATGTCAATAAGGTCAAGTTGGTTGATAGTGTTGTTCAAATCTTCTAAATCATTACTGATTTTTTTGTCCACTTGTTCTATCAATTATGGAGACAGGGGTATTAAAAACTCCAACTATTGTGGTACCTGGCTGCCTCAATCGGAAGAGCGAGCGACCCTTGATCTCAGAGTTGTAAGTTCAAGCCCCACGTTGAGTGTACAGAGATTACTTGAAGTAAAATAAAATAAAATCTTTAAAAAAAAAAAAAAGAAAAGAAAAGAAAAAGAAAACTCCAACTACAATTACAGGTTTGTCAATTTCTCTTTGCATTCTGTTAATTTTGCTTATGTATATTGATGCTCTGTTCTTAGATTCTTAATACTTAGCTTTGTTATGTCTTCCTGATGAATGGACACATTCATTCTTTATGAAATGGCACTCTTTGTGCCTGGTGATACTTTTGCTCTGAAATTTGCTTCGTCTAATATTATTGTTGCCATTTGTCTAATATTACTATTGCCATTAGGGCTTTCTTTAGAATAGTGTTACATGGTAAGTCTTCTTTTTTCTATCCTTTTATTTTTAACATATTTGTATCTTTATATTTAAAGTGGGTTTCTTTTTGTAACTCTTTTTCCCCTTCCCCTCCCCCGTGGTCTTCTGTTAAGTTTCTCAAGTTGCACATATGAATGAAAACATACGATATGTCTTTCTCTGATTGACTTTCTTCACTTAGGAGGCAAACCATAAGAGACTCTTAATACGGAGAACAAACTGAGGGTTGATGGAGGGGGTGGAGAGGGGAAAATGGGTGATGGGCATTGAGGATGGCACTTGTTGGGGTGAGCACTGGGTGTTGTATATAAGCGATGACTCACGGAAATCTACACCCCAAACCGAGAGCTCACTGTGTACCCTGTACGTTAGCCAACTTGACAATAAATCATCTTTAATTAAGTAATTAATTAATTAAAAATAAATAAATAAAGCGGTTTTCTTGTAGGTGGTGTATAATTTGATCTTGGTTTTGTCTTGTTTTTTTCTCTCTAAAAATCTCTCACCTTTATTTGGGATATTTAGACCACTGCATATAATGTGATCACTGTTAGGGTTAGGTTTGAGTCTATCATTTGCTATTTCTTATCTGTATCGTTTGTTCTTTGTTCCATTTTTCCTTTTCTGCCTTCTTCTGCATTAAGTATTATTAGTGATGCAACTTTATCCTTTTTGTTGGATTGTTAGCTACAACTCTTCATTGGGTTGTTTTAGTGGTTGCTGTTGGGTTTATAATATACATATTTAACTTATCACAGTCTACCTTCAAGTAATATTGTGTGGCTTCATGTATAATATAAGAACCTTACACCTGTATACTTGTAGATCTTCCCTTAAAACCTTCGTGCTATTGTGATCATACGTTTTACTTCTATGTATATTAGAAGCCCTCAAATGTATTGCTACTATGTTTTTTACCTTAAACAAGTTAATTATCTTTAAGAAGATTTAAATAAAAAGAACAAAATTTATTTTCTTTATTTTATTTTCTTTATTTTATTGTTCTTTATTTATCCACATTGTGTTTCTATTGCTTTTCACTCCTAGGTGTAGATCTATGTTTCTATCTGGAATCACTTTCCTTCTGCTCGAATGACTTCCTTGAACATTTCTTGTAGTGTAGGTCTTCCAGATTTTTTGTGTCCAAAAAAAGTCTGTATTTCATCTTTGGTTTTGAAAGATGCTTTCACTAAGTAGAATCTAGGTTTGGCAGTTTTCAATATTTCAAAGAGGTTGCTCCACTCTCTTTTGGTTTGCATGGCTTCTTTTCTTTCTTTCTTTCTTTCTTTCTTTCTTTCTTTCTTTCTTGAAAGAGAGAGAGCACAAGGCAGGGGAGAGGAACAGTGGGAGAGAGAGAGAAAGAAAGAGGATCCCAAGCAGACTCCACACCCAGTGAGGAGCCCAATGCAGGGCTCGACCCCGGGATCATAACCTGAGCTGAAATCAAGAGTCAGTCACTCCACTGGCTGAGCCACCCAGGCATCCCTGGCTTGCATGGTTTCTACAGAAAAATCTGCTGCCAACTCTTTTTGGTTTTCCTGCATGTAATGTGTCTTTTATCTCCTACTGCCTTTAGGATTTGTTCCCTTTTGGGGCCCCTGGGTGGCTTAAATTTGGGATATTTAGACAACTGCATATAATGTGATCCCTGATAGGGTTAGGTTTGAGTCTATCATTTGCTATTTTTTATGTGTATCATTTGTTCTTTTTTCCATTTTTCCTTTTTCTGCCTTCATCTGCATTAATTGAATATTATTAGTGATTCAATTTTATCCTAGTTGAGTGTCAGTCAAGTCAGTTGAGCGTCTGACTTCAGCTCAGGTCATGATCTCGCAGTTTGCAAGTTTGAGCCCCAAGTCAGGTTCTGTGCTGACAAAGCCTGGAGCCCGCTTCGGATTCTGTGTCTCCCTGTCTCTCTGCTTCTCCCCTGCTCACACACTCTCTCTCTCTCAAAAAAATAAATAAACATTAAAAAATTTAAAAAAAAGAATTACCAGGACTTTAATTTTTGCTTAGTTTTATTAAGAATTTGCTCTTTATTAATGGTTTTAAGCAATTTGGTTATGATGTGCTTTGGTATGGTTTTCTTTTTTCTTTTAAGATTTTATTTTATTATTATTTTTTAACGTTTATTTATTTTTGAGACAGAGCACAAGCAAGGGAGGAGCAGAGACAGAGAGGGAGACAGAGAAACCGAAGCAGGTTCCAGGCTCTGAGCTGTCAGCACAGAGCCCGACACAGGGCTTGAACCCATGAACCGTGAGATCATGACCTGAGCCGAAGTCGGACGCTCAACCGACTGAGCCACCCAGGCACCTCTCTATTTATTTTCTTTATTCTTTCTTTCTGTGTTTCGTTTTGGATAGCCTCTGTAGTGAGAGCTTCGGGTTCACTGATTTTTTTTCCTTCTGCAATGTCTGTTCAGCTGTTAATCCCATACAGTAGATTTTTTCATCTCAGACGTTATTGTTCTCTTTTCTAGAAGTTCAATATTGGCCTTTTTTTTTTTTAACATCTTTTACATTTGTATTTAATGTATTCAATATTTCCTATAGTTTCCTAAACATACAGAATACAGTTATAGTTGTTCATGTACTTTTCTACTAATTCTATCAATGTACATTCTGGGTTAATGTCAATTGGTAGCATTTCCTTCTCATTAAGGGTCACGTTTTTCTACTTCTTTGCATACACATGAACTTTTACGGGATACTGGACCAATCGTATTAGATATTGTAAATTTTCTCCTTTGGGGGATGGGATACAATTGCATTCCTAGAAATATTCTTGAGCTTTGTTCCGGGATATGGTTCAATGGGTTGGAAACATTTTGACCACTTTAAGTATTATTTATGTTTCGTTAGGTGAGACCAGAGCAGCGTTTAGCCTAGGGCTAATGTTCCCCCTAAACTGAGAGAAAAAATCTTTCTAAATATAGCCAATGCTCTGAATATTGGATTTAACATAGTCACAGGAGCCTCAGACTCTGATTAATTTTGCGTTATTTTATCAATCTGCATATGGAGACTTTTAGGGGCTTATAATATACATTTGTGAAAATAAAGTTTTCCATTCTAAGAGTAATACTTGCTGTTAAGTGAAAATCTACAAAATGCAGAAAAGCAGGAAAAAAGAATCCCTTGTACGTCCATTCCCTAGAGATAAATTCTGTTAACATTCTGAGGTACTTTCTTTGCTTTACTAGAGAGCATGGGCTTTCTCAGAGCAATGGAAGGATGCTCCCCTCCCAAAGTTATAGAACTTTTTAAAACTTCAGCAAATTAGGGTGCTTCTTTGATTAAATCTAGGAGAAAATCACCCATACTAACATGCATTTCTTGTTCTCAAGGTGATTTTTTTTTAAGTTTATTTGTTTATTTTGAGACGGGGGGAGGGGCAGAGAGAGAGGGAGACAGAGAATCCCAAGCGGGCTCCATTCTGTGCTGTCCGCACAGAGCCCGATGCAGGGCTCAATGTCACAAACCGGGAGACTGTGACCTGAGCCGAAGTCGGACACTTAACCAACTGAGCCACCCAAGTGCCCTTCTCACCCTCTTTTTTAGGAAGCCTTGGTCATGGCTGCCTCTCCAGTCTCAGAGCAAGTTGTCCTGGGCCAACCCATGATGTCAGCAGTTCATGTCCAGATTTTTTCACTTAGGGAACATTTGAGTGCTTGCCAAGTGCTGAGCCTTATGCTAGTCTGGGTTTTTACAGAATGACTCTGGAGGAAATCTGGAGGAAATCATAGGCTGGAGGAGGAGACAGCTATAACCCAAGGACTGTAATGCTAAATACACTGATCCTTAGTTTGAAAATGCTGCAGGGCTTTAAGGGCAAAGAGGGGGCAGGACTCTATGTCACCCTCTGCTGGGAGCATCAGGAAGGTATTTTAGCTTGGGCTGGTTGGTTTGTTTCTGGTTTTTACAAGAACACCAAAAATACTTTATTAGTTCTCAAAAAAGCAGCCATCACAAGGCACATGAAGTAGAAACATACCTTAGCAGTCAAAGGGTTAGGGTTATATACAATTATTGCTGTTTTTCTTTTGTAGCCTTGCCCATAGCCAGAGGGATGTAAACTAACATTCTGCAGCACCGGTCAGGAAACTCAGGGACACTCGCCAGTGGTTCTGAGCACATTAACAAAAAGACTCCATTCTTGTGAAAGAATCCATTCTTGTGAATGGATTCGACCACCTTAGTGAAAAATGTCTAGGATAGAACTGTAAATTCAGTTCAATACTACGAAGCAAACGCTAAAACTTGATATTACTTCCCGATAGCTCACTCAAGTAGTATCTCGTACTATTCTGAGTGACAAGAAGGTGCAAAGTAAACTTATTTACAGATACAATGGTTGAACAGTCCCTTTTAAATCTGCAATTTAGGGGGCGCCTGGGTGGCTCAGTCGGTTAAGCGTCCGACTTCGGCTCAGGTCACGACCTCACGGTCCGTGAGTTCGAGCCCCGCGTCGGGCTCTGTGCTGACAGCTCAGAGCCTGGAGCCTGTTTCAGATTCTGTGTCTCCCTCTCTCTCTGACCCTCCCCCGTTCATGTTCTGTCTCTCTCTGTCTCAAAAATAAATAAATGTTAAAAAAAATTAAAAAAAAATAAATCTGCAATTTAGGTTTCAGATTCTCCATTAAAAAGTAACTGCCCTGAAACTCGATAAATTGTACTTAAGCAACTTGGCTATTAGGGTTTACAACAAAGAGAGAAATACCGCCCTCCGAATTATTAATTACAGTTTAACAATTACTTCAACATCAGCAGCCACTGGAGTTACTATTATCTGATTTGTCTGGGCAGTGTCTAGTCTCACTTTCTTCTTGGTTCACAAAACTATCATGGGACTAGGAACTCGGCATGGGAATCAATGATTAGACTTACACACGTCAACTTAAAAGTCACACACAGGGGGCACCTGGATGGCTCAGTCGGTTGAGCATCCGAC
The DNA here is from genome assembly GCF_018350215.1 of Panthera leo. NCBI lineage: Eukaryota > Metazoa > Chordata > Mammalia > Carnivora > Felidae > Panthera > Panthera leo. The sequence goes on along the minus strand of NC_056683.1, from coordinate 34,307,853 downwards.
TGCTGCTCAGGTCATGATCTCACGGTTCATGGGCTCAAGCCCCATGTCGGCCTTTGCACTGGCAGCGTGGAGCCTGCTTCAGATTCTTTCTCTCTCTGCCCCTCCTCCACTCGCTCTCTCTCTCAAAAATAAACACACATTAAAAAAAAATGTTTAAAAAGTCACACACAGGATTACATTGCAACAGCTGTTCCAAATGTCTGTTTTTTAGTTTGGGGTGGAGGGAGTGCGGGTTGTTGTTCTTGTTTGGTGTTTATTTCATAGTCATAAACTTAACTCTGCAATCCAGCTAGACTCAGAGGAGGGTAAGGAAAATATGGGTCCCACAGAACTGCAGTGAGAACACAAAGATTAAAGGGTATTTCGAGCAGATGGGGACAACGGGGTAGCTCCCGGCTACAGAAGGAATAGTCTTACAGCAAAGACAAAAACACGAGTCAAATTTATTAGATTTGTCCACAGTTTGCAATGACGATCTTCTTGCCGGCCTTGCCATGCCTGGAGCCGAAGTGTTCCGTGGCTTCCTGGATATTCCTGCCCTCTCTCACCTTGTCCAAGACCACAAGCCCGTCACCCAATCGCTCAGCGTTGGCAACGCAGATGAAGAACTGGGAAGCGTTTGTTTGGGTCCAGTACTTGCCATGGACAAGATGCCAGGACCCGTGTGCTTCACGGGTGAAATTCTCATCATCAAATTTCTCCCCATAGATGGACTCACGGCCAGTGCCATTACAGCACGTGAAGTCACCACCCTGGCACATAAATCCCGGAATAAGCCTGTGAAGGCAGGAGTCTTTATAATCAAAGCCTTGCTCCCCAGTGCTCGGAGCACTAAAGTTCTCTGCTATCTTTGGAACAGAGATGCGGCCCCACGGCTCGCTGTCACCGCCAATGTCAAAGAACGCCACTGTGGGGTTGACCATGGCTGGACGGCCTGAAACGTCCGTTTTAAGTTAAGGCACTCATTGAACTATTAGTAGCTAAGGGCTTTAAATAAAATTCTACTACCAACTTGGGGCACCTGGGGGGCTCAGTCGGTCGAGCGTCAGACCTTGGCTCAGGGGATGATCTCACCGTCGTGAATACAAGCCCCGCGCCAGGCTCTGGGCCTACAGCTCAGAGCCTGGAGCCTGCTTCAGATCGTGTCGTCTTCTCCCTCTGCCCCTCCCCTGCTCGCACTCTGTCTCTCTCTCTCTTAAAAAAATTAATTAACATTAAAAAAAAAAAAACCTTTACTACCAACTTTATAAATCTGAAATTTTGACGAGTGTTATTTAGAAAACCAGTTTACTTAACAGTTCACTTAACCTTTTGCAGAAGAGACAAGGAGACTGAATATAAACTATATCAACACTTAAGTGAACTGTACTATGCCCTTGTGGCCAGAAAATTGCATTTTTTTTTCCTAAAAGGAAAGCAGTCTTTATTTTTCGGACTTCCAAAGCCTACTTTATGTAACTACAAGTACCACTGCTTTTGGAAGGTTATAGAGAAATTCTTTTTAAAAAAATAACTTAAAAATTAGCCATACTCGGGGTGCCTGGGTGGCTCAGTCGGTTAAGCATCCAACTTCAACTCAGGTCATGATCTCACGGTTTGTGGGCTTGAGCCCCGCATCGGGCTCTGTGCTGACAGCTCAGAGCCTGGAGCCTGTCTGGGATTCTGTGTGTCACTCTCTCTCTGCCCTTCCCCAGCTCGCACTCTGTCCGGCTCAAAAATAAGCATTAAAAAAAAATTAGTCATACTGTTGAAACACTCACCCAATATAAATAATTCACTCTTCAATAAGAAATAGAATTATTTTTTAAATTTTTTTTAACATTTATTTAATTTTGAGAGACAGAGAGAGATAGAGGGCAAGTGGGGGAGGGGCAGAGAGAGAGGGAGACTCAGAATCCCAGCAGGCTCCAGGCTCCCAGCTGCCAGCACAGAGCCCGACGCAGGGCTCGAGCTCACGGACCTCGAGATCGTGAGCTGAGCCGAAGTCGGCCACTCAGCCAACTGAGCCACCCAGGTGCCCCAGAAATAGAATTCTTTATAGCAAGTGCCCCAGAGTTGCGTCACTCAGTTACCGCAGATATTAAAAACCAATCTGTTAAATCGGCAAGATGTTTCTGTAGCCTTACTGAACACCTGTAGCTCTATCCTCTGTTGCCTCAATAGGCACCGCGCTTACCTAAGTAACAGCAGATCACATCTGACAGGTACTAACGCTAAGCTTGTACACTGTACTGACCAAGCCTAACATAGACATGTGTGCTTGCCTCACATGGACATGTGTCCGATGCACGTAAAAGCAGATCTAGTTAATGCCCTTTGGGAACAGGAGAGTTTACTTTGCCTTGATTGGTTCTTGTTCTAAGCAAGGAACTCTCAACCTTTCATTTATAATGATACTCTTTAAAAAAAAAAAACAACAATCCCGTGACATTGACGGTAAAGGGAGCCCATCAGTTCCATCACATGTAGTGTTTCTGCACATTACTGCGTGGCAGATATGTTGCAGGCTAAAAGGCAAAGTCCTATTTAGTGATATCGAAAGCAATGGCTCGAAATACATGTAAGAACTGGGGTCTTTTTCATGTTCCAAAAATCCTGTTAACAGCGGAGGAGTGAAATAGACACAGGGCGTGAACATCAAAATCAAAGTTGGGGTTCCAGTGTTCAATTTGGGCATGAAGGGATCTGCTGTAGCCTTGGAAGCTCACGGAGAAGAGGGAGTCCTTTTGCCCAGAGCCCCTGAGCAAAAATGCAGCTTTCCCTTCAGGAAGGGTTTCCGGGGCGCCTGGGTGGCTCAGTCAGTTGAGTGTCCAAATTCAGCTCAGGTCATGATCTCACAGTTCGCGGGTTCGAGCCCCATGTTGGGCTGTGTGCTGATAGCTCAGAGCCTGGAGCCTGCTTTGGATTCTCTCTCTCTCTCTCTCTCTCTCCCCTGCCCCTCCCCTGCTTGTACTCTGTCTCAAAAATAATTTTTTTTTTAAAAAAGGGCTTCTGCTTTGGAACACTCTCCAGCAACGGGGATTCCCTGTAATCAGAAAAAAATTAGACAGGAGGCAGTGGATGTAACCAATCTGTGGATAGCTATCTCCAGATACCTGACGTTGCTTCTGCCTACGTGACTGCAAACACAGGGTGGTTGTGTCCTCTTCTGTGTCACAACTAGCTTGTGAAATGGCAAAACCGTCCCCACTTATTTCAGGCATTCCAGCAGCTAACTTCGGTCCCACTTAATACAACAAACTAGCCTGTGCAGTGGCTTCAATGGATGTATTTGTGTATTAGGAGGGGTGTCAACCTTCTGCAATACTAAGCCACCTTCTTTTTCTAAGCTTATCTTCTTTATCCTCTATAGAAGCCAAATATGGATCAAATGTATCAAAAAAAAAATGTTGAATGTGGTTTCACAGGGGCTGAATGCTTATGTAATCAAATGCCATTTTGGAGCTAAATCTGAGCCAGCAGGAAAAGGGCATTTTCAGGATTTAGAAAGGTGTATTAAAAGGCTTGATTCAGACAGGTGTATTTTTCTTTTTTAGAAAAGAAGGGCTTTAACTACTTGTTGTAAGTTCTCGTGGGAAAACACAAGCCCACAGTTCTTGCAACCTTTGTCCCACAGACTGACTTCCTTTCAGGGGTCCAAACAAAGGGACATATTGAAATACTGGTGTCTGGGGCACCTGGGTGGCTCAGTCGGTTAACTCTGACTTCAGCTCAGGTCATGATCTCATGGGCCATGAGTTTGAGCCCTGTGTCAGGCTCTGTGCTACCATCTCAGAGTCTGGACCCTGCTTCTGATTCTGTGTGTGTTGTGTCTCTCTCTCTGCCCCTCTCCCACTTGTGCTCTGTCTCTCTCTCTCAAAAATAAATATTAAACACACACACACACACACACACACACACATATGTATATATATTGAAATACTGGTGTCTGGATTGAGAAAGTAAACAACTTTAATGACCAGGTAGCACATCTTTATGCAAATCAGGTAATTAAAAAAGTTTTTTTTAATGCTTATTTATTTTTGAGAGAGAGACAATGTGAGCAGGGGAGGGGCGGAGAGAGAGGGAGACACAGAATCCGAAGCAGGCTCCAGGCCAGCTCTGAGCTGTCAGCACAGAGCGCAATGCGGAGCTTGAACCCATGAGCTGTGAGATCACAACCTGAGCTGAAGCCAGACGCTTAACCAACTGAGCCACCCAGGCGCCCGCAAGCCAGATAGTTTCAAATTATTTGGTTTTGATAAAATTCAATGAGCGCCTCCTGGAATTGTCAGTTGATGGGTCATTAAGACAAGCTTTGGTGATGGTTACTGCATGATTTTTGGCAAATTCTTTGGAAGAAGTTGCAAGAGAACTCCGAGAATTACATTGCTGATGGCAAAACTCTTTTTATTCCCATCTACTTGTTTTATACAAGCCAATTGTCTTGGCCATTACCAAAAAAAAAAAAAAAAAAAATAGGAACAGAACGACGCAGGACCTGTTGAGAAAAATCACCTCCCTTCTACTGAGGTAGTATTTGCAACAAGACTTCATTTATCAAAAAATGATGCTGTACATTATTTTGATTAATCCTGCAATAAGAATCCTTGTAATAATAGGTAGAAAGTTTTTAGAAGACTACGATCACAGGAAATGTTTTTAAAAATTGAATTTCAGTGTAAATGCACATTTCTGTGGTAAAGAAGTATCATAGGGTGATCAATAAGAACTTTCAGGCATAAAATTATACTACTTGAGGATAAACTTCTGCAAGAGTAAAATGGAATAAAAACGCAAATTCAAGGAGAAAAAGGAATAATGTAGTTTCTTGTAGTTAACAAAGTCGTTTTACTTTATTTACATATAAATGGATGATGGTGGCCATCAAACTGCTGTAGTATTTAAACTCCGCTGGATGGCATTCAAAGCTGATGTAACACTTTTATTTTTAAAAATGTTTATTTATTTTGAGAAAGCACGCGCAGTGAGAGGGGGCAGTGAGAGGGAGAGAATCCCAAGCAAGCTCCACCCTCCGCGCGGAGCCTGATGAGGCGGGGGCTCGATCCCGCTACCATGAGATCTTGACCCGAGCCAAAATCAAGAGTCAGACGCCCAACCAACCGAGCCACCCAGGTGCCCCTGTAACACTTTTATTGTAAAGTGTCAATTTCCTTTCCAGTTTGTTTGCTTTTATTTAATCTTCTTGCCTAGCGAGTCTAGCTGGAACCTCCGGTTCAATACTGAAGAGAAGTGGGAAGAGTGGACATCCCTGTCTTATTCCTGACCTTAGAGGGAAGGCATTCAGTCTCTCCCCATTAAATACGATGTTAGCTGTGGGGGTTTTCAGAGATGCCCTTTATCAGATTGAGGAAGTTCCCTTCCTTTTCCAGTGTGTTGAATGTTTCGCATGGGGGTAGTCTTAAAGAGCTATTTTAGTAAGTTAGGGGAGCAAAATGTTCGAAAGCTCAAGTTCAGGCTCCTTGGACACCCTGTCCCTGCTATACCCTCGGCAATAAGCACAGTCCTGCACATATAAGAGGCCCAACAAACATTTGTCGAGCAAACTGTGTCCCACCTCCCCCCTGGCATTTTATTCTCTGGTGACGCTGCGGTGTTTAGGCCCCGCCCCCACTCCCCAATACCCTGCTTATGTGGCCAGAGTTCTCTCCCCTCTCTTCTCTGTTCCCAGCTGGCACCGATTCATGCTTTCCAGCGCTGTCCAGGTGTCATCTCATTCGGGAGATACCTCTCTCCCCATCCCTCCTCAGATCCTGAGCTGTCAGGGTCTAATTTTGTGCTGCCATGGTACTTCGTGCTTTGACCATTGTGCTCTATGTGAATTATTTATTTACCTGTCCATCCCTCACTAAACTAGATAGGCGATATGGTTTGCAGCCAACAGTGTGGATTCAGGAACCTGACAGCCCAGATTCAAAACCCTGCCTCTTACTACTTTGGGTGGCCTTGGTTATTTATTTATTTATGTATCTATTTATTTATTTATTTAGAGGGCGCAAGTGAGTGAGGGACAGAGAGAGAGAAGGGGGGGGGGGGCAGGGAAAGCTGGGCCTCACCTGAAGTGGGCCTTGTATTCCACCTGATGCGGGGCTCAAACTCACTCCGCGTGAACTCACAAACTGTGAGTTCGTGACCTGAGCCGAAGTCAGATGCTTAAAGGCTGAGCCACCTGGGCGCTCTGGGTGGCCTTGGTTATGCCTCAGTTTCTTCATCTGCCAGAGATGCTGATAATAGCACCGATTTGGTAGTGTTGTTTGACAGCTGAGCGACAACAGTGTCTAGTAAACAGTAATTATTATATGAGTTAGCTATTAAGTCCTATAGGGCAAGGAGTTGGTGTTTTCCTTCTCTGCTTCTCACGGCCCTGGCCTGCGGGCGGGCGCTCAATAAATTCGTCACGAAGGGTGAGCATGGCGGCAAGTACCTGCGAGAAGGAAAAGCAAGATGGGTTCAACATGGCACAGCAGGTCGATTCCAGAATTCGAGTGTGTAAACCATTGCTGTGTATTGCCTACACTGCCTTCGCTCTGCCCCTGAGATTGCCAGACTGGAGAAATTAAATCCCTGTCATTATGGGCTTCCTCTCCCTAGGGTCACATAAGAGCTTGGGAGGTTTAGGCACTGCTCAGAAAATAGGGTACATACTTCCGATCTTCAGTCCGTTATTTTTATTGTCCAAGTCTGCATGGCCCCTGGAACGTATTTAGTATAGCAGAGCATCTTTGCCTGGCCGGCAGCCTCCTGGGGGCTTCTGGTACCTACAGAACCATAGAGAGGATTCGATGTATCCCTGTTTTGGCAACTCACCTGGAGGGGAGGTGCTGTAAAACTTTCTGAATCGTTCCTCTGGTGTTGGACTCCCATGTTTCTTCCTTCTTCTTTAATTGGCATTTTTCAAGAAATGAACCCACCCTTTCAAAAGAAAATACTTGGGGCATATTAAAACTTTGGGCAAAGACAAAATGACACTCGTAGGCACTACTCATAGTTACCCCCTGGGGCAGCTTGTACTGTAATCTGCAATTCCTCTGCCAGGGGTGCTTTGCGAGCATCCTAGTCAGAAGATGGCTTCGACCAAGGGTTCAGGGTAATCGATTACCACGAATCCCACTAACGACAGCTTTTTAAAATGACAATGATTACACAAATTGACATCAGCTCACCTCGTGAGAGGAAACCTGCTTCTGATGTCACCTCTGGGGTTGATCAGGATTGGAACAGCATAACGAAGTTGAAAGCAGACTCCCTCTCTGGTTCTCTGATGCCTCCCATGTGGGAGACAGAGTCCTCCCTCTGTGACACCGTTGCCCCACCCTGAGTAAAGCTTTGATTCATGCCGTGGCCAGAGCATCCAAAAGGACAGAGAGACCTCAAAGAAGCTATATAGTCATAGGAGCTGTTTTGTGCCTGCCTGCTAATGAGTGTTTAATAAATGGTGTGTGTGTGTGTGTGTGTTTGTGTGTGTGTGGTTGTGGCAGATTTTAGACTGCAACATTTTCTTTACATATTCTGGGAGTAAGGATGTGAAGCAGGCAACCCCTCGTCACTTCGGACTTCTCTGGCAGCTACTGTAACCAACAAAAAAAAGAAGGCCGAGTTGGACATGATCATCTTAGGTCAGTTTGCAACACCTTGCTGTCTCCCTGGAGCACTTCCAGGGAGCAGGGCAAGGGCTCTAGCTGCCTCTGGAACCACCGATCTCTGTAACCTCCTCATTGCCAGAGAATCTCCTGTTTCCCCTAACTTTCCTGCGGTGGGCAGAGCATCCAAAATGACACAGACACTAAGACCTCAGAGAACTTAACGTAGTTTCCCATCTCACCAAGCCAAGCCTTTTATTCTTTCATCTCCTCCCCCTAGTCTCCCCAACCCTTCACTCCAACACAATTCCCTTGTGAAGCTTAAGCTTTTATAGAAAGAAAAAAACAAACAAAGCCAGAAAGGGGCTATCTCCAAGCAGCTTCTGTTCTCAAGCCTCTCCAGGGACCAGGGAGCCCAAAAGGCTGACTTACTGGCTTAAAAAATGCTAGCCACCTTGGGTGTATCCTATAGACTGCCCAGACAGGCTGTGCTGGATATTCTGTTGTCCCTCCAGATTAACCCTCCACCCGTCTCCACCCTGTGTGCTGGGCAGCTGGCTTGCATGGACTGCATCACCCAGGCACCCTTGCCTTCTAACTTGAAGTGAGTTCAGTCAATGGGAGGCACTAGCCTGAGAGGATGAGAAGGAAAGAAGTGGGGTATTTAAATGCCTGCTGGGCAATGGCTTTGTCCTTTTATCAAGGGACACAGCTGCTGTCAGGCACTTCTTTCTTATCACTACAATTCTGATATGGGTTGAATTGTGCCCCCCGCCCAAAAAAAAAAAAAAGATATATTGGAGTCTTAACCCCCAGTACCTCAGAAAATGACCTTATTTGGAGATAGGGTCTTTACAGAGGTCATCAAGTTAAAGGAGATCATTAGGATGAGTCCTGGTCCAGTACGACTGATGTTCTTATGAAAAGGGGAAATCTGGACACAGATCGAGACACACATAGAAGAAAATATAAAGAGATACGGAGATACAGTCATCTACAAGCCAAGGAAAGAGGACAGATCCTTCCCTCACAGTCCCCAGAAGGAACCATCCCTCCTGATACCTGGATTTCTAGCCTCCAGAACTGTAAGACAATAAATTCTCTGTGGATTAAGCCACCCAGTTTGTGGTCCTTTGTTATATCAACCCTAAGCAGACTAATACAAGCTATTATTGGGTTCTGGTAACACCTCCACCCCCTGTCCCTTCGGGCCTGGGGGTGGTAAAGACTCCCACTATTGCTACTCCCTGGATGCCTCACCATCCCTCGTCGGTTTCCCTTAACCCTATCCACACCTCAGTCCTTTCATCCAGTCCTCTTCAACTAAGTGTTGAACATGCCTTGTGTTTCCTGAAACTCAAGTCTAGAATATGTTTTCCCAATATACTTTACAAAACTATGTAAAATTCTATTGGGGTTCTCCAATTATGTAGACATCTATTGGGAATCTCCAAAATAGAGCATGTGATGTATTCTTTTTTAATTTTTTTTTTTTTTTTAATTTGAGAGAGAGAGAAAGAGCATGAGCAGCAGAGGGGCAGAGGGAGAGAGAGAGAGAGAGAGGGACACAGAGAGAGAATCTCAAGCAGGCTCCACCCGGGGCTCGATCCCATGACCCTGGGATCATGACCTGAGTCAAAATCAAGAGTCAGACACTCAACCAACTGAGCCACCCAGGCTCCCAGCATCTGATGTATTTTCAGTTTCTTCTGTTGTATTTCATCTTACAAGACAAAGGGGAAGCCATACAGAGAAATGATACTTGGGATTTAATTCAGATCAAAACTTTGGACAAAGTGTAAGAGTTTGTGGTAACCAAAGTGTGTCCGAAACTAAAGTTTGGGTGAACAAATTTCAAAACGCGCAAGCGTTAGGGAAGACTCCAGGGCAGTCTTAAGAAATTAGCTCATGGAGAATGGGATCATTTCAGAAATTAAATTCTGACACTACTCCTGAACAGTTCACGTTCTCTGAATAATTCTACTTTTAAAAGAACTTGAGAAAAACAGTTGTGGGAGTATGTATGCAAGAGTGGCCACCACTTGAAGAGGAAGGGTGAAGTCCAGGATAGAACAAGCCCTGTGAAAGTGGGGGTGAGACGGAGGGAATGGGGAGCCCAAATGAAAAAAGGAAGGAATGGTCAATTCAGGGAACTCAATCCAGTGAACTTTGACATGGACTCTGGAAAAATTCTCAAATGCATTATTAAACAGTTGGTAAGCTCTTAGAGCAAAGAAAGAAGCAATGATCACTCTCATGCCAAGTTAAACTTATTCCCTTTTTGATGAATCTGCAGGAACCCATTTGGGTGTTAGCACAGCTTCATGTTGTCCTTCTCAGCGTTTTCTCTCTCTCTCGTCCAGAACTTTCTCATACACTGCACATCATTTATTCTTTGATTAGACAAACACCTGAGCACCTACTGAGGGCTGGACACTGTTGTAGGCACTGAGGATACATCAAGGAAAATCCAAACAGGGTCCCTAGCCTCACAGACCTAACTCTCTGGTGGAGGGTACTTTCCCGATTCTGGAACTTTTCGTCAGCTACCACAGCTCTCCCGTCTTTTCTAAATCACATGAGGTTTTGCTGCCCTAGCAGAATCCTTAGACTCCAGGGTGTCACTGTCTGACCCAACTCTCCTTCTGTTCCTAAGCAGAGTGGGGAGCAAATTGGGAAGAAGTTTTCCTTGGCCAAGGGTGTCACTGTCTGACCCAACTCTCCTTCTGTTCCTAAGCAGAGTGGGGAGCAAATTGGGAAGAAGTTTTCCTTGGCCAACAGGTGCTGTCCTCTTTTGCAATATGTCCAGAAATGCTATCATTCAGGTTCCGTGCAACAGATACTAATTATCTAAATTTCAAATTTGGCAAACCGGCATTTCTGGCCTCGCATCCCACTTGATCCACTTCAGTCATTACCAGTCCCAGCCCCCACCCATTTCCAAATCGGTCCCTTTTTGCTCAACTGATTTTCTCATTCAGGAATGCCTAACATCTCCCTCTCCACCTATGGAAACCCTACCCATTTCCCAAGACCCAGTCCAAGAGCTGCCTCCTCCCTGGCTGGATGTAATTATTTACTTTGCTCAGCAAAATCCCACCCAAGCCCCCATGCTTCACTTGTGCAGCACTATCCCATTTTCATCTTCCTTTCTCAATTAATTACTTGTCTGTCTTCCCCACTATAGTCTAATTTCTTTTAGGGCAACGGTCTCCAGAGCTTCCGCCCTGTCCAGTTGTAGTACTTCACAACAGAAGTTGGCAAACTAAGACCTGAGCCAAGAATGATTGAAATAGTTGGAAAAAGATCAACAGAAGAAGAATATTTCATGACATGAAATGCAAATTTCAGGAACCGTTAAGTAAAGCTTTATTGGAACACAACCCTTATTTTCCATTTTCCTTTTGAGCTCCAGTGGCAGAATTGAGTAGCTGAGAAAGAGAGCTTATGCCCACAAGCCTTAATGTTTCCTATATGGTCCTTTACAGAAAATTTTTGCTAACCTTGTTTTACAAAAAGGGTTTGATGATTGAATCATTGCATCGAGGCACCAAGATTTAATAAATACGCATCCTCTCCAGCTTTTTGTTTCTTTGTATAGTGGAGGTAACATTTTGCTTTTAAGTTGTCATAAATATCAAATGAGACATAATGCACCTAGAAAAGTATAAAATCCTATACGACAACTATATTTACCACGTACTGAAAAGATGATAGTGGTAAGATGAGAAAACATTGTCTTTATTCTCCCCCTTCCTTCCTTTACAGCCTTCATTTAAACGTGAAATTTTAAAAGAGAATTCACTTTTAAAGTTTTCACTTTTAAAGTGAGGATAGGCTCACGGGTTTCGTCCTTCCAGTCTTTCTTTTGTGTTGCCCCACTTTTCTTTTCTTTCTCACTTGTCACCTTTCCCCCCGGCCCCCCATTTTCTTTCTATAGTATCTCAATTGATCCTCACAAGAGCTCAGGGAAGGAACTAGGACACGCCTAATTAAATCCATTTTACAGACCAGGAAACTGAGGCGGACTCCAGTAGGCTGCAGAGCACTGACGCAGCACGCAGGGAACCCTCAAGGCCACGGTCTCCTCCTCTGCTAAAGGGCAACCTCCCCGCAAATGGAACGAACCTGAGCCCGCCAGGCTTCCAAGCCTGGTTCTTGAACACCTCTGTAGCATTCACACTCGGCGTTCTTTCCTTCTTCCAGCCCCCGATTCTTTACCGCCGCCCCCCCTTCTCGAGAGCAGGTGGTAGGCTCCGCGCTCAAAGCGCAGGCGCGCGCCGTCGTGGGGCGGGGGCGGGGCGGGAACTGGGGGGCGGGGTGTGCGCGGGCTTGGTTTTGGGCCGCGGCGGGAGCGGGAGTCGCCGCCACTCGAGTGCGCAGGCGCCTGGCGGTTACCGGTCTCGCCATGGAGCGGAAAGGTGAGCGGTGGAGCGGCCTCCGCCACGAGGGGCAACGGCCGGCGGGGCGAGGCCCGGGTCCGCGTCGGAGCTTTGCCTATTCGCCGCAGTCCGGTCCCCGGGCGTGCGGCGCCCCCCCACTGTGGTGGCGCCGCCCTTCACCCCCCGCCTCTGGGCTGCGGGTCCGCGCCCCTCAGCCCAGGCGTCCTTCCGCACCGGCAGTCATCGCCCCTTGTTCCCCGCCAGGCCGGCCCGCGCCTTGGGGCCGCTGCAGGGCCCGGCCCGCGGCCGGCGAGGCGGACCCCCGCCCGCCGGCCCCCTGACCCGACCCGAGCCCCCGCCGGCGCACCCCGCCCGGGCGCAGCTCTGCGCCCCGCCGGCCGCCCGCCGCTCGGCCGGCCGCCTCGCCGAAGCCGCGGCGCTCGTCCCGGAGCCGCCCCTCGGCCAGGCCCCGCACCCGGGCCTCGCGCCCCTGCTGGGTCTCCACCCTCACCTTGGTCGCCTCCTTTACTCCACATTCGCCCTTCATCCATCCCTCTCTCCTGCAGTGCTTGCGCTCCAGGCCCGAAAGAAAAGGACCAAGGCCAAGAAGGACAAAGCCCAGAGGAAGTGAGTCTTGTACCCCGACATCCCATTCTTTGGATTTCCTCCCGCACCTCCTCTCCTCTGGTTTCACCTCTTGAACGTGCGCCGGGTTTGGGCGCCCTGCGGCCCCAGCCACATGGCCGCGGAGTGGCCTTGGAGGGTCGCACTCCGTGAGCCATGCGGAGCGGAGCTGATGTTGCCGAGGGCCAGGCCCGCTGGAAAGGGCTGTTGGAGGAGGACCAGAGCCCGTCCGGTCCGTCAGCTCCCCAACTCCAGAGAGGAGGCACGACCCCCCCCCCCCCCTTCCCCCCCCCCCCCCCCCCCCCCGGGTCTGGGCCTCCCGACGGAGCTGGTAGATCATTATCTGTTTGTGAACTCTGGCCTCTCCCCCACCTGCTTCCCCGAGTCTTAAACTTGACTCCTACGTCTGCACGGTAGGCCGTCAGGGAGTTCTTAAGTGAATTTTCCGCATTTTGGTCTGCCAGCCACCCGCTCGCTTTCATAGAGGAGGGCATGGAGCTTTCCCCCTGGTCGGGCAACTTCCTGAGCCCGCACGGAGCGTCGCCTTCCTCGCCGTGGCAGGCAGACCACTGCGTTTCTGTTTCTTCTCTCAAAACCTCCAGCCCTCGCGCTGAATGCAGATGCCTTGTGGAGTGGGCCTCACGGTAGTGACGGGCAAGTTCTTTAGCCAACGCTCTTGGTGATTCTGGTTTGGTGTGTGAAGTGCCACATGTCCGGGTTTTCCCAGCAGGATGCATAACCGTGGTTTTAAGCGCTGCTGTGGGAAACACAAAAGTTGGTCGCATCTTAGGAACGCCCAGTAGAGGGCTTCTGCAAAGTGAGGCTTAGTCTAGAGAACTTTTATCTTGTTCTCACGTTTAATTGCAGTGGCTTGCAAATTGCCTTTAGAGAACAGTGCATCATTTTCCGGACACTCTTCCATTTCCTTGATGTTGTGTGGAGTTGTATACGGTCTCCTTCTTGAGCTGAGAAAACGAGCATTTCTGAGGTTTTCCTAGGTTACCTTTCTGAATGATATTATCAGGTGTGTGTGTGTGTGTGTGTGTGTGTGTGTGTGTGTGTGGTTTTGGTGACTACCTGATGTTTGAGAATGACACATAATGGCTTATAGCAATAGAGCTAAAGTGGTAGGTGACCTCACCTCTTGCTCCATTTCTGTTAACTGTCTCATGAAATTTTTTATTTTATAAAGTGCTTGGTAACCAAACATATTTAAATGTGAGTTTATCTCCCTGCGTTTGCCTCGTGATTATCCACATATGGGTTGTTCCAAAACCAGTTTTTATTTATTTATTAAAGAAAAAATGTTTTTTTGTTTATTTTTGAGAGAGACAGACCGAGCACAAGAAGGGGAGGGACAGAGAGAGAGGGAGACACAGAATCTGAAACAGGCTCCAGGTTTTGAGCTGTCAGCACAGAGCCTGAAGTGGGGCTTGAACTCACCAACCGTGAGATCATGACGTGAGCGGAAGTCAGATGCCCAACGGACTGAGCCACTCAGGCGCCCCTCAGAACCAGTTCGTAATCCCACATTGGTTTAATGGAAACAGCCGAGGAGCTAACCTGGTTCTTGTCTGCAGTGGGAATTTAAGTGTTACTCTTTTTTTGTATGTGCCTTAGTTTTATTATTCCCTGTGGAGCTGATAGGAATGTGCTATAAAACATATTTTCTGCTGATGTAAAGAGATGGTAATTTTACTGTTCACTGTATTGTTGAGAAGTGATCTGTCTTGGTCTCTCCACATGGAAATTATTTTGTATTAACCTGAATCAACCTGTAACTTGGGAGGAAAATATATAAAGGTGATCATATATATATGTATTTTTAAAGTAGGCGCCACACCCAATGTGGGGCTTGAACTCATGACCCTGAGATCAAAAGTTGCATGCTCTACCAACTGAGCGAGCCAGACACCTCATCATCTGTTTTTGGTACCAGATAATCATTACTTTGGATTATCTATTTAAACCATATTCTTTATTTCTAAAGCCGAATATATGTGCTTTGGATTCTCTGTTACTCCTTCATTCACTGTTAGGTAATTTGTGTCCATTATTTTCACACTTGCACAAAAGCAAGCGAGTAGTACAGATAATCTAGCAGTTATTTTACGGAATATTTCATTTTGTACAACTGTTAATTCCTGAAGTTTTATATAAATGAATGACCTTCATTTACTTGCAGTTTCAGAGGTGCTTTATTTTTGTCTTCAGTTAATGGTTTCTCTTGACAATTTTACCTTTCTTTTTTTGTTTCTCCAGCCTCCTTTTAAGTAGCTGAAATGTCTAATTAACTTGGTTAGAATACTGTGTCAGAAGTTCAAGCCCCACCTGACTCAGGTAACTTGACTCTGTTCCATGACCCCTGACTGCACTCTGGACTTCCAGTCCTTTTGCAAAGGCAAGCTGCTGGTTACCAGATTAGTCAGGAAGAAGGTCTAAAGAAGAAGCATGCCATAGAATTTGGTCTCCCAAGTGAGTCAGATCTGGTTTGAATTGTGATTTTGCCACTTTTTAGCAGTTTGACCTTGGATGAGTTAGTTAAGGAAATGGTCTTGGCTTAGTCATGATGACAACCGAGAAGTTAGAAAAACCAAGCATTTAAATGAAAAGTAAAACTGTAAGTAACGTCTTAGTAATTTAGTCATGGCGGGGTACAGGTGGAAAGGATTTCAGTTCCCTGATTTTGTAGATCTTAAAACTAGAACCTACATACATGAAAAATCATGTCCATGGAGCTGCAGCTGGTTGTAGCAAGGACAAAACTGGAATCCAGAGCCCCTGCCTTCCAGCGCAGTGCTATTCAGTATTTGTTTCCTTTGGGCTCTTTCACTGTGCTGAAAGATTTGACCTTGGGGGTTTTCAGTTGTCTTATTTGAAGAATTTTGTCTCCACTTCACTTTTTCAGACACTGTATTCCTATTTACTAAAATTAACTAGTTGATGATAAACTGTTTCACTTTACAGATAAGGAAATTGAGATTTTTCCAGATTACTTCCACAGAATATTGTAAAGCTAGTATTCAACCCCGGGTCCGACATACCCCAAACAAAGCCCTGGTACTAACCACTGCTGTCTCCCAAGTGACAGTTCCTTCTGATGTGTCTGAGGACAAACAAGGTAGAAACTGAGCAAACTAAGGCTTCTGTATAAGGTACCACAGGATGCCTGGGTTAAAGTTTAAGTACCCTTTCAGAGCCCCCTGGCTATGTCTCCAAAAGGATGTAATTCTTGGGGCGCCTGGGTGGCTCAGTCGGTTGAGCGTCCGACTTCAGCTCAGGTCACGATCTCACGGACCGTGAGTTCGAGCCCCGCGTCAGGCTCTGGGCTGATGGCTCAGAGCCTGGAGCCTGCTTCCAGTTCTGTGTCTCCCTCTCTCTCTGCCCCTCCCCCGTTCATGCTCTGTCTCTCTCTGTCTCAAAAATAAACGTTAAAAAAAAAAAAAAAATTAAAAAAAAAAAAAAAAGGATGTAATTCTCTATCTTCCTTTGGTCATTCTGTTTTCAATATATATACCAATAGGTGTGTGCCTTTATCCGTTTGTCATAGCTCTTACAATTTAACACAGTTAATGTTTGTTCTTCATATTATTTTTTTTAATCAAATAAAAATTTTTTTTAATCTTTATTTTTGAGAGAGAGACAGAGCGTGAGCAGGGGAGGGGCAAAGAGAGAGGGAGACACAGAATCTGAAGCAGGCTCCAGGCTCTGAGCTGTCAGCATGGAGCCCGACATGGGGCTCAAACTCACAATCTGTGAGACCATGATCTGAGCCAAAGTCAGAGGCTTAACCAACTGAGCCACCCAGGTGTCCTATTTTTCCCATTACTTCTATGGAACATACTTCCAGAATGGTATTCATATCTAATAATTACTTAGCTTAGGAAATTACTTTGGACAGTAATTTTTACTTACTTGCAGTTAAAGAACTGGGTTTAGTATAAATTTGGTAGTAAAACAGTTTGAGCTGGAGAAGTGATTTTGTTCATGTTAGTACTCACCAATCTGTGAAGTCAAAGGAGAGGAGAGATGGCTTTATTTCCTAATTTTCCAAAATATCTGATTATATTGAAAATTCAGAAGAAAGGATAGTTGAAAATTTCTTTTTTTTTTTATTTTTGAGAGAGCGAGCGTGAACAAGGGAGGGGCAGAGAGAGAAGGGGACAGAGGATCCATGGCAGGCTCTGCACGGACAGCAGTGAGCCTGATGTGGTGCTTGAACTAACAGTTCAGATCATGACCTGAGCCAGAGTCGGATGCTCAACTGACTGAGTCGCCCAGGTGCCCCGATAGTTGAAAATTTCTAACATTTTTATACAGTACAGTACATGAACTTGAAACAATTTTTTTAAGTTAAATGGTTTTGGATGCTTTTTGTACTTACCAACGTATCTTGGAAATTGATTCTGTATCAGTTCCTTATAGCATAACCTTACTATTTTTTTAAGGTCTGCCTTTTCCACTAAGGCCTAGAAGTGGTTCTGTATCAGGACACAGTGAGTAGCTTCATCTAGATAGCATTCTGTTAAACGGGTATATCATAATTTATTTTAGTTAAGACAAAAATGGAATCATTGGGTATACTTTTCCCCAGCTAACCTTATCATGAATGTTTTTCATAGCATTAAATATTCCACTTGCTTTTAAAGGTTCCAGTATACATTGGTTCAAGTTTTTCACACTTCATAGCAAAGATGAATGGTCTTTTGGATAGCCATTGTTCACATCAGTGATTATTTACTTAGGATAAATTCTTAGGAGGGATATTACTGGTTATGTACATTTTAAAGGTTTTTGAATTCATATTGTCAACAAAATTTTCTCCAGAGACATTTACTAGTTTAATTAGGAATTAACTAATTTAGGGGCGCATGGGTGGCTCAGTCAGTCAGTTAAGCGTTGGACTCGGCTCAGGTCATGATCTCACGGTTCATGGGTTTGAGTCCCGCCTTGGGCTCTGTGCTAATAGCGCAGAGCCTGGAGCCGGCTTCAGGTTCTGTGCCTCCCTCTCTGTCCCTCCCCCACTCACACTCTGTCTCTTTCTCAAAAATAAACATTAAAAAAAAATTTTTTTATAGGAATTAACTAGTTTAATTTTCCTATTCATTAAACAAACAATTTTTGCAGACCTCCTATATCCCAAGCAGTTTTCCATCCCTGTGAAAGAAAAACATCTTTGTCCTTGGGAACTTTATTTTCATGGGGATTGGAGACAGAATAAACAATGCACATAAGTAAATTGCGTAGTATGTTAAGACCATAAGTTGGAAAAATAGAGGAAGATAAGGGGAATTTGAGGAGTGGGGGTGAGGGTGCGGTTTTAAATAGGGTGATTGAAGCTGCATCGAGGTGACACTTGAAGGAGGTGAATGAAGGAGGACTGCTCCAGGCAGAATGTTGGAAGTGGGAATATTTTTGCACATTCTACTTGGCCACCAGAACTGGGGCATTGTTACTTGAAAACGTTGCCCAAATTTGGTAATCTATAAGTATCTTGTTTTAATTTCTTTTGTTACCGGTCAGGTTGACCATTTGTGGGATGTATTTATTGACCAGCTCCTATCTTTTACCCATTTTTGTATGGATTATTGATCATTTTCTTAATCTTAAGAACTATTTATTAAGAATATACCTTTTGTCGGAGCCCCTGGGTGGCTCAGTTGGTTAAGCATCTGGCTTCTGATTGCATGGTTTGAGTTCAAAACCCCACATGGGGCTCCCTGCTGCTATCAGTGTAGAGCCTGTTTTGGATCCTCTGTGCCCCGCTCTCTGCCTGTTTCCCACTCAAGCTCTGTCTCTCCCAAAAGTAAACAAACATTTAAAAAATAAAAAAGAAATATACTTTTTGTCATGTGGCAAATTTACATTTCTCGGGTTATTAGCCTTTCTAATTTCATTTATTGATTTTTAAAAAAATGTGCCCAATCCATCTTTTTCTTTGCTTTTTATCTTTGAAATTTTCAGTGTGAGTTGTCATCTTAAAAAGGTATTATTTTTAATTGTCACTCCATTAAAGTACGTGCTTGCAAAATTACATTTCTAGAATCGTGGTTGTCAGAAATAGTTTCTTCTCTTTTCTTCCTCAATAAGTTTATATACGTTAGTAAATTTTGTTTACATTAGTCTTTCTGCTGCAGTGAGGCCCAGAGGCTTGCCAAATTACTATGTTCTTTAGATTACTTGAAACCAGCAACTTATGCAAATGCTGAAGTGGTGGGTGCTTAGGAACTCCTTTATTAAAAATGAAGAAAAGATGAGCTGGTCAACTAGACTTAGTTTTTATTATAATTTTTAGACCTGGCAAGATAAATGAGGCAATGTCCCCCCCCCCCCACCCCCCCACCCCCGTCATACTTAGACTTTTTGCTCGATACTTCCCAGATCTTCTCTATCACGAATGCTAGTTTGCAGACTAATTTTATTTTTATATTGGCTAAAGTATCATTTTAATGATTCTCTCACTGTAACTGAATTAATTCCAAGCAAGTAAGAAAATGGAGATAGTCAAGAGATTTTTTTGAACTCTTCCTTTCTAGTATGATGCAAATAATGATTTAGCTAAGGAGAGATAGATAAGCAGATATATTTATAATCTTGTACATTTTTTTCATTGAATTTGGGACACAATCAGTTTTAAATTACACCATTTTATATGCCACTCAAAAAAAAAAAAACCACTACCAGTTAAACTGATACACCATTCGCTATAAGATGCTGTCTTGATTTCAGAGATGTGGGAATGGTAGGAAACCTATTTGTGTTTGAATCTGTGAAATGGAGTAATTCCAGTGATGTATGGCATTGGCAGCATTGTTGTCTTTTTAAAAGTTTAATTGTGGTGGTGCCTGCGTGGCTGTCAGTTATGTGTCCGACTCTTGATTTGGCTCACGTCAGGAATTCACGGTTTCTGAGATCAGGCCCTGAGTGAGGCTCCATGCTGACAGCACGGAGCCTGCTTGGGACTCTCTCTCTGCCTCTCTCTAAGTAAATAAAGAAATTTTTTAAAAAAGGTTTCTTGTGGAAAATTTCAAATATATCCAAAAAAGAAAGTAGCAAGATAAACTTTTTAAAAAATGTCTATTTTGAGAGAAAGAGAGAGCACGAGTAGGGGAGGGACAACGAGAGGGGGAGAGAGAGAATCCCAAGCAGGCTTAGTGCTGTCAGTGCAGTGACGTGGGCTGGATCCCGTGAACCTCAAGATCATAACCTGAGCCAAAATCAAGAGTCGGATGCTTAACTGACTGAGCCACCCAGGTGCCCTGCAAAATAAACTTTTGTGCATCCATCTCAACTTCATCAGTTACTAACTATGGTTCATGTTTCATCTTTATCTTCTTTTTCTGCTCTACTCCATCTTTTTTTAATTTTTATGTTTTTATTTTAGAGATTGTGAGAGTGTGAGCAATGGAGAGGGGCAGAGAGAGAGAGAGAGAGAGAGAGAGAGAGAATGTTAAGCAGGCTCCATGCTCATCGTGGAGCCCAGTGTGGGGCTAGATCCTACAACCTTGGGATCATGACCTGAGTGGAAGTCAAGAGTTGAATCCTCAATGAACTGTGCCACCCGGGTGCCCCCCACCCATCTTACTTTAAAGCAAACCTCAGACATCATATCATTTTGTAAAATATGGACTCTTTTTTTTTTTTTTTTTTTAATTTTTGAGAGAGAGAGCGCGCGCATTCGCATGAGTGGGGGAGGGGCACAGAGAGAAGGTGACAGACAATCTAAAAGGGGCTCTGGGCTGACAGCAGTGAGCCCAATGTGGGGCTCAAAGTCATGAACCATGAGCTCATGACCTGAGCCAGAGATGGGTGCTCAACCAGCTGAGCTACCCAGGTGCCCCTAAAATATGGACTCTTAATTTTCAAAACATAGCTACAGTACTAATATAACACTCAAAAAAATTATTATTATTATTATTTATTTTTTTTGAGAGAGAGAGAGAGAGCCTGTGAGTGGGGGAGAGGGGTATAGGGGCAGAGGGAGAGAGAATCCCAAGCAGGCTCCACACTCAGCACAGAGCCTGATGTGGGGCTGGAAATCATGACCCGAGCTGAAATCAGTAGCCATACGCTTAACCAGCTGAGCCACCCAGGCGCCCCCATGCTTAAAATATTTTGAAACAAGTCCATAATAGCAAATACCCAATCAGGGTTCAGATTTCCCTGCTAATTTTAAGTTTGTTTGAATCAGGACTTATAAGGTCATTATATTGCTGTTTGAATAGTCTCTCTGGTCTTTTTATCTATATGTTATTCATGGGTTATTTTCCTTGCAAATCTGTTTTTGTTCGACTGCTTCGTAAGTGGCATTGTATACTTTGACCAGGAGGCACCTACTGACTGGTTAATTTTTTGTGATGTTAGCGGCCACTGAGCATTGCCTAGATCCATTTATTTTATTTAGTGTTGCAAAATGGTAATATTCAGTTCTTTAACTTATTAATTATATAGTTCTATAAAAAGGAACTTTACCTCATTTCTTTGGTGTTACCCCTAGAGACACTTTATATATAAGACACAGGATAAATACTTGTACTTTCCAAATTTCATTAATGAGTTAGAGTCCTAGCATCCTCCAAAATGACCAGTTAAGGTTAATTTTAGTATGAGCTCATAGCTGTAAACATATTTGTGGTTCAATCCATTGTAGTTGGGCTCCCCCCCCCCTACAGTTTTCTGGAATTATAATTTACATACCATGAAATTCACCTGTTAAACGTGTACAACTCAGTGGTTTTTAGTATGCTCACAGAGTTGTGCAGCCATCACCATAATCTAATAAGTTTGAAACATTTCTGTCACCCTAAAAGAAACCCTTTACCCATTAGCTATCACTCCTCATTACCCCCATAGTACACCACCTCCAACCCTAGGCAGTGACTAATCTACTTTGTGTCTCTGGATTTGCCTAGTCTGGACATTTTGTATAAATGGAATCCTACAATAAGTGGTCTTTTGTGACTGGTTTCTTTAACTTAGCATGATGTTTTCAACATTCATGCATTTTGTAGAACGTGTAGTTGTTATTTTTATCGATTGTCCTGTCTTTGGCCAGTTGGAGTCCCTTCACGATGGCCCAGCCCCAAAGTCCATTTGATTCAATCTGAGGCATCTTTGATAGCTTTTTTGCTATTTAGTATGGCAGTTTGTCCAGATTTATCTTGTACGTTTTCTGCCCCAGACCAGAAAATAGCCCTTTCTCTAAGAAGCTTTTCAATGGGAAATGGAATTTCAGGATCACAATCTTAGGCACCTTTCCTAAAGTTATCGTAAGCACAGTTGTGGAAGAGCCCTGTGGTTCTGTGTACCTCTTACTGGAGAATTAACTTTGAGAGTTTGAAAAAACCCGTGAGATCAGCTATGAAGACCAGAGTATACAGTTTTTCAACTGCTTCGACAAAGAATGACTTCAGAAATTATCAGAAGCCACAAAGTAAATTAAACACACTTTATTCATTTTCAGAGAAGTATAGTGGCACTGGACACAAAAGTCAGTTGGCAGGAGCTAGATAAATAAAAAGCACGTTCATTTGTACCATGACATGCCTTCAGTTATATAGATGAAGACTGAGGCCAGGGGTAATTGTTGCTATTGGGTAATAAATGTATTGGTGGCTTAAATGCCTTGAACAACATGGATGGGTATTTTAGGGTAGCTTATCACAAACTTTGAGAACATGTAATAGATATTTTAACTACCAGATGAGAAGTGTCACCTACCGTGGTGAACAAACATCAGTGCCATGAAGTTTGGTGTACCATGAGTCACGTTGATGACCTTTGTATATTTAATTTACTCAGGTTCTAAATTCTTTGTACTGAGTGGCTAGTCATTTTTTAAAAGGTTGCCAATACTTTTGGGTGTGATTTTGTGAACTCTTGTTTCTTGACCTAAGGTAGCCTTATTTTGTAACTGATTATAAATGTAATTTATGGCAACTGTATCTTATTCGCTTTGCTCTTAATTGTATATAGTGCGGCTCCAGCTTGAGAAGGTTCTTGAATGTCCTTTCAACCTAGGAGTTTGATCAAAGATGTCAGCTTGTTTTTACACATGAGCTTGGTGGCAAGCTCCCTTGATACTCCTTTTCTCTTCTGTAACTACCTATGACTTTGAGAATAGATTTAACAGGAACTGTATTTTGCATTTTTCGTTGCTAGTATTAACAATATAATATGATTAAATTAGGTAACTTGTGCTCATGTTTCTAAGGTGGAAGGTTAATATAGATACATGCTTCTATGCTCCTTAGCAAAAAGAGCTTGTCTTTCTGAATCACACAGCCCCAGGTTCCAATTTGCCTCCAACGCCACTGGTGGGTGAACTTGGGCAATGTCGTTTGACTTCCTGAGTCTGACTTGCCTTATCTGTAGATGGTGAGATTCTGAGGGTGAAATTGCGTGTGAGTGCCTAGCCTAGTGCTGAGCTAGAGTAAAGTGCTTTGGTGGTTACTTCCTTCCTCATGCGTTTTTCCTTAGATGGATTTACCTTTGACTTTTCCTTTAATTTTTTTTTAATGTTTATCTATTTTTGAGAGAGAGAGACAGATCTGGCATGAGTGGGAGAGGAACAGAGAGAGAGGGAGACACAGAATCGAAGCAGGCTCCAGGCCCTGAGCTGTCAGCACAGAGCCTGATGGCAGGTCTCGAACTCATGAACCATGAGATTATGACCTGAGCCGAAGTCAGACGCTTAACCTACTGAGCCACTCAGGTGCCCCACCTTTGACTCTTATGTGACATTTTTTATTATTACTCATGCATCAAACTAATGGTTTTAACTTGTCAGTATTTCCTCTGTTGGGGGTCTATATAAAGTTTAATTTGGAGTATAGTTGCCTAAAGATAAAGAACGGTTTATATTTAATTAACACCTAATAAATTTAGACCCTCAAATTTTTATTTTGATAGGGCCAATTCCAGTGTGTCTCAGAAATTAACTTTAGCTTGTCAATTTGCAGAACAAAGAAATGCCTGTCAGGAAAAATATATATGGAAAAGTAGTGGGAGAATTTGAGTACTTATTAAGCTCTACTGTGTTTAGGTGCCGGAACTTAAAATAGTATCTTATTAAGTTTTTGCATTAGATCAGATACTTCAAAAGAGATGCAAAGATGATTTCAGGCAATATCAGCTCTACCCTATAAGAGGTTTATGATTTTTTTTTTTTTAAGTTTACTTATTTTGAGAAAGAGACAGCATGAGTGAGAGAGGAGCAGAGAAGAGGAGACCGAGAATCCCAAGCAGGATGGGTGCTGCCAGCACAGAGCCCAGTGCAGGGCTTGAAACCACGAGATCATGACCTGAGCCAAAACCAAGAATCAGATGCTTAACCACCTAAGCCACTCAGGAACCCCTGTGATCTTTTTTTTTTTTTTTTTTTTTTTTTTTTTAAGTTTATTTATTTTGAGAGAGCAAGTGGAGGAGGGGCAGAGAGAGAGAAAGAATCCAGCAGGCTCCACACTCATTGCAGAGCCGGACTGTGAGATCCTGACCTGAGCCAGAACCAAGAGTTGGACACTTAACAAACTGAGCCATCCAGGTGCCCCAACAGGCTTTTGATCTTAAGGGAGATGAGTATGCAAATAGATCTTCTCTCAGTCTGTATTGGTTTTCTAGGGTTACTGTAACAGTGCCACAAACTGGGTGGCTAAACCCACAGAAATTTATTGTCTCACAGTTCTGGAGGCTACAAGTCTGAAATCAAGGTGTGAACAGGGTTAGTTCCATCTGAGGGCTCAGAGGTAAGGATCTTTTTCAGGCCTCTGTCCTTATTTTGAAGATGGCCGTTTTCTCTCTGTGTCTATGCATCATCTTCCCTCTGTGTGTGTCTCTATGTGTGTCCAAATTTTCCCTTTTTATAAAGACACTAGTCCTACGGATTAGGTCTCATTCTAATGACTTCATCTTAACTTGTTTACCTGTATAAAGATCCTATCCCCAAATAAAGTCACATTCTGAGATATAGAGGCTGGGACTCCAGTGTATCTGTTTTGGGGGGATACAGTTCAACCCATAACACAGTCCCTGGAAGACCGTTCTCTGCACTAGGAGATCCTACAATTTTTTATTTTCCACAGTCGAAAGAAATGAAGACTAAAGTTTACAAGTAAGCAAACTAGAGTTTCTAGGGTGCTTTCTCTCATCCGCTTTTAGTTTGCCTTTTTTAAATTATTTATTTTAGAGAGAGAGACTCTAAGCAAGCTCCACACTCAGCGCGGAGCCCAACACAGGGCTTGATCCCACGACCCTGGGATCATGACCTGAGCCAAAATCAGTAGTCATACTCAATCGACTGAGCCACCCAGGGGGCTCCTAGTTTGTTTTTTGAAGCCAGAGCTAAATTATTTCTAAGACCCCAAACATATCATCCTCAAATCTGTTCTTCTGGATTTCACTTTTTTTGAAACATTCCAGAGTAAATTCCAGTATCTCTCACCTCTTTACTCGAATGTCACAACTCTTATTTAAAATGATGTCTATGTATTGTTGTGCCCTTACCTTCATTTTTCTTCATAGCCCTTCTCATAGCCTGACATTATAGAACACGTATCTACCTGAGAGATCTTGAGAATAGGACTTTGCTGTCCCAGCATTAGCTGTTCACCAACAGAAACTCAAGAACCAGGTAGATTCAGATATTTAGGGCTATTTTTTTGTTAACCTCCTGCTCAAATATAAACATGGTAAAGAAAGACTCTGAGCTGTTTTTTTTTTCTTTTTGCTCATGGCTGCATTTCCAGTGCCTAGAAACGTACTCAACATACTTACGAGCACTCAGTAAAAATAAATTGACTAATGAACAGATATTTGCTTACTCCCTTTCCCTTATTTCCTACATGCAATGCTAAAATTTCTGTATCAGGCCCTGTACCAAGCATAGGATAAGCATAACCTCTATGTTCCCTATAAGGTACGTTTTTTACTGCCCTCTTTTTTACACACTGGGCAGCTGAAGGACAAAGAGCTTCCTGAATTAGCAATTTGTCCAAAGTCATGGAGCTCTTGCAAACTGTAGAGCCAGGATCAAACCTAAGTCTCTTGGCATCAGAGACCTTGGCTGTTGTAACCACTACCTCGAAAGTGTCCCTGTATCTTTGCTTTCCACTCCCACTATCTTTTACCACCTTCTTGACAAAAGAATTTTTCTAAAGCACTGTTGTTATAGGGTCACTTTGTGCTTAAATGGCTTGATGACTTCCACATAAAATAGTGCTTGACATTTAAGGCTCTTCACAGTCTCTCTCCTTTAGGGGACTTGTTGTGGGGGGTGGACATGTAATGGACAATTGGAGGAGGATGAGTAATAGCTAGTGATGAAAGAGAAGAAACGTGCCTTGTGTGCATCTCTTTTCTAGACATTTGGGATACAGGCATTGAGCAAAATAAATGTCCTCGTGAGACGTACATTCTGGGAGTGTGGGAAAGAAGACAATACAATGTCAAGTACTGAAGAAAAATAAAGTAGGGTAAGGGGGCATGCAGCCAACTCCTGTTTTATATAGAAGTGTCAAGAAAGTTCTGTGAAAAGGCGGTACCTTAAAAGAGATGTGGTCAGAGAGATGGGTTTGTGAGCCAGTGAAAAGTCGGATCATGAAAGACCTTGTAAGACCTTTGTGAAAACATCTGTTTTGAATGTAGTAGTTGCCCAGTAATGGTGGTTTATTAAAGATCACCAGTTGTGTTTTTGTTTTTTAACAAAATGAATGTTTTTTAACATAATGAAGTCTAAAATGCTGCCTATGGAAACCTAGGCTGCTGGGATTAGAAGATCACAGAGTGCCATCTAGTGGTTGTTTGTTGTAAATGTGGGTGAGCCTTCCAGATAGTAAGCAGGCTCTACAGTAGTTTGTTTTGCCAGCTCAGACATATAAATGGAAAATTTGGATGCCTGAAGAAAACTTTTGCTTATGAACTGTTTGAGAGTAAGTTGCATTGTCCCCTTTACCCCTGAATACTTCATGTATTGCCTTAAAACAAGGACATTCACTTACATAATCGCAATTATCAAAATAAGAAATAAGGCATTAATACAATATTATTATTTAATCTGGATCTTATTCAGATTTTGCCAATTGTCCCAATGAGCTTTGTAGGAAAAAAATTTTTTTTTTCTGGCCTGCTCTCTACCTTAAGATTGTGCATTGCATTTAGAACAGTTCCATGGCCTGCCTTTGTCTTTCCTGGAATTGATATTTTTGAAGAATATAGGCCATTTATTTTCAGACTGTCCTTCAGCTTGGGTTTGTCTGTTTCCTCATGATTCAGGTTATGCATTTTGGTACCACCTAAGTTAATCTTCCTTGGTGAATCATATCGGCACAGCAGACATATCTGTCCCAGTATGGGTGGTGACTGCCAAGTTTCTTCAGCGTATTATTATGGTTTTCTCTTTTGTAAATCATAAGTTCATTTTGGGGAGATATTTTGACCTGTGTAAAATAACTTTTCCTCATTGAAATTTCACTGCATTAGTATCCATTATTGATTCTTGCCTAAGCCAGTTATATGACAGTTGCAAAACAGTGATTATATAATTCTCCCATTTCCTTATAGAGTTAATTGTCAGCATTTTGTTATTAGAAAAAACTTTTCCTTTTTCCCATTCATCATCCTAGTCATAATCATTGGTATGAACTTAGGGAATCTGTTTTTATTCGGTGAGTTTAATCCATTACTCTATTTGATACTCATGTTCTTTCATATTTGGCCAGTGGGAGCCCCTTCAAGGTGACACTTTATCTTTCAACAAGTCTCTTTCATTCTTTGAGTATTTACACTTTCTAGCACAATAGCATGTTCCAGATTCATCTTGTACTTTGCCTGCTCCAACCATGGGATCAGTCCTTTCTCTAAGGAGCCCTGGTTTATTTTATTTTATTTTATTTTATTTTATTTTATTTTATTTTATTTTATTTTATTATTTTTTATTCTATTCTATTTTATTTCAAAGGTTATTTTTGAGAGAGCGTGAGTGGGTGGGGAAGGGGGAAGAGAGAGCATCTCAGGCAGGCTCCACGCTTGTCAGCACTGAGCCCGACGAGGCTCTATCTCACGAACCTTGAGATCATGGCCTGAGCTGAAATCCAGATTGGACGCTTAACCAGCTGAGCCACCCAGGCACCCCAGCCCTGGTGTTTAGAAACCAAGATTTGGATATGATTTTAAGGTCTTAAATTTTTATGTTGGACAGTATGTTGGCATAGTAGTAGGTCTGTGACATCACAATTCTTTATTTCCAATGGAAAGCTTAGGTGGCAGAACCTGTGATAACCTCCTCATGCCTGTTTGTTGGCATTGCCCCGCAGCGAGTAGGCTGTTTGGAGCAATGGTAATTAATGTAGTGGTAGTGAAACTCCGTATTTCTGTCCTTGACACAGTGCCATCGTAGAATGTGTGCTTAATACGTCACCTAAAATATTGAGTACGTGAGGACTCATTTAAATAATAATTAGTTCTCCCTAAACTAATATATAAATTTCCTACCTAGTGACAATATTCTGTTAAAACTAAAATAGATTTTAACTTTTATGGAAAAATACAAATGTTGAGAATGGTAAAAATTCTGAAAAGTGTAGTAATACGGGTGGTATGGGAACTTCCCAGATATTTATAACTTCCCAGAAGTTATAACACTTAAAATTGCTTGATCCTGATGCCTGAATAGACAAGACAGTGGCACAGAATGGAGACTCCAAAAAGAAGTAAATACATGGGAATTTAACACCATATAAGTTGTGTTTCAAATGAATTCAGAAAAAAATGGATTCCAACTGCTGTTGGAAGAACTGGGGTAAAAAAAAGGTTATATTCTCACCCTGTTCTTAACATAAATAATTAGAGATGGATCAAAGATTTAAACATTAGAAAAGAAAACGGAAACCATGAACATGTAAGAAAAACTGTAAAACTTAAAACTGAAATAATCTTAGAGGAAGGCAGTCCTCCTAATCATGACCAAAAAGCTGTATATATAAAGACTGAAATATTTTATCCCATAAGAGTAAAAAATGTATGCATAGCAAAAGGTAAAAAGGAGAGTCAAAACCAAAGAAACGTTGCGGGGAGAAACTTTTAGGGGCTCTTGGGTGGTTCAGTCAGTTAAGCATCTAAATCTTGATTTCACCTCAAGTCATGATCTCATGGTTCATGAGAATGAGCCCCATGTTGGGCTCTGTGCTAATAGTGTGGAGCCTGCTTGGAATTCTCTCTCTCTCTCTCTCTCTCTCTCTCTCTCTCTCTCTCTCCCTCTCTCCCTCTCCCCCCCCCCCCTCTCTCTCTCCCTCTCTCCCCCTCTCCTCCTCTCCCCCTCTCCCCCTCTCTCCCTCTCTCCCTCCCTCCCTCCCTCCCTCCCTCTCCCTCCCTCTCTCTCTCTCTCTCTCTCTCTCTCTCTCTGCCCCTCCCTTTCTCTCTCTGTCTCTCTCAAAATAAACTTTACAAAACAAAACAAAGGAAACCTTTTGAACCTGTGCTCAAAGTGTGATGTTCATTTGGCATGCAGTTAGGTTCATTTGTTAGTGTTTGCATTCCATTTTGGGTGCTCCTCGCATCCTGGTTTTTATTTTTTTTATTTTGGGAGCCAAAAAGGACACGCTACTGTGGTTCTGAAAGTCAGAGCTATACAAAATATCTACCCAGAAGTTCACTTCCTCCTCATCCCAGATACCCGGGCCCCATTCCCCTCTCTTTCCACCCCTTTCCCACTTGCCCATTGTTGCTTTAGTTTCTCTGTTAGTCCCACTGTGTTTCGTTTTGCACAAATGAGCAGGTGTGTGTATTTTTGTTTTTTAATAACCTCTTCTTTCTTTTATGGAAGGTAACATGGAATAACTTGTTTGCACTCTGCTTTTCCCATTCAGTTACTATTACACTATCACAGGTTATAAAGAACTTCCTCATCTTTTTTTTTTTTTTCCAGCTTCACAGTGCTCAGTTCTGTGCATGTACCACAGTGTATTCAACCACTCCCATGTGTGAGCGTTTAGGTTGTTTTCAATATTTTGTAATTACAAGCAAGGCTGCGGTGAATAGCCTTGTGCAAATGTATTTTCATTCGTGAAGGTGTATCCTCTAGGGTGGATTCCTAGAAGTGGGATTGCTAAGTTGAAACCCAATGAGATTTATAATTAAGTATTACCAGATTTCATTTCAGCAGGATTGTGCTGTGTGCATTCTCACTAGCAGTGTATCAGAGTGCCCATTTTCCAACAGCTTCACCAGCAGAATGCTTATTAATTTTTGGCAGTCTGATAGGTGAGAAATGGTGTCTTGGTATTTAATTTACATTTCTCTTTCAGTGAGTTTGACCTTCTTTTCATATCTATGGAGGGTCATTTTTACCTCTTTTTGTGAATTGTCTGTTCTCCATTCAACTTTGTTATTTGAAAAAAAATTTAAGCCTGCAGCAAAGTTAAAAAAAAATGGTATGATAACCTGTAATCATCTTCTCCTGTGTTTACTAATTGCTGACATTTTGCTGTATTTTTTTCCATCTTTCTATACCAAAGTACACAATTTGATGACTTTTGGCAACTGTATGCATCCGTGAAACTACCACAATAATCAAAGTACAAAAATTTTTGTTGTGCCAGATGTTTCCTCAAATTTTCCTTTTTGCAGTCCATCCCTTCCTACACTGCTGGCCCCAGGCAGTGACTGATCTGTTCTCTGACACTACACATCAGTTTACATTTTCTAGAATTTTAGGGGCACCTGGGTGGCTCAGTCGGTTAAGCGTCCGACTTCGGCTCAGGTCATGATCTCGCAGTTCATGGGTTCGAGCCCCGCATCAGGCTCTGTGCTGACAGCTCAGAGCCTGGAGCCTGTTCCATATTCTGTGTCTCCCTCTTTCTCTCTGACCCACTTCATGCTCTGTCTCTCTCTGTCTCAAAAATCAATAAAGGTTAAAAAAAAAATTAGAATTTTATGTAAATGTAAGTACACAGCATGTATTCTTCTGTATTTGGCTTCTTTCATCATGATGACTTTGACATGCATCCATGTTTTATCTATCAGTAGCTTATTTCTTTTTATTGCTGCGTAGTATTCCAGTGTGTGGCTATACCACCATTTGTTTCTCCATTCACTTTTTGGTGATCATCTGGATTGTTTCCAGTTTTGGGCCTCTAATGAAATAAAACTGTCTATGTGGTATTTGTTGTTGAAGCATTTGGAAGTGGCAGGTCTCATGACACATCATCTCTAAATACTTCAAGATACATCTAACAATGACATTTTCCTTTAATAAATGCAATAACATTATTACACTGATAATGATCACATGTAAGAAAGTGAATATTAATTCAATATCATCTAATACTCCAACCATATTTATATTTTAGTATTTTCTCATACATGTCTTTTATACCGTCTTTCTTTTTTTGGATCTAGAATTTAGCCAGGGTTCAAGCATCACATTTGCTTATGTCTCTTTATCTTTAGTTATGTCTTAGCTTTCTGCAAAAGGAGATATTCCAGGTTCTCTATCTGCTGTCCCTGCCCCAGACTGGAATCTCCCATTTTTCCAAAGACCTCCCCCCACCCCCTTGTGCTTTTTAGTGAGGAATTATATTTGGAAACCGAGGTCTAGATGCTGGTCCTGCTCATTGCTATTAGGGTTCTGTTGTTTCTAGGCCCTTTCAGTGGGCCTAGAAGGTGGAGCTAGGAAATATATTTAAATATATATTAAAAAATAGGTAGGTAGGTAGCTTATGGTACTTCCAATTCAAATGTACTATGGGTTTTCTTCACTTTCTCCCATTCTGTATTGACATATCCCTTCTTTGTTCTCAATGAATCTATATTCCTTTTTCTTTCCTCCAGTTACACACAAGTACTTTCAAGATTACATGTCACCATCAACAGTCAATTAAGTGCAAGATTTCTTTATAGTTCTTTAAGTCCTCATGATAATATCCCACTTAAGGATGCATAGACAACTGTCCAGAATTAATTTTTCCCTATGTTTTATTCATTTATTTTTTCATCTGTTTACATTTAATTTTAGGTTTGATTTTTTTTTTTTAATGTTTATTTATTTTGAGAAACAGCATGAGCAGGGGAGGGGCAGAGAGAGAGGAAGAGAGAATCCCAGGCTGGCTCCTCAGTCAGCGCAGAGCCTGACGTGGGGCTCGATCTCATGAGCTGTGAAATCATGACCTGTGAAATCAAGAGTCAGATGCCCAACCAACTGAGCCAACCTAGGCTCCCCTTTAAGGTTTGTTTTTTTTTTCCCCCATCAGTTTTTTCTTTTCATTTCAGTAATTAAAACGTTGTACATGGCTCAGGAAGTCGATTCCCATCCCTTTCTCGTTTTTCTTGTTCCCACCCACTGCCTAAAGGTATAACCATTTCATTCATTTCTGACTTATTTTTTGTAAAAATGAGCAAGTATTATATATTATTTTTCTGTCTTGTACTTAAGGCAATAAGCATACATTCTTTTGCACTGTACTTTTTTTCTCCTTAACATTGTATTCTGGAAATCACTTTGTACCTGTTCTTAGAGATCATCATTCTTTTTATGGATTTCCAAGTTTTTTAAGTTCTTGCTTAACTTCAGAGAAACCCCAACTGGAAATTAGAATTGATACATATGGGTGTGATGATTGCAAGAAAGGTGATTAGGCACAGGAGTCAGTACCTCCTTAGGCAAAGAAATGGCCTGTTTGCTTCTATGTTTTAGGTAATAATAACTATTTACAGTGTATATAGGATTGCGTGCTTTTTACTCTAACATTTTTATTTTTTTTATTAAAAAACTTTTTTTTAATGTTTATTTCTTTTTGAAGGAGAGAGAGAGAGAGACAGAGCATGAGCTGGGGAGGGGCAGAGAGAGAATCCAAAGCAGGCTCCAAGCTCTGAGCTGTCCACACAGAGCCAGATGCGGGGCTTGAACTCATGGGCAGTGAGATCATAACATTTTCATTTTTACTTAAGACAACTACCAATGTGATCAACTTGAATTATAGGGCTTTTTACCATCCTTTGAGATTCTGTGTTTCCCCATCAAGTTGGCAAAAAAACAAAAAATAATATATGGCATTGAAATGGAGAAACAGTCATACATTGCTAATAGGAGTGTAAATTGATATAGCATCTGTGAAAGGCGATCAGTAGTATGTATCAAAAAGTAAATTAAATTGCACATACCCTTTGACCTGACTTTTCCTTTTCTAGGCATTTGTTACACTGATATACATATCCATGTGTAAAAAAGTATTAAATACAAGGGTTAGTAGTTTGTGACCGTAGAAGGAAATGTCCCACAGAATGCATACTTTTTAAGAATTAGGGTATATCATGCTCCCATTAATAATGAAACACCTGGGGTACCTGGGTGGCTCAGTCTGTTAAGCGTCTAACTTTGGCTCAGGTCATGATCTCACAGTTTGTGAGTTCAAGCCCCACGTCGGGCTCTGTGCTGACAGCTTAGAGCCTGGAGCGTGCTTTAGATTCTGTGTCATCTTCTCTCTATGCCCTTCCCTTGCTCTTTTAAAAACTAATTTCTTAGGGGAAAAAAAGGAAACACCTGCATCCCTAGTTAAGACATTATTCTGAAATGTTGCCGAATGAAAAAGGGATGCCTTGAATATTGTATTGTATGCTAACAGTAGTTAAAAATAAGGATATGTGTATATGTGCACCCATGTACACCCATATATACATTTACTCTTGTATAGAATCATATAGGAGAAACTGGCTTGTATTCCCTTTGGAGAAAGGAAAAGGGATGGGGAGCTGGAGTAAGAGAAAGACTTAACTTTTAACAGTGAGTAACAAAAGATCCAAAGTAATAAGTGGCTAAAACAAGATTATTTCTTCCCAGTGTAAAATTCTGGGGATGTATCCTTAGCTGTTCACAGTGGCTTACTCCACAAAGTGTTATGGACCCACAGACTCCTTGCTCACTTCTCCTGCCATCCTGGGTTGTGCCCCGTGTGTTCAGAGGCCCAGGTAGCATCTGTTTCAAGCATGGGAAATGGTGTAGGGTGCTTGCCAGTTTCTTGAGGAGTTTCCTTCTACATGGCCTGTAAATAGCTGCAAGGGAGACTGGGAAATATGGTGTCTTTCTCTGGTATGCCGTGTGTCAGCTTAAAAGCAATTACTGTAGGGGCTCCTGGGTGGCTCAGTTGGTTGAGTGTCTGACTTCAGCTCAGGTCATGATCTCGTGGTTAGTGGGTTTGAGCCCTATGTTGGGCTCTATGCTGACAGCCCAGAGCCTGGAACCTGCTTCAGATTCTGTGTCTCCCTCTCTCTCTGCCCCTCCCATGTTCATTCTCTCTCTCTCTCTCTCTCTCTCTCTCTCTCTCTCTCTCTCTCTTTCTGTCTCTCAAAAATAAACAAACATTAAAAAATTTTTTTAAATCTTAGTTTACCCTAAAAATCAAGAAGTGCATTAGTTCTTTTGAATGACTGCTGCTTGAATTCATTTGAGATTAGAGGGATTTCAAGTGACTACAGAGAATCAACTAGACTTCAGATTTCTAAAAAGTTTTAGGGTATAGAAACATTTTCAAGTAGGTTTTATTAAAAGGAAATAGAAATTAGGCAGACTTCCAAATTTATGAATTTTTCCAAACTAAATTATGGGAAATTGTTCTGTAATGTCTCCTCTTAAAGGTATGCATTTTGTAATCTTAAGCTGACCCACATGTATTTCTCCTACTTGTTTTTGTTGTTAGCACCCATTCTTTGTGCTCTTTCAAGGGCCCCTTGCAAATGAAGTGCTTGTCTCTAGATCTGCTGTTCTTGCCTCCTTTGTCTCATTCACTGCTTATTGCTGCTCCGTTACAGGACCTTTCCTTAGGAAGAGCTCTCAGTTTCCTGTTGTTTGCCAAATGGCAAAAACTCTGAATACTCAAGGAGAATTCAGTTCCTTGGCTTTGTATTAATCCAGGGATAGCTTTAATTTCTATTAAAAATAGAAGGAAGGGAATACCATGCCCTATTTTAAAGTCAGTTCTATTGAGGTGTAACAATACAGTAAAATGAGCAAACAATAAAATTAACCCATTTCAGGGGCGCCTGGGTGGCGCAGTCGGTTAAGCGTCCGACTTCAGCCAGGTCACGATCTCGCGGTCCGTGAGTTCGAGCCCCGCGTCAGGCTCTGGGCTGATGGCTCGGAGCCTGGAGCCTGTTTCCGATTCTGTGTCTCCCTCTCTCTCTGCCCCTCCCCGGTTCGTGCTCTGTCTCTCTCTGTCCCAAAAATAAATAAAAAAACGTTGAAAAAAAAAAATTAACCCATTTCATAGTATAGTTCAGTATATTTTGACAAATGTATGTATCCATGTAATTACCCCCTCCCCAACCTGACCCCGGGCCAGGTCTTCTTTCTTCATTTTAGATTAGTTTGGTCAATGAACTAATATAAAAGGAATTGTACAGTATCTACTCTTTGGTGTCTGTCTTCTTTTGCTCAGCATAATGGCTTCGAGATTGATCTGTGTTTTTTGTATGTTTTAGTAGTTCCTTTTTATTGCTGAATACTAATCTATTACATGCCTGTACCTCAGTTTTTAATCTTTACTCCATTGATAGACATCCGTGTTATTTTCTGTTTGGGCCTATTATGAATGAAGTTTCTCTGAATTTATGTATAAATTATTGAGTGAACATATCTTTTCATTTTACTAGGATTGGATCTAAGAGAAGCATCAAAATGTTTTCTTAAAGAACTCAAGAGGAAAACATTCCTTTTCATGGAATTAGTAGATAGAATGAAACCTTGATGTAAAATTGAAGGATGATTATATTTATTAACAGGAGCCAAAGAAATAAGTCTGTTCAATTCAGTAAACATTTGAATGCCTATGAAATATGAGGGAGTATGTAAAACAAAAATGGATAAGGGGGGCACCTGGGTGGCTTAGTTGAGCATCTAACTTGGGCTCAGATCATGATCTCATGAATTGTGAGTTTGAGTCCTCCATTAGGTTCTCTGCTGTCAGCCCAGAGCCCCCTGTCCTCTCCTGCCCCCACCCCCCACCCCTTCCCTACTCATTCTCTCTCGCACTTGCTGTCTCAAATAAATAACTTAAAGTTTTTTTTTAATGTTTGTTTATTTTTGAGAGACAGAGCACAAGCAGAGGAGGGGCAGAGAGAGAGGGAAACACAGAATCCAAAGCAGGCTCCAAGCAGGCTCTGTCAGCACAGAGCCCGACATGGGGCTCGAGCTCACAAACTGTAAGATCATGACCTGAGCTGAAGTCAGTCACTTAACTGACTAGCCACCCAGGCATCCCAATAAATAAATACTTTAGAAAAATTAACATTGTTACACAGATATTCTACCTGCTGACTAAATCTGGTTGACCAGATGTCAAAGAAACACTTTTCATTCTTGAACAAATACCTACTTTACAAAGGAAATTTCTGCTTTGACACAGATTGGTGGTGTATATAAATGGAATTCATAACCATACCTGTACTAGATTTCTGTAAGCTACAAGAAAATGATTTATTACCTATAGTTGTACCATGTCAGGAAAGTAGATTTAATGCTTTCCTGTGTATCCCTTTTTTTTAGTGTTTGAAGTTATTAACCACAGAAATCTAAATTTCCAACAAATTAGAAATAATAAATAATGCATCTGTGTGGAATATTTAATGTTTTTAAGTGTAATAATAATGACTATAAGCATAAGAAAAGTTTGATTCTATCCTAATCCTTTTCCTCAATGATGAGAAATTTCAAAAACCTAGAAAAGCTGAGACTAGCATAATAAATACTTAGTACATTTAGCCATCTAGGGGTGTTAGTTAGATATATGTATATAAATACTTCTTTTGACTGAACTGTTTGAAAGTAAGTTGCAGAAACCATGACCCCATATCCCTAAATACTTCAGCTTGCTCCTCCTAAGAATAACGATGTTCTTTCACATATCTTTCTTAGCTGTGCTAATGGTATTATGGACAATAATTCCTTAATATCATCTCACAGGCAGTTTATATCTATGTTTCCCCAGTTGCCTTATAAATGTCTGCTGTTTGAATCATGATTAAATCAAGTTCTCATATTTTCTGTGTGTATATATTTCATCTAAAACAGTTCCCCCTACCCCACCACCATAACTCCCCTCCCCCCCCACCCCACCCCCCCCCACCCCCAGCCAAGAGATCAGACCAGTTGTCTTAGAAAATACCCCACACTCTGGATTTGTCTAACTTGTTTAACTTGTTCCTCCTTTCCTTGCATTTCCTTAAAACTGGAAGTTAAGACGAAAAGATTGATTAGGTTTCAGTTAAACATTTTGATGAGAGTATTCAAGAAGGTGTTGTGTTTCTCATATTGTATTGCTACGTGTAATGGGAAGTTTGACCATGTGGTTATTAGAATCTAGGTTTTGAATAATTTTTAAGGTAAAACCTTGTTACAGTACATGTCCCCTTTGGATTACATTAGAAAACATTAGTATTTGTGAATATATTGAACTTGATGGCTTTTCTGTCCCCCCAAACGGGAGAACAAGTTTTGATTTTGTTGCATACTTTCTCCTCCTGGACTATTTTCAGTAGTGCATAAAGAACTAGATGGGAAGGAATGGCTGCAATGTAATTTTGTTCTGTATTCCCATGTACTTTGGTAAAATACTTAAAATAACTTTTCCTCTGTTATGTACATAGTCATTACATAAAGCGGTGGTGGACTTTAACCTCCTTGTGGTTTTGAATTAGGCTGAAACAAGGAGGCTTGGTCTTTTTGGAATAAATTTGAAAAGTAGATGTGTATGCAGTTTTTAAAGTTGACATTTTTGTTATTTAAAAAAATTTTTTTAATGTTTATTTATTTTGAAGGAGAGAGAGAGAGAGAGAGAGAGAGAGAGAGAGTGTGAGTGGGGGAGGGGCAGAGAGAGGGAGATACAGAATCCAAAGCTGGCTCCAGGCCCTGAGTTGTCAGCACAGAGCCTGACCGCCAACGCAGGGCTCAAACTCAGGAACTGTGAGATCATGACCTGAGCCGAAGTCAAGACACTTAACCAACTGAGCCACCAGGGTGCCCCGATGTTATTTAAAACATTGCTTCTTTTAAATCTATTCTGTCTTTGGAGAGGAAAGATTGTAACATGCTTTTATGAGTTGGAATTTCTAAACTGTATTCCTTTGAAGTGCAGAAACTGCCCTAGATGGGAGCTGTCAGTTGACTTCTCTATAACATTTTAGGCAATATGTAATAATTTGAAGTCAAGAGATATTTTAAGGTTACCATCAAATAATTGCAGTCATGAATGATTTGAACATGTCCAAATAAAATAAAGGGGAGGAAAATCATGTAACAAGTTCAGACTTCTTTTTTTCTTCCTATTGTTTCTCTATCATTAATGAACAACTGCACTTCCTTGAGAGAAGCAACAGAATTGTGTTTGCTGGCATGCTGGTGTATGATAAGCATCAGGCACAAATAGATGACCACAGCGAAGCAGCTTCATAGTTACAAGAAAAATTCTCATCTCTCAGTATCAGAGTGCTTTTGTATACGTTAATCATGTAAGGAGCTTTACTGAACTCACTTAAATAATTTTTCTTAGTGGCAAACAACAAAATAAGATCCGTTATTTATTGACAGGGATAGCAATAGAATCAGTAGCTTTTAGGTGATGTTTCTGTTAAAAGAAGAAGATTCTAGAAACAGTGATTCATCTATGACAAAAAGTGCCACTCTAAAAAGAAAAAAAAAAAACCTTCCATCTAATAAATATTTTCGAAGTCCAGATAGTGTTTTTATCTCAAATAATATTGTGTCTTAAAATTAATTGTACTTGGGTTAAATGCAGGTACCTTTCTTCCAAAACTTTTACATTGCATTTCTCAGACTAGCTGCCAGTATTTGTTAATATTTAAACTATCACAGAGAAGAGCTCCAGCCAAAGAGACTATCCAGATTTCTCTATTAGAAATAGTAGTACCTAGGGGCGCCTGGGTGGCTCAGTCGGTTAGACGTCCGACTTCAGCTCAGGTCACGATCTTGCAGTCCGTGAGTTCGAGCCCCACGTCGGGCTCTGGGCTGATGGCTCAGAGCCTGGAGCCTGCTTCCGATTCTGTGTCTCCCTCTCTCTCTGCCCCTCCCCCGTTCATGCTCTGTCTCTCTCTGTCTCAAAAATAAATAAAACGTTAAAAAAAATTAAAAAAAAAAAAAAAAAAAAGGAATAGTAGTACCTATTACCAGACACTATCCTAAGCCTTTTGGTGAGTACTACTAACTCATTCAGTGCTCAGAGCAACCTTATAAACTTGGTGCTTTTATTTTTATGACTTTATAGACAAGGAAACAGAGACAGGTTAAGTTACTTGCCTAAGATCACACAGGGAATAAATAGCAAAGCCAGGATTTCCAGGATTTGACTGTAGGTGAGTTATGTTGCAGTCCATGCTCTTACCCTGTTATAACATCTTTCATAAGATATGATTATCTGTTTGGCATTGAGATTCTGGAAGAGGGGAGACAACAGGGCACAAATGTTCTGTAGAATCTAAGGTCTTATGGTCAATTCATATAGAGGAAACTTTTTTTTTCCTTACATAATCTGAATTGCCATGAATTCCCTTACACAGTCCCTTAATCTTATTGGGACTATAAAGGTACAGGAATAATGCTAACTTCTTTCTGCAAGTGTTTATGTAGAATGTTTTTGTGATTTTTGTTTTGGGAAACAAACTCTGGAGCTAGAGGTCAGAGGGCTCTAAGAGGGAGGTCTTAGGGAAAACACATAGACAAGAAGTATGCTTCACACTGGAAGAATCTAACAGTATGATAAATTAGCTTTTTAAAAAAAGATAGTAATGTATACTTTAGAAGTTCATTGCACAGAAACATTTAAAAAATAGTAGAGCCTGAAAATGAAATACATTGATTAAGGGGTACAAATAGGTGATCTTTTCAGCAATTACAATTTTTGTGTCAAATGAACAAATTGGCAGTCAAATTTGACACAAATGATGATTTAAACAGCCAATAAATTCACTTAGCTCTCTCTTGTTGGATGGTTAGGTTTCTGTTTTTTTCCAAGATGAATTATGTCTCTTAGTATTGAAAAAAAAAAAAAAAAGAAGAAGAATGGAAGCCTTTTTCTTTTTTAATGTTTACTTATTTTGAGAGAGAGAGAGAGAAAGAGAATTGCAAGCAGTCTCTGTGCTAACAGTGCGGGGCTTGAACTCACGAATTGTGAGATCTTGACCTGGGCTGAATTCAAGAGTCAGGATGCTTAACTAACTGAGCCACCAGGTGCCCCTAGCATGGAAACCTTTTTAAACAAAAGCTACACAGTGTTCTGCCCTACCCTTTCCCCAGTCATGGGCCTACTTCCTAAGGCAACTACTTTGAGCTGTTTCTTTGTAGCTGGTTGCTTTGTTTTATTGGAATATAATCGACATGTAACATTATTCATTTCATATTCTGTTTAGTGCACATCTCCATCATGCTTATTGCGATTTCTTGATTGCTCAGCTTTACCTATTACCATCTATTCCTGCTATGATTTTTTTAATTTGAAATTTTATTTATTTATGTATTTATGAGAGAGAAAGGGAGGGAGGAAGGAAGGAAGGGAGGGAGGGAGGGAGGGAGGAAGGAAGGAAGGAAGGAAGGAAGGAAGGAAGGAAGGAAGGAAGGAAGGAAAAAAAACGTGCAAGCTAGGGAGGGGCAGAGGGAGAGAGAAGGACAGAATCCCAAGCAGGAGCCCCGAGCCCAACGCAGGGTCGATCTCACGACTGTGAAATCATGACCTGAGCTGAAATCAAGAGTCAGACACTTAACCACACTTAACCGACTGAGCCACCCAGGTGCCCTAAGTCCTGCTTTGATTAAAGAAGACTTAATTCACTTATCCTACCTCTACTCTCTCTCCCGTATCCTAGAGCAGAGTCATACCATCTTACCACAATATAAGTTTAGAACATTTTTACCACCACCACCATCCGCCACCATCCGCCACCATCCGCCACCAAAAACAAAAAGGCCAAAACTGATTACCACTCACCTTACACCCTTCCCCTAGATTCTGGCAGCTAATCTACTTTCTGTCTCTGAATTTGCCAATTCTGGACATTTCATGTAAATGGAGTATTATATGAGGTCTTTTTGTGGCTGACTTCTTTCACTTAGTATAATGTTTTTAAGGTTCATGTTGCAGATGTGTCAGTACTTCATTTCTTTTTATGGCTGAATAATATTCCATCATACGAATATATATACTTTTATTTATCCGTGCATCAGTTGATGGACATTTCAGTTGTTTCCACTTTGGGGCTATTAAGATTAATGCTCTTGTGAACAGTTGTGTACAGTTTCTTTGTGTGTGGACGCATGTTTTCATTTCTGGATATATACCTAGAAGTAGAATTATTGGGTCATGTGGTAATTCTAACATTTAACATTTTGAGAAACTAACAGACTTCCAAAGTGTTTATATTATTTCACATTTCCATGAGCAATGTATGAGTATTCCAGTTTCTCCACATCCCCACCAACACTTGTTATTTCTTGTCTTTTTTGCTAATAGCCTTTCTAACAGATGTGAGGTGATATCTCATTAAGGTTTTGATTTGCATTTCCCCGGTGGTTAGTGATGTTGAACATGTTTTCATGTATCTGTTGGCCATCTCTCTGTCTTTGGAAAAATGTCTATTCAGATCTTCTTTTAGAAGATCTAAATTTTTTAATTGAATTTTGTCCCTGTTGAGCTTTATGAATTCTTTAATATTTTGGATATTAGCCCCCTATCAGATACATGATTTACAAATGTTTCCTCCCATTCAGTAGCTTGCCTTTCATTTTGTTGATGGTTTCCTTTGCTGTGCAGCTTTTTAGTACAAAATATAGTCCCATTTACTTTTGCTTTTGGTGTCAAATTAAGAAAAAAATCAAAACCTTTGCCAAGGAGTTTACCACCTATATTTTCTTCTAGTAGTTTCATGGTTTCCAGTCTTAAAAGTGTTTAATCTATTTGTGTATGGTGTAAAATAGTGGTCCAATTTCATTCTTACGCCTATGACTGTCCAGTTTTCCCAGCATTGTTTATTGAAGAGACTATTCTTTCCCCTTTATATATTCATGGCTCCTTTGTCATAAATTAATTTAAACCCATATATGCATGGATTTATTTCTGGGTTCTCTATTCTGTTCTGTTGATCCAGGAGCCTATTTTTATGCCAGTATCATACTGTTTTGACCACTGTAGCTTTGTAATGTAGTTTGAAATCAAGGTGCATGAAACTTCCAGCTTTGTTCTTTCTCAAGATTTTTTTGGTTACTGGTTTGCTTGGGTTTTTTTTACAGTTCCATACAGGATTTTAGGGTTATTTGTTCCTTTTTCTTTGTAAAAGGCTATTGGAATTTTGATGGGGATTGCATTGAATGTGTAGATTGCTTTAGGTAGTATGTACATTTATTTAATCAACAATATTGATTCTTCTGATCCAGAGTATAGACTGTCTTTATATTCATTTGTGTCTTTTTCATTTTCTTTCATTAATGTTTTCATAGTTTACAATATACAGATGTTTCACCTCCTTGTTAAGTTTATTCCTAGGTATTTTATTTATGGTGTTATTTTCTTAATTTCTCTTTCTGATAGTTCATCATTATTATATAGAAACAACTAATTTATGTGTATTGATTTCTGCAACTGAACTGAATTTATTCTGTTCTTTGATGAAGTCTTTAGGTTTTTCTATATATAATCTCACGTTATCTGCAAATAGTGACAGTTGTACTCCTTTCCAATTTGGATGCCTTTTATTTCTTTTTCTTGCCTAATTGCTCTGATTAGGCCTTCCAGTACAGTGTTGAATAGAAGCAGTGAGATGAACATCTTTGTCTTGTTCCTGATCTTAGAGAAAAGGCTTTCTTGCTGTTGAATACAGTGTCAGGTGTGGGCCGTGTCATATGTGACCTTTATTATGTTAAGGTATGTTCTCTCTATACCTACTTTGTTGAGAGTTTTTATCATAAATGGATGTTGAGTTTTGTTAAATCTTTTTCTTCATCTATCAAGATGATCATAATTTTTATCCTTATTATTAATATGTGTCATGTTGACTGATTTGCGGATGTTGAACCATCCTTGCATCGCTGGAATAAGTCCCCCTTGATTGTGGTGAATGATCCTTTAATGTATTGTTGAGTTTGGTTTGCTAATATTTTGTTGAGGATTTTTGCATCTATGCTTATCAGGGATATTAACCTGTAATTTTCCCTCCTTTTGGTATCCTTGTCTGGTTTTGGGATCAGGGTAAATCTGGCTTCGTAAAATGAATTTGGAAGGTCTCCCTCCTCTTCTCGTTGTTGGAAGAGTTTGAGAAGAATTGGTATTGTTCTTTGACTCTAAGGTAGAACTTAACCAGTGAACCTGTCTGGTTTTTGTTTGTTGGGAGATTTTTTATTACTGATTCAGTCTCCTTCCTAGTTATTGGTCTGTTCAGATTTTCTGTTTCTTCATGATTCAGTCTTGGTAAGTTATATGTTTCTAGGAATTTATGCATTTCTTCTTGGTTGTCCAGTTTGTTAGCATATAATTGTTTCATAGTAGTCACTGATAATCTTTTGTATATTTGTAGGTGCAGTTGTAACCTCTCGTCTTTCATTTCTGATTTTGAGTCATCTTTTTTTCTTAGTCTAGTTTAAAGGATTGTCAGTTTTGTTTATCTTCTCAGAGAACCAGCCCTTAGTTTCATTGATCTTCTGTGTTGTCTTGTTAGTCTCTTTTTTATATATTTCTGCTCTCGTTTTTGTTATTTCCTTCCTTGTACTAACTTTGAGCTTTGTTTTTCTTTTTCTAGTTCCTTGAGGTGTAAAGTTACGTTGTTTGAGACTTTTCTTGTTTCTTAAGGTAGGCATTTGTCACTGTGACCTTCCTTAGAAGTACTGCATCCCACAAATTTTGGTATGTTTCAGTTTCATTTGTCTCAAGATATTTTTTTATTTCTCTTTTAATTTTTTTGACTCATTGGTTGTTCAGTAGCATGTTGTTTAATCTCTTATTTCCTAGTTTTCTTGTAATTCTAGTTTCATACTGTTGTCAGAAAAGCTGCTTGATATGATTTCAGTCCTTTTATATTTATTAATACTTGTTTTGTGAACATACAATCTGTCTTAGAGAATGTGCGTGTACACTTGGAAGAGCGTGTATTTTGTTGCCTCTGGGTGGCATATTCTGTATGTATCTGTTAAGTCCATCTGGTCTAATGAGTCATTTAAGACCTTAGTTTCCTTATTGATTTTTTTGTTTGGATGATCTGTCCATCAATGTAAGTAGGATATTAAAACTCCCTGTTATTACCATATTATTGCTGTCCTTTTCTCCCTTGAGATCTGTTAATATTTGCTTTGTATATTTAGGTGCTTCAATGTTAGGTACATACATATTTATAAATGTCATATCCTACTGTTGGATTGACCCCTTTATCATTTCATAATGCCATCTTTGTCTCTTATTACAGTCTTTGTTTTAAAGTCCATTTTTTTCTGATAAAAGTATAGCTAGTCCAGCTTTCTTTTGGTTTCCATTTGCATGGGATATCATTCTATACTTTCATTTTCAGTCTGT
The DNA here is from genome assembly GCF_018350215.1 of Panthera leo. NCBI lineage: Eukaryota > Metazoa > Chordata > Mammalia > Carnivora > Felidae > Panthera > Panthera leo. The sequence goes on along the minus strand of NC_056683.1, from coordinate 34,263,723 downwards.
GTGTTCTTACATCTGAAGTGAGTCTCTTGTAGGCCACATATAGATGAGTGTTGGCTTTTTATCCATTCAACCATTCTATGTCTTGGTTGGAGCATTTATTCCATTTACATTTAAAGTAATTGTTGATAGGTATGTACTTAGTTGTTTGCTGGCTGGTTTTGTAGTTCCTCTCTGTTTCTTCTCTTGCTCTCTTTGTGATTTAATGACTTTTTTTACTGATACAATTGTGTATTCCTTTCTCTTTACCTTTTGTGTATTCACTATAGATTTTTGCTTTGTGGTTACCATGAAGCTTACATACAACAACTTATATCTAATAATCTGTTTTAAGTTAATGACAACTTAAGTTTGAGCCCATTCTAAAGCTCTCCCAACCCCATGTTTTTTGTTTTGATGTCACTTTTTACTTGTGTATCCCTTAACTCATTATTATAATCATAGTTGTTTTTACTGCTTTTGTCTTTTAACCTCCATCTACCTTTATGGTGATTAATTATGTTTCTTTACAATATGTTTGCTTCTTGAGGGAGATACATTCTTACGTTTTCTTGCTGCCACTTAGGGCCTTTTCTTTTCAGCTTAAAGAAGTCGCTTTAACATTTCTTTTTCTTATAAGGCTGCTTTAATGGTGATGAACTCCTTTAGCTTTTGCTTGTCTGGAAAACTTCATCTCTCCTTCAATATTGAATGATAACGTTGCAAATAGGGTACTCTTGGTTGGAAGGTTTTTTTCTTTCAGTACTTTGAATATATTGTACTCTTCCCTTCTGGCCTGCAGAGAATTCTGCTGAACAGTCTGCTCATAATTTTATGGTGGTTCCATTGTACATAATGAGTTCTTTTTCTCCTTGTCTTTAACTTTTAAGATTTTAATCGTGTGTCCTGGTGTGGATCTCCTTGGATTCATCTTTTTTGGAATTCTCTGGGCTTCCTAGATCTGGATGTCTGTTTCCTTTCCCACGTTATAGAAGTTTTCAGCCATTATTTCTTCAAACAAGATTTCTACCCCTTTCTCTTTCTCTTCACCTTTGGGACCTCTATAATGCAAATATTCATCCAATTGATATTGTTTCATAAGCCCCTTAAACCGTCTTCACTTTTTTTCCTACTCTAATTAAGTTTTCACTGTCTTTGAGTTGACCGATCCTTTCTTCTGTTTCATTTATCTGCTGTTGAATCTCATGTATTTTTCAGTTCAGTTATTCTATTCTTCAGCTCTGTGACTTCTATTGGGTACTTTTTAGTATTTCTTATCTCTCTATTAAAGTTCTCACTGTGTTCATCCCTTCTTCTCCCAAGTTCAGTGAGCAGCTTTGTGACCATTGTTTTGAACTTACCTCTCTTTCATTAAGAGTTTTTTTTTCTGAGGTTTTATCTTGTTCTTTCGTTTGAAACATATTCTTCTGATTGATCATTTTGCTTGACTCTCTTGGTTGGTTGAAAACAGCCACCTCTCCCAGTCTTGAAGGAGTGGCCTCATGTAGGAGATGAACCTTATTGTTTAACCCTACCCCAACTCTTTGTTGTCTTTCAAAATGTTGTGTTTGTCCAAGCAGCCTATTATATTTCTCATATATCCCAGGATTTGAGAACATGCCAAGCAGTTCTTAATAGCTCCCAGTAATTGAGAATGTCCCTAAGGGGAGGATTTAAGCACCTAGAATCAGGCTCTTTGGAAGCCAGACCCGTAGGCAGCAGCTTTTAAATGTGTGCAGATACATACATTCCTGTGGAATCACAAGCATAAGTCTTACTGTCCAGTGTCCCCTGGGCAGCAGTTGCAAAAATCAGGCCTCTAGATAAGTGTATAATCTCTTTTCTGGTAGATACTGGCAAGCTGGAGCAAGGCAGAGGAAGAATGCCAAGAGGTGTCCACAGCTATGTTCCTTGAGAGCAGCTCTGTAATCTACTAGATGTATGCCAAACCTGAAGCCTGTCTCTGAGACTGAAGTCCCAGGACAAGCCAAGAGGTCTCCTTCACAGAAAGACCAGGGGTTGTGCCTTGATGTGCAGTCTGCACAGTGCCCTGGAGATAGTTTCCTGCCAAGAAGTATCTCTTTGACTTCTACAGTCCCATGGAACTGGAATGCAAGCCCCATTGGCCACCAGAACCAGGTGATGATAGGTTATCCTCTCAGTGGCAGCTTCAAAAACCAGGGCACAGGACATAAAAACCAGAGTACCAACTGCATGTAAAATTCCCCTCTAGCAGGCCCTGGTGCTCCAGAGCATGGCAGGAGAGCACAAAGATGGTGCCTGCCCTCTGAAGTCCCTAGAAAGGATTACAGTCAGCCCCCTAGATGCATGTTTAATCATGTTGATTTTGAAAGTGGAAAATCAGTAATCCGTCAGTAACTTATGTTACTTTAACAGCTATACCTATAATTGTATATCCTTTTTTGTTTGACTTTTGGTGGTTTTCTGGAATTCTATTTTTCTGCTTTGTGTCGTCTCCTTTTATCATGTACCTCCAGTGTTTCAGGTATACTTTCTTGTCTATGTGTTTTCCCTGAGATCTCTCTTAGAGACCTCTGGTCTCTGGCTCTGGATTAATTTCAGATTAAATGCATTTCAGGTTTTTTTTTTTTTTAATTCCAGTATAGTTAACATATATGGTGCTATATTCGTTTCAGGTGTGCAATATAGGGACTTAGCACTTCCATACACGACCTAGTACTCATCACAAGTGCACTTCTGAATCCCCATAGTTTTCTTTACAGTTCTTCTCTTGGAACCTTTTTTTCCTGTCCTCTCTTTTGGACTCACTGTTTACCTGGATCTTATGTTTTCTATCTCAGTTTTACCTTTTGTTTTCTGTCCTCAAGTAACTTCTTCAGAAAAGATGAATTATAGATGCGCCTGGGTGACTCAGTTGGTTAAGCGGCCAACTCTTGATCTCAGGATCATGAGGTCAGGCCCCACATTGGGGCTTGCCCAGTATGGAGCCTACTAAGGAAAGGAAGGGAAAGGGAAGGAAAATCCCTCCATGTTTAAAAGACTCTGCCCTCCAATGCAATTCAGAGTTAGAATGGCTAAAAAAAGAAAGAAAAGAAAGATTTTACTCAGGATTTGGAAGTCATTGCCTCACGGTCCTTTTTTATCCTGGGTTTCTAAGTGAGACATTTAATGCCAGTGTGATAATTGCCCTTTTAAACCTTTTTCCCCCCTAGAAGCCTTTAGGATCATAACACTGGATTCTGAAATTTCCTTAGTAATTTATCTCTTTGTAGGTAAAAGTAATCCAGGTTAGCACCAGGAGGGCTCTTCTGATTTAAATGGAGATTCCATTTAATCCCCACACATTTCTTGTATTTCTTTAATTATATCCTCCCCTCCAAATCTCTTGTTCTGCAACTCCCATTATTCAGATGTTGGACCTTCTGAATTGATTGCCTTTGCCTCTTATCTCTTTTTGGTGCATTTATCATCTCCATGGGTAATTTTTTTTCTCCTACATTTAGAAGACTATTTTCTGAAGCTTCTTTTTCACTCATTACTTTTCCTTTAGTGAATCTTACTCCGTTTGGAAGCCAATACCATTTAAGATCTCTTTGTTCACATAATTATAGTTGACCTTTGAACAACACAGGGGTTAGGGACGCTGACCCCCAACACAGTCAAAAGTCCATGTATGATCTGACTTCGGCTCAGATCATGAGTTCGAGCCCTGCATCGGGCTCTGTGCTGACAACTCAGAGCCTGGACCCTGCTTCGGATTCTGTGTCTCCCCCTCTCTCTGCCCCTCCCATGCTCATGCTCTGCCTCTCTCTATCAGTCATAAATAAAAATGTTTAAAAAAAATTTTTTTAAGTCCATGTATGTTTCGAATCCCCAAAAATTCAACTGCTAAAAGCATACTATTGACCAGAATCCTCATCTTGCCCATAACGTAGTTGATTAACACGTTGTTTTTTATGTTGTATATTAGATACTATATTCTTCCAATAACGTATGCTAGAGAAAGGAAAATGTTACTAAGAAAATCATAAAATACGTTTACAGGACTGTACTGTATTTGTCAAAAAAAATTGCATATAAATAGTCCCACATAATTCATACCCATGTTGTTCAAGGGTCAACTGTAGTTTTAAAAATCGTGTTCTTCCTGAATGCATTTCTCTCCTCTAGGATCAGTTTTCTAGTTGTTTATCTTGGTCTCTATCTTTGGGGGTTGGAGGTTTTCCTCAAATGTTTACTTATACTTGGTCAGCTTTTCATATTTATGAGATGAACAATTAGAGAACTAATTGAAAGCCCTGTGTCCTTACCAAGGATTTTTCTTACAGGTGAATAGGCAGAACACCACCATGATGCCGGGCACCAGAATCTGGAGAACTTTATTCTGGAGTACCAGTATCCACACTGACAGCCTTTGTTATTCTGTTTGTGTTCATTTTCTTTAGGGATCATAGCCCTACAGGATAAATTCCAGGCCGTCTACTGTGCTGTGTTAGGGTATCAATGCTATTTTACAAACTTTCAGTTTATAAAACTCTTTTTACCATCCCTCTTCTTATACCCGCTTTCCATCATATCTCTGTATCCATAGTTTAATGATAGGTTGGCTGTCTCCCTCCACCACTGTGACTCACCCCACCTTTGGTTTTCTAGGTTGTTAGGATGTTGCTCTCTCTCTGTTTCCACATTGTTTTAGATTTATTAATGTACTCCTTTGTTTTAGTTTTATTGGCTTGGAGCAGGAAGATAATATAAATGTTGTGTAATCCATCATCTTAAAGTTTTTGTTTCTAATTTTTTGCTATAATAAATACTATGATAAACATTATGTCCAAATCTTTGTGTGTATCTTGATTTTTTCCACAAATTTTTAAAGCTTTTTAAATTTTAAAATAATTGCAGATTCACAGGAAGTTGCAGAGATAGTATAGGAAGATCTCAGTTACCCTTCATCCAGTTTCCCCCAGTAGTTGCTTTTTATGTAACTGTATCAAAACTAAGAAGTTGACATTATTATAAAGTCTGTGTTCATGTGTGTATTTATTTTAATTTATAGGATAAATATTTAGAAGTGGAATAGTTTAAAATTGTTGCGATTATTGCCTCATTGTGTTTATGTATGTATAGTCTTATTTAGAATGCTTCTTTTTATAAGTACCCAGTTCAAACTCAGGCTATATCCAGAGGGATTAATAGGTAGGGAACTGCCTCTGGACACTGGAAATACATTCGGTACCTATTTTTTTCCACCCCTAGCCAATAAATGTCTTAGCTTTATTTTTATTTTGACTTCATTCTCAGACATTATCTCCCGACTTGGTGGCGGTAATCATCTCTGACAACTCCTTGGTCCTTATTGCTTAAGATTTCAGAAATAGAGCTCTGCATCTGTCATTTCCCTCTAAAAAGGATCCTAGATCTTGCTTAGATCATGTGTCCACCTGTCTAGGGAGATAGGGTGGATAGAGCCATGTGATTGGCGGCCTTGGCAAGTTGTAGAGGGTCATTTCCTTTCAGAAATTATGCTGGACAGAAAATGAAGCTGAGTGTGAAAGTAGCAATCCAGGGGCACCTGGGTGGCTCAGTTAAGCATCTGACTCTTGATTTCGGCTCAGATCATGATCTCACGGTTTATGTGTTGGAGCCCTACATTGGTCTCCACACTGAAAGTATCGAGCCTGCTTGGGATTCTCTCTCTCTCCCTCTCTCTTTCTCTGTCCCTCCCCTGCTCATGTGCACACTCTCTCAAAATAAGTAAACTTAAAAAAAAAAAAACAAAAACCAGACAGTAGCAGTCCTGTCCCTGCACTCTTACCAATTTAACAGTGAGTTTTATCTGTTTTTAATTTTATCTATTTTTTAAGTGTGTGACTATTTCATGAGTAATTCTCATTGGAAAAGATCCTAACAATTCAGAATTGTATTATACAAGACAAAATGTGAAAACTCCCTTTATATTTCCCTACATCCTTCCTTATTCCTTCATTCTTTCCTCCAGGGGAACGCTGTGAACAATTGTATTCTTGAAAGCCCCTCAGTATGTTTGTATAGTAGTATATGTACCTACATACATTTTTAAAATATGTGAAATGGATCACACTCTATGTATCATTGAGCTACTCATCTTTTTCATTTTAGTATGTGCACTGCCAAAGCAAGCATTTGTCTTTTTCATTTTAATGGTGTGTCTTAGAGAGCTTTCCATTGTAGTACCTTTGCTTTTTATGGAGGTGCCATAAATTACTTAAATTACTGCTACTATTGATTACAAATTGTATTCATTTATGTCACACTAACAATAAAGTGATGGCTTTCCTTTTTTTTAATTTAGTATTTTTATTTCCTGCTTAATTAAAAGATCTGGGGATCTATATATTGTGTGACATCACAGCATCATGCCAAAGCACTGTTACAAATTCTGTCATGGTATTTGGGGTTGGATTGTGAGTTTTTCTAGGTTGATGTTTTGTTTTTTTTTTTCAACTTGTGATAAGGTACACATAAACATCTTAACCATTTTTAAGTGTAGTTTAGTGATATTACATACATTCACGTTGTTGTGCAATCATCACCACCATCTATCCCCATCTTCTTTCATCTTCTAGAACTGAAACTCTGTGCTTATTTAATATTTGAGTCCTTGCTTTCAGTTCTTTTAGGTGTATACCCAGAAGTAGAATTGCTGGATTCTATGGCAATTATATTTTTTATTTTTTGAGTACTCACCGTACTGTTTTCCATAGCATCTGCACCATTTTTACGTTCTCATCAACAATGCACAAGGGTTCCAATTTCTCTGAGTCCTCACCGACATAGTTGTTTTAAACATGTATATGTACTTTAGAATGCATTAATAACAGCTAATAACAAGCACTACCTACTTACTAGGCATTTTGTAGATGGGTCATTTGTGAAACTTGGGATCTTAAGTGACTTCAGTCACACATCTTATAGAAGGTAGGACAGATTCATTATTCAAGCAGTCACCCTCCAGAACTTGGGCTCTTAACCATTCCATTATTATTGCCTCCCAGAAGTGGACTATTACCAAGTCAAAGGATATGTATTTTTTAAACTTTAAACTGCCAAATTACCTTTCAAAAAGACTCACACATTAGTCCCATTAACAGCATAAAAGAATGCCCATCTATGCCCTCCAAATCCTTGTCAACATGTGAAATTAATCCTTTTTAATTTCTGCCAAGTCAGTGGCAAAAAAAAAAAGACCATTGTGGTTTTTCTTAACTTTTAAAAAACGTTTTCATTATTTATTTTTGAGAGAGAGAGAGAGAGTTAGGGGGCCAGAGAGAGAGGAAGACACAGAATCTGAAGCAGGTTCCAGGCTGTGAGCTGTCAGCACAGAACCCAACGTGGGGCTTGAACTCACAAACCATGAGATCATAACCTGAGCCAAAGTCAGACGCTTAAATGGCTGAGCAACCCAGGTGCCCCAAAAGATTTTTGTTTTAATTTGTTTCCCTGTTGCTGTTGATTTTGAGATACTTGTATATGTTCATGGACCATTTCAATCTTTCTTGAATTGACATATTAGTAATGCTACGTGGCTGTATTAGTTTCCTATTGCCGCTGTAACAAATTACCATAAATTTAGTAGCTTAAAACAACACAAAGTTACCATCTTACATTTCTGGAGGTTAGAAGTCTAAAATGGGTCAGCAGATCAGTATTCCTCTAGGGTCTCTAGGGAAGAGTCCATTTTTTGTCTTTCACAACTTCTACAGGCCACCTGCATGCAGTTCTTGGCTTAAGGCCCATTTCTTCACATTTTATCACATCCCGTCTCATTGATCTACCTTCCTCCTTGGAAGGACCCTTTCCCCCACATAGCTGATTTTCCCAGTGATTATCATAAACAGTCAGTGTTTTTCCCATTGTTTTGAAATGCTCCATTAATCCAATACTTGATTTCATTCTAATCCAGTATCAGTGTTACAGGATTTTAATTACTATAGTTGTTTATTATATCTTACTCCTTAGAGGCCAAGTTCCCAATTATTTCTCTTTTTAAAAAAATCTTGGCTATTTTAGCTAATTTTCTTTTCTTAGATTTTACTGGACAGGTTCTACAAAATATCCTGTTGATTTTGATTGAGATGATTTTGAATGTATATAGATTACTTTCTGGAAAATAGACACGTTTACAGTTTTGATTTTTCCTATCTAGGAATAGCTTTTCTTTTTGTTTGTTAAAGCATCACATATTTTTCAATTTTGTATTATTACTGTAAATTCATTGTATTTTATCAATTATATTTTTTATTGGTTATTGCTAGTCTGTAGAAATACTTTTATAATTGGTTGTTTTTCTCAAAATTTCTGGATAAAATTAGCCACTTTGTAATGGTGACAAATCTGGTTCTTTTTCTTGCCTTAAATTATCATCTAAGACTGTCAGTACAACTTTGAAAAGTACCATAAAACTGTTTTACTGTAATGAAGGTCTTCGATTTGTAGAACTATGTATGTAATATTTCTATGGGTTTCTAGTAGATATCTTTAAGTTAAGTTTTTTCCTAGTTTATCAAGGATTTCGATCCCAATTGCATCTTGAGTTTTGTCTGACATTTTCATAATTTTTGTGTTCTTTTCTTCTGTACATATATTTAGTAATGAATGACAGTAATAGATTTATTTTTGTTTGGCTTATCCTTTTATAAAAATTTGCTTGTGAATGTTACTCGGTAATTTTACATAAAGCTCATTGAAAAGACAGACTAATAGACAGTCTAAACCAATGGTTTTCTGTTGGTTGTTTGTATGTGCATTGTATACATGTGTGTGTCTTTCTTCTCAGCCTTGGAAGTCAGGGTTAAGCCAGTGATCTCAAAGTGGAGACCTTTTGCAATTCTTAGGATGTACTGGAACATTTATAAAAAGAAAGCTATCCAATAACCCTTCTTTGAAAATGTAGTAGCACTTGACCTGAAAACTGTCTGGACTTTTGTTGCCTTTTTTAGGATATGGATTTTCAATTTTTTAATCTCCATTACTGTTACATCGTTACAGGATTTTTTTTTTTTAATTTATTTTCCTAAAGCCTTATCTTATTCATCTTTTACAAATAATTAACTTTTGATTTGGAGTTTAAAATTCTTATTCCTTCTGTTTTTGTTTTTAGCTCTTTATTTAATAACAGCTTTTGTTTTATAATTGGTATAGTCAAGGTTACAAATATTTCTCTTGGGTGAAACTGAGTGTCACAGATTTTAACATGTAATGCACTCATTTCTAAATACTTTGAAATTTTAAATTTCATTTCCTCTTTAAATCAAGATAGCAGCATGACTCATAATAGCCAAAGAATGGAAACAACCCAAATGTCCATCAACTGATGACTGGATAAATGAAATGTGTTTATCCATATAATGGAATATTATTCATCCATAAGAAGTAATGAAGAACTGCTACATCCTACAACATGGGATGAACCTTGAAAACATGCTATGTGAAAGAAGTCAGAGAAGACCACACATTGAGTGGTTCCACTTACATGAAGTGTCCAAAATAGGCAAATTCTTAGAGACAGAAAGTAGATTAATGGCTTTCAGAGTCTAAGGGAAAGGTGTAATGGTGAGTTACTGCTAATGGGATTAGTGTTTTTTGTGGGAGTCATGAAAATGTCCTAAATTTAGATTGTGGTGAGATTGTACAGCTCTGTGAATATACTAAAATCACTGATTTATATGCTTTAGATTGGTGAATTTATGGCATGTGAATTCTATCTCACTAAAGAAATTAAAAATAATTCTAGGACACTTTTTTTCAAGCCAACCTGCTAGGAGGTTATAAACCAATTTAGTGGGTTACTAATAGACTTGGTTAAAAAAAAAAAAAAAAAAAAAAAAGGCAGGGGATGGGAAGTTCACGTAGTCCATTCATGTAAATATGTAAGTTCCTGAAATGTTTAAGTAAAAACTCATAAGTAGCATATTCTTCATGGCAATTATCAATATATAGTATTTGCTCACAAAGACAGTAAGTTTTTGTTTGGCACTTTGTTTTTACTATATATTTGGGTGATTAGTGATTGGGGTGAAGGATGGTTAGGAATGAGAATTATACCAGGAATGGAATCTGAATTGAAAGGATCCTTAGAAATGGCAGCAGGGGACACCTGGTTGGCTCAGTTAGTTAAGCATCCGCCTCTTGGTTTCGGCAACTGTCACACTTTTCCAGTACTTTCTGCCTTCTTCATAGATTTTTGCCTTGGCTTCATTCTGTATTCTGGCCAAGTATATTCTTATTTCTAACATTATTGCTCTTTTGATCAGGTTACAAATTATTTGACTCTTTTGAAATCATACTGCTATTAAAATTTTATCTGTTGTCTGTTTCAATTTATTCGAGATTTTGTAAATGTATTGGGTTAAATTTTATATGCTTTAAAGTGCTGACATAATTTCTTTCTTCTGAACATGAATAGCAAATATTTGAGACATGAAGTGTAGGTATAAAGAGTTTAAAGGCACAGACTGAAATTATTTTAGAACTCTCCTTTTTTTTGTTCCAGGAAGAATGGGTTTCAGTTCCTAATATTAATAAGCTGAAATTTCTTTCTGTAACATTTCTTCCGATTTTTTTTTCTTTTAACACCCATCATCAATAAAAGTTAACAGTGATTCTGAATTCTTTAATCATGTCATCATCCTCCTTATCTATTAGTAACTGTCTCTGTTTCCTCAAAATTTCTTTTTTTGTTTTTTTGTTTTTTGTCTTTTTATGACAGAGACTTTTTTCAGTTGTTTGATATTCCTTGAGGGACATCATATGTAAAAAGTATGGGATTAGTAAAACATCGGCAGTTTGAGAAAGCCAAGATGATGCAAGGATCAGAAGGAAACTTAAAACTATAAATAGTATCCTTAAGGTAAAAGATTACAGTGCATCATTGAAACTGTTCAGGAGTCTGTAAAAAAGGAACATTAAGAGCAAAAAAGGGGCACCTGGCTGGCTCAGCTGGTAGAGCTTAAGCTTCTTTTTTGTTTGTTTAATTTTTTTAAAACGTTTATTTCTTTTTTGAGAGATAAGAGAGCATGAGCAGGGGAGGAGCAGAGAGAGAGGGAGTCAGAATCTGAAGCAGGCTCCAGGCTCTGAGCTGTCAGCACAGATCTCAGCATGGGGCTCGAACTCACGAACTGCGAGATCATGACCTGAGCTGAAGTTGGACACTTAACCGACTGAGCCACCCAGGCGCCCCTAGAGCATATGATTCTTGATCTCAGGGTCATGAGTTCAAACCCCACAGAGTTTACTTTAATAAAAAAAACAAAAAAAGACCAAAGTTTAGGAAATTAAAAATATGGTAGAAATGTAACAGACAACACAAGTTAGAAGGATAAGTGTTGAAAATAGAACAACAAGATCTAAAGAGATAGAAAATGTAAGGAAATTAATGTAGTAAGCCAGAGGGTCCCGCATCTGGGGTGAAAAAAAAAGAGTTCCAGAGAGAATAGACAGAGGATTAAATTCACTTTGAAATATAGGAAACTTTCTCAGAACTAAATGAATCTCTACTTTGTAAGTACTGATACAGAAAGTACTTAGCAAGTTAGATTTTCAAAAAGCCATTCAGGAAATTTCAGAATATGGGAATTAAAGAGCAAATTCTTGGGGTGCCCGGATGGCTCAGTTGGTTGAGCATCTGACTTTGGCTCAGGTCATGATCTCTCATCCATGGGTTCGAGCCCCACATCGGGCTCTATGCTGACAGCTCAGAGCCTAGAGCCTGCTTTGAATTCTGTGTCTCCCTCTCTCTCTGCCCTTCCCCTGCTTGCATTCTGTCTCTGTCTTTCAAAAAAATAAAATTAAAAACGTTTAAAAAATAAAATTTAAAAAAATAGAAAATTCTTTAAAAATAAGATTTCTTCCTTCCAGGGAGAAAAAACAATCCCTGTTTGGAGACTCAGAAATGGGAAGGCATTGATTGGATTTGTCAGCACCACTGAAAGCTAGAAGGCAACGGAGCATTTATTTTTTACTCAGACTGGCAGTCAAGAGTGAGGATAAAATAATAGGAGAGATCTTAATAAATTTACCTCCCATGCACACATTCTTCAGAAATTACCAATAATATGCACTATGGAAATGAAGACGTAAATCAAGACAGAGGAAGACTCTGGGACTGAAGGAACAGGACATCTGCCTCAGAGAGATGACTGAACATTAAGACGTTCTCTATTTGAAATTAATGCTTATATATAAATTTAGCATATTTTTAAAATGATATTTAAAAGTTAAAGTAGGATTTTTTTCTTAGGTGATCTCTTTCTGTATTGTTTTAGAATAAGAAGAGAGTTTCTTCTGTGTCAACACATGTCTCAGGGTAGAGTCTTGCATTTCTCATTGTGACTTGCAGTCTATAATTCAATCATAAATCCTTTAACTGGGAATGCTATTTAATGTACAGTTTTATAACTAAAAACTTCTGTTCACAAATGTATTTGCTTCCAAGAATATTCAAATCTTTAAAAAACAATTTTTAACATAACGAATCCCATGATATTTGTAGAATTCTAATATTCCAGCATTTTTATGTCTGGTTTTCACTTATACCTCAGTACTTCTCAAATTTTTCACAATTTTCGTTCTTCTTAAAATCATATAGTAATTTTTGTTCGTTTGTTTTTTGCTTTTTGTTTTTGTTTTTAAGTAGGCTCCACTTCCAGTGTGGAGCCCACTGCAAGGCTTGAACTCATGACCTTGAGATCAGGAATCAGACACTTACTTATCTGACTGAGCCAACCAGGCACCCCAGTCAAATTGTAATTTTAATTGCAAAAGGCAACAAGTTTGAAATTAGAGATCTGTTGTAGAAATTCATTTTGATCTGAATTTTAGGAATATTCATTCAGACTCATTATTTCTATCTAGGAAGTTGGGCCGGGTAGTTCTTAATTAAGTTTTCCAAAGACACGTTTTCACTAAAAATGAACACATTGAATCATGTAGTTTTATAGCTGCTCTGTGTTCCTGGAAGACCAAAAGTGTCAAGAAGTGAGGCAGGTTGGAAAGGTCACCAAAAATCTAATCTGAATCATTAAGTGTTGCTTGCCAAGGTATGTCTTCTGTCTCAATAGCCCATATAACTGGTTTTGCTATTAAAATTTTTTTGTTGTTGGGGCACCTGGGTGGCTCAGTCGGTTAAGCATCTGACTTCAGCTCGGGTCATGATCTCATGGTTCATGAGTTCTAGCCCTGTGTCAGGCTCTGACAGCTCGGAGCTTGGAGCCTGCTTTGGGTTCTGTGTCTCCCTTGCTCTCTGCCCCTCCCCTGCTCATTCTCTGTCTCTTAAAAATAAATAATAAACATTAAGAAACTTTTTTACTACGTGGCAATGAGAAAGAATGAAATATGGCCCTTTGTAGCCACGTGGATGGAACTGGAGAGTGTGATGCTAAGTGAAATAAGCCATACAGATACCATATGGTTTCACTCTTATGTGGATCCTGAGAAACTTAACAGGAACCCGTGGAGGAGGGGAAGGAAAAAAAAAAAAAGAGGTTAGAGTGGAAGAGAGCCAAAGCATAAGAGACTCTTAAAAACTGAGAACAAACTGAGGGTTGATGGGGGGGTGGGAGGGAGGAGAGGGTGGGTGATGGGTATCGAGGAGGACACCTTTTGGGATGAGCGCTGGGTGTTGTATGGAAACCAATTTGATAATAAATTTCATATATTGAAAAAAAATAAAAATTAAAATTAAAAAAGAAACTTTTTAATAATAAAAACATAAATTTTTTTTTGTTGTTTTGAAAAGAGAATCTGATGAAACAGATTGATAAAAAGGTAAATAAAATATTGAAAATGGGGGTTAAAATTCCTTTTCCTGCAGCTACTGGAAGGAATGTTTTGTACCTTACTTATTTTGTTTAAAGCTTTATTATTTATTTATTATTTATTATTATTAGCAGGTAGCTAATAAGTGTCAGCCTGAGTGTAAATCTAAGTCTTTTTGCCTCCGAACCTTTCAGTGCACAGAAATTTTGATATAACTAATTGATTGGCATGTAGAGGAAGGAATTAGTAAAATTTTTTAAATTTTTAATGAGAGACCATTTTTACCTATCAAAGAAGCTAAGTTTTCCAAACCTGGTAATACTTAAGTACCAGAAGCCCATATATGTGAGGAGATATAATTCAGTTACAACCCCTTTAGAAAAGTCTTAAATAATAATCCTAAAAGCCAGTTATGGCCACAGACTGGAAAGAAGTAGTTTAAAATCTTAATTTGTTCAGAGTAGCAGTGTTTTAAAACAAAGTAATTATTTTCCAATTTTTCAATATTTATCATGTTATTTTTATAAATAGGGAGAATGTTTTTATCCTTACCTGGTAGTTTAACTTTAGGGAAATAATTCTAAATGCAGAATAAAGATTATCCAAAAATTACTCATTGGCTTTATTTTTAGTGGTAAAAAATTAGAAACAAGGTTAAATGTCCAGCTGAGTGAGCAGAACGTGCCAAAGTAAGTGGTGATATGTCTAAGGGAAATATGTGGATTTAAGAGATTGCATAGGAATAAAGAGAAAAGTTTATAATAGGAAAAGCAGGATACAAATTTGTATAGTGTGTGATTATAGATACATATTTTCATAAAAATACAGGAAAATATTGAAAGAAAATGTAATTTTATTGGCAATTTTCTTTGGATATTGAGTCTCAGGTAATTTTTTCCCTTTGTACTTGTGTTTCCCAGATTTTATTTAATCATGTACTGACTTTTTATATAAAAAGTATTATTTTCCTAACATAAGATAAAGTGATAGTTAATATTTTCGTAGGCCACCACTAGATAGTGTTCTGTTTATATTATCTGTTAAGTGGGGAGACATTTTGATAATGCCATTTTCTTAATGTCTATTTTATTCTGTCCGTATGGAATGAACATGTTTGTGTGTCTTAGATCTGAAACTCAGCACCGAGGCTCTGCTCCCCACTCGGAAAGTGATCTACCAGAGCAGGAAGAGGAGATTCTGGGATCTGATGATGATGAGCAGGAAGATCCCAATGATTATTGTAAAGGTAAGGCCTTTGATAAGAACACACCAAGTAAGACATACTCATGAGTATATGTAATTTCTCACTTGAATGTTGGGTCTGTCAGTGTAAGCTGTTTTGATGCTTTCTGCTTATCGCATCCTTTTCTCTAAGTATAAGAAATAATATTTCCTCTCAGTTCAATTTAATTTATTAAAACTTGATTTTATGTTAAATCTGTTTTTACCCTTCTTTCTCCTTCAAAATGATAGTGCATATTTACCTTAGAAAATTTCCGAAATATATTAAAAAGAAAATAAAAACTGTCTGTGATGCTGTATCACCCAGAAATAACCAATGATGAGATTTGGTATACAGGCTTTTCAAAAAACCTTTTCATTACTTTTTTCTCATAGTAATGCTTGCTAAGGTAAGTTAAACTGGAATTATAGATACTTAAACTGTGTCATAAAGCTTTTTTGTTTCTTTATGAGACTTTCTACGATTCTGGGTGGCAAGTTACAACAGAATGTATCTTACCATCTAGGAGAACATAGTTTGTGTTATTCTCAGCAAGCAAAGATACATGTAAAATACCTTGATTCCTGCCACTGTTGGCAGCCTTTTCAGGCCTTCCTGGTTTTTATTTTGTTTAAGGGAGCAAACTCTCTATTTTCCCTTTCTTTCTTTCTTTCTTTCTTTCTTTTCTTTTTCTTTCTCTTTCTCTTTCTTTCTTTCTTTCTTTTAATGTTAAATGGAATTCTTTTTTTTTTTTTTTTTTTAAGTTTAAGGGTTGTTTTTTTTTTTTTTTTTTAATTTTGAGAGAGAGAGCATGCACAAGCAAGGAAGGGGCAGACAGAGAGAGAGAGAGAGAGAGAGAGAGAGAGAGAGAGAAGTCAGTGCAGAGCCAGACATGGGGCTCGAACTCCTGAACTGAGGTCATGAGATCATGACCTGAACTGAAATCAAGAGTCAGACACTTAACTGAGCCACCCAGGTGCTCCTAAATAGATGGAATTCATTAATCTCCTTCATAAAAGAACATCCTGAGACTGAAACTATAAATATGTTTTATTTTAAACATTCATATATTTAGATAAATCTATTGGATTATTGAGGGCCAAGAATATTGTGATATGTAACCTTGTTTTTGTTTGACAGTGACTTATTTTTTTAAGTAGCTATTGGTTGTTCAACAAAGCATCACTTGCTTACTCTAAATCATTAGTCTTACTTGCGAAGATGTTTTTCTGTAACATGAGTTTAGTAGGTGGCTGTGTGTGTCAGACTTACAATTTTCTTCTCAATTTGTTACATAGAGAAACCATTTTTATTTGATAAACTGTGTATAGATGTTGAAAATGGATTATGAGATACCTTTTCCTTCTTACTGCTTAAGTGACTGTTTCCCCCCTGTTGTTTCTTCCAGGAGGTTATCATCTTGTGAAAATCGGAGATCTATTCAATGGGAGATATCACGTGATCCGAAAGTTGGGCTGGGGACACTTTTCAACAGTGTGGTTATCATGGGATATTCAGTAAGTTGTAGTGGTCCTGCAAAAGAATTAGTTAAGTGATGCCTAAGTGTTTTTGTCTGATTTTCCAGAGATGATCCAGCCTTCAGTCTAGCTCTAGACCAATTTCTTGGTCAGAATTTTGTTGTTGATAATCTTTATATTATTGGGCAAATTTGTCTTTTCCTCTGGTGAAGAAGCATGTTAGGGGCAAAATTAGTGTCCATAAGGCACTTGGAACTCAGAAACTCAAACATTACAAAAACTCCATAAAAGTATGGTATGTAAATTCATAGGGTTTTGTTTTGTTTGTCTTTTACTGGATTTAAATTTTTAGATGATGTCCTAGACCAACCTATGTGAAATTATTTTCTTATATTTTGTTTTGATAAGAGATTTGCTCGACTGTACAGTCCAAAATTTTTCCTATATAAAAATCACAGGTAATTAACATTGGAGGTTTACCTACAAGTGTATGGTCTGTCTTTGATGGGACAGTATTTGAGATCTGTGCACTTTATTTATTTTTTTATCAGTTCGGTTTCACCCAAGTATTTCTTTTGGCTTCTTATAGGAAAGTGTTACAGGTTTTAACCTTTGAGGTTTTGACATGCAGATATGTAAAATACTTCTGGTTTAATGGGGTTTTCCCCCTTATTTATTCCCATTTCATGGTTTTACTTGGATTCAAGGAGACATTGAGAAGGTAGACTTTAACTTAGAGAAAATGTATGGTGACTGACATTACCCAAAAACGGATTTTCTTCCTCCTGTAAATGAAATCTGGCCAGTTAGTGCCATCCATTAACAGGTACACGTGATCCCATAGAAATAGCCTGTGTTTAAGTACAGGGAGACATGGAATCCGTATTTGTACTTTTATTGCCTCGTAGTTATGACTGAATCTTACCTTCCTAAAGTAAGGATAGGGCATTCGTCTTAACTGCCTGTGTTTGCTTCTTAGGGGGAAGAAGTTTGTGGCAATGAAAGTAGTTAAAAGTGCTGAACATTATACTGAAACAGCACTAGATGAAATCCGGTTGCTGAAATCAGTGAGTATGAGATCATATGTGTGAACTGCAAAGCATCATAAAGTTATATTAAATTAAGACATAAAGTTCCAGTATCCTTAAAGAGGTAGAGGAAGATGAAGTATACCTTCTGTGCATGTGGTACTGGAAGTGGTGGAATACGCTGTGATGGGAATTTTCTGTATGTAAACACTGAAAAAAACTTTCAAACAAACAAAAATGTTTATTGAGCATGTTTTATTTGCCAGACAGCACCAAAAAATGTTTTACTTTCCTACTATGGTTAAAAGTTGTGTGAATAAGTTTATAACATCTGTTTTAAAATGTTATAAACTATATATAATATAAAATAAGCATTTTATTAATTCCCTTAATATCTGAAAACGTAAGTAAATTTTATTTAAAAAACTTCTGGGTTTTGCTAGAAATTAGGAAGCTGTCATTGTAGTAGAAGGAGCTTAAACTCCAAAAACCTGGGCTTTAAGACCAGCCCTAGTCTAGTATATCCTCCCTCTCATCACTTCATTTCTTCTGAGCCTTAGAGTTTTCATTTGTAAAATGAGCATGTTAGACCCGGAGAGCTCTAAGAGAGTAATTTTCAAAGTGCCAGTCTGACAAGATAAGGAGCTTGTGCCCCAAAATAAATCAATGTACTGTTTGCTTCCTTCATTGAGAAAGGTTTTTTATGGGGCAGAGAAGGTCAGCTGAATGAACAGTGTGATGAATGTTGTGGTTGGTTTACATCCTGTAAAGTCTCCTTAATTCCTCATGGCCTGATAACCAGTGATTAATTTGGGAGGTACACTTTTAGTAGAAAAATGGTTGAATTAGAGCAACAGTCTATGTTGGTGGTATTTCCTTTTGTTAACTGTTTATTTCTTTGTCTATTTGAGCTATTAAAATTTTAGTATGTTTTTCTCATAGATTTGTATGAGGCCTTTCTTGGGAGTAATTAATCCATTGTTACATGTGCTGCGGGTATTCCCTCCCCAACTATTTGGATTATTTCCATGCTTTTCCTTTTGCTAAATACTGTCTTTCTCACTTCAGGTTCGTAACTCAGACCCTAATGATCCGAATAGAGAAATGGTTGTTCAGCTACTAGATGACTTTAAAATATCAGGAGTTAACGGAACACGTATCCTTTTAAGAACCTGTTTGAAAATAAATCATGAAATAACCTATCTCTAAGAAAGGAACCAGATTTAATAAATAGCATTCGTCTCTTTCCTCAAGGCAAAGTACAAGCAAACTACTTAGTTTTATTGTAAGCTTCTGAACATAGATGTGAATCATGTTTATCTTTATATGTTATGATTTTTCAGAGTATTGCTTTAGGCTTTTTCCCCTTTACAGGCAAATTAAACCAACAAAAACTTGTTTGGTTTTTTTAATGTTTGTTTATTTTTGAGAGAGAGCGAGACAGAGTGCAAATGGGAGAGGGACAGAGAGAGAAGAGAGGGAGACACAGAAATCGGAAGCAGGCTCCAGGCTCTGAGCTGTCAACACAGAGCCTGACATGGGGCTCAAACTCAAGAACTGTGACATATGACTGAAGTCAGATGCTTAACCAGCTCAACCACCCAGGTGCCCCAAAAGAAAACCTTTTTTAAAAAATAGCCTTGTATTAGTAAAGGTTCTATAAGTTTTATCAATTAGCACAGAAATTTTAGTGGAAGTAATTTTTCATGATAAACACTGGGTAAAGAAAAATTTAACACATTTTGTTATCTCCCAGCCTTCAACAGGGAAGAGGCTGTGCATGGGTTATGCTTAGAATCTAAACAGGTATGTGATCACATTCTGTCATGATGAAAAAACTGACTTGTTTAATGTTTTTATCTGGATTCTTAGAATTTTTAGAGTTGGAAGGAACCTTAGCTGATTTTTCTCTTACGTAAGTTCATATCAGAGTGACATACACCGAGTTAATTAAGAGGCGTTGCAACAGCCATGCTTATGAGGACCTGTCAGATTTTTCAGAATAAAAGATGTAGAATCTCACTTGGATTGGAGAGTCTAAAACTACCTGTTCATAAACTATTTAAAAATGTAAAAGGAAAGACATTTCATACCTCTCATTTCTCCTATACCTCTGCATATTTAGCTTCTGTTAACACACATTATTAATTGCCAGTTATGGCCTTTATTAAGGAGGTGGGCTACATATGGTTCTGTATTATGTGGACTATGGTAAGAGATTTGAACAGAGAAGCAAGAAGAGAGAATAAGAGAACAGGTGATAATGTGAAAAGATTTTTATCTGTCATTCTGAATTCAGTTGTAAGTTAGTCCCTTTGAGAAGTACAAATCACATACCCCTGATCTCTGAAGGAGACTGCTCCAAGAATCATCCATTTTAAAACAGGGTCTTGTGTCTATTGCAGTCACTTTGTAGACGGTTTACTCTGTGTGTATATGCGTTTTGTTTTAACTGTTGAAATCTTAGTGGATTTGAATTTCAAGTTCCAAGATGCTTTCCGGATGTTACCAGATGGTTTCTCTGTACTTTTACGCACTGAGTCCCTGTTTTATTTATTTCTCTTTGTCCTTAGCCCGTTTTCTCTCTGCCCTTCCTCCTACTTGTCTCCCAGCTGTCTTGGCTACTGCATTATTTGCTGCTACTAGAGATTGACAAGGATAAAATTCAGAATGCTGAGTTAAGGGTTAATGGGTTGCTATTCTCCTGCCCCTCATCTCTGCTTACCACACAGACATGCCTGCATGGAGCTGTGTATCTGTATTTTTCTTTGCATCTGAGCGTCTCCAGAGCACTGCCCTTTCTCATACTGAAATATAAGGGCCCTGAACTGGAAAGTTAATCATGTAGACTTCGGGATACTTGGATCATTCTACTTCCCTGAGTAGTAAGGAGAGAGGAATGATTAAAGAGGGTCAGCGAGTCTGTATATACTATTGACATTACCCAATGAGTATCAGTTATGGTCATCTATGTGACCTGCTATGTCTTTAGGATACTTCTTTTTTCTAGTATGGATTTTCCTTCTTTCCCTAGCTCCTCTTACTTAAATCTAACTCTTCTTAGTTTTCAGCCCTCTTTTTTTTTTTTTTTTTTACACCATCTCCTCAAGAAACTTTTTCATGTATCCTTTTTTCCAGTTTTTTTGTTTGTTTCTTTCTTTCTTAAGTTTTTAAATATTCGGTCTTTTTTATATCACTGCTTACAAATTAAAATACCATTGTCCGGGTTGCCTGGGTGACTCAGTCGGTTGAACGTCCGACTTAGGCTCAGGTGCTGATCTTATGGTTCGTGGGTTCAAGCCCCACATCTGGCTCTGTGCTGAACACTTGCTCAGAGCCTGGAAGTCTGCTTCAGATTCTGTGTCCCTTTCTCTCCCTGCCCCTCCCCTGCTCACACTGTGTCTCACTCTGTCATCTAAATAAATGTCAAAACAAAACAAAAAAAACATTGTCATGGGTGCCTGGGTGGCTCAGTCAGTTGAGTGTCCAACTCTTGATTTCTAATCAGGTCATGATCCTGGGGTCATGGGATTAAGCCCCACATAGGGCTCTGCACTGAGTGTCAAACCTGCTTGGAATTCTCTGTCTCTCTCTCTCTCTCTCTCTCTCTCTCTCTCTCTTTTTCTTTCTCTCTTTCCCTCTCCCTCCATCCCTCTCCCTGGCTTGTTTGTTCTCTGTCTCTCTCACTCAAAAAATACATATACCATTGTCAAATTGCAATACTTCTCTCAACAAATCAAAGATTGAAACTAGGGGGTGCCTGGGGTGGCTCAGTTGGTTAAGCCTTTGACCCTTGATCTCAGCTCAGGTCTTGATCATCTCAGAGTTGTGAGTTCAAGCCCTGTGTTGGGCTCTTCACTGGGCCTAAAGCCTACTTAAAATAATAAAATAAAAAGATTGAAACTAGGAACATAAGAGAATAATTTAAAAATCTGTTTTTCTGGATTTTTTTAAAGCAGTCTACATTTTTAAAAATCCTGATTTGGATTTTGTATATACAAAAGTAGAGTAGTTTAATGAATGTCCACAAACCCATTACCCACTTTAGGAGTTACCAACTCATCGCCAATCTTATTTTGTCTCTACCTCCTACTAATTTTGTGGCCAACCTTAGATACATTATTTTATCCATAATAATTTTAAAGCTTATTTCTTTATTTTGAGAGAAAGAGGAAGAGAGAGAACGAGCACGAGCAGGGGAGGGGGACAGAGAGAATCCCAAGCAGGCTTTGCACTGTCAGTGCAGAGCCTGATGCGAGGCTCAAACCCACGAACCTTGAGATCGTGACCTGAGCTGAAGTTGGATACTTACTGGACCGAGCTACCCAGGTGCCCCCATAACTGCATTTTTAAAAATGTTTTCAGGGGTGCCTGGGTGGCTCAGTCGGTTAAGCGGCCGACTTCGGCTCAGGTCATGATCTCACACTCCGTGAGTTTGAGCCCCGCGTCGGGCTCTGTGCTGACAGCTCAGAGCCTGGAGCCTGTTTCGGATTCTGTGTCTCCCTCTCTCTGACCCTCCCCCGTTCATGCTCTGTCTCTCTCTGTCTCAAAAATAAATAAACGTTAAAAAAAAAATTAAAAAAAAAAAAATGTTTTCAGCTTGACCGGTGGCATCCTCTTGAGGTCAAGACATGTTCCTCTTGACGTATTCCATTACTGTTGTCACAGCAAGGTTTCCAGGTTCACACAGGATTTGGCCATTTCTTTAAGGAGCCCAGGTTTTCCTTCAGTAAAGAATCTTATTTAAAGGAAGAGTCTGGGCACTAGGTCATTATGACATACGTATAGCTCAACTTTCCCATATGTAGAAACTTCTAGAGGTACAAGGTAGCAACTAAGTCCCAGCAGTGCCCTGCACACTACTGGCTCAAAGAATTATTCCTGCTGTGATGATTGGGATGTGTGTACGTAATGAGAACACACGGTGGCGCTAGAATCAAGATCAGTTTTGTGAACTACAGAGCATAAAGCAAGTCAGTTTCCTACTTTTAAAAACTGTTGGCATTCACATTTTTTTAGGTTAAGTTTTGGTACATTATCTCCTGCAGTTAAAGCAGAAGTTATTTTTCCTTGCTTTGAGGCTGTGAGAGTAAAAGTTGTTACCCTGGACATTAGTTTTTACATCAGGGAAAAGGCAACAACTTAAGCCTAGTGTGTTTCACTTTTACTACTCAGTGTTTTAATGTGCATAGTTTTATCGATAACCAGCCCCCCACCCCCCCCCAGAGTTTTCCATTTCTTGGATGTTTTGAGTAACTAAAGCATTAAACAATCTTTGGAATTCAGAATATTAACAGCTAGATATTTTTTTAGTCATATTCTATAACTTTTTTACTAAAAGAACAATACAGTAACAATTTCATTGGGATGGGACACATTTTATCTTGCTTCTTCTTTTGTGCTTCCTTTTTCCTTCCTTAACAAATTCCTAGATATCTGCATGGTGTTTGAAGTTTTAGGGCATCATCTGCTCAAGTGGATCATCAAGTCCAATTATCAAGGGCTCCCACTGCCTTGTGTCAAAAAAATTATTCAACAAGTATGTATCTTAGTATTTTCTCTGTGGTGATTGTTTTATATTCTTAAAGTGTCAGGAGTTTTCTATATCCAATAGAGTTTTTATTTTAAAAACTAAGGATTTTTTTAATTGCTAAAATTAAGTGTTTTATTCAGTCCCTAGTGTTTATTCTGTGTTTAAATGTTTTAGCAATAACCCATTTCTCCCAGATTCATCTCCTATAATAGTCATTAGAGGGCAAGCTGTGTTCAGTGACTGATTTTGAAAATTTGAAAGTTCTGGTTGCAAATATTGATTATGTATTAATAGAAAATTGCTATGTCAAATTATTACTGTCTCTTTATATAACATTCAAGGGCATTTTCTAATATTTTAAATAACTCTCAATATATAGTAAAGAAGTTCACTCTCAGGCAAATATTAATACTTCAAGGGGCAAATAATTTGTTTGGATAATGTGTTTTTGTGGAAAGAGCTCCAAACTAGGAATCAAAAGACCTCAGTTCTTTATCAACAAGGAAATGTGAATTAAGAGATATCTAAATCTCTTTCATCACCCAAATTTTAACACTCAAAGGGCATATTGACTTTTATTCTTGGTCTTTGTGTACTTCTTTAAATACCTCCAAATAGAATTAGCTTTTTAACACTTGAAACTTTTTATTATAAATAAACACTGACCTTTGTTCATAGTTTACAAGTAATCTTTCTGGGGAAGTTTCTTTGTGCCTTATTAAAAATGCTTTATTCTCTGTTGAAAACTACCATATTGTTTTTATATCTTTATTTTTTTAAATGTTGTATTGTGATTTCTTCCTTCTCCAGAAAGACTTGTATTCTGTGTTTGCAAGTCTACTGCTCTATTCCCATCCAGGTGTTACAGGGTCTGGATTATTTACACACCAAGTGCCGTATCATCCACACTGACATTAAACCAGAAAACATCTTGTTGTCAGTGAATGAGCAGTACATCCGAAGATTGGCTGCAGAAGCAACAGAGTGGCAGCGATCTGGAGCTCCTCCACCCTCTGGATCTGCGGGTATGTTTTCTTTGAGGACTTTGGTCTCATTAGAAGTTAAGAGAAGTTCCTAGTTTTGTTCTATTACCAGTAGTTAAGTAAGGCACCACGCATTCCTTTAACGATAATATATGGTAAGTATTTATGTGTAAGAAATAATCTCAGCCTTCAAAAGACTTTTTTAATTCTCAGTATCACTCTCCTGTAGAAAGAAGTCTAGAGATTGTGTCTTCTAGGTACAGATATTTTGTATACTTTAAAAGCTAATTCATGTTCTTGTTTTAAAATGTTTTCCCTTGTGATTCAGTGGCCATTTTTTATGTGTTTACCTCTTACCATGACAATACATGCTTGCTTATAGACCAGTGATCTGTGCAGGGGCAAGATAACTTTGCTATCAAGAACTTGAGTTTAGGCATTGGAGTGGACAGACCTGGTTTGAGTCCTGGGCTTCATCATTGGCTTGGGTGCCCTGAGCGAGTTCTTGACTTCCTTTTCCCTCTTGGCAGGAGTTCTTAGGATTAGTTCCATGTGAAAGCATTTAGTAGGGTGCCACACAGTATTATGTGCTAATTAAATGATGACTATGATTATGATGATTTTTTTGCCATTTGGGGTATAGATTTTAATATTAGCAGTTTTATTATATTTGAGGAACTTTTAGTTTTGAGGAAATTTAAGCTGAATTATCAGTTAACATAGGCTTTCTTTAAAAAGATAGACTAAAGAAGGGGGAAATGAGAAGTTAATTGATGGGCGTAGAGTTTCATTTTTCCAAAATGGAAAAGTTCCAGTAATATTGCACAACAATGTGAATATAATTAACACTATTGAACTGTACACTTAAGAATAGTTAAGAGGGAAATTTTACCTTGTGTGGCTTCTTAAAAAAAATTTTTTTTTTTTAATAATATTTTTGAGAGAGAGACAGAGTGTGAGCTGGGGAGGGGCAGAGAGAGGGAGACACAGAATCTGAAGCAGGCTACAGGCTCCGAGCGGTCAGCACAGAGCTGGATGTGGGGCTCGAACCCATGAACCGTGAGATCATGACCTGAGCCAAAGTCAGACACTTAACTAAGCCACCCACGTACCCCTTCCAAAAAAATTTTTAAGATTCTACCTCCCACCTAAGCTAAACTAATATCCATAATATGCTGTATAACTCTAGCTCTTGGTGCTGTGCTCCTTTTAAAACAGACCAGTGCCAAGGGGAAGAATTAGAGATGGGAGTCCTGGATGGGGGTAAGGGGGTAGGTAGTTGCCTGTCATTTTCTATTTTAAACATACATGGGAATGAGATTTTTGCAGCAGTAATAATGGAAAACCAGAAATGGGGACTTGGATTTTATCTGGAGAAGAATTTAATTTATTTAAGCTTATTTTAAGTTTGTCAACTTTTATATGCATTATTTTTTTTAAAAATGGTACTTCTACCAAAGTTGCTTTATAACAGCAGTGTCCTTGACAGCATAAACTTATGTTGCCTGCCAAATACCAGGATTCTTACTTGATTTTCTTTTCTTTTCAGTCAGTACTGCGCCCCAGCCTAAACCAGTAAGTATAAGGTGTTTCTATGTTTAATTCTGATCTGTGGGCAGTGGGTAGGGATTTTTCTGTTAGAGATCACGGTTTGTTTAGAGTTTGAAAAACAAAGAAAATATTCCTGCGCTTCTATAATTTTTTCCAATAAATTCCCATGCATCTTTAACAAGTTTGTACTGGTGAGGCTTCTACGGACTTGAGTGTGCCTGAGAGTAAGCCAGCCCCACAGACTGATCAGAGGACCAAGATTTATTGTTAATTTTGTTTTTATTTGGTTTCATAAGAGTATCCACATTGTTTACGTTAATGAGAAACTTAAGTGCTATGTTAGGGAAAGAGTGAAATTTAATTAGGAAATATTAAAGTTAACAGTTATCTCCAACTGGGGGTAATGGATTAGCCACCTGAAGGCTTTATCTGTTTGTAATCTCCGCCCAGGCTGACAAAATGTCAAAGAATAAGAAGAAGAAATTGAAGAAGAAGCAGAAGCGCCAGGCAGAATTACTAGAGAAGCGAATGCAGGAAATTGAGGAAATGGAGAAAGAGTCGGGCCCTGGGCAAAAAAGACCAAACAAGCAAGAAGAATCAGAGAGTCCTGTTGAAAGACCCTTGAAAGAGAACCCACCTAATAAAATGACCCAAGAAAAACTTGGTATAAATAGAGCATACACAAAAATTTACTTTAACATTAATTTATCATTGTTCTATAATATAGTGGTTTCATGCATAAAACACATCTCTGGGGGTGTCCTTATACAGTAAGAGTACAGAACTTTCATAAATGGTAGGCAGGTAATATTCAAATGTAATTTCTGACTTTTCTATGGAAATGCAACATAGACTTCATTTTGCAATTGAGTAAGGATAAGAAGATCTTTGTCCTTCCATAAATAGGTTTTAGATGTTCAGTCATGTTTTTATGTCACCCTGTATAAGTTCTAGAAAACGTTTTAATCTTATGGAGAAATTTTTTTGTTCTTTCACTCATACACATACACATACATCCTTTTTGTCTGTTTGTTCCTTAGAAGAGTCAAGTACCATTAACCAGGATCAGACACATATGGAACGTGGTGTAGAGGGTGGTGCAGCAGAGATTAATTGCAATGGAGTAATTGAAATCGTTAATTATACTGAGAACAATAATAAAGAAACATTGAGGCTTAAAGAGGATCTACATAATGCTAATGACTGTGATGTCCAAAATTTGAAGCAGGAACCTAGTTTCCTAAGCTCCCAAAATGGAGACAGCAGCACATCTCAAGAAACAGACTCTTGTACACCTATAACCTCTGAGGTGTCAGATACCATGATGTGCCAGTCTTCACCAAATGTAGACCAGTCATTCAGTGAACAGGACATCAACCAGCTTCAAGAAAGCATTCGGGCAGAGATACCCTGTGAAGATGAGCAAGAACAAGAACAAAATGGACCATTGGACAACAAAGGTACCTGTGCAGACATTCTTCCCCAGTACCCTTCCCTGAATAGCATATTCATGAATTTCTAAACTTACAGTACCATTGTTTTTATGCATAAAGCTTTATGGCAGGCACCAGGTTACCTTCCGTGTGTAAATTTTTAGCTAATTTTGAACTGTATTGGTCAATGTAGTGGATGCACAGCATTTTGTTGCCCTGAAGGCAGAGGTAGGTTTTAATTCCATAAACTGAGGATGTTGTTCTTTTTATCTTAGAAAATTTAGAGTGTAGGTTGCCAGTCAAGGGCCCGAGTATATTACTTCAGAGAGTTTTATTAGTCTTTGGGTATTTCTGTGTTCACTAACCAGTGTTACTGATGATGCCTATTGTCTATAGGAAAATCCACTGCTGGAAATTTTCTTGTTAATCCCCTTGAGCCAAAAAATGCAGAAAAGCTCCAGGTGAAAATTGCCGATCTTGGAAATGCCTGCTGGGTGGTAAGTTAAACTTCTCTTAGTGCTGTGTGGTGTTTGTTTGAATTTTTTTTTTAATGTTTATTTTTGAGAGAGAGAAAAACAGAGCATGAGCGGGAGAGGGGCAGAGACAGAGGGAGACACAGAATCCAAAGCAGGCTCCAGGCTCTGAGCTCTCAGCTGTCAGCCCAGAGCCTGACATGGGGCTTGAATTCACGAACCGTGAGATCATGACCTGAGCCAAAGTTGGACTCTTAATCGACTGAGCCACCCAGGTGCCTCCTTAATGCTATGTTTTGAATAGCATTGACTAGACTATTTTGAATAGTGACTATGAGTGAATGAGAATTTGGACTTTAATTGTGCTAAGGAAGAAAATATCTGTAGTTCTGTACCCAGGTTGCCAGTTAACATTTTGGTGCATATTTTTTCACTTTTTTCTTAACCTTTTATTACGGAAAAGTTCAAATATATTTACAAAAGTAGAGAGAATGGTATAATAAAACAGTCTCCACTCCCACTCCAGGTACCTGTCACCCCGATTCAGTAATGTTCACTACTGGCCAATCTTGTTTTATCTGAATTTTTACCCACTTTCAGACTCACAACCCTTACGTTCATACTTCCCCCTTATTTTCAAAATTGGCATCTAACTTATTAATTGTAACCTTTGAATGCACCTAACATATTTTGGACACTTTTCTTTGTTAACCAGATATTTGCATCAAATTCAGTTGGTTGTGTAGTTTTCCCTAATGTACTGTAGTTTCTACACATCTTTGATAGCTCTTTGTGGTGAGCATCTTCGCTCTTCAATCTTTTTGTGGTTGTCCTTAGGTTGTGTGCCACACATAAAATTGCTATGTCAAAGTTGGGGCTCTTTTTTAAAGAGTGTTTTTGTTTTTGTTTTTTTTAATTTTTAATTAATTGGTTTATTTACTTTTGAGAGGGAAGGAGGGAGAGAGAATCCCATGAGGTACAGAGAGAGGGGGAAAGACAGAGAGAGTATGGAGCCCAGAGCAGGACTTGAGCTCACGTGATGTGGGGCTCAAACTAAGAACTAACAAACCGTGAGATCATGACCTGTGCCAGAGTCAGATGCTTAAATGACTGAGCCACCCAGGCATCCCTTAAAGGGGTTTTGGTGTATATAGTGTCATGTTGGGTTTTTTGTTTGTTTGTTTTTAAGGGTTTTTTTTTTTTTTTAAGGTTTTATTTTTATTAATTTTTTAAAAATATTTTTTTTATTTTTGAGACAGACAGAGACAGAGCATGAGCAGGGAAGGGGCAGAGAGAGAGTGAGACACAGAATCTGAAGCAGGCTCCAGGCTCTGAGCTGTCAGCACAGAGCCCGACACAGGGCTCGAACTCACGAACCGCGAGATCATGACCTGAGCCGAAGTTGGACGCTTAACCGACTGAGCCACCCAGGCGCCCCAAGGTTTTATTTATTTTTGAGGGAGAGAGCTCACACGTGTGTGTGCATATGCACAAGTGGGGGAGGGGCAGAGAGGAGGGACAGGATCTGAAGCAGGCTCTGCTGTCAGCACAGAGCCAGATTCAGGGCTCAAACCTATAAACTGTGAGATCATGATCTGAGCCGAAGTGAGATCACTGAGCCACCTAGGCAGCCCTATACTGTCATGTTAATATAGTTGTTTACCCAGTTAAGAATTTGAGGGAGGGCATTATTTTAATGGATAGCTTATAAAAATCTACAGTAGAATGCTTTGTGCATAAATGACATGTACTTGGAGCCATATACTGTGTAAACAGGAACATTGAAGATTCTTGAGGCAAAAACTATGTGTGGTTGAAACCACTTTCATAGATTTATTTATTTATTTATTTATTTATTTATTTATTTATTTAATACTTCAAATTTCCTGTGGTATCCTGTACCCAATGGTTCATACTCTAGGAGGATATCACTTCTAGAATATTATGATAACCTTTGAGAAAAAAGTGAAGTCAAGCTTAGCACTGACCGGTAAGAATGGGGAAAAGCTTTTCACAGAATGAGAATTACTCCACATACCTCTGTCTGGTCCACGCCCCCAAGGCTTCACCTGGATGGCTGCAGTAGCCTCCTGGCTCTCCATGCCTGTGCCCCCTACACACTGTTGTCAACACAGCCATCAGAGCGATCCTTTTAAATGTGAGCCCCGGAGGCTCTTTTCAGAACCTTGCAGTGACTTCCCTCAAAATGAATGCCAAAGTCTTTACCAGGTCCCGCACACCACCAAGCCAAAAACACTTATCTTCCTTCTGCCTGGAATTCTCTTCCCAAGATCATATGTACAACTCACTCCCTCATTTTCTTCAAGTTCCTATTCAGTTGTCATCAGGGAGCTCTATCTATCCCTGAACACCTAACATAATTAGCAGACCACCACTCTCCAAACCCATACCACCTTCATTGTATTAATTCATGTATTTTCTCTTTCTGCCTTTCCCCACTCAATTTTTTTTCTCCATAGCACTTCTCACGCATAGTCTGATTCTATATAGTTGTTTGCTTAATATTCCTCTCCCTAAACATATGTCCCATCACAACAGGTTTGTTCACTGCTGTATCTATAGCACTTAGAACAGAACCTGGTACATAGGAAGTGCTCAATAAATACTGCAGTAAATGAATTGTAAAAAACACATTGGCTGTGTCACAAATATCGCATGGTACGAACATCAAATGCTTGTCAGTTTCTGCCCACACTATATTCAAGTTTCTGTGCTTTTGTGTTTAGAACACCTTCCTCCATAATTGTCTCACCCATTTGGTGCACTGTTCTTTATTCTGATACAATTTTTCCTGTCACTTTTGCTACCACAGGTATTCTTTTTTCTTTTGCATGTCTTTTCTCTTTTGTTAAAGTGTCTCTGTGCTAAGACGACTTTGCAGTCTTTTCATCCATTCACTCTTTCAGCAAAGGTACTGGCACGTGCTCTGAGCTGGCTACTAGGATGCAGCGGTGAGCTAGACACAGGCGTCTTGCCCTGCTGGGTCCTGCTCAGATCTCACACCTTACTGATCTCTGCAGCAGAGCAGAGATTTAATATGATTTTCAGATAGCTTGATTTCTAAAATATTCGTGTCAGTTATGCATGTGTATAATTTAGATGTTAATTCAAAAATCTGCCCCTTCCCTTTGCCAAATTTTTCTCCCTGTGCGACAGTATTTACCTTTATATCGCTAATAAATAACTTGGCTGTATTGCTCCCAATTTTTTTCTTTTTCAATTTTAGGCATTATTTCTTCCCTCTGGAAAATAGGACTTACGTATCACCACTGCAACCACCCACCATGTTCCAGATTTAATAGGATTTTGGCTAGTTAATTGTTCCGTGTTTACATTATTGGGACTCTAATTCTATCAAGCATAAATTCTACTGATTCCTTTTCCCTTTCTGCCTAACACTGTGTTTCATTTGCTTAGTCATCTTTGCACTACTTATTGCCCCACACTTCCACCCAGTGGTATAAATACATATACTTTAATGCATACAGATACCTCAGGCACTCTTTCAACTTCTTGCTGAAGAGCTCTAGCTTGGAACCTGGAGACTTCTTCTGTGTTCACCTGTTGGATTGCCTTGTAGGCCTGCTGCATTAGTGTCTTTTGGATTTCCTTTCACCATCATCCGGGAGATCATTATTACTCTCTTTCTGTCTCCCCGATCTTTTTTTTAAGTAGGTTCCATATACAATGTGGGGCTCAAACTCACCTCCTTGAGATTAATACTCTACTGACTGAGCAAGCTAGGCACCCCTCACTGATCTTTCTTGGTTTACTCCATCTTTTTGGTTTTTAGTTTTTGTTTGTTTGTGGGTTTTGTTTCATTTTGTTTGGGGAGTACATGCAACTTGCAGTAGCTTCCTAAGAAAGGGTGTGTGAAACTGGGAGGGGACACCTTGTATGTTTGCTAGTGTCTCTCCTGCTTTCACAGTCAGTTGGCTGCATGTGAAGTTTTAGGTCGAACATAATTTTCCCTTGGAATGTTTGTCTTGCTCCATTATCTTCTAGTTCCAGGACTAGTTGCTGCTGAAGACCAACACCATTCTAATTCTTGATCCCTTGTATGAAACCTTTTTCCCTGTGAAAGTCTGTAGGGTCGTTATTTCACACTGTTGTGCTGGGTCTGTTTTTATACTAAGAACTTGGTATGTACTTTTCATATTGAAACTCTAGTTCTTTGGTTTTGTCTGTCTACAGTCTGTCTTGTCTTCTCCTTGGTCTCTCTTCTCTAGCTCTGAAATCTTATTCAAATGTTAGACCTCCAAGGCAGGTCCTGTCGTACCTTTCTCTCCTATTTTCTGTCATTTTCTTTTTGCTTTATTTTCTGGGAGATTTCTCAACTAGTTATTATAAGCTTTATTTTTTCTCATTTCTCCTATTATATTTTTACTTTTCAAGAGTTCTTGGTTCTCTGATTATCTGTTAGAGGATATAGTTTATTATCCTATTATTGACATTTTCTTCTTCCTGTGTGTTGTCTGTTGCCTTCTTTCTGCAGGAAAATGGGGGGTTCAACATGCAGTTACACAATCACTTAATTTCCTTGTTTTCAGAACGGTACTCTCTCCTCAACTGTGTGGAGCATCTTCCAGAGACCCCATTTTACCCATTTAGAGAAAACCTCCAAATGATCTGTCTGGCCAGGGAAGGGGCTGTTAGATTGCACTATGCCCTGTTCTCTGGAGCCCTGTTTCTTTTAATTTTTTTTAATGTTTTTGTTTTGTTTTTTGAGAGAGAGTGTGTGTGTGTGTGAGCGGGGGAGGGGCAGACAGAGAGGGAGACACAATGTGAAACAGGCTCCAGGCTCCAAGCTGTTAGCACAGAGCCCCATTATGGGGCTCAAACTCACGAACTGCGAGATCATGACCGGAGCCGAAGTCGGACGACCAACTGAGCCACCACAGGTACCCCTGGAGCCCTATTTGTTTAAAGGATGTTTTAAAGCAGTGTTTCTGGTTTAATCCCACCTAACACTGCCCAACTCTGAGCCTTGAGGGGATATACATCACAGCGCTTCTCAGCTTTCACCTGCGGCTTATTCTGTTTTCTTGGATCCACTAAGACATTTACCAATGATCTGTTCCATCTTGTAAGTTTTATCGCTCTAACTTCTTTGCCATTCTCTCTGTCAGTTTATGCTTTAAAAATTAACACTGGAGGGGCACCTGGGTGGCTCAGTCATTTGGGCATCTGACTTCGGCTCAGGTCATGATCTCACAGTTTGTGAGTTCGAGCCCCACGTCAGGCTCTGTGCCGACAGCTCAAAGCCTGGAACCTGCTTTGGAGTCTGTGTCTCCCTCTCTCTGCCCCTCCCCTGCTCACACTCTGTGTGTGTGTCTCTCTCAAAAGTAAACATTAAAGAGAATTTTTTTAACAAATAAATAAAAATTAACACTGGATTCTCTACTAAGTGGAGTTTTAGGAGTGAGTGGATATGTGTTTGTATTTGATCCACTTGATTCTTGACCTCATTTATCATTTACACCATCTTTTTAAGGCACTAATGAGGCACAAGGAGTAAAAGACAAGTCCCTTGAGCAGCATGTCCATTTTTCTAAATGTCTCACTGGACCCAATCCTAAAATGCGTGTGTGTGTAAAGGCTTTCCCATACCAAGCAATTCTTGGGGCACCAGGCTGAGAATTCAACTCAATTCTGACACTACCAGGAGATCAATGAGATTCCACAGGTAAAGCGCTCAGTCCCACAAGACCTCCTTCCACTTCAGATGCCACTTGCAAGCCCAAGTTACCTGTGCTTCTGACCAACCGGCTACAAATTGGAAGCTTAACCAGCCCCTCCAAGTCAGGATGCCGGTCACAAGTCCTGGTTGTTACCTGTACTTCTGACCAACTGGCTATAGGTGAGAGGTTCCCTCAGCCCCCTCCTTGGGTTTGACTGACGTGCTAGAATGGCTGACAGAGCTCAGAAAAAACATTTACTTCACTACATTACCGGTTTATTACAAAGGATATAACAACCAGAGGAAAAGAGATGCATAGATGCTTGTGTCCTCAGCTTGGGGCCTGCCCCAGTACATATGGAAGCATTCTGGTTCCCCAGAGTGGAATCTACCCAAACCCACCCCTCCTTTTGGAGGAAGCTTCATTACATAGACGTGATTGATTAACTCATTGACCATCGGTGATTGTTCAGTCTCTAGCCCCTCTCCCCTCCCCAGAAATCAGAGGGTAGGATTCCCTCTATTCATGGTCAGTTCCTCTAGCAACCAGCCCCCATCCTTAGGTGCTCTCCAAAAGTCAGCTCATTAACATAAACTCAATTGCAGTGGAAAGGGGCTTCTTATGAATAATAAGACACCCATTTTACCTCTACAGCTCTGAAGGGTTTTCTGGAACTGAGGACAAGAGACCATATATAACAAATATGCTATTACTCTTACTGCTCAGGGAATTCCAAGAATTTGGGGAGTTGTGAGCCGAGAAGAGTGGAGGAAGACCAAATGTATATGAGAAATACATTTTGAATCACCAGTACACATGAATGACCAAATATAAATGTGTCTTATAAATTACAGCATCGCAGTTGCCTGCAGTACATCCCACTTCAGACTCCGTCTCTGAACCCATTGTCTTCTAAAACCACTTCCCAAAGTCTCTCCACCTTGTTTTCATCAGCAGACAGCTGTCCCTCTGCCACTAATAAGTTCCTTTTGGCTCTTCCTTACTGTCTCTCACACATAGCCACTGAATTTTTGAGTTCTGCTTATTCTTTCTGTGGCCATCCTTGGGTTTACTTTTCCCTCTCCTATTTCCACAACCAGTGATTTTCATTACTAAGCCTAAATCTGGCCACCAACCAGAAGCAATGGTGTCCTTAGATGTCCTGTCAGTCTTCTTACAGTCTTCTTACTCTCTTGTGCGCTAACACTCAGTGGTGCCAGATGAAATCCAAACTCTAACCTAGCAAATTAGCCGTTGGCTTCAGCAGATGTCTTTCTGTGCCTTTATTGGTGATGCTCTCTCTACCCGGAGTGCAGGTCTTTTGGTCTTTTGGTCAATCTTAGTCCCTTTGGAGCTCTAGTCAATACTGGTTTTCTGTCTGAAACTTCATCTGCCTAATTTCTCCTCTTCACAAGTGCCCTTCCTCGTTTTTGAGTTGCAGTAGGATTGGAGAATCGTCTTCCACACTTTGTTGTTTCATGTTTTAATATTATCTGAATTTTGTTTTGTGTGTACGAATCATTCTAAGCCGCTGCTTCCTGCAATATTTTTTATTACGGCCAACTTCACACCTATACCAAAGTAGAGAGAATAGAACAGTGAAATCCGGTGTCATGACGCTAATATCACCCAGCAGCTATCAAGTCATTGCCAGTCCTCTTTCATCTATATACCCACTCTGCCACCCACTCGAGATTATTTCGAACTATATCCCAGGTATCTTATGTTCTTTCATAAATACAGCTTTCCAAAAGATGATTCTATTCCGTCAGTTTTGCTAGTTACCTTGGGAACATCCTTTTCGTTTTGTTTGTAACAGGATCCGAATAAAATCCATGGATACAAAATTGAGTACTATGTCTCTTAAATTGCTTTTACTTCAGAGGTTTTCCCTTCCTATACGATTTAATGTGTTAAAGAAACTCCAGTTGTTTTGCTGATTGCATTCTCATAGTGCTTGCCATGGTCCCTGTTTCCCCAAGAATCATGTTTGGGTTTTGTGGAGGAGTGAGGGGGACAGAGGAGAACTGAGGGCAAGATTTCTTTATAGATGGTGCTTATAAGATTCTTGAAAATTGAAGCCTAATGTCTTATTTCTTCATAATGAGCGCATGGCAAGGAAGGTTTGAATTGACCCTATATTGGTGTCATTTATTTGTTCAAGTACTTATTAACTTTAGACAAATGAACAACTTAATTTTTGTTGGGGGTAGTAGTTTTCCATTTCTTAAAAAGCCATTGTTATTCTGCCATCCGTGCATCTATGTTAAGGTTAGACTCCATGTTTGCAAAAATAATTTGATGTGGATGGTGTGTTAAACCAAGGTACTGTTTGGAAGTAATAGCATCAAAATGATAACCTTAAGAAACTTGGTGCTCCTGGTGGCTTAGTTGGTTAAGAGTCTGACTCTTGATATTGGCTCAGGTCATGATCTCAGAGGTTCCTGAGTTCTAGCCCCACGTCAGACTCTGCACTGACAGCATGGAGCCTGCTTGGGATTCTCTGTCTCCCTCTCTCTCTGTCCCTGCTCTGCTTGTGCACTCTCTCTCTCTCTCTCTCTCTCTTAAAAATAAATTAATTTTTAAAAATGGTATCTTAAACTAGGTAAATGAAAACTGGTTTGAGGGAAAACTTCAGAGAATTCATTTTCATCTCCATTAAGTAATTGTGATGTGTTACTTTTTAGAGTAACTGAATTTTAAAATACTGTTTCTTCATTTACTCAGCACAAGCATTTCACTGAAGATATTCAAACAAGGCAGTATCGCTCGTTGGAAGTTCTGATAGGATCTGGCTATAATACCCCTGCAGACATTTGGAGCACGGCATGCATGGTAATGTTTCTTCCCCTTGACCTTGTTATGTGGTAGCTCTGTTATGTGGTATGTGATAGATGTTACGTTGCGTTACGTTACGTTACGTTACGTTAACGTTATGCGGTAGCTCTGTGCCTTGCTCTGTTTGCTGATTTTCAGTAGACTAGTGAATTTTACAAACAAGAAAATAAAACTTTTTGTGACATCACTGGCAGTCTAAATTTTCTGTCTGGATAGGTAGGAATTCAAAGCTAATTAAAAACATCTGGCATTCCATTTGGTTCTGCCAAACTGCTGTTGCGCTGAAGGCACCAAATGTTTCTTACTGCTGCTGGGGGTTGGGGCTGTTAGAAACAACTGCTAAGGTGGTACTGTTTTTGATGAGGAGGTTACAGGTACCCTTGCCCTTTCAGCTCTCATCTGTTTTCAGATCAGGGAAACCCCTGGAAACTACTTCATTCTGTACAGTTTGACAGTTCCTCAGACATCTTTACACCCCACAAGATGTGAAGCCCAATCATCCTAAGATTCTTAAATGACTACTTTGTCCCTGGCAAACAAGTACTCAAGAGGTCAGATTTAGTTGATACTAAATGGTTTCCCACAAATAGCCTATGTTAGAACATGTTCTCTTGTTTCCTGAAATAGAGTATACTCTTTCATTTGTAATTGTGTTTCTTGTTTCTCTTCTACGAAGTTGTGAGTGCCATGCTGACAGGAATCGTGGCTGTTACGTATAGCTAATTGTGTGCTTCCGGGCCTGGCCCGTTGTGAGTGGGTGCTTACAGTGCAGTTGTGGTGGTAACTACCCAGAATTCTGGCAGACTTTGTAGAGTAAGGGCATAATTTCCCACGAGACTGCCTTCATTTCAGACACCAGCTGCAGACTCTGGAGTCCACAAGCCACCTGCTTTTCTGACCTACCGGCTACAAATTGGGAGGTTCCATTATCCTTTCAGATTCAGTAACTTGTTAGAATGACTCCCAGAATTTAGGAAAGCGTTAAAACTGCTATTACAGTTTTGTCATAAAGGCTACAAATCAGGACCAGTCAAATCAAAGCATGCATAGGGTGAGGCCTAAGAAGGTACCAAAGGTGAAGCTTCTGTGTCGTTGGGACGTGTCACTTTCCCAGCATATCAGTGTGTACCACCACCTAGGGAAGTTCACACAGCTTCAGGTGCCCAGTTTTTTTTACTAAGATTTCATTACTTAGTCATGATCGATTGAATGAACTCCATCTCCAGCCCCCATTCCTTCCCTGGAGGTTAGGATAATGCTGGCTCAAAGCCCCAGTTCTCACACAGTTGGATCTTGTGCAATTAGGAGGCATATCCAGCCCCCCAGTCTTAACTGTGTAGGGGGGGTGCCATTAAGTACTCATCACTTGGAAATGCCAAGCGTTTAGAGGCTTCCTGTCAGGAAACAGAAACAAAGACCAAATAGATTCTTTATTATATAAGCAGTACTTAGTACATATTTGTGGACCA
This sequence comes from Panthera leo, assembly GCF_018350215.1. Classification (NCBI taxonomy): domain Eukaryota; kingdom Metazoa; phylum Chordata; class Mammalia; order Carnivora; family Felidae; genus Panthera; species Panthera leo. The sequence continues at coordinate 34,226,261 of NC_056683.1, read as the reverse complement.
TCAAATGAGGAAACTAAACCAGAAACCTGTTAAACTGTCATTTCAATTAACAATATTCACAGTCAACTCTGGGAAAAACTTGAGAAACTACAGACTAGAAGATCATAGATTTCTTGATACGCACATTCCTGAAAAACTATGTCTTCCAGAGATAATAGAGTTAAAACTGTGTTGTTAATATGGCATGACCCTGTAAATCATTCTGTTAGGTAGGGTGTATCAGGGGTCTTTTAAGATGGCTGACTGCCTGAAATGTAAGGTTTGGTACTGTGCACCAGATGGAAGAACATTGGAATAAAATCTAACTTCTTTTAAAGTTTTATATTTGGAAGAATTTGATTTGCTAGAGAAAATACGTGCTAGAGATGCCACCGTTTACAAAATATAGCTAGTTTATAGATGACGTATGATTTATTATGATGTGGTTCTTAGTAGGAGGTTAACTGTTTAGGCCAGCAGGTCCTGCGTGCTATTTAGTACATTAATACTAAGGCAAAAAAATAAAAGGGGAATTTAACCTTGCCTCCCGTTAAGTGGACCAGCTCACATGCAGGAAATTTCTTGACCAAGGGAAGGAAAGCACTTACCTGATATGACAATATTGTGACAAGTTGAGCCCCACTTGTTCCCCCAAATTTCTCTCGTTTTGCTAATAGACCTAGAAATGTTGCCTTACGTTTAGCCATAACCAGAAAGTAAAAACAAATCCTGGAATATCAGAAGTGCCTGAAAGCGATGGATCATCCTGCATCTGATACAATTAATTAATAGAAAGATTGGACCCTCTCTGAGAGAGAGTTTGCCTGCCACATTCGTGATTGAGACTACCGAGTTAGAAGGGCAGTTATGAAAAGGGAATGTTCTGTGAAGACCATTTAAGAGTTGATAAAGAATAGATGTTTTTAAATCCTCCGTTCTGTGGATTTTGACAAATGTACAGTGACCTATATCTACCACAAGAGTATCCTGCAGAACGGTTCCACTGCCCTAAGATTGCTCTGTGCTCTGCCTGTTCCTCCCTCTTCCTCCAGCCCCAGCCCCTGGCCACCACCAATCTTTTTATTGTCTTCATAGTTTTGCCTTTTTCAGAAAGTCATATAGTTGGAGTCATAAAAAATGTAAACTTTTCAGATTGGCTTCTTTCACTTCATAATATTCAAATATTTAAGGTTCTCCTTTGTCTTTTCACGACTTGATGGCTCATTTCTTTTTCAACACTAAATGATACTCCATTGTCAGGATGTGCCAGCTCACTGGATTGCATAACTGATGTTGCCTATGTACGGCCGCGTGACCCTGACTGTCACAGAGCAGGCTCTTTGGTCAGCGTGAGACAAGGGCAGGAGTGGGAATTAGGAGCCCCTACATTCTAGGATGGGCTTTGTTGCTTGTCAGTTTGGGTCACAGTTTTCTTATCTGTAAAGGGAAGCGTATTCAACTAAAGTGTTCCGTAACCTAGAGCTTCCGCTAGTTTCGAATTTTGGTACTGTGATCTTTTGGTTTGGTTTGATTTGTGGGGGGATTTTTGCTATTACTTACAAAATGGTAACTACTAGCATCAACCTTATGTTCCAAAAAATAGTTCTGTCAGAGAGCTTTAGGTAACTAGTTATAAGTATCTAGATGAAAAGATTTAGAAAATACTAAAATCTTAGAAAATATTCTTTACTTCTGTGAACTTTAATTTCAGGATATTTACTGAGCTCCCACTCTGAGGCTTTGAAAAAGTACTGGTTTCTGAAGATAGTAACAAACTTTGATGAATAAGAATTAACAGGGTTTTTTTTTTCCACTTTGGGACTGTAAACCTCAGGACAGTAAGGGGGTGGGGGTAGAACACATACCAGGTTCAGTTTCAAAATAAACTGCTGGGATGTAAAACCAGCTATGCCTGGTAAGAAGCCATAGCATCCCTGACATTTTAGGGACTGTCCTGAAACTTCTAGTTTTGTGGCCTGGGCGGTAGTACAGTTCAGGTAATGTCTTGAGAAAAGCTGTCCCATGGGAAAACTGCAGAAGCGGACACTGGCAAGCACTGAGACCTGCATCTGGGCCCGAGTTAGAGAGTGTGCTCCGGAATCCACCCTGTGGTTCCTGTAATTGTCTGGGCCACTTAGTACCATCGACTCGATCAAAATTGACCCGTGACTAATGACTTACAACTGTACTTTTATGCCAGTTAGGTTCTTTATACAACTGCAGTTGTACTACTTGCTTTTAATCCATCTTTTTATTCAGTGAAAGATTAACGTCACTCAGATGCTGTCTTTCCGTACTGCTTGGCACATATTCTAAAGGAAATTACTTTTTCACGCTTCTTGAACACTGTTTACAAGAGCTTTTCTTGTAGAAGACGTGTCTTTCTTTTCTCGGTGGTGAATGCTAAATGTGCCAGTCACATAAAACATGAATTGCTCTTGACCACATTTACACCCAACCCTTTTCTGATTTTCTATAGACCTAGGAATTGGAAGTTCTATCTAAAACTTTAGGGAGTATGTTCCAAAGCAAAACTTTGAAAAACTATACTTTTTGCCAAATAATAGTCATACGTAGGTAGAGATGTGTCTGTCTCAGTTTTTTGGTTTTGACGCTGGGTACAGAATCTTAATTTCTAGCCATGTGAAATTACAACATAAGAGGAGCTGCTCTTCTCATGAATAATTTAATAACTTAGAACCACCTTAATATCCAAATGTACCCCACTCAGCAAAAAGATAAACTCAAGAGAGCTGAATTGCTGATGGGGGGAGGGGATAATCCATATGTTGATGATGTTATTGCTGTTTTCCTGCTTCATTTTACTAAGATACAGGTGTGGAAGGAAAGCTCTTTAGGAATAATCTTTAAGATATTTTTTTTAAATGATCATCTGTGGCTTTTCCAGAGAAGGAAAAAATTACTTCATATTGAGCCAAATAGCAAGCAGTAAGCTTCCTAAAGGCTTCCTGTTGTTGTTGCTTTCATATATTGTCCTCTTTTTCTTAGGCGTTTGAACTGGCCACAGGCGACTATTTGTTTGAACCGCATTCAGGGGAAGAGTACACTCGGGATGAAGGTGAGTCCTCTTAACTGAGGATGTCTGTGCATGGTAGTTACACTTGTGTGGCCGTGTGGTTTGTAGTACTGAAGAGCTTAGTCTTTTTAGTATGCTAAGAATATATAAATCCCAGAAAAGATAGAAATATAAGATGTTTTATATTAAGTATTAGGTATACTCAATATTTTATAGTAGCTATTAAAGAACTCTGTGAGGATTAAGAGAAAAGGCTACACATGGTCAAACTAAAAATTGTATTTACTGGGTAATTTCTTCTAAAACATCTAGTTATTTTCCTTTCTCTATAAATCAGTGATTCATTCTTTACCCCATTTGAATTACCTGTTCGTCAGCTTGCTCACTTATGCCTGCAACTTTATTTGGAAGTCAGTAATTTTATAGGCAAACATACGATTTGAATGGTGTTTGTGAATGCAGAGACTATATCCTGTTTGTATACATTCTACAATATTGAGCATTCTCTTTTTCTAAAAATTAAAGCCATACTTTTTTTCTTTTTAAATGATATTAACATTTAGAGTTCCATTTTATTTATTTATTTATTTATTTTTAATTTTTTTTTTTTTTTCAACGTTTTTTATTTATTTTTTTGGGGGGGGACAGAGAGAGACAGAGCATGAACGGGGGAGGGGCAGAGAGAGAGGGAGACACAGAATCGGAAACAGGCTCCAGGCTCCGAGCCATCAGCCCAGAGCCCGACGCGGGGCTCGAACTCACGGACCGCGAGATCGTGACCTGGCTGAAGTCGGACGCTTAACCGACTGCGCCACCCAGGCGCCCCTAGAGTTCCATTTTAAAACAAAATATTATTGGCTTACATTTTGTGATAGCTGGTGGGAAAGGCCCAAGCTGTGAGCTGCTCCATCTGAGAGGCTGTAAAAGCAGACAACTAAATGTGTGATTGTCGTAGACTGGGTCTGGAGTTCTCTCTTGTCCAGCAAGAGAGTGGGATGCAGGATTAAAATGCAAGAGAGGCTAATGTTCAGGAGTTGACAAGAGCCCTGAGTAAGGGTCCTTGCTCCATTTTTATTAGGATCAGAAGGCTTACAAGCGTGGCAGATGTGTAAAAGAGACCGTGAAACCATGAACATTAACTCATAGACGGGGGAATGAAGAGTTTTGAAGATAGGCGGTGTTAGGGGTTTGGGTCAATACAAAACAAAGCTGGGAGGGAGTTTGTTTACAGCAGGCCTGAGGCACCACCTCTGTTTACCTAAACTGGCCTAGGGGACAAGACAGAGCCTGCACCCTCAAGGGTCAGCAAGGCACCTTTCTTTTGCTAATTAGCTCCACTCTGGGCACTCTGGGCTCCACTGTGGGCTCCACTCTAGGCCCTACTGGGGTCTATAGCCCTATTTACCTATTTTGGTCCTTCTTCCCTGTGAAAGCAGCTTTTTGCTATTGTACTAAGTTCGGGGGGTGTTTCTGCCCTGAATACCTAATCTTGTTTACCTCATTTTTGATACTTTCATCCTGAGGCTTTTCTATTCCAGTATTTTGTCCTCTACTGGGGGCCTTTGCCCTGTTTACCTAATCTTGGATGCGTTCATCCTGTAGCTTTCTATTTCCTTATGCCTTATTAACCCATCTGTGCAAGCTCAGGGAATTCCTAAGCTTAATCCCCACATGTGACTTTTTTTTTTTTTTTTTTTTTTATCATGGTGGTGGCCAGATAACTTAGATGAGATAATTGTGAATGAAAGAACTGTTAAAGAGGTATCTTACCTTCTTGATTAAACAGTTTGGGCAGATTTTGTTTTCAGGATTAACGGGAATTACTTTGAAAGAGCACTAGCAATATACCCTCCCAATAAGGAAAATATGTCCTTCACTCCCTGTGCTTTCCTCCATCTTAGGGAAATCAAGTTTTGTGCTCTGTGGAACCAAGAAAGCTCTATTTCTCACACTGTGGTCCCTTGGGATATTAGTAGGCATTTTTAGTAGGACCTCCTGACATTCCTAATAAGTACTGTTTGGAAAATGTTGCGCCAGTTCCCATAGCCAAATGCCTATTTTAGTGGGTACAGTATATATGTGTTTTCTATACATCAGCCCTTGTAAGAATATAACTGTAATTACTGTCTATATACACACTTAATTTTCCCTAGTCTTTGCTGCTTTTTTTTTTTTTTTCTGGTTGTAAGTTTGGCACTATAGACTTACACCATTTTAGAAATGCCCTACTATAGGGGTGCCTGGGTGGCTCAGTAGGTTGAGCGTCCGACTTCGGCGGCTCAGGTCATGATCTCACAGTCCATGGGTTCGAGCCCCGTGTCAGGCTCTGTGCTGACTGCTTGCTCAGAACCTGGAGCCTGCTTCAGATTCTGTGTCTCCTTCTCTTTCTGCCCATACCCTGCTTATGCTTTGTCTCACTCTGTTTCTCAAAAATAAATAAATGTAATAGAAAGAAAGGAGGGAGGGAGGGAGAGAGAGAGAGAGAGAAAGAAAGAGAAAGGAAGGAAGGAAAGAAAGAAAGAAATGCCCTACTATCTTTGTTTGGGAGGGTAGTTGATTTTTTTTTTTTCTATTTTTGTACACTCTCTGTAAATAGTGTGTGGTACAGAACACATAGAGCAGCTGGAATTATATTGTATAGGATCTTATGCTACCAAACTTGATGATTGAAACATATATAAAAAGTCCCAAGTAAGGAATAAGGGAGAACCATCTATCCTAGGTATTTCTATACAAATTTATTTCCTCCTGTACCAGTCAATACTAACAGTCTTTAGGTGAAACTTTAAACTACTGCCTAAGAGGCCCATAAGAGCAGAAAACAGCAAACCCTTATCCTCCAGCCAGTGTATACATAGTTTGTTACAAGTCACGGTAGGACTGGGGCCAACCTAAGAAGCATGTTCTCTGATGATATTCTCCAGCCCCTAACTCTTGGAATAATACTTGGATAATTTTGCCTATCAGGTATATCAGCCCTATGATCAATTGATAAACCAGATACAGGTTGCTGGAACTAAATGTAAAAACACATTCAGGGGAAAAATAATTCCTTGGTATAGGAAAAATATTAAAAGAACCAATACTTCACTTGGAAGTTTACAGAAGATAAACTGTGGTCTCATTTATAATCTGTTTATACAAAGACATTTATTTGCAGGTTTTGCCTAAAATAGGCAGAAATTTCTTAGCAGCTGAGTCCTTGTTACCGAACTATAAATTCAGTCAAAACTGCCAAAAGGTTATAGTGAATTCATGAATGTAAAGCCCTCTTAAAATGACAGCACTGGGTCCTTTACATGAGAAACATATAGGACCTGAGACATTCACAAATTCCCAGATATATTGATGTCTCTGGCATATTATTATTCCCCTTTAAGGTAACATTAGAAATCTTTAAGTAATTCCTTTTGATCTTCATGATTCTCTAACAGGATTAAAGTCCTTTTGTGACTAGCAGCCATCACTTTTTAAAATGTACTTCGTATTCTTAGTTACCTGCAGAATAAAAAAAGGTAGTAGAGCTGCCTGTAAGCGTGGATGGATGCTGGCCAGTCCCAGGCTCACCTGGGGACACACTGCACACATCCCTGGCAGTGTTCACAGTCCATATTCATGCCGTGACAGTTACAACGCACTGCTATGATGTGGACATCTTTTCGTGGCCTACAGAAGTCAAGTAGCTGTATTTTAAAATGTTTTTCGGGGCACCTGGGTGGCTCAGTCAGTTAAAAGCATCCAACTTTGGCTCAGGTCACGATCTCACAGTTTGTGAGTTCAAGCCCCACAACGGGCTCTGTGCTGACAGCTCAGAGCCTGGAGCCTGCTTCGGATTCTGTGTCTCCTTCTCTCTCTGCCTCTCCCCCACTTACACTCTGTCACTCTCTCTCAAAGATAAACACTAAAAAAATTTAAAAAATAAATGAAAAGTAAAATGTTTTTCTCTAATTTGTACTTAAAATATGATTTATTTTAAAACAAATAGCTCTGAACTAGACATGATGAGATGTGGGTTTTCATTTGAGTTCTAGCTCCTTTTAGCCCTGTACCTTCAAGTAGGCCATTTATTCTCTCTGAGGTTCCATTTTCTCATCTTTACAATGGGGTATTAATCTTTGGCCTGTTGTACAGGGTGGTCGTGAAAACTCAAATAATCATATGTGATAACTTAATCGTCATGAACATTGTTAAATAGAGTGATATTATTACGTGAAGCCCAGGGCAGTATCATAAATAAATAACAGTTCCAGAATGTATAAAGAATATTGGTACAGTTTTTCACCTCATCTGAAAAACCCACCTGAACCTAGATGTATAGGCAAAATAGAAATAAAGATCTAGTTAAGCCTCCAAACTCCAGAGTGGGACTTGCCAGCTGCTATCAGGTAACCAACCACCTGAAATAATTCTCGACCTTCCCAGTCTCCCCTGGAATATCCTTGGTTATATTTGTAGTTACTCTTAAAGAGCTAGTCCTTGAAAAAGCTATTCATAAAAAAAAACCCTTTACAGCTTGTCCTTGATCCTGTTCTTCTTACCCTTCTATTTTAGACCACATTGCGCACATTATAGAGCTGATAGGCAGAATTCCAAGACGCTTTGCCCTCAGTGGGAAATATTCACAGGACTTCTTCAATCGCAGAGGTAGTATTATTAACATGAGTTTTCATCTAGGCCCCAGGTATACAACTTAAGGAAGCAGAGCATTCACACCAAGATTGTTTTTAGTTATCTTATCACTCAAGTCCCACTGGAGTGGGTGCGTGATTTTGTTATGGTTTTCTGGACTCTCCATTAGGTGGATAGAGTCCTCTTCCTATTTAGGACAGAAAGCAACCCTGAAATGCTTCATAAAGAGGTGTGCATGCTACTCTTTCTGCCATTGTCTAGAACTGCATTTGTTACTCCTGTTATGTATGTCTTTTTTTTCCCCTTTCCTGAAATGTTTGAAACATACAGATCACATTGCATTGATCATAGAACTTCTGGGGAAGGTGCCTCGCAAGCTCATTGTGGCAGGAAAATATTCCAAGGAATTTTTCACCAAAAAAGGTAAAATAAATGTGTTTGTTCCCAGACATTAAGGGGGCAAAGTGTTTAAAAATGAAGAGGTAAGTACTGCTGGGTACATGTATTCCCAGCACCTATAGAAGAATGGTCCTGTCTTGACTGCTGAGCTGTAGTAGTGTGGTCAAGAGCAGAGACTGGAACCAGACTATCTGGGTTCAAATCCCAGCTGCTACACAACCTCAGTCTGCTGATTTCTAACTGGAGATTATAAGTGTCTACTTCATATTGAATAAGTTACTTTGTATATAGTACCTGGCACATTGATTGCTCCTATTATAGCACTTCTGGAAAATGGGCAGATTTTTGCTAGCATTTGGTCTAAGAACTGCCTCTTTCAAAGGGCAAATCATTTACTTCAAGCTTCCTAAGGGCAGGATTACATCTCACTCTGTCTTGTGGCCTAGTGACACCCAACATAGTCACTTAAGCCCATCAGTTCTACAAATTAACTTTACCCTTGACAATTTTATAAGTTTATGTCACCACTGAGGAGTGAAGGAAACCAAGAGAATACTCTTACTTCAACTTTTTGACTCGATAATATACATTGGCATATTTAAATGTGTACTTATGCATACAAATAAAATTTGAAAGCTGAAATTTGAACACCTGACATGGAAGGGATTGGAAGACTGGCCTTTTTTTCCCTTTTTGCCATGATTCCCTTTTTCCTCACAACCTCTACACTAATGCTGAGGAAAATCATTTTTCTCAACACTTGACAGCAAGCATCCTCAGAAACATTTAATGTTTCTATTTTGGCAGGAAAATACTGAAGTGCTTCATAAGAGTTCCTCCTTGCACAAAGACCAGTTAATGGCATGCATATACCGAGTAGGTAATTAATCAGGCACTCACTGCCCACAGAAGAGACCTCAAATAAGTGTTGTAGAAGTTTTAAAGCAGCATTTACCTTAATAAGGCACTGTAATTGACCTTATTTTTTTTTAATTATCATTTCAAAGAAGCAAAATTTAGAATGACATTCCAGAATACTACAAAGTGTAGTGTAGCTATATCTGAAACCTGTGTGGGGTTTGTTGTTTTAGTCTTGTTGCTTTTATACAGGTTTGGCGTGGTATTAGCTCTTACTGCCTTATTTGGAAGCAATATTTACTAGACTGTTAAGTCAAAAAAAAAAAAAAAAAACAACAGTACAAACAAATTGTTCTTGGTATGTGGTAATAAACTGCCTCTGAACACCATATGACACCATGTTGCATATATAGGCATTTAATATTCATTTTAGTGAATACCTAGTTCATGCTAGGCCTGCCCAATTTGACTGGGACAGAATATTCTGGAATGGTGGAGCAAACAAATTATCTTAAGTTTTTAGGCCCTCAGAATGGAGAATGTGAGAAATTTGAATGAAGAAAGATTCAATTCTGGTGGCAAAATTTCTTTATAGAGCACTCGGATTAGTTCCTGGATATCCACAAAAGGCTCTTGTCACTTGTCAGTGTCAGTCAGTTTCTTTTGTATTGTCTTTATCATAGGTGACCTGAAACACATCACGAAACTGAAACCCTGGGGCCTCTTTGAGGTTCTAGTGGAGAAGTATGAGTGGTCTCAGGAAGAGGCAGCTGGCTTCACGGATTTCTTACTGCCCATGTTGGAGCTGATACCCGAGAAGAGAGCCACTGCTGCCGATTGTCTCCGGCACCCTTGGCTCAACTCCTAAGCCCCAGCCTAACAGCGCAGCAGAGATCACATGCTGACCCTCACCCCTCCCCAACAAGCATTTCCCTCTTCCCTTTTCAGGGTGAAGCTCTTCCTTCAAGGGTTTCCTTAGGGGTTTTTTTGTTTTGTTTTTTTGTTTTTTTGTTTTTTGTTTTCTTGTTTTCTTTTTTTAAATCAATCTGTTCATTTGGGTTTGCTTACTTGACCCTGTGGAGATCCCCCACAGCCATTGGGCATCCTAGGTGAATTTGGCCTTGATTGGGCTCTGCCAAAGATGAATAGACTAAAATGTGAAACAGCCTCTCACCCTGTACCCTTGTCTTTCCATTAGAACACCCTTTAAATTATACACATCCTTTTTAAAAACTATGAAGATGTATGAGCTCATCCTTTTATTCACTGACTCTAAGAGTCAAATTTTCTAGTGCGTATCCTAGTGCCAGCATAAGGATGAGAAGGGGAAAGGGTGTTACTTCTGTGTACAGCAGAGACATTAAACTTGCTGTATCCAGGCTGCATCATCTACCTGGACTGTTTCTGTTGCTCTCTATGTTCACATTTTTTCCTGCGACTTTCAGGCTATCTTTTTAAAGGAGCTGTATAAGCTCCAAATTTGGGTACCATTTTATCACTGTTCAAAGCACTATCAAATTCCTTTCATCCTTTAATAACTCTAAGATCCTTGAATCTTTGGTGTGATTTTTGATGAAAACAGAGGCGGAACCATTGATTTGTAATTTCTGCAGAACCACAGCTGTTTTGCAAAACAGTCCTTTCCTGTGTGTCTTCTGTTACCCTAACAGCAGAGTTCGTTCATTTGGCTGTTTTGTTTTTCATTGTTTTAACCCCTGGCTGGCACTTTACTCACTGCACTTGAGTTTATTGCCCCATAACTAACTAAAGAATTCAGGATGACTCTAGAAAGGAGATCTGGGTATCAGAGATTTCCCCTCTAAGAAGAAAATGCCCTAGAATTCCTGATTCTTTTCCAATCAGTCCCCTACTTGTATTCACAGCTTTTTCTTCATCTTGTCCAAATTTAGCCTTGAAGCAGTTTCCCTCTGTGGCTTAGCCTTTCTCATTTTCTGAGAGGCTTCAGGTCTTAAGTGAAATCCCAGTATAGAAGAACCAAGGGGAAGGGTGGGATGGCACTTTTTGGGGTGGGGTTTTTTTGTTTTGTTTTGGAGGGGGTGTTTTGTTTTGTTTTTATTTTTGTTTTTGGTTGTTTTAAGATTAGCCATTCTCTGCTGCTATTTCTTTGTATAATGTAAGTTTTTAACTGCAATTTTGGGATAATTGAGATGTACTTGAGGCTTTTTTTTTTTTTTTTTTTTTTTTTTTTTTTTTAAATGAGAAAAGGCTCTGTGAATCTTACTTTAGAATGGGCGTCTCTTAGACTTGCCCTAGACATCATATATTCCTCGGGTCATATTGAAAAGTAAAAGAGGGGCAGGCTTGGGGTCACAGCCACTTGTTCAGCACAGACCAAGTGGGCCTTGAGGACCACAGCATTCTGCGGAGACGGCTCCAGGAGTGATTTACAGAAAGCCAAGGAAGTGCAACTTGAGGCTCTCCTAGCAAAGCTGCTGATGAGACTTTCAGGTAGCTGACCCTCTATACAGGAAATTGGAGTCCAGATTCTGCCATTTTTCCACCAACAACAGCAAAGGAAAACATGGTGCAATTATGCAATCCATTTAACTCATAAACCTAGAACCCTGAGTACCGATGGCCAGCCATTCATCGGATCCTTGATTGGGTAGTCCTGAAATCAGACATGTTCCTGTAGAAAGAATTTTAAGTGAGGCTGTCTATGCACCTATCAAGAATAAAGAAAATAGATTGTATCCAACAACGGCAGGGAAAATCCTTCGGCACTTCTAATCCACTTTGGCTTTTCAGCTGTATATACATCTAAAGCAATAGCAGACTAGAACTGAATTCTTTTCTACACTGTAAAATAACAATTGTGGAATTACAGGAATTCTGGTGATGATATTAAAGTAAAATAACCAAAACACAAATAGAAGGCCCCATTTTAACAATTGATGTAAAAAGAAATTTTAAGAAGAGAGAACCTATAACTTCTTTCTTGGACATGTTTTCCCTCCAAATAAGGGCTTTTCCCCCTGTCATTTAAGGAGCCAGATGAATTAGAAGCCGTAGAAAGAGGCAGCTATAGAAATTGATCTTCCAAGTACCCCATGTACCTTTATTGAACTTAATCATAATACTGTCAAATTGCCATGATCTTACTAAAGGATTTCTATTGCTGTCAGTTAAAACCCCAAATGCATTTTTATTCTTTCTATCAGGTGCATTGTCTGTTTTCTTTATAAATGCAGTACAATAAACAAATTATTTAATAACCTACATGTTTCCAGAGCATTTCTGTTCATTTGTTGCCCAAGTTGGTCTGAGCCAACCTTCAGGATGGAGGAAAGGATTGGTTGAGTATGCTTTTTGTACTTAAATAAGCAGTGAAATTGTATAGCTTGAACACATGCCTCTTTATGTCATTTGTTGCTTTGCTTCTATCTTTAAATTGGGGGTAGGTGAGATTAACAGTACATTTTGGAAAGTTTTAAGAAAATTGTTATTCCCTATATCCAATAGCATTTTCCCAGAATATTTGTGGTAATGTCTTTCCCACCCCGGCCTCAGATTACAATCATTGTAGATGCAGAACGCCAAAGATTTGTGAACTCTGCCTAAGGCACTGGCATGACAAACCCTATTGTGCCCAGGCTCTCATACACATCTGATTTATTGCTTAGCACAAATTCTTAGACATGGAATGGCTGGGCCAGGTTGTAAGCACATTTTTATGGCTTGTAGTGAATGTCCCATAACTTCTGTGGGAAACGGACTGTTTGGCTGTGACTAGCAGTGTTTGGATGGACCTGTTAGGATCGCACTCATTTTATTCCTTTTTTAAAATCTTTTTTTTAGACTTATTTTATTTTTGAGAGAGCACAAGTGGGAAAGGGGGCAACAAGAGATCACACAAGAGGGGGCAACAGAAGATCTGAAGTGGGCTCTGTGCTGATAGCAGTGAACCCCGTGCAGGGCTCAAACTCACAAACAGATCATGACCTAAGCCAGTTGGACACTCCACCTACTAGCCACCCAGGCGTCCCCACACTCATTTTATTCCTGATGCCCAGTTTGCCAAAAAAAACAGGAGTGTCTTGTTTTAATCTGCAGATTGGATGACTAGTGAAGTCAGAAACTTGTTTCATGGGTTTTTGGCCATTTTTATTTGGTTATCTACCTCCATTACCCAGCTCTATGTTGGCGTGCTTCCCTATTTGATTATGTGGTAAGGATTTGTTATATACTAAAGATGATGCATTTTTATTATTTTCCATCACATACTTTTCCAATTTTTTATTTGCCTTTCATTGTTATGTTTGTTAACGTTATTCAATAGAAAGTCCTTCCCCACCCCTGAACTACATAAACTGTCCTAGTTAATTTAATTACATCATGCTGAAGACCTGTGTAGTGTGTTCATATTGTAGTGTTGCCCAGAAGAGAATGTAACATGTTTAAAAAACAACCTAAACGAATTAAACCAGAATTCCTCAAACCAACGTGTTGGTTTACTGGACTGACCAGTCTAGGCAGTCTCACTAGGCCTTGTGTCAAATGTATGGGCCTAGCGCTCAGAGGGTTTTGGAAAACTTCATTGCTGTTGTCCTAGGAGAGCTTGTCGCAATCTCAAAAGAACCAGCAAACGGAGATGGAGTTAAACCATCCCCCTCCCCTGACCCCTGCTTTTCACTCTTCATTTGCCCTGAGTGTCCACAGGGGAACCATTTAGCTGCCCCAGAGCAGGCCCAGGTTACAAGACTGTATTACTGCCCATTCTTTTATTTGTGAAACCTGTGGAATCTAACAGTCTGCCCTTCTGAGGAAAGGGATTTGCTGTTGGATGACTGTCTCATAGAAAATGGATGATTTAGGGGCGCCTGGGTGGCTCAGTTGGTTAAGCGGCCGACTTCGGCTCAGGTCATGATCTCGCGGTCCGTGAGTTCGAGCCCCGCGTCGGGCTCTGTGCTGACTGCTCAGAGCCTGGAGCCTATTTCAGATTCTGTGTCTCCCTCTCTCTCTGACTCTACCCCGTTCATGCTCTGTCTCTGTCTCAAAAATAAACGTTAAAAAAAAAAAAAATTAAAAAAAAATGGATGATTTATTGATAATAGAATCAGAGTTACATTTACTCCAGAAATCAGGCCTAATGACACCAAAGAAGCTTGAATAGTCGTCAGTTCTTTGTGTTTTGCCCGCCAATGTGGTGCCTTTGCAGTTGGCAAGGTATTAGTATCTTAACATCGCTTGCATAGTCTTCAGTATATGAGGATTATATAAACTTGTATATATTACATGAAGATAGTATGTGAACCTTGAGACCTGCTGAGGAGGAGGTTTGTCTCTGTCACTAAAGTCCTGTTTTTAAAAGTTGGAATTTAAAAACTACACGCATGATGTGCGTTTGTCTTTATGTCTTTGCACAAATGCCAGTCCACACCAAGTCCTTGTGATATCAAATATCTCCGTTAAAAAGCCAGAAGATTGAAGATGATCTTAAGTGTTTAGAAGTTTTAACGAATTAAGCAAGTTTACGTTAGTATGTAGTTGTGTTGCTGACCATACCATTCCTTATAAGGGAGGAGGCTTTTTTATCATAATCTTGTCCTTAATGCAGATGTAGTTTTTGCCCATTTTAATACAATAACAATTGGCAGAACTTGACCGTGTTGTAGAAGTGCACCGGCTGCCTGCATTTGAGCTATGCTCCTAGAAGTTGTGCCTTTAAGACGTTGCATTGATTGCTTTGGATTTACTGAATACGGAGGAGAGGACCATCAGTGTTAGAAATTAGTTAACACTAGGGGCTCCTGGGTGGCTTAGTTGGTTAAGTGGCTGACTTCAGGTCAGGTCATGATCTCACGGTTCTTCGTGGGCTCAAGCCCCCCACATCGGGCTCTGTGCTGACAGCTCAGAGCCTAGAGCCTGCTTGGGATTCTGTGTCTCCCTCTGTGCCCCTCCCCTGCTCATGCTCTCTCCGTCTCAAAAATGAATAAAATGTTAAAAAAAATTTTAATAAATTAGTGGGCCCTACCAAAATGAACAAATCAGGAGACTATAGATGCTGGAGAGGATGTGGAAAAACGGGAACCCTCTTGCACTGTTGGTGGGAATGCAAATTGGTGCAGCCACTCTGGAAAGCAGTGTGGAGGTTCCTCAGAAAATTAAAAATAGACCTACCCTATGACCCAGCAATAGCACTGCTAGGAATTTATCCAAGGGATACAGGAGTACTGATGCATAGGGGCACTTGTACCCCAATGTTTATAGCAGCACTCTCAACAATAGCCAAATTATGGAAAGAGCCTAAATGTCCAACTGATGAATGTATAAATTGTGGTTTATATACACAATGGAATACTACGTGGCAATGAGAAAAAATGAAATATGGCCTTTTGTAGCAACGTGGATGGAACTGGAGAGTGTGATGCTAAGTGAAATAAGCCATACAGAGAAAGACAGATACCGTATGGTTTCACTCTTATGTGGATCCTGAGAAACTTAACAGAAACCCATGGGGAGGGGAAGAAAAAAAAAAAAAAAAAAGGTTAGAGTGGGAGAGAGCCAAAGCATAAGAGACTGTTAAAAACTGAGAACAAACTGAGGGTTGATGGGGGGTGGGAGGGAGGGGAGGGTGGGTGATGGGTATTGAGGAGGGCACCTTTTGGGATGAGCACTGGGTGTTGTATGGAAACCAATTTGACAATAAACTTCATATATTGAAAAAAAAAAAATTAGTGGGCCCTACTATAAATCCTCTTGAGGTTCAATAACAAAGAGGGGTGAGTTTAGAGGGTCAGAGCCCTTGTTTGATCTTCAGCAACTTATTTCAAAACAAATACGTATCCATCAGCATGTAAGGTTACTGGACTCTAACCTTTGTTTCGATAAACCATTCTGGGAAGTGCCCATTGCAGCAGAAAATAATGAGTAACTTCAACTTTTAAAAAGACTCCAGTGATTCCCACATGGATATGAACACATTTTTGTAATCCCCTCACCTTGAATGTGGGCTGGACTTAGTGACTGTTTTAACAGATCAAGGCGAAAGTGACAGATGTTACTTCTACGATTGGGTTACAAAGGGCTGTGCCTGCTGTCTTCTCTGCCCCCCTCTCTCGTTCTGTCTTGGAACTCTTTCTGGGGAAGCAAGCCGCCATGTGAGTAGCAGTATGGGGAGGCCCACAGTCTGCATCCTGCAGACAACCACTGAGTCTGGAGGCAGATCCCGATAGCTTAATTGCAGCCCTGTGAGAAACCTTGAGACAGAGACACCCCTAACCCACAAAAACGGAAACGTTTTAAGCCACTGAGTTCTGTGGTAATGTGCTCTGTATGCAGCAACAGGTAACTAATACAGGGATGTAAGACAAAGCATTTAAGATATCCATCCAGTTAGCATCTCAGATCTAAGTGACTAGTCCTCTCTTGACCATATCGGCCCAGGCCTAGTCCCTGGTGAAGTTTGGGCATCACAACCATCCTTACGCCCCAGCCCAAGGCAGAGGCAAGTGAGAAGGCAACTTGGTTAGACAGGTGCTGATTTTATTGATTTTCTATGTACTTTCAAAGATGAGATTCAAGGTGCCCTTAGGAGTTTAAGTAAAGGTAAAGCCACTTGAGCTGATAAGCAGTTACTAGCTTTCAACCAAAATCATTACTGTGATTGGAGAGGTTGAATTCTGAGTTTCTTTGAAGATCAAGCAAAAGGTGAAATGCTGGCTGACTCCTAAACAGATTTGCAGATCCTTCTCCAGGACTGGTCATTAGTAAACCGACTCCTGCTTTGGTGAAACGTGCTGTTCTGGCAAGAGCAAGGTGCAGGCTATTGGCAGATGCTCAAGTTCCCCAGAAGCTTCTGTGGCCCACCATGGTTGCCATTGTAGTGAGAAATTTTGAGAAGGTAGACTTAGAAATGTTTCTTTTCATATGAAAAGTAAAATTATGAGAAATAAATGGATGTAAAGTAGAAAAGGCACTAAGCTACAAAAATTGTCAAATTCTGTTGTTCATCAAGTTTGCATAAAGTAAATGCCTGACTGAAATAATTTTATCAACACAAGAAAATATGATTGGGATTTTTTTTTTTTTTAAGTAGGCTTCACGTGTAGTACCCAACACGGGACTTGAACTCACAACCCTGAGATCAAGGCCTGAGCCAAGAGCAAGAGTCAGATGCTTACCCAACTGAGCCACTAAGGCACCTCTGAATATGATTGTTCTTAAGTCTCACTCCAATAGTTCCCATTACCAACAACAGGACGATGCTGGGGTGCTCATTCCAAATCCATCTGAACTGTAGAAGAAACCTCACTGGGTAGGTTGTCAGGGCATTGGTTAAAAAGCATGCCCTACAGGGGCGCCTGGCTGGCTCAGTTGGTAGAGCATGGGACTCTTGCCAAAGTCATGAGTTCAAACCCCATGTTGGAAGGCAGAGTTCACTTTAAAAAAAAAAAAAAAAAATGCCCTTACAGCCCAGGAATGAGAAACTTTACCGTTATCAGTGACTGCTCCTTGATCAAGTAACAAGATCCATTACAGATTCGTTCTGTGTTTACCTCCCCTCCTCTACCAGCAGCTACATTTTCTCTTTACTAAGTAAATGCGCAAGACCAGGAAAAACTACCTACCTCTCAGGATTATCCACTGCAGATAATCAGCAAGCCCTGTTTCTAGGTACCGTCTCCAGGCAGGGAATAGCCCAAAGAACCTGTCTTCGTCTTTGCTACAAGGAGGTATTCCCTCAATCAAGCTCCCCTCTGGAGGCTGGCAAAAGATTCACCATTGAGTGCCAAATCCAAAGTCGTTTTGTTTTGTTCTTACAAGAAATGTGATCTATTACTAAAACAAATTACTTGGACACAAATAACAAATTTCTTAAGCTGGGGGCCAGTCCTGATTGGGTCAGAGTGGGCACTATGAGGGAACATAATGGAGTTTACTCTCCTAAGTTTTTAGATCCTATGTTCACCCAGTCTTCATAGGACTTCCTGATAGATTTGGGTTCTGGTGGCCCCTCCATTCCTTACCCACCTCTGATCATCAATAAGAAAACAGTTAAGAAAGGAGAAGCAAAGGACCCCCTAAGCCCCAACCTGAAATGATCTGGCATGACAACCGCCTCTCCCTCAGCTGCCCTTTGAGAGCTGGGTGGCAGTGTCTGCTGTGCCTGCAAACGAATGTATCCTCAGGCTCTCGAGACTCAGACCTGGGAAGCTCTGAGACGTGGACTCAGCCCTCTCATTTTACGAGAGGCCTCCAGGGAGTAACGTGATCGCCGGTATGAAGGGGATACGATGAGAACTGGGGCCCCGTCAGGAGAGTACCGCCCATGTCTCTCTGAATATCTTTAATGTGGGTCACTGTAGTTCTGCTCCTCCTGAAAGTGTTCTGCATACGGTAGGAGGTCTTGTCTCAGGAGAGTGTCAGGTTCAAATCCTATAGTGAAAGGCTTCAGGGTATCAGACCTATAGTGGCCAGGAACAGGGAAGCGTGGACGGAACAAGTTTCTATCGCTGAAGAATTCGATTCCTTAATTTTCCATTGTCAGGGAAATAGATGACCTGTGGTATTAAAAAAAAAAAAAAAATCGCAAGAGTATAAAATTTGACACTTTTAGAAAGCCAAGCAAAACCAAATTCCCCATGTATGCGCCCTATGTCCCCGGAAGCTTACATTTTGATTCAGCCCTACCCAGACAGGCAAATTTCGTTAGTGTATAAAATAATAGTCAATGTGCATCAAGTAAAAACTCAGGTCTCTTAAATAAATAAAGTATCATTTTTAAAAAGCAATCTTGGGCAAGAACAAAGCTAGAAGCATGATACCATGGCTCCCTGATTTCAACCTATATTACAAAACTTAAAACGGTATGGTATTGGCATAAAAGCAGACACACAGATCAGTGGAACAGAGTAGACGGCCCAGAAATGAACCTATGCTATGGCCAATTTATGACAAGTCGTGAATATACAATGGGGAAAGGGCAGTCTTTTCACTAAATGGTACCGGGAAACTGGCCCACTACCTTACACCATACACAAAAGTTAAATCAAAATGGGTTAAAGACTTTAATATCAGACCTGAAACCATAAAGCCGCTAGAAGAAACCACAGGCGGTAAGCTCCTTGACATAGATCGTGGCAACGATTTTTTGAATTTAACACCAAAAGCGGAAAAAAAAAAAAAACAAAACAAAACATGTGGGACTACACAAAAAGCTCTGCACAGCAAAGGAAACCATCAACCAATAAAAAAGCAGCCTGCTGAATGGGAGGAGACATTTGCAAATCATGTATCCAAAATATATTGAGAACTCCTATAAATCAATAGCAAGAAAACAATCTAAAAATGAGCAAAGAAAAAAATGAATAAATATAAATAAATACATAAAAAATGAGCAAAGGATCTGTATAGACATTTTCCAAAAGAAAACATACAGGTGGCCAACAGGCACATAGAAAGATGCTCAACATCATTAACTCTCAGGGAAATGCAAATCAAAACCACAATATCACCTCACACCTTTTAGAAAGGCTACTATCAAAAAGACAAACAAAAAGTGTTGGCAAGGTTATGGAGAAAAGAGAACATCTGTGCACTGTTGATGGGATTATGAGTTGGTGCAGCCACTAGGAAAAACAGTATGGAGGTTCCTCAAAAGATTAGAAATGGAACTGCCGTATGGTCCAGCAATTCCATTTGGGGGTATTTATCCAAAGAAAAACATACTGATTCAAAAAGATGTACGCATTCCCATGTTCATGGCAGCGCCATTTACAGCCTAACTGTCCATCAGTGGACACTTAAAACTTGTGCTATGGAGGGATGCCTGGGGGACTCAGTCGATTGAGGACCCAGCTCTTGACTACAGCTCAGGTCATGATCCCAGGGTTATAGGATTGAGCCCCGCATCAGGCTCCACACTGAGCGTGGAGGCTACTTAAGATCCCCTGTCTCTGTCTCTCTCTCTCTCTCTCTCTCTGCCCCTCTCCCTCGCTTGCATGCTCTCTCACTCTCTCTAAAATAAAATTTAAAAAAACTTTTTTTTAACTGTGCTGTAGAGGCTCCTGGCTCAGTTGGTTAAGCATCATCAGACTCCTGGTCATGATCTCACAGTTTCGTGGGTTCCAGTCCCGTGCTGGGCTCCGCACTGAATGTGTGGTGCTTGCTTGGGATTCTCTCTCTCTGCCCCTCCCTGACTTGTGCTGTCTCTGTCTCTCAAAATAAACAAACTTAAAAAAAATTGTGCTATATATCCATATTGGAATGTTATTCAGCCAAAAAAAAAATGAAATTTTGCCATTTGTGACAACATGAATGGACCTCCAGGGCATTATGCTAAGTGAAATAAATCAGAAAAAGACAAATACTGCCTATAATCTCTGTGGAATCTTGAAAGGTAAAAAACAAAAAACAGGTGCCTGGGTGCCTCAGCTGGTTAAGCATCCAACTCTTAATTTGGGGTCAGGTCGTGATCTCACTGTTCATGAGTTCAAGCCCCACTTCTGGCTCTGCACTGACACTGCAGAGCCTGCTTGGAATTCTCTCTCTCTCTCTATCTCTCTCTCTCAAAAATAAATAAATAAATAAACATTAAAAACAATGACGAGCTCATAGATACGGAGGGATAGGAGAAATGGGTGAAAAGACATAGAGGTGTGGTTACCTTTGATTCAGCAATTCTACTCCAGAATTTATCAACAGAAGCAACACGTTCTTATCTGTGAGAACAGTCCTCGATGGCTAATAACCAAGGTCTTGTTTAGCCATTAAAAAGTACACCAGGGCTATGGAGTTTGTGGCTTTAAAAAACTTATAATAATGAACATTGAAAAAAAAATGAGAAAATGTTTACACTCTAACAGTTTGCTATTCAAAGTGTAGCCATTACGTGAAGCAGGTTAGGAACAGTGTCTATGGCCCCTGAATCAGAATTTCCATTTTAAGAAGATTCCCAGGTAGGTTGTATGCATATTAGAGTTTGAGAATCACCTAATGGGGGGGCGGGGGTGGGGGCGGGCAATGATTATTATTATTTAAAAAAGTATATCTATGTGGGCAAGGACTGGAAGGTACTTTGCAGAAATTAAAATCGTTTAAATGGAGATAACCCCAGGGCACCTGGGTGGCTCAGTCGGTTAAGCAGCCGACTTTGGCTCAGGTCATGATCTTGCACTCCCTGAGTTCGAGCCCCGCGTCGGGCTCTGTGCTGACAGCTCAGAGCCCGGAGCCTGCTCCGGATTCTGTGTCTCCCCCTCTCTCTGTCCCTCCCATGCTCATGCTCTGTCTCTCTCTGTCTCTCAAAAATAAATAAACGTTAAAAAAAAGTTTCTTTTTAATGGAGATAACCCCTTCTACCCACACGAAGGGCCTAGCCTGATGTAGGTCCTCAATAAATGGCAGCTATTTGGAAGGTGATACTATGATGGGCTTTTATATTTTTTTAATGTGTTCCTTAATATTCTTGTTAAATCACATTTTGGAAACCTGAAAGGCAATAAGGAAATTGATATGTTGTGCTTCCTTTTCAACCAGACATTAAAATCAGTTAAAGTCATATTTTTCTTTTTGTGTTGGCTATCAGGAAGCATAAGGAAGGTAGTATTTCTATTAGCCTAGCTTTCTAGAATATTTGTTTTCCTCTCTGTGACTTTTATTTTTTTTTTTTAATTAGGTTTTCTATTTTTCTTACAGATCACTTAAAGTCTTTCTGAAAATAAGGGCCCCATTTACAAGAATGACTTCTAAGCAGTCTGTTCTTGTTTGCCAGGCTCCACAGAAAGATGAGTTTATGAAACCACCTGGCTGTTTGACATTATTTCTTCCTGTTCTTTTTCCACTTCTCAAGTAAGAGGTAAAACAAGGGGGTCTCAGATGCCAGCTAGCTCCTGCGGGAGTCACTGCTCCTCCCCCCAGGCCCTACGCCAGCCCCTACACCCGGCCCCACGGGCCATTCTGCCTGATGAGTCTAAGGAAACGGAGGCCAAGGAGGCCACAGCCCTTCCCCAAGGCAGGCAGACCACCCAACGGTGGGATTACTCACCAGCACGCCAGCTGCTTCAGACTTCCTCTGCAATGAAAAAGAGAGCATTATGTGTATACACCCGGGCCTCGTTTGCAGGATAATTCCCTGCACACAACTCCCTCGCCAAACCAGATCAGATTTCTTCACTCTCGAGAAGGCTCGCATTGTTGTTGTTGTTCCTAACGTGTACCAGCTTGTAACTGCATTTTGCATGTGGTGTCCCTTATCAGACGGTAAGTTCCAATCAGACCGCTTCCCTCACCGCTGTCCCCCCCAGTGTCTGGGGGTGTCAGTGGGCACCTGGAGCCCAGGAGCTGTTAGTGGTCGGGCAGGTGATTACGTAAGAAGTAGAGATACCGGAAGGACAGAACGAGGAGAGAACTAACATTTGTTAATCGCCTGTATAACATGTAGGCTTTGTTAGTGATTTACCCACTACCTAATCCTTCACACAATCTTTTGTTTTTTTGAGATACAATTCACTAACACGAAATCTACTCAACTCAAAGCATACAGGTTGGTGGGTTCCAGGATAATCACTGGGCTGTGCAGCCATCACCGCTGTTAGGACACCCGGGTGGCTCAATTGGCTAAGCGTCCAACTTCGGCTCAGGTCATGATCTCGAAGTTCGTGAGTTCAAGCCCCGCATCAGGCCCTGCGCTGACAGTACAGAGCCTGCTTGGGAGTCTCTCTCTCACTCTCTCTCTCTCTCCTGCCCCTCCCCCACTTGTGCGCTCACACGTGCACCCTCTCTCTAAAAATTTATTTTTAATAAATAAGCTTTGGAAATAAATAAAAATAAATAAAATTTTAAAAATAAATGAAAATAAACTTTAAAAATAAATAAATAAGTGGGATCATACAATACATGGCCTTTTGTGTATGGCTCATTTCACTTGCAACGTCTTCAAGGTTCATCCACTTGGTAGCAATTATCAGTACTTCTTACAGCTGAATAATATTCCACTGTGTAGATTTACACATATTATTTATCCAGGTCATCAGCTGACTCACGTTTGGTTGGTTTCCACTTCCTGGCTTTCGTGCCGCTATGAAGCTTTATATCCAAGTTTTTGTGCAAACGTGTTTGCAGTTTTCTTGCCTACGTATCTAGGAATAAATGTGTGAGTCACAGAGCACCTCTCTCTATGTTTAACCATTTGAGGAACTGCCGTCCTGTTTTCTATAGCAATAGCGCCATTTTACCTTTTCACGAGCCGGGTATGAGAGTTCCTTTCTCCACGTGCTCACCAACACCTGTTACTGTTCATCTTTTTTTTTTTTTTTTTTAATTTTTAATGTTTTATTTATTCTTGACGGAGAGAGAGACAGAGCATGAGCGGGGACGGGGCAGAGAGAGAGGGAGACACAGAATCCGAAGCAGGCTCCAAGCTCTGAGCCATCAGCCCAGAGCCCGACATAGGGCTCGAACTCATGAACCATGAGATCATGACCTGAGCCGAAGTCGGATGCTCAACCGACTGAGCCACCCAGGCGCCCCTGTTCATCTTTTTTATCAGCCATCCTAGTGGGATGTGAAGTAATAGCTCATTGTGGTTTTAATTTGCATTTTCCTCATGACTAGTGATGTCAACTGTCTTGCCAATTTGGATATCTTCTTTGGAGAAATGTCTATTCAAATCCTTTGCCCACTTTAAAAATGGGGTTCTTCGTAGTTTTATTTGTCAAGTTGTAGGAGTCCTTATTATATTCTGGATATTAGAATTATGATTTGCAAATACATTCTCCCATTCCGTGGGTTGTCTTTTCTTCACTTTCTTGTTGGTGTCCCTTGACACACCAAAGCTTTCATTTTTTATGAAATCCAATTTATACGTATTTTTTCCTTTGGTCGCTTGTGTATTAGGTGTCACGTCTAAGAAACCACCACCTAAACCAAGGTCACAAGGATTTATACCTATGTTTTCTTCTAAGAGTTTTATAATGTTACATCTTACATTTAGGTCTTTGATCCATTTTCAGCTAATTTTTAAATATCATGTGAGGTGGGCAGTCCAACTTCATTCTTTTTTTTTTTTTTAATGTTTATTTATTTTTGAGAGAGAGACAGACAGAGTGAGAGCAGGGGAGAGGCAGAGAGAGAGAGAGAGGGAGACATAGAATTTGAAGCAGGCTCCAGGCTCCAAGTTGTCAGCACAGAGCCTAACCTGGGGCTCGAACCCATGAACTGTGAGATCATGACCTGAGCTAAAACCAGACACTCAACCAACTGGGCCACCCAAGATGCCCCCGACTTCATTCTTTTGCGTGTAGATGTCTGGTTGTTCTAGCGCCATTTACTGAAAAGACTATTCTTTCCCTCCATTGAATGGTCTTGGCATCTCTGTTGACAATCAGTTTGCCATTTATGTTTGGGTTCATTTCTGGACTCTTAATTTTATTCCATTGATCTGTATGTCGATCCTCATGCCAGGACCACACCATCCTGATTACTGTAGCTTCGTAGTAAGTTTTGAAATCACGGCATGTGTGCCCTCCACCTTGTGTTCTTCTTCATGATTGTTTTGGCTCTTCTGGGTCCCCTGCGTTTCCATACGAGTTTGAGGATCAGCTTACCAAGTTTTGCAAAAAGCCAGCTGGGATTTTGATAAGGATTGCACTGAATCTGTAGATCAGTTTGGGGAGCATTGCCATTGTAATATGAAGTGTTCTCATCCGTGAATGTGGATGCTCCCATTGATTTAGCCCTTTAATTTCTTTCAACAGCGGTTTTTAATTTTCATGTACAAACCTCACACTTCTTTTGTTAAATTTTTTTCTACATATTTTATTTATTTTTTTTTTAATTTTTTTTTTAACGTTTATTTATTTTTGAGACAGAGAGAGACAGAGCATGAACAGGGGAGGGGCAGAGAGAGGAAGACACAGAATCCGAAACAGGCTCCAGGCTCTGAGCTGTCAGCACAGAGCCTGATGCGGGGCTCGAACTCACGGACCGCGAGATCATGACCTGAGCCGAAGTCGGCCGCTTAACCAGACTGAGCCACCCAGGCGTGCCCCTACATATTTTATTTTTTGATGCTATTATAAGTGACATTGCTTTCTGACAAGTCATTTTCAGATTGTTCACTGCTGTGTGTGCGAATGTGATAGATTTTTGTATATTGTTTATATCCTGCAGCCTCGCTAATGTTGCATGTTACCTTTCATGGTTTTTTAGTGGATTCTTTAGCACGTTCCATATGCAAAATCATGTCATCTGCTAGTAGAGATCGTTGCACTTTGTCCTCTCCAAACTGGATTTCTTTTCCTTCTTTTTCTTGCCTAACTACCCTGGCTATAACCTCCAGTATGCTCTTCAACTGCAGTGCCAACGGCAGACATCCTTGTCTTGTGCCTGAGCACGATCTTTTGAAGTAGGTAATTTTTTCAACCGAGGAGAAACCTGCCACCTCACGCTGTAAAAACGGGGCTCGGATGAGGAAACGCTCAGCGAAGTTGAGTAATGTCTGCAGTCACAGCTGGTTAACAGCGGAGCCCCAGTTTTAAAACCAGGTCTGGGGGCGCCTGGGTGGCGCAGTCGGTTAAGCGTCCGACTTCAGCCAGGTCACGATCTCGCGGTCCGTGAGTTCGAGCCCCGCGTCAGGCTCTGGGCTGATGGCTCGGAGCCTGGAGCCTGTTTCCGATTCTGTGTCTCCCTCTCTCTCTGCCCCTCCCCCGTTCATGCTCTGTCTCTCTCTGTCCCAAAAATAAATAAAAAAAAAAAAAAAAAAAAAAAAAACAGGTCTGACTCCAAAGCCCACACTCATTCTCCTCTGCCTCCTTAACCCTTAACGAGCGGATCAGCAACCATGTACTCATGCAAGCCTTCACTTCTGTCATCATTTCCTTCATGTCACACAATAATAGAGGTGGCAGAGCAGGAGTTAGTGTCCTGCTTTTTCGTGGGAAGCACCTTGAGGAAAGCGACTTGGAGGAACTGGGACTCAAATTCTGCCTTCCAGGGCACCTGGGTGGCTCAGTCGCTTAAGTATCTGACTTCGGCTCTGGTTCTGATCTCGCGGTTTGTGAGTTCGAGCCCCGCGTCGGGCTCTGTGCTGACGGCTCGGAGCCTGGAGCCCGCTTCGGATTCTGTGTCTCCCTCTCTCTCTGCCCCTCCCCCACTCATGCTCTGTCTCTCTGTCTCTCTCAAAACTAAATAAGCATTTAAAAAAAATTTTTTTTTTTAATTCTGCTTTCCTGACCCAATTTTGTGCTTTGACAGCAGCGATAGCTACTTCACTAAGTAGTTAGATGTATTCAGAAAGGTTATGTGGGTGTTTCCTAACAGGTTATAAACAAGAAGGATAAATTGAATCCTGCATGATAGTGAGGGAGCTAAAATATGGAGAGAAAAGAATCTGAAAAGATTGAAACAGGTGCATGGGGCACGAAAGAAAAGGGACAAGGAAAGAGAGGAAAGCCAACTGACATTTTGATCAGTACATAAAGGGTCAAAGAGACAAACCCATCTCTCCACAAGGAAGCGCTGTAAAGGGAACTCCGCGCCACGCGCGCGTAACATTTCTTTCCAGCTAAAAGAATCCCTGGTGAAAAGGAAAGAATGCAAATGAGGACTACAAAAATGTTCTCTGCAGTGTTTCCAGATTTAAGGTTGGCCCCGCCTGGGGGCTAAAAGCTGAACAAAATGCCTCCAGCGGCGGCCCCTGCTGCAGCCTCCCTTGGAAAAACCTCCATCGCTGGAGAAAGTGCTGGTTGTGCAGACAGATCCTGCTGGACCCCCCCACCTCCAACCCGTCCCCCCAGGGCTGCTGTGCAGATTAAACAAAGATGGCCCCCCGGGAACAAACCTTACATCACTCCTGCACATGGCAAAGCCTCAGTACATACTAGTCCCATTTCCCTTCCCCTCACGGGGTTTTCGAGGCACCCAGACCTTAAGTGTTCCCAGAACCTAGGAACTATCGGCCCCCTCCTTCAACAGAAAGACACCTCTCTCTCCTCTCCTCCTTGGTCCAGCTCATTCTAGCAATTTGGTTTTCAGCTTTCATCCTATAACTTAGGCTTAGAGGAGGATGAGATGTCTAATGACTTCCTTATGGAGCAGTGGGCCCTGGGCTGAGCCAGAGTCTGGTCATTTTTGCCACCACCTTTCTGTGTAGCCCTGGGGCGGGGGCGGGGGTGGGGGTGTCTCCCTTCCGGGCTGCAAGTTCCTCATCTGGGAAGCGTCCTTGGTCCCAGGGGGCAACGGAGTTTGCCTCCCCCTTCGAGTTCAGGTCAATGGGGCGAAGACTGTGGGGAGAGTGGGCAATTTTGGATTCACACGCATGTGAGACAGGCCTTGCCCTATGACTAGGAGATAAAATTTATGCCCTGAAAGAGAAACGGGAGCAGAAAGTACCATAAGAGGAAGAAAGGTCAGTTGGGAAGGAGTCAGAAAAGGCTAAAGCGTCCGTCTGGGCTTCGGGTCTCCTACAACTGACTCATGACTCAGGGGTAGGATTTGGGCAGAAGGAAATTGAAACAGGATGGCATACAGAGAACCCCAAGGTTATTCTAACTCAAGGGACCGCCCACCGTATGCATTCCAGGAGCTGTCACATCTGTCCCCTCACCTACCTTTCTCCTCCTGCCCCAACAACACAGCCCCTCTCCTGACTGGCCGCTCCTCTCTCCACCAAGCAGACTCCCGGTGAACTCGGGGACCCAGCCCCAGCACCGCCTTCTCTAGGAGGCCGTACCTCGCCCCCCAGGCTGGATCAGGGTTCTCTCCCCTGGAGACCCTGACAGAAGTCAGGGGCGGGGGAGGCATGAGGACACCCTTCTATCACAGACAGCCTCTGCCCCACAGGTCTCTCTCATTGCCTCATCAGCCGCCAGCTTACAACCTCCCACTGGCTTTTGGCCTCTGGAACGAGGCCTGTGTCCAGTTGGTCTTGGTGTCCGTCCCCAACCCCGGGCCAGGGACCAGTCCTCTGGTAACCGGCTGAGAGGAAGCCCCACCTCCCCGGGGGAGGGCAGGTTACCTTTTCCATCGGCCTTGTAGTCATCGGGGAGGAGCTTGTCCTGCCGGTAGCCCAGCACGAAGGCCAGGAAAGAGAGGATGAGGGCGTCTCCAATGCTGAGGATGGCCAGCATGAAGGCCCAGCGGATGGTGCACTGACCCAGCGTGTACTTGCCCGTCTGCTCCCCACACATGCGTCGCACCTCACTTGAGTCCCAGCCATCCGGGTAGACCAGGCAGCCGATCATGAGGCCTGTGGCTGAGGGGGTGGGAGGGGGTGAAGATGGTGTCAGGCTGGCTGTGCTCAGTCTGCTACCGCCCCCCCCCCCCCCCCCCGCCCACTGTTGCCACCTTGTCACTCCCCCCTCCTCCTTGAGAGGGCGGGCAGCTCCTACCATGGTTCTTGTAGAGCACAGGGGAGAAAATGGAAGATCCAAGAGTTAAAGTGACTTGCCCTTGGTGGGGATAGAGGCAGAAAGTGGAGCTCCTCCGCCCGGGGAAGGTTCTGCCATGGCACCAGGTGATCCTACCACGCCCTCAGCGGTGCCCCTCACTTTGGACTTGACGAGGCACTGGCTACTCTGGCTTCAAACCCCTCCAAAATCTGGTCCCGACCCAGAGAACTCGTCACTCCTAAGACATATATTTATTCGTGCTCCGATATCTCTGAAATAGTAAGAAAGCTTCAGGCCGTGGTTTGATTACAAGTATTTTTTTCTTTTGGAGACACCTGGGTGGCTCAGTTAAGTGTCTGACTTCGGCTCAGGCCATGATCTCCTGGTTAGTGAGTTCGAGCCCTGCATCAGGCTCTGTGCTGACAGGGCAGAGCCCGCTTAGAATTCTCTGTCTCCCTCTCTCTCTGTCCCTCCCCCACTCGCTCTCCCTCTCTCTCTGTCTTTCAAAATAAATAAATAAACTTTTTTAAAAAAAGGAGTATTTTTCCTTTTTACACACATAGAATCATGGTATGTCCCACAACTTGGGAATCTTAGATTTAATGAAAACACAAAGTTTTCCAGCCCCATCTCTGGCTGCTTCCCTCATGAACCTTTCATTCAAGCAAATAGGTCTCTCCCTCCTAACTCAGTGCATAACACTGCAGTTGTCCATACTTCCCTAAATTTGAGAATCCCCTGGAATATTTGTTTAAAATGCTGATTCCCAGGCTAGGGGTGGGCTCAGGAATCCCTGGGGGGGGGGTTAAAATTTTTTTTAATGTTTATTTTTGAGAGACAGAGAGACAGTGTGAGGGGGGGAGGGGCAGAGAGGGAGACACAGAATCCAAAGCAGACTCCAGGCTCCAAGCTGTCAGCCCAGAGCCCGACATGGGGCTCGAACTCACAAGCTGTGAGATCATGACCTGAGCCGAAGTCGGCCGCCCAACTGACTGAGCCACCCAGGTGCCCTGGGAATCCCTGTTTTGAAAATCATTCTTTCAGGTAATTCTCTCACTAGGAAAGGTGGGAAACACTAGAACGGGCTGCCTGGATTTCAAGCCCAGCTCTTTCCTAACTAGCTGTGTGACTCAGAGCAAGCTACTTAAGCTTTTTTTTTGGCCTCAGTTTTCTCGTCTATACAGTGGGAATATGAGTAGGCCCTACCTGTTTGGATTGCAGTGAGGTGCAAATGAGTTAATATTGGAAAAGTGCTTAGCACATACTTAGTGCTTCACGAGTGTTAGCTACAATTATCCCATCCTGTGCTTTCACTGACTTAGTATTTACAGGCAAAAATTTCATTTTCCCTCCTTCTCCTCACTTCCCTGCCCTCCCACCAAGGACCACCCCACCTTAGCTGCACAGATATGTGACACGATCCTGGGATGTGACCAAGGCCAACCCCAAGCACAACCGACATGCAGGCAGGGGGTTCCTTCCATTCTCTGTGCCACCTTCTGAGCCCTCACCCTCCTTCCACGGGCCCAGAGGCTCTTCAGTTCCGAGGCTGTGCCCTACCCAGGAGCACCTCGGGGAAACACCTCACAGGACCCAGTTACCTACCTTGGGCTCCGTTTGTGCTTGCAAGGAAAGTCAACAGATCAAACAAATGCAGAGTAAAGTATAAAGATCAGGATCCCTCCTCCCCGCCTAAATGCATCAACTCGCCTTTGATTTTACATGGGACAAGCTAATTCATATAAGCGTATAGGTCTTTTAGGTCCAAAATACTTTGTGTACCCTTTTCCTCTTGATCCTGACAACAGTTCTGTGAAGTAGGCCATGTCTTAATATCCCATTTTACAGATTAGAAAACTGAGGTCTCAGAGAAACCAAGTGAGTTGCCCAGGGCAGAGTCAAGACCTGAACACATGCTCCTGGCTTTTTTTTTTTTTCCCTCAAAGTTAATTCCCTAAACTCTCAGACTGACATCACTCCAAAGAGCTGAATGTATTTAGTGCTGACATTTCAGACTTCGTGACAAAATGAGAAGTGTTTCAGGAAGATACTTAGCATAGGGGAGGGGGGACTTTCCCAGAGCTCTTCGGTAAAACCTATGGCCTTCCCCAGTTGGTGTAAGACCAGAGTTTTGGTGCCAACCGTGGCCCCCACCTTAACCCGGGCGGAGGAGTGGAATGGGTCAATGTGGAAAGGAGCTGCCCTTCTGGACTTTCCATTCTCCCCATCTCCTCCCCTTGGTCCCCTTCTCCTTCCGTAGCATCTCTGGAAAATAGCCCAGGGCCTCCAACCTGGAAACAGGTTGTTACAATGGGTGCCATGACCCTCTGTGAGCACCTGACCCATCCACCCAGGCACAGTGGGGGGCAACTCCATTTGCAATGTCTCAGGACTCTCAGCAGAGGCCAGCATGGTATCCTCAGGCAAGTTTACTTACCCTTTCTGACTTCCATTCTCTCATCTGTAAAATTAGGATAATACTACCTGACTCATAGCGGAGTTACGAAGATTAAGTGTGATCATGTATAGAAAACGCTCACTGTGGGGACACCTGGGTGGCTCAGCTTGGTGAAGCATCTGACTCTTGATTTCAGCTCAGGTCATGATCTCATGGTTCGTGAGTTCGAGCCCCGAGTCAGGCTCTGTGCTGACAGTGTGGAGCCTGCGTGGGATTCTCTGTCTCCCTCTCTCTCTGCCCCTCCTCTGCTTGCACTGTCTCTCTCTCTCTCTCTCTCTGTCTCTCATAAATAAATAAATAAACATTTAAACCAAGAAGAAAGAAAGAAAAAAAGAAAGAATGAAAGAGAGAAAGAAAGAAAGAAAGAAAGAAAGAAAGAAAGAAAGAAAATGCTTACTGCAGTGTCTGGTACATGGTAACCAGCCAATTAAAGTCAGTTGCTGCTATTATTATTGGCATTGAAGTCAGATGGAAGCAACCTCAGGGGATGTGAATGTCATTAGAGCTGTTCACAAACATTTCAGGTACATAGCGGTGTTAGATTTCCTTGCTCCCCTCTTTTCAAGTTGGGCAAGGCCATAAGACTTCCCTTAGACAACAAAATAGCGGAAATGTGTGGGGTTGCGGGCCACAGCATGTAACTTCTGGGGAGATGCCTTCCAGAGCTCCCTTTCCCTCTGCAATGATGACAGCCAGATGACAGCCGGTGCTCCATCAGCCCGGGTTCCAGAAGAGAAGGGTGAAAGCAGAGCCCCCAGCTGATCCTCAGTGAGCTTGTGCCACCAGCAAAGAATAAATCTTTGTTTTAAGCCACTAAGATTTGGGAGTTTTTTTGTCACACCCCCCCATCCTGACTGTTTTTGTGTTTTTCATATTTGCCGAGCACCTCCTATGTGTCAAGGACCGTACAAGGTGTTTTACATGCAGTATACATCCCATCCTCACAAGAACCTTGTGATGGGAGGTGCTGTTGCTACACCCTACAGATGAGGTTATCAAGACTCAGAGAGACAAGCAACTTGCTCTACCTGTGTTTCTAGGAGCTGGAACCACACACAACTTATACCTGGGATCCAGAAGCTCAATTAACATTGTTAAACTACAGCCCCCCACTGGCCCAGGCACCAATCCTCTTTCCTTTCTCCTGCTCCCTTCCCTGGCCTCAGGTTTCTTGGCAAGGTTAAACTAACTGGTTTAGGCATCTTCAAATGGACCTGTCTCCCAGCTGCTGACTGCAAAGCAGACCCCCTCTTAATCCCTCCCTTTGGCTCATCTTCCATTCCCCTGCACCAAAGAATGGAACATGACACCACTTTTGCTCTTCCCAATGTAAATGTTTCATGGGATGGCATCTGGCCACCTCTGCTATCAATGTCTCCAGCTCCATGACCCGGCAGGGTCTAACTCAAATGGCCTGGTGACGTCTCCCCCACGTAGTCCCTCCCAAGCACTGCCTGTTCAGCACATGGCACCTGTTGCAGGAGGTTGTGGGAGGGGGCAGTGTGGAGAATGAGAGGAATGGTTGTGTTTCCAGCATCCCATAGCTCTGATATGGAGGACCAGCTGGTAAGCATGCCAGGGTCCATTCTATTCCTCTTTGTCCAAGAACTGCTACATCTGCATTTCTCCTCCTTCTCCCCACCGCCCACCAAGATTTACCTCAGCCCTGTCCCAACCTCTCACTCATGATACAGAGAGACCAGAGAGGGAGATGGTGGGTGGATTGCAGACGCAGCTCTGGAGCCAAGTGAGTAGCCTGAGTACAAAATTTGGAATCAAAGGTTCTGTCCACCACTACCTGTGCTAAAAGTCAAGTTACCCATTAGGAGCCTTATCTATAAGGCTCTTATTCCTCTTATCAGTAAGAGGAATGCCCACTTCACTAGGTAGGGATGGGCTCCTCCAGAGGGTAGATGTGAAAGTGCTTTGTAAGTCATTATACTTATGTAAATGTGTGGCTCAATAAAAGTGAGTTTGGAATACATCTTGTTTCTTGGAACCTGCTGCTTTAATTCTCCTTGGTCCTTAGTTGCCAGTTGATCTGTTACAGGTTTGGCCAAGTCTTTTCCTCTTTCTCAGTCCCAGATTCCTCATCTTTGGGCGGGGGTGGGGGGGTACCTATAGCTCTCTAAGGTCCCCTCCAACTCTGACAGAGTCTTGAATCTATGTGTTTTGTTGTCTGGGATTCTTTTTTTTTTTTTTTTTTTTTTACTTTTTTTAACGTTTTTTTTATTTTATTTATTTATTTTTGAGACAGAGAGAGACAGAGCATGAACGGGGGAGGGGCAGAGAGAGAGGGAGACACAGAATCCGAAGCAGGCTCCAGGCTCTGAGCCATCAGCCCAGAGCCCGACGCGGGGCTCGAACTCACGGACCGCGAGATCGTGACCTGAGCCGAAGTCAGACGCCCAACCGGCCGACCCACTCAGGCGCCCCTTGTTGTCTGGGATTCTGATCCCCGCTCCATTCCCCCTGTTATGGATAATACTACTTCTCATTCTAACCAACGATATCAAGATGGTTTGCTCTCTAGTCTGAAGTCCCCACACTGCCCCTGGACATTTCCCTAGAATGGGCAGTCTGTGCGTGGTCCTTGGGATGGGAGGGGACCAAGGGCTGAAGGACAAGGCCTTAGGCCATGTCTTCCTGAGCTTTAGAGGAAAACGGGAGCAGCTGGCCCAAGGACCGAGAGGCCTGCCTGGGCCAGGAGCAGGAAAAAGGGGCAGGAAAGGCCTGCTTTGGGGAACCATAAGTAGCCACCTACCCCGCATAGTTTTTTGTTTGTTTAATTTTTTTTTAGTTTATTTATTTATTTTGAGAGAGACAGAGACAGCAGGGGAGGGACAGAGAAAGAGGAAGAGAGAGAATCCCAAGCAGGCTCCGCACTGTCAGTGCAGAGCCCAGTGTGGGATTTGAACCCACAAACCGTGAGATCACGAGTGGAAACCAAGAGTCGAAGGTTTAACCGACTGAGCCACCCAGGTGCCCCACCCCTCCATAGTTTTAAAAGACCCTAGCCATCTGGGATGCCTGGGTGGCTCAGTCAGTTAAGCCTCAAACTTCGGCTCAGGTCATGATCTTGTAGTTCATGGGTTCAAGCCCTGAATAGGGCTGACTGCTGTCAGCACAGAGCCCACTTTGGAGCCTCTGTTCCCCCCCTTCCTGACTCTTCCCCTGCTCATGCTCTCTCTCAACAATAAATAAACATTAAAAATAATAATAAAAGACCCTAGCCACCACCACCACTCCCCCCATGACAAAATATCACTCCCGTTTGCTGCCTCAAGTACAGAAACCTATAACTAGGGAACAAAGACTTTCACTCCACCATGAAAGAGAGAACTTCAATGCAAGTTTCTATGGGAAAGGTCACAGCATAACACTCCAAATAAACAACTGACTTTAGAATCTCCCTGAGAGCAATTTTGGGTGAGAGGGGAAGAGTGAGGGCAGGGATCTGGGGATCCATAAAGAGAAAGAACAAACGCCCAGAAGTGGGAGATGGAGACATCTAGGATGTGCCTGACATTTTGCCCTGGGCTGGATCCTATTTCCACATGGCTGACAATGGAAGCTTCCTTCTTTTTCCTCCTCAGAGCAACAACAACCTCTGATGTGGTGGCCTGGGAGTCAGGACACCTTCTATCAACTAGCTGTGTGCTCCTGGGCAAGTCACTCCCCTTCTCTGGACCTCAGTTCCTATCAGTAAGATGAGGGGGTTGAACAATTTGATCTCAACGATCCTTTTGGTCTCAACCAGTCTAAAGTTCTCTACTCCTCAGAAGCTTCTACAGAGCATTGAGTAGGGCTGGGCTAAAGGAGAACAGCTGAGGGGAGCCTGGTGGACTCGGTCGGTGGAGCATGTGACTCTTGATCTCGGGGTTGTAGGTTCAAGCCCCATGTAGAGATTGCTTTAAAAAATTAAATCTTCAAGAAAAAAAAAAATAAAGAGGAACAGCTGGGAAGAAGACCAAGAGCCTCCAGAGGGCGGAATGGTGCAGCGTCCCCTGTGGCGGGGGGTGAGCCCCCACTTGCCCTCCCATTAACCCTGCTCACCTGCAGCCAGCTGCATCCATGCACAGATCTTGTAGACAGTGGCCGTGTTGCAGACGAAGAAGAGGCTAAAGCAGATGATGGAGCCAATGATGAGGAACATGGCCAAGGCCACAAAAAACATGGCAGTCTTGAAAGCTCTAGAGGGAATGGAGGAGAAGTCCAGCGGGCCACCCTTGCAGATGAGCTCAGAGGACAGCACGTTGCCCACACAGTAGGAGAAAAGGCCAAAGTAGCCTGCCTGGGGTGTGTTAACGCTGTCACCAATCCAGTAGGGCTGGATAAAGAGGGCCATAACAAGCACCGAAAAACAGATGGTGAGTGTGCCCCACATCACACCCACAGCCCTCGAGTTGCGCACATAGTTGGTGTGGTAGATCTTGGCTGCCTCCTGGGCGGGCAGCAACTTCACCATGGTGAGGCAGTAGGCCCTCACCTGGGGTCTTGTGGGCTGTAAGCTAGTGGCTTCGCAGACAGAAAAGCCTAGAAGTCAGTCACTCCTCGGATGGGTTTGGGAACGAGGCTGAGGTCAGGACACAAGGTGAGGGTCCCTCCAAGGTAGAAGAGAGAGGATTTATAAGACCAGGACGACAACCTTGGTTTCTTCCGAGGAAGATTGTCCAGATGCCTTTGTCCACTCTAGCCAGGCCGTCTCCAGTCTCCTGCCTCCTCTCAAGCCTGCCAGGGTCTCGGGCCTGCTGGCGCCGCCCTGCCCCTCCCCCCTTTCCAGCTCAGAGCTTCATAGAGCTCCGCCTCTTCGCCGCGGCCCGGCCCCTCCTTCCTCCCTCCTCGGAGAGCGCTGCTTCAGCACCGCGGCCAGCGCCTCGGGACTCCGGTCGGAGGAGGGTGGGAAACAGATGACGGCCCGGGGAGGCGTGGGGAGCTCCTGGCCCGCCCACCGCTCAGTTTCTCAGGGAACTGAGACCCCTCTTCACCCTCCTGAGTTGGGGGGGTGGGGGGGGGGGGTGACAAAAATTGAGAGGGTGGGGCTGCAGCTGTCACATTCCTCCCGCTCAACTCCTGCCGCAGAACCAAAACCTCTCCTTGAACACTGTTCCCCCATCCCATCCAACCCCGCCCTGGCTCCCTAGTCGCCCTCTCAGAAATCCCAATACAGGGGAGTCCAGCAAAACCTTTTCTGATTGTGTCTTCCGGTCACTGGTTTCTAGTCCATATGGTTTCTCTTCAATCAACAATTTCTAAGAACCTACTATGTGCTAAGCCCCATGTTGGAGGGTATCTTCCCTAGGCAAAACCACAGAGATAAAAGAGGGTCCCTGCCCTCAAAGACAGTGAGGCATTTACATATATGTATATCCGTAGATATATTTGCAATGCAGACTGATAGTGCTATATTAAAAAACTACAAAGCACAGCAAAGGACAATACTTGTGAGGCCTCCCAGACTTTAACATATGTTTTTTTTTTTTAATGTTTATTTATTTTTGAGAGAGAAAGAAAGTGACAGAGCGTGAGCGGGGGAGAAGCAGAGAGAGAGGAAGACACAGAATTCCAAGCAGGCTCCGGGCTCTGAGCTGTCAGCACAAAGCCCGACCTGGGGCTGGAACTCACAGACCACAAGATCATGACTTGAGCTGAAGTCCCACGCTTAACTGACTGAGCCACCCAGGTATCCATTACCAAATGGTTTTGTTCAATACAATATCTTTCTCCTGTTTATATGTTTTTGTTGCATATTTCTTTTTCCCCCTTCTTTTTCAAAATATGTATTTCTCATGACTGTATAGGTAAATACATGTTTGGTGTAGGGATCTAGCAAATTCAGGAAAGCTACATAAAAGGATATAAATCACTCATAACCCCAACATTGGAAGCTAAGGGGAGTCAAGATTATCTTAAAAACATGGACTTTGGGGTTGCCTGGGTGGCTCAGTCAGGTAAATGTCTGTCGCTTGACTTCAGCTCAGGTCATGATCTCACCATTCATGAGCTTGTCTTCATGCTGAGTGTGGAACCTCCTTGGGATTCTGTCTCTCCCTCTCTCTGCCCCTCCCTTGTTCATGCTCCTTCCCTCCCTCTCTCTTTCTCAAAATAAATAAATAAACATTTTTTAAAAAAACACATGGACTTTGGCTTTAGACACATCTGGATTGAGTTAGCCACTTACTAGCTATATGACTATCTGTGGATTTAACCTCCCCAAGCCTCAGTTTCTTCATCTATAAAATGGGGAGAGGGAGCCTGAGTGGCTCAGTTGGTTAAGAGTCAGACGCTCGATCTCAGCTCAGGTCTTGATCTCAGGGTCACGGGTTCAAGCCCCACACTGGGCGTAGAGCCTGTTTTTAAAAAGTATGAGGAGAATAGTTCCTATCACCTAAGGGTTAGGTAAAATAATACAGGTAAACTGTTTGGCACAGGGCCTCACATATAAAAGTACTCAAAAGGTTTATCATTATTATTACCTCTGTTAACATTTTGACACATTTCCCTCCTTCTGCATATACTGCTTTATACAATTGGACAATTTAGTATCCAATTTTTTTCACATAGCATTACACCATTAATATTTTCTCATATTACTATTTTTTTTCAAAAACATGATTTTAATGCGTATATATTGATTCAGAGTATGTAATCATATAATTGTTTGAGCATTTCCCCTTTTTAGGGTATTTTAGCAGTTTCCAGTTTTTCACTACTAAAAAAAACCAAAACCCTGTCTTTCCCCTCACCCCCCCCCCCAAACCCTGTCTTGAACATACTTGTGCCACTGCCTACATTTCCTCTTTCTCTTAAATCTCTTTGGTTTTGTGACCAGTCTTCCCATCAGACTGGAAGGTCATTGAGGGCACAGCCTATGTGTCCACCATCAGACCGGCCGTTTCCCTAGAGACAGACTGTATCTTCTCCCACTCAGAGAAGTCTCTAGGCTGGTGAACCACCTCTGTTTGGCCTGCCCAGCACAACTTCCCCTGCCTCTGAGAACAGACTATCCTGCTTCCTGAGGATCTGGTGAGACAATCACAGGGCATACAGACTCCAGAGACAAGGATGAGTGGGTGACCCAAACTAGGCCATCAGTCTCTCCCTGGAGAATCTGAATTGGTAGTAGACTGGCAAAAGGGAAAAAAAGCTATTGCTTTATCAGGCCTTGGCAACATCCCTAAGAAACAATCCATGAGTTGCTGCTACTGGGAACTTCCGACACACCCTGATTCCCACTCTGCCCAGACAGTTGCCCTCCGCCTTCTTCAGCTCTGTGACCCACCCGATATCCTTCTATTTCCTTCTTTTTTTATTTCGTTAGCCAGAGTACGCTTTGGCCATGGGCACCAAAGAGCCCTAACTGATCCAAACATTGGCACCAGAAAGAGGGCTTCGGGCAAAACGCTCTGAGATTCCTGTTTATGTTCCATGGTACACAGAGGAGAAATAGCTAATAAAATTGTCACCCATGAACACCAGAGATCATGTGCCCTCTGAGGGACAAGTTCTGGGAGCCAAGTGGCTTTGGTCAAAACAGATTTATTTAAAAAAAAATTTTTTTTAACGTTTATTTATTTTTGAGACAGAGAGAGACAGAGCATGAACAGGGGAGGGGCAGAGAGAGGGAGACACAGAATCTGAAACAGCCTCCAGGCTCTGAGCCGTCAGCCCAGAGCCTGATGCGGGGCTCGAACTCACAGACCGCGAGATCATGACCTGAGCTGAAGTCGGACGCTTAACCGACTGAGCCACCCAGGCAGCCCTGGTCAAAATAGATTTAAAGGGAATGAAGAAAGGGTGCCTGGCTGGCTCAGTCAGTAGAGAATGTGACGCTTGGTTGAGGGGTTGTGAGTTCAAGTCCTATGTTGGGGCACAGCACCTACTAAAAATAAATAAAATAAGGAGAATGAAGAAATTAGGAAATTCAGTGGGGGGGCACTGAATAATATTAAGCAAGACAAGCTCAGACATCTAGATTATTGACTCAATAAATAAAATGAGGGGTACCTGACTGGAACATAAGACTTTTGGTCTCAGGGTTGTGAGTTAAAGCCCCATGTTGGATGTAGAGATTACTTAAAAATACAATCTTTAAAAAAAATAAAATAAGGGGCACCTGGGTGGCTCAGTCGGTTGAGCGTCGGACTTCAGCTCAGGTCATGATCTCACAGTCTGTGAGTTCGAGCCCCGTGTCAGGCTCTGTGCTGACAGCTTGGAGCCTGGAGCCTGCTTCCGATTCTGTGTCCCCCTCTCTCTCTGCCCCTCCCCTGCTCATGCTCTGTCTCTGTCTCAAAAATAAATAAAAAACATTTTTTTTTCAACGTTTTTTATTTATTTTTGGGACAGAGAGAGACAGAGCATGAACGGGGGAGGGGCAGAGAGAGAGGGAGACACAGAATCGGAAACAGGCTCCAGGCTCCGAGCCATCAGCCCAGAGCCTGACGCGGGGCTCGAACTCACGGACCGCGAGATGGTGACCTGGCTGAAGTCGGACGCTTAACCGACTGCGCCACCCAGGCGCCCCTAAAAAACATTTTAAAAAATGTTTTTAAGTTAAGGGGCACCTGGGTGGCGCAGTCAGTTAAGCATCCAACTCTTGATTTAAGTTCAGGTCATGATCTTATGGTTCATGAGATCAAACCCCTAGTCCAGCTCTATACTGACAATGCAGAGCCTGCTTGGGATTCTCTCTCTCCCTCTCTCTCTCTCTCTGCTCCTCCCCCACTCAGGCACGAGCACGCTCTCTCTCAAAATAAATAAATAAACATTTAAAAAACCTAAGTCAAGACCTTTATGTGCTACGGCTCTGAGAATTTGTTGAGACCTGTTGCTATAAGGCATAGGGCCATTAAGATAAGATTCAGGGGCTGTGACAGTACAGAACTGCAAGGCCTGAAATCCATCCTATGTTCTAAATGGTTACACCAGATCACCTCAGGAACAGGTCAAATCCTCACCTTGGCTCCCTGACCCTTGAGCTAAAGACAAATGTACCAGGAAGAGCTACGTGAAAGCCTGTGGCATTCTCTCTTACTCTCCGAATAATAAATCAAAAAGAGCACTATGTCCCCAGGGGAGCTGTAGAAATGAGTCACTACCAGTCACTCAAAAGATGCAGGCAGACAAATGTCCGTCTCTAGTGGACACTTGTCACATTGTTTTGGTTTGGGCTGGCCAGCACCCTGACCTCCTTCCTATGTGAGGGTGAAACTCTGCTGTATGAGGCCAGGGGGACAGTCGGGCCTCTTCCCTCACTGTGGAAGCCCCACCCTCCGCCTGCTCCAGAGAGAGCTCTGATGGGGGTGCTGGCCAGGTGGGAGTGGACTACTGTGGCATGACAACCCCACTCAGGACAGCCCTGGGGACAGTGAGGAAAGGAAATCTCCCCAGAAGGTAGCACTTCTAGTGCTGTTATTATCTACCCCCCAAAGATCCACATCCTAATGCCCAGAACCTGTAAAAATTACTTTATTGAGAAAAAGGTTCCTTGCAGCTATAAGTAAAGATTTGAGATAAGAAGATCCTGCCAGATTATCTAGGCGGGTCCTACATCCAATGACAAGTATCCTTCTAAGACACAAGAGGAGAATCCAGACAAAAAGGAAAAGGTGACATAACCATGGAGGTCGAGACTAGAATGATGGGGTTTCAGCCAAGGAAGCTGGTAACCACCAGAAGCAAGAAGGGGCATGGAACCGATTCTCCCCTAAAGCCTCCGTAGAAAGCACAGCCCTGCTGATACCTTGATTTCGACTTTTGGCCTTCAAAATTGTAGGGGAACCAACTTCTGTTGTTTCGATCTGCCAAGTGGGTGGTAATTTGTTATGGCTGCCTCAAAAAGTATACCACCTCTCCTGTAAGGAGAGACAGTCTGAGGTACGTCAGTCTGTGGGCAGCAGCTAATGTACAAGCCAGATGGTCATCGTCTCCAACAGAGTAAGGTTGGAGGGTTAAGAGTTTCAGGAGGGGCGCCTGGGTGGCGCAGTCGGTTAAGCGTCTGACTTCAGCCAGGTCACGATCTTGCGGTCCGTGAGTTCGAGCCCCGCGTCAGGCTCTGGGCTGATGGCTCGGAGCCTGGAGCCTGTTTCCGATTCTGTGTCTCCCTCTCTCTCTGCCCCTCCCCCGTTCATGCTCTGTCTCTCTCTGTCCAAAAAATAAATAAAAAACGTTGAAAAAAAAAAAATTTAAAAAGCAAATGTTTCACTTTAAAAAAAAAAAAAAAAAAAAGAGTTTCAGGAAAGGGGTAGGGTACATGGAATCCTCAAAATAGGGACAAAAACCAGAGAGTATTTGAGTCCTATAAGAATGTTCTCCAAGGGTTTGCTACTGCAGAGGGTTTTAACATCAACTGGACAGGACACCCCACTCCTGTAAATGCTAGCCAGCCTCCTTCCCCACCCACTCCTACCCTGCACTGGCTCAGAGACTCATAACAAGGGGTCCATGGTGGGACAGACGGAGACTGAATGGATTTCCCACTAAGGTGGACCCAGCCAGTCATTACTGGCTCCCAATAATATGAACAGACTTCAAGCCCCTGTAGGACACTGATAACTCTCAAAACTCAGTAATAAGAAAACAAAAAACCATTAAAGATTGGTTGGCAAAAGATACAAACACTTGATCAAAGAAGATACATGGATGGCAATTGAACACATGAAAAAATGCTCAACACCATCAGTCGGTAGGGAAATGCAAATGACATACTGCTCTTACATCTATTAGAAAGGCTAAATTAAAAACCAAAAACAAAGAAACAAACAACAAAAAAAAGAAAGAGAAAGAAAGAAAGAGAAAAAAAACTAAAAAACCAGCAGTGCCGAACCCTGATGAGGATG
This sequence comes from Panthera leo, assembly GCF_018350215.1. Lineage (NCBI taxonomy): Eukaryota > Metazoa > Chordata > Mammalia > Carnivora > Felidae > Panthera > Panthera leo. The sequence continues at coordinate 34,184,714 of NC_056683.1, read as the reverse complement.
TAGAAAGCATTTGGAACGTTTATACATTGCTGATAGGAATGCACATTAGTTCAGCCCTTTTGGAAAACAGTCCAACATCTTTCAGAAATTGAAACAAACATTTGCCACAAGACTCAGCCATCTCACTCCTGATTATTGTCCCAGAGAAATGAAAACTTGCACACATACAAAAACCTGTACACAAATATGTATAAAAGCTTTTTTAAACATTTTTTAACGTTTATTTTTTTTTTGAGAGACAGTACATGAGTGGGGGAGGGGCAGAGAGAGAGGGAGACACAGAATCCGAAGCAGGCTCCAGGCTCTGAACTGTCAGCACAGAGCCTGATGCAGGGCTCGAACTCATGACCCGAGCTGAAGTCGGACGCTTAACTGACCCAGCCACCCAGGTGCTCCTGTATAAGAGCTTTATTAATAATTGCCCCAAATTTTTCAGAAATAACCCAAATGTCCTTCAGCCGGAAATGGATAAACACACTGTGGTTCCATTCTACACAACAGAAGCAGAAACAGTAGAAACAAACTACAGAAACCGGCCACAACGTGCACAAATCCCAAATGTGTTATGCTAAGAAGCCAGGCCAAAAATAAAAACAAAAATAAAACACAACTTTTTAAAAGTACATACTGTGGGGGCACCTGGGTGGCTCAGTCAGCTCAGCATCCAACTTCTGCTCGGGTCATGATCTCACCATTCGTGAGTTCCGCATCAGAGAGTCTCTCTCTCCCCCCTCTCTCTCCCTCCCTGCCCTCTTTCACTCATGCCCTCTCTCTCTCAATGCCCCAAATCAAGATTTAGAACAATTCCAACATTCCAGAAGGCTTCCTCTTGCCGCCTCCCAGCCAATTTGCCCACCCAGGGGTAAACCTGCAGATGTTTATCACCATAGGTTAGTTTTGCCTTTTCCTGAACTGCATGTAAACGTAACCACACAGTCTGTATGTTTTCTGTCTGTGGCTTTCCTCACTCAACATTATGCCTCTGAAGTTAATCCATGTGATTGCATGTGGGGTTCCTTTTTAAAGGGGAAAAACGCAATGCACAACACTCTTTAGATTGGGCAAGGGGTGGCTAAACCTTATGGGGATTTGGTAACAACAAAAAAAAAAATCTAATTTTTGCTTATATTTTGGAAGCAGAAACATTGGCCAAAGTTCTCTTTGCTATACTCTTCATCTGTAACGGAAAAAACTCCATTCTTCCTCCTCTGGGAAGTTGGCTGTGACCAGCCGGAGATAGGACTGATGCACTTTTCACAGCTCTGGTCACAGATGGAAAGAGCTCCTCCAGTTCCTTCCCCAGCCTCCTGGCCTTGGCTGCTGAAAAGCAAAGTGCAATTACCCTCCCTGTGGCTCTGCTCACAGGGGTACTGGGGGGGAGGGGAGTGGGAAGCGAAGGAGGGGCCAGAATGACCTCATAGGGGAAAGTGGTTTTAAACACTGAGTTCCATAAAAATAAGACAGACTAGTGTTGCTTTAATCAGTGATACTTTTGTGTCAGGTTTCTCCCATTGTGAGGGTCTCCTAGCTCGTTCCTCCAGCTACTCCCCTCTATTCCACCCTCTAGGGCTGTAAGGCGGAGGGGTGGGGGTATTACGAGGGCAGAACACCTACTAGACGTTAGGCACTCCCACCTGCATTGTCTTACTCGATCCTGACCTTACAAAGGAGCCATCATCTTCCTCGGTACAGAGGAAACAGGCTCAGATGGCTTACAGATTTAAATTACCTGTCCAAGGTCACGTGGCTAGGGAGGGCCGAGTTTGGAAGCCAAGTCTATATGGATCCAAGCTGTGCTCTGGGGAACCGGATCCAGGGCCTCCACAGCGGGGCGGTCTTCCACCTCCTGGGATGGGATCCTTGGCTGCCGTGAGCGGTCGTCCAGGGAAAGTTGCTCTGGTCCCACACCTGAGCACACTCTGGCAGCTGCACCCTTCCCAGCCTTCAGCCCCCCTCCCCCGACCTGGGTCCATCTGCGATTCACAAGACTTCCTCGTCCTCAGCCAGGAGAGACTACAGCTCACGTTCACAGGTGGCCTTGGGTAGGGGACAGGCTGAGTGGAAGCCTTAACTGAAGGGGTTTGGGACTGCAGATGTTGAGTGAAGAGGAAACGGGAGACAATTGCGTGAGAAGGGCCATCCTAAGGGCCCCTGAAATCAGTCACGGAGGCAGGCCCCCCCTCCCCGCCTCCCCCACAGTGTGAGGGCAGGTGGGAAGTGAGAACACACATCCCCCCTCCGGTGGTCAATCACAGAGCGGGTCAGCCCCAGCAGCCTCGACCTGCCCTAAAATGCCCCAGGGGAGGCTGGGGCCCCTCCTCACCGGGGCCTGATCCCTGGGTTTGGATGGAGCCAGAAGCAGGGCCTAGACTGGGGAGAGAGGTGCCTACATGCAAAGCTGAAGGGGGTGCTCACACCCTTGGTGCCTCTCTCGCCTCACCCGAGTCCCAGCCCTACCAGGGCTCCGGGCACCAGCGGGGAACGGAGCACCGGTAACAGCGGCTGACACATCCTAATGACAGAGCCAAGCCCGGGGCTGAGCTACCCATGTGTGTTAAGATATATGCGACATATTCACTCCCTCAGCCCTCCCAACTCTCAAAATGATCCCCAGTTGAAGATAAGGAGACTGAGGCTCAGAACAGATAACTTGCCCAGCTAATAACTTTACAAGTAAAAGTGTTCCAGAGTCCACACCCAACCACGATGCAGTATCACCACCACACACACACACACACGCGCGCACACACACACACACACACACACACAGGTGCACACATACACGCACACGCATGCACAAGGAACCAGGTGTCGCCCATTTGCTTTATCAGGACACGCCCCCCAGCAGATTGGCCACAGCTGGGCCTCGGTTCACGTCCAGCCCAGCGAGCGGGCTGGGGAAGGTGAGTCACATGTGGACAGAGTCCCTTTTATACCTCCACCACCCAGGCCGGGTCTGTCTTCTGCCACCTGACCTGCCAGCGGCTGTCTACACCAGCTGTGCCCGTCCATCATGGAGAAGGTCCTCGTCCTTCTGCTGGTTGCCCTCGCAGTGGCCTATGCGGTGCCTGACCCTCGGGGAATCATTATCCACCTGGTAAGAGGGGCTTCAGGGAAGGAGTCATCTGAACATCCAGGCAGGGATTTTTTTTTTTTTTTAATTTTTAAATTTTATTGAAATCCAAGTTAGTTAACATATAGTGTAATAATGGTTTCAGGAGTAGAATTCAGTGATTCATCACTTACAGAGAACACCCGGTGCCCATCCCAACAAGCGTCTTCCTTAATGCCCATCACACATTTAGCCCAGCCCCCACCAACACCTCTCCCTCTGTTTTTTTTTTTTATCTTATTTTTCCTCTCCTTCCTCTATGTCCATCTGTTTTGTTTCTTAAATTCCACATATGAGTGAAATCATACGATATTTGTCTTTCTCTGACTAATTTCGCTTAGCATAATACACTCTTAGTTCCATCCACATTGTTGCAAATGGCAAGATTTTATTATTTTTGATTGCCGAGTATTATTACATTATATATATATATATTATATATATATATATATATATATATATATACACCACATCTTCTTTATCCATCTTTATCCATTTGTCAGTCATTGGACATTTGGGCTCTCTCCATAATTTGGCTACTGTCGATAGTGTTGCTATAAATATTGGGGTGCATGTGCCCAGGTGGAGATTTTTTAAGCTTCGATCTTAACCTCTAATGTCTCCACCTGGGGCTGCCTGGAGGCTGAGAGGTGAAGCATCTCTATCTATCCTGCCCACGACTGTCCTGCCCTCTTCCGCTGGCGCCTCAGACAAGGCTGACCAGCATGGGACATGCTCAGGGCAATGGTTCAAACTGGCTGAGGGAGCTTCAGAAAAACCTAGAGCCCTAGGGTCCTGCCCTGGAAACCCTGGCTCAGAAATGTGCAGTAGTTTAAAAAGCTCTCCCAGGGAGTCTGGCTTCTGACCTAGAGGGACACACAGACACAGTTCTAAATGCCTCATACTGTCCACGCGAGATAGGTCCTATTCGGATCAGGTCCGTTTTCAGATGGAAAGCAGTTGTAGAGAAAGGTTAAACCACCTGCCTGAGGTCACACAGCTGGAAAACACGGAGCAGGGATTGGAGCCCAGGCTGCTGGCTCCAGAGCCACACTGTCACGCTGCCCCATGCTGCCTCTGTACCCAAAGGTTCTTAACTCAGGGCCTTACATGGCTCAGAGGGTCCGGGATCCCCCTGAGGTTATATGTAAAAGTCAGGGGAGGGAGGAATTTTCCAGGGAGAAGGTCCTCACCCTTCACAGGCTCCTCCACGGAGCGTGGGAACCAGAGAAGTTTGGAGACCCCGTTTTGGGAACACCGAGGCAGAGTGTGGGGCAGTGACTTGCCCAGAGTCACCCAGGGAGTTGATAGCACAGCGGGTGCTAGAACCCGTGTCCTGACCCGCAACCACTACCCTGCCCACTTCTCACACACTGGGGCTGGGGGTAGGCGGATTGGCCCCCAGACCCAGGGGCTGGGTTCCTCTACACACGCCCCCACCAGGGGAGGCACTGTCAGCGGCAGTGGGTGGCGGGGCAGGGGGGTTGTAGAGAAGGGACCAAGGGAAGGGGTCCTGGGCTAACCGGCTGCCCCGGCAGGAAGACGGCGAGCTCTGCCTGAACAGCCTTCAATGCAAGAGCAAGTGCTGCCACCGTAGCACGGGGCTGAGCCTGGCCCGCTGCGCACCCAAGGCCAGTGAGAACAGCGAGTGTTCTGCCAAGGTGGGTGCCCACGGAGTGGGGGCGGTCGTGGTGGGAAGAGGGACCGCTCAGAGGAGGAGGGCCCTCAGGCTTGGGGATAGGATCGCGGAGGAGCGTCAGCCTGGGCCCTGAACGCTGAGATTAAGAGGGGGAGGTCAGCAGGCTTCAAAGCACTTTCCCATGCCATCATCTCCTTTGACCCTCACAAGTGACCAGTGAGATGAATGGGGGCAGGGGGTTGTTATCCCCGTTTCACGGACAGGTGAATAGAGGCCTCCCCAGAGAGATGTAATTAGTCAGCGTAAATGCACAGAGTGGGACCAGCCTCGGGGCCCACAGTGCCCTCTGGGGTGGCAGTCAGAAGAAGACAGACTGAAAAGAGACTGGCCAGGGGTTCTTGGGGTCAGGCCAGGGGGCATGTTATGCCCAAAGTAGCCCCCCCAACACACAGCCTGTGACTCCAATGGCCCTGTGTCTTTGCAGACACTCTATGGGGTTTACTACAAGTGTCCCTGTGAGCGGGGCCTGACCTGTGAGGTTGACAAGACCATCGTGGGCTCCATCACCAATACCAACTTTGGCTTCTGCCACGATGCTGGACGCTCCCGGGAGTAAAACCACCGAAGGCTGCCCCTCTTCCACCACCCCTCCCTGGCTGGCCACCCCTTGGCCAGCACCTCCCTTTTCTGATTGGATTCTCAGCAATTAAAGCTCTTCCTGCAACCTTCCCCAGGCTCCTGAATGTTCTTATTGAGTCAGCGTCTTCCTTGATGTCACCTCAAGCCTTTGCCTCATCAAGGTCAGAGGAAGTCAATAGATCAGAGGAAGGAGGGATGGGCCAGGCGGGATGAGGCTGGACAGACTGGAGACAAGGTTGTGAAGCAGCCATGCTGAGAACCTCTCCATTTGGGGACCGTGACACCTCCCTGGGATGCCCTTCTTGCCCCTCAAGTTCTCAGACAGGTACATGCACACACTTCTCGAGGGGAGTCATAATGGCCCATATTCTCTGCCCTGCGTCAAAATTTACCAGCCCCTGTCCTGGGGTCCTATCTGCTTTCTGGACCCAACTCTCAGATATGCCAGCTGGTTGACACAACCCATGTGTTAAGGAGTCAAACCACTAACAATTGCTGTGGGCTTACTCTTTGCTAGCAAATCCTCACAATGATCTAGGAGGGAGAATATATCGTCTCTATAGATAAAACAAAAACAAAAACTAACGTTCAGAGAAGTTAAGCAACTTGCTCAATGTCACATAATTAGAAAAATCTGGGGGTTGCCTGAGTGGCTCAGTCGGTAAGGTGTCTGACTCTTGATTTCAGCTCAGGTTGTGATCTCACGGTTCATGGGAACGAGCCCTGTGTGGGGCTGTGCACCGACCACACAGAGCCTGCTTGGGATTCTCTCTCTTCCTCTTTCTCTCTACCCCTGGCCCAACTGTGCTCTCTCAAAATAAATAAATAAACTTTAAAAAGAAAGAGAAGAAAAAGAAAGGAAGAAAGAAAGGAAGAAAGGAAGAAAGAAAGAAAGAAAGAAGAAAGAAAGGTCTGCTAATTAAAAACTTAAAGAAAAAGTTAGCAGCACACCCGCTAACTCCACCCCCCTACCCATTCTACAATTCCTGGTTCTTTCCCAATCATTCATACTAAGACAAATGGGTGGGATTGTAGGGAATTTGGTTTTGGTTTAACATAAAAACCATCAAACCTTGGGGCGCCTGGGTGGCTCAGTAGGTTAAGCATCCGACTTCGGCTCAGGTCATGATCTCGCGGTCCGTGGGTTCGAGCCCCGCATCGGGCTCTGTGCTGACTGCTCAGAGCCTGGAGCCTGTTTCAGATTCTGTGTCTCCTTCTTTCTCTGACCCTCCCCCGTTCATGCTCTCTCTCTCTCTCTCTGTCTCAAAAATAAATAAACGTTAAAAAAAAAAATTTAAAAAAAAAAAACAAAAAAAAAAACCATCAAACCTAGGTTGCCTTAGGCAGTACTGAGGTCCCCGTCACTGAGATATGCAAGTGGAGGTTCACTGACCCTCAGTGGGGATGTAGGAGAGGAGATTCATGCAAAGAAGGAAGAGAATGAACTAATTAAAGCTGAGATGCTCTCTCAGCCCCAGGATTTTGTAGTCTGTGATTAAGGAATCCTTAGAGTAGCCACTAGGTTTCTGAGTTAAGACAGGATCTACCTGAAAAGTAACAAAAAAAAAAAAAAAACCCAAGGAATTATGGCTGAAACAAATAGGGACACATGTTTCTCGTGAATTAAAAAGTCTGGAGGGGGCACCTTGGGGGGCTCAGTCAGTTGAGCGTCCGACTCTTGATTTGGGCTCAGGTCGTGATCTCATGATTCATGAGATTGAGCCCCTCGTCAGGCTCTGCGCTGATCACTGACAGGAAACCTGCTTGGGATTCTCTCTCTCTCTCTCTCTCTCTCTCTCTCTCTCTCTCTTTTCTGCCCCTCCCCCACTCATTCTCTAAACAAACAAACATTAAAAAGAAGTCTGGAGATAGGAAGTGTTGGCAGAACTGTGCGTCTGTTACCTCCTCTCAACTGGCAGATGCCTTCACGGCAGCTCCTAATGGTCATATTCTCTTACCAAGTTCAAGTTAAGAAGCATGGAGTAGAGGGTGGCTGGATAGGGGCTGAGGGCAGATTATTTCTCCTAGCCTACTTTCTTATCTTGCCCAAAAGCCTCCAGGCTGACATCTCCATATCTCAATGGCTCCAACTGGGTCAAGGGACCACCTCTGGCCACAAGGGAAGCTGGGAAAGCAAGTACTGGGCAAAGGGAATAGGACCGCCATGACTGGCTTGGGCTAATTAGATCCCTCTCCCAGGGCTGGGCCCAGTACCAGCCAAACAATACTGGGGTTCAGTTAGCAAGGAAGAGGGGTAAAGGCTGTTGGGGAGTCAGGTAAGTATCCTCCATACCTAAGTTAGTGCTCAACTGGAGGGGCTTTCAATATCTTAACCCAGTAGGGGGCTCAGACTCTGAGGCAGGGTTGGGTCATACTCCGTGGTGCCTAGATCCAAAGCTGGGTGGGAACCTGCATTCATTCACTTCTTCATACATCTGTTGAATGACCATAGTGCCCAGCACTGTGTTACAGTCTATAAAGGGCGCGAGGGAAATGTCCCTAGTTTCCAGGGGTGAGTGGGAAGCTGGGCTCTGTGGCAGCAAGGGGCAAAGACCTCAACCCCCTGTTCCCCGTGTTAAATCCTTTCTACTTGAACCATCTGGAGTGCTTCTTGTTTTTGGCACTGAGACTGAGTAATACACGACTGTTGGAAGAAGGGGAACATTTTTTGTTGTGTTGCTGCTGTTCAAAGGCACCTTCTTCTTACCCAGCCTGGAGCCCAGACAAGACCCCATTTTCTTTTTTTTTTTCTTAATATTTTTATTTTTTTTCATGTTTATTTATCTTGAGAAAGAGAGAGAGAGAAAGAGACAGAGCATGAATGGGGGAGGGGCAGAGAGAGAGAGGGAAACACAGAATCTGAAGCAGGTTCCAGGCCCCAAGCTGTCAGCACAGAGCCCAATGCGGGGCTCAAACCCACGAACCGGGAGATCATGACCTGAGCCAAAATTGGATGCTTGACCAACTGAGCTACCCAGGTGCCCCAAGGAGTCCCTGTTTTCAAATTCCCATAAAGATGTCCTATAGGTTGTAGCCTTGTCATTGATACTTTCTACCTTAATATCCTAACCCCAGGAGCTCCCCACCTTGCTGTAACTTTTTTCTAGATCTGCTACAAATTCAGCTACAGAAGTGGCAATATTTTCAGCCTTGAATCCATAAAAAATGCCGGATGCTGGACCCTGTAGACATATGCTGTCTAATATGGTACCAATTAGTCACATGTTGAGCACTTGAATTGGGGTACGCGTAAAATACAAATTGGATTCAGATGACCTATTACCAAAAGAAGAATGTCAAAGATCTCAAATAATTTTTACACGTTGAAATAACATTTTTGATTGTGTTATATTGTCAAAATTGGTTCCACCTGTTTCTCTTTACTTTTTAAGTATGGCCATTAGAAAATTTAAAATCACATTGCACCTTCTGCTGGACAGTGCTGCTCTTTTAAGCTGAAGGATTTTGAGAAGAGGCATTTTTCTGAACTCCTTCATCAGTCTAAAAGCAGAGCCTCCCCAAAGAACTCAACTATCATAAAGTCCCTCCTGGAGAAGTTTCTGGCAACCAAGAAAGATTGACTCTTTGTGCTGGAATCTTATCACTGCAGAAGTCAGCACCACACCTAAATGGACATTGTCACAAAAACTATCATAACTGTCATCTACTCTCCTACGGGCCCATTTATCTTTCTTAAAAATAATGTGTTTTTTAGGGGCGCCTGGGTGGCGCAGTCGGTTAAGCGTCCGACTTCAGCCAGGTCACGATCTCGCGGTCCGTGAGTTTGAGCCCTGCGTCAGGCTCTGGGCTGATGGCTCGGAGCCTGGAGCCTGTTTCCGATTCTGTGTCTCCCTCTCTCTCTGCCCCTCCCCCGTTCATGCTCTGTCTCTCTCTGTCCCAAAAATAAATTAAAAAAAAAAAAAAAGTTGAAAAAAAAAAATAATGTGTTTTCCCCTAAGTGCTCTTTCTTCCCCTATTAAGAAGCCATTTTCCAGAGGGTCCTTCTCCCATTCCCCTTCCCCAATAAAGATGATATATATGCCCCAAATTCTAACTGACTCATTGGGTCACCTTTTTCTGTGAACTCCCCCACATGCGTCTGTATGTGAATAAAAAAAATCTCTCTTTTCTCTTGCCAATCTGTCTTTTGTCAGTTTAATTTGCAGACCCCCAACACTGAACCTAAGAGGGTAGAGGAAAAGTTTCTCCTCTTCATTGTATGAAACCAGTGTAATCACATCAGCAATGTATTTTCCCCCTCCCCTTCTAAATTTGAAGACATTAGGTATTCTTGGAGGCTGGGTTTCCAGCCTGCAATCTCCCCTTCCAAGGGCCTTTCATAGATTTTCTCCAAATAAGGGGAGCTCATGCACCGCAGCCCTGTGTCTTTCTGAAGTACATGTGACACTGTGGATCTGTCTGACACATTTAGGAGCAATTTCCGCCAAGATAAAGGTTAGAGTGTTGCTAAGACTTACAGGGGGTGCTTTAAGTAAACCTCAGCTTCCATCTCAACTACTGAGCTCTCGCACCATAAGCCTGACGTCCTGGAGGACATACTTGGCTCAGATCTGGGTTCACACTTGGTTCAGCTAATCAGAAGTGTAGCTAACCATGGAACTTTGGGTCCCAAATCTGAATTATTTATTCCCAGAACGTAACCCAAATATAGCAGGGCTGCCTTGAAGCCTGCTTCTGCAGAGAATTCACGACACTCACAGCCAGCAAGCTAGCGTCTGGCTCTTAAAGCCTCACAACCCAAAGGTACAGCTTGCGGAAACTCGTCCTGATTCATTGTCTCCCCGTCCCCACAGCACAGTAGGTGCTCTGATCTTTCTTTTCCTCACGCTCTTTCCTTGGCTCTCCTTTTCTCATCCCTCCTTTCTCTTCTGATCTCCCAAAAGAGTCCGATTCATCACGTTCAAGCGCTGTGACTGTGAACAAGTTGCTCAGTCTGTCTCAGGTTCTCCTGAGATGGTGTGAGCAAAGTTCTGACCCCTCCTCCTAAGGTTTTTTTGTAGGATGAAATGAGATCCTGTGTGTAAGGGATCTGGCACCACCCCTGGCATAAAGTAAGTGCTCCATAAACACAGGCAATTTTTTTTTTTTTTTAAATCTCTACACCCAGCGCAGGGCTCGAATTCATGACCCAGAGAAGGACTCACATGTTCTACCCACTGAGACTGCCAATTCTTCATACACATTTGTCTTGTACACTTCCTTTCACATTTCTGACCTTTAAGGTCAGGGGGAACCAAGAGTTCAGGTGTGAACTGAGCTTTTGGCGGGTGGATTATGAATGGGCTGAAGCCAGAAAGGGGTTGGGGTGGGGAGAAGAGCTCAAGTCTCCTCTGGGGGACTTTCGTTCATGCCCCAACAGGGGAAAGGCCCAAGACTAAGCTTCCGGCCTCTCAGCCCCTTCACTCCCCAGCAACCTGTGCCCGGCCCATCCCAGCCACGCCTCCCCAGCCCCTGGCACCAGGGGCAGCAAACACTGAAAAGTCTTTATTCCAGTGATGGTGCATCATCCCTCCCTCCCTCCCTGCCCCTCCCCTGCTGGTGGAGGCTCTGAGGGCTAGGGGCAAGAACACAAATTTGGGGAGGCATAGGAATAGATGGAGGAGGTGGGGAAGGCAGCAAAGAGGGAGCGTTACAAGAAAATGTTCTTAGCTGACTTCCTTTTTTCAATTTTCTTACAACGGCCATAGATGATGTTAAATGATTTCTCATTCTTTGGAAATGCACACGTCAGGTTCGGCAGGCAGGGACACTCCTTACACAGGCCCAGGAATGTATGGGAAAGGCAGGACTTTGATCTTGACCTTGGGGGCTGCTTTGCCCTCAGCCCTGAGGGGGCAGCCTTCACTCCCCTGGAAGTGCTCCCCTGCAAGACCATCTGCTTGCACACAGCAGAGGAGCCCGGGCTTGAGGGACCCCTTCATGCACTGTTCAGTCTGTGCCTCTGGTTGCCTCTTCCAGGCTGACCCCTAGGATTGTTGGTGCTCTCCTAGTTCATTCTCTGGCATCACCTTTCCTGTCATTAGCCCAGGTGTCTATCCCGAGTGAAAAAACACCCTCCCACAGGGGACCTCCATCTTTTCTCCTGAAGTCCTTTCATGAGCAAACCAACACCCCTTTCCTGCACACCCAGCTCAGAGGCTACCCCAGCCCACAACCTCTGGCCCAGAACACCTGGGGCCACAGCAGAGCCCGTGGGGCTGTTGAGAAGGGTGGGCTGAGAACCATGATTAGGACCAGACCTTCTACCTGTGCCAATTGACAATGCTACTTCCAGAGTTTACTTAGATGACCCACTGAAAAGGGGAACTTATATCAGAAAGAGAAGCATGGGGGCGCCTGGGTGGCTCAGTCGGTTAAACATCCTACCTGGGCTCAGGTCATGATCTCACCTTTGGTGAGTTCCAGCCCCATTTCCAACTCTCCGCTGTCAGAGCGGAGCCGGCTTGGAATCCTCTGTCCCCCTCTCTCTGCCCCTCCCCCGCTCACACTCCCACCCTCTCTCTCTCAAAATAAATAAACATAAAAACAACAACAAACCATCTGGATTCCAAGCCCCTGGCGTGGGGTCCCACCTTGGGTCGGTCCACAGGCTCCCCCAAGCGGCTGGGAGGTGCCGTCGCAGCAGACAATTCCCCGCTCCGGGTCGCCGTCGCCGACCCCGCACCCTCCCCTGGGCTCCGGGTCCGCCCCTGCCCCTCCTTTCCGGGGGTCCTCCCCGCTCACCCCGCCCGCCCCCCAGGGGGCGCCGCCACCCACCTGCGGGTGACGCGTGCTGCCCTCGGACCCCTTGGGGGCGCAGTGCGACTCGCAGCCCTCGGTCTCCCGGCGACAGCACCCGCTCTTGCACTTCTTGCTCCTGGATGCAGATCTCCCTGTCGTCCTGCGGGGAGATGGCGCCCCTGGGCTTCCTCCCTGCAGGTTCCCCTCCCGCGCTGCGCCCTCACCGCCGCCCCCACTCTCGCCCCGGCTGGAGTTGGGGACGGCGGATGTCTGTGCGGAGGGGCGCCGGATTTTTCCCAAAGGGGGACCAAAGAGATATCACGGGTTTGCCTTTAGAGTCCCGCAGATAGGTTACTTCTCGCTCACACACACACCAGGGTGATCCAGGCCTTCCCGTCTTGGCTCCTGCGGTTCCTTCCGCCGCACAACCTTCTCTCTGCAAACTCCTACTCACTTTTTTGTTTTTTAATGTTTATTTTTCTTTAACTTATATTTATTTTTGAGAGACAGAGAGAGAGAGCACGAGCAGGGGAGGGACAGAGAGAGAGGGAGGGAGACCTAAAATCCAAAGCAGGCTCCAGGCGCTGAGCTGTCAGCACTCGGCTTAACCTGAGCCACCCAGGAGCCCCCCTACTTACCTTTTCAGTCGAGCTTGCACGGCACCTACAGGCTCCCTCCTCCCCCACACTCACCCACACCAGCGATCCCCAGCGCTAGGCCATCACATCATCTGTCACTGCCACCATCATCTCTCTGACAATTCAATTCATTCAACAAGCAAATGCCGAGGACCTACTGTGTCCAAGTACCGTTTCAGGCACCGGGGATACAGCTGGGAACAAAACAAACAGAAATGCCCAGACACGCCTTCCCTCCTGGAGCTGGCACGCCAGAGCAGCTGTCCAGTAGAACTTTTGGCAAGGACGAAAATGTGCTTTTTCTGCATGTTCCAATTTGGTGATCGCTAGCCACGTGTGGCTAATGAGCACTAGAAATGCGGCGAGTGTGAATGAGGAGCTGAACTTTAAATTTTGCTTAACTTTAATTAATTAACTTCAGTCACTCTTGCGACTCGTGATTTGCTATTGGACAAGCATGAGCAGCTCTAGGGAGAAGACAGATAATAAATAAGTGAAATAGACAGAGTGGCACAAAATGCTGAGCAAAGGAAGCCATGAAAAGAATACTGTGTGATTCCATTACATGAAGTTCAAAAGCAGGCAAAACTAATCTAGAATAGAAGAGGTCTGGAGAGTGTTACCTTTCGCCCTACAACTGACAGTGAGCCCAAGGGTGCCTTGCAGGGTGCCGGAAGTGCTCTGTAGCTCGATCGGGGTGGTGGTTACGAGGGTGTTTGCATGGGTTTTAAATTAATTGATTTTAATGTAAAATCAAGATTTGGGCATTTTACTGTACATAGTTTTTACCTAACATATATGTGTTAGATATTATTAATGAACAATTATTACTTATGTATGTATAATCCTATCTATTGCGTTTGACTAAGTGCCATAAAGAAAATAAAGCAGGAGAGGGTTGGACTGCCAGTAGCCTCTTACTGGCTTCCCTGATTTCACTCTTCCCAGTAACCCACCCCAGACCCCTGACCTCCACCCTGCAACAGTCTCACCTACCCCCCTCTCCCCATTCTTTCCAGGAGGAATCTTTTTTTTTTTTTTTTTTTTTAAGGTAAATCCCATCATGTCATTCCCTTGCTTCAAAGCAATACCCCACCCCACCCCACCCCCCAGGGCATTTTGATACCAAAATTCTTTATGGGACCTGCAGGGCTTACTCATCCCAGGGCTGCCTGCCCACCACTAGATCTCTTGCCTCACCTCCAACACACACACACACACACACACACACACACACACACACACCCTGCAGCCATCACTGGGACTCTGAACATATCAGAATCACCTGGCCCCTGGCCATTTGCACTTGCTGGTCCCTCTGCCCAGAACATGTTGTCCTTTGAGCTCTGCCTGACTGTGTCCCACTGAGCCCTCCCCAAACACCCAGCTACAGCAGCCCTCATCACCTGGCTTCACTATTTCACAACACTAGGATTCTCTGAAATTATCTTCATCTTTTGTTCTTCTTCTTCTTCTTTTTTAACTTTCTGTGTCCCTCCTGCTAGAGCCTCAACTCTGAGGGCAAGGCTCTTTCCCTATGTTGCTCACTGCTGTGTTTCTTAGTCTCTAGGACTAAAGTCCTCACCCTTGGTAGGTTCTGGTTGTAATATTGTAATACCGCACCTTTAGGTCTTTGCCTAAATTTCGCTTTGTTCATAAAGTCTTCCCTCAGCACACGGTTTCAAACCGCAACCTCTCCTTACGCCACCACACCTGAAGCCTCTTCCTTATTTCCTTTGTCCTCAGGTGTTTATCACCTGGGATATGTAAATATTTTACCTATTTGCCTCCTAGAGTAGAATAGCCACACTACAAGGGCAAGGATTTTTATGTCTTGTTCACAGCCTTATCTCTAGCACCTACAAAAAGAATTTCCCTGGGTGCTTGGTAAAATGGGTTGACTGAACGAATGTCTGTCTCTCTTACCAGACATAAGCCGGGGGTGGGGAGTCCTGTGTCATATTCCCCTGTGCGGTGGCAGCACCTCGCACATCCTGGCACAGCTCCCGTGACTAGGATGGGGGTCTCTTTTTCCTCCCGGACGTCCTCCAGCCATCACCCCCTGCTGCCTCCAATGTCCGGCTTTGACCCACATCAGTGTGCACCCACCTCCCCAAACAGTGCGGGTCTCAGCACAATGGCAGAAGAGGCGACTGTATGCTCTAGGTCCCTTACCAAATAATTGATTCGTCCCGTGCCAAATGAGCCGCTGGTGAGAAGGAAGAAAAGAGGGAGGAGGGAGAGGAGGACCAGGAGCAGCAGCTGCGTCATGGCCCAGAGCTGGTGGTGGTGCTCCTAAGTTCCCACCGAAATCCCTGCCTTGGCATGTGACTGCCATGTGATGGAGGCCTGGAGGGTACCTAATGAGGTGTGACTGCCCATTCCTAGGGTTGACTGGAGAGGCCGGCTGCCAGCTCCCAGATCAAAGGAACAGAGGAACAAACAGAGGGGGTGAAGTGGACGTTTTCCAGAAAGCGCCGCTGCGTCCTGAACCATTTACTATGCTCATTTGGCTGCCAGCAGAATAGTCTAGTCTGCACTGGGGCTCTGGCACTTTCAAGATCTGGGTTCCAATTCCAGCTCTGCTGACTACTGGCAGCATGATCCCGGACAGACTTTTTAACTTCTTTGAGCCTCAGCTTCCCCATCTGCAAACTGCGGGCTAGTGCGGTCATCACAGGGGTGACACGATGCTTAAATGGTGACAGCTTGAAAACTGTCACAGGCCAACCATCAAAAACAGTCTTCCTTTTTATTGTGTCACACTTGGGCTTCTCTGCTTCGGCCCAGAAGTTACACTGGTCACTTCACTGGCCAGAAGTATTCACACAGCCCAAGCTACCTGCAGGAAGGCAGTCCTTCTGGTGCCAGGGATGAAGAAAATGAAATGGGACTTGAATTCAGGGCATCGAGGCATCAGAGTCTCTGCCTTGTATTTGAGAGAAGGAGGAAACTATAGGGGTAGAGACCTCGCCTTAGAAATAAGGCTTCTGAGGGGCACCTGGGTGGCTCAGTTAAGTGTCTGACTTTGGCTCAGGTCATGATCTCATGGCTCATGAGTTCGAGCCCTTCATCGGGCTCTGTGCTGACAGTGTGGAGCCTGCTTGGGATTCTGTGTTCCGCTCTCTCTCTGCCCCTCCCCTGCTCATACTCTCTCTCTCTCTCTCTCTCTCTCAATATAAATAAACATTAAAAATTTTTACAAAGAGGGGCGCCTGGGTGGCTCAGTCGGTTAAGCGTCCGACTTCGGCTCAGGTCATGATCTCACGGTCTGTGAGTTTGAGCCCCGCGTCGGGCTCTGTGCTGACAGCTCAGGGCCTGGTGCCTGCTTCGGATTCTGTGTCTCCCTCTCTCTCTGCCCCTCCCCTGTTCATGCTCTGTCTCTGTCTCAAAAATAAATAAACATTAAAAAATTTAAAAAAAAATTTTTACAAAGAAATAAACCTTCTGAGAGAGGGGCTCAGAGCAGAGAAAAGACTGATCAGATGGGAGGGAAAAGATCTGGTTAAATGAAGGTGGACTGGAGCTTTTGCCTTCTCAGCATTAAGGTTATTCCTCTAGGGGTGCCTGGGTGTCTCAGTAGGTGGAGCGGCTGACTTCAGCTCAGGTCAGGTCATGGTCTCACGACTCGTGAGTTCGAGCCCCTCATCGGGCTCTGTGCTGACAGCTCAGAGCCTGGAGCCTGCTTCGGATTCTGTGTCTCGCTCTCTCTCTGCCCCTCCCCTGCTTGTGCTCTGTCTCTGTCTCTCTCTCAAAAATAAATAAACATTTAAAAAATGTTTAAGATTATTCCTCTAAAACCTCCAAACGAGGAACATTTATTTTACTTTATATTTTATTTGGGTGGGGAGGGGCAGAGCGAAAGGGAGAGGGAGAATCCCAAGCAGGCTCCACACTCAGTGTGGAGCACGACGAGAGACTCAGTCCTACAACCCTGAGATCATGACCTGAGCCAAAATCAAGAGTCGGATGCTTAACCAACTGAGCCACCCAGGCGCCCCAGAACATATTCATTCTTGAACGTCCAAATGCAGAAAACCAATGCCTCTGAATCTGCATATTAACTCCCATAAAGGAACAAAGAAACAAGTGTAAGTATTTATTACCACAGCAAGAAAGAGAGGTTCTGAAAAGCTTCTCATCTTCAAGAGACAGGGAATCAGTCAGGACTTACTTGGTTGCAAGTGAGAGAAACCCAATCTAAAGTGGTTAAGGAAAAAAAAGTGAGTTTATTGGGTTTTGTTCTGTAAAATCCCAGGGGTAGAGCTACCTGGTGGAAGGCACAGCTTGTCACAGGAGCTAAAATGAAGCCACTACCACCTGGCTCAACTCTCTGTGTTGGCTTCATTCTGAGTCCACATGGTAATAAGATGGCTGCCAATAACCACAGAGTACTGTCTCCCACGTTCAAGTTCAGTGGAAGAGAAAGCATTTCGTCTCAGTAACTCTTGGAGAATTCTAGCCTTCATTCTGATTGGATCAAACTGGGTCATGAGTCCATCTTCAAACCCATCCATAAAGGCAAGAACCAGCCTCACGACCACCTGCTGAACCAATCTGTGTCAGATTTAGTGTTCTGTTGTGAATGGAGCCCATGCAACCTCATGGACTGGGAACGGAAGGGGTGGTTTCCTTAAAGGAAATCCAGGGTCACGGAAAGAAAGGATGCAATGAGTTTTTGGCAGGCAAGATCAGTAAGTGTTCTTAAACATGGCAAATGGGAATGTATAGGGGCTCACCCAGTATGCCTAATTTAAAGCAACATGAAATGTCACTGGCACAATTTTGATTTGATGTATTCAGTCTTTATTGGTTTTAATTTTTTCCAAAGTAGAAATATTCATACAATCTTTCATAAGTCACTACCAACCTCAGCTTGCTTTCTAAAGCAACGGTGTTTTGAGTGAATTCCACCTATTTAAGGAGGGTTTAGTGTTCTAGAATCAGCTTTCCCTCCACTCGGAAGGTTTCCTGCTCTGCCTGTCGATGCTCAGTCAGGAAGACAGAAACCAGTCTAGGTATTTGAAACAGAGACAATTGAAGATAGGGAAATGGTGGGACGCCTGGGTGGCTCAGCTGGTTGAGTGTCTGACTTCAGCTCAGCTTATGATCTCATGGTCCTTGATTTTGAGCCCTGCATCGGGCTCTCTGCTGTCAGCGCAGAGCCCGCTTCAGATCCTCTGTCCCCCTCTGCCCTGCTTGCGCTCTTTCAAAAATAAATAAATAAATAAATAAATAAATAAATAAATAAACAAACATTCACAAACAACCAAACAAAAAGATAGGGAGCCAGTCACATAGGGGATGGAGGAGCTGAGAAACACAGCAGGATGTCAAGGCCACCAGGAGATTAACAGCAACAGGAAGACATCGATGCCCCATGGCAGGAGAAACACAGTGACTGAAGTCCCTGGGGACTGCCGGAGGTGGGGGAGGGGTGGCTGTCCCAAAGGACATGGGAGGACTGCTGCCAGGAGGACCCCACCTGCGGCAGGTGTGGGGCTGGAGGAGGTGGGAAGAGGGGCAATGGCTCCTTCTCCTGTCCTCTCATCTTCAGCCCGTCCTAGATGCCAGAGGGCAAGGGAGGCTGGGAGATGTAGTCCCCAGGGATAAAGAGCGAGCAGTAGGAAGGCGCACAGGCAAATAACTGACACACCTGCCCTCCACACCCACCAGGCCGGGAGGAGTCAGTATGCTTCTAACTCTTCCCCATTCTGCACCCCTCCCACTCCTCAAGTCTGGCTTCAGGGGGCTCTATTTTAGGGGGTCTTAAAGGGAGGAGTCGCACCTGCCACAAAGCTTATCATCAAGCTTAGGGATAGCGTGTTGTCCATGTTTGCAGTAAGCAGACTCTGGGAGGAACTGCATCATTTTCCTGGGGTTTTTTTTTATCATCAATATTCATGAAAATTTTGCCATGTTCACCTCCTGAAGAAAAGAAAGCCATGACTTGGTCCCAGATATATAGATAGGTCCTCTCCGGAGAACTGTGGACAATTGTGCCGTGTTTCCCCAGTGACTCAACTGGGCTTTGCCGCAAAGCTTGCTGGGAAGTTGAAGGTCATGAGCTCCCCTTCCTATGGTTAAGCCAGAGAGTACGCAGCCCAGTCAAGGTGCAGCTCACGCAAGAGCTGCCTAACAGCAGATTGGTTCAAGGAAGAGCTGCACGCTAAGCCAATCCAGTCAGAATCAGTGTTAGGATGTTGGCTGAGAAGGGGGAGACAGAGACATTTCCTTTCTCTGGAAGGGGTGGTGTGGATCTGTGGTTAAGAGCCTGCCCTTGGGAGCAAGACAGCCTGTGTTCGAATCCCAGCTCCACCCCTTACTCTGAACTCCTGAGAAGGGTATTCAACACACCCTATTTGTAAAGTAGATTTTTATATATATATAAATATATATATTTAGTCATCTCTATACCCAACGTGGGACTCGAACTCATGACCCTGAGAGGAAGAGTCACATGTTCTTCCAACTGAGCCAGCCAGGCACACCCCTATTTGTAAAATAAAGATAATTAGGGTACCTACGCTAAACTTGTTGTAACAATAAAATAAGCTAATATAGATAAGAAAGCACTTTGTACAGTGTGTGGAACATCAGTGCTCAAGAAGTCTGAGCTGTCACTGTTGGGTGACACCGGGAACTTATGTGGCTACTGAGAAGGAATCCGTCCTGAGGGCCACGGAGCTGCTGGATTCAGCCAGACCTGAGGCACACACTTCCAGTTGTGACCACCAATGAATTTCCTGATCATCCAGACCAGTTTGGGTTGTTTTAGATACTTGCAGCAGGAAGAGTCCTAACTGATCCCCCCATGATGTGACCTTGGGCAAGTCATGTAGCCCTCGGAGCCTCAGTTTCTTTATCCATACGATGGAACCGATGATATCTGAGAATGGAGAGAGACCTCTGTGTACCAGGTCCCTTTCTCACCACCAGGCACGAACATTTTTGTGCCTTCACATACATTCTCATCAACACTCTCTCAATGACCTCCGCCCTTGGAAAGTATTTCAATACTCCCTTCCAGTCCTTCCTATCACACCCCCACCCATGGGCACCCCAACACATACTCTCCCGCTGTATTCTTCAACCCCACTCTTCCCATCCAGCCCTCCATCCCAAGACTCGGCCCTTCCGGGACCCAGCCTCTTGGCTCACCTACCCCTACCCCGTTCCCTTCCTGCAGTTCCACTGTCCAGATAGGGCCAAACCTTCCTGCCCCAGACTGGAACAATCCCTACCAGATTTCCCCTCCCAGGAAGTGCAACAGAGGCCAGAGTCAGGAAGTGACTTTAATGTCTCAGGAGCTGGACTTTGAGCAAGATGGGGACTCTCCAGGCCCGTGGCCCCCAGGGAGGGAGGGAGGGGTGGCCGTGACCAGCCTGCATCTTTTTCTAAATCAAATGGCACCGGCGGGAACAGGTCGGGTCCTTGGAGATGCACGTCAAGCCCCACTGGCAGGGGCATATGATGTTGATGCTTCCCTTGGTCTGCGGGAGATGCGAACAAGGGTTGGGGGTCACCAAGGTAAAGGGGAGAAGGGAGTTTAAACAGCTTGGGGAGCAGGAGCAAGTGAAGGGGTGAGCAGCCCCCTGCAGCTTTGGGACCATAGACAGGTTAATGAGCTTCTTGGTTTCAGTTTCCTCATCTGTCAAAGGGGGATAATAATAGTAACCCACCTCACAGGGTGTTGTGAGAACTAAATAAAACAGAGCAAGGGCCCATAAAGAAAAGACCCTCTGGCCACCTCAGCTGTCGAGTCAGGGGCCTGACCGGTTCCTTACAGCACCGGCAGCTCCCCAGACAGGGACCCGGAGGCCAGCCCATTCTTCCCAGGGAGCTCTGGGCCCGGGGCCCGACAAGAAGAGAGGAGCAGTAACATGACGTCCTGCACATTTTGCATGTCCACCAGCTCATAACCCAGCTCCAGTGAACGCTGTGGTTGCCGGGACGACCTGGTGAGCTTGTTACTTTAGCCCCATTTTACGGATGAGGAAACTAAGGCTGAGAGAGCAGAAGTGACCTGGCTGAGGAGGCAAAGACAGGGCCTGAAAAACTCAGGATTTAAACTCAGGCCCAACTCCAAAGCTACGGTCCCGCCGCTGCAGTGCTTTGCCCCTCTCCAAAAATGAGGTCATTGTGGCAAGGAGGTGGCGATCAGTAGGGAAAAGGTCTTCTCCCATCTACTTGGCCACAGTGATGTTAGGGTAGGGAATACTCATTCAGCAAACATTCGTTGAACACCTACTGTGGGCAGATACTAAGCCCAGGGTGGGTAAGGGCTCGACCAGCCCTTGAAGAACTCCAGCCAGTGGTGGAGGCAGACAGAAAACACGGCAAACCAGGGAGAGCCACGCTGTGCCGAGGGTATGAGCTCATGGGAGCTCCAAGCAGAGAAGGTTTCTCAGAGGAGGTGGCTGGAGGTGTACTGCAGGACCAGTAGGAGCTTGCCGGGTGGAGGAAGGGGAAAAGGCACTCCAAGCAGAGCGCGAAGAAGGAGCGGCAGCCACCTGGGTTTTGTTAACCTTCCCCACCCTTCCGGCCAGAGGGGGCCGCCCCAGCCCAGAGGCTCACCTGGGGCAAGCACAGCCTGGCTACTCTGGCCTTGGGGGCACAGAGAGCACCCCTGTTGTTCAGGTCCATCAGGCAGCAGTCACTGACACACTCAGAGTGGTGGGAGCACTCAGCCCCATTCATCTGTGGGGACAACTCTTGTGTCACCAGCCCTCTCGCTGTGTGGGAAAGTGAGGGGGGATTCCTGGTGCCTTGCCAAGGCCCCCGGGGGCCAGGAAGGGAAGCCGGGAGATGATGACCGCCAGGTGCCAACCCCTCTACACCCACTCCAGCAGCACTCAGAGGAGCAGGAGAGGAAGGGGGACTGGTACCTCTCCCTCTGCCTCTCCTTTCCTGGGCCTCCCTCCCCCAGTGCTGGGGGAGCATATGCTCCCAGATCATGCTTTGGCGGGGAGGGGGGGGGTGGGAAGAAAGGGAGGGAGTGAAAGATGGGGAAGGGAAGGAACAGTCATTGTGCTTAGGAGAGGGGAAGGAGGAATTAGGGCAGGTTGCTGAGGCGTGGCTGGCTGGACAAGTGGGCTCAGGGGAGAGAGGGCAGGATGCTGGTCAGAAGACCACTTTCTTTGACCTCAGGGGCCACAGGGAGGTGAAGTAGGGCTTTGACACTCTTCCGCGGACACATCAAGCTTCCAGCCCTGGGAACAAGTCCCCATTTTGGGGTGGTATCCACCCCCACCCCCCACTTCTGTCTCCAAACCCAACTGATGCCTCCTGGCTGGCCTATGATGCCACCACCACCACCCTCTACTGTAGTGGAAGGTTCCAGACGTTCTTTGGCTCACCTTCATGAACTTCTTCTTGTTAAAGGGCCAGAACTCGCCCTGGTAAGGGAGCAGGACCCCCATGAGGAGCAAGAAGGCTGTGGCCATGGGCCTGAGCATGGAGCTTGGAGGCTCAGGTCGGACTCCTGAGGAGCCACGGGGTGGGGGCGGGATGGGGGGGAAAACCCTGTGCCTAGCATGTGACCTGGCGCCCCAGGGCCCCGCCCTAGCCTAGGGGTGGAGGGTGGTGAAGTTAATGGTCACAGGCTGCTTAGGAGCTGAGGCAGAAGGGCCCGAAGCCCTTTCTAGCACGACGGAGGAGCCTCCCAGGTCCTAGGGAGCACTGCAAGGTATTCGGTGACACCCGGATTCAAGCCTTGGACAGGCTGGATTGTAGATACTAGGGGCTCTAGGGGCCTCCATATGCATTACTTCCAAACTGAAAAAAAAAAAAAAAGAAAAAAAACCTGTGAAATAAAATTTTTGGAAAAATTATACAAAGTTGATATACTGAAACGAAAATAGCTTTCTTCTTCTTCTTCTTCTTCTTCTTCTTCTTCTTCTTCTTCTTCTTCTTCTTTGAAAATAGGTTCCTTCTTAATAGTCTCACTCTCTTTCTCTCTCTGTCCTTGGTGCCCCAAAATGTCCCCCACCCCTTATCTTTTGAAGAAGCCAGTACTCCCCGCCCCCTTCTGCTTCTCACACCCTCTCCAGGTCCAGTGTTCTCATCTGTAAGAATCAGGAGGTAAGACAAGATGGCCTCCAAGACCTAGGACTTGTGCAGTCCTAATGAGTTGTCTCAGAATTTGTCTGTGAATTTTATGAAAGTCAGGGCATGGGGGACAAAATGGAAGGGAGGAGAGAGGAAGACACAGAAAGAAGAGGGGGGCTAAGGGAGAGCTGCATGTAGCAATCAGCGGAGTTTCTGGGGAGGTGAGCCTTCCTCGGGATGGCCCTCTCCATGAAACTCCCACTTGACCCCACCCTTGCCTGCTTCTCTTTTTAAAAATTTGCTCTAAGAAATTTATTTATTGGGGGAGGGGTGGGGTAAGGGGCAGAGAGAGAGGGAGGGGCAGGGAGAGAATCCCAAGCAAGCTCTGAGATGCCTGTATGGAGCCCAACCTGGGGCTTGAACCCACAAACTGCAACAAACTGAGAGGTCATGACCTGAGCTGAAATCAAGAGTTGGTTGTTTAACTGAGCCACCCAGGTGCCCCTAAAAATTTGCTCTTAAGAAGCGATATGAGGGGCACCTGGGTGACTCAGTCATTTAAGTGTCTGACTTCGTTTCAGGTCATGATCTCACTCTTCCTGAGTTGGAGCCCCACGTTAGGCTCTGTGCTGACAACTCAGAGCCTGGAACCTGTTTCAGATTGTGTCTGCCTCTCCGTGTCTGCCCCAAGACACTTGCGCGCTCTCTCTCTCTCTCTCTCTCAAAAATAAACATTAAAAAAAAAAAGAAGAGATGTGAGGGGCGCCTGGGTGGCTCAGTCAGTTAAACGTCAGACTTCAGCTCAGGTCGTGATCTCAAGGTTCACGAGTTCAAGCCCCAAGTTGGGCTCTGTGCTGACAGCTCAGAGACTGGAGCCTGCTTTGGATTCTGTGTCTTCCCCCTCTCTGCCCCTCCCCCATTCATACTCTGTCTCTCTCAGTCTCTCAAAAATAAACAAACGTTAAAAATTTTTAAAGAAAGCCCGGTGGTATGAGAAGCCCTGCCTTGGTAGGGGGTGCTAAAGATGTAACTATGCCTCCTCCCAAACTCATATGTTGAAGCCCTGACCCCCAGTGGGATAATATATGTAGAGATGGGGACTTTGGGAGGTGGTTAGGTTTAGATGAGGTCATGAGGGGTCCCTCCTGAGGAGATTAGTGCCCTCATGAGAAGAGACACCAGAGCAGTACTTGGCTGGCTCACTTGGTAGAGCATGCTACTCTTGATCTCGGGGTAATGAGTTCAAGACCCACGTTTGGCACAGAGATTACTTTAGACAGAGAAGGAGAAGGAGAAGAAGGAGAAAAGACACCAGAGAGCTTGCTGTCTCTTTGTCTCTGTCATATGAGGACACAGCAAAAAATGCAGCCATCTCCAAGCCAAGAAAAGAGCCCTCACCAGAACCCAACTATGCTGACACTGTGATTTGGGGCTTCTGGTTTTCAGAACTGTGAGAAATACATCTCTGTCATTTAAGCTACCCAGTCTAGGATATTTTGTTACGGCAGCTGAGCTGACTAATATAGGGGCCTTAACTCTTTTCTCTAAGAATAACAGCTTCCATGGCACTCAAAGTTTTGGATCCACTGTCTCAATTAGCCCTATATTTGTCATGGGTAATTAACACTAGCTGTCACAACAGAGAACTAATGAAATTTTGGTGGCTTGGCACAATAATGTTTTATTTACCACTCGTGTGAAGTCTGATATGGGACAGAAGACCTTTCTTCCATCTTGTAGCTACACTATCTGGAAGATTGGTTTCTGGGGTCATTCTGGAAGGTGGAAGAGAAAGATTGAGGAAGTATATGGACACTTAAATGCCTCAGCCAAGAGTGACATATGCCTCTTCCACTCAGTGACCATTGGCCAGAACTAGTCACATGACCTCAACCTTCTTCAAGGGAGGGGGGGAAATTCAAGGGAATCCTGGAATATTTAGTGTATTCAGTCATTTCTGCTACCTCTTATCCCCATTTTACAGATGAGGAACCCAAAGGTTCCCAAATCTGTGCCCAAATAACACAATTAAGTCACGGAGCCAGATATAAACCCAGGGCATTCTAGCTATTGAGCCCAAGCTCTTACAATTGTCCTGTACTGCCTTGGGTGGCCAGAAGTCTTTGTTCCCATAAAGGGATTCCTGTCATCAAGGTGTCCTCTCTCTCCAGCAGTCATGGTCTCTCACTCTCTTCAGACCCTTGT
This sequence comes from Panthera leo, assembly GCF_018350215.1. Lineage (NCBI taxonomy): Eukaryota > Metazoa > Chordata > Mammalia > Carnivora > Felidae > Panthera > Panthera leo. Next base: position 34,159,690 of record NC_056683.1, on the reverse strand, counting down.
TCTTCTGCTTTGGTCAGCTAGTTACCATGAAGCTCGCCACATCTCCCAGCTCCACTGTGAACTAGAGGGGATCCCCGGGCACTAATAATTCTTTGCACAGAGTTACCTCCTTCCCTGTGGTATCTGGTTGTGCCCTTGTGAATGCTAGATAATTGGAAAAATACTGTTAACTGCCCAGGAAAGGGCAGTTTTGGAGGCAAGAGGCCAGAAGCTGTGTATCAGGATTGGCAATTTGGGGTTCTTGATCTGGGGTCCAAGGGCCCCTGGGAAGTTTATTGAAGGCCCTGAGAGGATGGTGGAGCCCCTGGAATTCTATGTGCATGGCTTAAAAAAAAATTTTAAGACATAGGGCCGCAGTTTTCCTCAGAAATGATTTAAGACTGATTCAGAAACTTCTTCTTTTTTTTTTTTAAGTTTATTTTGAGAGAAAGAGTACATGTGCATGTGCGTGAGCAAGGGAAGGGCAGAGAGAGAGAATCCCAAGCAGGCTCTGCACTAACAGAGCAGAACCTGACACAAGGCTTGATCTCACGACCCTGGGATCATGACCTGAGCCCAAATCAAGAGTCGGACACTTAACTGACTGAGCCACCCAGGCGTCCCAGAACCTTCATTTTCAAGTGAGGAAACTGAGGACCAGAGAAGGAAGGGACTTCCACAAGTGACTTAGTAGAGCCAGGCCTAAACCCTGGGCTCTAGACTCCAAGTCCTGCACTCTTTCTTCTATACCAATGGCTTGTCTCCCAAATCCAGCTGGCGCTGGTCAAAGGCACATGTCCAGGACACCCGTGCAGTATGAAGGGGGGTGGGAGCCAGATCACCAGGGTTCAGAGCTGGGGTGTGGGAGTGGTTGCTGAGCCACCTGACCTTTGAGTGTGGCCACGGCCCTGCCCATTGGCCAGGGCCCAAACACGGCCACCCCAGTCCTGTATGATGAGAATGGGAGTCTGTCCAGAGCAGGGGGACACTTTGCTGGTGGACCTCCATAATCTCCCCCTGTCCCCTTTCCCTGTCCCTTCATTTCCCTCCTCTGACATCCTCCAGTATCTTTCTTCTTTCCTGCATCTTTCTGGTGGTTTCCATGACAATGTTCTCACTGGTCTACAGCAAAATGATGAAAATAAGAGTAACGTAGGGCTTTTGTTAAAAATAAATATATTTAATTTAAAGAATGAGTCTGTGTTCTGAAATCATGTCCTTCCTCCTTTTTTTGGTGTTTTTATGATACAAGGTGGAAGAGAAAGATGGAGGAAGCATACGGACACTTAAATGCCTCAGCCAAGAGTGACATATGCCTCTTCAGTTTTCCATGTCGTAGTAGTTGAATACATGTTGTGAATATATATATGCAAATTCTGTCGGTCCCCAAGGTTTTTTGGAAGTTTTATCAGTCTATGAGATCCAAAATAAAATTCTGGAGAAAACTGATGTAGTGGAAATTGTCTCTTACTCAATTCATCCCTGAGGGGGCTCTCAGGATGATCTGGGGAGAACGATGAACAAGCAGGTGCCTGAAAGAGTTTGAGACCTGAAGACAGCACAGCCAAAGCTTCCTAGAGAAAACAGGCAGTGGGGAATATTTGGAGGTGAAGGGGTGGAGACACCACGGTCATACATAGAACACCCAGGACAGCCCTGGATACCAGCAGAAGGGGGTAGTGCTCTTTTTCAAAGCCTTGAAGGGAGACTAGGACTCAGGCAAGCAGAGAATAAAGGCTTTCCAAGCGGGGGTCCAGAGTGAGCAAAGATTTGGAGGTAAGAATTAGCAGAGCACAGTGAGGACAAGCTGTCTGCTTGTGGAAAAAACAGAATGCAGTCAAGACAGTCAGTGCTTTGGGAAACTTGGAGGCCATGAAGGTAACCCCAGTTGAGGTGGCTCCTAAATGGAAAACTGTGCTGGTGGTGGCAACGGGGAGATGGGAGATTGCTGGTTCCTGGGGAATGGGGATGGATGTTGGCAGGCAGAAACACAGGTATGGAGAATACCCCAAGTTGTGACACATGAGGATTGCTCTAGATTCAGGAAAGGTTCCCCCCGGGACTAGGAATGAGTCATAGACATGATCCTTTAACCAGGGGCAATGCCAAAGGAAGGATACTCAGAAACATGTGCCATGGCCTCCCATCCCCCCAAAACCTTAAGCTATAATCCACAGACCATGAATTTCAATCACTTTTTTTTCAACTAAAAGAGATACACTTTATATTGGTATTCAGACAACCAGTAAATATTCTTAGCATCCATTCCAATTGGCTGATGTCTGTGTCATGCTGGTGGTTGAATATTTGGATTATCACCATTGCAAATGTGTGTGTGTGTGTGTGTGTGTGTGTGTGTGTGTGTGTATACGCATGTATAATGTGTGTATATGTGTATGGGACTGAAATTTCACAAATAATACTTACATTTACTATATATGATCTGTTCTAAGATTGTTTATTCTATTCCATCTTTTAAAAATGTTGATTAGAATCCACCAAATTGAATCTGCAAAACAATTAACATGATGCATCACATCAATAAAGGACAAGAACCATATGATCCTCTCAATAGATGCAGAGAAAGCATTTCACAAAATACAGCATCTTTCTTGACAAAAACTCTCAAGAAACTAGGGATAGAAGAATCGTGCCTGAAAATCATAAAAGCCATATATGAACAATCTAATGCTAATATCATCCTCAATGGGGAAAAACTGAGAGCTTTCCCCCTAAGGTCAGGAACAAGACAGGGATGTCCACTGTCACCACTGTTATTCGACATAGTATTAGAAGTCTTAGCCTCAGCAATCAGACAATGCAAAGAAATAAAAGGCATCCAAATCAGCCAGGAGGAAGTCAAACTTTCACTCTTCGCAGATGACATAATACTCTATATGAAAAACCCAAAAGATTCCACCAAAAACAGCTAGAACTGATTCATGAATTCAGCAAAGTTGCAGGATATAAAATCAACGCACAGAAATTGGTTGCATTCCTATTCACCAACAGTGAAGCAACAGAAAGAGAAATCAAGGAATCGATCCCATTTACAATTGCACCAAAACCCATAAAATACCTAGGAATAAATCTAACAAAAGAGGTGAAAAATCTATATGCTGAAAACTATAGAAAGCTGATGAAAGAAATTGAAGAAGATACAAAAAAATGGAAAAAGATTCCATGCTCCTGGATAGGAAGAACAAATATTGTTAAAATGTCGATACTACCCAAAGCAATCTATAGATTCAATGCAAGCCCTATCAAAATAACACCAGCATTCTTCACACAGCTAGAGCAAATAATCCTAAAATTTGTATGGAACCAGAAAAGACCCCGAATAGCCAAATCAATCTTGAAAAAGAAAACCAAAGCAGGAGGCATCACAATCCCAGACTTCAAGCTATACCACAAAGCTGTAATCATCAAGACAGTATGGTACTGGCACAAGAACAGACTCAGATCAATGGAACAGAATAGAGAACCCAGAAATGGACCCACAAACGTACGGCAACTAATCTTTGACAAAGCAGGAAAGAATATCCAATGGAATAAAGACCGTCTCTTCAGCAAGTGGTGCCAGGAAAACTGTACAGCGACATGCAGAAGAATGAACCTGGACCACTTTCTTACACCATACACAAAAATAAACTCAAAATGGATGAAATACCTAAATGTAAGACAGGAAGCCACCAAAATCCTCCAGGAGAAAGCAGGCAAAAACCTCTGTGATCTTGGCCGCAGCAACTTCTTACTCAACGTGTCTCCAGAGGCAAGGGAAACAAAAGCAAAAATGAACTACTGGGACCTCATCAAAATCAAAATCTTCTGCACAGTGAAGGAAACAATCAGCAAAACTAAAAGGCAACTGACAGAATGGGAGAAGATATTTGCAAACGACATATCAGATAAAGTTAGTATCCAAATCCAAAATCTACAAAGAACTTATCAAACTCAACACCCAAAAAACAAATAATCCAGTGAAGAAATGGGCAAAGGACATGAATAGATTCTTCTCCAAAGAAGACATCCAGATGGCCAACCGACACATGAAAAAATGCTCAACATCACTCATCATCAGGGAAATGCAAATCAAAATCACAATGAGATACCACCTTACACCTGTCAGAATGGCTAACATGAACAACTCAGGCAACAACAGATGTTGGCGAGGATGCGGAGAAAGAGGATCTCTTTTGCATTGTTGGTGGGAATGCAAGCTGGTGCAGCCACTCTGGAAAACGGTATGGAGGGTCCTCAAAAAATTAAAAATAGAACTACCCTATGACCCAGCAGTTACACCACTAGGCATTTATCCAAGAGACACAGGTGTGCTGTTTCCAAGGGACACATGCGCCCCCATGTTTAAAGTAGCACTATCAACAATGGCCAAAGTATGGAAAGAGCCCAAATGTCCATCGACGGATGAATGGATAAAGAAGATGTGGTATATATATATATATATACAATGGAACATTCCTCGGCAATCAAAAAGAATAAAATCTTGCCACTTGCAACTATGTGGATGGAACTGGAGGGTATTATGCTAAGAGAAATTAGTCAGTCAGAGAAAGACACAAATCATATGACTTCACTCATATGAGGACTTTAAGAGACAAAACAGATGAACATAAGGGAAGGGAAACAAAAAATAATATAAAAATAAGGAGGGGAACAAAACAGAAGAGACTCATAAATATGGAGAACAAACTGAGGGTTACTGGAGGGGTAACCAGTGGGAGGGGGGATGGGCTAAATGGGTAAGGGGCATTAAGGAATCTACCCCTGAAATCATTGTTGCACTATATGCTAACTAATTTTGATGTAAAATTTTAAAAAAATTAAAAGAAAAAAAAAACCCACCAAATTGATTTCACCACCCACTTGTGGTCCGCGTCAATTACTCTACCACTCTGTTGAGTCTAGCTGGTCTGACTGCCCAACTCATTGTGGACGTCTCAGCAATCTCCATTTGCCCATTGATTCATTCACTCAACAAACATTTAGTGACACCTGCTCTATGGTAGGCACTTCATCATCAGGCTTCAGTTGCAGATAACAGACACAATCGTACCTATTCTAAACAGGAAGGGATGTAATACAGATAACTGAGGGCTTACAAAATCATTGAAATTCAGGACTGGAGGAGTGAGATCCAGACTGAGCCTCCAGGAATGCAACCCAACAAACACTGCAGACCTGATCTGCCAGGGAAGCTACTAACTCAGCCACCATCAGGAAGGTTAAGAGTCAGGAGGCCATTGCTACAACTGTTGGCGCAAGGAACACACACCTTAGCTGTGACCTCAGGATCAGGAAGCTGCCATCAAGATCGTTGCCTGTGTCTGCTACATCTGTCCTAGCCAAAAGAGAGAACGTCTCCCACACAAATACCTCTGCCCCATTTAACCCCATTCACGTTAGTTCTCAGGCAGCGCGTGTGATCAGTGGTACCAAAATCACATCTGGGGTCCTGGGTGTGATAGACTAATGTTTCGCTTTCCAGCCTGGCTATATAGGAAGACACACCAAGACAAGGTGGAACAGAAGCTACACAAGCCAGTCGACAGCAGCCCCGCTCCGCCAAAATGTCTGGAAGTGACCCCGGTTACCTGGATGGTGTGAAGGTAGGTTTCTACTTCCTGTCTGAAAACTTTTCAATTTTTACAGCTGCACGTCACTTTGACTGACAACCTATGCTTTTTATTTCTCTGCTTCTTTTTCATATATGTTTAATGTGTTAGGTTTTTTAAAATCATAAATTCAATGGCCAGGGTTTTTCCTCTCCTCTGGGAATTTGGGCGGGGGGGGGGCAGGAAGTGTCATGCCCCACAACCTTCCCCTTTACCAACTGCACTGTTTTTATGCACCCATCCTGGCCTACTCTCTGGCAGGTGAGTGGAAGCTCCTTTTTTACTTTCTTCGAGCCACAATCAAGAGAGACTGTTCCTTCCCTCTGCTCTCTGCCATCATCAGCCTTGCTCACCGTAACTTGAACTTGCCCATCCCCTCTAGCCTTCCATGGTAATCATAAAACAATCCCTAAAAACAGTTGCTTCACAGATAAAAGATGATATCTTCCTCTTGCAGAAACCGAGGCAAGGGATGGTCCTGGGAAAGATGGGCAGGTAGATGAGCTCGCCTCCCCTTTCTGTGTCCTTTGATGGACCAAACTCACTCTCCCCACTGGTACCCAGCTCTGTGCTCACCTGCCAGCACCTATTTAAGAGGATACAGTAAGAGCACTCAGAGCTCAATAACTGTTTGTCTCATAAATAAACTGTAAAACAAATCACTGGTGGTGTCATCTCGTTACCAAGACAGGGCTGTAGGGTATACAAATAGGTTTAGCCATGGTAAAATAAACCACAGAATAAATGGCTTAATGTCAGATAGAGGTTTATTTCTCTTGCATGTAATGTTCCCGGCGTACATAGTCCAGGGCTGATATGGCATCTCCACAGCCTCAGTGGTCCAGGCTGCTTTAATTTCGATGCTCTGGCCTCTGCGGGTATTGTTTTCATCAACCTGATCCAAGATTGCTTACCAAGCTGTTTCTATTTCAGACAGTGGAATGGAGGGTGGGGGAAGACAGGGCCTGAGTCCTCCCTTTAAGGACTCTTCCCATTCCGATGACCAGTTGTCGTCACATGGCCACACCCAGCTGCAAGGGAAGCTGGGAAATGCAGTGTCTGTTCTAGGCAGCCATGTGGCCTGATAACAATGAGGAATGGCTGCAGTCTAGCAGTCTATGTTGTATGTGTATGTGCCAGAGGTATGCCTACTAATTCCATAAGGTGCATTCCCGCTCAGGCCCAAGAGTCCTGCCTCTAATCTCCTTAATCATGCAGTCTCCATTCCACACCCTCTCTGCTCCCTGGACTCACATTTGACTCCGGAATATAAGTACTCACATCCCCCGGAATATAAGTACACAGGGTGATAGGAGAATGCAGAGGTCCTACAGTGAGGATTCATTTCCCTTTGTCATTCTTTGTCAGCTCAGACTGACAGTGCTGGGCCAAACACAGTGGCCCACATGTACACACTTTGGAAACAACAAATGCTCGCCAGCCATGTGCCCAGAAGACATCACTGGAGCTCTGTAGCTAGTCTGGATGATTTCCAGCCTTAGGAAATAGGATTCGTTACACAGTGCCTCTTCCCCACCTGCCAATAACGTGACCTGGGGTACTTCCAGCCTCAGGGAATTTCCTATAAGGTTTCACCCAGGGCTCAAATCTGAGGAATCAGTTCACTCCCTTGGAAGTAGCTGAGGTTCTCACACTTGCTCTGGTGGCTTAGACCTTCTGGTGCTCTCTACAGAACACCAGGAAATGGCAAAAGATGTAATCCAAGTTCATGAACCCCGCTCTCTTTCTCTGCCTTCCTTCCCTCTTCTCACTCTGTTGTACGTATCTAGGTCACTGCTTCTCAGACAACAATACATAAACTATTTTAAGAAATCACACTTCCATGCTTTTCTATTATTATTTGTTTGCTCCATGCTCATTCATTTTGAAACGTGTTACTCATCAGCCGATAAGCTGTAGCAAGTGCCAAACACTTAGGAGAAAAATACCTACTCACTTAACTCTTTCCTCCACTTAGTTTCGGCTATGGGACTCCTGGCCCAACTCATGGAAAAGAGGTGTTTTAAGGTGGCAATGACTGTGAAACCCTGGGAGAGTGGGGTTTAGAGGAGAGGAAGGCAGTAGAGGGGAAAAGGGACCTCCCAGGCTGGGTTGTGGATTTACCAAATGACTCGGTAGGCCAGTGTCATGGAGGAGGAAAGCTCTCTCTCCACTCACTTCTTATTCCTCTCAAAGGAAACCATATCATGTTCCAGGACATTCTGATGGCCATAGTTTCTTGTAGGCAGGGATCACAGGCATTAAGGTCCCACACCTGAGTGTACTGTTGTGGATTTTTGTTCTCATTTTCATTCTGAAAGAAGAGAACCCACCCAGTGACTGGTCCCATGAAACAGTCATTTGTTGTATTTGTTTCCTATTGTTGTATAACAAATTACCCCAAAGCTTAGTGGCTTAACACATTATTTCTTAGTTCACAGTCTCTGTGTGTCAGGAATCCAATCACAGTGTAGCTGGGTCCTCTGGTTCTGGGTCCCTCACAAGGCTCCAGTCAAGGTGTTGGCTGGGGCTGTGGTCATCTTCAGGCTCGACTGGGGTGGGTCTGCTTCCAAGCTTCCTCAAGTGGTGGTTGACAGGTTTTGGCTCCTTGCAGGATCTTGGACTGACAGACTCGGTTCTTCACAGACTTTGGCCCGAGTCCGGCCAGGGTTCCTTGCCATGTAGTCCTCTCCATAAAGACAACTCACAGCATGGCAGCTGGCTTCATGAGCACAAGCAAGTGAAAGGCAAGAGAGAATGGAAGCAAGATGGAAGTCATAGTCTTTTGTAACCTAATCTAAAGAGTAACAGTCTCTTGGGGCGCCTGTGTGGCTCAATCAGTTAAGCGTCTGACTGCTGATTTCCGCTCAGGTCATGATCATATCGTTCCTGAGATCAAGCCCCACACTGGGCTCTGTGCTGCCAGTGTGGAGCCCGCTTCTCTCTCTCAAAAATAAAGTTTTAAAAATAACAGTCTCTTCCTTTGCCATCTTCTGTTGGTTAGAAGCAAGTCACTAAGTCCAGATTACATTCAAGGGAGGCAGACTATAGAAGGGCATATTTAGGAGTGGGGATTATTGGGGTTATTTTATTTATTTATTTATTTTTAATTTTTATTTTTTTAAAGATGCCTTTGAGTGTCTTTTTTGAAAACTTTTATTAATCTTTATTTATTTTTGAGAGAGAGACAGAGTGTGAGCAGGGGAGGAGCAGAGAGAGAAGGAGACACAGAATCCAAAGCAGGCTCCAGGCTCTGAGCTGTCAGCACAGAGCCCGATGCAGGGCTTGAACTGTGAGATCATGACCTGAGCAGAAGTCAGACTCTCAACCAACTGAGCCACCCACGTGCCCCTGGGGTTATTTTAGAAGGCTGTCAACCACACTTGCCATCTATTATTATTGGCATAAAAGTTATATTTGCTGGGACACCTGGATGGCTCAGTTGGTTAAGTGTCCAACTCTTGATTTCAGCTCAGGTCATGATCTTGCTGTTTTGGGGATTGAGGCCCACGTTGGGCTCCACACTGGGTGTGAAGCCTGCTTGGGATTCTCTCTCCCTCTCTCTCTGTCCCTCCCCCACTCTTTCTCTCTCTCAAAATAAACATTTAAAAAATTTTTAATGTTTATTTTTTTGAAAGAACGAGACAGAGCACAAGGTGGGGGGGGGGGGGCGGCGCAGAGAGAGAGGGAGACACAGAATCCAAAGCAGGCTCCAGGCTCTGAGCTGTCAGCACAGAGCCCGACGTGGGGCTCGAACTCACAAACTGTGAGATCATGACCTGAACTGAATGAAGTCGGATGCTTAACTGACTGAGCCACCCAGGTGCCCCAATAAATAAACAATCTTTAAAGCTTTATTTGCTGGTGATAAAAGGATTCCTATTTCACAAAAGAGAAATCAATCTCTCTCCTCTCTCTTTTTTGTTTCTTTACTCATAACAGTGACTCTGGAGTTCTTATTGCTTTGGGCTCAGGGAGCAGGCTGGTGGCAACGTGAGTTAAGAGAGAAGGAGAGGTTCTGCTTTAAGTCTTAGGACAAAGCCAGGGACTCCAGCTCCATTTGCTTGAGAACACTGTGCTGGGATCTTGCTGGAAGTCATCTCGTGGAGACAGCTGAAATTCCCTGATCTCTGCCTCCTTTAGGAAATCAGGAGTAATTGGCAGTCTGGCTCGCTAACTATCATCTACCAGCAAGCCAGCCCCTACATAGTCCCATCTGAGGGAAACTGATTGGTTTCCCTTTTGGTAAAATTCTCCGCCTTCCTTCCCTCTTCTCATTCTATTGTATGTATCTAGGCCACTGCATCTCAGACAACAATACATAAGCTATTTTAAGAAATCACATTTTTAAAAACGTTTTCCTATTATTATTTCTTTGCTTCTTGCTCATTCATTTTGAAAGCTGTTGCTCATCCACAGAGAAGCTGTAGCAGGTGCCACACGTTTCTCACCCTGGAAAGCTCTTCCCTCTTTCCTCTCCCCGCCCTCTCCTCTCCGGAGATCCAAGGCAAGCCTCTCACTTCTATGAAGCCTTCTCAGAATCAACTGAAAAGATGGGAAGAGATGTTTCCTTGGAAATGTAATTGCCTGCAGGTGAAAGAAGTCTGCAGGTAAGGAAACAAGCTAAACATCTGGAAGGAAAGCTGAGGGAAGGGATAAGGTGGCAGCTATGAATTATGAAATTTCCCTTCTCCTTGGAAGAGAACCTCTGTAGGGGGAGACAGATGCATCCCGCTGCTAAGCACACAGTAGGTGTTCCATTAGTCCTTTTTGATTAATGCCTTCTGCAGTGGTTCTTCAGTGTTCACAAATTCTCTACCACTCCTCCCTTCAAAAGGCAGAGCCTAATTCTCCCTTCCTTAAATGTGGGCTGGATCAGCGAACGACTTGTAATGAATAGAATATGGTGGACTGATAATGTATGACTTCAAGTTAGGTCAGAAAGGGTACTGCAGTTTTTGCCCTGCTTTCTCTTGGATGATCCACTCTAGGAGAAGCCAGCTGCTATGCCACTAGGACTCTCAAGCATCTCTGTGGAGACGGACAAACTGAGGTCTTCTGCCAACAGCCAGCATCAACTTGCCAGCCAAATAAATGAGCCATCTTGGAAGTGGATCCTCCAGCCCCAGTCAAGCCTTCAGATAATTGCAGCCCTGGCCAAAAGTTTGACTGCAACCATAGCTTGACTGGATCCGAACCACCCAGCTAAGATGCTTCAGAATCGCCATGAGAGATAACAAATGCTTGCTGATGTTTTAAATTGCTAAGAGGGAGGGATCTGGAGAGACCCAGCAGGAGGAAAAGATTTTTGTTTTCTGGATCAAGTGCGCTCAGCTGGCAAGCTCCTGCGGTGCAAACAGCTTCACCCCTGCCCAGTCGCTAGAGTGACTAGCAACGCCAGTAGCTAGGAGCTTCTCCTGACACTGACCCCTGTGGGCAGTAATGTAAGCAGAGCGCCTCCACCTCCAGGAGCATTTGCTGGCTTCTCCAGCACGAGGCTCCTAGATCACGCATGAGCTCCCTAGCATCAGGCTTCTGCAGTCCATAGAGGCCAGCAGCACCCAGCGGGCAGCAGCTTCCCCTGTACCCTGCCCAGGCAGTTTTCTGGCCTTTGGTTTGGCAGCCCCCTGTGAAGAACTTTCCTTGGCATCCTAGAGGGCAGATCTCTGGCAAGTTTCACTCTCATGACAGTACAGTGACTTTTCTGACATCTGGCGAGCCATAGGCTATGTACTCAACAAGGTCTGGAATTCAGCCGTAGTGGGGGATGCGGGTGCCTCTTCCTTGGGTGCTCTTTCCTCGACCTCAGCCATGGGGGGTAGGGGTTACTCCTATATCTACTATTCATGTATTCTGTACCCTTTACTCACCAATTCTTTTGTTACTCTAATCACCTGGGGTAATAATTATATTAAAATGTCCCCGTTCAAGTTACTGTGGAGTTTCTCTCTCTTGATCGGACCCAGATTGAGACATTGCGTTTTGTCACAGTTTGTTACACAGCAACAAATAACCAATACACCCCTCCCCATCTCATTGCCCGTTGCCAACTCCCCTGTTATTACCATCAGCCAATTGTTACCATGCACCTACGCAGAGCAGGCTCTTCCTTCAAGGTTTTTATCAGGAGTCATATATGACCTACTGCAAAAAGAAGAACAAAGTTTTTAACAAAGCTTTAATTAGCCAAATGCCAGATATAAGGATCAGACGTGAAGGGCTGCAGGAAGCAGCAAAGGCTTTTTGGAGAAAGCTCTAGGTTGCAGTAGGGTGTCACCCAACTCTGATGACTCTAGAGGACACAGCCCAGTAGAAAGGAAAGAGAAGAGCATTGTAGGTAGGGGGAACATTATATCAACAGCCTAGAGGCAAGAGCCCATGCGGTAGAAGTAGGGCAGCAGTGACTAGGCAGCAGACTCCAGTTTGGCTGGTGAAGAGATTTGACGTGGTAGGCTGGTGGCAAGCAAGGTGACCAGATCATGAAGGTCCTTGAATACAAAGCTAATTCGTTTGGCACCATCATGTAAAAAAGAGGTCCGGTGACCATATCTTTGAGGGCAAAACTCAACCTACTTTTGTTGTCAGTACAATTATACCTGTCAGATCACGAGACTTAGCTTTGGAGCTGAGAAAAAGTTCACCATGACAGTTGGGAACCTGTGAATGTGTTTGAGGATGATGCAGTGTGGGGTTCTGAAATTAGCCTGGAGTGTGTAGGGTCAAAGAGAATGGAGACCAGAATTAGAAAACTCAGAATTCCCGATGTAGGGAATAGGGTAGCAGCAGTGGAAAATGAAGAACTGGGTAGATGTGTGATGTTCTGAATGGTTGGCTGGATGTGGTGGACAGAGGTTGAAGGTGATGCCCAGTACTTAGCTGGTGACATAGGAACAGAGGGAGCTGGCTGAGGAGGGGGTAGGATGATGTTGGCTTTTGACAGGTTCCACTGGGGTCACTGCAGTGTATCCAAGAAGCAGGAAGGAGCAGCCCTCAGGCCTGCACTCAGGAGAGAGACAAGGGCTGATGATTCAGATCTGGTAGTGATGTCCACTCAGAGGTGACAAGTCAGACTTTGGGAGATGGTGATGAGGATGGTCCCCAAGTAGGAACCGGCTCTCTGATCAGCCCATCTTCATCAGCAACCCTCCTCCCACCCCCACTGACCCAAGAGATGAGGTCCTGGGTCGGGAATTCAGTGGGAACACATTTCCCCAAGTATTCAGTCCTAAACAGACCCCTAAAAGCCAAAAGCACTATCTTCCTCAACTGCCACAGATTCTGGATTAGAATCCAGACTCCGCTCTCATGGGGCTCAGGCCAAGGAATATGAAAGCAAAAAGCTTGAGTCTAGGAGGCTCTAACCCTATTTCTGCCCCAGATCAGTCATGAAACCTTGAGCAAATCACTTTTCCTCTTTGGGTTTGTTTTTTCTTTCAGCAAAATGCCAGAGTTGGCCTTAGACTAGACTGTGGTCCTGCCCCTAAGAACACTGGGGTTCTTTAGCTGGGCCAACATGTTCTTCCTCCTAAATCAAGTAGTAGCAGATAGAACGACTCCAATTTTAGGGTTTTCTCCCATAACGTTTTCTCTTTTTTTAATGTTCATTTATTTTTGAGAGAAAGGGTGACAGAGCATGAGTGGGGGAGGGGCAGAGAGTGAGGGAGACACAGAATCCGAAGCAGGCTCCAGGCTCTAAGCTGTCAGCACAGAATCTGATGTGGGGATCAAACTCATGAACCATGAGATCATGACCTGAGCCAAAGCCAGACCCTCAACCGACTGAGCCACCCAGGTGCCCCCCGTAATGTTTTCTTAAACCATTAACAACCACTACTGCTTGTTTTCCAGAATAACACAGGTAACACAATGAATGAACACATGGGAAATGCACTATCTGGGAATTCTGAAAATAGGTGATCATATTTGGTTTGACAGTCTTCTTGTTTCTGGAGACTACACGGTTATGGTTTTATATTATTCACATAATCACTCTGGTTTCTAAAGCTAAGTTCTAGTGGCATTTCAGGGTGCTTCTTAGAGAGTTCTGGGACTCCCCGGTGCCTGCAACCCAAAGAGACTGGTCTGCAGACACATAGGACTCAATGCTCTCTAGGACCTTTCCCGTGTCAATCTTTCACTCTCTCAATCTTCGATCTTTGGTGAATACCCTTCGCGTGCAGAACATTGTGTCTTACATTCACTAACTCACATATCCCCCACGTAATCCTCTCAACAGCCTCAGGAGATAAGTTCTCTCATTATATAGATTATTATATATGTCATTTTATAGGTGAAGGGACTGAGGCTCACATGGGGTACATGGCTTGCCTAAAGTCACACAATCAGTACGTGACAGAGCTGTATTTGAACCTCAGAGTCTGATTCCAGAGCTCTCACTCTTCTAATACGCCTGCAGTCTCTGTCATTAATGCTTTTTCCACCAAATATTTTCAGTTCTTGGACACATAGTAAGACTGATCTCCCCCACCCTCTATGGCTAGTGAAGTGCGAGCATCATTTCTGGTGTAGCTTTTTTTTTTTTTAATGTTTATTTATTTTTGAGAGAGACAGAGAGACAGAGTGTGACCGGGGGAGGGGCAGAGAGAGAGCGAGACACAGGATCCGAAGCAGGCTCCAGGCTCTGAGCTGTCAGCACAGAACCCGATGCAGGGCTCAAACTCACCAACCGCGAGATCGTGACCTGAGCTGAAGTCGGTCACTTACCCGACTGAGCCACCCAGGAGCCCCTCTGGTGTAACTTTCAAGAGCCAGTGATCACTGCCACCTTCCCTTTTCCTTCTCTAGGAGTTGTAGATACACAGTGAAGATCCACCCTCAGCCTTGGTCACAGAGAGAAGAGGGTTTGGAAGAGACACCTGTCCCTCTATCGCCCCAGCTGTAGGCATGGAGTAGGAATAAGAAATAACCTTGTCGGGGCACCTGGGTGGCTCAGTTGGTTAAGCCTCCGACTCTTGGTTTCAGCTCAGGTCATGATCTCACGGTTCATGAGTTCAAGCCTCACGCTGGGCTCTGTGCTGCCAGTGTGGAGCCTGCTTAGGATTCTTCCTCTCTCTCTCTCCCTCTCATTCTGCGCCAATGAATAAATAAATAAACTTAAAAAAAAAAAAAAACTTTGTCATTTTTAAGCCACTAAAATTTGGAGGCTGTTTGTTACTGTGGCACAGCCTGGCCCGTGCTGAGTAAGCCCATGCAATACTGTCTCCTGCTGATTATCTTTGGCCTCTGTCCCCGAGACGTGCCTTCTCCCTAAAACTCCCTTAAAGCACTGGCTCCACATTCAAATTTTAAAAGCAGCAGGGGCAGAAGGGAATCTGTCCCCTAAGCAGAGAAGTGGGGACGTGTTCTGGGAGATGCACCCATGCTTTGCCATGCTCCATGTAGCAATCAGGCCGGCTGAAATCCCCACCCAGCCCCTGGAAGGCCCTAAACAGAAACTGCTCCTCACGCTTTTCTCCCATAGTCATTTATTGGCTCTCCTTAATTTTATTCCCCGCTATTAAAGTAGGAACGGCTGGGCTGGCAGACGGAGGGCCGGACTCCCACATCCTGGGAGCACTGCAGGCTGACTATGACCTTGCAGGCCTGGATCTGAACCTCCTCCTCAGGGTGGATGACCAGAGCGAGCAGCCGGTCTGCCAGTCGTGACTCATCCCCAAAAAGGGCTTCGTGCAGCGACTGTTCGTTGTAATGCCACTTCACGGCACGGTAGTGGGGTGAATTCCGGCCCTCACTTAGCCGCTCGGCAAACACCAGGACCTCAAACAGCAGACTCCCTGGCTGTGTGGACTGAAACAGGTTCAGGAAGTTGGCATGCACCTGTGACGGGAGTGGAGCGACAATGGCAAAGAAATCCAAGACAAGTTCTAAAGTTCTTCCATCTTCCGATTGCCTCAGCTCCCCAGTACCTAAGCTTCAGATTCAACTGAATAGGATTTTTGTAGTTTTCCTTTCGTTATCATTCTCTAACACAATGGCAATGTGGTCATAAAACATGAGAGATATGATCATAACATTGATGCTGGGAAATCTGTTGAGTCAAATATTAAAGCTTATCATGTTGTTAATTTTTATAAATATTTTTATTTTGGGGTGCCTGGGTGGCTCAGTTGGTTGAGCATCTGACTTCGGCTCAGGTCTTGATCTCGTGGTTGGTGAGTTCGAGCCCCGCATCAGACTTGCTGTTGTCGGCTCAAAGCCCACTTTGGATTCTCTGTCCTCCCCTCTCTCTCCTTGCCCATCCCCTGCTCATGTTCTTTCTGTCTCACATTTTTAAAAAATAATTTTTTTTGAGAGAGAGAGAGAGGCAGAGGGGTAGAGGGAGAGAGAGAGACAGAGAAAATCTTTTTTTTTTAATTTTTTGAACGTTTATTTATTTTTGAGACACAGAGCATGAGCAGGGGAGGGGCAGAGAGAGAGAGGAAGACACAGAGTCAGAAGCAGGCTCCAGGCTCTGAGCCATCAGCACAGAGCCCCACACGGGGCTCAAACTTACAAACTGTGAGATCACGCCCTGAGCGGAAGTCAGACGCGCCCTGAGCGGAAGTCAGACTGAGCCACCCAGGGTGCCCCAGAGAGAGAGAAAATCTTAAGCAAGCTCATGCCCAGCGCTAAGCCCAATATGGGGCTCGATCCCATGACCCTGGGATCATGACCTGAGCCAAAATCAAGAGTTGGACGCCTAACCAACTGAGCCACCCAGGTGCCCCAATTTTTTAAAACATGTTGTGTGTTTGACATGAATGTGCATTTACTAACTGTGAAGTGTTCTTTACAATTGTAGGTGTGTCTAGTGGCTCAAGCTTATTTAAGTTATTCACAGCAAATATACCCTTACTAGTTTTTGGTTTTTATCTATTAATTGCTGAAAAAATAATTAAAATCTCCCAAATCTTCCATTGTAGTGGAAATGTGTCAGTTTTTTCCTTAGAATGATTCAGCTGTGAAAGGAAGAAAATCCTACCATTTGTGACAACATGGATGAACTTTGAGGACATTCTGCTAAGTAAGATAAGCCAGACAGAGAAAAACAGATACTGCATGGTATCACTTATTGGTGGAAACTTAAAAAAAAAAAAAAAAAAAAAAAAAGTCACACTCGGAAACAGAGAATAGAAAAATGGTTGCCAGGGGCTGGCAGTGTAGAAGAAATAGGGAGACATTGGTACAAGGATATAAACTTTCGGCTATACGATAAATAAGGTCTGAGGATCTGATGTAAAACATGGCGATTAGAGTTAATAACACTGTATTATATAATCAAAATTTGCTGAGAGTAGAACTTAAATGTTCTCACGCACACAAAAGGTAAATATGTGAAGTGATAGATATGTTTGCTAATCAACTAGATAATGAGAATCCTTTCACAATGTATTATCTATATTATATCAAATCACCACTATGTACACTTTAAATATCTTACAACTTTATCTGTCCATTATACCTCACTAAAACTGAAGAAAGAGAAAAAAATGTTTTCCTTGTAATTTTATCAAGTTTTTGCCATATAATTTTTTTTAATTTTCTTTAATGTTTATTATTTTGAGAGAGAGAGAGACACACACACAATGCAAGTGGGGGAGGGGAAGACAGAGAGGGAGACACAGAACCCAAAGCAGGCTCCAGGCTCTGAGCTGTCAGCACAGAGCTGGACGCGGGGCTGGAACTCACAAACAATGAGATCATGACCTAAGCTGAAGTAGCACGCTTAACCGACCGAGCCACCCAGGCGCACCTTGCCATATAAATTTTGAGGTTATGTTATTAGGTTCATATAAGTTAAGAGTTACTTTATCCTTCTGACCTAATTATTACGTAGTGACCTTGTCTATTCCTAATAATGGTTTTTGTTATAAGCAACTCTTCTCTAATATGAAAATACCTACATTGTCTTTTGTTTTGTCGCCTGGATTCCTGGCTCTCAGAGTTCAGAAGGCCCTTTAAAGGAGAATCCTCCTCCTAACAAAATGAATTCTATTCTATTGGGAGAATGGAAGAGGGGATGTTTTTCAATATATCTAGTGCAAGGGCATGAAGAGAAACAAGACGATCTTGTTAGGGCTAAGTCTGCCTGGGGAATCCGTGATTCTTCCTTCCCCAATATCTGAGTTGGTATCTATCAACCCTTCTTCAGTTCCTATCTCACCTGGCAGTTGAGAATATCATAGAGAAGATCATACTTCTGTGCCAGGTAGCTCAGCAATTGAATGGCTTGCACCTGAATAAAAGAAAGAGCAAGACATGAGAAGGCAGATTGCTCTGGGCCCGAGCAGGGAACGCACAAATCTCTGTTCCTCCCTCTAGGTGCTGGTGCAGGGCTGGTCAGGAGTGGCAGGGCCTGGGCCACGGTCCTCAGGCACCTGTGCCAGGATATAGTCCGACTGCAGGATCTCCATCAAGGCAGGCATCACCCGTCTCAGCTGTGGATGCACATAGTCAGGCAGTGGGAGGTTGTTGAGGAGTCTGAGGCCTGCAATGTGCAGCTCTGAATCCCAGATGCTGGAGATCAGTTCCAGGACCTTGATGGAGTGTTCCTGGGGGGTGGGGGTGGGGGGAGAAGGATCTGCTTTTATGTGGTGATCCCCAACACTGTCCCAGCCTCTGCCTTCACTCTTCCCTGCCCCACCCATGATGCCTGAGCCAAACCCAGTAGACAACACTCTTGTTATTTGACCTCTTAGGTCACTCCTACCTCCTTTCTCCCCTTGGCTTCTCCTCCACAGAAGTCTTTCCTGGTTCTTAGGCCTAACCTTTTCTTCTCTATCTTCATCTCTCCCTTAGTGATATCATCCAGACTCACAGTGTTAAATACAATTGATGCTGATGCCTTTCAGCTTTCTGTCTCCAACCCAGACCTCTCCCTGAACTCCAGATTCATATATTCAGGTGCCAATTCTACCTCAACCCAGAATGCTTTTTAGAGTGTTTTATTATTTTTGAGAGAGAGAGCATGAGCAGGAGAGAAGGGCAGAGAGGGAGGTGGGGGGGGGGCAGAGAGAGAGAGAGAGAGAGAGAGAGAAAATATCTTGACCCTGGGCTCATGACCTGAGCCAAAATCAAGAGTTAGACATTTAACCAGCTGAGCCACCCAGGCATACCACAACCACCCCCTTTTATTTATATATACATATATATATATATATATATATATATATATATATATGTATATATATATATATATACATATATATATATATACATATATATATATAATTTATTGTCAAATTGGTTTCCATACAACACCCAGTGCTCATCCCAACAAGTGCCCTCCTCAATGCCCATCACCCACTTTCCTCTCTCCCCCACCCCCATCAACCCTCAGTTTGTTCTCAGTAGTCTCTTATGGTTTGCCTCCTTCCCTCTCTGTAACTTTTCCCCCCTTCCCCTCCCCCACGGTCTTCTGTTAAGTTTTTCAGGATCCACATGTGAGTGAAAACATATGGTATCTGTCTTTCTCTGTCTGATTTATTTCACTTAGCATAATACCCTCCAGTTCCATCCACGTTGCTACAAAAGGCCAGATTTCATTCTTTCTCATTGCCAAGTAGTATTCCATTGTATGTATAAACCACATCTTCTTTATCCATTCGTCAGTTGGTGGACATTTAGGCTCTTTCCATAATTTGGCTATTGTTGAAAGTGCTGCTATAAACATTAGGGTACAAGTGCCCCTATGCATCAGCACTCCTGTACCCCTTGGGTAAATTCGTAGCAGTGCTATTGCTGGGTCATAGGGTAGATCTATTTTTAATTTTTTGAGGAACTTCCACACTGTTTTCCAGAGCGGCTGCACCAGTCCACATTCCCACCAACAGTGCAAGAGGGTTCCCATTTCTCCACATCCTCTCCATTATCTAGTCTCCTGATTTGTTCATTTTAGCCACTCTGACCGGCATGAACCACCCCCATTTTTAAAGATTTTATTTTTTAAGTGATCTCTATACCCAACGTGAGGCACGAACTCACAATGCCGAGATCAAGAGTCACATGCTCTGCCAACCTAGCCAGCCAGGCGTCCCTTTCCAGAATGCTTAATAGACCTTTCAAAGTTAACATGTATGCAGTCCCCAAACCTGTTTCTTCCACCATCTTCCCTGTCTCTGCTGTTGGTTACATCCCCCTTCCAATTACTCGGGTCAAAAATCTTTAAAGTGGTCCTCTTTAACTACTGTGCTTTGTTTTTCTTCACACCACTTTTTCCAATCCTTCAGAAAAATCCTGTTGGCTCTACCTTCTAAAATCTATCAACAGTTAAGCTGCTTCTCACCGTCTCCTCTCTACCACCCTGTTCCAAGCCACCATGATTTCTCACTTGGATTTCTGCAAGAGCCTCCTGTCTCCCTGCTTCCATCCTCGCCCCCTGCCTCTATTTTCAGAATAGCAGACGTGTTAGACACGTCACTCTTCGGCTCAAGTCCCTAGTTCGTTCAGGGTAAGAGCTGAAGTCCTTATAGTGGCTTGCAAGGTCCCATATGCTCTGCCCCCCTCCCCCCACCCCCACCGCTATTTCTTTGACCTCATCACCTATTCTCCTTGGCTCCCGTGGTTGCCATCACAATGGTCTCTTAGCCATTCCTTGAGCATGCCAGATACACATTTATCTTGTTTTTGTGCAGGCTGTTTCCTCTACTTAGAATGCTCTCCCTCCAGGTAGTCATAGCTCCCTCTCTTACCTCCTTGAAGACTTTATGCTAATGCCGCCTTCTCCGTGAGGTCTTCCCTGACCACCCCCTTCTTTAAGACTGCAACCACTCCCATCCCAGCCCTGCTTATCCCCCATCTTTATTCCATTCCCCACAGCACTGCACATGCAACATACTTATTTTCAAACTTTTAATTTCCAAATAACTATAAATTCTCAGCAAGTTGCAAAAAGAGCCCAGAGAGGTCCTGTGTGCTTGTCACCCCGTTTCCCTCAATGGTCACACCTTACATAACTATACACGATACCAAAACGAGGAAATCGGTGTTGGCACAAAGTGTGAGTCTGGCGCTGTGTCATTTTATCACGTGTGTAGATTCACGTAACCACCACTGCTCTCAAGGGATTATGCCATCAGCGGTGTCCCATCACCACAAAGATCTTCCTCCTGGGACTCCATTACGGTCACATTTGCCCCTTCCCACCCAAAGCGGCCCAACTACTAATCTGTTTTCCATCTCTACAATTTTTTCACTTTGAGAATGTTACATACATTGAATCACACTTTGGGACCTTCTGAGATTGGTTTCTCACCCAGTGTGATGCCCTTAAGATCCAAGTTGTGGTGTGTGTCAAGACTTCACTCCCTTGTGTTCCCGATTAGCGTTCCATGGCGTGGATTACCAGTTTGTCTAACCATCTATCCATTGAGAGACATTTTGCTTGTTTCTAGCTTTTGACTATTACAGGAAAAGTGGCAACAAATAAGATCGTGTACAGGTTTTTGTGCAGACAGAAGTTTTCATTTCTCTAGGATAAATGCCTAAGAGTGCAATTGCTGGGTTGTGTGGTAAACATATAATTCGTTTTTAAAAGAAAAACAAAAACAAAAAAACCTGCCAAACTATTTTCCAGAATGGCTGCTGTACCATTTCACATTCCCACCAGCAACGCACAAGAGATCCAGTCTCTCTCCGCCTTCGCCAGCTTCTGGTACTGTCACAAATTTTGAGTTTAGAATACTTAATAGGTGTGTCGTGATAGGTTGCCGCAGCGTTAAGTACGTTTCCCTCAGGTCTACTGATTTTAAGCATCTTTTCATGTGCTTCTTTGCAATTCATAGATCTTCTTCAGTGCAATATCGCCACGTCTTTTGCCCATTTTCTACTTAGATTTTTTTAAATAGTGAGTTTCGAGAGCTCTTTATACGATCTAGATAGGAGTCCTTTGCCAGCTATGTGCTTTGCAAATGTTTCCTCCCTGCCTGCAGCTTGTCTTTTCAGCCTCTTAACAGGGTTCTTCACAAAGCAAATGCTTTTAGTTTTGATGAAGTCCAATGTATCGATTTTTTCTCTTATAGATCATGCTTTTGGTGTTATTTCTAGTTCTATGAACCCTTCATCAAGCTCTACGTCCCAAAGATTTTCTCCTTTGAAACTGTATAGGAAGCTCCCATACCAGCTTCCTTACCACCCTTCTTTATTTTTCTCCGTAGCACTTGTTACGTGAAATATACCATAGATTTCACTAATTTGTGTATTGCCTGCCTTGCCCTGCTAGAATATAAGCTTCCACTGGGACTGAGATCTTTCCTGTTCTGCTCACTGTTATGTCTCCAGTGCTTAAACACAAAGTACTTCATATACATTTGTTGAATGAATAAAGGGATCTTGACTTCCAAGACGTAAGATGCTTGGACTGAGAGATACTACCAAGGACTGAGAATCCCACAAGCTGTACTTTTGTGAGCCATGTAAGAGGGAGGCAAGAATCCTGGAGTGAGGGTCACAGCATTCCCACTGTTACCTGCCTCTCCCTGCCCCAACCCCTTGTTGTCCACTAAGAGCTGAAGGACAGATAAGAGCACATCTGGTGTGGTGTTTCAGGCAGAGGGAACAGCCGGTGCAAGGGCCAGGGAGCAGAAGAGCATGAAACATACAATGTGAATGGCTGGGGCTGGGGCAAGGAAGTCAAGGACTGTGATCTTTATGCTAAGAGCTTTAAGGAAGACCAAGCAGGGGGTTGATGGGACCAGATCCCTCTGGAAAGGGTGGTCTAACTTAGGGAACAGGGGCAAGCTCCATTTTGGACATGCTGAGTTAGAGGGCCACTAGGATGTCTAAGTGGAGCAGCTGGCCATGGGTCTGGAGGTCAAGGGAGTCCCCAGGCTACGGACAGAGATGCAGGAAAGTGCATCCAGATGAAAACTGATTGGCTGCTTTTACTCAGAGAATAGGGATCAGGTCCTCAGGATACGATGGGGAAGTGTTGCCCAGACCAGCTGCGTCAGAATCTTCTGGGGGGGCTTGTGAAAAACATAGCTCCCCGGCTCAGCTAGACTCTCTAGGTGTGGGGTCCTGAAATCTTCAATGTTAAACAGCTCTGCAGGCAATTGATATGTTTGAGAATTACAGACTTAGGGAAACTGAGAGAGCTGAGGGATAAAGCAGAGGCAGCCAGCCAAGTGGAGACCTAGAGACCTTCCCCCCAACCCCCCAAATTTTTTCTTCCTTCCTTTCTTTTTAAGTAGGCTCCATGCTCAATATGGGGCTTGAACTCATGACCTCAAGATCAAGCATGGTCTACTGACTGAGCCAGCCAAGTGCCCCTCCTCAAAAAAGTTTGATGCAAAAAATTTAAAGTGTGAAAATACCAGGTTTTGGCGGGGAGAATATAATGCAACTGGAATATTCATGCAGAGCCAGTACAGGCTGTAAATTAATACAACCCTTTTTGAAAAGTTGGGCATACCCTTTCATCCAGCCATCCCACGCCTGCATACATACATATCCTAGAGAAAGTCTCCTATATCCTCAAGGGAGATGTATACAAGAATGCTCATGGCACAATGTAGAAACAATTTAAGTGCCTACCCATGGGCAAATGGATAAATACAATCGCAGGATGTTCGTGAACTAGAGCACTATACAGCAGTAGAAAACAAGGAAACAGAGCTACCCACACCAATAAAGATGAATCTTCCAGTGCTTGGGGGAAAGGCAAACCACAGGATACAAACTGCACACTTCCGGATATGTTGAAGCTTAAAAACATCCCGAACTACATTTTGCCTATTATTAACTACCTCGCGTTGCCAGAATGATACCTGAATATATGGTAAAACTATAAAGAAATCAAGGAACAGATGCACAAAATGGAGGAAATAATTGCCTCCGGTTGGGATTGTGGGGGAGGGGAGCAACTGGAGCATCTAAGCTGTTGGTCATGTTAGATTTCTTAGCCTGGGTTTTGGTTACGTGTGTCTTGTTCATAGTTCTTTCTACCGTACACATATAAAATATTTGTAAGTTTTCTATATTTATTTTTAATTAGGAGAGATCACTTGCTAGAGAGAAATTTGGAGGTCAAGGAAGAAAGGTTCTTTTTTATGGGACGGTGTTTTTTTAGGATTGGAAGGATTAGAGCATGTTGAATTAATGGGAAGGAGTTGGGGGGGGGCATATCAGACAAAGAGTCTAATTAAGGAAAGAAGTCCTCAAAGAAGGGGATGGGATCCAGTACTGAGACTAACATTGACCACAGACAGGAAGAAAGCCATTTTCCCATGGCATCAGTGGGAAAGCAGGAAAGGATGGGTGTGAAAACAGGTAAGCCTGGGGACGTGTGGTGGCTTGTATTTTCTCTATGTGGTAGTAGTGAAGGCATCAGTGGCCCAGCCACCAGCATCAGACCAACACAGCAGAGGGTGGGCGATATGATAGATCTGGTCTTTGTCCCTGGTTCTAGGCACAGAGCTCCTAAAATCCTTGCATTTGACTGATAGAATGGTGTTTTGCTTTTCATAGTAAGTTCTTCTGCATTACCCCGGAGTTTATGTCAAGCAGGTGACTCTTGTGGATGGTAGATAGCTTCCAGATGGGGATGCTGGTGCCCAGAAAGGCCAAGCCATGATTAAGGGGGTTGAAGAAGGGAGGGGTTAGTGATTGAGTTCAATCACAAATGGCCAATGATTAATCAATCACACCTACATATTGAAACCTCCACACATACCCCTAAACAGGGCTCGGAGAACTTCCAGGTTGGTGGACACATCAAGGTGCCAGGAGGGTGGCTCACCTAGAGAAGGCATGGAAACACTGCACCCTTCCCCCCGCCATACTTTGCTCTATGCGTCTCCTCCATCTGGCTCCTCCTCAGTTTATAATTAACTGGTAAATGTAAGTACAGTGTTTTCCTGAGTTCTGTGAGTCTTTCTAGTGAATTCTCAAGCCAGAGGAGGAAGTCCAAATTTATAGCTAAGTGTACTGGCACTTGTGACTGGCATGTGACGTGGGAGGCAGTCTCGTGGGACTGAATCCTTTATCTGTGGGGTCTGCACTAATTCCAGGTAGATGGTGTCAGAATGCAGTTGCGTCATAGGACACCCCATTGGTGTTGTAGGATGGGATGGTATCAGAAAGAACCTTGGGGCTTTCTGCTAGTTGGGGCTCAGAGATACTCCTAGCACCCTAGTTCAGTTTCAGCCTGATATTCAAAGGCTTTTATGATCCTGCCGGGAATCTGACCACCATTTTCTCACTTGATTACAAGGAAAATCAGACCCCAAAACTTCCGGAGCATGACCATTTATTTACCCCATGCCT
Source organism: Panthera leo (assembly GCF_018350215.1). Taxonomy (NCBI): domain Eukaryota; kingdom Metazoa; phylum Chordata; class Mammalia; order Carnivora; family Felidae; genus Panthera; species Panthera leo. The sequence continues at coordinate 34,134,815 of NC_056683.1, read as the reverse complement.
ATTAAAGAACCCACGGTCTGTGGACAGCCTGTGTGGTCCATCCACCCCACCGCTTGCTTTTGCTCACCTGGACTTTAAGCCTGAATTTTCTGATGCCAGAGAAAGCTTTAAGTGTGTTCAGAGCTTGGATTTTGACACTGTTGTCCTTGTCATCCAGCATGGAGCCCACCAATGCGATGTCATCAGTAGTACAAGCAGAGGCCTAGGGTGTGCCAAGAGAGACAGAAGAGGCAGGAGAAGCGGGTGTCCTGGGCCCACAGCCCCCCATGTTACCAAGGCCCCTCAGCACGACCCCTCCCGCCATCAGCCAGAGAGACAGGTCTCAGAACACAGTCTGTCCAGCCAAGGGGGCAGGGATCGGCCGTAGCCCCCAGGGGCCGGGCTGGTTGGGAGGGACTTCCTGCTTCCTTTCCCTCACCTCGGCCTCCAGCAAGTACACACAGCGCGTGATACTGTGCAGGATCATGCTCTTGGCGTACTCATCCTGTTTGCACTCCAGAGAGTTGAGGAGCCTCCGGAGTTCACCTGAGTCCCGCCCGTGCCGCTCTCGCTCGATTGCCAGGCCTAGACAGCCACCCCAGCCAGGTTCAGGCTGGGGACTCGGGAGTGGTCAGAGAATGGGGTTGGGAAGGGGGGAGGGGAGAGGGAGCTGGGGACAAGAACTGTCTTGCTTTTTCTGAAGCGAGGCCTTCTTGCTACATGCAGGACCGCCACAGACAGCTGAGCTGTGCCCCAGGGCACTTCGTCTAATGATGTATCGTTTGTATCCTAAATGTCATAGTTTTGTGTTTACTATAACAATTTCCTGGCGTATGGCAGTCATATGTGGTATTTCGTTATAATCAGTATATGGCAACGATATTCCAACAGATGGCAATCAAAAAGTCTGGCAGAAGGGTGCCTTTTTCTACTCGGCACAAAGTTGTCCTATGGACCGGTGGAGGTTCTGGGCATGTAGGTGCCCCAACCGTTCCCTTAGGAAGAACTGCTGATGCCAAGTTTCCGAGCAGTGGCATCCTGGGGGCTAGAGTGAGTGTCAAATTCGGAGACCTGCCAGAGGAGTCCTGGAGAGCCATCTACTTCCTGGGGACTCTGAGCTAGCATCTCTAGGGCGGGTTTGAGGAAGGTGGAGGAGAGAAAGAGGGAGGAGAGAGGAGCTTGTAGGAGTCACCTTTGGGCCCTCCCACACCGGAGGCCTCGGGAGCAGGTGCCTCCTGGGGCAGAGCCCTCTCCCCAGGGCCCGTACACTCACGGGCGATGCAGATTGGTGAGGTGGTGCAGAGGGGCGGTTGGCATTTTATGCCCGCCTTGATGGCCTTGTAGAGCAAGTAGATGAACCCAGCACCTGTGGCCAAGCCCACTACACCCTTGCGGATGTGCAGTTGCCCCAGGCACTGGGGGACACTCATGCCCATGTCTTCAGCGCTGCCTTGCTCCCAGGTGGGAGCTAGGCCCAAGGCACCTGGCAAGAGCCTTCTGGAACCAGAACTCTGGCAGGGCCGGGAACCAGGGTACCAGAATCAGAACCTGGGCAACAAAGGAAACTGGGGAAACGGGATGGAGGGTGGTGATCGGGAAACAAGATGGCCAGGGGCGCTTGGAAGGAGAGAAGTTTCAGCTTCTGAGGCTGTAGGAAATGAAGCTCGAGACTCTAGGGGAATAAAAATTCTGGGGGCAGGAAGGTCCTTCATGTCCCCTTTTCTTTAGGAGAGCCAGGATGGCTGGGCCCCGGTAGGCAGCTCTAGAGGCTTGCTTTCCTCCATTAGAGGGCAGCAGAGGCCCAATTTCTGGGCTTGTTCCTTGGGAAGTTTCTGGGAGGGGTGTCGGGTGTGCCCAACTGGCAACCCTGTTCCCTCACTCCCTGGCCTCTCATCTTTGATTTCTTCACCATGGATTGACTGCTGGGCATCTGGGTGTTTCTGCAGGCAGGGCCCCCTTCCATCAAGGGGAGCACTTTGTAAAGTTTTGCAGCCTTGAGGCAAACTCACCTTCCAGCAACTGTAGTTCCCCCTGTAGTGGGTAGTAATTACCTGTCTGGCCAAAAGTTCTTGAGGGCAGCTCTCTCGGCATCTGCAACATCTGGTAGAGTCCTGTACTTAGTAGGGGCTCCAATCATGACTTCTGTCAAACAGTGTCAAAATCACGACTTTTGTCAACAGTGTCAAAATCCAACCCGGAGTGAGCAAGAATCTGGTTATATAGGCACTCCAGGCCCAACCGGTGTGACCCTGGAGGAGGAAGAGATTGCCCATGTCTGGGTCTCAGTTTGTGCATTTGCAACCTGAGAGGATCCAGATTTAGCATCCTATAACTCCAGGATTAAAACTTGGGTAGGTGTGTGCCTTTAAATGATGGGGGTCTAAGGGGTGGCTGGGTGGCTCAGTCGGTTGAACATCCGACTCTTGATTTCAGCTCAGGCCATGATCTTGCAGTCTGTGGGTTTGAGCCCTGCATCGGGCTCTGGGCTGACAGTGTGGAGCCTGCTTGGGATTCTCTCTCTCACTGCCCCTCCCCTGCTCATGTGCACATACTCTCTCAAAGAAACTTAAAAATAAATAAACGATGGGGGCCTAAATCTGGGAGAACCACAACCCAGTGCCCTGCCCCACCCCTACACAGTGAGATGAGGCTTGAGGCCTCCTGTGGAGAAAATGCCACCATCCCAGAAAATGAGAGTTCGACTTTGGAGGACTTGGTCTCCACCAATAGGATAGGGCAGGTGAGACTAGACCCTTCCCTCTTTCTCCCCTTTCCCTGCTTGTCCCCTCTGGCCTTGCCTCCTAGTACAAAACAGGGAAGTGACAAACCCCAAGCCAGGCTCAGGCCCAGAGCCAGCACTGAGCACCATTGTGCCAGAATAGGGCTTCACCTGCCTGGGTTTAAGCTCCTGTTAGAAGGGTCTAGGTCCTGGGCTACACCTGGACTTGAAGGATGTGAGGAAATAGGAAAGTAGCATCCCCAAGGAGGCTGCAGCCAGCCGGGCCCGTCCTCTCAGAGCCTTCACATCGCACACCCTGGGCTACAGGCAACACTCCTAGGTGGTCATTCTCTTCCTTTCCTCTCTTCTGTCCTCGGCCCTCCTCAAGGGTCATTCCTACCCAAGCACTCTACCCAAGTCACCCAAGATGGGTGACTACATGGACTCTGTGATGAGGGGTGATAGAGGCCCCTGGAGGCCTCCCTGCTGCCATGGAACCACCTGTCATGCCGCATGGACTCCAGGCAGGAAATGGCTGCCTGATGGGACTGCTTTATGTTCTAAGGCTACCTTGGTGGATTTGAGGGTAGATCCTTCAGAACAAAGTTGCTGCCCTTCTCTGGGGTAGAAACCAGGGCTACTGGCCTCTCTAGTCCGTGGGCTTGACTCTGCAACCCTCACTTCCTATGTAAATGCAGCGCTCACCTGTTCTTTAAAGAAAAAAAAAAAAAAAGCATCCTCTTTTGGCTTTAACCCAACTCCTTCCTGCTACACCTAAAGCACACTTCTCTTGGTTCTGCTCTCAAATGATACAGAGGGACCAAGAGGCAGAGGCCATGCCCAGAGTGACATTCTCACTAGTCCACAGCACCGTGAAAAAAAAATTACAGAGGAACGTCCATTTGTTGGTGTAAAGTCAATGACCGTCCTTTCTTGGGAACGACTGCTTTTGATTCAGAGGAGGTCTTTCTTATTTTGAGAATTAAAATGCGCTTGCTTTTACGAAATGATAGTGATAATAGATGGTAGTTGTGTTTTGAGTGTTCTCAGGGTGCATAAGTTCAAGAAGCAACTTTGTAGGAACTTGGCTTTTGTTTTCTTATTTTGCTTTCTGTCAAATCCAGACAGAGAAGTCTGAGATTCCATATACGCACAACCAGCCCCAAGTTTCTTTCCTATCCTGACCAAGGCAAAACACGAGGGCTGACCTAGCACACACCTCTCTGCCTTCTGCACTGGCTTTCTACTCTCAAAGCTGATGTTCCCATCATGGTAGGTGCAACTTAGTTTAGTGAAGGAGAGTGTGGGCTCGAGCCAGACCACCAGGGTTCAAAACCAGGTTGGCCACTGACTTAGCTTTGCGCTCTCTTTGTCCCCCACTTTCCCCACCTGGAAAATGGTAATAATAATGTCTGCCTCTTGGGATGGTTTGTGAGGATTAAATCCTTGAAACAGTGCCCAGGGCCCATCAAATGTCAACTACAATTACTATTATAAGCAGGTTTCACCTGGACAAAAACGTTGGGTGTGGGAAGGCAGTGAGCACACAGATGATGGGTCTCAGTGATACCTAAAAGACATTCACCTCTACCCGCCCCACCCCTCTTCTCCAGGCTAATCAATCTCAACTCCCCTGACCCATTTAATTGCCTTGAACACCTCTGGAGCCTCTCTGAAGCCCCCCAAAATACTTAAACCAGGAGGACTCTTTCCCCCAGCCCATTCCCCACCTACGAAACCCCAACTACCAAGCTCTGGTAATGAGTGTTTCAACCTAGTTAATTTAAAAAGCCCATTACGCTATTGGCGGCCTACTGTGCAAGACACAGTGCTAGGTCTTTATGGCGGGGGACACTGGAGGGGACCAGCGCTTGCACGCACAGGAGAAACTAAGGGGAAATCAGCCTACTGCATATTGGAACGTTCTCTGGAGTCCGATGGGCTTGGATTTGGGCAAATCCCATAATCTGAGCCTGTGTTTCCTCCTCCGGAATATGGGTTTACTGACACCTACCAACTACCAGGAAGTGCTGCTGTCAGAACTGAATGACAGAATTTATGTTGCGACCCTTGGTGAGCAGGGGGCAATCCATACGTGCGAGCTCCTCCAGGCAGAAAGCCAGAAAGTGGAGAGACGAAAGGCAGGGGGTGCGGCCCGTGCCCTGCCGTGGACCCCACGCTTTCCGAGACCGTCCCCTCCCCAGCTGGCTCTTACCCAGGCCCAGGAACCAGATTCGGGGGCCTCTCTGTAGCTCGTTACTCCAGCGGAAGCCGGGGGACAAGGAGAAACGCGGCGAAAGCACTGAGATTGGCGCCCCCAGAGGAGGAGGGCCGGGTGGGGGGCGGAGGCCGAGCCTTTCCCCGCCCCGGGCCTCCTCGCTTAGCTCCCCCCCTCCCCGGACTACCTCCTCCCCAGGCGTGCATCCGGCGACGGGCACAGGATGTTCTTTCGCTCCCGTCCCCCCCCCCCCCCCCGCCGCCCCCGCTCTCACTTTCCCTTCGCTCCCTTCCCCCACTCCCGCCGCGCCCGGCGCCGGCACCTTGTTTAACCCCTGCTCTCCCGCGCTCCGCGGCGCTCGGGCGCCCCGGGGGCTCCCACCCTTCCCGCCTACCCCCCAAGACGCGGAGCGCGCTCCAGGGCTGCCCGGGAAGGGGCGGGCCGGCCCGCGTTCCCGGGATCCATTGGCCCGCCAGGGGTGAAGGAGTGGGAAGGGATCCCAGAGGCCGAAGCCGGCATTCTCCAGACCCCCGCCAGTTCACCGGCGCCGGGCGGGCTGGGGGTGGGGCGCCCGCACTGGAGCAAGCTACGCGCCCGCGGGGGGCGGCCCTGTGGGCGTGGCTAGCTCCGGGACGGGAGGCGGGCGGTAGGGTCGAGGACCCCCAATCTCATCCTCCGCCGGGGTCTGAGTAGTCAGGAGCCAGGGGTTCCAGGAGAGGATGGAGACGGCTCACGCCCCGCATGCACACGTCACTGTTTCCAAGGCAACCGGGGTGGGGGAAGCGGGCTGGAGAAGGAGAGACCTTAGAGAAAGGAGGCTACTGGAGGCTTTGGGACCCAGGTGGGGGTGGGGAGTCTGCGGGGGCGGGCTTTTCAATCTGCTTCCTCACTCGCTGATGCTGCAAGAAACCGAAGGGAGGACCGGTTCTGTTCATTCAACAAACGTTCATTGAGCTTGCGCTCTGTTGGGCGCCATGCTTAGGCGCTGGGCTATGGTGGCTCAGGGTCTGAACCCTGCCCTCACCCGTTATTGTTAGTTAGGGTAGGATGGCCTTGCGCCCCGGGTCACGTCTGTGGAACCAGTGTAATGATTAAAAAGTGTTCCAGTATGGGGGGGAAGGCTAGTTAAGGAACTTTGTCCCCCAATTCAGGGAAGGCTCCCAGCGTGCAGGGAATGAAGACCAACTATTGTCTGATCACTATGCAACAGGCACTTTTTTGGGCCCTTTGTATTCTCTGTAATCTTTGCCCCTCATTCTGCAAGGTAACTATCACTAGTGACTTTTACAGATGAAGACACTGGTTCAGAGGTTGAGAGAGTTGTCCAAGGCCAAACAGCTAAGTGCTGGAATCCAGATCCAGGCTTATGTGGCCTCCAAAGTCAAAGTGTCCTATCTCATGTTCCCTTCTCTAAACAAATAGATTATATTAAATAAATAAATGAAAGATACTATCCCTGCCATGAAAGAGATTATAACCAATGGGGTTGAAAATATTACGGGACATAAGTAAGCGATAAAATAGAGAAGAGATTGAAGGCAGCTCACAGGGCTCAGAGGGAAGTTGACAAAATGATCGAAATGGCTTGTAGAGTATCAGAGCCTTCCTGCAGGAGGTAGATGTTGAAATGTTGGGGGTCAGGATCACCAGGAGGGAGAGAGAAAGTGTGTGTGTGCGTGTATGTGTGCGTGTGTGTGTATGATCTGCTGCCAAGAAAGAGAACAATCCACGGGCATCAGACCAGGGACCCAGAGTTAGGCAGGCTGCAATCTCCAATGGCGAAAAGATCGGTCTGTAAACCCAAAGTCACTGGTTGCGCCCACTCACCTTTCTGCCTTCCACCCTCCTCAGTGATTTTCTGTGTCTTACCAAAGCAGAGGATCCCAGCAGGCAGCTGCACTCATTCATTTCACTGTGCACTCAAGGTCTTTGCAGTTGGCACCTCGCACAAACTCCCTGATGCTAACTTGGATGTCAGCTTCTCCCTTCCCCACCCCTCTCTGAAGATTTGGTAAATAAAAAATAGGGACTTTTCAAAACAAAAGGGCCTGAGCGAGCATGAGGAACCAACAGACTCCAGGGTAATGGGGTCACCAAGTCAGCACAACCAAGTGGATAGGTCATTTGCTGCCCTTCTGCTATGTAACAGGCCCAGGGCTGGACTCTGTGGTCTGGGCGCACCATGAATTAATCTGGGCCCCTTCTTATGGAGCACACAGGCTAACAGCTGGTATGCCCAGCGTTTGAGGAATCTGAAGCTGAAAACATACACACTAAACAGCGTTTTAGAAAGATTATTCCAGTAGGAGAAAGGAAAATCCTAGGTCAGAAAGGACAGTGTGACAGAGGCTGTGGGAATTTGGGCCAAAGGTGGAATCTATGGGGATAGAGAGGAAGCGGTGAATGTGAAAAATAAGGAACGATACATCTTGTAATAAAAGCAACAAAGGGAAGAATTTGGTAGTGGATCAGATACAGGATGGGGAAGGAGAGAAAATAGTTAAAAATTAACCCACCTTGGTGGTGAGTCTGGGGGATGGGAGAGCCCACAGTGGGTAACGGGGAAGAGCTGGTGTGAGGGACAGGAGGATGAGTTCAGTCACTTCCAGGCCATGTGAGGGCAAGTGTCCTGTAGGTGACTGGACTTGGAGAAGGGCAGTGGGCTGTCTTTTGAGAGTGTCCCTGTCACTACAGGTGTGCAAACAGCTCCAGAACCATCACTGGCCTGGGATATCCTGGACTGATTTCATATACCAGGGAGAAGATTGGAGTTGACAACATTGAGGTACCTCCTGGCTGGGAGATTCTGTGAGCTTTGGCTGGGCGAGCACACATGTGGGAAATATGACTCTATGTGTGGGAAGGGGGTCCGTGGCCCAGGCCTGCATTGGCATCCATTTCCTCAGAGGATGCCAGAGATGCCATCAGATGGCCCAGGGGCATGAGGCCCAGGTGAGGCACTTCAGCTGCCTGGGGTCCCTCCCCCAGCCCCACCCTCAAAGGCCCTGGAGCCCAGGCCTGTGCTGACTGCCAGGGCCTTTCCTGGAACTCAGCAGAGGACGGAGCCCCTCCCTGCCAGCCCTGGCACACGCCAGGCACAGCGTGTCCCCTGGGGCACCTTGCAGACACCCCAGGAGGCTGGGGCGTGGGACAGGTCTCCACCTCCAGGAAGAGTCCTGCCCTGGGCTGTCATCCTCACCAAGGCCCTACCAGACCACAGGGGACAGCAGGCACAGCAGAGGAAGGAGAAGCTTTGTGGCTGGGTGGCAGGATTCATGGGTCTTTGTTGTGGCTTTGGGTGGGAGGGTGGGGAAGGCAGAAAAGCAGGGTCTCAGGCTTCAAAGCACCTCCCCACCTGCTTCTCCCTCCCTCTGAGGAAATCTTCAGGGGCCTCGTGGTTTTGAGGGGAGGGGACAGGAAGAGACTCTAAACTCTGGGTCAGCCAAGGACAGAGGTGGAGGAGATCTTCTTGCCCTATATCCCATTTTCTCTCAGCATCCTCTTCCTGTGCTCCCCGCCACCCTAGAACAAATTTCTACCTCCATCTGCCGCTATGAGTTACATCCCCCACACCAAGACCTCCAGGGGCCTCCCAGAGTGGTGGGCTTTGGGGAAAACGGGCCTTGTACACAGAAGCTGCAGGCCGGGCCACACCTGCCCAGGGGGGCAGGAGGACAGCTCCCCTCCCAGATGGGCCGAGGCTGCTCAGCTCGGGCTGGGGGGCCGATCGACGCTGGAACGCAGGGGCGAGAAGGCAGAGGGATGCTCACAGGGGCCACGTAGAGGTCCCGCGCGGCAGGCAGGGGCAGGCAGGGGCGGGAGCCGGGGAGCCGGCGGTACGCCCGCACCCCCCCCCCCTCCTCCCCCGGGCTCGAGGGAGCCTCCGAGAGTCGGGTCGTCGCTGACCGCAGGCTGCAAGAGCGGTTGATCTGGTGAGCGAGCACACCCACTTACCCAGCTGCTGAGTCAGGCTGTTCTCGCTCCCCGCTCGCCCGCCCGCTCGGGACATTGTGTTCCAGCCCCGGCGCGCTGGCACCGGGCCCAGGCGCTCACACCAGCCTCCTCGCCCTGTTTGTGCTCGCGGCTTGCGCTCGGCGCGCAGCCTCCCCGCCGCCGCAGCCCTGCGAGTGCGCGCTGGGGCCCGGCCAGGGGCGGCCGGGGGGCTGGTGCGGAGCCCCGGCGACGCGCACCCGGCCCGCGGGGCCCCGCAGCCCAGCCCGGGCGCCAGCCTTACGTACAGCACCCAGACCTCTCTAGCCCCCACCTGAGCCCTGCTGTGGAAGCCCGGGCGCGCGTGGGGCCCGAGCGGCACACTTGGGGGGGGGGGGGCAGGTGTCGATAGCTCCTCGAGGGAGAAGGAGCCGCCCAGGCTGCCGCCCAAGCCCCGCTAGCGCTCGGTCCCGTCTGGAGGAGGATAGCTTGGGAGCGCGCCAGCCCCACACTTGGAAGACCTGGGATGCAGTCACGTGACAACGGAAGCCCGCTGGAGGGGGGCCGATTCAAGCGATCCCCCCCACCCCCACCCCACCCCCGCCACGAGGAGCCTCCTCCTCCTCGTGTCCCGGACCCTCTTCCCCGTCCGCTCTTCGCACCAGCCTGGAGACTCCAGGGATTCCCAAGGGCTGGCAAACCAAGCCCAGCCCTTTGGGAGAGCTTGGGAAACCCCTGGCAGGACGCCGGCAGTACGAAGAGCCCGGGAGCAGACGGCAGGGTGGAGAAGACGACCCCGAACTGGAACGTGACCCCTCCCTTTGTTCCAGCCCCAAACCCGGATTTATTCAGAGCCACGTTTTCTCTTTACCCATCCATCTACAGAAAGACGTCATTGAGTGCAGTTCCTGAAGGTTCCACCGTCTCCAAACCAAGGAGGGGACAAAGGGCTGACATACTGAGCATACCATATGGAAGGCTCTGTTGGGTCGTGCTAACGATGTCAGTAGAAAGTTGAAGACACAATTCCTAAAGTCCTTTTCGTCTCCCACCTTCCAACCTCCGCAGTGTGCTGTGCCATTTCTGCTGCCAGCGGTGCCCATGCTCCGAGGCTACCCATCTCTTCAGCTCCAGCTCAGAAAGCCCGCTTGAAACAGCGCCAGTCAAATCTGATTCCTCTCCCCTCCCAATGCCCGGCACATTCAGTCTGTACCTTTCTCACGGCACAGCGTGTGGCCTGTCTCGTATTCTAGTGATCTGTTTACTAATCCTGTTCTTCTAACCAGATTAAAAAGTCCTTGAGGCGGAAACAAAGTCTGCCTCTTTGAGCCCCCTCCCCCCCCCCGCCCCCCCCATCACTTGAGCTCATCCCCCACAGGCCAAGTTTGGCACTGGAGTTGATGTTCAGTAAACGTTGGGTGTATTGAAATGATTTCCTGCCCTTGGGCAGTTTGCAGACCAGTTGAAGAGACAAACACACAGCTCGTGAGGTTAAATAATAACCCAAGCCAGCAGGTGGTGAGTACCAAATGTTAAGAGCTATAGGGACTCAGGAAGGAGGTGGTGATATGGGAGAAAGATCCCAGGAGGTTCTAGGCCTTGGGCTGTGTGTGTGGAGGAGGAGAGAGGAGGCGTGGAGGTGACTCATTCTGGTTGACATCACCACAAACCAGCCTTCATGCTAGCCACTTTACATGCATTATCTCTAATATTTAGGTGGAGGGAGGGGGGTAGGTTTAGAAGGAGTGGAGGGGATGGTGCCCAAGCCAGACCTGCCCAGAGCTTAACCAGAGCATAGAGGCAGCCTTGGATCTGGACTCCCCACCCTCAGTTCACGGGCACTGCCTGTTCCCTGGCCTGCCACGCCTGCACGCTACACCCAAGAGAGCTGCCCAGCTCTGGATGCACTCTGGTCCCACCCTGGTGAACAACTGGCTGTGTGATCTTGGGCAAGGCACTTCCTTCCCTACACCTCACCGCCATTTGTACCTCTGTTGCAGCGCTTATGGGCCGGGGAGTCTGTGAGTTAGCGTCCTGGCAGCCACGCGACACTTACCACCTCCCCTCATGTTATCTGGGCTGCTGTGGCTGCCTAAACCCCCAGCCCTCTCTCCCTCCCCCACTCGCTGCTCCCTCCCCGTCTGGAGCTGCTGAGAGGAACACTGGGTACAGAGTGTGAGCAGGGATAGTAGGTTTCCTGTGGTTGCAAAAGGAACATCGGGACTTTCCCTGCGGTGCCCAAACTGTGGGAGAAGTGGGGGAGGAGGAGGCAGGGCCAACCTCGAAGGAACCTCTGCTCCCTTCCCTCCCCTCCACGCTGCTCCCAGCTCTCCAAAAGGCTGGTACAGTTTGTTACGCTGGGGCCGGAATGTACCGTGTGTTTCATATGGCCTCTGTCCAGTCCTACACTGGCCGCTTTATATTTATACTTTCTTCTTCAGCTGTGGCATCCTGCTGTCAGTCAGTCACCCCTGCTCTCATCTGCCCACCTCCCACGTGGGGTCTGGACCCCACCAAGCATCAGTCCTTGGGTTCCAAACTCTTGTGGTGGGGGCGGGGGTGCAGAGAGGACCCTGGAGGAGAAAAGCTGGACTCCAAAAGGGTAAAACCCCCAGTCCCCTTTCTCTCTCCCATCACCCAGCCCTGCAACTGCCTCCAAGGTCATGGACTCCGATTTAGGTCTGAAGGTTCTCTGGGCCTTTGAGGTCCATCCTCTGTTCCTTGCCACTCTTGTTTTCCCGAGCACTTCAGCAATATTCTTAAGCCCAGCTGGACAAGTGAGCTGAAGGCTCTATTTAAGTTGCCTCCCCCAAAGCTTGGCAGACCTGTTAATCTGTGATCCTCCCCCATCAGTAGCAGAGAACACGGCAGAGGTGGGCCTGGGGTGGGGGTGGGGGTGGAAAAGGACCCTCCCCACCCTCCAGGAATCACACATTCCTAATAGAAGCTGTGAAATGGAATTTGACACTTGGTGACTTAGTGATTTTCTGAGTCATGACCAGTTTAACCTCCTCAAAGTGGCTTCAACATTCAGAGACTGACCTGGCCTTCTTCCCCTAGGAATTTGTGATATTATTATTCACAATAATAGGAAACTGAGGTTCAGAGAAGTGACAGAGCTGGGATTCATATTTGTCTGACATCAATGCCAGCATTTCGTCTCCTTCTCCTCCTCCTCCTCCTCCCCCCCCTCCTCCTTCTTTTTCTTTGCCTCCTACTCCTCCCCCCTCCTCCTTTTTCTTTCTTCTTCCCTTTCCTCTTCCTCTTCCTCTCCTTCTCCTCCTCTTCCTCCTCCTGCTCCTCCTCCTAGAGAGAGAGCGCGCACAAGTGAACGGGGGAGAGGGGCAGAAGGAGAGAGAATCTCAAGCAGGCTCCACACTCAGTGCAGAGCCCAGCAGAGAGCTCCATCCCACGCCCCCAGGACCATGACCTGAGCAGAAATCAAAAGTCAGACGCTCAACTGACTGAGCCAGCCAGGTGCCGCCAATGCCAGCATTTCTAAATGGTCTGCTAGGCTGCTTAGACCATGCACCTAAATTGTAAGTCCTCCATTGCTCAAGCCTCAGTTTCAGTCCCTTCTTTCTCAAGTGATTCCAAAGACTCTGCCTCCTGGGAGTCCGTGTGTGCCTTGAGGTATAACTGTTTTCGGCCCATTTGACAGGCTGGAAGTGTAGGGGCCCTGGAGGAGGCTGAATGGCAGAGTTGGATGGTCAGGCTTGCTGGCTGGGGGCATCCTCCGTTGTTCCTCTGCCAACTGGCACGCCTGCTGCCACTTACCACCCCCTCACCTGGGAATAAACTTTGCCTTGTTGTATTGATCTGGCATGGGATTCAAAAACCAGAGCCTGAGTCTCTGAACTCAGGTCTGTCTGTGGCACCCAGCGACATGGCGGCATGGTCTCTGTTAGGACCCATTTATGGCAGCACTTTGGGAGAAATCACCACCGTCATGTCAATCCCTGGGGTTTGTGTCAGGCCACGTACGTTTCACCTACATGTCCCAACTCGGCGTGATCTTAACGTTCCTCTACCGTGAAGAGAAGAGCAGTCACTTTCCCGATGGGAAACGTGAGGCAAGAGCAGCTGGGTTGTTCACCCAGAGGCAAGAAACTTGGTTTGTGACGGTGCGATCTCGGGTGCTTCGTTTCATAACACGGGGCCTCTTCCGAGCTAAGAGAGGAAGAGTTTCCCAAGACGTCCCAAAATCTCGTGACATGTGGCCTTTCACCCAGCTCTACCACCATAGGAAGGGACCACATTGTCCACGCCACCCTTATCTACCCCCAGAGGCTGAAGCAAGGGCACCAGACATCCTGTAGTGAGTCGGCCTGTCCCGGTCTCTGGCTTCCTGTCTTCTGCGGCTCTCATGGGCACATTTTGTCCCCTCTGAGCCCAGTTCTTCCTCTTTCATCCTTCTCTCTGTCTTTGCTCACTGAGAGCCCTGTTTATAAGCCTCCATCCATCTGTGTTTGCTTTTCTTTTTGCTGTTTATGTGTTCATTCTCCTGGGAAGTTTCCTAGGGTCCCAACTGACATCGACTTGTTTCCAAGGAAGCATCTTCCATTCCTACCCCCACTTGAGCTCTTCCCCTTGCCTCCAGCTCTGCCAGTGTCAGGTTGCTGAGGTTCACGTGTTCAGTGGGTACTTAATGAACACCTACTGTGTGCTCCAGGAATTGTGTTAATTCCTGGGGGCCCAAAGTCTAAAAACTGTGCTGGAGCATCTGTTAATCTCTTACTGTTTGCACCGGCACTGTGGTTTATCCTGGTGGCACAAAAGCTGGTCATTGCCCTTGAGGGATCTCTGGCCTACTCGGGAAGGTGCACAAAAATAGATCATTATAGTGCCCTGGGAAGTTGGGGACTGGGGGTGGCCAGAGGGGTCAGGGAGGGCCCCTCTGGGGAAGCCAGTCTGCGAGTCTGAAAGGAGCTAGCCAGGCAAAGTAAGGGTACAGGGCATTCCAGGTGGAAGGAATAATGTCTATAAAGGCACACTGGCATGAAGCAGCCTGTGTTCTCCGGTGGGCACTTTGAGTTGTTTGGTCTGGCCTGGACATGGAGTACAGGTTAGGGAACCCAGGGAGATGAGGCCAGAGACAGGCAGGCCCAGATGGTGCAGAACCTCATGTTCCAGCAAGAGGGTTGACCTTTATCCTGGAGCAGCCGGAAGCCCAAGCAGCCTCATGGCTCCCCGCAGCCTGGGAGCTTTGGGGCTGGGCCTGGGCCAGGCCCAAAGCCCTCTCTTGAGCCCTCATTAACCCACATTTACTGCCCTTTGGCTTAGTGAGGCCTGTGGGAGAGTCAGACACTGGAAAATAATGCTGTTTTTAAAGCACGATCATTATTCATTCATAAATGTTTAGCAAGCTCTGATGTTTGCCAGGTGCTGCTTTGAACGTTGGGAATGGGTCCTTGAACCCTACAGGGATCCTCGCTCTCAGGAAACTTACCTCCTTGGCAGTTGGAGAGGTAGGATAGGCCATAAACAAATAAACACATAAAACAAATAAATGAGAAGGATAATTTCAGATCCCCAAAACAGAGCGATGCAATTGAGGGGAATGGGGTAGTCTGGGTAGTCAGGCAAGGCTGCTCTAAGGAAAGTTAAGTTTGAGCTGAGATTAAGATGATGAGAACAAATCAGTGTGTGTGAACATCTACGGGCTGAGGGTTCAGGTATAGGAAACAGCACTTGTGGGGTGCTTGTGTGGCTCTGGCAGTTAAGCGTCCAATTCTTGAGTTTGGCTCAGGTCATGGTCTTGTGGTTTGCGGGATCAAGCCCTGTGTGGGGCTCCAGGCTGACAGCACGGAGCCTGCTTGGGATTCTCTCTCTCTGCCCTTCTGTGTCTTTCTCTTTCTCTCAAAAATAAATAAACTTAAAAAAAAAAAAAAAGGAAACAGCACAGGCAAAGGCCCTGAGGCAGTAAGGAGCATGGTGTTTTCCAGGTTTAGAAAAAAACGTTGGGTTCAAATTCATTACTCTGTAGCAATTCTATGCAAGGATTATTGTACCCATTTGGTAGAAATGGAAACTGAGGCTCAGAATGGTTACATTTCTTGGCCCAAATCATAACTGGTAGTACAAATTTTGGTTCTAAAGCCACTGTTTTGTTTCGTTTTGTTTTGTTTAAACCAAAGTATCAAGTACAGCAACCGTGTGTCCTAAATCATTTGGGAAGATCCAATTTCCAAAATTTTGTCTCGTTGTTCTCTAGATATCCATCATGGACATTCTCTGTCCCAAATCGTGACTTTGAGCCCCGTCTCTGCCACGTACTACCGGTGGGATCCTAGGACAAGCACTTCATCACCATAAGCCTCAGTTTCATCATCTGTAAACAGGCAGAGTAATAATTCTGATAATTGAGGCTTGCTGAGAGGATTAAGTGAGATAATCCATGTCAGAGTCAGTACAGTGCCTGGAACATGGCACACGTCCAATTCATTCAATTCGTGATAGTTTTGTACTGTTACCTTGGGAAACTGAGGTCACCTACAGAATGGTCCTGCTGCCACGTGAGAGGCCTCTGAAGCATGAGCCAGGCAGGGGAGCAGTGGGAGGAGAGAGAGCAGGAGAGGGCGGCCAGGGGGGCCTCTTCCCTGTACTCAGCCGCTTACTCCTTGAGCTGGGATCCCACACTGACACATCTTGTACTTCCCGTTTCCAGGGAAATTCCTCGCCACTGGACCGCACCCGCCCTTGAGGACCTCCCCATCTCTTTGGGCAGAGCAGAAGCCAGACAGAGCAGGGGACTGTGAAGTGACAATCCTCAGCCCTGTGTGTGCCAGGAGCCCCCGAGGGGCAGGCACCACACTGCAGGCGGGCAGGGGCCGCAGAGGAACGTGGTGTGGGCTGCTGGGACAGAGCTCCTCTCAGAGGAGGTGGGGACCCCGTGGAGTACGTGACTCGTGCCCTTCCAGGCTGCACGCTCCAGTTAGTAGGACAGAGACCCCTCCCCACCCATCTCCAACCTTCCCAGGCTTCCTGCTCTGCTGGGAGGCCCTGTCACCACACACACACATACTCTCTCTCTCTCTCTCTCTCTCTCTCTCACTCACACCCCCCTCCCAGGCACCCCTGAGAGGACCAGCTGCAGCTGGGAGGTGGGGGTGGGGAGAGTACTGCCAGGGTTCTCAGATCCCTAGCCTCCCTCTCCCACCCCTCCCTCGCCCCCAACTGCTGAGCTGCTTCTAGGTTTAAAGCAAAACATGAATCTGTCCTTCCTGCTGTTCAGTGGCAGCAGCCCTGCCTGGAATTATTTTTAGCATGGATGCAGGGAAGGCACAGTTCTCCTTGACTTTCACTGGGGACATCCCCCACCCCCCAGCCAAGACTTGGCGGGGGGGGGGGGGGGGGGGAGGTCAGTACGGAAACCCCCCTCCCAGAAAGGGGAAATGGGTGTGTTTTCTGTTCCTTCAGCTCACCAGAACAGGAGTTGTAGTCAAGCTTGGGGTTGTGCTGATGGGAAATTCTAGGTTCCAAAGCCCATGGGTTCCACCCCACCTTTGTCTGTGTCCCCCTAAGTCTGAGAAGCAGGAAGTGCATGATGTCTGCAGCCGAGATGCCCAATCTGTGGGTGTTGGGGTCCAAGGGGAGCCACTTGGTTACACCCAACACTGTGGACTAACGACATAGGGACACCTATGGGTGCAGGGTGTGGTGTTTACACGGGTGCTTGCTTTATAATTGATTAAACTGAGCATGTCTGTTCTATATATTTCTCTGCGTGTGTCTTTTAATTTTTTTTTATGTAGGCTCCACGCCCAGCCTGGGGCTCGAACTCACAACCCCAAGATCAAGAATCACATGCCCTACTGACTGAGCCAGCTAGGTACCCCAAGTATGTGTGTCTTTTAGATACTAGCATTACTTCATTGAGGTATAATCTACATATAGTAATAGCACAAATCTTAAATTTAGAGCTTAATGACTTTTGATAAGTGTATATACCTGTGCAACCATCACCCAGATCAAGATCTGGACCATTTTCAGTACCCCTAAATTCCCGTGTGCCCCCTCCTAGTCAATCTCTGCCCCCCGGGGGGGGCAACCTCGATCTGATTTGTACACCATAGATTAGTTTTGTGCGTGTGTGCACGCATATGCGTTTTACGAGGTTCAAAGAAATACAGCTGCTATCATAGGAGAGGGAAGTGGGCAATAAAATCTTTAATGTGAAAAGGGGGCCTCAAAAAAGGAGGTTAATCCTGAATTAACTAAGGAATCACTGGCATGGGAAACAGGAGGTTCCAGAACCAGCCCAACCTCTCAGGATTGGAACAAGAGGTCTGGGGACACTTCTCGGAGCAGAGAGGCGGTGAGTGGGGAGAGCAGGAGTGAGGGAGAGGCCTGCCAGGGCTCCTCCTGAGTCCATCCACCCCCACGTTCTGCGTGAGGTCCCTGCCCCTCCTCTGGCAGCAGTTTTCTGTGAGGCCAAGGCTGCGAGGAAGGGCGCTCTCAAGGGCATCCGCCCAGAGGCACGGAGAAGTCAGGGCCTCCGGGCAGTTAGGTTATTTATCTCTCCTGCCTTCCCTTCTAAGGTCTCTACGATTTGGGGCCTCCTTCACTCTATGTCCTGCCTGGGGAGAGGCTGAGGCTCTCAAAGTAGGGTGGTATAAGAGTCACAGAGCTTATCATTTCTTCTTTCCTTTGTTTAAAAACACGTATTTGAGGGGCTCTCAGTCGGTTGAGCTACGGCTCAGGTCATGATCTCACAGTTCGTGAGTTCGAGCCCTACGTCCGATTCCGTGCTGACAGCTTGGAGCCTGGAGCCTGTTTCGGATTCTGTGTCTCCCTCTCTTTCTGCCCTTCTCCCGTTCTCTCTCCCTCTCTCAAAAAGTAAACATTAAAAAATCTTAAAAACAAAACACTTATTTGAGCACCTACATCGTGCTATAGCTTCTTGCTGGGTGCTGGGGACAGGAGGATGACTGAGACAAATGTCATCAGCTCACAGGGGGTGAAGAGTAGCATCGCCAGGTGAGGCCAGGCCTTCTCCCCGCTTCAAATGACCTCAGAGAGGTAAAGTGACTCGTGCAGTATCACACAGTGAGCTGCTGACAGAGGGAAGCAAAGAACAGGGACCCTTGACTCGGTCCTCCCTACTGAGGATAAGCAAAATCAACAGCCTGACTCCCCAGCTTTCTTCCCTCACAGGCGTTCTGGTCCTGGAGTAGCAGAAAGAGCACTGACCTAGAAGTCAGGAGACCTCGTCCCTGCTTCTAGGTCTTAGAGGGACGTGCCCTCTCTGGGCCCCCGGTTTTCTCCCGTGTACGGAAGGAAGGCAGACTTGAGATGAGCTTCGCGTTTCCCTCAGCTCTCACTTTCTTGAGTGAGTGTACCCTGCATTTCCTCACCACAGGGCCTTTGCTCAGGTTTTTCTGCCACACGAATGCCTCTTTCCCTCCTCCTTCCTTCCTCTGACATTCTCCCAGTCACCTGGGACCTAATTCACATGCTGCCCCCACCGGATTTGGGATCTATTTTTTTTTCGGGGGGGAGGGGCAGAGAGAGAAGAAGAGAGAGAGAACCTCAAGTAGGTTCCGCGCTGTCAGCGCAGAGCCTGACACGGGCCTCAGACTCCCAACCTTGAGATCGTGACCCGAGCCGGAACCAAGAGTCAGACGCTCAACTGACTGAGCCACCCAGGTGTCCCAGTATCTGGGATCTGTCGAGGGGTGGCCCCGAAGTCTCCACTCCCGGAACAGACAGAGCCTCCCTCACTTTGCAACCCTCCTGTCCCAGGACAGCCTCTGTGGGGAAGACATCTGTTTTGTCAACCACCAGTGCAGGTGTGGGGTGAATTCTTGCTCCCACCCCACTTCCACATGCCCCTTTCAGCTTTCGAGACTGATCTGATCCTTCCTCAGGGCCTCCGTGAGATCGTGCCTTCCTGCTGGGCAGCCCAGCCCAAGCCGGGGCTCCAAACTGGGGCACTTTGGGCAAAGGTAGCCACCCTGGGAGGTGACCCCAGGAAGGACGAGGACAGACACGGCCTCTGCCAGAAGAACGGCTGCCCCACCTCATCTGTCCCGTCCTCATTCACAAACACCTGGGAAGAAATCCTCCCTCACAACAAACAAAGGGCTCCCGTTCCCACAACCACACCCAAACCCACTCCTACCTACCTCCCCACAAACAGATGTATCAACTTTGCAAAGATGTACCCCCCTGCTGCCTCTGCTCCCCTGCCCCTCCCCTGGGAGGCACTGTGCACGCACGTACATTCGTTGCACACGCACACGTGGGCACACGAAGACACATGCATGGGTACGCATGCGTACACATGGGTGTATACACGGGCAATATGAGGGAATGCATGGCCTGCAGTGGTGCCCTCATGCGCCTGGGGTGCCCACACTCTCCCGTGTATGCACACGTGGGTGCACGTATACACACACTCACTCTCCCATGATGTGGGACTCCTCTGCACCTTCAGCTCTCGGGTGAGCCCCGCTCATACCTGCCTGCTGAGGATGCTCTGGGGGAGTGTGGGGTGAGGACAGTGCTCCATTGCTGGCTCCCGGCTGCCTCTGGATTTATAGCGAACCAGGCTCTTTTGCCTTCATTTCTCTTACTAGTGAATAACCCTACGGGTAGCAGAGAAAGACCCAAGAGCTGCGGGTTCACTCCAGGGCAGCACCTTGCTTGGGTGGCTGACAGGAATGGGGGCAGGGGAGGGGGGTAAGGTTTCCACCACTTCTGGGAACAGATGTCTCCGGGGGGCGTCGTTTTGTGGGGCTGGTAGATCTCTTTGCTTTTACTGTCAGTTCTTGATTGCATTCCATTCATTCGTCCCATTGCTGCAGGGGCCTTAGGCCCTTGTCTTCTTCCCTTGGAGAGGTAGGAGGGCTTTGAAGAGGGCCCAGTCCCCAGGTGGATGTGGCAGCTCTGGGGCTGAGAGCGGGGTCCCGGGCAGACTGGCCTCCTCAAGGGAAAGCGGGGCTTCTTTCGGACGCCTCCAGGGCACAGCGCAGCAGTAATCCCGAGCATGGTAGGGCTGAGCGATTGTGTTTGTGACACGGTCGCCCAGTCTAGGGGCTGGGCAGGGAGCAGACTGGGGTTCCGTTAAACCTGATTCAGCTGCAGTCACTGAGCACACAACATGTGCCTGGCGTGGTGCTGGGGAGGGGGAGGAGGGAAAGAGGAGGCTACAGAAATGAGTAAGACGCAGCAACTGTCGCGCGTGCATGTGTCTCGTTCCACACGGGCGGAACACCCGGAGAGGGGCACTTGGGGGCCACCCCAGATCTGTCCTCTCCTACCCCATCCAGTCAGTCCCCTGTCCCACGGGGTATTCTTGTTCCCTCTTTCTCACGAGTTCTCTCCTTTTAGGGCTCACGGCCACTGCTTCTGCAGGCATCTGGTACCGCCTCCCTCGCGGGGCTTCTAATTGGAGGGGGGCGGGGGGGCCCCACCTCCAAGCTTATATCCTCCCTCCCTCGGCTACCAGAACCATCTGCCTCAAACACACAGCTGATCTGTAACTGAGAGCCCTTCACTGGCTCACCATTGCCATCAGAACGGAGGCCCAAACGCCTCACGTGGCACCACCAGCGGTGGCCGTGCACGGCGCTTGCATCTCTAAGCCTGCCCCCAACTACACATTAGACCCCAGCCTCCCGGTTCCCCCGACTGGCCGTGCCGGTGTGCACATCTGAGCCTTTGCACATGCCGTTCCTGTTGCCTGGAATGCCTGTCCCCTCCTTAACCTAGGAAGGACATCATTATCTTTCCACATTGAGGGGGTCCCCCGTTCTCTGCTAGAACACATTTTAAAATAGTGCTGACAAGAATGATTTAAAAGCCAGCATTTCTACAGAGCAGACACAATTCGGACTGCTTTATATCTTACACATATACAAATAGACAATTATATTATTAATATCCATTAGTTCATTTAATCCTCACTAACTTGATAGGTACTATAATTATCATTTCCATTTTACAGATGGGAAAACTGATACGCAGAGAGTTTAAGTGACTTATTTACCTCAAGTGACATGCCTGATAAGCAGTAGTGGGATTTACACACAGCCAGTTCAGCTGAAGAGTCTGCACGGTTAACCCCTGCACTACACTGCCTCGCTGACTGTCTTAAGTATTTGCCAACGTACATAGCTTTGAGCAACCAGATTCGGTTAATGCCTGATGAGCAAATGAATGAATGAATGAATGAATGAACTCATTCAGATTTAATTACATGAAGCAGTAGGGCTCAATCTTCATTCATGTAAGATGTCTGCTTTGCCAAAGCTATTTTATTTTCTAGAACGTAGATCATTTTTTCAAAATAGATTTTGAGAGTAAAATCCTATGCATCATATTTTCATGTTATCTTCTGGCCTTTGACATGGAATTTAGATGGGTCTCCAAGCCTGTTTTTTCAAGTCAATGGAGAAAGAGGTCCCCAAGACCCTCTAGTGACCTGCTTACTATGACCAGCTGCCCATGGCATAGGCAGGTGTCAGCTACCTCCTGAGCAATCTCTGTGCTTATGGCACCAGGGAGACAGATTCCCCTGAGAAGTGACCTAATGCAAAGTGAATTATGGCTGATGCTGAAAGAACATCCTATCTCAGCACACGGGCCAGGGACGGAGTTGTTCCAACCGGAGATGTCTGGGAGGGTTTTCTGGAAGAGGTGAGATTTGGACTGAGTCTCGAAAGATTTTGGTAATTGGAGAGAAGGGAGAAGGGTGTGGAAGTTCCGAGAATGTTCCGTGGTAGGAAGAGTGGAGCAGCAAAGTGGGAGGCAAGAGAGGATGCGGTGGAAGGGGAGACCCCCCAGGCAGGTGGGTAACGGCCACATAGTGGGGCAGCAGGCACTGACATCATCTTCATTTCTGCCCTGGTTGACTGCACATTTTTGGTCGAGTGGTTGATTTTTTGATTTTCATTTTCTATCCTCTATGTAAATTAAGCCTTTCCACCTGGGGGGAAGCTCGAATGAGAATCCCGAGGGCAGAAGAATTCGCTGATTCCACAGTTCAACACACTAGGCTCGCCACCCAGCCAGCCGACAGCTTGTCTCCCTACGCTCACTTCTGAAAGGTGGTGTAGCTTAGAGGATTAGCCGCAGCTCTGCCACTTGCTGGCTTGGCAGACCATTTAACTTCTCTGTGCTACAATTTCCTTAGGTTGTTTTTGAAGATTCCCTTAGTTAAGACACTTAAAGCATCTAGAACGTGGTCCAGCTTCCAATAAGCGCCCGGTGGACATTAGCTGGTATGGACACCATAGCCAAGAGTCTTCATAGTGATGCAAATTTCACTGGGTTATCCCTCTTTTAGGCCACCAGACTTGGCCTTTGCTGCCACCTCTCTCTAGTCCCAGGGTTCTCCCCACAGGTGTGGTTCCTGTTGACCTGAGCAATACCCTCCTAACCCCCCAAATATCTGAGTCAGTCACCCCTCTTTTTTGCCCCTGCCCACGCATGCCCACTCTGCTGATACACCGGCTTCCTGGGATATGATTAATTCTGATTTGTGCCCATGGGGTCTGGACAGGGAAGCAAAGCTGCAAAGAAACCTGAGTAAATGCTTTCTGGGAGTTCACAGGGCACACAGCCAGTTTCAGTTTGAGGGTCAGCCAGGTTCCAGACATCAGAGCTAAGTCCCTGGAGAGGAGGCATTGGTGCCTCTGTGTCTCCTCGGGGGGCAGCCAGCTCAGAGCCCTGCATGTACCCAGGCTTGGGAAATACCTTCGGCTGTTTGCACGACAGGGTCAGAACAGCATCCAGCTGTGCCATGACAGCCCCAAACCAGAAAACCATGACAGTCCGAAAAACCAGACTGGGATGGGGTACAAATCTGGCTCCTCATAGCAAAGGGGCAGGTGGAGAGGGGATTAGCTTATAAAACAGAGCCTGGGCCCTTTCCCAGGGCCAGGTCCAACTGGCTGCCCCTTAGCAAACCTCAAGGGCCCAGACAGTTCTCTTTGAACTATCAGGTTCACCTTCCGCCCTATCTTGCCCTTCTTACCCACGTCTGGGACTTTCTCCCAACACCTTCCACCTTGCAAAAGCTTTCTCTTAAACCTGGAACCAGAGTTTCTCTTTATCACTGTGTTTTTGTTTTTTCACAAGTTGTGCGTGGTGAGATCGCTCTTGTGTTTATCCCGCTGTGGTGCATTCATCACATTTGGGACAATTTCGGCCATTGCTCATTCTAAATGGTTTCAGTATTTCTTCAGTCCCAGCCCGTTTTTCAAAGATGGTCTGCAATGGACTGACTACCTGGCAGTTTGTTAACAACGCCCCACCCAAATAAGAATCTCCCCGGAACTCAGGAGTCCGTGTTTCCAACAAGTTCCAGGCTGTCTTAGGCCCACTGTACTAAGACCACTGAGCCAGGACTGTGAGTGTTTCAATGGCAGGGCCTGGATGTCGCTCACCTCTGTGTCCCCAGCCTCTGTAGGACCTGTGGGGCCACCTCCCTTCCCAGGCTCCTAAAGGCCTAATGCCAAAAAGATGACACTTGGACCCATGAATTTTAGGCATCGGCCAGCAGAGGAAAGAAACTCTTTGGGGGCTCTGAGGGGTTGCCCCAATTCACCAAGGACGCCTTGAGAGAAAAGCACTCGTGCTGACTTAACCACGCTGGACCTCTGTTCTCTGTGAAATGCAGATCAACGTCTCTGTGGTGAGGGTTGAGGTGACGAAGTAGGCCTCAAAAGCTAGAAGTTCGAGGTGTCAGGCTTAATTCTCGTTGGGGTTAGGGGCAGGGGAAAAAACAAGTGAGCAAGTGAGAAATTACTACTTGCAAGCTACTTCCTAGAAAATACAGAGAGAAGCAGACAGATAAATGTACCAGGGTCATACATAAGAACACACACCTTGTGTGTGTGTGGTTTAGATAAACTTTACTGAGGCATAATTTATGTACAATACAATGTGCCCATATAGGTGTATAATTTGATGAGTTTTGACAAATGTGTTTGCCTCTATCGCAGTAAAGATCATTTCTGTCTCCCTAAAAGTTTCCTTGTTCCTTTTTGCAATCTGTCCCCACCTGGGCCCAAACAGCCCCTAATCGGCTTTCTGTTGCTTTGGATTAGATTGGTATTTCCTAGAATTTCATGTACAAGGAATCACACAGTCTGTACTATTTTCTTTCTAGCTTCTTTTGCTCAACAACATGTTTTTGACATTCGTCTATGTTTTTGCTTCCATTAGTAAGTAATTTGTTCCTTTTCATAGCTGTATTGTATTCCATTGTATGGCTACACCACAATTTGTTTACCCGTTCTCTTGTTGATGAAGATTAGGGTTGATTGTAGTTTGGGGTTATTGCAAAAAAGTTGCTGGGAACATTCTTCTACAACTCCTTCTGTGAACACGTTTCTATTTCGCTTGGGAGGAAAATTGGTGAGTTATATGGTAAGTGTGTGTTAAGCTTCAAAAGAAACTGCCAAACTGTGCTCCAAAGTGGAAGTGTATGTTGCCACCAGAGAAGTGTGAGAATTCCAGCTGTTCTCCATTCCACTGGCTCTTGTATTGTTGGTCTTTTTCATTTTCACAATTCGGCTTAGGCGAGGAATGGTCTCTCACTGAGGCACGTGTCTGCTCACCCCTCCAAGCTCTTCTGGAACCATTCCTCCCGGCCTCACACTTCTCCCCAGCTGCTCCAACAATTCCTCTGTTTCTTCCATGCTCTAGTCCCCATTCCTGGAATTCTCGTCCGCTTGAAATTTCCCCCTCTTGAAACTGACCCCTTCGCATCATTCAGGTCTTGGCACAAATTTCACCTCCTCAAAGGTCTTTCATCACCCTCTCTGATGGTGTCCTCGACATTTTTTGGCTCATTTACCCCGGTTTTTTACTTTGTAGCAGTGAGCCCTATCTGAAAGAATCTTGTTTGTATGTCTATTTGTTGTCTGCCCCGTGAGGACCTTAGCTCCACAAACAAAGGCAACTTGTCTGTTTTATTTACCTAGAATGGTGCCTGATAGATAGTAGGTATTCAATATACATTGTTCAACGGATTTGCAGTCCAAAGTGTGCATTCAGTATATTAGTCTTTAAGGTCCTGGGAATTAAAGGGTATGCATATTAACAAAACACAATTATTAATTAATTAATTATTTTAAAAATTTAATTTATTTTTGAGAGAGAGAGAGAGAGAGACAGAGCATGAGCAGGGGAGTGGCAGAGAGAGAAGGAAGCACAGTATCTGAAGCAGGCTCCAGGCTCCAAGCTGTGAGCTGTCAGCACAGAGCCCAATGAGGGCTCAAACTCACAAGCCATGAGATCATGACCTGAGCCCATGACCTGAGCCCAAGTCAGATGCTCAACTGATTGAGCCACCCAGGCTCCCCCAAAACACAAATTATTTAAAATGTAAATTATTTTTATTGTCTGGGCTATTCAATTTTGCATGTAAGTATGCATAGAAATCTAAAAATATAGAAAAGTAGAAAAAAGAGGAGGGGTGCTTGGGTGGCTCAGACGGTGAGTGTTTGACTCTTGATTTCAGTTCAGGTCATGATCTCACGGTTCTGGGTTTGAGCCCCAAGTCAGGCTGTGTGCTGACCATGCAGAGCCTGCCTGGGATTCTCTCTCATCCTCTCTCTCTCAAAATGAATAAATAGACATTTAAAAAAAGAAGAAGAAGAAGAAAAGAGGAAAATTGACCGTAGTTTCACCAATTACTATGGTTTAAAAGTATAAAATATTTTAAATTATTAACTAGTTTTAAATTTTTAACTTTTTTAAAGTTAGCTTTTGGGGCGTCTGGGTGGCTTAGTTGGTTGAGTGTCAGACTCCTGATTTTGACTCAGGTCATGATCTCAGGGTGGTGGGATCAAGCCCTGCATTAAGCCCTGAGTTGGGTTCCATGCTGAGCGTGAAGGCTGCTTAAGATCCTCTCTCTCCCTCTGTCCGTCTCCTGTTTGCATGCTGTCCTTTTCTTTTCTTTTTGTTTTTATTATTTTTTTAAATGTTTATTTTTGAGAGTGAGAGAGAGAGACAGAGCATGAGCAGGGGAGAGGCAGAGAGAGAGGGAGAGACACATGCCTGAAGCAGGCTCCAGGCTCTGAGCTGTCAGCACAGATCCTGATGTGGGGCTCGAACTCACAGACTGTGACATCGTGACCTGAGCTAAAGTCAGGCGCTCAATCCACTGAGCCACCCAGGCGCCCGCATGCCCTCCCTTTCCAAAATAAGAAATAAAAAAAAAAATTTTAAATAAAAAAAATAAATGTAGCTTTTTTAAAAAATGTTAATTTATTTATTTTGAGAGATATAAAGAGAATGTGCACAGGGGAAGGGCAGAGGGAGAGAGAGAGAGAGAGAGAGAAAGAGAGAATCTCAAGCGGGCTCTGGGCTGTCAGCGCAGATCTCATGAACTGTGAGCTCATGACCAGAGTCGAAATCAAGAGTCAGATGCTTGACTGACTGAGCCACCCAGGCATCCCAAATTAGCTTTTGAATAAGTAATATTTGTACATGGGAAAAATTCACAGTGTATCCTTCTGGAAAAGGCTGCTCATATACAAACATACATATATATCTATCTGCATTTCCCCCCAAAATACCACCATACTGCATACATTGCTCTGCACGTTGCTTTCTTCCTTTAACAATTTATCTTAGAAATCACTCCACATCCATAGTTGTATCAGTTACAATTATGTTCGGCTGTGAGTGACAGAAAATTCGAACTATCAGTGACTTGTAAGATTAGATATTGATTTATCTCTCACTAATAAAGTCTAGAAGTAAGTAGTCAGACAACACTAGGACTCCACAATTATCAGGGACCCAGATTCCTTCTGCCTTTTGCTATGCCATCTTCAGCATAGGGCTCTACTTCACGGTCCAAAATGGGTGTCTGAGCTCTAGCCATTACATCTGCATCTAGCCAGCAGAAAGGAAGGAAAGAAAGGGACATGCTTCCTCCCATTAAGAACACTTCCTATGACATTTCTGCTCAACTCTCATTGGCCAGAAAACACAGGGACACAGCCAGCTGTAAGGGAGGCTGGGAAACATTTTCTTTTTTCTTTAAGTAGGCTCCATACCCAATGTGGGGCTTGAACTCATGACCCTGAGATCAAGAATCACATGCTCTACTGCCTGCTGAGCCAGCCAGGCACCCTTGGGAAACATATTCTTTATTCCAGGTAGACAGGTACCTTGCTCAAGATCAGAGGAGAAGAGAATAGATATTGGGGGATGACTAACAATCGCTATTACAGCAAACATAGATTTGCTTCATTTCTAAAAATTGAATTTTGGGGGGCGCCTGGGTGGCTCAGTCGGTTACACATCTGACTCTTGATTTCTGACTCGGGTCATGATCTCACAGTTTGTGAGTTTGAGTCCCATGTCAGGTTCTGCGCTGACAGTGAGAGTCTGCTTGGGATTCTCTCTCTCTCCCTCCCTCTCTCTCTGCCCCTCCCTTGATCTCTCTCTCTCTTAAAAATAATTAAACTTTTAAAAAGTTGAATTTTTTATAGCCAGCTGCCCAACAAAAAGTGGGAGCCCTTTACCGACCCTCATGTTCTGCACTTCAAGTCTCCCTTGGGTGTGTGATTGGTAGAGCTAAGTCACATGTATAGTTTCCACAGAGGCTGAGAATCTGAGTTCTGACTTCCAGGTTGAGGACAAAAATCACAATAGGGGAATTCCTCCAAATATAGAAAAACCACTTAGAATATAGACCAATCCTCCTGTAAAAGACAACTACATATGCCAGATTTTTAAATCTTAAAATATTTTTATTTTTATTAAAAATAATTTTTTTTAATGTCTATTTATTTTTGAGGGAGAAAGAGATAGGGCGTGAGCAGAGGAGGGACAGAGAGGGAGACATAGAATCCAAAGCAGGCTCCAGGCTCTGAGCTGTCAGCAGAGAGCCTGATGCAGGGCTTGAACTCACGAGCTGTGAGATCACGACCAGAGCCAAAGTCGGATGCTCAACCGACTGAGCCACCCAGGTGCCCCAATCTTCAAATATTTTTAAATGTTAAAAGCATTAAAACTCTAACAAGATAGTGAGGAATTACTGAACCAAGGTACATGAACAGATAGGAATCCAGAGAGATTAGAGTTGCCAGATAAAATACAGGACTTCCAGTTATATATTTGAATTTCAGATAAGCAACATTTTTTTTTAGTGTAAGTCCCAGTTACATTTGAATTTCAAATAAACAACAAATTATTTTTTAGCATAAGTATAATATGTACTTGTGACATATTCCTACTAAAAAGCAATTTATTGTTTATTTGAAATTCAAATGTAACTGGATGTCCTGTATTTTTATTTGTTAAATCTGGCAACCCTACCAGAGAAGTGAGTCCAGCACTTGGGGCTGCTTTTGTCCGTGGGCATTTGCCAATCTGAGTCATCAGAGAGGTTGAGCTGTGCTTTTGAAAGCTTATTAGGATTAGGGGTACAAAACTGGAATGCAGGGCCTACTGAGGTTGGAGACTCTGATAAACCATCCCTGTGGTAGATTATTACTTTGATAATCTCCAGTGAGCCATGGCTATGGGTATTCATGCCCTGTGTACTCCCCTTGACTCTGGGCTGGCTCTGTGACCCATTTTACCCAATAGAATGTGACAGAAGTGATGTTGTGCCAGGTCGGGTTCAAGCCTTAAGAAGGTAGCTTCCATATTTTGGCTCTAGGGGAAGTCAGTTGCCATGTAATAAGTCTAACTACCTTAAGAACTGGGAGCTAACCGAGGAACTGGTGATGTGTACCTGGATTTCAGAATTGCGATGGACTTGTGGCTGCTGTGTGTCTGCCAGTTTCTCCTTTTCGAGTAGGAATATACTTTGAGATTGTCCTTTCTCTGCGTCACCATTTCCTGTGGGGAGCAGGTAACTTGTCTCTTTAGTTCAAAGGTTGTCAGATCCAGGGGAATATCACTGGAGAAATCTCGTTCATACCTGGACCTGAACTTAGGGAGTTCAAACTCAGTCCTGGTAGAGTAATGGGGTGAGATTTTCGGGGGTCTTAAGGGGTGGTGAGTGTATTTTGCACTGGGAAGGAAGTGAATCATTAGGGGACAGAGGGAAAATGGACAGATTGTTACTTTGGTATAGGCCCCCAGTGAACGATATTGTGTGAGTACTCACACCACAACTGTTCCCTCCCCTTGAATCCGGACTGGCCTGTGACCTGCTTTCACCTACGGAACATGGTGGAAATGACACTGTCAGTTCCAGATCTAAACCTCTAGAAGGCCTGGCAACTTCCACATTTGCCCTTTGGAGGAAGCCAGCCACCATGTAAAAGTCTGATTATCTTGAGACAGGATATTGTGAGAAACCCAACCTAGCCTCATGGAGAGACCATGTGGGAGAAGAACGTAGGACCCTCGCCAACATCCCACTGAGGTCCCACTTGCCCTCTAGGTGAGTAAGACCATCTTGGAAGTAGATCATTCCGGCCTAGTCAAGCTGCCCTGACTGATGCCACATAGAGTAGATACCAGTGTCCCTGCTCCACATTGAAGAATCATGAGCAACTAAATAGAATAGTTATCGTTTTAAGTCAGGAATAAGCAAAGTATGGCCCATAAATGGCTCCCTGTTATTCTTCTTCTTTTTTTAAACAGCTTTATTGAATTATAATTAATTCACCTACCACACAATTTATCCATTTTATGTATGCAACTCAGAGGTCTTTAGTATATTCATAGATGTGTGCAACTATCACACAGTCAACCTTAGAACATTTTTTTAAGTTTATTTATTTATTTTGAGAGAGAGAGAGCAGGAGAGAGTGTGGGAGGGACAGAGAGAGAGGGAGCGACAGAATCCCATGCAGGCTCTGCAGTATCAGCGTGGAGCCCAACAGGGGGCTCGAACTCTTGAATCATCAGATCATGACCTGAGCCAAATCAAGAGTCAGATGCTTAACCAACTGAGCCACCCAGGCGCCCGTCTAAAGATTTTATTTTATTTTAAAAAAATTTTTTTTTCAACGTTTTTTATTTATTTTTGGGACAGAGAGAGACAGAGCATGAACGGGGGAGGGGCAGAGAGAGAGGGAGACACAGAATCGGAAACAGGCTCCAGGCTCCGAGCCATCAGCCCAGAGCCTGACGCAGGGCTCGAACTCACGGACCGCGAGATTGTGACCTGGCTGAAGTCGGATGCTTAACCGACTGCGCCACCCAGGTGCCCCTAAAGATTTTATTTTTAAGTAATCTCTACACCTAATGTGGGGCTTGAACTTACAACCTTGAGATCAAGAGTCTCAGGCTCCACCAACTAAGCCAGGCAGGGTCCCTTTGTTTATTTGTTTGTTTGTTTAAATATTGTTTTGGCTGTTCTGGGTCCCTTGCAATCTGTATGAATTTTAGAATCACCTTGTCAATTTCTATAAAGAAGTCAGCTGGGACTCTGATGGGATTGCATTGAATTTGTAGATAATTTGGGGAGTATTGCCAACTTAACAATGTTAAGTCTTTTGATGTATGAACATAGGATTATATAGGTCTTCTTTAATTTCTTTCAACAATGTTTTGTAGTTTTCAGAGTATAAGTTTGGTACTTCTTTTGTTAAATTTATCCCTAAGTATTTTATTATTATTTTTTGAGATTTTATTTTTAAGTAATCTCCACACCCAACGTGGGGCTTGAACTCACAACTCCAAGATCAAGAGTCACACACTCTATTGACTGTGCCAGGTAGGCACCCCAGTATTTTGTTCTTTATTAGGCTATTATAAAGGAAATTTTTTTCTTAATCTCATTTTTTCATTGTTCATTGAAAGTGTATAGACATATCATTGATTTTTATTATAGATCTTGTTTCCTGCAAACTTGCTGAATTTACTTATTTTTTTAAATTTTTTTAATGTTTGTTTATTTTTGAGAGAGAGAGACTGAGCGTGAGTGGGGGAGAAGCAGAGAGAGAGACATAGAATCCAAAGCAGGGTCCAGGCTCTGAGCTGTCAGCACAGAGCCCGACATGGGGCTCGAACCCATGAACCGTGAGATCATGACCTGAGCCAAAGTCGGACACTTAACCAAATGAGCCACCCAGGCACCCCTACTTATTATTAAGTAAGCTCTACATCCAACGTGGGACTTGAACTCACAACCCTGAGATCAAGAGTCACATGCTCTACTGACTGAGCCAGCCAGGTGCTCCTGAATTCGCTTATTGGTTCTAACAGTTTTTAAGTGGATTCCTTAGCATTTTCTATACACAAAGATCATGTCATCTGTGTTTAGAGATAGTTTTACTACTTTCTTTCCAATCTGGATGCCTTTTAAGTTCTATGTCTTGCCTAATCACCCTGGCTAGAACCTCCAGTAAAATATTAAATAGAAGTGGCAAGAGTGGACATTCATGTCTGTTCCTTGTCTTTTTCTTGGAAAAGATATCAAGTCTTTTACCATTAAGCATGGTGTTAGTTGTGAGTTTTTTTTGGTGATATTCTTTATCAGCTTGAGAATGGCTGCCTGGCTTTGTAAATAAAGTTTTAGTGGAACACAGCCATCCCATTCATTCATGTATTGTCTATGGCTGATTTGAACTATAATGATAGAGTTGAGTAGTTGTAACAGAGACCATATGGCCTGCAAATCTAAAATATTTACCATCTTGCCATTTAAGGAAAAGTCCACTGACATCTGTCTTAAACTGCTAAATTTTAGGATAGTTTGCTATGAAACCATATATAACTGAAACAACTCCCAGGCTTTGACTGGAACCTCAAAGAGCTGCAACATTGGGTAAGGAGGAACCATAAATAAATAAATAAATAAATAAATAAATAAATAAATAAACAAACAAACAAACCATAAATAAACAAACCCTCCCACATACTGTAATCCAGTTTCAAGTCATCTGGGAAGCTCAGAAAATCAGAAGCCATGAAATTGAGTTAAGGTGATCTTAGCTTGCCAGTGTCCCCAAATGCCTGCAGAAACCAATGGAAATCCTTTTGGGGGGAAGATGTTATCACTGTTGCCTTAAATGATTTTTCAAATACAATGTCCAAAACATAACCAGGTACATGATGAGATAAAACCTCATGAGGAAGAACCAGTAGTAAAAACTAACAATGGAAACCGATCCACAGGGACTCTAGATTGAAATTAACAGACATAAGCCATAAAACAGCTACACTTACTTTGTTTAAGGAGAGAAAAGCCAAGCTTGAAAATTAGAGCAAGTCACAAAGAGACATAAGAAGTGACATAGCAGATCTGAAAAGACCCAAAGAGAAATTCTGGAACTGAAAAAAGAAACCCAAACAAGCAAACAACAAATTAAGAGCTTGATGGATGGGTTTAAGAGGAGAATTTTTTTTTTTTAAGGAGGCTCCATGCCGATGGACACTAAGCGACTTGATCTCATGACCCTGAGATCAATCAAGAGTCGCATGTTAGGCACCCCAAGAGAAGAATTTTTTAAAAAGCTGAAGAGAGAATTAGTGAACCGAAGAAAAGTCACAAGAAACTTTTACAACAAAGCGTTGAAGGACAAAAGATAGAAGATACAGAAGAAAGGATGTAGTGAGAAGGTCTAATAGGTATTTCAACTGGGGGCCCAGAAAGAAAGAGGTACAGAAACAGTAATTGAACATACAATGGCTGAATTTTTTTTCAAAATTAATGAAAAATTATTCAAATGTGATAAGCAGCCATGAAGTGACATACATTCACTCCACCATGTGGTTTGACTCTTATGACAGTGTATCTTTAGGGCACCTGGCTGGCTCAGTTGGTAGAGCATGCAACTCTTGATCTCAGGGTCGTGAGTTCAAGCCCCATGTTGGGTGTAGAGCTTACTTAAAAACAAAAACAAAAACACACCAGCACATCCTTCCCGTACGTACCTACCTTTGAAAGGGTTCTGAAACCAACATAAAGGTGGATCCATAGCAGATGGAACAGGGCTTGTGTGGGATGAGTTCAAATACAAACTTTGCCACTCCCTGCTGTGCTACCTGGAGGAGACTGCCAAACTTCAGTTTTCTCAGCCAATAAATGGGGCTAGGAATACAAGCCTACCCCACATCGCCATTGTGAGAATCGAGTGATACGGTGCATGTGAACAAACCTAATGAATGCCAAGGGCTTTAAAAATGAGATATGGTTTGAGTAGGATCACAAACATTCCCAGGGGCACTACCAGTGACAGGTCAGACCGGCTACATAATTTGCAGGTGAAATGAAACGAAATGAAAATGCAACTGTCGAAAAATTATTAAGAATTTCAAGACAGCGACAGCAGAGCATTAAACCAAGCGCAGGTCACACGCCCATGAAGCCAGCCTTGGTAATAGGCCCTGCAAAGAACCGCTCTGTGCGTTAGGAAAGGGCTGTCTGTTCCACATCCAGGTGTCTGCAGCCATAGCCCACGTTATCTTTGAGCTCTGAAGGGCAGCAGTGTTTGGGGAAATTGCAAGCACACGTGTTTCCAAATGCCAAGGAGGGCAAGTGCAGTGACCGGAGTGGTTTTCTGAGAGAGTGGGTGGGGCCAGCCAGGCTGCCATCAGAACTGTGGAACTGACTGTTCCCCACAGACTCTGGCCTAGAAAAAAAAAGCCTGCAGCTGTATCTACAGGGCCTGTTGTTGTTTGCTGCGGTGTGTTACAACACAGCCTGGCAGCCTCCAGGGCCTTTCTGTCTTCCTCCTGGAAGAGCCCGGTCCCAGAACATGTGACATGGCCACACAGCCCTGCAGATTTCCCATACTGCTCCTCGCTGTTCCCTCAATTACCAGGCTTTTCCAGGTCTGCATGCTTTTTTGCTCATCCTATCCTCTGCAAACTGGGAATCCCTTTCCTTCCTCTTCCACATCCCTCCATCTGGCAAACACCATCTTTCAAAACTCTTTTAGGACTCAGCTCTAATGCCACCTCCTCAATGAAGCCTTCCCTGCCTTTCCCAGGAAAAGCCAACTGCTCCTTCCTTGGAGCTGTCCACTGTAACATAAGTGGTACTGACATGTAATGTGGAAGTCACTATCTCCTTGGCTAAAGCCTTCAAGGGCTGAGACAATGTCTCCTCACCTATGCAGACTCTGCACACAGCACAGTGCTTAATACTTGCTAGTAGTAAGCACAGTAGATGCTTAATCAATTGGGGTTAGAAACTTTCAGAACAAATCATTGAAGGATAAATGGTTGGATTTGGATTCAATCACCCATGTCTTGTTGAATTAATGTATGAATAAATTGTGTCAGTGATTCTCCCTGGCATCTGGTAAAAAGGGAAGCTTCTAGGCATTAAGTCAGGGCCTTCTTTGCTCTTGAGGTTTCCGTGTTGGTTCTAGTTGTTTTTTCCCCAGGCACCACGTCCTGAAGGCAGGGATGGTGATTTGTTGAAGAGGGTCTTCAAAAATACCTAAATGACCAACATGACATATCACAGAGAGCAGATTTGGAGCTAAGAGATGTGGCTTCTGATCTGGTTATGAGACATAAGATTTCCATAGGTGACTATTAAGTCCCATAGCTATGAGACTTTAGGTTTCCGTTTCCTCAAAAATGAGAGGTTTGAGTTAGTTACCCCCTAAACCCCCTAAAGCAGCCAGTTCTAGCTCCTCATCTGAATCTCTATGGGAACTACTCAGAGGCAGCCAGCCTTCTGGTTGGAGGAGCTTAGCGCCTCTTGAAGCTGAGTTTGCTCAGCGGGTCTACCCTTTGCTGATGGGGGGGTGGGGGCGGTGGTGCGGTGGGAAAAGGGGATCAGAGAACACCAATATTTTTTAAGGTCTTTTGCTGTCTCAATGGCCTGGTGTCTCATGCTTGAAAGGCAGAAAACCACGGGAGAGCATAGTCTTCACAGTCATTTAGTGTCCATGGGGAAGTACCACGGGCTAAACTGGTTCTCAAGATGGGATTTTCCCGAGGCCCAAGGGGGCATTTTTTTTTTTTTTTTTTACTTCCTAGGGCTAACCTAGTCTGCTTACCTGACACAAACATCCTGGCCTGCCCCTCTCCATCCTTTGGGCAGGCCTGGCAAACAGGCAGGAGGGCAGAGCTTCAGAGATACGATTCAGATGTGAAGTCAATAGCTTGTTTAGGCATTAGTTTCTCTGAAGGTAAGAGACGGTGTGAGGGGGCATGGGTCAGTTTCCTTCATCCCTTCCCGCCGGCCCCCACAAAGGCCAAGGGCCAGACACGTGGGCTGGCGTGGAGAGGCGGAGTTTACACTAAGGCGGAGGTGCAAATGGACGGGGGCGGAGTCTCATTTGCATAGACGGTGCGCGGCCACCAATCCGGACGGGCGGAGCGACAGCCCGCGCGCCTTTTGGGGGCGGACTGACAGCCCCGGGGCCCTATCGAAGACGGGTCCTGCGGCCGGCGGGGGCGGGACCGCGCCGGGCGCTGCCCCGGGGATTCGGGCCGGTTCGCGGGCGCTGCCAGTCTCGGGCGGCGGCGTCCGGCGCGCGGACGGCCTGCTGGGTGGGCTGGGGGCCGAGCAGCGCGAGGGTGAGGCGGAGAGAGAAGGGGCCAAGGAGCAGCCACGGCGACAGGTACCGGCGCCATGGCCGCAGGGATGGGGCGGGCGGCCGCGGCGCCCCGGGAACCGAATTCCCTCCTTCGCGGTCAGATCGCCGCCGCGCCGCTTCGGCGCCCCCTCACGCGCGGTTCTCCTGCCCCAGAGAGGCAGGCTCGGGGCGAACGGGGCGGGGGAAGCCTCGAGGCGAGCGCGCCGGATGCCCCTTGCCCAACTGCGGGGCCCCTCCGCGCCCCGCCGGCCCGCGGGGTCGGTGCTCTCTCCGCGAGGCGCGGAGTCCGGCGACCGCGAGAGCCGCTCCCCGCCCCCGCCGCGCTCCCCCTCGCGGAGTCGAGGCCGGTCGCGCCCGCTCGTCCTCACCCGGCTTTTGTTTCCTGCCCGAGGTGACAGGTCCCGGCTCCGGCTCCCGTCGGTCTCCCCCGACTCGCCCGAGGCCCGGCGCCTGTGACCGCGACCGCCCGGAGCAGGCTTCGGGACCCGCGGAGAGCCGGGCGGCGCGTGAGCGGCCGCCGCCGCGGGCGGGAGAGAAACTTCGCCTTCCGGGGCCCGGGCCGGCGGGCGAAGTCGAGCCGGGGTGAGCCGTGCGCCGGGACGCCGCGGGCGCGATGGAGCCGCGCACACCTGGCGGGGCCCGTGGCGGGTGAGGATAACGGAGTGTCCCGCTGCTGCGCTCCTCGCTTTCGGTTTGCGCTCCCGGGGCGGTGGGTGTGGATGCGTGTTCGCCGCCTTCACCTGCCACCATGGGACAAGTGACTGGGATACAGCATCCCGGCTCTCAGCCGCTCTTGAAGGGTGCCAGTGCAGCGCCTTTCTAACAGGTGATTATTCTCGTGCCAGGTGAAAGCCAGTTCCAACTTGTTTTAGGGCTCCTGACTCGGTTCACTCCTGGAACGTTAGAACTCCTTCCACTGATGTCTAAAAAGGTGTACTGGCAGTAGTATAGGAGTCCAACCCAGTATTGATTTAAAACAAAAAACACCAACCGTTTGAGGGGGGTCAACGTGCAGATTGATTGCATTCTTTCCATTGACGAGCCTGGAGGAACATGGTCTTATTTTAAAAATTCGGTTTCTGCAGTGGTGGCGAAAGCATAGTAAGGTACAAAGTTAGTAAATGGAGAATGCAGAACTCTAGATACCCTTCAGTGTGGTTCAGGACAGCGTGTACAACGTTTGGCCGCCATTCAGTAAATTCTGCATGAAGTAGTTTGAGCTCGTGGTTTTGGATTTACTTTTCAGGAGTATGTTTTCCAGTGGAATAAGGCTTAGCGTTGAATGGGAGCTTTCTTTGGAAAAATGGGAGTAGACAGGAGTGTTTATTTTCATTGTCTTCCCATTTTGTTAGATTGTGGACAAGGGAAAAGTCAAGGCATATTTTGGTTAAGTGTTTTTAATAGTCTGTGGAATTCTGCCCCCCACCCCCAGAGGGGTTTTTACTTTAGAGAATTGTAGTAGCTTTTTCTCTTGGTGTATGAATCAAAGGTCAAGGATAGACTTGAACGAATTTTTATTCTTTTTGGGAAATTTTTATTTGTCGTACTTTCACTTAGCATTTTCTGCGTCTCTCTCCCAACTGACCTCCACTTACTTAATCCACAGTTATGGACCTGACCAATGTAGGGCATCTACAGAAAAAATACATTTAAAAATAGTATATAATTATTTTTTAAATGTAGTTTATATGTATTTAAATTTATTTGTGAGTAACTTGATTTAGCTTACTTAATTTTTTTCTAATGTGTGTTTTGTGTCTATTGGGGATGACTTATATTTAAGAGGGGTGCAACTTTTTAAAAGCAACGTTAGAGTTTTGATTTAATTATGCTACTTTATTAATATTTCACTGAATGGTTATTTTATTATGTACCTGTCTATTTAGTAACATCATTTAAAGTTGAACTCTTGAACCAATAGGCTAGTTGTGACTGGGATTTTAAAACAAAATCAAAGATGGTCTTTATGAAGTGTCTTATATCTCTAAAACAACAGGGTTAAGTGTTATGAGGTCTTTGTCCTTACAACATTTAACAAAACAAATACATACTTTTTTAATCTTTAATTTTGGGTGGTTTTTTTAAGGAAAAAAAAAACATAATTTTAACCAGTTCAACATGAAAACCTTTTAAAACACTGGATTAGGCAACTAATTAAATCCTCAATTTTCTGTTTGTTCTTGGGCTGGAAAAGAACACATATTTTGGGTTAGTTTCCTAAAGGTTTCTTAGCTTAGAACGAATCAGTCTAGAGAAGAAAGAACATCCTCATTCTGTAGCTGTAGAAAAAGTTATTGCTATTAAAGCAGAGTTGTCTTTTTGATGCTTAGGGTAGATTTGTTCAACAGTGGCACGTTGTGTTGAGTGGGTTTTATTCTACATAAATAGTTGTAAGGAATCTTCTAAGTCTGAGGTTCTCTTTGTTTTGGATGACTTAGATAATTATTCTTTAAAGTGTATAGGAATATATGAGTTTTAACTAGTATGTGTAATTTTCTATGTATAATTATTATAATCCTTATCATATGGTGATGTTTATACCACATATAGTAAATTAAACTTATATTTCATAGTTTTATTTACACAAAAGCATATTTTAGGAACTTTATTAAAAGCCCATTTTCAAATTCAGTTTTTAGATATTTTACTGGTTTTTTTGGTCCACTTTAACTTGTGGTAGACCATATCAAAATTATCAACCACATTTCAGTTTCAAAATTAAGCATAAGTTGAATTCTTATATGTACACAATAAACATATTGAGTGTGTTTACGTCATTTATCCTCAGGTGTGGTTCTTTTTGTTGTTTGGGGGTTGGCAAATATTTTTGAATGAAGAAAGCCACAAAAAAACAAGGACATATACTAAAATAGCTAATTTGAGGATAAATCAAGTGGCCGTGTTAGACATGAATATGGCTTTATTTGACCGCAGTACGCATGTTACACCTAGCATTGAGAATATCTCTGTATAGGCCTTTAATTAATTTTTCAGAGTTCCTACAGAAAAATCTATATTGTCCATATTTTGGCACACCAAATTCTGTGATTACTCAATGCTGAACAGTTAAATACAGACATTTTATAATTCTGAAACAATTTGAACTTTTTTTTAAAGATTTTTTTTTTTTTTTTTTAAGCTGTCTACTCAGTGTGGGGCTCGAACCCACAACCCTGAGGTCAAGAGTTACATGTTCCACCAATAGAGCCAGTCAGGCACTCTGAAACTTTTTGAACTTTTTTTTTTAATTTTTTTTTTTTTTCAACGTTTTTTATTTATTTTTTTTGGGACAGAGAGAGACAGAGCATGAACGGGGGAGGGTCAGAGAGAGAGGGAGACACAGAATCAGAAACAGGCTCCAGGCTCCGAGCCATCAGCCCGGAGCCTGACGCGGGGCTCGAACTCACGGACCGCGAGATCGTGACCTGGCTGAAGTCGGACGCTTAACCGACTGCGCCACCCAGGCGCCCCTGAACTTTTTTTTTTAAACAAAAGTTTGTCTTTTTTCTTTTACTTTTTGGAGAGAGAGAGAGAGAGAGAGAGATTGAGAGCACGTGTGAGCAGGGGAGAGCAGCAGAGAGAATATCACAGGCAGGCTCCACGTTCAGCTTGTGACTGACTGAGGCACCCTGGTGCTCCTGAACTTTCTAACATAGTTGATTAGTAATTATTTTGCTTTCTCATTATTGTACATGTCTGAATTTTCTACAGTGCATTTCCCCCCCCCCCCATCTCTGGCCAGCTTTAAAGAAAAATTTTGCATGGTTTACTTTTCACCAGGCTTTTCTGGCATGCTCCTGGTGTTACCAGAATCACCTGGATCAGTGATAACCATTGTGCATATTCTGTAGTATTTTTCACAGGCTGGGCCCAATTCAGTATTCTTGCCACTGAGTGTTGGGCCCCAATTTTGGCCAAGATAGCGTAGTGCTTATTTCCTCAAGGCTGGGCAGTTGTTGGTTAGGATGACCAGTTTGGCCGTGTCTGATTATTTTATCTACTTGTACCCCATCATGTACTGTCCCCTTATCATATCAAGTTGGAGCCTAGAGGTAATTGACTCCAGTGAGGACTTCTGTGCAGCTACCGTCTTCCTGCCTTAGGTGTGGGACGGCTCCAACCAAGAGCAGTCTCCAGTCCTGGCCAAGGAGCTAGTGAGAAAGGCTCTATAGTGCTTTTTTTTTTTTTTTTTTTTTTTTTTTGGACTTCTGATAATATATCCCCAAAGTGTAAAGAAAATTAAATTTACATACAGAGGAGACATACACTGAGTGGTTGTTGGTATGTAAATAACTATTGACTTTAAAACAATAGCCACTTAAGTGTGATTTAATTTGCAAATAAGATACCGTTACATGACTCTTCCGTCAAAAGAGAGCTTAAAATAATTATAGTAGGGCCTAACTCACTCTTGTAACTAATTTGTATAACAGGTTACTAAGGACATTTAGCAATATTTTAAACACTAAAATTCAAGCTCTCAAAATAATTTGTACCTCACAATTTGTTATGAATTACCCTGTATTCTGCTAAAACTTAAACATGTAAGACTATGTCCTTAAATGGGGCAAGTTCATTTTATGCTTAATTTAGTATTTACTTCTAGTCTTTTGGAAAACATCTAGTTAATGAGAGTGAAGGACCACCAGAGGGAGTATGGGGTCTACACAATTGCTGTACCTGTTTTCTGCTCTTGGTCTGGAAGAAAGCTATTTTAAAAATAAGAATAAAATTGTAATTCTCTAAAACAATCAGGAAAAAGATGATGACAGTTGAGGGTTGTAGTGGTTTAGAGCCACTGTTGGTTTTTGTAACAATTAATCAAGACTGTTTTCCTTGTTTTTTTAGAAAATGGTACAATTATTGGAAAATGATGTATTTTCAGAGTGAATAATGGGTTAAGTAAATAATTACACACCTGTGAAAGTCAGGGACCATTTAAATGCTAAGAATATTTTTTAAGATTAAAAATGTAGTACATTAGAATGGTATGTTTTTGAAGTTGCTCATTTTGGGGGAGGAGGAATAAAAGGTGAACAAAGAGCAAACATTAGAAGTGGGTTGTTTTCTCCCATTGATAGTTGCAAACCCTTTATAAAACAAGCAGTGGTAAATTTCTAGGACAGTTTGTAGCATTCTGCCTCCATCTTGGCAATTTATGGGTAATGTTAAATGAGGAGACACTTTTAGTCCCCTGAAAATGATGATCTGATTATCAACAGCAGGGTTGGGAGTTTCAAATTGGCTTCAAAAATCAGATTTATGTGTATGTTTCTTAATGTTACCATCACTAGAAACTAAAGAACTTCCTCCACTTTTAGCTGCAATTACACAGAATTTCAGAGTCAGGATGTGTCTTTCATAGACTTAATGCTGCGGTAAATTACTTCTTGGGATGGAGAAAACATCCTAGGGATTGAGCCTTTTTCAGAATATATTCTCAATGGAGATGGGATGGTCTTTACCCATGTTAAGTATCAGCCAATGGATTATTTCCCTGTTTAACTTAAAAAAAAATTTTTTTTTTACATTTATTTATTTTTGAGAGACAGAGCACAAGTGGGGAGGGGCAGAGAGAGAAGGAGACACAGAATCCGAAGCAGGCTCCAGGCTCTGAGCTGACAGCATAGAGCCCCACGCGGGGTTCGAACTCACAAACCGTGAGATCATGACCTGAGCCGAAGTCGGACACTTAACTGACTGAGCCACCAAGCGTCCCTTAACTTTGTTTTAAAAAAGCAAGACGATAAAATAAAATTTGTACTTTTAACACATATTTTGGGTTTTACTCCTCTCATAGAAAATGATTCTGTAGTGGAGGTAACAGTAGCTTATATGGAGAGAAATCTGTTTCTCTTTTGAATTATTCTTAGGTTAAAGCATAATACTAAGAGGGGCGCCTGAGTGGCTCAGTTGGTTAAGCATCCGACTTCGGCTCAGGTCATGATCTCACGGTTCATGAGCTCGAGCCCTGCGTCGGGCTCTGTGCTGACAGCTCAGAGCCTGGAGCCTGCTTCAGAATATGTGTCTCCCTCTGTCT
Source organism: Panthera leo (assembly GCF_018350215.1). Classification (NCBI taxonomy): domain Eukaryota; kingdom Metazoa; phylum Chordata; class Mammalia; order Carnivora; family Felidae; genus Panthera; species Panthera leo. Next base: position 34,093,497 of record NC_056683.1, on the reverse strand, counting down.
GCCCCCTTCGCTGCTTGCCGCTTGCACTCTGTCTCTCGCATTGTCTCAAAAATAAATAAACATTAAAAAAAATACTTATTAAGAAAAACTGAAATGGACAGCTTTCCCACGTTAGATGTGTTTTCACTGTGAACTTTATACATTTAAAGAAATCTATCTTTGTTGGCCCCAGTTGGACTTCTCAGAATCTATTCATTTATATACACACACGTAGGTAAAATACCTATGTTTTATTTTTTTGTATTTTATACAACTGTATACATATTTCCTATATATAATTATACTATGTAATGAGTCCATCTATCTGTACTATATGACTTTACAGGCTTATTTATATGTGAGCCCCCCACCCCTTTCTAAATGAAATCTTATTTCACCAAGGAGAAAGAAAGTACGTATTCACAAAAAGATTGATGTAAAATGTTCATAGCAGCTTTTTTTACAGTAGAAATGAACTAATGATTCGCACAACATAGATGAATCCAAGAAATATTATTCAGAGCAAGAGAAGCCAGGCATAAGTATGTACCAAATGATGCCATTTTTGAAAAATACAAGAACGGGCGAAACTTAGGTATGGTGATAGAAATCAGGACAGTGGTTTCTGGGTAAGAGTGTGGTTGACTGGAAAGAGGCAAAAAGGAACTTTCTAGGGAAATTGAAATATTCTGTAGCTTGACTTAGGTAATGGAAATTCAAGTGTATGCTTTTTGGGTAACTTACTTTCATATAATTTTTAACTTACAGAAAAATTGCAAGACCTAGTCCAAGGAACGCCCAGATTCACCAGTTGTTGGTGTACACGCTTGTTCAAACTTACTGAGCTGACTACTTAAGATTTGGGCATTTTACGGTATGTAATTTTTACTTTAATGAGGAAACGAGCTACAAAAATTTGTTGGAGAATGATCTTGTTATCTGCAAAATGAAATACCTCGATTCAGACTTAAGGAGTGCTTTAATGATGATGGAGAAGAAGAGAATCACTGACGATCTCTTGTCTCTGTATATGTGTATTTATACTGCTTCTCTCTGAAGTTTCATGGTGACTTATTTCTGTTAGAAGAAACAAGGTTCTGAACGTGATTCAAAGCAGAAGTATCAGCAAGGAAGGAAAGCCTGCCTTATTAGAGTATGGGACTGATAGCTAGCAATAGCTTTCTGGGAAGTGAGGGTGTGATTATTCATTCCTGTTAAGCGTTGCACACCTACAGTGTGCTAGATTTTGCACACACATGCATAGTTTTTATTGTCTTGGAACTTACCAAATGAACAGGAGGCAAACAAATCTGCTTGTCTTTTTTTGGGTGGTGCTGTTTATCATATGGAGGAAAGATAGGTGCTTACAAACTGTATAAACTATTCTTGGTTATCAGCGAGTGGCAAATCTAAGCAGTAAATTTGTTGCTCTCCATTAGTTGCGGTGCTGTCAGAGTCTCTAGAGTGATTTGGTTTAAACTACATCTATTTAAATCCTAGCTAAAACTTTGGTAATTGTTAAAAACATTCAACTTTACCCTTCTACTTATTAGTTTATATAATTTTAAATGTGTGGGTTTTTTTACAGGTTAGAGTTAGGTATAATTTATGGGTCTTGGTTCTTCTTTTAATTTTTTTTTGTATCCACATAAAAAAGTTGTTTATTTGATTACTTAGTAGAGTGGAAAATATTTGAAATAATATGACAACTAACCAGCAGGTTCAACAAAGCAGTCATTGATACTGGGGATGAATGTTTATTTTGCCTTTACTAACGAAAATCATACGTTTATATGGACTATATATTTTCTTCAGCAAAAATTGTAAGTTCATTGAAAAGCAAAATAACAAATGTCCAACATCAAGTAACAGGGATAAAAGGACGTTTTGCATTTAATGAACGTATTCATGTTTCTCTAAAATGACACAGGATCTTTTTTCCCTTTCATACACACTAAATTTCATTGGTCTATTAAGAATGAGTAAAACATTATTTGAAATGTTTTATCTGTTAGGATTTTGGTTCAAGTTGTCAAGCCGTTTTTGTTTTTGTTTTTGTTTTTGTTTTAGTTGTCAAACCTTAACTGCAGATAGAATTTTAAAAATATCTGTCGATAGGCTTTTTTTTTAATTAAAAAAAAAATTTTTTTTTTATAATGGAAATTTTAAACTACACAGACCTGGGGAGAATAGTATTATGAACCTCTGCCTATTCTCCAGATGTATTAACTATCAACATTTTTTTTGTGCTTTTTTTTTTTTTTTTTTTAAGCTATTTAGAGAGAGAGTGTGTGTGCACATGGGGCAGGGGCAGAGAGAGAGAGAGAGGGGGGAAAGAATCCATCCCAAGCAGGTTTTGCGCTGTCAGCACAGAGCCCAGTGTGGGGCTCGATCCCATGAACCATGAGATAATAATGAGTGACCTGAGCCGGGATCAAGAGTCAGATGCCTAACTGAGCCACCAGGTGCTCCCAATGTGCTTTTAAGACTATTAAGTTCTCACAAATATTATAAAATGGTAGTGGTATTGGTGCGTCAGATTTTTCTCTTAGTATTTTCCAAAAGTTTTGTTATAAATACAGAAACTTCAGAAGCAGTGTGTTTTAGTTCAGAGACTTGACTTTGCACAAATAGTAATTATGAAACTGTTTTAATCCTTAGCTTCTCTCTGTCAATTCATAGCCTGAGGAAAAAATAATGTTTTAGCTTTTCGTTTAGAACAAAGCAGTCCAAATATTCTGTATCTACATAATAAAGTATTCATCTGGCAGGTTAGGTCATCTTCAAAGTGTATTATCTGAGGAATGCCATTGTTTTAAGAGTTTTTTTTCTATATCCTTCTCTTTCTCTAAAAACTTGGTCCTTGCTGTGCTTTTAGGCCCCAAATATGTATCTTCTGTTTAAACTTGAGGCCTTCCAAACTTGAGGCCCAGATTTTCACCTGTGTCTTAAATCTAAATCTGTTTAAATACCATCTCTGTAGAAGCTGCACACCAACACCCCCGCCCCTTAGCCCCAGCCAGAAAGCTCTTCCCGGTTTTCCTCTTCAGCTGTTAATAACTCCATTATTCTTGTCGGTCATTTTTCACTCTTCCTTTACTTCCTAACTAAGCTCAGTGAGTCACTAAAACACTTTGTTTCTGACTTTATAATGTCTTCTTTATTTTTTTGTCCTTTTCATTTCTAGTACAATTATCCTAATTTGGTTAACATGTTGAAGTAGGAGATTATCCCTAATCTATAATGAATTTGATACATACCAAAATTAAGCTATGTTTCTAAAGTAAACTAAGGCATTTTTGTCTCTTTCAGAGAAGGCTTCAGTCAGCCCTCTATAGCAGAGACATCATTTTGAAGGCCTAAGTAATCACTGTATTTAAACTAAGATGATACATAAGACTTGAAAATCACAAAGCTCAAATAACTTGGAGAACGGTGACTGGCAGGGCCCACAGTTTACTGTGGGGGGCAGGGGGTAGGGTGTAAGCAGCAGCCTTTCTTAGACCACAGAAATGGCCCAGGATGAGTTCCTTCCAGGCCATAATATCTTCAAGTGCTTCGCAGTTGAGGGAATATTAAGTGTATATTATACACTCTGATGACTTCTTGGTGTTTTTAAGGCTAAAAGTACCAGTGTATGGGTTACTTAAAATTCTTCTCTTGTCCCTTGTGCCATATTTCCTGACCAGGATAGTTCCTGTCTAAAAGCTACTTCTGCTGAAAGTGACATGATACTCTTTTCATTATTTTTCTTTACAGACTCCTAGAATTGAAGTTTGTCAGAAAGATAGGAGCCTGAGGTTAGTTAGGAGGGTATAAAATAGAAACAGGAAAGTAAGGGATCCTCATTAGCTGTCATCCAGCCTCCAGGGGCCTTGGGCCTGATTCCTTTCCAGATGGGTTATAGTTTATCAACTTGGCTTGCCTTTGGTTAGCTTATGGAGATCTTTTTTTCTTTCTGCTCTTCTGGGAAATGTTTGAATTTCCTCCTGGTAGGAACCAGGACTCAATTTGAGATTACTGACTTAGGGAATAAAAGAATTAAATTCCATATTGCTTTACATAATCCAGAATATCTGATTATTTTATTCTGTGGGAATTAGGAATAAAATGTGGATTCTGAGATACTTACGCAGAAACTAATAGTTATTAAGAGTGGAAAATGGAGGAGTAAAATACATTGCTAGGAAGCCTTGTCTGGGGGAGTAGACCTTGGAATGAGATTCAAGAGTGTTGCTACTAAGTAGCTATATGGTCTTGGGCAAATTAAAATCAACCTTTCTGGGCCTTATTTTAATTGTAAAATGAGTGGGTTAGATTAGATAGTATTTTAAGGTTTCTTTGAATCTCTGAAATTCTAAAAGGAATGGTTTCTCAGGAAAAAGAAACCTCCTAATTTATGTACTGTTCCTAGTAGTTTTTCAGCTATTGCTTCATATACATATTTTTCTATTTCCTTCAGAGGTTAGGAAAAGAAATAATTATAGAAGGAGTCAGAATTCCTAAGTTGAATTAGATTTTAATGCTGTTATTTGTCTGTGTTTCTCCACTGAGTTTATTCTGGATTCCTATTTTCTACCTTGTATCTGTGTCCATTTCCTTTCTTTTATTGCTTTTACTTGTCTTTACAGTGTTGACTTTCATATTCCTCTTTTCACTGCTTTTTGCTACTGCTTTTTTTTCTAGCTCTTCTTCACTGCTCATATTTCATTGTGGCATGGTATTCATCAGATAGACCCTTGAGTTTGAGCTATCACCAAATTAAATTTAGATATCCTAATAGTTGTTAGGATTAACGGGACCCTTCTACTCTATAGTACATAAAGCTAGACAGAGGAGTCCAAAGATAAAGGGAGTGAGGGAGCTTGAAGGGAGAATGAGTGGTGTGAATGAGAGTTTCTAAGGATTAATTTGCTTTTATGATTTAAACTATAAGTTAAGATATTGAAGTCTTGATGACGGTGACTCTGCCAGTGACAGCTTGGTCCTGGAGTCCTAATGGACTGTGAATTTCTTGCGGGCAGGAGGTGCACCTCTGATCCTGAATCCTTCGTGTTCAGGGGCATGCTGTAGGCTAAGCACTAGTTGAGCTCAATTGCGGTTAGGACGGATTCTTTCTTCAAGGTGTTCTCTGGTAGGCTGGACATGAAGAGTGTGGTACAGACTCTTTTCAGTAAGACTGTCACTACCATTTGGAGTGATTGGACAACAGACAGAGCTTCTTCTAAGCCTCGTTTCCTCACCTGTAATATTGAGGAGGGGCAGTTGCGAGAATTGAATGAGACAGTGCCTATAAAGTACTTAGCCCAGAGTCTGGTAAATGCGTTCAGTAATCATTAAATGCCATCATAGTTTCATTAACAAGCACCTTTGTATTTCAGGCATTTGGCTCTTTTAGGTTCTAAGTAGTGTTGTTACAGAATGAGACAAGAGCCTGTTCTTAGAAAAGATAGAATATATGCACAAAAGATAAACAACAAGCTAGGCCCCACAGTAAGTGGCAAATGAGTGGTTTACTTAAGAACTCGAGGGGCAGGAATAATTGCTGAGCAGATGAGAACTTCAGAAAGGTGACAACTCGATCTGAACTTTGAAGGACTAGTTAGCAAGCTAAGAGAACAGGCTCTTACAAATTATAAACGGAATGCTATAGCTCTGCTACTGTGTAATCTCAAGCACAGTTACTCACCCCTCTCCCAGGATCGTTGAGAGAATTAAATGAGTTAGTATATGTCGGGCACCGAGAAGTGCTTCAGGCACGGTGAGAGCATGATAAATTAGTAGTACAAGTTGAGAGGAGAGAGTGCATTTCAGATAGAACACTGAGTGCTAACGAACGGGAGATATTCTCGATTTTTGTTGGAAATGATGAGGCCAAATTGGCTGAGGGGAGTAACTTGTTGGAAAATAGCTGGTGATTATGTAGGGGCAGGATTATGAATGATTAAGTCCGGTGTTAGGAAGTCTTTTCTATAGGTACTGAGGCAACTTGGGAGGATTTCTTGGCTTATTTGTGAGGCACTCTGGCATTTCTCACTTTCTTTCCTGATTTCATTATAACTGAAACTTGTGTTTAAACTAATTTTGACAATGAAACTCATGATCTTTCCTGAACCATTTGTCCATTTCTTTTTGTAAACGTGAATTCTTTTACTTTTTTTCTCTCCATGTTTTAGTTGTTTACATAATCCTTACTCCTTTCCTCCATATTTTCCTCTCTGTCCTCAGAAACCCCAGTCTAGATCCTAAATCACTAAAGCCGTAATGTAGAAAGGGCCAGGGGGAGGGAGAAAGAGAGGAAGGGAGGGAAATAACCTCTAGTCCAGCCATCTTGTTTTACAGATGAGGACATTGATGTCCAGAGGAAGTACAGTCACATGTTCAAGATCCACAGCTAATTAATGAGCAAGCCTGCACCTTTTAGAGCTAAATTAGGGCTGGTTTTTTTTGTTTGTTTTTTGTTTTTTGTGTTTTTTGCTGTCCTATCCAGTGTGATTTTCAACCATCTGAGTGGTAATTACAGTAGAACTACCAATAATTTTTCTGTTATTACTATTAAAAACCAAGATAAAAAATAATTTTACTACCAAGAAAAATGTGATAGTGATTCACACTTAAAAAAAATTTTTTTTTTTAATGTTTACTTATTTTTGGGAGAGATACAGAGTGTGAGTGGGGAAGGGCAGAGAGAGAGGGAGACACAGAATCTGAAGCAGGCTCCAGGCTCTGAGCTGTCAGTACAAAGCCTGATTTGGGCTCAAACTCACAGACCACAAGATGATGACCTGAGCTGAAGCCGGACACTTAACCGACTGAGCCACCCAGGCGCCACGTAATTCACACTTCTTTAAAAAAATTTTTTTAAATGTTTGTTACTTGAGAGAAAGAGAGAGACAGAGAGCAAGCAGGGGAGGGGCAGAGAGAAAGAGGGAGACACAGAATCTGAAGCAGGCTCCAGGCTCTGAGCTGTCCGCACAGACCCCCGACGTGGGGCTTGAACTCATGAACCGCGAGATCATGACCTGAGCTGAAATCTGCCGCTCAACCGACTGAGCCACCCAGGCACCCCCGCACTTCTTAATGAGAAACCCATGATTACATTTCTTGGATGAGCATTACTATTCTTGAAGTAATATTTGAAACCAAAACTCCAAAATCTGCTTTAAGAAGAAAAGGGTTTCTTTCTTTCATTTTTAGAGTTGTGAATTATAGTAGCATTGTAAACATAAATAGCATTCTCAAAAAAAGTGGACTTTTTGTTTCTATCATTTTACTGATTGATGTACGATTAGCATGGAGAGTTGGGAGCTCTGGTACTTTGGCCTTGCAGCCCCCACCCCTATATTTCTATTACAGTAGTCTCTTGAGTCGACATCTTCTCCAGCCTGTTACATTTTATTATATGCCACAAATAATGGTGAGAAACTTATTTCAGCATTGTTTTCTTCTACACAGTTTTCCTACGTAGATGCAGGATAATGGAAGATTTATTTATTTATTTATTTATTAAAGAAATAATTAAAAAAAAATTTTTTTTTTAAACATTTATTTATTTTTGAGACGGAGAGAGAGCATGAACGGGGGAGGGTCAGAGAGAGAGGGAGACACAGAATCTGAAACAGGCTCCAGGTTCTGAGCTGTCAGCACAGAGCCCGACGCGGGGCCCGAACTCACGGACCGTGAGATCGTGACCTGAGCCGAAGTCGGCCGCTCAACCGACTGAGCCACCCAGGCGCCCGAAATAATTTTTTTTTAACATTTATTTTTGAGAGACAGAGAGACAGAGTGTGAGCAGGGGAGGGGCAGAGAGAGAGGGAGACACAGAATCCGAAACAGGCTCTAGGCTCCGAGCTGTCAGCACAGAGCCCGATGTGGGGCTCGAACTCACGGACTATGAGATGATGACCTGAGCTGAAGATGGGTGCTTAACCGACTGAGCCACCCAGGCGCCCCTAAATTTTTTATTAATGTTTATTTTTGAGAGAGAGAGAGAGAGAGAGAGAGAGAGAGAAGACAGAGCGTGAGTGGAGGAGGGGCAGAGAGAGAGGGAGACACAGAATCCGAAACAGGCTCCAGGCTCCGAGCTGTCAGCCCAGAGCCCAACGTGGGGCTCGAACCCACGGACTGTGAGATCATGACCTGAGTTGAAGTCGGCCGCTCAACCGACTGAACCACCCAGGCGCCCCTACAATGGAAGATTTGTAAAGCTCTAAACTTAGTTTCTGGTCACTCGAGATGCTCAATAAATACTCCCTTTTTATGGAGTAGATAATTTTTTCTTGTATATGTCCATTCCAAGCCACCAAATAAATGATTATCACACTGTTTTTTTCCCTTGAAAGGTATTGTTTGAACTTTGGCAAGATGTCCTTACTGCATTTTGAAAATTTGCATGGTGTACAAATACTTCTTAGTCACTTTGAGTATAATTTTATCATGAATCATTTTGCAACTGGTAACAATGTTCTATAGTCTTTCCCATGATTACAGAAAGAAAAAGTCATGAGTTACCTAAAAATGCTCCAGACCTCTGCTTATCCTGCTGTATTCCTTCAAAGAAAGTAGGCTCCTGGACTAGATTCATTTTTACTGAAGTGCTAATTTTTCTTTATCATTCTTAAACACTGAAGTTGAATTGTATAATCCACAGATGTATACAAATTTTTTCTCCCATATCCTTAAAGCTTTGTATCCAGTCACTTACTTACTATATTTCCCATGGTTTGGTTTCTTTTTTCCTGTCTTCCGTTTTCTGAAGGGAGAAGGGATTTTTTTTAATCTGCCTTGTGATCTGCAATTTCTTTTGTATTTGGAAAATTGTTTTGGTATAAGTCCTGTAATTCTCATACATTGAGAAAGAAAGAGACTTTTGTAATTGTCATTCTTATATCAGTAGTATAATTTGTATTTCCATTTTTGTAAACTATTAAATTTCTGCTATTGCTGTGTTAGCTGTCATGTATCATTTATACGCACTGTAGTTATGTTTGGTCATACTAAGTTCACGTCCACTGTTGTCAAAGTGGAAATACCATGGCTGGGGTGTATTTATGTATTGCTTGTAGAATTGTAGCCATTGACGAACAGGAAACTGAAAGCTGAAAGTTCAGGAAATGTATTGTATTGAGACTTTGTGGAAAAAATATATATGATACTGAAATCCATGACCATTTGAAGCCTGAAAAATTTATATGAGTTTAGTCAGAAACGAATATTATGGATTCTTGTAACAATGCTGTCAGATGCTTAAATATGATAATGGATGCAGTATGTGCATTGCGGGCCAGGAAAATTGTGCAATGCTAGAAAAAAATGCAACAGATTATTATATGTGTTCAACTATACGCTTTCAAGAAATAAAACAGCTGGCACATCTATCAAATTCTTCAAGGATGTCATGTTTTCATAGAATTGCAGTTTGGGGTTTAGTTTAGTTCTTGGGAAGGGGAGGTCTCTATTTTACAAGGTAGTCCATTTTACTTTTAGGAAGTTCTGATGGGTAAGTTTTATTTTCTCAAGTTGAACTTTGTTTCCCTATAATTTATTAATATGTTCTATATTTTCTTAGTGTTGAAAATAATTGACTAAAATGACTTCAAAAGTTAAATGTATGTTAAAATACATACATAAATACATAAAATAAAATAGTTTTATTTTTTCATGTATTGTAGCATTTTAGGTGCCTCATAAAATACTACCATTGGAATCTTTATTTTTGAACTTATTTTGTAAATTTCTGTCAGAGGAGATGTGATTAACGTATATGCCTGGAACCTGTATTTTCTGTTTCTATACATAGCTGTTTTAACAGGATGTGATTTATATGGCTTCAACATTCTATTCTTTGGGACAAGTAGGAAGTTTTAACATCGTGGAAGAGGACATTTTTCTAACAATTGTATTTTTGTTGCTGTTCCATTGTTGTATATTTCAACAAAAGAGGTAACTAATGACTATTTCACTGCCACATTAAATGAGAATCCTATTTTTTTTTTTTTTTTACAATGTTCTTTGTAGGAATTTCAGCTACATTATATGTACTTATAATCATTTTATAAGTACTTATAAATCATTTTAATGGTCTCATTAAAATTAGCCTCTTGTCAGGATTGATTTTGGTTTATATCTGTTATGGTCACATGTTCACTTCCAAACTGTCGTGGCAGCCAAGGGGGTAGAAGGCAATGACTGGCAAAGATTGGGGATTGGTTCCACTCCAGGAGGTGGGGAACATGGTTCCCTGGTGGAAAGTCCCAGAATGCTGTTTCCAGCAGAGGAGGGGAGGAATGGACTTGGGGCTGACAAAACAAGGAGTCTCAACAAGGCCAGACCACAAAGGGGCTGGGATGGAAGGTGAAAAAGTTGAACCGTGTACGGTAGTTGCTCTTTTGTTGCAATAGATGTTTTTTTTTTCAAGAAGAAGACCTTATTATACTTCTCACGTATATTATTATATTATCGAACTTCTTATGTAGTACATGTTCATTGTACAAAAATCTAGAAACATGTATAAGTTAGTGACGAAAATTAATATTTCCTGTAACATTTTTCCCTTCCTCAAATGTTCTTAATTTCTCTTCATTTAGCATCTAGGTTCCTTTTTTGTTTGTTTTTGAGAGAGAGAAAGTGCATGTACGTGCAGCATGGGGTGGGGCAGAGGCAGAAGCAGAGGGAGAGAGAGAATCCCAAGCAGGCTCCCACGCTGTCATTGCACAGTCTGATGTGGGGCTCACACTTGAACTGTGCGATCGTGGCCTGAGCGGAAACCGAGAATCAGACGCTTAACCGCTTAACTGACTGAGCCACTCAAGTGCTCCTAGGTTACTTTTTATTTATTTTAAAGTGTGCTTGTTGAGCTGTTCTTTCTACAAATTGTACTGCTAGTAACTTTTAGAATTAATTATGAAGGGAATAGGAGTCACTTTTTAAAACCTTTGTTTTTGTTTGATACAATTGCCCTATTAATTTGTATCTTTTTGGGGGGAACAACCATAGGCATAATGAGAACACAGACATGGAAGGCAGAGTGGCTTTTACAGGGGAAATGGGAAAAATGGAGACCAAAAGACCTTTTTATAAGCTCTTAGGGAGCATGGACTAGGTTTTTCTTGTTACTGTTCTGTCAGTATCATCAGGCACAGTGCTTGGCACATAGTAAGTGTTCCATAAATAATTGTTGAATGAAGGGATGAGTTTCTCATTAAGCATCTTGAGTAGTTCATATTTCTTGCACCATGGATAATCAAGATCAATTATATTCATCCAAAATTAAGAGCCTTTGCTGTCACAGCCTTTTCTTTCTCTTTAAAATTTATTATTAAGTATAATTGACATGCAATATTACATTAGTTTCAGGTATACAACATAGCGATTTGGCAGTTCTGTGCATTGCTCTGTGCACTCCATAAGTGTAATCCCCATCTGTCCCCATACAAAGTTATTATGATATTATTGACTATATTCCCTATGCTGTACTTTTTATCTGCATGCCTTACTTTGTAACTAGAATTTGTACCCCTTACTCCCCTTTACCTGTTTCACCCATTCTCCCACCCACCTCCTCTCTGGCAACTACCAGTTTGTTGTCTGTATTTAAGAGTCTTTTTTTGTGGGGCTCCTGGGTGGCTCAGTCAACTAAGTGTCCCAACTTGAGCTCAGGTCATGATCTCACGGTTAGTGAATTTGAGCCCTGCGCTGGGCTCTGTGCTGGCAGCTCAGAGCCCGGAGCCTGCTTTGGATTCTGTGTCTCCCTCTCTCTCAGCCCCTCCCCACTCATGTTCTGTCTCTCTCTCAAATAAACATTTAAAAAAAAGTCTATTTGTTTTTTTGTTTCTTTTTTCTTAAGTGAATATTTAATACTGATTATTGTTTAAAAAGGTATGATTTGAAAAGATATATGCATCCCTGGGGCCAAATACGGAAGCAGCCTAAGTGTCCATCAAGAGATAAATGGATAAAGAAGGCATGATATATACGTGTGCGCGCGCGCGCGCACACACACACACACACACGCACACACACACACACACACACACACACAAATATTTCTCGGCCATAAAAAAGAATGAAATCTTGCCGTTTGCAAGAACATGGATGGACCTAGAGGGTATTATACTAAGTGAAATAAGTTAGAGAAAGACACATACTTATGATCTTACTTATGTGGAATCTAAAAAACAAAACAGAGACTCCTAAATACCAAGAACAATGGTAGTTATCAGAAGGGAGGGGTGGGGGGATGGGCAAAAAGGTGAAGGGCATTAAGAGGCACAGACTTCTAGTTATAAAATAAATCAGGGGATGTAAAGGACAGCATAGAGAATATAGTCAATAACATTGTAGTAACTTTGTGTGGTGACAGGTGATAACTACTCATTGTGGTGAGCATTTCATAATGTATATAAATATCAAATCACTGTATTGTAAACCTGAAAGTAATATTGTATGTCAACTATACTTCAGTTAAATAAAAAAGGGTATGTATGTATGTATACATACACATACACCCCCTAAAGTGAAAATCTCTTGTTTCTTTCCCTGAATCCCATTCCCAGAATTAGCTACTATTAGTGGTTTGTTATATTTCTTTTCAGATATTTTTTTGCATTCACAAATGTATATGCATTTTCTTTACACAAATAGAATAATAATATACATTCTGTTCTGTGATTTGCTTTTTTTTTCTCCCTTTAGGTCATTCTTAAACATCTTTACCTATCAGTTCATTTACAGCTGCTGCTTTATTTTTAGTTGCTGTATAATATTCCATTGGTGGGGCTGTATAATAATAGTCCAGTAAGGAGGCTTCAGTTGTGTCATGTGTTTTTTTTTTTTTTTTTAAACTATTACAACTGTGTTGTGCTTAATGTCCTTTTGCATATAATTTTTCTTCTGTGAGAATATCTACAAGTAATTTCCTGGAAGTATTGCTGGGTTAAAGACTATTTTGCACTTAAACCTTTTATAGATACTGGCAAATTCACCTTTAAAATAATATTTACCACTTTGTACATTCATTAAGGATATGGGGTGTTATTTACTGATAACTATACGTTTTCATTTTGCTGATTAGAAGTGTTCATCTTGAGAAAATGAATCCTTCTCGTACTAATTTGAGATGTTCAGAAGATGATAGACTAATATATTCCTGTTGCCTGAGGTGATCAGTTGAAGTCAAGTGAAAGAAGGTGCTCTGTACTGTCTATAGACCTATTGTGTGCATTGCACTATTTGGCTGTGGGAGATGAAGGTGTTGGTTTTCTGGGGTTTTGTCTTAGAATGTGTAAGATAAACATTTATTAGTGACAGTCTGAAGGGGTAGAAGGCCCTGAGTGCTGGTTTGAGAAGTTTGGACCTGTGCTGGAGAGCTATTTAAAGTCCTTTATTGGGATTGTACTGTGTGAGAGAGGCTTTACTGGCAGCATGTGTAGAATGAATGGAAGTGAGTGAGTAGGCTGGAAGTAGGCGGGCCAGCTGGAGAACTGTGGTAATTCGGGAAGGAAATGAAGAAAACCCAGAATATGGTGATAGATGCGGATTTGGAAAGAAGGATAGTAGGAAACACAATGAGTATTTGCCAAGTCCTGTTGATTAAATGGAGAAAAAATATATTAAAGTTGTAAACCTAGGAGAATAGCCAGATAATACAGATGAAGTAAATAGGAAAGAGGATAATTTTGAAAAAGTTGGTTTTCTTTGAAAAGGTAGGGATATAAAAGGGTTCTACTTAGAGTCAGGCAATTCGAGATCAAAACTGCAGAAGGGAAGGGGCGCCTGGGTGGCGCAGTCGGTTAAGCGTCCGACTTCAGCCAGGTCACGATCTCGCGGTCCGTGAGTTCGAGCCCCGCGTCAGGCTCTGGGCTGATGGCTCGGAGCCTGGAGCCTGTTTCCGATTCTGTGTCTCCCTCTCTCTCTGCCCCTCCCCCGTTCATGCTATGTCTCTCTCTGTCCCAAAAATAAATTAAAAAAAAAAAAAAAAACGTTGAAAAAAAAAAAACTGCAGAAGGGAAGGGGCGCCTGGATGGCTTAGTTGGTTAAGCGACTGACTTTGGCTTGTGGTTCTTGGGTTCAAGCCCTGCGTTAGGCTTTGTGCTGACAGCACAGATTCTGCTTTGGATTCTCTGTCTCCCTCTCTCTCTGCCTGTCCCTGCTCATGCTCTGTCTCAAAAATAAATAAACATTAAAAAAAACTGCAGAAGGGAAGACAGAAATTAGAAGTAGATTTGGTTATAATACAGGTAGTAGTTGGAATTAAGAGTGGTAAGTTCTGGTAAGATGCAGTTGACAGGGGAAGAGCAGTTGATTGAGAACTACATTTTGAAAAGGGGTACTCTCAATAATGGGAGATGGGATGAAAGAAAAATCAAGGAAAGAAGAAATTAATAATTGGGAGCAGGAAAAGAATCAGGATTTATATCTGCATATGATACAATACTTACCTGATGTTTTCCAGGCACATGCTGTGTTCTTCTTTTGGTAGTGATACCTCAGAAAATTTTAATGGTTATCTTAAAGATGGAGTTAATTTTATTCCTGAAGTTATACTTGAGTTTTGGTGTCATATGCTTTGTTCCTTTTAGTTTCATAAAATCTTTTCATCTTAATATCTGTGGGTCCTAAACAAGAAAAAAATACAGCTTATTGTTGGGTAAAGTCCATATACCTTGTACATTTTTCCCCCTCATTTTTAAGGTATTATTAGTCACCTGAGAGTGAATGAGTTTATCAGATCTTTACTGAAAACAGCTTTTTCAGAAAGAGAGTGAAGGGGTGCACAAAAAGGCACTGAGCTCCTGGCCAGAGCAGCAGGCCAAGGAAGTGAGAGGAAAACAAAGCAGGGAGATGGGGCACAGGAGACACAGTGCAACTCCTTTACAGTCCAGCCGATGGGGCTCACTCAGCTAGCTGGAAGCAGGCCCCAGGGGCTAAGGTGCGTAAATCCAGGCCTCAGTGAGGGACATCACAGCCTTGAGCAGTTAATTGATCGTTTAGAAAAATGTTTCCTGGCTTTTGAAACCTGGCCAATAACCAGTGGTAAGAATCCATATATTTTTAGGACATAGTGTGAATTTAGAGTTTTTACTGTCGTAGTGCTTGTCAGGATGGAGCCTACTTACAGGAAATGATACGGTATCAAACAGGACTTCTGATACTATGTGAAACGGTTAGAGTTGCAGCCTCAGGAGTCATTCTACCTGGTTTCACTGTTGACCAGCAATATCGTGCCTCTTAATTTTACCATCTGGAAACGGCAAGAACAGTTCCTATTTTGCACGGGGTTATTGAGAGAGGCTCCGTCACGGAACTTACCATTCTTACCAGCACTGTGCAAGGTGGTAAGTGGAGGGAAAAAATGGTAGGGCTGATTGCTGTAGTTACTTGTTCTTTTATATTAGGTAATAAGGAAGGCCTCTCTGATAAGTATTTGAGCAGAGACCTACCTGAAGGAAGTCACGGAGCCAACTATGCTGGGGGAGGAAGGAGTTCTAGACAGAGGGAAGAGTGAGCGCAGAAGCCCTGCAGAGAGGCATGTTGGAGGGTGTAGCGAGAAGGCCAGTGTAGCAAAAACGGTGAGTGAGAGGAGGAGTAATAGGACACAGTTTCAGAGAGAGCCACTGACCAGCATGCGGGGTGTTAAGTGCAAGAAAGACTTTGGATTTTGGATTTTATTCTGTGTGAGATGGGAAGCTGTTGGAGTGTTGCCAGAGTAATTTTTTTAAGCTAGTCTGATTGTCACTTCTTTGCTTCAGTTCTCTATTTCCTTTGGAATGAAGTTCACGTGCTTTATTCTGGCACACACAGTCCTTCACAGTCAGCTTCTGCCTATTTAGTATCATCGGCATCCTTTCCACATGTATCCTCCACTTTAGCCAAATTGGATTACATGCAGTTCCTTGGATGGGCCGTGATGATTCATGTCTTTGTGTCTTTCTGCATGTTATTTACCCTTTGAGAAACTCTCCCCCTCAGCGCACATAGTCATTGGCTGTGTTTTGGAGGGTCCTCTTTGTGCTCCGAGGGCACTCTGTGCCTTGTTCTCTCACCTTTCCCTCTCCCCTAGCAACTTTGTACTCGAGCCACAGTCCTGGAATGTGCTGTGTTCTTTTCCCAGCCTTGATTTTGCTCTTGCCCCACACCCTTGCCACTTGAAATTAATGTCCATCCTTCAAGAACCAGCTGGAATACTGCCTTCTTTTCCCTGCTTTATAAACCTCCATCTTGCCCCTGCCCTTACAAATATTTTGTAGCTCTCTCGTACTTAATCAGTTATCTTGAATTGAAATGCTTCTTTGCCCCACCTCATCCCAAATCCTTGGCCTTACTCCTTTCAGTTTCCATTGTGGCTCCCAGTATAGCGGCTTGCTCAGATTTTGCATTCAGTAGGTACTCATGGTGTACAGGATTCACAGCATAAGTAGAAAACTGTTGGGTTTGAAGATGCTGAAGGCAAAGCAGCCAAAATGAACAACCAAAGTGAGGCAGCTGTGAAATTAACCAAAAAAACTTACTGTGACATAATGTTGATGATGGTGTGGTTACCTTGGTTCTCTCCTATGTTTACTAAAATATACCAAAAATTGGTAAAATATACCAAATGTACCAAAAATTGGTGCACCCCTTTTGGAATGTAGTTTAGCAAAATGGATTCGAAAACATAAATGTTCATGGGTTTTGACCCAGTGACACCATTTCCAGAAACCATCTTGAGAAAATAATGCGGTGGTTGCTTTGGCAGCACGTATGCTAAAATTGGAACGAGAGGTGCCTGGGTGGCTCAGTTGTAAAGCGTCTGACTCTTGGTCTTGGCTCAGGTCACGATCTCACGGTTTTGTGAGTTCGAGCCCCACGTCGGGGGCTGGCAGCACGGAACCTGCTTGGATTCTCTCTCCCTCTCTTTGCCCCTTGCCCACTTCCCCTATTTCTGCCTCTCTCAAATAAATAAAATAAAACTTGAAAACAAAGTAAAATAAAGTAGAAATGATAGAGAAGATTAGTGTGGCCCCTGTGCAAAAATGACATGGAAATCCATGAAACATTCCATATTTTTTGTAAGTTGTATCTCAATTAAAAAAAAAAAAAAAACAACTAAAAAAAAGGGGTGGGGTGCTTGGGTGGCTCGGTTGGTTGAGTGTCCACTTTTGATTTTGGCTTGGGTCCTGATCCCAGGGTCGTGAGATCCAGCCCTGCATTAGGCTCCACACTCAACATGGAACCTGCTTGAGATTCTCTCTCCTTCTCTCTCTCTCTTTGTCCCTCCCCCACCCCTAAAATTAAAAAAAAAAAAAAAAAAATTAAAAAAGGAAATAATACAAACCAGGATGACAGTTATAATTACTAATGTTTGAAAGTTTACTGTGTGACAGTCACCATGCCAAGCCCTTACTTAATTTAATTTTCAAAATTCCAAGAGGTGTGAATATTGTTAATCTCATGTGATAGACGGGAAAATTGAGGCACAAAGTAGTTGGGTGACTTGCCCAAGCACCACTCATATAGCTGCTATTGTTGTCAAGCCAGGGTTGCCACTAAAGCAGACTGTTAAGAATCCATACTCGTTGGGGCACCTGGGTGGCTCAGTCGGTTAAACATCTGATTCTTGATTTTGGCTCAGGTCATCATGATCTCACTGCTCGTGAGATCGAACGTGCTTGGGATTCTGTTTCTCCCTCTCTCTCTGCCCCTCCCCTGCTTGCGCTTGTGCTCTCTCTCTCTCAAATAAACGTAAAAAATAAAATTAAAATCTTAAAAAAAAGGAATCCATACTTAATCTCTCTCTTTTTTTTTTTTTTAAGATTTTATCTTTAAATCTCCACACCAACCTGGGCCTCGAACCTACAACCCTGAGATCAAGAGTCACACACTCCACCAACTGATCCAGCCAGGCACACCAAGAATCCATACTCTTTTTAAACATTTTATTTTTAAGTTTATTTATTTATTTTAAGAGAGGGAGGGAGAGGGAGCAAGTGAGAGCAGGGGAGGGGCAGATAGAGCGAGCGAGCGAGCGAGCGAAAGAGC
This sequence comes from Panthera leo, assembly GCF_018350215.1. Taxonomy (NCBI): domain Eukaryota; kingdom Metazoa; phylum Chordata; class Mammalia; order Carnivora; family Felidae; genus Panthera; species Panthera leo. The sequence continues at coordinate 34,075,500 of NC_056683.1, read as the reverse complement.
ATCCCAAGCAGGCTCCATGCTGTCAGCATGGAACCTGACATGGCATTCGATCTCACAAACTGTGAAATCATGACCTGAACTGAAACCATGAGTCAGATGCTTGCTTATTAACCTTCTGAACCACCTAGGTGCCCCAAGAATCCATACTCTTAATTATTTAGTATGATAAATGCCTAGGCACAAAAATGTTCACAGCAGTGTTACATAAAATAGATACATTGGAAGAATGTATGTTAGGAGCTAATGTCCATTCAATAAGATAATTTTTCTAACAGCTGTATTGAGATAAAATTCACATAGCCTGGTATTCACCTCTTTAAGGTGTGTGTTAATCAGTGGTTTCCAGTATATTTACAGAATTGTGGGGCACCTGGGTGACTCATCAGTTGAGCTTCCGACTTTGGCTCAGGTCATGATTTCACCATTCATGAGTTCGAGCCCTGCATCGGGCTTGCTGCTATCAGCACAGAGCCTGCTTCAGATTCTCTGTCCTCTTCTCTCTCTACCCTTTCCCTGCTCAAACTCTCTCTCTGAAAAATGATTAAACATTAAAATAAAAAGATTTCAACAATATATTCACAAAATTGTGCAACTATTACCATTATCCCACTTCAGAGCATTTTGTCACCCCCAAAAGAAATGTCACACCCGTTAGCAGTCACTCCTACTTCTAACCATTACTCTCAGTGACCACCATTCTCCTTTCTGCCTCTATAGATTTGCCTGTTCTGGACATTTCATATCAATGGAATCATAGCATATATGGTATTTTTTTGTCTTGCTCTCACTTAGCATAGTATTTTCAAGATTTGTTCATGTAGCATATTATCAGGACTTTATTGCTTGTCATTGCTGAATAATATTGTGTTGCATGAATATACATTTTGTTTACCCATTCAGTAGTTAGTGGATATTAGGATTGTTTGTACTCTTTGGCTAATATGAATAATGCTGTTATGAACATTGATGCATAAGGTTTTGTGTGGACATCTGTTTTCATTTGTCTTAGAACTGTTGATCAAATGATAACTGTTTAACTTTTAGAGGAATTGCCACACTGTTTTCCAAAGCAGCTGTACCATTTTACATTCCCACTAGCAATGCATGAGGGTTCTAGTTTTTCTACATTTTTGTCAGTGTTTGTTAGGATCTTTTTTTCTAATAGCCATCCTATTGGGTATGGAGTGGTCTCTTACTGTGGCTTTGATTTGCATTTCCCTACTTTCCCTCAGCATCTTTTCATGTGATTATTTGCTATTTATGTATCTTCTTTGGAGGAAATGTGTATGTGACTACTTTGCCCATTTTTTTAACTTTTATTTTTCAGGTAATCTCTGTACCCATTGTGGGGCTCAAATTCATAACCCCGAGATCAAGAGTCACATGCTCCACAACTGAGCCAGCCGGGCACCCGTGCCCATTTTTTAATTGGGTTATTTGTTTTCTTTATTACTGAGTTGTAGATTTTTTTTATTGAAGTATAGTTGACATTATATTAGTTTCAGGTGTACAATATAGTGATGTGAAAATTAGATACATTATGAAATGCTCACCATGGTAAGTGTAGTCATATGTCACTAAATGAAGTTATTACATACACTATTATTGACTGTATTCCCTATGCCATGCTTTTCATCCCCATGACTTATTTATAACTGGAAGTCTGTACCTCTTAATCCCCTTCACCTATTTCACCTCTCTCCAACTCCCTCCCTTCTTGTAGCCATCAGGTTTTTTCCCTATATTTATGACTCTGTTTCTGTTTTGTTTTTTAGGTTCTATATATAAGTGAAATCCGATGGTATTTATCTTTCTCTGTCTGACTTATTTAGCATAATATGCTCTAGGTCTATACATGTTGCGAATGCATGATCTCACTCTTTTGTGGCCGAGTAATATTCCATTGTGTACACACACCACATTTTCTTTAGCCATTCATGTATTGATGGACACTTGTGTTGCTTCTGTATCTTGCCTGTTGTAAATGGTGCTTCAGTAAACATAGGAGTGCCAGTATGCTTTTCATTTAGTGTTTTCTTTGATTAAATATCTAGAAATTTAATTACTGGGTCATATGGTATTTCTACTTGCAATTTTTTGAGGAGCCTCCATACTGTTTTCTGTAGCGGTTGCACCGATTTCCATTCCCAACAACTACTGCAGGGAAGTTCCCTTTTCTCCACATTGTTGCCAACAGTTGTTATTTCTTATCTTTTTGATAATAGCCATTTTGACAGGTGTTAGTTAATATCTCATTGTGGTTTTAATTTGAATTTCCTTGATAAGTGATGCTAAGCATCTTTTCATGTACTTGTTGGCCGCCTATATGTCCTCTTTGGGAAAATATCTGTTTAGGTCCTCTGCCCAGGTTTTAATCAGATTGTCTTTTGGTGTTGAGTTGTATGAGTTCTTTATATATTTTGCATTAATCTTTTTTGGATATATCATCAGCAGATATCTTCTCCCATTCAGTAGGTTGCCTTATTGTTTTGTTGGTGGTTTCCTTCACTGTGGAAAAGCTTTATAGTTTGATATCCCAGTTTTGTTTTGTTTTGTGTTTTGCTTTGTTTTCCTTGTCTGGGGAGACATATAAAACAAGTTACTAAGGCCAGTGTCTAAGAGTTTACTGCCTGTGTTTTCTTTTAGAAGTTTTACAGTTTCAGGTCTTACATTTAGATCTTTAATACATTTTGAGTTTCTTTTTGTATGTGGTGTAAAAAAGTGGTCCAGTTTCATTCTTTTGTATGTAGCTGCCCAGTTTTCTCAACGCCATTTATTGGAAGAGATGGTCTTTTCCCCATTGTATATTTTTGCCTCTTTTGTCGTAGATTCATTGTACCATAGAACCTTGGGTTTATTTCTGGGCTTTTTATCCTGTTCCATTGATCTATGTGTCTCCTTTTGTGCCAGTACCATACTGTTTTGATTACTATTGCTTTGTAGTATAGTTTGAAATCTGGGATTGTAATACCTCCAGCTTTGTTCCTCTTTCTCAAGATTACTTTGGCTATTTGGGGTCTCTTGTGGTTCTATACACATTTTAGGATTTTTCTAGTTCTGTGAAAAATGCCATTGGTATTTTGATAGGGATTGTATTGAATCTGTGGATTGGTTTGGGTAGTATGGACATTTTAATAATACTAATTCTTAAGATCCATGGGCATGGTATATAACTTTTTAATTTATTTATGTTGTTTGTCTTCATTTTTTTTTTCCAGCAATATCTTGCAGTTTTTTTAGAGTACAGATCTTTCACCTTCGTTGTTAAATTTATTCCTAGGTATGTTATTATTTTTGATGCAATTATTTTCTTAATATCTTTTTCTGATAGTTTGTTATTAGTGTATAGAAATACAACTGATTTCCATATGTTGGTTTTGTATCTTGCTATTTTTACTGAATTCATTTATTATTTCTAATAATTTTTTGGTGGAGTCTTTAAGGTTTTCTGCATATAGTATCATGTCATCTGCAAATAGTGACAGTTTAACTTGTTTCTTACCAGTTTGGAGGCTTTTTATTTCTTTTTCTTGTCTCATTACTGTGGCTAGGACTTCCAGTACTATGGTGAATAAAAGTGGTGAAAGTGGACATCCTTCTTCCTGATCTTAGAGGAAAAGCTTTCAGCTTTTCACTGTTGAGTATGATGTTAGTTGTGGGTTTGTCATGTATGGCCTTTATTATGTTGAGGTATATTTCTTCTCTACCCACATTGTTGAATGGAATTTTCCATCATGAATGGAATTTTGTCAAATATTTTTCTTTTTTTAAGGACTTTTTTGAAGTTTATTTTGAGAGAGAGAGAAAAAATGAGAATGGGGGAGGGGCAGAGAGACAGGAAGAGAAAGGTCCCCAAGTGGGCTCCATGCTGAGTGTGGAGCTTGACGCAGGTCTTGATCCCATGATGCTGGGATCTTGACCTGAGCGAAATCAAGAGTCAGACACTTAACTGACTGGGCCACCCAGGCGGCCTCGTCAAATACTTTCTCTGCATCTGTTGAGATGATCTTGGTTTTTATTTGTCATTTTGTTAACATGGTGTATTATGTTGATTGATTTGCATGTATTGAACCATCCTTGCATTACTGGATTAAATCCCACTTGTAGTGGTGAATGATCCTTTTAATGTGTTTTTGAGTTTGGTTTGCTAATATTTTGTTGAGGGTCTTTACATCTGTGTTCATTAAGGTATTCTGTAAGTTTTTTGGGGGTAGGGTAGTGTCTTTGGTTTTGTATCAGGGTAATTGCTGGCCTTATAAAATGAATCTGAAAGCATTCTTTCCTCCTTTCCTATTCTTTTTTTTTTTTTTTTTGAAATAGTTTGAGAAGGATAGAGTTTTTAACATATATGTTTTGGTAGAATTCACTTGTGAAGCCATCTGGTTGTAGACTTTTGTTGTGGAGAGTGTTTTGATTACTGATTGAATTTTGTTCCTAAGAATTGGTCCGTTCAGATTTTCTGTTTCTGCTTGATTCAGTCTTGGAAGAAGGTATGTTTCTAAGAATTTATCCACTTCTTCCGGGTTGTTCAATTTGTTGGCATATAATTTTTTGTTGTAGTGTTTTATAATCCTTTGTATTTTTATGGTCTCGTTTGTAACTTCTCTTCCAGTTTTTTGTTTTATTTGGGTTCTCATTTTTTCTTGAAGAGTCTGACTAAAGATTTGTCAATTTTAATCTTGTCAATAAACCAACTTAGTTTCATTGATCTTTTCTGTTGTTTTTTAAGTCTGTATTTCATTTATTTCCACGCTGATCTTTATTGTTTTCTTCCTTCTACTACCTTTAGTCTTTATTCTCTCTTTTTTAAAAAATTTTTTACTTATTTTTGAGAGAGATAGAGAGAGGGAGACAGACAGACATAGCATGAGCAGGGGAGAGGCAGAGATTGGTGGAGACACAGAATCCAAAGCAGACTCCAGGGTCTGAGCTGTCAGCACAAAGCCTGATGTGGGGTTCAAACTCATGAACCGTGAGACCATGACCTGAGCCGGAGTCGGACGCTTAACCAACTGAGCCACCCAGGCGCCCCATATTCTCTTTCTAGTTCATTTTGGTGTAAGATTAGATTGTTTATTTGAGATTTTTCATGTTTCTTGAGGTAGGCTTGTATCACATAGACTTTCCTCTAAGAATTGCTTTTGCTGCATCCCAAAGATTTTGAACCATTGTTTCCATTTTCATTTGTCTCCAGTTATTTTTCCTCCTTGATTTAATTTGACCCATTGGTTGGTTGTAGCATGTTTTTTAGGCTCCACATGTTTTGTGTTTTTTCCAGTTTTTTTCTTGTAATTGATTTCTAGTTTTATACTGTTGTGGTTGGAAAAGATGTTTAGTATGATTTAAGTCTTCTTAAATTTATTGAAACTTGTTTCATGGCCTAACATGTGATCTATCCTGAAAATGATCCATCTGTGCTTGAAAAGAATGTGTATTCTGCTGTTTTTGGATGGAATGTTCTGTATAGATCTGTTCAAAGTCCATCTGGTCTAATGTGTTGTTCAAAGCCAGTGTTTACTTATTGATTTTTTTTGCCTGGATGATCTATCCATTGATGTAAGTAGGGTGTTAACATCTCCTACTGTTGTTGTATTCCTGTCAATTTCTCCCTTTGTGTCTGTTAATATTTGCTTTATATATTTAGGTGCCTCTATGTGGGGTGCATAGATATTTACAATTGTCATACCCTCTTATCAGATCAATCCCTTTATCATTATGTAATGCCTTTCTTTGTATCTTCTTACAGTCTTTGTTTTAAAGTCTGTTTGTTCTGATACAAGTATTGCTGTCTCAGTTTTTTTTTTTTCCCACTTCCATTTATATGGAATACCTTTATATCTCTTCACTTTCAGTCTTTTTTTAGTTCTGAGGTGAGTCTCTTGTAGACAGCATATAGGTGGATCTTGTTTATTCTGTCACCCTCTTTCTTTTGATTGGAGCATTTAATCCATATATATTTAAATTTATTGATAGGTATGTATTTATTGCCATTTTGTCCATTGTTTTTTGGTCGTTTTTGTGGTTCTCTGTTCATTTCTTCTTTTGCTCTCTTCCTTTGTGATTTGTTGACTTTCTTTGGTGTTATGTTTGGATTCCTTTCTCTTTATTTTATTTTATTTTTTTGTGTATATATATATATGTGTATGTGTATATATATATATATATATATATATATATATATACACATACACGTTTTACAGGTTTCTGGTTTGTGGTTACCATGAGGTTCATATGTAACGATCTATGTATATGACAGTATTGATTAAATTGATGGTCACTTAAGTTTGAACACATTCTAAAAGCATTACATATTTACTTCCCTGTCCATGTTTTCTGTCTGATATTTTATTTTTAGATAATATTTTTTAAAATTTCTTTTTATGATGTTTATTTTTGAAAGAGAGACAAGAGTGTGAGCAGGGGAGGGTCAGAGAGCGAGGGAGACACAGAAGCTGAAGCAGGCTCCAGGCTCTGAGCTGTCAGCACAGAGCCGGACGCGGGGCTCGAACTCAGAAACCATGAGATCTACCTGAGCTGAAGTTGGATGCTTCACCAACTGAGCCACCTAGGCACCCCTACATTATATTTTTAACTTTTTATAGTTTTACTAATTTTGTCTTTTAAACTTCATACTATTTTTATAAGTGATCTACTTTTTACAGTGTGTTTGCTTTTACCAGTAAAATATTTTCCTTTCATAATTTTCTTTTTAGTTATGCCCTTTTCTTTTCCACTTAAAGAATTCATTTCATTTTTTTTTAATTAAAAAAAAAAAAATTTTTTTTTAAACGTTTATTTATTTTTGAGACAGAGAGAGACAGAGCATGAACAGGGGAGGGGCAGAGAGAGAGGGAGACACAGAATCCGAAACAGGCTCCAGGCTCTGAGCGGTCAGCACAGAGCCTGACACGGGGCTCGAACTCACTGACCGTGAGATCATGACCTGAGCTGAAGTCGGACACTAAACCGACCGAGCCACCCAGGCGCCCCTTTTTAATTTTTTTTTTTAATGTTTATTTATTTTTGAGACAGACAGAGACAGAGCATGAACGGGGGAGGGTCAGAGAGAGGGAGACACAGAATCCGAAACAGGCTCCAGGCTCTGAGCTGTCAGCACAGAGCCTGACGCAGGGCTCGAACTCATGGACCGCGAGATCATGACCTGAGCTGAAGCCGGCCGCTTAACCAACTCAACCACCCAGGCGCCTTTTAAAGAATTCATTTTAATGTAAGGCTGGTTTAGTGGTGGTAAACACCCTTAACTTTTGTTGTCTAGGAAACTCTTTATTTCTCCTTCAATTCTGAATGATAACCTTGTCAGGTAGAATATTTTGGCTTTAGGTTTTTTCCTTTCAGTACTTTGAATATATCATGCCGCTCCCTTCTGGCCTGAAAGTTTTCTGCTGGGAAATCAGCTGACAGTCTTACGGAGTTTCCCTTGTATGTAACTGTTTGCTTTTCTATTGCTGCTTTTAAGATTTTCTTTAACTTTTGCCATTTTAATTATTATCTGTCTTGGTGTGGATCTCCTTGGGTTCATCTTGTTTGGGGCTCTCTTTCATTCCTGGACTTGGATGTTTGTTTCTTTTCCCAGGTTAGGGAAGTTTTTAGCTATTATGTCTTCAAGTAAGTTTTCTACCCCTTTCTTGGACCCCTGTTATGTGAATGCTAATATGCTTGATACTGTCACAGAGTTCTCTTTAACTTATTTTCATTAAAGAAAAAATATCTTTTTCCTTTTGCTGTTCAGTTTGGTTGTTTTCCACTTTCCCGTCTTCTAGATCTCTCATCCATTCTTCTGCATCTTTTAATTTGTTGATTCTCTCTAGTGTATTTTTCATTTCAGTTATTGTATTTAGCTCTGACTGGTTCTTTTTTATATTTTTTATTTTGTTGTTGAAATTCTCACTGAGTTCATTCACTCTTCTTTTAAGTCCGGTGAGTCTCTTTTATGACCATTACTTTGAGCTCTTTATCAGCAGATTGCTTACTTCTGTTTCATTTATTTTTTCTGGGGTTTTGTCCTTTCATTTTGAACATATTTCTCTGTCCCTTCATTTTGTCTGAATCTCTGTTTGTTTCTGTGTATTAGGTAGGTTAGCTATATCTCCTGCTCTGAAAGTAAATGGCCTTATGTAGAAGATATCCTGTAGTGTCCATCAGTGCAGCAGCCCCCCAACCACCCCGTCACCGTAACCAGCTGTTCTAAAGGTGTCCTCTGTGTTAGTAGTGTGCGCTCATCTATTGTGGATGGGCTGTGACTGCTGTGGGCATGCTGGTGGACAGGGCTGGCCCTCAGTTTGGCTGTCAGCAGTGATGGGCTGCAATCTCCGGCAGGGGACTGGTTGACAGAGTGTGCCTCCTGTGTGGCTACAGCTGTAGTTTTGGGGTATGTGCTGGTGGGTGGGACGAGCCCTAAGCCCTGCTGTCTTCAATGACTGGCTTCTACCCCTGGGTGCACTGGTGGGCAGGCCCCCCACCCCCACCCCCCCCCGCCCCGCCTTTATTCCCACGGCTAGCTGAGAGACCCTGCTATAGCTAGTATGGGCATGCTGGTGCATGGGGCTAGATTCCTCACTCTTCAGGGCAGAAGTCTGGAGGGGTGCTTAGAGGGTTGCCTCTCAGCTTAGGGCTGCCCGCCAGGTATGGCAGAGTAGTAGTTGCTCCGCAGGAATGTCGGTCGTGACTGAGACTGCCCTTCAGGTGTGGTACGGTGGAATCCACTTTGCAGGGGAGCCTGCCAGGTGGGGCAGGTCTACAGGGGAACGCTAGGGCTGGGCTAGCACGCTTGCAAGGTAGGTAGAGAGTGTCAAAACTGGCTCCCACTAGTGTCTGGCCAGCTAAGCTGAAGGAGGACAAGAAATGTGGGACCCTTCAGACTTCTGTTTTCCAGGAAAGTTCCTGCAGATTCCTGCCCTCTCCAGCACATGTTCTAACAATTAGTAAATCTCCTTCACTTAAAACCCAGGTACTTTCCAAACTCTGCTTCTGTGCTGGGTCTTAGACTGGGTGATAGTAGTGCCATGGCCCTTTGGTAGAGGAGTCTTGGTTTCCTGTGGCCCTGTGATTCTCCAAGAAATAAGACCCCCTGATTTTCAGAGCCAGTTGTTACGGGGTCTCATCTTTCCCGTGCAGGTCCCAGGGCTGGGGGCGCCCATTGTGGGGCTTGGTCTCCTGGCTCCTTCATGCCTGTGATATCCCTCCCGCTGTGGGTTGCAGCCCTGGGGGTTTGGTTCACCAGTTGTGTCTCTGCCCCTCCTCTCCTTGATGTGGTCTCTCCTCAAGTTTTCGACTGTTGAAGATCTGTTCTGCCAGTCTTCACATCATTTTTACTGTGAGTTTTATCACATGGAATTGTTACCTCGGTGTGTCCGTGATGGGAGGTGAGCTCAGGATCTTCTACTCTGCCTTCTTTCCCATCTCTCTTAGGAGTGAAAGTATTCTAGATATCAATCCTGTTATCGGATAAGTGATTGGGAAAATTTTCATCCCATCCTGCGTGACGTCTTTTCGCTTTCTTCGTGGTGTTCTTTGAAGCACAGAAGTTTTTAATTGTCATGAAGTCTCCTATTTTTTGTTGTTGCTTGTGCTTTCACTTTCACATAAGGCACCATTGCCTAATTCGTGCTCAGTGAAGATTTACAATCCCCATGCTTTCTTCTAGGAGGTAGATAGTTTTAGCTCTTCAATTGCTGTCATTGATCCATTTTGAGTTACTTTTTGTATGTGGTATGAGGTACGGTAGTCAAACTTCGTCATCTTTTGCTTTTGGAGATCTAGCTGTCCCATTTGTTGAAAAGACTGTTGTTTCCCCTGCTGAATTGTCATGGCAACTATTTTGAAAATATAAGTTGAGGGGCGCCTGGGTGGCTCAGTTGGTTAAGTGTCTGACTTCAGCTCAGGTCATGATCTCACAGTCCGTGAGTTCAAGCCCCGCATCGGGCTCTGTGCTGACAGCTCAGAGCCTGGAGCCTGCTTCAGATTCTGTGTCTCCCTCTCTCTCTGTCCCTCCCCCACTCATGCTCTGTCTCTCTCTGTCTCAGAAGTAAATAAACATCAAAAAAATTTTTTAATAAAAAAAATACAAGTTGAACATAAATGTAACAGTTTATTTCTCAGCTTTCAGTTCTATCCCATAGATGGGTGTCTGTCCTTATTTCTGCTACCACACTGTCTTGATGTTGGAGCTTTTGTAGTTAAGGTTTGGAACCATGAAGTGTGACTTCTCTCAGCTTTGTTCTTTTCAAGGTTGTTTTGGCTATTTTACTCAGTTTTTGCCGTGAACCTACGACTGCTCTAAAAAATAATATCTGTTTAAAAGAAGGTACCCTTATATTGTAATATTGGGATTATGATTTTTTTTCCTCTTTATTTCTGAAACTTTCTGTAATATATAACAATATTAAATTTTATAATTTTAACTCAGTTTTGGCTAATAGAATAACTTTTTAACTCAAGAGGCAACTCTTGGCTCTGTAGATAAAAAACCAAGTTAACTTAACTTTCCAGGAAGAATGTGTGAAGGTGAGGAGCTGGGATTTAAGGTTATGGTTAGAATGAGCCAGTCTCAGATTTAATATTCAGCTTTTTTTAAAAATTAATTTATTTATTTTGAGAGAGAGAGAGTTCACAAACCAGGGAGTGACAGAGAGAGGCGGGGAGAGGGAGAGACAGAGAGAGGTGGGGAGAAGGAGAGAATCCCAAGCAGACTCTGCGTGTGTTCGAACTCATGAACTATGAGATCATGACCTGAGCTGAAATCAAGAGTTGGATGCTTAACTGACAAGCCACCCAGGTGCCCCCAGTATTCAGCTTCTTGATTAATTCTCCTTTCTTTTTCCAGTTAGCTTTCTTCAGTTTCTTCTCTGCTTTCTCACTCTCCATTAAAAGCCCTCCCTTGCACCCCAGCTTAGAACTTTACTCAGAACTTTTAGATGAAATTTTGGGAATCTGGCCACTTTGTATAATTGACATTGATAACTGGAATGAGTGACAGATAAGTAGCATAAAGGCAAGGCTCCCAATAATCCAGTCTGAGCCACAGATGCCACTTTGGAAAGTAAGAAGGGGAGCAGGGGGAAGGAGGTCATCCAAGCAGCACTCATAATTGCCTTCTCTGCCCCTTTGTGTTTTGTCTGTTTCTTTGCATCTATGTATGTTGTTTTCTTGTGACACCATATGCTTTTTAAGGGCAGATATCTACAAGTGGTGCTAGAACTGGTTACAAGTTTAAATAGACAAAAGAGGGGCATCTGGGTGGCTCAGTCGGTTGGGCATCTGACTTCGGCTTAGGTTGTGATCTTGTGATTCATGGGTTCGAGCCCTGCTTTGGGCTGTGTGCTGACAGCTCAGAGCCTGGAGCCTGCTTCTGATTCTGTGTCTCCCTCTCTCTCTGCCCCTCCCCCGCTCATGCTCTCTTTCTCTCTCTCAAAAATAAATAAAATTTTTAAAAAAGTAAAGTAAATAGACACAGAGAAGCAAGCCATATGATTTGGTGACAGACTGCTGTTCATATGTTGCTTGTAGGTGCCTTCTGCAGCATGTGTGTGTTCTTTTTTTTTTTTAAGTTTATTCATTTTTAAAAAATTTTTGTTAACGTTTATTTATTTTTGAGACAGGGAGAGACAGCATGAACAGGGGAGGGTCAGAGAGAGAGGGAGACACAGAATCTGAAACAGGCTCCAGGCTCTGAGCTGTCAGCACGAGCCTGATGTGGGGCTTGAACTCACAGACCGCGAGATCATGACCTGAGCCGAAGTGGGACGCTCAACCGGCTGAGCCACCCAGGCTCCCCAAGTTTATTTATTTTTGAGACAGAGACAGAGCATGAACGAGGGAGGGTCAGAGAGAGAGAGGGAGACATAGAATCAGAAGCAGGCTCCAGGCTCTGAGCCATCAGCCCAGAGCCGGACGCGGGGCTTGAACTCACGGACCGTGAGATCGTGACCTGAGCTGAAGTCGGACGCTTAACCGACTGAGCCACCCAGACGCCCCAACATGTGTGTGTTCTAAATAGGGAGTTTTCTTGGGGCGCCTGGGTGGCTCATTCGGTTGAGCGTCCGACTTCAGCTCAGGTCATGATCTCGCGGTCTGAGTTCGAGCCCTGCATAGGGCTCTGTGCTGATAGTTCAGAGCCTGGAGCCTGCTTTGGATTCTGTGTCTCCCTCTCTCTGCCCCCCCCCCCCCCCACTCATGCTCTGACTCTCTCTCTGTCAAAAATAAATAAGCATTAAAAAAAATTTAAGTAGGGAGTTTTCTTTCCACTTTAAGCAATATTAAAATCTCAGTATATTGAGATACATTATTGTATCTCATCATACTGCATCAATGCAAAATATTGAGATTTTGCATATTGTCCATTTGAGGTTTGTTTTAAAACAAAAGCAACTTTTATACCAATGTCAACCACAAGCTAACTTTTGTAGCATTATGACTTTCAAGTATTAAGGTGATTTTTACTGTGACTGTGTATTTTTCAGTTGAATTAATCAAAAGAAGGGGATTTTTCTTTTATTTTAGATTTCTTTTTAATGTTTATTTATTTTGAGAGAGAGAAATAGAGAGCAAGCAGGGGAGAGGCAGAGAGAGGGAGACAGAGAATCCCAAGCAGGCTGCACACTGTTAGCTCAGAGTCCTATGCAGGACTTGAACTCACAAACCATGAGATCATGACCTGAGCCAAAACCACGAGTCAGGCACTTAACCATCTGAGCCACCCAGGGGTCCCCTAATTTAGAGTTTTTTAATTGTGGTATATTAATGGCCTTTATAAATGTAAAGTTACACTTTTTTCATTCTTGGAATGTTTAAAACAATCATTTCTTAATAGATTAAAGGAAAAAAGAGACTGCAATTACCCAGATTTCCAGAAATTTTCATAGTTTTGGCTGATAAAGTACCTGCCATTTTTGGAGGTAGATTCATTTATCAGTTACAGGCTTTTTTTTTTTTTAAGTTTATTTATTTTGAGAGGGGGAGGGGCAGAGAGAGAGAGAGAGAGAGAGAGAGAGAGAATCCCAAGCAGGCTCTGCACTGCCAGCACAGCCTAATGCAGGGCTCTTTCCCACAAATCACAAAATCATTATCTGAGCTGAAACCAAGAGTTGGATGCTTTACTGACTGATCCACCCAGGCACCCCTCAGTTACAGGCTTTGACTTTTTTAATGTCATGAAAAACCTATACCCTTCAAATTTCAGACTCAAAATCTGTTCTAAACAGTGTTTATCACTTTTTCTCCTACTTGAAACTCCATTCATAATACTTGTGGTTTGTTGTTTCTTTTTCTTCCTTCCTGTCTTTCTTTCTCTCTTTCTTTCTTTCTTTCTTTCTTTCTTTCTTTCTTTCTTTCAGCTGTGTATCTTCCTTTTTCTGGCTTGAAAATGTACTCATAGACTTGTGCTTCTGGCCAAGATGAATTAACAGAGATTGATTTACTCTTTTGGCTGTAATCACATAACAAACAAAAAAAAACCCAGAAAAAATATATGAAGTTTGAAACACTGGACAACAGTCAGCATAAGACAGTGATCACCAAGAAACCAGAAACAGATGAGCCCTACAGTTAGTTATCCTAGCTTACTACCTGGAGAGAGTTTCCAGGCTACAGCGTAAGGAAGTTGGTGGGGGGGGCCGGTGGGGGGGGGGCGTTCCCATGCAGAGCCCAGCAGTCTCCTTGAGTTTAGGCGATAGCTGGAGGCCAGTGAGGCCAAAGGTGGCTACATTTTGGAAAAGAAAGAGCTGCACAAAGAGAGAACTCCTAGGTCTGCAGAGTCCCCCTTAAGTCTTCAGATGAGTACTGATCAGTTGTGTTTTATGGAAGCTACCCAAAGTCAAGAACAGACCACCCAAAATGATTAGAGGGAGTAATCTGATTCTTTCTTATGTTGTGTTCCCACCAGCCAGAGAGGAAGATAGAAGTCATAGGATATTGGGTAGAATACTCAGAAAGGTATTGCCTCTGCAGTAGGGCAAATGTAGCCCTAAACTAAAGACTCTCGTCCCATCTAACAAAGCTTAAAAAAAAAACCTCAGCAGGATGAAACTATTTCCAAGTAGTTTAACTGCATCCCAGAACAAAGCTTAATATTTATAAGTATACAAAAATATCTAGTACTCACCAAGGTAAAATTTACATTTGGCTTCCAGTGGAAAATATCAGACTTGGAATGAAACAGAAAATACAGCCCCTGAGAAGGAAAATCAGTAAGTAGAAACAGAGACACAGATGATGGAGTTAGTGGAGAAATACATTAAAACATTTATTATGACTGTATTCCATATTTTCAAGGCAGTATAGGAGAGATTGAGAATGTCCAATACAGATATATAACATATTTAAATATTTTATTTAATTTTTTTAATGTTTATTTTTGAGACAGAGAAAGAGTATGAACAGGGGAGGGTCAGAGAGAGGGAGACACAGAATCCAAAGCAGGTTCCAGGCTCTCCGCTGTCAGCACAGAGCCCGACGTGGGGTTGGAACTCACAAACTGTGAGATCATGACCTGAGCCAAAGTTGGATGCTCAACCGACTGAGCCACCCAGGCACCCCTCAGACAAACTAGATTTTAGAGCAGAGAATAAATAGTACCAGGAATAAAGAAGGTCGTTTCATAGTGATAAAGTGGTCAGTTCAAAAAGAATTAATAGTCCTAAATATTTTTGTACCTAATAAGCTTCAAAATATATGAATCAGAAACTGATAGAACTGAAAGGAGAAACAGATCTGCAATTATAGTTGAGCATTTCAGTACCTTACCCACTCAATTGATAGAACAAGAAGACAAAATATCAGTAATGAGTTAGAAGGTTTAAACGTTATCAGCCAATTGACCTAATTGACATTTATTTGACATCTACCTAGTACAGCAGAATATACATTTTTCTCAATTACACATACAAGATTTACCAATATAGACCACATTTTTGTCCCTAGAATAGTGTGAATAAATTTAAAATTACTTACATCATAAAAAAATAAGTCATCTGACCAGCAGGGAATTAAATTTTAAATTGATAACAGAAAACTGTCTTTTCCAGAACCCTAAATATTTGGAAACTAATTAAGAAACTCATGGGTCAAAGGGAAAAAAAAAATCAAACATGAATTCAGAAAGTATTTTGTACTGGATGGAAATGAAAACAGTGTATCAAAATTTGCAGGAAGTAGCTAATACAAGTGCTAGGAGGAAAATATTATGTCTGTGTTAGAGGAGTGAGGTTGCAAATCAATGTCTTGAGCTTCCACCTTAAGACACTAGAAAAAGAAGAGAAAATTAAACCCAAAGTAAGCAGAAGAAATGAATTAGTGCTAAAAGCCAAAATAGTGAAATATAAATTCCGTGAAATCAAAAGCTGGCTCTTTGAGACCAGTAAAATTGATAAACCTCCAGTCTGATGGATCAGGCAAAAGTGAAGACGTAAGTCACCAATATCAGGAAGAAAAGAGTTGGCAAAGCTGTAGATCCTGTAGTTACTAAAAGGATAAATACGACAATGGCATTAATTATTTTATGGCAGTGTATTAGACAGATGAAATAGGCAAATTCCTTGAAAAAGACAAAATATCAAAGATTACTCAAGAAGAAACAAGCAACCTGAATAATCCTTTACCTATTCAAGACATTAAATCCCCCCAAATAAAACTCTGGGCCCAGATACCTTCCCTGATGAATTCTACCAAACATTTTGAGAAGTCATAATACCAGTTTTAAACAAATTCCTTCATAAAATTGATGAAGAGGGAATATTTCATAACTTGTTCTTTGATACTAGTATTATCCTGATATTAAAAGCAGACATGGGTGGGTGCCCTGGCTAGCTCAGTTGGTAGAGCATGTGACTCTTGATCTTGGGGTTGTAAGTTCAAGCCCCACATTGGGTGTAGAGATTGCTTAAAAAATTAAATAACAAATAATAAATCCATCCATCCAAATACATTGCAAGAAAAAAAATTATAGACTGATCTCTCTTATGAGCATAGTCGTAAGATTCTTAACAAAATTTTAGCAAATTGACTCCAACAACATATAAGGTAGATAAAATACAGTGACCAAATGAGATTTGTCCCAGGCATGCAAACAGTAATCCCTCATTATTTGTGGTTTCACTTCCCATGATTTTAGTTACCTGTGGCCAATTGGAATCTGGAAGCATACGGTTCTCCTGATGTATCCTTAGAAGGTCAATAGTAGCATAACACTACATCACAATGCCTTTATCATTCACCTGCCTTCATCTCATTGTGTAAGCATTTTATCTCCCATCTTCCCAAGAAAAAGGGCAAATACAGTTCAATTAAGATGTTTCGGGTGTGTGTGTGCCTGGGTGGGTCAGTTGGTTAAGCGTCTGATTTCAGCTCAGGTCATGATCTCAAGGTTCCTGAGTTTGAGCCCCGTGTCAAGCTCTGTGCTGATAGCTCAGAATCTTGAGCCTGCTTTAAATCTGTGTCTCCCTCTCTCTCTGCCCCTCCCCCTCTCACACTCTGTCTCTCTCTCAAAAATAAATAAACTTAAAAAAAAAAAAAGGTATTTTGGGAAAGAGACCATGTTCACGTAGCTTTTTTTTTTTTTTTTTTTTTTTTTAAGAGAGCAAGAGACAGCATGACAGGGGAAGGGCAGAGAGTGAGGGAGCGAGATGATCCCAAGCAGGCTCCACACTGTCAGCACACACGGAGCCTGACATGGGTCTCGAACTCACAAAACTGAGATCATTACCTGAGCTGAAATCAGGAGTCGGACACTTAATTGACTGAGCCACCCAGGTGCCACTCACATAACTTTTATTACAGTATGTTATAATTCTATTTTGTTATTGTTGTTATTATTGTTATTATTGTTGTGCCCAATTTATAAACTAACCTTTATCATAGATACATGCATATAGGAAAAAAACATCATATATATAGGGTTTGGTACTATCTGTAGTTTCAGGCATCCACTGGGGGTCTTGGGATAGATTTCCTTTAGATAAGGCAGGTGGTGGGCAGAGACTATGTACCCAATAACAAAGTAAAAAAGAAAAACCCTACGATCAACTCTGTAGATACAGAAAGGCATTTAACAAAATCCAACATGTGGTGATGATAAAAACTCTCAACAAACTAGGGGAAAAAGGAAACTTCCTCAATCTGATAAAGAGCATCTATGAAAAATCAATAGCTGAAATCATACTTAATGCTGAAAGACTGAATATTTTCCCTCTAAGAACAGGAACAAGACAAGGTGTTCACTGTCATCACTTCTATTCAACATTGTATTGGAGGTTCTAGCCAGTGCAATCAGGCAAGAAAAATAAAAGACATCTAGATTGAAAGAGAAGGGTAAAACTTTTTATTTACAGATGACATGATTCTGTGTGATTTCTTCAAAAAAAAAAGTTCCCAGAACAATTAAGTGCACTTAACAAAGTTGCAGGATACAAGAATATAGAAGAGTCACTTGTATTTCTATATATGAGCAAATAAATAGTCAGAAGTTGAAATTTAAAAAGAATACCATTTACAGTAAAATAAAAAATATTCACTACCTAAGGATAAATTGTATAAAAGATGTATAAGACCTCTACGTTGGAAGCTATAAAATATTACTGAGGAAAATTAAAGAAAACCTAAATAAATGAAGAGCTGTTATGTTCAAGAATTGGAAGACTCAATATTGTTAATTCTCTATAAAGATACAGATTGAGTACAATCCCACTCAAAATCCCCAACCAGCAATTTCTGGAAAGTGACAAGCTGGTTTTAAAGTTCGTACGGAAATGCAAAGGTCCTAGAACAGCCAAAACAATTTTGGTGAAGAGCAGAGAGGACTTCTAAAGCTTATCATAGCTATGTTAATCAAGACAGTGGTATTAATGTAAAGATGAGCAAATAGATCCACAGAACAGAAAGTCCAGAAAAAAATATGGTCAGTTAATTTTTGAGTATGGCACCAAGGAAATTAAATGAAAAAAGAGTGGTCTTTTCAATGTTTATTTAGTTTTGAGAGAGAGAGAGAGAAGAAGCATGAGTGGGGGAGGGGCGGAAAGGAGAGACTGAGGATCTGAAGCAGGCCCTATGCTGTGCGGAGTGCCCCCTGCCCAGAGCTCAAACTCAAAAACCAGGAAATCGTGAACTGAGCTGAAATCAAGAGTTGGCTGCTTAACTGAGTGAGCACCCCCCCCCCGCCCCCTCCGGGTGCCCCAGGAATAGTCTTTTCAATAAATGGAACAATTTGGTACTCCTATAGAAAAAAAATGAATCCTACCTTAATCATACCTTGCATCACACATAAAAAGTTAATTCAAAATTGGTCATAGACCTAAATCTAAAGCCTAAATCTATACAATTTCTAGAAAAAAATGTTTGTGATTTTTGGGGTTTGGTAAAGGTTTGTAAGATACAATAACAAGCATGATTTATTTAAAAAAAAAAGATAAGTTGGACTATATCAATATTAATATCTCTTTGAAAGCCACCTTTAAGAGAACAAGGACAAGTCACAGAATGGGAGAAATATTCACATATCCCATTTCTTTTTCTTTCTCTTTCTCTTTTTTCTCTTCAGGCTTACTTATTTTGATATAGAGAGAGCAGGGGAGGAGGGGGAGAGACTCCCGAGCAGGCTCTGCACTGTCAGCGCAGAGCCCTAAGCGGGGCTTGAACTCACGAATGCGACATCATGACCTGAGCCAAAATCAGGAGTCGGACAGACGCTTAACTGACTGAGCCATCCAGGCGCCCCCACAAATCACTTTTCTGGTTAAAGACTTACTTAGAATATATAAGGAATTCTCAAAACTCAGCGATAGGAAAACAACCCAGTAAAAAATAGGCAAAAGATACAAGTGGGCATTTTGCCAGAGAAAATGCATGGATAGCAGATAAACACATGAAAAGATGAGCCATATCATTAGGGAAATGTAGATTAAAACCTCGATAAGATACCGCTACAAACTTGTTAGGATGTTTTCAGTTAAAAAGGCTTGCAGTACCAAGTGTTGGTGAGGATGTGGAGCACCTGATCTGGTGGGAATGCAAGGTTTTATAGCCCCTTTGGAAAAAAGTTTGGCACTTTCTTAACGACCTAAAATGGACTCCTACCCTATGACTTAGCCATTCTACTCCTAGGCACTTATCTGGGAGAGTTGAATGCACATGACCACATAGAGATTGTACCTAGATATTCACAGCATCTTTATCTGTAAAAGACAGGAATTGAAAACAGTCCAAATGTGTATCAGTATGCAAATAATTCAAATGTGCGTCAGCAGGCAAATACAGTTTGCACTGTCTTCATACAATGGGATATTACTCAGCAATAAAAAGGAAGGAACTATTGATACACACTGTAATGTGTTTGAGTCTCAATATAATTACAGTAATAAAAGCCAGGAAAGAGACATGGTTCCATTTATATGAAATCCTATGAAATATAAACTATTCAGAAAGTGGATTAGAGGTCTGGAGACGTGAGCTGGAGAGGAATGAATCATAAAAGGACACAAGACTTTTTGGAATGACAGATATGCTCATCTTTGTTGTAGTGATGGCTTTACAGATAAATGTACGTATGTCAAAACTTACCAAATTGTATACTTTAAATATGTGCAAGTTATTGTATGTTAAATATATGTCACTAAATCTGTTTTTATTTTTATTAAAAAAATTTTTAAGGGTTGTACCTTCTTTATTTTATTTCTTTTTATTTTATTTTTTATTTTTTAAAATTTACATCCAAATTAGTTAGTATATAGTGTAACAATGATTTCAGGAGTAGATTCCTTAGTGCCCCTTACCCATTTAGCCCATCCCCCCTCCCACAACCCCTCCAGCAACCCTCAGTTTGTTCTCCGTATTTATGAGTCTCTTCTGTTTTGTCCCCTCCCTGTTTTTATATTATTTTTGTTTCCCTTCCCTTATGTTCATCTGTTTTGTCTCTTAAAGTCCTCATATGAGTGAAGTCATATGATTTTTGTCTTTCTCTAATTTCACTTAGCATAATACCCTCCAGTTCCATCCACATAGTTGCAAATGGCAAGATTTCATTTTTTTTGATTGCCAAGTAATACTCCATTGTATGTATATACCACATCTTCTTTATCCATTCATCCGTCGATGGACATTTGGGCTCTTTCCATACTTTGCCTATTATTGACAGTGCTGCTATAAACATGGGAGTGCATGTGTCCCTTCGAAACAGCACACCTGTATCCTGTGGATAAATGCCTAGTAGTGCAGTTGCTGGGTCGTAGGGTAGTTCTATTTTTAGTTTTTTTGAGGAACCTCCATACTGTTTTCCAGAGTGGCTGCACCAGCTTGCATTCCCATAAATTTTTTTTGATGTTTATTTATTTTAGAGAGAGAGCAAAAAAACCTTAAAAAAATTTTAAAACAAATGTACTTGTGTGTTCTTCAGTGTTTATATTGTGTTGCTCAAATTTCAGAATCACATAAGGGACTCAATAATTTTTTAAATAATTTTCAGTGATTAAGTTTGGGGTAGGAACAGGTCCATTGTGTATGATCAAATTTACTTATAGTTTTGTTTTTTTTTTAAACATTTATTTATTATTTTGAGAAAGAAAGGGAGACACAGAATCTGAAGCAGTCTCCAGGCTCTGAGCTGTCAGCACAGAGCCCGACACGGGGCTCGAACTCATAACCGCAAGATCATGACCTGAGCTGAAGTTGGACGCTTAACTGACTGAGCCACCCAGGTGTCCGAGTTTACTTACAGTTTTAATTTATCATGAAACTGAAAAACTATAATAAATGTTCCAACTTAGGCTTTCTGAAATTCTAAAGGAATTTTCAGAATGATATACATCAAATGTTAGGTTTAATTTTATTGTCAGATTAGAATATTGTTGTTCAACTGGATGATAAATAGGAATGTTATAAGAACCCTAAAGAGAAAATGGCGGAAGTCAACAGTATTCTGGGCTTGGGAGAAAAATTCTTAGGATTTTGATTGGATGACCAGGTATCTATGTTAGGTAGAATAATGGCCCCTTAAATATGTCCACATCCTAATCTCTGGAATTTGTCAATATGTTACCTTACACAGAAGGGACTTTGTAGATGTGATTAAAAACTTTGAGATGGGGAGATTATCCTGTATGACCCAAATGGGCCCGACATAATCACAGGGATTCTTAAGAAATTTAAGAAAGCAGAGAAACTTTCCTGGCTGTGATCAGAAGGCAATGTGACTGCATAAGAATGATCAGAGACATACAATATTGTTATTTTGAATTTCTTTTAAGTTTATGTATTTTGAGAGAGAGTGGGGGTGGGGGAGGGTAGAGAGAATCCCAAGTAGGCTCCATGCTGCCTGTGCAGAGCCTGATGAAGGGCTCGAACTCAAAAACTCAGATCATGACTTGAGTCGAAGTTGGATGCTAAAGTGACTGAGTCACCCAGGAGCACCACAATATTGTTACTTTGAAAATAGAGGAAGGAGCCATGAACCAAGGAATGTAGGTGGCCTCTAGAATTTGGAAAAAGCAAGGAAATAGATTTTCTCCTAGAGTTTCTAGAAGGAATTGCAGCCCTGCTTACACCTTGATTTTATCCCAGAGAGATCTGTTTCTGATTCCAGAACTATAAGATAATAAATGTGTATTACCTAACCTGTGTGTTGGTGGTAATTTGTTACTGCAGCTGTAAAATACGAATGCAGTATCTAAGGTGGTAAAGCTCAGAATTAATAGTGTTTTGCTGGAGAGTTGCAGTGAAAAGTGAATTCTATAATACCAAAGTAACTTTTTCCATTCCTTGGGAATTATTTTCCCTTCCACATTTCAAATCTCATTTTCCCATAAAGTAAAATATGTATTTACTCACCAAAAACTGATTCTAAATATAAAATATTAGTTGGAATAAATCTTAGATGTCATTGTACTCTAACCTCCTGAAATTTATAGATGGAGAAACTGAGCGACAGCCAAAGATTCCATAGCTAGTTAGCAATAGATCATAGTTTACATTCAGGCGTGGTTCAGTGCTCTACTGTATGTATACCCTTTAATGAGAAATTTGTTCCAGAATTGTGGAATATCTGAGTCACTTATCCAAAGAGGGTGTTTACGTAGGGAGATAGACGAATCTTTGTCTAGTTGACAGGATTGATTATGGGATTAATTTGTCATCTAGGAAGGTCCTAAGAGCCTGATCCTTAAGGGATGGAGTAAGTCCCATTAACAAACTTCACCGGTCAGTAACTTGATATGCATACAGGGGGAAGTACCAAGGCAAAATGGAGGGTTCTGGGAGAGGGTGGGGATACATCAAAAATAATTTTCCATATTCTCACCCTGTTAACAGGCTTATAGATTCTATTTTTCTCCAGACGTTTCCCCAAACACTGCCTCTCTCCTGTAATGGAAGATACCTGTTCTGAAAACCCAGTGCCCAGACAGAAGTCCCTGGACATTAATCTGGAGAGCAGCACTCTTTCCCCTCTCTGTCTTCAGCTGCTGTTCTCCTCCTGCACCTGTATGGTGGGGATTTAAGGTAGCCAAGGTTTCTGTTCTTCTACCTAAGGTTTTGTTCACAGACCTGAAATGCTATTCTCATACAGTTTTTCTGTTGGACATAATAATGGACCTTGGTTACAATCTCACGGTTCATGAGTTTGAGCCCTACATTGGGCTGTGCGCTGGCAGCATGGAGCCTGCTTGGAATTCTGTCTCCCTCTCTTTCTGCCCCTCCCCCACTTGGTCTCTATCTCTCTCTCTCTCAAAAAAAAAAAAAAAAAAAAAAGCTTAAAAACTACTTTAAAAAAATAATGGGGCCACCAGGGCGGCTCAGTCAGTTAAGTGTCCAACTTCAGCTCAGGTCATGATCTTGTGGTTTGTGAGTTCAAGTCCCATGTTGGGCTCTGTGCTAACAGCTCAGACTGAGCCTGGAGTCTCCTTCGGATTCTGTGTCTTCCTCTCTCTGCTCATCTCTCCCCACCCACCTCTTACTCTGTCTCTCTCTCTCTGTCTCTGTCTCTCTCTCTCTCTCTCCCAAAAATAAACATTTAAAAAAATTTTTTAAAAATGGACCTTGGAAAACATGTATTAAGGCCCTATCTTAAATCTGCTTCATTTATATTACAGTGCTTTAATGAGACAGTACCATAAGGGGATACAGTATTATGCAGAACTTTTATACTAGGTTTCTTCTCTCTGCGTTCCAGCTGGGAACCATCTCTTCGTCTAGTTGCTATTTAATGTGTACTCAAGAGATAGACAGCTAGGTGTAGTGTTCTGTTCTTACTGCCTGTGTGTAAGCCAAATTGATATTAATAAGATGAATCTACTGGCGCCTGGGTGACTCAATCATTGAGCATCTGACTTTGGCTCAGGTCATGATCTCACAGTTTGTGAGTTCGAGTCCCACATTAGGTGAGCTTAAGCCACGCTTTGGGTGAGCCCTGCCTCTCTGTCTCTCTCTTTCTCTCTCTCTCTCTCTCTTTCTCTCTCTCTCTCTCTCTCTCTCTCCCCCTCCCCCTCCCTCCCTCCCTCCCTCCCTTGTGGGATTCTCTTTCTCACTCCCTCCCTCTGCCCCTTACTCACTTGTGTACATGTTCTCTCTCTCTCTCTCTCTCTCTCTCTCTCTCAAAAGATGAATCTATTATGTGTATATATGCACAGACATGTACTTACAGTGCATTTCAGAGATATACTAGTTATGCCAGGGTTTTGTTAGTTACTGTTCCTGATTAGAACAGAATATTATTTTTACTTTTTTTTTTTATAGTTGAACACTCAGGTACAGTGTAATTCTCTAGATTTTTTCATAGTAGATTTGGAGGGGGAATATAGTCAACTGGTAATGATATTTCAGTACTGATTCCTTACTCTAGCATCTTATATTTTACCATTTTTATATTGACTACTTTTGAAAATTACCATTCGTTTATTTCAGTGTTTGTTGAGTGCTTTTTTGCCATTCACTTAGGCTAGGTGGTAGAGGTACACAAATGAGTAGGACACAATGTACAGTGTTTGCAGACCTTTGTCATGCGTTACCTTGTTGGCCTGTTCTTAGAAATCATCAGCAGACTTGGAAGCAAACTGTTTGACCCTATGAACCAACCCAGGTTGATAATCTTCCACTGTGGCACAGGTAGAATTTTGATTTTTTAAAAAATTTTGTTAATGTTTGTTTATTTTTGAGAGATAGAGACTGAACATGAGCAGGGGAGGGGCAGAGAGAGGGAGACACAGAATCCAAAGCAGGTTCCAGGCTCTGAGCTGTCAGCACAGAGACCAACGTGGGGCTCGCACCCATGAACCATAAGATCGTGAGCTGAAGTCGGACACTTAACTGACTGAGCCACCCACGTGCCCCAGAAATTTGATTTTTCTATCAAAAACATAAACAGGTAATAAAGGCTTACTCCTGTCTTTACCTTTACCAGAATGTAAGTTCTGAGGAGATAGAAATTGTTTCTGTTCACTACTGCTGTATCTCCCTTGGCTCAAACAGTGTCTGACACATAGTAGGTGCTCAGTAAATATTTGTTGAATGGCCACTTATCTTTCAGCTTTTAACTCACATGTGTCCTTATAATGTTCTGGCTACCTGTTCCTTTATGGATATATTTTCCTTACATCCCATTGGCCTGAATTTAGTTACATGGCCATATTTAGCTGTAAGGGAGGACATTGGGGCTTCATTTGGGAAGCTTTGTGTTCAGTTAAAAACTAAGGGTTTTATTAATTAGGAAGAAGTGGAGAAAAAGAGACTTGAGAATTGCTAGCAGTCTCTACCACAAGTCTGACCAAGGATACCTATCAGATGTACCTTGGGGCTAAGGGGGTTTCATGACTTGATGCAGAGCAGGCTACAGTGAGTCACAGCCAAGAGGCAATGCCTAAAGTCAAGTACCAGGGAAGGATTCATTCACATGCTTGCCTGAGGAGGTAAAAGAATAGTAAATAATTATATTTGAACCATGGTATGCTATTAAAGGACAGTGAGAGGACTAGTGCTTTCAAAGTGCTAAAAGATCTTATTGATTGACGGCACACTGTCGAACAGGGGAGGGGCGGAGGGAGAGAGAAGAGAATCTTAAGCAGGCTCCACATTCAGCATGGAGCCAGACCTGGGCCTCTATCCCACGACCCTGGGATGTTGACCTAAGCCGGAATTAAGAGTCGATGCTCGATTTACTGAACCATCCAGGCACCCCAGTGCTGAGAGATCTTTTAAATCTATCATTGGTAATATTGCTGTCTTCTTTGGGGATGGTTTGTGGTTTTTAAGCTGTTCAACTGTATCACTACGGGTGTTAGTACTCAGAAGTGGGGCTTGGACATTATAAGTTTGAGAACACGGTTTTATTTGCTTAGTAGTAATTGCAACTACTGTGTATATTTTCATCTTAATTTCCATGTAGAGTCTGGTAACTTCCCGGTGAACATGCAGACTTCTCTTCTGAGCTCAGGCCTCGTGTCTGACTGCCTTCTGGGTGTCTCACAAGGATTCTTTGCTCAATCAGAGTTTTCTTCCTCTGCATTGAAGGCACTCCAAAATGTTTTCATTAAATTGAAGAGAAAAAAAAAGTTCTGATGAGTGGAATCATGAAGTATTTCATCTTTTTGTCCTAAGTTTAAGAAAAAATATGAAAGTAATAGATCCTCAGCATTAAACTATTTAAATTATCTAAAATAAAATTACAAAGTGAAAATTCCTTCTTACCCTTCTCCTCCCAGATCTCATTCTCCAGAGCTGTCTTTTCTGGCTGTTTTAATAGTATGTATCTTTCCAAACTTTTTGTGTATATAAGCAGTATTATACACACATACACCCTATGTTCCTTCTAAAAATAGGATCATATTACAGAGTGTTTGCAACTCACCATTTGCTTAATAGGACATCTTAGACATCTTTTCATCTTTTCATGTCCTTATTAGAAGGTTATTTTATCTGGAATGGCTAAAACCTTACCTGTTCTGTGTTAATATTTCTGGAATTTAGCTATCTTAACTCTAAGAAAAAACCATGATAAAAAAAATTTGACATGTTATATTTGCATAATTGTAATCCAGTGCTGTAAAATGTTTGCACATGGCAAAATCTACAAACTGGGAACCGTGGTTGGTTGATACAATTAAAATAATACCACATTGTCACATGTATTACCCTCTGTGATATCATCAGTTGACTTTTTTTTTTTTTTTTTTTTTTTTTCCCTAAACAACCCAGAGGACCAAATCACCACTGGGCACTAGGCACTATGCACCGTAACAATACACTTCATTTACTACAGTGTTTCTCCTCCCCCCCCCACCCCACCCCCCCAGTGGATGAGCATTTATAAAATCTTAATTCAGCTATTTGGATGTTTCTGGTGTTTAGACTCTTAACTAAGTCATTTTGTACTATCTAGATTTATCTCATCCTTTTCAAAGACTGCATTATATTTTTGTAGTGTGAATTTGCCAAATTTTATTTAAAATTTTTTTTAACGTTTATTTATTATTGAGAGAGAGACACAGAGCGTGAGCAGGGGAGGGGAAGAGAGAGGGGAGTCACAGAATCTGAAGTAGGCTCCAGGCTCTGAGCTGTCAGCACAGAGCCAGCCCGACGTGGGGCTCGAACTCATGAACTGTGAGATCATGACGTGAGCCGAAGTTGGATGCTCAGCCGACTGAGCCACCCAGGCTCCCCTTGCCAAATTTTATTTAAACACTCCCATGTTATTCTATTGAGGAAAAACTTTAGCATATTTTATTTAGCCATATGGTTAACTTAGCGGTAACTTAAGCAATCTATAAATGTTTAAGTGATTAACAAATGTACACTTGTGTTCTTCCTACTCTTAAGTCATTACTTTTCTGTTTCCTCCTGACTCTGTCCTCTGTATATTTAAGTCTTTCTGGTCCTTTTCGCTTTTTAAGTCTGTGCTCTCTACTTCCCTTTCGCCTAAAGCATTTTACCTTTTCCCTTTATAAGTGTAGCACAAATATCAAATGGCTCCCTTGTCACTTTCACATCTTTATACACTCCCCTTCTACTTAACTTTTAACTTGGAATACGCTATCTTTCTCTCATTTCCCTTTCTTAACCTTTCAACCTTTACCACTGCCCAGTGTCCAGGGGAGATACTAGGGGATACACATTGTCAGCAATGTTCCCCCTGCAAAATGAAAAACAAAACTTTTAGCCAAATACTTATTCATAGATGTTCCATTTTATCCTAAGAGCAACCCTTAAATGTTTGAGAAGTGATTGCATCTACAAAATAAAGACATGCTAAGAAAAATGTTCAATTGGGTGATAAGAGTGTACAGAAATCAAAAACACTGTTTATAAAAATCCTTTGAAAAGGAGTGCCTGGGTGGCTCAGTTGGTTAAGCATCCGACTTCGGCTCAGGTCATGATCTAATGGTTCGTGGGTTCAAGCCCCGTGTCAGGCTGTGTGCTGACAGCTCACAGCCTGGAGCCTGCTTCTGATTCTGTCTCCGTCTTTGCCCTTCCCCTGCTCGTGCTCTCTGTCTCTCTCAAAAATAAATAAACAATAAAAAATAAAAGATCCTTTGAACAGAATAAATGAAATAATGGACATAGTTGATAACCAAATAGTAATCTATAAATTCCGTCAAAGGAAATCTCTTAGAATATAGAACCAAAAGCCAATGATGGAATTGAGAAAAGCTCAATGTCTCTCAACCCTGTGTGCACATTAGAATCATCTGAGATAACTTTTTAAAATCACTGATGCCTTGGCCCCAGCATAGCTCAATTATATACAGATTCTCTGGGAATAGGGTAGAGGCATCAGTGGCTTTTTAAAGCTTCCCAGGTGATTCTGATATTTATCCCATGTTTAGAAACATGCTTAAGAGATCTGAAGGATGGAACCAAGATGTCCACAGTCTGTCTAGCAAGACTTTTAGAGGCAGAGGACAGACATGGAAGGAAAAGAAATAATAGTAGCACCTCCCCTGAGATCCCCCAAAGACTCACCTTCAGCAGTTGAGGGCCAGGATATCAAGGCCCTGCAGGAATTAAGGAAAGAAAACAAATACCACAGTATATCCTGGTGATCTGTCTGAACCCCAAGAATAAAGAAAATCCCTGTATCTTCTATAAAGAATGGGAGCCACCTTGTGCACTAGGGAGGGAAGGAAACCTAACTGGCCTAACTGACCCAAACACAGCTTCTGCTCTCTTCCTAGACATGTCTCTCTACTTAATTTCTCTGGCCCACTCCTGCTTTTTTTGTGACGCTGACCACAGACTCCATGGGGAAGAGCTGGTCTCTTACTGTTGGTATTTAGAAGTCAATTTGCGCTTCTTTGTTCTCTCCTTTAGTGTGATCCCTTCTGCCTTCTGGTTCAGTGACACACTTTTTGTTTTCCAGCTCAGTTAGAGCTTTGCAAAGTTTTCTGTGATTCCAGTGTCATCTTGGAGAAAGTTGATAATTTAGTACTGTCTTCCAACCTTTGACATTTGGATGGTCTAATATTTTCTAGGGTTTGTTGTTGTTTTGTTTTGTTTTTAATGAGAATAGTAATTCATCCAAGTGGTCAGTGACAGAAG
Source organism: Panthera leo (assembly GCF_018350215.1). Classification (NCBI taxonomy): domain Eukaryota; kingdom Metazoa; phylum Chordata; class Mammalia; order Carnivora; family Felidae; genus Panthera; species Panthera leo. The sequence goes on along the minus strand of NC_056683.1, from coordinate 34,046,976 downwards.
TAATTATAAATTTGGTCTGTTAACTTTGCTTTCTTCAGTAACTGCTTGAACTGAGAAAAGTGAGTTTACCAAAGCGTCGTATGTATCTAAGAGATACAGTGAAGGAGGAAATAGTGTCTAGCTATAAAGTGGTAATCCCATTTAGAATTCTTTTTGCTCTGCTGTCTCATTGACCGGACATCTGAGCCTTCAGTCTCTGAAGAATTGATGCAGCAGTCACTGCTGGAGACTCGGTTCCCAACCTTGGATGTACCCTGGAAACGAGAAAGGCGTCTTCAGTTACGGTGAAGGTGGGAGGATTAAAGAGAAGTTAAGTCTGGCTGACTGTTCTGCTAATTTCCATCTGCTCTCGCCTCAGATTTCTTTCTTGTTTCCTTTTTTGATTGTACTTAAATACACATAACAAAATTTGCAGTTTTTACCAGTTTTGAATGTACAGTGCAGTGACCATACGTTCACATTGCTGTGCAATTATTACCACTGTTGTTCTCCAGAACTTTTTCACCTTCCCAGACAGAAACTCTGCACGCATTAAACAACTGTCCGTTCCCCTTCCCCCAGCCCCTAGTAATTCTCTATTCTACTTTTCTGACTTTGTGAATTTGCCTGTTCTAGGTACCTCATAAAAGAGTCATGTGATATTTGCCCTTTTGTGTCTGGCTTGTTTCACTTAGCATAATGTTTTTAGGGTTTATCCATGTTGTAGCATGTGTTAGAACTTTATTTTTTTATGGCCAGATATTTTAATAATACATATATGCACACACCATGTCTTGTTTATGGACACTTGGATTGTTTCCACCTTTTGGCCATTATGAATAGTGTTGCTATGAAGATTGCTGTACAAGTCTCTTCTTTCACTTCCTTTGGGTGTATTTGCAGGAGTAGAATAAGCGGATCATAATGGTGATTCTGTGTTTAACATTTTGATGAACCACAGGGCATGCACCATTTTATATCCCCACCAGTAAAGCATGAGGGTTCCAGTTTGTCTGCATCTCCCCAACACTCATAATTTTAAGTTCTCATATAGCCATTCTAATAGGTGTGAAGTGGTATCTAAGAGGGAGGCAGAATATGTGACCCCACAAGATGCCACTTTGGCACGTGGGTTATTTTGAGCTGAAGGCAATCGAGGTCTAATAGACTCAGGAAGACGTTTGGTTTTTGTTTTTGTTTTTGTTTTTAACCTCTACCTCTCCCTTAACTGCCTAAAAAAATTTAGATAGAGGGCCTGTACCACGAAGAGAGCTAATACCAGAGATAACTTTTTATATAAAAAAGATTTATCTACATGGCAGGGCAGACATTTGCTTATAAAACATCTGTTCCTCCCATCTTCCTGTGAATTGTCTTCCTCCTCCTTGAAGTTCTAGACTCCTACCATAGCTCAGGATGGCTTATAAGCCTCACTTGCTTGAGTGTCTGGGAGCTTCCTATCTTTGGGGTTCTCACAGATACAAAATTTGTTTTGTTTTTTTTTTCCCTCCTGTTAATCTGTCTTAGGTAAATTTAATTGTTAGACCAGCCTAAGAACCTAGAAGGAGAGAAGGGGATCATTTTCCCCTTTACATATCTCATTGTGATTTTGTTTTGCATTTCCCTAATAACTAATGATGTTGAGCGTCTTTTCATATGCTTATTGGCCATTTTTCACAGGTTTCTTTTTTGAAGGAGAAAAAAATGTACGGGCACACGTGGCAGTAGTCTTCATCATCTTTCCATTCCCCTCCCCAGTGTGGAGGAAGGACGTTACCTTTATCTGTGTCTTTATCTGTGATCTTCTTTCTTCTGCATGCATATTTATCTTTTGTTGTCTGGGAACTCCTCCTAACATGCTGGTGTGTTCCTGGACTTGAATGTTTGACGGAGGCCTGGGTTGAAAGTCAGTGAGGGCAGGGGCGCCTGGGTGGCCCAGTCGGTTAAGCGTCCGACTTCGGCTCAGGTCATGATCTCACACTCCATAAGTTTGAGCCCCACATCCGGCTCTGTGCTGACAGCTCAGAGCCTGGAGCCTGTTTCAGATTCTGTGTCTCCCTCTCTCTGTGCTCCTCCCCTATTCATGCTCTGTCTCTCTCTGTCTCAAAATTAAATAAACGTTAAAAAAAAAATTAAAAAGAAAGTCAGCGAGGGCTTTTCAGTTCATCCTTACTCGAGTATATTCAAAATTAAGATGAATTACTGCATTAAGATGGATTAAGCCCCACGGTATATTTCTTTCTTTTGTGTTTTAGTTCTAGGAGGCTGAAAACCTTTATAAGGCTCAGGCATCTGTGTTACGTAGAAAGAATGCTACTGTAATGTTCTGTGCTGTTAACCAAGTATCTAGTTCCTATATTCTTTTTTTTTTTTTTTTTTTTAATCTTTCTGAAAACTCTCCTGGTAGACAGTAGGATAACCTGATACAAGTTATCTATATTTTAACAGAGAACAACACAGTAAGTAATACACATGGGGAATTAGTGGATAACGCTTTAAAAGGACTTCTCATCTGGGGAATCTGACAGTCTAGTTACATTGACTGAATTTTTCAGTACGCTGTTGGTGAAATTGTAAGCGTATTCTCATTTTTCTGTTATGTCTCAGGTGTTTGCGGACTGGCGCTTTGGAGAGTGCCTGCTTATCTGGCATGTCCATAACAGAACTGTGTGTTCCCTCTCTGATGTGCCGGGTAGCAGTTTCCCCCCTTTGGACAGTTCAGAACAGTGAGCTTTATCCTAGATTAATATCCATAGCTACATAGTGGTTCTAAATCCAGAATAAACCGAGAGTAGGGGAGAGAAGAAAAGGCTCTCTCATGAAGAAAGTGAAACTTTCTCAGTGTGTCTTGCCGGTTTTTAGGAATTGTCTGTTCTTCCTGCCTTTTTTCATATAAACTAGATTAAGGAAAAAGGTCATTGTTGTTTTTAAGTTTTATTTTTATTTAAGTAATCTCTACACCCAACATGGGACTCAACTCAGTGACCACGAGATCAAGAGTTGCAAGAATGAGCCAGTCAGGCACCCCAAGGAAAAAGCTGTTTGTTTGTTTTTAATGTTTGTTTATTTTGAGAAAGCACGTGTGCACGTACCCGAGCAGGAGGAGCAGGGAGAGAGAGAATCCCAAACAGGCTCTGTGCTGCGAGCACAGAGCCCAACACGGGGCTTGAACTCAGGAACCGTGAGATCATGCCCTCAGTCGAAACCAAGAGTCGGATACTTACCCAATTGAGCTACCCACCCAGGTTCCCCAGAAAAAGGGTTTTTTTTTAAATTTGTTTTGTTTGCTTATAAAAATCTGTACCCCAAATGACATAACTGGAATTAAGGGAAAAAACTTGGAAAGTTCCGTTTTTTTCTTTATTCTTCCAGATTTATCTGCCTTTGAACGTTGAAAAAAGTTTTATTGTTGTTTATCTTTGTGTTTTAATTATTCATGCTACTCCTCTTCTTAGCAACTCCATACTACTTAGAACCATTGTCTGAAATCACCTGTATCCCTTGCAGTGTTAGAACCAAAAATGAAGAGTAAATTTCTTGATCAAGTGAGACTTACAAAGTTAGCAGATCAGCTTACAGGTTTTCTATTTATTGGATTTTAGCAAGCCATTGTTTGCTACCCTTTGGGTTAGAAGCAAAAGAAAATGCTTTTTGATTGACAATATTTTCATTTAAAAGTTCAGCTGATCCCCAGTTGATGAGCATTGAAAAGAAAGGCATTGTCTTTGGATGTGTGGTGGCCATGCTTTCTCAAAGCTTTTAGTTTTTTTTTTTTTTTTTTTTTTTTTTTTTAATTTTTTTTTTTAACGTTTTTATTTATTTTTGAGACAGAGAGAGACAGAGCATGAAGGGGGGAGGGGCAGAGAGAGAAGGAGACACAGAATCGGAAGCAGGCTCCAGGCTCTGAGCCATCAGCCCAGAGCCTGACGCGGGGCTCGAACTCACGGACCACGAGATCTGTGAGATCGTGACCTGAGCTGAAGTCAGACGCTCAACCAACTGCGCCACCCAGGCGCCCCTCAAAGCTTTTAGTTTTTTTGTGATATTTGTGCTCACACACACTCTCATAAATGATTTGAAAGTAAGTGGCAGACTTCATGACACCTCACCCCTAAATACCACAGCATGTGTCTCCTGAGAATGAGAATATTATTTTACGTAAAACATTACTACTGTATCACACCCCAGAAAGTTGACATTATAAAGTAATAATAATCTAATGTACACTCTTACTTTTCCAAGTTTTTCTAATTCTCCCAGAAATGTACTTTTATGATACTTTTGTCCCCCTAATCCAGGATCCGGCCAAAGATCACACATCGCATTTGGTTGTGGTGTCTCTTTAGTCTCCTTTATTTATTTGTTTGTTTGTTTGTTTATTTACATTCAAATTAGCATATAGGGCAACAATGATTTCAGGAGTAGATTCCTTACCGCCACTTACCCATTTAGCCCATCCCCCCTCCTACAACCCCTCCACTAACCCTCTGTTTGTTCACCATATTTAAGAGTCTCTTTTGTTTTGTCCCCCTCCCTGTTTTTATATTTTTGTTGCCTTTCCCTTATATTCATCTGTTTTGTCTCAAAGTCCTTATATGAGTGAAGTCATATGATACTCATCTTTCTCTGACTGATTTCACTTAGCATAATACCCTCCAGTTCCATCCACGTAGTTGCAAATGGCAAGATTTCATTTTTGATTGCCGAGTAATACTCCATTGTATAGATATACCACATCTTCTTTATCCATTCATCTATCGATGGACATTTGGGCTCTTTTCATACTTTGGCTGTTGTTGATAGTGCTGCTATAAACACTGGGGTACATATGTCCCTTCGAAACAGCTCTTTAGTCTCCTTTAAACCAGAGCAGGACCTCTGTCTTTTTTGGGTGAGGGGTCTTTCATAACATTCACATTTTAAGGAGTCTGGGCCAGTTGTCTCCTACAATATTCCACAACTAATTTTGTCTCGTTTTCTTGATTAGTTTCAGGTTAAATACTTTTGGTAGGATTACTGCATGTATACTTGCCATTCTACCACATCAGGAGGCACAGTGGTATCAGTTTGTGTTACTTTTGGTAGTACACAGTTCGATCTTGATGCAGACCACTTGTGCTAAGGAATAGCTGTCAGATCACTTCATTGGAAAGCCCTTTTCCTCTATTAAGTAATCTAGATTCATGCTTTGAGACTTTGTGACTGTCCTACTCCTTTAGAACCTTCCACCTGGTTATTGTAATTTGTTCATTGATTTAATTCAGAGTTTTGCCAGGGGTCTACTGATGGATGTCTACTGATGAAGCCCAGGAAATTTTTTTGGTTACATATATTTTTCCAGGAATATGATTCATGACTCGCAAAATATTTTTAAAAATCTTTTGTCCGCCTCTCTTTTGGAGGTGGCTTCTACAAGTTCCTATGCATTAGAGAAGTCTGTTTATAAGCAGTAGGTTACTAGAAGCTGGGAACCAACAATGTTCATGTGATTTTCTTAATTATCTAGCGTAGCATCACATACAGCTGGGCACTTAATTTCTGTTGTTGTTCGTTTGAGAATGCTTTGTTCTGGCCTCTCCCTTATCCTGAGCCAAGCATTTGGATCTTTTGTGTTTGGTATAAAGTGTACTAGAAAATAGAGCAAAGGAGCTTAGCCCCTGGTTTTTGGTGTTCTCTTTGAAGATTTTTGGGCACAGCCGAATTTGATTTGTGTCTTTGTTGACACTGAAGTATATTTGGGTCAATTGGAAATGAGTTAAAGCACTGCAATATATTATTATTATGTATTGACTTTAGGGAGCTTTAGATCCATTATTAGCCTAATGCAGAATAGCTGTAGAAGTGGTTAATTCTTGACTTTCCCTGCTCAACCAGGAAAGCAGTATGGAATTAATCATGGCAGGAGCCACTGAGGTGTGTTTTGTTTCATCTATCGATTAGCCTGTTGGTAACACTGGCTTGCCTTATATGAAAAAGTGTCTGTCATTTAGGTGACTGATAATAACAGTAAGTGCTAATGTTGGAAGGTATACTTCTAAAAATACATATCATACCATTTAATCCAGGTGATCACTCCGTGAAGGTTGTTACTATTTTTATTCTAATTACACAGGTGAGGGGAAAGACGGAGAGAAGTTAAAGATAGCCGACATCAAACAGCTCGTAAGGAACCCCAGATTCCTTGCTTTTTTTTGTTTTAGCACTCTGAAAGGTAGAGGCATTCTGTGAGTTCTAAATATGAACAAAGCATGGCCCTTGTTCTCAAGGACGTTTTAAATCAAACCAGTATGTCTTCTTATAAATATATTAATTATAGGCAGCACATCAAGGGAAGAGCTAGGGAAGCACACAGAAGTGCAGACAGCCTCCAAGTATAGAGTCAAGGTTGGTATGCCGGGGGAAGCATTTGAGAGGGAACATGTCTAGGGAGGAAGAAAAAGTGACCAAAAGGACCAAGGTGGGAAAGCACAGGGCTTATTACGGCTGAGGGGCTGCTCTGGTTTGGCATGAGCTGCGTGGGATACAGTAAAAGAAAGTGGTGGAAGCTGGGCCTGTGACAGGTTAGGTCAGACTGTGAAGGGCCTCAGAATGCCATGCTAGGGAAGAGAGAGCCTCCTTCCGTAGGTATTTTGAGCAGGAAATGAAAAGTGTAGGGTAGCCCTGTAGAGAACCCAGTAATAAGCATGATAAATGCTTACATTTTTAAGTTAAGATCCTGTGCTAATCTCTTCACATGATACACACAGAATCTCACTAACGCCTGCAGTAATTGAACAAAGTACTCTGTCCCTTTTACAGATGTGAAATCGAGGCTCCACGAGATTAGGTTTGCAGGTGTCAAACATATCGCTGGAGCTAAGACTTGGACTGGGGTCTGTGAGCTTCTAAAACCTGTTCTGTTTGCCACTGTGATATATTGTTTTTAAAAACAGGTCACCTGATACGTTCTTGATCCTCTGTTAAGAATATGGCTGTGGGAAATAGACATTTTCAAAGTTCCGGAAGTACTGTTTTCAGTGCTAGGGAATGTAATCACCACCAAACCCGACTTGTACTGCTCTCTAATTGGGGCCAGCGCTGCATAGGAAGCTGAAGAACTGGATGATGTTTTATTTACATGCCTCATGACATGAATACATGCCTGTGGCAAATGTTTTTGTGTTCATTTTCACCGTTTAACCTTATTGGTCCCACATAATTCTTACATCAGGGAGAGCCCAGTTCGTAGGGGCATTTTCAGGTGCTTAAAGCAGTGATATTTTTCCTAGCTAAAATACATTTCTTCTCAGCAGGTTTTCTACTAACAAAAGACCATGACTACTGATGAAGGTGCCAAGAACAATGGAGAAAACCCAGCGGCAGCTGTGGCTGAACGCGGAGAGGATATTACCTCTAAAAAAGATAGAGGAGTATTAAAGGTGAGGTTACAAGGTTGAATGACATGTAGGGAAATTTCCTACCTGGAAGGATTATTTATAAAGATGTTTGTGTTTTTGGTCGGAGGTGGAGGTGGATGTTGTTCACTAAGGCTTACTAAGTGCTCATTACTAAGTGCTCATTACTCTCATTTCATCTTCACGACTTGAGGTTTATTTTTTTAATTAAAAAATGTTTAAAGTTTATTTTTGAGAGAGAGAGAGAGAGCACAAGCTGTGGAGAGGCAGAGAGAGAAAGAGACAGAAGATCTGAAGCAGGATCCACCCTGTCAGCGCAGAGCCTGATGCAGGGGTTGGAACCCACAAACGGCGAAATCATGACCGGAGCCGAGTGAGCCACCCAGGCACCCCGAGGTTTATTTTTATTCCCAGAGAGATGGTGAAATTGAGGCCCTGGTGGGTGAATTAACCTGCCCAGTATCCTAGATCGTAGGAAATACAGATCTGGGGGCCAGATCCAAAAGACGTAGGACTTAGAGTCCCCCAGTTCTCAGCGTGTACGCATGCGTGGTTATTTTAACGTAATATTTAAGGACGTGAAAGCTAGCTAATGACAATTCAGAAGACTTACTAAAGGAAAAGCCAACTTGCAGGGTTCAAAAGGATTGTTTTTACATACAGATTCTTGTTTGTGCAGTGAAGAGATTTTGTGAGGTTTCATCCAAGAATATATCTTACTTCGGAATTAGCTTTCCTCATTAAAACACTACAGGGGACCTGGGTGGCTCAGTCGGTTGAGTGTCCAACTCTTGATTTCAGTTCAGGTCGTGATCCCAGGGTCATGGGATTGAGGCCTGTTTTGGGCTCATGCTAGGTGTGGAGCCTGCTTCGTCCTCTTTCTCTCCCTCTGCCCCTCTGCTCTGCTCGCACTCTCTCCCTCTCTAAAATTAAAAATTAAAAGTAAAAACTGTGTATGGTTTTCACTGTGTAATTAGTCATTTCTATGTATAGTGTTTTTTTTTTTTTTTTTAATGTTTGTTTATTTTTGAGAGAGAGAGAGACAGAGCACAAGCAGGGGGGAGGGGCAGAGAGCAAGGGAGACACAGAATCCGAAGCAGGCTCCAGGCTCTGAGCTGTCAGCACAGAGCCCGACGCAGGGCTCCAACCCACAAACCGTGAGATCGTGGCCTGAGCTGAAGTCGGACACTCAACTGACTGAGCCACCCAGGTGCCCCTGTGTCTTTTTTTTATTTGTATCTCACAGGGGTCTTGTGAGACGACCAGAGCAACTGTTAATCCTTCCATTTTATTGATGGAAAATGTATATTTGAATTCCATATAAATTAATAAACTGCAGCTGAGAGAGGGTTAAATGCTTTAGTTGTATTAAGTCATGCCTTCTCCTACATTGTTGTTACATGGACAAGTTTTGTATAGTTAATTATTTTTCCCTGAAAATATGATCTCCCACATTCTAAGTATTATCACTAAGTGAGTTTTAGTATCTCCATGTGTCAGCAGTAGTAAATGAGAATTTTTTAGTTTGTTTTGTCTGATCTTGCTTGTGTGAAAGCTTTTTTTTCTGTGCCTGAATCTTCTGAATGTAGTTGTTTTACCGTTAGCTTGCTACATGCTAAGCCAAATTTTGGAAGACTTTCAACTACAGAAATAAGGGCTTTATGCCATAGATTTGTATCATGCTCTCATTTTTCAGAGGGCTTCTCAGTCTATAACTATATGAATTCCTTATCCCAAACTCCAGGATACTTCTAGAGACAGTAGAAATTGTGCAGGCAGTCTGCAGCATCTCCTCGCTCTATTTAAGTCTTTCTCTTTCATGTTTTCAGCGTACCCACCCATGTAGAGAACATGTTCCTCAACCCGCCTCCAGCCCTGTTTTGTTCCAGGGAGTAAATCTGATAAGATTTTTAGGCTTGTAAGACGCACTTTGAGATTGTAAGCCCTTTAAATCGTATCACTTATCACTGTCTAGAGCCTTAGGTTTCACCATGGGGCTTTTGGTTAAGATTAAATAGTTTACTAACTGTGCGACATGGGGCGATGTAGTTAACCTCTCTTTGATGAAATTTCCTCATTGTAAAATTGGAACAATACTACTACCTACCTCATAGAGTGACTGGGATTATATAAAGCATTTAGCACAGTGCCTCATCTGTAGTAACCTCGTTTATTCCCTATTACATACATAACTTTTTAAAAGACCAAGGCACGTCCGGGAAGTCAGTGACTAGCTCAGGAAAATAAAATTACACTGTGGAGCTTACATTTTTAAAATGAATCGAGACTAAAATTCATTCCTTAATGCAACTGCTTAAGGCACCTCCTCACATCTTCCCATTTCCTCCTACCCAGAGCCCCTAGCAACTAACATTCTATTCTCTGTTATGAGTTCAGCTTTTTTAGATGTCACGTATAAGTGAGATCACACAGTGTCTGTCTTTCTCTGTCACTTAGCATAATGCTCCTAAGATCCATCCGTGTTGTCACAAATGGCAAGATTGTGTTCTTTATTGTGGCTGAATTAACATTCCACTGTGTGTATATGTGCCACATTTCTCTTGATCCATTCATTTGCGTATGGATCCTTAGATTGTTTCCAGGGTTTAGCTGTTGTAAATATTGCTGCCCTGAACATGGGGTGCATAGATCTTTTTGAGCTAGTGTTCTCGTTTTCTTCAGATAAATACCCAGAAGTAGAATTGCTGGATCGTATCGTAATTCTATTTTTAATTTATTGAGGAAACTTCACACTATCTTCTACAGTGGCAGCACCCATTTACATTCCTGCCAACAGTGTGCGAAGGTTCCCTTTTCTCCATATCCTCACCAGCACTTGTTTTTTCTTGTCTTTCTCATCATAGCCATTCTAAAAGGTGAGGTAAAGTCTCGTGGGTTTGATTTGCATTTTGGGGATTGTTTTGTTTTTCCATTACTTCCTTCTTAACAAGTGTATAGAAACACAACTGATTTCTGTGTGTTGATTTTGAATCCTCCCGCTTCACTGAATTCATTGATTAGTTCTAACAGGTTTTTAGTGGAGTTGCAGTAATGATTCTCATCTTTATTTTTTTATTTTTTTTATTTTTTGAGAGAGAGAGTGGATGAGGGAGGGCTGAGGGAGGAGAGGGAGAGAGAGAATCTCAAGCAGGTTCCATGTTTAGTGCGGAACCCAACACTGGGCTCAATCTCATGACCCTGAGATCATGGCCTGAGCCAAACAAAGTCAAGAGTCCTACGCTTAGCTGACTGAGCCACCCAGGCTCCTCCGATTCTTTTCCTTTAAACAATGTCTGGACTTTTGAACTAAGAAAGTTGTAGAATAGAAGTTTAGCATGTTTACATGGTGATAAGAGGGCGGGGCTGGTAGGACACAACTTAAAGAACTTAGGAGCAAATGATTGAATTCTTAAAGAAAGTTTCAGACTCTTCCCCTAATACGATGTTTCTTGGGCATGAGCTACCATCCTCTGTTATCTAATAAAGATGATTAATTTGGCATAGGTGATTGACAGAATAAATTATACCACCACATGCCTGGATTTGATTTTCTTTTCCCAGAACTGACCAACTGCATTAGTGGCCTACTCTGCCAAGAACAAAATAAGTATACTGGATTTTATGACAGCTAAATATTTTTCAGCCTGGAGCTTTTTTTTTGGCATTTGCTTTACTAGAAAACAAGTTTTTCAGTATCATATCAAACTACGAAGTGATGCTGGGTTTTTTGCACATTGAATATTCTTCATATAAAAGGAAGTGGAACCTGTTATACTAGGAAGTTGAGCTTTTTGAAAGTAAACCAAACTAGTGGAATTTAGTCAAAAGGTAATGTTTTTAGCACAAGAGGGAAGTAAATAAAATCTCACCTTTTGAAACTTGCTTTAGACTTCTTTTTGAAGATTTTTGAAAGTCCACTCATCTTTTTGTTCTGATTCAGTTTATATATGAACTGGTTCTATGTTTTGAGAGATTTTAGTGTCAAAGCATGAAGCAGGATCTATTGGTTATATTATTACCTTATTTTGAGGGGATAGTGTGCTTGACAGTGAAATTAAATATAGCATTAAAGATTTAGAGTAGTATAGGAAGGTTTTCTAACAGTTAGGATTATTGAGAGAACTGGGAGGGAAGCCTTGAGAAAGGACAGGAAATTATTTGCAAATCTGCCTGGGTAATGTAGAATGGATTCTGTGATCTTTTTTATTTGATTAGAATAAAATCAGCTCCCTTTTTTGATGTTTGTCTTTTCCAGATTGTCAAAAGAGCGGGAAATAGTGAGGAAATGCCAATGATTGGAGACAAAGTTTATGTCCATTACAAAGGAAAACTGTCAAATGGAAAGAAATTCGATTCCAGTCATGATAGAAATGAACCGTTTGTCTTTAGTCTTGGCAAAGGTAAGAGGGTGTTTTTGAGTTGTGTTTTGCTTAGACTTATTGCTATTTATATTATATAGAAGTTGGTCGATCCTGTATAGGAGCTAGCAGATTTTTAGGGGGTCCATAATGTCAAAGTTATTTTCATAATGTTATGAAGATGTTGTCCAGCTTTTTACCGTGTTGACATTCGCACTGATGGTACAAAAGCTACAGTGGTAAAAACTGCTGCTGCCGTTAGCACAGATCTGGGCTACGGCACCAGACTATACGAGTAATCCTTCCGATATTCTTCGATGCCCTCATTCGCTGTTTAAATAAGAAAAAGAAGGGAAGCCCGTGTCACTTAATGTCCTTGATAACAGTGTAAAAAATACCAGTCGTATTAAATCCTAATCCTCGGCTTTGGCATTGTTCTGCTGTTTTGTGACAGACAGGGAGGCGCACAGGGCACACTTCTGTACCCGAGGACAGTGGTTGTCTCCTGGGAAAGCACTTGTGCACTTAACCTGAGTGAAGAACTGAATGAGGTGCATTTTTCCAGAAAACACCATTTTTATTAGAAAGGGCAAACTGGGGGCGCCTGGGTGGCTCGGTCGGTTACGCGTCTGACTTTGGCTCAGGTCATGATCTCGCGGTCCGTGAGTTCAAGCCCCGCGTTGGGCTCTGTGCTGACCGCTCAGAGCCTGGAGCCTGCTTCAGATTCTGTGTCTCCCTCTCTCTGTGACCCTCCCCGTTCATGCTCTGTCTCTCTCTGTCTCAAAAATAAATAAACGTTAAAAAGAAAAAAAAGGGCAAACCGTTATTGTTCGGATTTGATTATTCAGTATTTGGCAGATAACTTTCTTAAAAATGAATGAAGCGAGGGGCGCCTGGGTGGCTTGGTCGGTTAAGCATCCGACTTCGGCTCAGGTCATGATCTCACGGTCCGTGGGTTCGAGCCCCGCGTCGGGCTCTGTGCTGACAGCTCGGAGCCTGGAGCCTGTTTCAGATTCTGTGTCTCCCTCTATCTCTGCTCCTCCCCTGTTCATGCTCTGTCTCTCTCTGTCTCAAAAATAAATAAACGTTAAAAAAAAAAAAATGAATGAAGCGAGCCTGTCACTTCAAGGAAAACAGCTGACAGTATTTGTAACCATTGAGTTTTCAAATGAAAATTCTAGTTCTGGGAAATTTGTATCTGCCACGGTGAGCTTGACAGCTTCCCAGAACTTAAAAGACTTCTGATGAGATCGATGGATGTTCAGGAATGTGGTTTTTAAAATATCATCCAGTGAAATGTGTTAACGTGTGGAAGATCTGGGCAACTCAGTGAACCAATATTTTCCCAATACAAGATGTTACAAAATCATGTGTGACTAAAAAGATCCATTCGTTTTGCAGGCTAGATCAATGGATTTTAATGTAACATAATATTAACGAAAAGTTCCTTGATCTGCTTTCAGATTCTACATTGCAACTAACTTTTATGAAACTGCCACTTGTCCAGCTTGCATGTCCTCTCAGATGATTATATTCATAATTATCTGAAAAAGCTGTTAAAGTACTCCTACCTTTTCCACCTATCTATCTTTTGGGTTTGGATTTTTTCTGTAGATTTAAACTCAGATTGCAACAGATGAATGCAGAAGTAGGTATGAGAATTTGGTTGTCTTCTGTCAAGTCAGACACGTTTTACACTTGTTAAACTGCAAAACAATGCTGTTCTCAGTAATTTTTTACAAATATAGTTGCTTTTCATAAAAATAAATTTTTTGTGTTAACATATGAGGCTGTTACTATTTTTCAGTAGTAAATGTACTATGTTTGAAGGTAAGTAACTTTAATTTTTAATGTGGTAAATATCAGTAGATAGATAAACAAGTTCTTTGGGGTCTTCAATTTTTAAGATTAAAGGGGTCCTGAGGAAAAAGGTTGAGAAGCACTATTTTCAGGTCTTAAGTGTTATTTTTACTAATTCATTTTCAAATGCTTTTGCGTGTCTTTAGTTAATTTAGTACTTTCTTTAATCTTGTGAGAATAATAGCCCATACATCAAACTAGACTTTGTGGACCATGTGGCTTGTTGAAAGTTAGTGGCTGAGTTACCAATGTTTTTAATTCTTACCTGCTACAGATAGAACAGATCTCCAGTTCGTTCCCAGATTAAGTGTGGGAGAAAAGGATTGGACCCCCCCCCCCCCCCCCGCGCACTGGTCTACCACCACGTCTCAGTGTTGACTATAACCCCTTTCATTTTTTACTGTACCACCTGAAATGAATTGTTAACCAGGCATGATCTGGGAAAGAAAAGAGCCAGTGAGGAACTGCAGACTTAAACTCTTTCTGCCTCTCTTGTACCCTGCCTTTCCTGGTACTCACAGGCCTGTGTCCTGGTGACTCCTGCTTCTTGTCCGGCTGTACCCTTCCCGGGCTCTGGTGCAGCCTGTGCCACTGCTCCCTTCTCCTTTGGGTCTTCAGTGAGTTGGTGGCTTGTGTGAGATTAATCTTGTGTTTCAGTACAATGGCAATCAAATACAGATTCTTTTTGTTGAGAAAGCAGATAATGATTGACAGTTAAATTAGAGTTTTTTTCTTTTTTGTTGATTCAGAGATGTGAACCTCCAGGGCCACCAGCATGGCTGTGGCATCAGCATTTAATTTAGATGACCTCAGAGTAAGTGGCCTCATCAGACATCTGTGTTTCCACTGCTCCCCCTGCCCCCTTCAAACTCTTACTCTACCCTTTGAATTTCTGTCCTAAAGAAGTTGATGGATTTAAGCCAACAAGTCTCTCAGCAGCTATCTTTGCAAGTAGACTTGCTAAGAATTGCTAAGAACTGGGGGGAAAAAAAGAATTGCTAAGAACTTACGCTGCTGTCTTTTCTACCTGCATTTTCTTAATAAACTACCCTATGCTGAATGAGTCTTTTATGTTTCCTAGAATTTTGAGCAGAGATAAAAGAGGCAGCTTTCAGTTGACTTGGTACCTATGACACACCTGTCTAGAGACAGTGTGGTCTCTTGGGGAGAGCATCCACCTGGGTGTTAGGAAGCCAGAGTTCCTATCTTCACTCTTCCCTGTGTTATGTTAACATGAGTAAGCCACCTAACCTTCCCTGCTCCTCTAAAAAGGAGGCATCTGTAGAAAAGCATTAAGATTAATTCTGGCTATGATTTCATTCTTGTACCTTCTGTAAAGAGTACAGGAATGAAAACCATAAAAGACTAAGATAAAGCAAGAAACATTGGTAGGCAGTTTATAATTTTTTGTGGGTTTTTTTTTTAAATGTTTATTTTTAAAAGAGAGAGCGCACAGGGGAGGGGCAGAGAGAGAGGGAGACACAGAATCTGAAGCAGGCTCCAGGCTCTGATCTGTCAGCACAGAGCCTGATGCAGGGCTCGAACCCACAAACCGTGAGATCATGACCTGAGCCAAAATCGGATGCTTAACCAACTGAGCCACCAAGATGCCCTTGCCTTGCCTTTTCATTTTAATTGGCCTTTAAAGGAACAATTTTAATTTTGATGAAGTCTACTTTGCTAATTTTTTTTATGGCTTACCTATTATGATGGACCATTTTTGTTTTCATTTGGTTTGGGTTTTTTGTTTACATATGAGGATACTACAGAGAGAAGTAAGCCATTAGCCCATGGTTATACAATAAAGTGGTAGGGCCAGGATTCAAACACAAGCAATTTCTTTCAAGGTGTGTGTATCTTAAGGTTTAAAACTAGCTTAAACTAGGTACAAAAACGAAATAGGTCCTCATCCAGCAGAATTTACTGAGTGCCTGCTGTACATCAGACAGACACTTTTCTTACAGGAATGCTGTAGTTACAGAGGTTTATCAAAAGCAAAGTTTTTGCGGGCACCTGGGTGGCTTAATCAGTTAAGTGTCTGACTCTTAGTTTCTGCTCAGGTCATGATGTCGTGGTTCATGGGTTTGATCTCCGTGTCGGGCTCTGCGCGCACAGCGTGGAGACTATTTGGGATCCTGTGTGTCCCTCTCCCTTTGCCCCTCCCAGCTCATGCTCTTTCTCTCCCTCCCTCCCTTCCTTTCTCTCTCTCTGTCTCTCTCTCTCTCTCTCTCTCAAAATAAATAAATAAAATTTTTTACAAAGCAAAATTTTTGCTATTACCTGCTTGATGTTATGGGTTGAATTCCTATTTTGAAAGTTTGTTGTTTTTTTTTAAATTGAAGTATGTTTTTTTCATGCACTTTAAGTCTTGACAACATCTTACAACTGGTAAAGCACTACTAGTAATGGGTAACCGTGTAGCCAACTTCCTGTGGGTTGTTTGTGGTTTAACCATGTGCTCCCTTTAAATTTCTGTTGATGCTTTTGCTCCCACTTAAATATATCCTTAACATCTGGGTTTTTGTTTGTTTGTTTTGCATGCAGTTTAGGAGTATTCAGGATTGCTTTTAGGCCAAAATATTTAATTTTTCTAACCTTCTCCAAAAGTGTGAGCCAGAAAGACAGCAAACTTTGAGAAAGTACGTTCTTTGGCTTTACCTGGTGCTTTGCAGTAGAGGAAGAATGCTTTTGATTTCCATTGCTCTGTTAATGGGTACTGGGGAGAAGCCTGTTGGGGCAGGGTGAGACTAAATCGTGGGAAGCTAACAAATTTCTAACTCCATTTATATAAAATTATAGCATGGACCCTGTTGTTTAATTGAGTATAATTTTATGGTATTATAGTTTATAATTCTTTAGGAAATAGAAAATAATCAAGACCTGACTCCTGCCTTCAAGTATCTAACAGTTTAGCCTGGCAGAGTTGATGTTAATCCTTAATGAGGCTGTCCCAGGACAGATTATGCTACCATTCCTATTTTCCCTCTCTTTTTAAAAAAATTATAAAGCCATGAGAATGGAAAGATATTCTCCTGTGATCAGTTTTCTTAGTAATCAGAGAACTGCCAAAAATGAATGTAACAGAAGGCATGATCACCTTAGAAGAATCTTAAAATGTAAATTTATTTGTTCAATTCATAATCAAGATACTTTTGGTAGAGAGTAGAGAGGATTATCAGAGCCCTTTTGTAAGACATTCTGAAATAGAACCAAAACAATTCATAAGAGGAAAAAGTAAACAGGAAAAGCTAATTTGCTTTATCTAGTATAAAAAGAAGAAAAACATTGTCCATATATTTTTTTTAATGTTTATTTTTGAGAGACAGAAAAGTGTGAGTGGGGGAGGGATGAGAGGGGGGAGGCACAGAATCCAAAGCAGGATCCAGACTCTGAGCTGTCAGCACAGAGCCTGATGTGGGGCTTGAACTCAAGAACCACGAGATCATGACCTGAGCCAAAGTCGGACACTTAACCGACTGAGCCACTCAGGTGCCCCGACGTTGTCCATTTTATAATGGTATGCAATTTTCTTTTTTTTAATAGAAAATATTAGCAAAATACTCATAGAATTAAAATAGCAGAAATTTGTACTCAGTCCTGGAAATCCTTCAATGAAGGTAAAGCAGGAATAAATCAGATGTGTGTTTTTAATTATCTGAAACTTATTAGTGATTATGCTTATATTTAAGAGAGTATCAACTCTTCTGTTTTGAATGGAAACCCTTCTACAGCAAAATTATTTTATCTTTTTTGTCCTCTATTCCCACATTAAAAAGTATTTTTCTATATAATACATCTTTCATCCTGTAGAATTTTAAATATGCTCATATTTCAAATGCATACCTACATTTAAAAGTTATATAGTCAATAATTTTCATCTAGGGTGCCAAGACTAGTTAATAGAGAAAGAACAGTATTTTCAGTGGGGTGCCTGGGTGGGGTGGTTCAGTCAGTTAAGCGTCCGATTCTGGGTCTTGGCTTAGGTCATGATCTCACAGTTCAGGCTCTGTGCTGACGGTGTAGAGCCTGCTTGGGATTCTCTGTCTCCCTCTCTCTGCCCCTCTCCCCCTCTCACTCTCTGAAAATGAATAAACATTAAAACAATTATAAAAAACAAAACAGTCTTTTTGACAAATGATGGTGGGAAAGCTGGATATTCACATGCAAGATAGTGAAGGTTGTAGCCTTTACACCATATACACAGATTAACTAAAAAATGCATCAAAGGTCTAAACATGAGACCTAAAACTATATTTTCTTAGAAGAAAACATAGAGGAAAAGCTTTGACATTGTATTTGACAATGATTTTTTAGATAGGGCACCAAAAGCAACAGGCAACAAGAGTAAAAAATACATAACTTGGACTACATCAAAATTAAAAGCTGTGCATCAAAGGATACAATGACAGAGTGAAAAGGCAGCCTATGGAATGGGAGACTGTTTGCAAATATCTGATCCCTTGTCATTATAATGAACTCCTATAATTCATCAACAATGAAAAACCACAAATAAACTGATTATAAAATAGGCAATGAAAGACATTTCTCCGTGTGTGTGTGTGTGTGTGTGTGTGTGTGTGTGTGTGTGTGTATGTATATAAATGACCTGACTAGCATATGAGAAGATACTCAACATCACTAATAATTAGGGAAATACAGATCAAAACTGCACTGAGATACCACCTCATACCCATCAGGGTGGCTACTATAAAAAAAAGGTGGGAGAGAAAATAGCATGTGGCAAGGCTGTGGAGAAACTGAAAACCTTTGTATGCTGTTAGTAGGAATGTAGAATGGTGCAGCCACAATGGAAAACAGTATGGCATTTCCTCAAAAAATTAAGAATAGAACTACCCCACGACCCAGCAATTTTACTTCTGAGTATGTTCGCAGAAGAACTGAGAGCAGTGTCTCAAAGAGATATATTTGTACACTCCTGTTTGTTAACAGCATTATTCATTATAGCCAAAAGATGGAAGCAGCCCAAGTGTTTATCTCTAGATGAATGGATAAATAAATTTGTGTATACATACAGTGGAATATTATTCAGCCTTAAAAAAGAGGGAAATCTGACACATGTGACAACACTGATGGAACTTGAGGATACACTAAGTGAAGTGAACTAGTCATGAAAAGACAAATACTATATGGGGCACCTGGCCGGCTCTTTTGGTAGAGCATGTGACTCTTGATCTTATGGGTTGTAAGTTTGAGCACCACGTTGAGTGTAGAGATAACTTAAAAATAATAGCTTTTGAAAAACAAGACAAATACATAATTCCCCTGACATCTAGGTGAATCTAGAATAATCAAATTCACAGAAACGGAGTCAAATGAAATTCTTGCCACAGGCTTGGGGTAGAAAGAAATGGGAAGTTGTTTAATGGGTAGAGTTTTAGCATTGCAAGATGAAAAAGTTTTAGTCTGGTTGCACAACAGTGTGAATATATGTAACAGTATTGATCTGTACACTTAAAAATGGTTGTGATGGCATATTTTATGTTACGTGTATTTTGCCACAATTTTTTTTTTAAGTTTATTTTGTGGGAGGGAGAGAGGAAGAGAAAGCGAAAGCAAGGGATGGGCAGAGAGAGAGAGAGGGAGAGAGAGAATTCCTAGGCTCTGCACTGTCAGCTTTGAGCCTGGTGCCGTGCTCAGACCCATGAACCGTGAGATCATGACGTGACCCAAACCCATGAACCGTGAGATCATGACGTGACCCAAACTCGGATGCTTAACTGACTGAGTCACCCAGGCACCCCTGTATTTTACGACAATGTTTTAAAATGTTTTAAATCAATAAAGAGAAAAATTAGAATATTTAAAGTGGTCACTATAGTCATTATTGTAAATGAAAGTATTCATGATTAAATCAAAATGTATTTTGAAATGTGTTATCTGATTTTTTATTTTATAAATTTATTTATTTTCCAGTATAATTAACATACAGTGTTGTGGTGCCTGGGTGGCTCAGTCGGTTAAGGCTCCAACTTCGGCTCAGGTCATGATCTCATGGTTCATGGGTTTGAGCCCCGAGTTGGGTTCTGTGCTGACAGCTCAGAGCCTGGAGCCTGCTTTGGATTTTGTGTCTCCCTCTCTCTCTGCCCTCCCCTGCTCGTGCTTTGTCTCTCTCTGTCTCTCAAAAAAAAAAAAAAAAAACAACCATTAAAAAATTTTGTAATTAACATACAGTGTTACATTAGTTTCAGGTGTACAATAAACAGTTCTGTACATTACTCAGTGCTCATCACGATAAGTGTACTCTTTGATCCCCTTCACCTGTTTGCCCATAGCCTGCCCACCTCCCCTCTGGTAACTATTTGTTCTCTGTATTCAAGAGTCTGGGTTTATTTGATTGTCTTTTATTTCTTTGTTCATTTGTTTCCACATACGAGTGAAATCATACGGTATTTGTCTTTCTCTGACTTATTTCACTTAGCATTATACCCTCTAAATCCACCCATATTGTTACAAATGGCAAGATTTCATTCTTTTTTATAGCTAAGTAATATTCCATTGTGTATATAAACTACATCTTTATCCATTCATCTATCTACGGACACTTGGGTTACTTTGTTAAATTTTGTTAATATGATTTTTAAAAATTTTTTAAAAGTTTATTTATTTTTGAGACAGAGCGAGACAGAGCATGAACGGGGGAGGGTCAGAGAGGGGGGGGAGACACAGAATCTGAAGCAGGCTCCAGGCTCTGAGCTGTCAGCACAGAGCCTGACGTGGGGCTCGAACTCACGGACCATGAGATCATGACCTGAGCCGAAGTCAGATGCTTAACTGACTGAGCCACCCAGGCGCCCCTATGATTTTTTTAATAGACTTTTTAAACTTTTTTTTTTTTTTTTTTTTTTTTTGAGAGAGAGACAGAGCATGAATGGGGGAGGGAGAGGGGGAGACTAACAGATTCCAAAGCAGGGTCCATGCTCTGAGCTGTCAGCATAGAGCCCTACATGGGTCTCGAACTTACAAACCATGCAATCATAACCTGAGTTGAAGTTGGACATTTAATTGACTGAGCCACCCAGGCGCCCCAGTAGAATTGACTTTTAAAGCACTTTTAGGTTCACAGTAAAACTGAGCAGAAGGTACAGAGTTCTCATGTATCTCCCATCCCTACACAGGCATAGCTTCCCCCTTAACAACACCCTCCACCAGAGTGATCCACTTGTTAGGATTGATGAACCTACATTGAACCTATAAAATTTTATGTCTTAAAATGTATTCTTCGATTACACTTTGCAGAAGCAAGAAAAAAGTACGGTTCATTGCTTTGATACTCGTCTTCTTGTATACTTTTAAGTTTTTCAGTTGCCTGTGGTTACATATGTAGAGAGAGCCTTTAAACTTAGGGGTAGCTATGCTATAGATTTGTTTAAATATATGTTTTTATTTCAGTTATTGTTACAAATGAAATAGGACTCCTGAAATTGATAAATTATATTTGAGCTAGTAAAATTGGAAGTCCAGATCAAGTGTGAGAACAAATTATATATTCTTGGTACATGATACCTATAATTATGATCCTAAAGATCAAGAAGAATCTGTAAAATGTTTACGCTTTGACCCCGTAATTCTGCTTCTACAAATTGAACCTAAGAAAGTATGGTAGAAGCTTGCTTAACCAACCCCGGATTGATGATGCCCCGCGTTCTGTTTGTAAAGATGTTGAGCAATACTGCTGGTTTCCTGGTCTGTGGTGTGGTCCTACACTGTGCTTCAGCCAATTGAGTGTGCCTTGTCAATGCCCTCCAGCCATAGACCACTAGGAACATAGCTGTCATTGAACAACCCGGGTTTATTACTCATTGTAGAGGTAAAATGCACGTAAGAGACTGTGTGGTATTTCAGTAAGAGTATTCAAAGGGATTTATTTTAGGATTTAGGCTTTTGTATTGGGTGATTTGGGGAAGGGATTAAGGAAGAGCTCCTTTGCTCTGGATTGGATATTGCTAGGATGTGGGGTGATTCTTTGGGGATCTTAACAAATCTTATCTAGGAGGAAGGAGGCCAAATAGACAAGAGACTAAAGCCCTACCTGCTGGAGAAGCAGCAGTCACTCCTGGCTGCCAGGAGAGGGGGATATTTGGTATTTTGTAGGTTGCACAATGACCTTATTTTTTGTCCAAAATTTTGAAGTGTTTTTGTTTTGTCTCACTTTTTCATGGTCTCAGAGTGACCTTGTCTGATGTTGGTATTTAGTGAGATTGTTTGTGTGCACCGGGAGAATAGCATGGCCTAGGTTCCCCCAGGCCAGCTTCAGACATCAGTAAGGCCTACCTGTCAGTGTCCAGCAGTTTCTGGATGTTAGGGCCTGCATTTTTCTTCCTCAGACTGTTACTAAGAATCACTTGAAACCTGTTTATAGCCATTGTACTTTTTGTAATTATATAATTTAATATATAAAACACTTAAATTAGTGTAGAAAGAAAGAGGAATTATTTCTGTGAAAACTTGGTCATTTTTGGAAAGCCTTACTAAGGTAAATTGCTAAAAGCATTTTGTAAATTGTTGTTGAATTAGGGATGGGTAAAAGGCAAAAACAAGCCCTTCAGAACACATTTTACCAGAAGAATTCTATGTACTGATTGCTTTACAAGTATCTTCTGGTTCTCAGTCCACTTTAAAGAAACCCACATTGTAAATTGCAAATGATTTACTCATTCATTGAGGGAGCAGGGGAGGGGCAGAGAGCGAGAATCCCAAGCAACATTTTAAATTAACCTCCCAACTATAGCTCTGATTATCAGGTAAGAGGCTTTTATTATACAGAAAAAGTTACGTAAAGATGTAGGTGCAAAATTGTGCATCAGAACTTTTTTTTTTAATTTATGTCTAAGTTAGTTAGCATATAGTGCAACAATGATTTCAGGAGTAGATTCCTTAATGCCCCTTACCCATTTAGCCCATCCCCCCTCCCACAACCCCTCTAGTAACCCTCTGTTTGTTCTCCATATTTAAGAGTCTCTTATGTTTTTGTCCCCCTCTCTGTTTTTATATTATTTTTGCTTCCCTTCCCTTATGTTCATCTGTTTTGTATCTTAAAGTCCTCACATGAGTGAAGTCATATGATATTTGTCTTTCTCCAACTGACTAATTTTGCTTAGAATAATACCCTCTAGTTCCATCCACGTAGTTGCAAATAGCAAGATTTCATTCTTTCTGATTGCCAAGTGTGTGTGTGTGTGTGTGTGTGTGTATACACACACACACACACACACACACACACATATATACACACACCACATCTTCTTTATCCATTCATCCATCAGTTCATCAGAACTTTATAAAAGTCAGAAGAATAAAGGAAGAACCTAAATGTTTATTAATGTAATTGAAATTATAATCAGAAGATGAGATAGTTATTAGGTCATTTTTCAAATACTGTCTTTTAACAAGAAAATGCTCATTTAGTGTGAAATATAGAGTAGATCACAAAACCAAATAAACTATGACCAGAATTTTAAGAATGTATATGTAAAAATTTTAAATGCAAACCAAGTGAACATATAATTGGAAAGAAATGAACCAGGAAATTGACAGTTTACCCCAGATGCTGGAATTTCAGAGGTTTTTTATTTTACTCTTTATGCTTTTCTATAATTTCTAGGTGTTCTATAATAAGTATGTATTGTTACTTTTTGTTTTTTTAATCGGGGGAAGATACTTTTTTTTTTTTAAAGTTTGTATTTAAATCCCAGTTAGTTAACATGCAGTGTAATATTAGTTTCAAGTGTACAATTTAGTGAGTCAACACTTCATACATCACCCGGTAGTCATCACAACAGGGGGAAGTACTTTTTAAGAAGAGTCCCTGGGGGCACCTGGGTCGTTCAGTGGGTTGAGCATCTGATTTGTGACTGGCTCAGGTCACGGTCTCACAGTTCGTGAGTTCTAGCCCCGTGTCGGGCTCGCACTGACAGTGTGAAACCTGCTTAAGACTCTTTTCTCTCTCCCTCTCTCTCTGCCCCTTTCCTGTTCACACCTACATTCGTGCTCTCTTTCTCTCTCAAAATAAACAAATAAGTTAAAAAAAAAAAAAGTCCCTGGATTGACTATTTTAGAAACATATACCTGTGGTCATACCAGTCTGGCTCTTTGCTAATGTGTTTTCATTCAGTATTAAGAATTCAATGTAAGAGAAGCTTTATGTTCTAAATGAGAAGAAAAGCAAAGGCACAGGCATGGATTTTTTAGGTCAAGGCTCCTATAGATTTAATCCACAGGCTAATGTTTCCAACTTCTAGGCATAGAGTAGATCTTATCAATGAATTGGGCTTTTGTTGATTGCTCTAACCCCCATCCAAAAGCAAAAAGCCCCTTGTTTATACTTTGTTGGTGTTTACCATTGCTTCGTTTAAAGCAAAAACAAAAACAGTGCACTTATCATTTTCTTCCACTAGCCATACTACATTGCACCTTCCTTGGAAGGAAGAAGGGAATGGCCATCTTTGTATTCTTAATAGCTGGACCTTTGTTCCTCAGTAGTTGGCTAAATAACTTGAAAAAATGTACATAGTCCCCCCTCATCCCTCCCCCCCACACACAATATAAAGATTTCCTGGACAAGTATGTCTTAAAATACCAGAGTTGATAGTAAAGAAAAAAATGTTCCTCAAGGGCCCACTCCAAGCATCAGTGACAGGAAAGCAACCTATCAACAGCAGACTTTACATTTCACCTGATGATTCTGGACTGTTTTCACAATAGAACCATGTGTGAGCATATAAATTGACATAGCTGGGGCACTTGGGTGGCTCAGTTGGTTAAGCATCTGACTTTGGCTCAGGTCATGATCTCACAGTTTGTGAGTTGGAGCCCTGCGTCGGGCTCTCTGCTGTCAGCACAGAGCCTGGAGCCTGCTTCAGATCCTCAGTCTCCTTCTTTCTGCCCCACTTGCAAGTGCTCTTTCTCAAAAATAAACATTTTTTAAAAATAAAAATAAATCGATGCAGCCATTTTAGAAGGGCAGTTGGGCAACGTCCGTCAAATTGAAAGTGCACATCACCATTGCATTTCTAGAATATTCTCCAAATATTCTCACACAAAGTAGACAATCCTGTATGGACACATATCCTTATTTAGACTGCTGTTAATATGTTTCTCAGTAGAGTGACTGGAATATCATGCTGTCATTTAGAATGAACTAGATCTCATTTAATAATTGTATTAAAGTTGTACAAATATTTGTATATTTGTATTTATGATGATGATGATGATAATGATGGCTGTTCTTTCATTATTTGTTTATTTTTATTTCTAGAAGTAGGCTGTACACCCAACGTGGGGCTTGAACTCCTGTTCCTAAGGTCAAAAGTCACGTGCTCTACCAACTGAGCCAGCCAGGTGCCTGAATAATGACAGCTGTTCTTAAGTATATATCATATGCCAGTCACCATGTCATGCATTTGACAGATTTTATCTAACAATTCTCATAACTATGGCAGGCACGGTTATTATCTACATTTTGCAGATGAGAGACTGAGGCACAGAGATTAAATAATTTATACATTACTTATAAGGGACAGACCTGGTATTTGAATCCAGGTAGTCTGTGGTTAAAACAGTCTATATTTTTAACCTCTAAAATGCATATCCTAAAAATAATGCATATCCTCCTTTCTGCTGATGGAAAGAGATCAAGATATATATTGAATAAAAAGCAGAATTAAATGCATGGTATGCTGTACAGCATGCACCAGAAGGGTATAAAAGGAACAACAAACAGTGTCTTCTTACAAGGAGGGAATGGATGCCCTTTTACTTTGTTTTTTCTCTTGTGTGTGATTGAATAATAGGCATGTATAACTTAAACATTTTTAACTACAGTAAGTATCTGATCTTTTGAAAAATTATAATACTTAAGACAAGCTGTAGTCCTGAGTCAGGAATGTTCTATCCATCCCTACTTACCTACTTTAGTATAGAATTCGTCTTATTCTAATATCCTACCACAGTTCAAGATGATAGCTTTCTTCAAAATTCACTTTCAGGGGCGCCTGTGTGGCTCAGTCGGTTAAGTATCTGACTTTGGCTCGGTCATGATCTCGTGGTTCGTGGGTTTGAGCTCCACATCAGGCTCTGCACTACAGTGTAGAGCTTGCTTGGGATTCTCTCTCCTCCTCTCCTCCCCTCTCCTCCCCTCCCCCCTCCTCCCCCCTCCTCCCCCCTCCTCCTCCCTCCTCCCCCCTCCTCCTCCCTCCTCCCCCCTCCTCCTCCCTCCTCCCCCCTCCTCCCCCTCCTCCCACTCCCCCTTCCCCCTGCTTTTCCCCTGCTCTTATACACTGTCTCACTCTCAAATAAATAAACTTTTAAAAAATTCACTTCTGCTGGGATTTATTGTTTACCTGATCCTGCTGTTAGTACTTACGTTTTTGATTGACATAGTACCTCATTTTTGTATTTTACCTCTTTAAATCACCTACATTTTTTGTTTCCCAAAGGATTTGAGACTGATTATTGTAAGATATAATTACAATTATGTACACTAGAATAGTTTACAGTTGAGGAGTAAAGTCAACTTTTAGTTTCCTGGAAGTAGGAAAAAAAATTCTGAGTTCAGTAGTTCTTGTGATTTGACAAAAGGACACATAACCATTTTGTTTAAAAACAAAACAAAAATATTTTTTTTCTTTTTCTAAATTTGGAGATCTCTTTCATGGGCCCTTTTATGCAATTTATACTTTAACAGTTGTTTTGTTGTTTTTGTCTACTCAACTGAATTATAAGCTTCCTTAGGACAAATTCCATTTCATTCCATACTATTTTTGTTCTATCTGTACCTAGAAAACACACCCTTTATTATGGTTGAAATTGTAAATTAAGCAACAGCTGCAGCCCAGCTACATTTCAAAGATTACGTTATTACCACTTTTCAAAGATTACGTTATTACCACTTTTCAAAGATTCAGTCTTTGAAACTTAGAAATTGATACTACTGTTCTCCTTCTCAGCAGGGAATCTTCTCTGGTCACCCTCAAAAATCAGTTTATTGTCTCCCTCTCTATCTGCCCCTCCCCTGCTCATGCTCGCTGGCTCTCTCTCCTTCAAAAGTAAATAAACATTAAAAAAATTTAAAGGGGGCGGGGCTCCTGGGTGTCTCAGTCAGTTAAACATCTTCCTGCTTCAGTTCAGGTCACAATCTCACAGGTTCAAGCCCTGCGTTGGGCTCTGTGCTGACAGCTCAGAGCGTGGAGCCTGATTCAGATTCTGTGTCTCCCTCGCTCTCTGCCCTTCCCCCACTCATGTTCTCTCTCTCTCTCTCTCTCTCTCTCTCTCTTTCAATAGTAAATAAACATTAAAAAAATTTTTTTAATCAATTTATTTCTTGGTTCTTTTTGAGCCCCTGCTTATTGAGTATGTAACGTAAAGGAAATTTATTCAAACTTTTGTTTTATGACAGTTAAATTTTTTTTTTTTTTTAATTTTTTTTTTTTTCAACGTTTTTTATTTATTTTTGGGACAGAGAGAGACAGAGCATGAACGGGGGAGGGGCAGAGAGAGAGGGAGACACAGAATCGGAAACAGGCTCCAGGCTCCGAGCCATCAGCCCAGAGCCTGACGCGGGGCTCGAACTCACGGACCGCGAGATCGTGACCTGGCTGAAGCCGGACGCTTAACCGACTGTGCCACCCAGGCGCCCCTATGACAGTTAAATATTTTTAAATACGGCCTATCGCTTTCAACCACCTTTTTCTTTCTCGTAGGCCAAGTTATCAAAGCATGGGACATTGGGGTGGCTACCATGAAGAAAGGAGAGATCTGCCATTTACTGTGCAAACCAGAATATGCATATGGCTCTGCTGGCAGTCTCCCCAAAATTCCCTCGAATGCAACTCTCTTTTTTGAGGTAAGTGTGCGTGTGATGTTGCCTCGTTAGCCTCTGTTCTAGTATAGTGCTGGCTCTGAAGCAACAGGCAGTGGAACAAGGAGCTAAGCTTGCTGTTGAGAATCAGATCCAACTTATTTATTTTGGAGCTTGGCTTCTTGAATTGTTTCCCACAAACCCAAGGGGTGTGTGCCAGTGCTTTCTTAGAAACGTGTTTCTGGCACTGAACGATCATATCCAAATAAACAAAAGACACCAGGCTTAAAAAGAAAGGTTCTGGTCAGTGGTGTGAGTATAACATACTCAAAGTTGACCAGAAGACAACGTTGAAAATGTGGCAGACCAGTGTTGAAATATACCTAAACCAAATGGTAAGATACTTTCATATTATACAGGTTTACAATTTGTCACCGGTCTCGCTTCTTCATTAGAAGCAGTAGGTGGTGATAACATTATTCATTCTGTGTTGAATTACATAGATCTGTCCAAGTGTGATTAAAAAATTAAGGGAGGAAATGCCTGAAATGTCATAACTGGGTAAAACAAAATAAAACCAAAAAAACAACACCTTTAGTTGGTTGTAGGTCTGATTCATAGGATTTATTTTTACATTTACAAAAGGGAATTCCACGAATCTGGGGTGGAAAGGTGGTGGCCTCTAGAGTCAGACAAAACAGTTCTGGGCAGCACCTTGTAGCTCTGGCTTTTTGCCCACAAGGCAGCTTTCCTAGTATTTCCTGTCTGTCTTTGCACTGCAACCCCACAGGATGCAGTCCTAGACATTATCGTTACGTGAAGGCTCTTTCCAGGTATTGAAAGTGCAGCGTTCTTTTTTTTCCTACTTTTCCAATAACTGAGATGCATAGATAAATATTAAAGAGTTTTATTTTGTAAAATGAAAGGAGAATCGGTTGTCCTTGTCTTTAAGTATGTTAAGCTGGCTCTGTTTGGTCTTTTCTCAGCCAAATCTTTTTTTCCTTTCTAGATTGAGCTCCTCGATTTCAAAGGAGAGGATTTATTTGAAGATGGAGGCATTATCCGAAGAATCAAACAGAAAGGAGAAGGATATTCAAACCCAAACGAAGGAGCGACAGTAGAAAGTAAGTATTGCTGTGATAGTGAATGAGTCCTTAAAATTGGTTTCCATTTACAGGGATAAAATGGAGATTTCTTTTTGAAAATCTAGAAATAAACAATTAAATATAGCTCAACTCAAGAATAGTTTTAAATTCAACATTTACTTAATAATGACTTTATTTGGTAAATATTCATCCAACACGTCTATGCTAGGTATTTACTGTACCAGCTTTGGTAGACTCAGAAGATGTAATCCTATCCATCAAGTCCAAGTCTACGGACTCCATGGTGTACCAGCAACAATGTTAGTTGCCTTATGGATTTACTCATTTATTTCTCAAAATAACCCTACGAGATAAGATTTATTATCCCCAGGTGAGAAAAGTGAGTTCAGAGAAATTGCCCCAAGGTTATAGAGTTACTGAACAGAGCAGTTGGATTGTAATGTCCTTCAGAGCTCTCAAACCTGTCTCACTGGCTTGTCTCAAGATGAAAAAGTTCATCGTTTTAGTTAGATCAAAATTGGGTAATAGTGTTCATTCCATTCTCTGTCAGGAGATCTAGGTTCATGTTTTGCTTTGCCATTTATTGGGTGACTTACAGCTATTCCATTTTTTTTACTTGCTAAACTGGGGGAAAGGATACTCCCAAGGACCGATTACTTGATCACTCTTCCAGAGCACAATGTATGGACCATGGTGCCCACTGCTTGTCACTTTGTATTGTAGTCAGTGTTTGTCCATTTCTCCGGTAGACGGCTTGAAGCCCAGAATCTTTTTAAGTCTTTTTGTTTCCAGCATTACCTACAGTGCCCTACACACACTGGGTGTTCGGTAGGTGCTTTCTGCATGGATAGATGTTTGAAAGACGCCATTCACTGAGCTTGAAGTACCGTTAAAAAGAGAGTCATGAGAAAACATAGAAAAATACTTCCATTAAGAAAACAGAGTACTTGACAATATGAACTATTATAAAAGGCCTATTTAAAATAAAGAGTTCATTGAGAACAGTAAACTAGAATGGTTGATTTTCCTATCTTTACCATTTGTATATTCTGCTTGAGATGCATGTTTCATTCCCTTGGGTCTGGCAAATTAGTTCAAATTGAGTTACTTATTTAGTTGGAAACAGTTGTAAATAGTATTACTGTACTATTGCTGTTGAAGTCTTTAGGTAGCAATCATTCCTGGTAAGTTTTAGAATACATGAAGAGGAGCTCAAATGTATAATGTTGGGAGAAATACCTAGCCCAGGAGCCAGAGACAGGATTCTAGCTTCAGCAGACTCTAACTAGCCCTTGCCTTTCTGGGCTCTTGCTTCCTTGACGATGACACAGGGGTAGACATCTCGATTTCCAAGGTCCTGTTAGCCCTGAATGTTCCATGATAGAATTCTAAATGTTTATGAAAGTGACCAGAATGATAGAACGTCATCTTCAGCACATTAACAAGTATGTAAGAAGGTTATCTGTAACAGATATTTAAATTTTTTATTATGAATATTTTCAAATATCAAAAAACCAGAGGTTTTTTTCCTATGATAGAGTAACTCCCAGATTCAGCAATTTATAATATATATTTTTAACCTGGAGGCTTTTGTCAACCAAATTAAAAAGAAAAACTTTTCCCAATTATAGGCAATGCCACAAAACTACCATTGCAGAGTTAACTTCGGGGCAGGCTAAATTAAATCCCATCTTGCTTTTGGTAGTATTTTTGGTGGGAGTCCTTATTTTTAACTTTGTTTTGAAATCATTTTCGCCTTACAGACAAATTGCGAAACTAGTACAGAGAATTCACTTATATGCTTCATCCAGCTTCCCCTAATGGTAACATCGTCCCTCACCACAGTGCTGCATTTATCAAAATCAGGAAATTAACACCAATAAAATACTATTAACTATTAGGGGTGCCTGGGTGGCTCAGTTGGTTGAGCGTCTGACTCTTGGTATTGGCTCAAGTCATGATCTCATAGTTCGTGGGATCAAGCCAGCGTCAGGCTCTGCACTGACAGAATGGAACCTGCTTGTGATTCTCTCCCTCTTTCTCTCTGCCCTTCTCCCTCTCACGTACATGTGCTTTCTCTCTCTCTTTCTCAAATAAACTTTTTTTCAACGTTTTTTTTTTTTTTTTATTATTTATTTTTGGGACAGAGAGAGACAGAGCATGAACGGGGGAGGGGCAGAGAGAGAGGGAGACACAGAATCAGAAACAGGCTCCGAGCCATCAGCCCAGAGCCTGACGCGGGGCTCGAACTCACGGACCGCGAGATCATGACCTGGCTGAAGTCGGACGCTTAACCGACTGCGCCACCCAGGCGCCCCTCAAAATAAATAAACTTTAAAAAATACTGTTAATATTATTTTACAGATCTTGTGTGAGTTTCCTCATTTGCCATACTGATGTCCTTTTCTGGTCATGGTCAGATTCAGGATCCAGTGCTATATTTTGTCCCTCTAGTAGTAGTCTCCAGTCTGTGACAATTATCAGTCTTCCTGTGTTTTTTCATGATTTTAACAGTTTTGAAGACAACTGGCCTATTTAGAATATATTTCAATTGGGTTTGTCTGATGTTCTCCACGATTAGATTGGTGTTAAGCATTTTTTTTTTTTTTTTAAATACCATGTAAGTGATGCCGTGCCTTATCAG
The DNA here is from genome assembly GCF_018350215.1 of Panthera leo. Classification (NCBI taxonomy): domain Eukaryota; kingdom Metazoa; phylum Chordata; class Mammalia; order Carnivora; family Felidae; genus Panthera; species Panthera leo. The sequence goes on along the minus strand of NC_056683.1, from coordinate 34,015,819 downwards.
TTCATCAATATCAGGAGGTACATGATACTGATGTTAACTTGGGTCACTTGGTTAAGGTGGGATCTGCCATGTTTCTCCTTTGTAAAGTTGCTATTTTTGCCTTACTAAGTATCTCTTTGGGAGGGATCTAACTACTAGGAGACCATGCAGGTGTCTTTTGCATCACATCTTCACACACTGATCCATGAATGTTTTTTTTTTTTTAAGTTTATTTATTTTGAGAGAGAGAGCATAAAGCGGGGTGGGTAGGGTAGAGAGAGAGAATTGGGGGGGCGGGGAGAGAATCCCAGGCAGGCTTCACATGCTGTCAGCAGGAGTTCAATCCCATGAACCATGAGATCATGACCTGAGCCAAAATCAGGAGTCGGACATTTAACTGACTGAGCCACCCAGGCGCCCCTGATCCATGAATGATATTTCCATGCAACAGTTATTACTGTAGGATTTGCCTAATGGTGATTTTTCTATTTCCACTGTTCCTTCTACAATTTAATTGGAATTCTGCCATAAGGAAGGGCTGCCTCTTCTTCCCTGTTTATTCAGTTATTTATAATAGTGTAGAGTCATTGGTATTTATTTTATTCTGTAGGTTATTATTCATTGCTACTCTTACTTTGTTGGTCAGATTGTCCCAGATTTGGCCATTGAAAGGTTCTTAACCTAGCTTTTGTGTCTTTTCAACAGACATCCTTTTTTTTTTAAATGTTTATTTTTGAGAGGTGGGGGCAGGGCGGAGAAAGGAAGACACAGAATCCAAAGTAGGCTCTAGGCTCTGATCTGTCAGCACAGAGCCCGACACGGGCCCTGAAGGAACATGTGGTCATGACCTGAACTGAAGTCAGACCTTTAACCCACTGAGCCACCCAGGCACCCCCCTCCTTTGTTTTTTAAGCACTTCCTTACTTTTAGTACAAGATGCTCTAGGCTCATTTTGTAGCTTCCCCACCCTAGGGGTGGAATCAACCATTTCTCCAAGGAGCTCTGATTTCTTTTATTAGAAAGCAGTATTTAGAAACCAAGATCTGGGTGCCGGGTATACTCACACTGTGGAACGTTATTGCTTCTTAACTTGACAGAGCTGGGAAATAGATGTACCACAGAAGGCACGTGTACACAGCTTTACGTGTTCTCTATTAGCTGTACGTGTTCTCTGTTAGTCCGTATGTCTATTAAGAGCTAGGAGCACATACTGATTGATGCCTGCAGTTCCGATCCAACACCTCATGTTCATCCTTACCTTCTCCCTTCACTTCTTTAAAACTGCTTTCTCCAGCAGTGAGAAACCTCTCTCTCCTATCCACGATGTATTTGTTTATTTGCTTAATTGTAGTTTACACAGAAAGTAGTTTCAAAGTTGCTAACCCACACCCCTGCAAAAAACATACTTCGTAAACGCAGGAAGTATTTGTGTAGAAGTTCCTGTAGTCACCAGCCTTATAGCATACATTGAAAACACTGTTTTCCAACTTAGGTTAGTTCTGTGTTCTCACTCCCTTCAGTGTGGTTATGTTATTTATTTATAACGCAGTTATGTTCATTTGTTATGTTTGGATGCCATTTAGGGTCATCCCCCCCACACTCCAGTTGCTTTTAACTATTTATTTGTGTTTGGGGTAGATGAAACAGTGCCATGGTTCTAAACTAAACAAAAAGATATACACAGAAGTGTTATTCCCCTGTCCTCTGTACTAACCGGTTCCCATTTCCCCATTATTTCCACCTTCCTTCCTGCCTACCTCCTGTAGGTCACCAGTCACATTTCTTCTTGGTTTATACTTCTTGTGTTTCTTTTGCAGAAATGAGCAGGTATCTGTATTTTTTTCTTTTATGTCCCCTTCCTTTTTGTACGGAGGGTAACATCCTATCGATGGGTTTTAAAAAAAATACTTGAATAATTATCTAACTTTGCTTTTTCTGTTTCCTAATATCTTAAAAAAGGGTAATGACTAATCTTTTGTCTCTCATCTTGTTAGATTTTACTTTCTGGTAAGTTTAGAGTAAATGGTTTATTTTTACTTTTTTCATCCAAAAGCCCTATTTGGTTTTCTGGAACAAATCAATTTTATAAAAACATATTGTATTTTCACTTACCCCTCTTTGAAACAAGTTCACTGTGTGTGGGAGGAGGACAGAAGGTTGACTTAAAAGTGGTGCCTGTCAAGGGCACCTAGGTGGCTCAGTCAGTTAAGCATCCAACTCTTGATTTAGGCTCAGTCATAATCTCATGGTTCATAAGACCGAGCCCCACGTCGGGCTCTGTGCTGACAGTGCAGAGCCTGCTTGGGATTCTCTCTCCCTGTCTCTCTGTCTTAAAATAAACAAACATTAAAAAAAAAAAAAAAAAAAAAAGTGGTGCCTGTCAGAAACCACAAGCACTTTGTTCTTTTAAAGTCTTCTCAGGTCTTTACCAGCTTGCCTTTTTTCATAGCATCGCCCGTAACACTTAGATTCAAAGCCAGGAAGAAATCTCCAAACTAAAGCCAGTCCTGCTGTGAAGAGAACAGGAGACAATGATGATCCATTACAATATATCATTATAGGGGAGCCTGGGTGCGTCAGTCGGTTGGGCGTCCAACTTTAGCTCAGATCATGGTCTCATGATTTGTGAGTTTGAGCCCCGTGTTTGGCTCTGTGCTGACAGCTTGGAGCCTGAAGCCTGCTTCGGATTCTGTGTCTCTCCCTCTCTCTGCCCCTCCCCCACTCACACTCTGCCTCTCTCCAAAAATAAATAAACATTAAAAAAATTTTTTTTAATTATAATATATCATTATAGACACAGAAGAGTTACAAAGTGTCACTTCTGTGTGAAGGTATAGTGGGTAGTCAGGGAGGGGCACACAGGCTTTGGAAGTGATAGATGAATTTTGAATCTTGGAATCACTAAGTGATATTCTTACGACTTTAGACAAGTTACTCAACAACCATGGGCATCCAGTTTTCCCATCTGTAAAACGGGAATGATCTTCTCCTATACACACACAGGTTGTCTGGACAGTTAAATGAAGAAAGGTGCTAGTACAGGATGGAAATTACATTTCTTTTTTCTACCCTCTATATTATGCTTATAGAATTGGTTTTGCTTCCTTAAAATAGATTTAAGGAAGGAAATCCTCGACTCCTCATTCTCTTATATTCTACATCCAATTCATCAGCAAATCCTTTTGGCTCTACCAGGGTTGACCTGGAACTTACGATTAATTTGCCTCTGTCTTTAACAACAGTCTTCAGATTAATTATATGTCTTCTTAGTACTAATCGTGCCTAAATCCTATTTCTCCAGGATGTTTGGTTGGTTGGTTTTTGAAGAATAAAGTTACGGAATGAATCAAAAAAGGATTTTACTCAATTGTGATCTTTTGCTTCCTTTTAATTTGTTTGTTGTGGAAGAGAGAACTTACATTAGTTGACAGGATTTATTCTTCCTCAGAGAAATGTTTACCCTCTCTTGTCAGGATCCTAATAATTGCAAATCAGTTTTTAGCTTCTGTTGTGCTTTTTCTTATGTCAATTAAGATGACCATCTTGTAATTCTTACTCAGTGTTCTTTTTCCATTAAAAAAGCCACAGGGTTCTAAGGTAGTCCAGTTGACATTGTGATGGCGACTGATGCTTTAGTCACCGTACTTTAGTTGCCAGCCATGGCTGCATTGTCACTTTTAAGCTTAGCTTTCTTAGAAATTGAATCTGACTGACATAAGCCTACCACTCCTCCTCCCCTTCCCCAAGTCACCCGTCTTACACATTTTTTGATTGTTTACTTCATTGCTTGGAGTAGACACATCCACATGTCGGCTGTATGTAGCTGTCTTGCCTCACAGTGCTTTCAACCACATCTGAGTGCAAGGATGCAGACGCTTGACAGTGTTTTCAAATGTGAGCCTTTCAGCAGAGCCGTCTGCAGAGTTCGAGTTGTGGGAGTACCCTCCCTCTTCCCTCTCACCTCTTCCTCTCCAGATCCCACTGAGTAAGATGGGAGAGGGGCTGGAGAATGACTTCAAAAAAGAGTAAGGAGGGGGTGCCTGGGTGGCTTAGTCAATTAAGCATCCAACTCTTGATTTCAGCTCAGGTCATGATCTCAGGGTTTGTGAGTTTGAGTCCCACACTGGGCCCTGCGCTGACAGCACGGAGCCTGCTTGGGATGCTCTCTGTAGCTCTCACTCTCGCTCGGTCTCTGTCCCTCCCGCACGCACGATGTTTGCTCTCTTTCACTCAAAAATAAACATAAAAAGAAAGAAATCCATAGCCATGCTGGAAAATAGGGAGAATGCAAGAAGTGGATTAGAAATTATGAAGAATTTCTGGAATATGTAAAGTAGATAAAATTGGACTGATGGAAACTAGACTCAGGGAACCCAACTCAAAACAGGTGTAGAGAAGATCTCTGCAGAGGTACATACCATTCTTCTCAACAAGCTTGGGCAGAACTCCAAGCTCACAGTCAGCTAGCTGGTGCAGGGGAGCCAAAGCAGGCTATGGGGCAATCATCTGGGTTGTTATAAAACAATATGGAACAGCTGGGCCAGTAAGCTTTAGTAACAGTACTCAACTTTGGCTGAATTTAGAATTACCTGGGGAGCTTTTAAAATCCTGATGCCCCGACCAATTAAATGAGAATCTTAACTCTCACAGGCTGGAACTCCAGGCACAAGTTTTTAAATTCCCCAGGTAATTCTCATTTGCAGCCAAGGGTTGAGAATTACTCTATAGGGTCTGGCTATGTCTTTTGCTCGCAGGCTAAGGCCTGGAAGGCCAGATTTCTAAAATAAAATAGGGATCCGACTCAGAAGACTGTGTGTCAAGATTTGGGCTAGAGGTTGAGGATATAAAGTGTCTTTGAACTGGTTTTTTTGTTTTTTTTTTTTTTTTAATGTTTGTTTATTTTTGAGAGAGAGACAGAGTGTGAGCTGGGGAGGGGCAGAGAGAGAGAGGAAGACACAGAATCCGAAGCAGGCTCCAGGCTCTGAGCTGTCAGCACAGCCCGACGTAGGGCTCGAATTCATAAGCCATCAGCTCATGACCTGAGCCAAAGTCGGACACTTAACTGACTGAGCCACCCAGGTGCCCTGAAGAGAACTTTTAAAAATACTTGTCATTATCTTTCGAGATGTTTCATGGGACATTAAGTTAATAAGTCAAAAAACCAGCTTCTGTGAAAAAGGAAAAAGAGGATAAAGTTTCTGGAAATTAAGAATATTATTGGCAAAATTGGAACTCAGAGCAAGGGCCAAAAGGCAAAATGGACAGTCCCAGAATTCTGAATTGATAATATAAAAAAGTAGTCAAGAATATCTCAGAACATAGAGCAAAAAAAAAAAAAAAAAAAAAAAAAAAAAAAACCCAAAGATACAAACGGCAAAGAAAGAAGGTAGGGATGAAAAATCAAAGCCCATTTGAATCTAATCAAACATGTGATAGAAGAAAATTTCCTAGAGAAAATAGAAGAGCCTTAAGATTGAAAGGACCTTGGGGTGCCTGGGTGGCTCAGTCGGTTAAGCATCCAACTTCAGCTCAGGTCATGATCTCATGTTCTGCGAATTCAAGCCCCATGTCAGGCTCTGTGCTGACAGCCCAGAGCCTGGAGCTTGCTTTGGCTTCTGTGTCTCCCTCTCTTTCTGCCCCTCCCCTGCTCACACTCTGTCTCTCTCAAAAATAAGAACATTAAACAAAAAAACAACTTAAAAAAAAAAAAAAAAGATTAAGAATGCCATACAACAGTAAAGAGTGCTTTTTCACCTAGGTGCATTCTGGTGAAATTTCTTAATTCCACAGCTTAAAAGGAAATTTTGAAGTGTTCCAGGGAGGAACAAGCCTTGTGCAAAGAAAGGAGAATCAGAATGACGTCAGATTTCTTAACTCATGACGCTACATACCACATGACAATGCTTTGAGCATTGTGACTATGAGTATTTTGACCCCAGAGTTCTGTATCCTCAGCCAAATCATCATTTAAGTATGAGAACAAAATCAGCTTTTGGGAATATGCAGACTCATGTCCTTTTTGAAAAATATACTATAGGATATACTAAAACATCACAAAAAACAAAACCAAGAAGTAAAGACTTCAAGGCATAAGAAACATTAGTGAGCAAAAAAGTAATTTCCATAACATGTCAGTGAAGTTGGATACATTTATCTTGAAAGATCTCTGAAATGACATAACTATAATGGTAAAAATAATAATGGCTTAACAGTCTGGAGCTAGGTTTTCTGAGTCATTTAAACAAAATGTGCAGATGGGAAGTGGAGAGGGGAGGCAAAATCATCCATAGTTTTATTCCAGGGGACGATTATGCTGATTAATTTGTTAACATTGATAAAAGTATATATACCTTTAAGTGATTTGTTTAAAATTTAATGTTAGGTGCTAGGAAGAATAGCATGTAGAACTTCCAAACCAGAACTTGTGGCTCAGTTGGTAGAGTTTGCAATACTTGATCTCAAGGTTGTAAGTTTGAGCCCCATGTTGGGTGTAGAGATTACTTAAAATAAAATCTTAAAAAAAAAATTGGGGGGCAGCTGGGTGGGTGGCTCAGTCAGTTAAGTATCCAACTTCAGCCCAGGTTATGAACTCATGGGTTCAAGCCCCATGTTGGGGCTCTGTGCTGATAGCTCAGAGTCTGGAACCTGCTTCGGATTCTGTCTCCCTCTCTCTCTGCCCCTCCTCCACTCGCACTGTGTCTCTCAAAAATAATAAACATTTAAAAAATTAAATTAAAAAAACTTTCTTTGGAGTGACGTGAAGAAATAGAAGAACAAGGAAAATTTAATCAATCTAATAAAAGTTATAAAAAAATAACAAAAGGTTATATAGAAAACCTAAAATAAGATGGTAGGAATAAAACCAATCATATCAGTATTACAAAAATATGGATGAGATAAAGTCACCTATTAAAGGCAAAAATTCTCAGAAGTTTAAAACAACAACAAAATCTAGCTATAAATGTTCTTTATAATAATATATATAATAAAATATAATAAATATCAAAAACAAAATGGTACTGAAAATTGGAAATAAAGGAATGATTTCATGTATGCACATGTTGAGATCTGATCAAACTATGAGGCTTTTTTGGTTTTGTTTTTCACATGCTTCTGAAGTATTTATGAATGTCCTGGTAAATTTTGTCCAGTAAGAAAGAGCAAATTCTTGAAACTGCTTTATTATGTGTTCTCACAAAATAACGTAGTGTGGTACTTGCTCTAAAATGGACAGTGTTTATTCTTTCAAATATCTTGAATTTATATGGCTGCTTCTAAAACAGTAGCTTCAAGTCTTCAGGTAGAGTAAAATCTTAGTAAAAAATAGTCCTTTCTGTTATTAAAAAAATACAGCCAATGGATCATTTATTTTAGAATAGTATTAAACAGGGGCACCTGGGTGGCTCAGTCAGTTAAGTGTCCGACTTCAGCTCAGGTCATGATCTCACGGTTTGCGAGTTCGAGCCCCACGTCGGGCTGTCTCTGGTGACAGCTGGAGCCTGCTTCCGATTCTGTGTCTCCCTCTCTCTCTGTCCCTCCCATGCTCATGCCATGTCTCTCAATAATAAATAAATGTTTAAAAAATAAAAAAATAATAATATTAAACAAAAGCTCCATATCAGTGAAAAATTTAAATAGCCCTTGCAAGTTGTTAAAAATAGGAGTACTAATATATTCAAAAAGGAAAATTTCTATAAGGAGTGAAAATTACTACCATGTTCCTTAATGCCCTGTTTTCAAATTAATTGTTAAATACTTACTCTCTGTCCTTGAACTGTGTGGTAGGCACTGAGGTACAAAAGAAGTTATAAGACATTGCCTTTGCCTACGTACTTAGAGTTTTATTCACACTGTGACAGCTCTGTCTGTGGAGCCATTAAGCAGTTGCTTGTACCAAAGTTCTAAAACATGTTTAATCTGGCGTAATTTACCACTAATTGCAGGAAAATAATCATAGCTAACTTCCATTTAGATCATCTATGTGTATCCACACATAGGACAATATTTTCACATCTTAGGTACCCTGACATAGGCATGAACGAATGCCAGGTGCTGGGCTAAAAGCTCTAATTCGGGCCCTGATTTGATCCTCTCCACTGTAAGGAGTAAGCTAATATTTTATTTTTTATTTTTTTTAATGTTTATTTATTTTTGAGAGAGGGAGAGAGACAGAGCGTGAGTCGGGGAAGGGCAGAAAGAGAGGGAGACACAGAATCCGAAGCAGGCTCCAAGCTCTGAGCTGTCAGAGCAGAGCCCAACGTGGGGCTTGAACTCACAGACCATGAGATCATGACCTGAGCCGAAGTCAGGCACTCAAATGACTGAGCCACACAGGCACCCCTAGTTAGCTGATATTCTTTTCCCTAATTCTGTGGATGAAACTGAGCTTCAGGTAATTGAGATGACCGTGCCCAAAGCCACAGTTGTGAAGTGGCACAATGGGACTGGCACCCAGGTCTGACGAAAGTGCTATACCTGCGTAAAGAGATGCGTGAGGAGGATGTGTGCTGGTGTGGAATTTATTGCCGTGGGTGTGCTTACTATTTAGACTAAGATCTGTAATCCATTTGCATAAGGGCTATTCTGTTCCAGTGGCCAGGGTCCACGCCCGCTCTCAGCTAGCATCTGACCCTCAGTTCTGTAAGCAGTCGTCTAGAGCTGTTTGTTCATGTCTACTAGTGTAAAACGGTGCAGAGGAGGAAGGGAGGCAGTTCGGGGGCACATTTGACCACCATGCTTGATGGGAACAGTTTCTCTTCTAATCGGTGATTAATATGCCTCTCCTGATGTTACAAATCCATCTCTGTTTCCTTATTTGCCTTTTCAGGGGGTCATTAAGAATCCAGTGTCTCTTGGATGTTCTGCTCTATTAGGCAGGCAGAGAGAAACTCATTTTGGCATGAATTAGGCAGCAGAACAAACCCTTGCCATGTGGTAGTAACCTGTCACAACCTGGTTTTCTCTGGCCAGATGACTGGTCTCGTCTAGTAGTAATGCCATTACAACATTCCCATTCAGATCCCCATGACCCAGTAATTGTTTTGGGAAGGAGTGCAAAGCTATCAGACACCAGCTACTATAATTAGAAAAGGGAAAAACAGACACTTACCAGAGCTAACGTCTTTAGGCTGGAGCATTTACAGCACCTTTTTTTTTTTTTTAAGGTTATGGAGCCTCCTTCTCAGTTTTGCTTCCTAAAATACAAATTCTACAGTTTTTGGGTTCTTGCATTCCAGTTTTTGTTACTGCAGTGCACTCTCTTTCCTTTTCCCCCCTATTTTAATCGGAGTACAAATTGCTGTCAGCACATCGAGTTCATGTGCCAGCCACATTCAGAACAGGGTGTTCTGTGCTCTTCAAAACAAAATTGCTCTAGGGCAGTAAGAGAACAATAAGTCAGAGCTCCAGTTTAAGTGATGTTTTGCAGCAGACCCGGCTTACTTGATGTGGTTACACTCGGATTGCGCAGCAAAGCTCGGGTAATTTCATTTGGTTTGACTTCATGGGGAGTTACGTAGACTTTAAGTCAAGGGAAAATGTTCCTTTTTAACTTGTGTATTTTTTTCTTTACCAAAAAAGCCCTAAGTAGAAGCATCCTGTATGTACTTTTATTCTTTTTGGGCACGTCATAGATCATTTACTTCCCGTAAATCATGCTGGTTGGAATTAGCAACAGACCTCCTGAGCCCTAGAGGCTGAGCTCCCAGTGAGTCATGATGGTTATTATTAAATATTTATTAAGTGAGTATTTGCACTAAGAGATGCAAGGTCAAAAGCAACCACAGGTCTTCCTTAGCCAGAGCTGTCACAGTTTTCTTTGGTACCAATTGTTGAGACAATTAAAAAAAAAAAAAAAAAAAAGCACTGGCTCTGTAGGAACCAGGCAGGTTTGCTTCTGTCACCGTGAAGGGGCCCGACAATGGCAGGCAGTTCATGGTGTTTCTGTGGCCCCCTGGGTGGTGTATGAGTTCTTGTCAGCAGTCTTGTAGAACTTGTCACACCAGTGTTCCAAGTTTAGAAACCAGTTAACAGAGCGATAGCCTTTGCTACTTGTAGACTTAAAGAATCAGTGGGCTGTATACCCCCTGAGTCTATGATACCTTCTCTTACTCTGACATTCCAGATTAAAAGGTAGAGGTTTGGGGGCGCCTGGGTGGCTAAGTCGGTTGAGCATCCAACTCTTGATTTGGGTTCAGGTCGTGATCCCAGGGTCATGGGCTCGAGTCCCAGGCTCTGCACTGAGCGTGGGGCCTGCTTAAGGTTCTGTCTCTTTCTTCCTCTCTCTCCCCTGCTCACATGCTCCCGTGCGCTCTCTCTCTCTCTCTTCCTAAAATCTTTTTTTTTTTAAAGGTAGTGGCTTTATAAGTACATACGAACTGGTGTATGTGTTTGTGCACATGCATGTATCAGTTTAAGATTTTAGGGTACTGTAGATAGTGTTCAGGTCCAACTTAGAAGAGTTAGATTTACCAGAAGAAAAGATTATTACATATATAAGGTAGTAAGTAAGTATAAGAGTCATTGCAGATTTTTACCTTTCTACTAGGTGGCCATAAACATTGGTTCTATCATTTATTGTCTCTCGTAGACCAGCTGCTTTCATTATAGTTTGCTTGCCTTCATTATAATTTTAACCTTTTTTTTTTTTTTTTTGGCTTGCTTGCTTCACTTATCTTTCTCAATTATGTTCACTAGTAGCCAATCTTTTTTTTCTTTTCCTAATACGATGGGTTGTGCCATGTAAAGAAAACTTCTGAAATTATTTATGTAATTTTAACATCAAGTACATGCATCAAGCTGAAAACTAGCCTAGGAAACTGACACATGAGCAGGAATCTTTTGCAGAGTCTCTGGATTTCCTGTTTTGAAAACACATTCAAACTTGATCAACCAAAAACCACAATGAATGTACTGATAGTTTCCTCTCCCACTAAATGTACTCTCCTTTAGGGAGGAAGATACTTCTAACAATAAACCTCAGACAGAAAAATCTGTCTGCTAAGTTGTGAGGTAGCAGGATGATAAATCTCAATATTTGAGAGTATTCCACAATTCATGGGCTGAAATTCACTTTGCTCAGCATTTTTTTTTTTTTTTTTTCTCGTGAAAAGTATCATCGCATTAGTCTATATTAGATTTCCTGGGCAGATTTTAAAATATTTAAGAACATAAACTTTCCAAAACTCTCAATTCCTTTAGAACATCATCTTTTATTTATTTTAGTAAAAATATCTTAAACCTTAGACTCCCTGCAGAACCTCTCTAGTACATGTTTGAAAATAATAAATTTATTTTAAAAATACTTCCAATTAAAAAGAATTTTCAATGTGCTATAAGTTGATTGAGTTTTATTTTATCTAGAGCATTCCAAAAGTGACCGTAATAAAGAAGATCATCTACATTTATGACTGTGGGACATAGAGTGAAATTCCTATATGTCAACCCCACCCCGAGAGCCAGTGTTTTTCTTCCCCTTGTTTGGAGAGTCCCATCCCTCTCTAATTTGGCCCGAGCTTCTCAGACTTCATCCTGTGTCTGTGATGGAAACACATCAGGATGATATGAATCCTAGTAAATCAGAACAGGGTAGAGAGCTTCAAAGTATAATGTCCATGTGACATTGTGGCTCTTGATGTCTGTATCACCACTGTTTACTTTTCAGTGTTTCATTTCTCAGGGCTGGGCTAAAGGTAACCTGATCAAATGATTAACTGCGGAATTAGCTTTGAAGCTGGTTTCTAGCCTATATCAAGAATTCTATCACTGGGCCATAGATTCTAAAATGCTTTGAAGCATTTTAGAGCTTCAAAGGACCTTTGAGATCACATAGTTCAAAAGTAGAGTAAGTTGGACTTGAATTTGTATATCAAAAATCATAATTGTCTCGTGAAACAGTAGAACAGAGTGAGTGATTTTTAGTCTCTCTAAAGCAAGTTAAAGGAGAGAAACCAGTGTTAGAAAAGAAGCATTTTAGGAAATTGTTACATTTGAATCTAGTCCATTACGTTATAGAAGTTAAAGAATTTTCTTTTTTTTTTTAATATATGAAATTTATTGTCAAATTGGTTTCCTAGAAGTTAAAGAATTTTCTTATGAAATACAAATTATTGTATTATTTGGTGACTGTTGTGCTGTTGTATGAACCATTCATTTTTCTTACTAAGTCAAAGACCTAAATGGAAAAGAATGAATATCTTTAATATGAAAAGTAGTTGGAAAGATTCAGAGAATTGTTTATCCTAGGAAAAAAGTCTAACGGATCAAGAAAAATACACATATCTCTATACATTTTTCATATTTTGTCTTGAAGAAACATAAAAGTTCCTTATCTGTTCTGAAATTACCCTGGAAATGAGCTGAGTGTGAGTGAAGTGAGAAATTAGGCCCCAAGAAATTGATCTTTTAACATTTCGGAAGAGGTGGTTAAGTAATTTGATTTATGAAGTTATAGTAGACTAATGATTCCTTTCACACTTTACATTTATCACTCCACTAAGGGATATAGCTATGATACAGTTACTGATAATGTTGGCTTTGGGTTTTCTGTTTTTACTCAAACATATTTGTGAATGAGATTAAGACTCTTTTTAAAAAAAAAAAAAAAAAGCTTTTTTTTATTCAGTTAGCCTTTGTATAGCTTTGGGGAAATAGCCGTTTAGTTGTTTTTCATCTAAGCCTCTGAAGTCAAGATGGAGTTATAAATGTTTAATCCCTTATATAGTTGATAATTAAATTTGTGGCACCTTGATAGTTATCTATTAAATATTCTATTTCTTGATCCTGTATTATAGGTGAGGAAGTCTCATATGGTAGGTTTAATTTAAACCTGTGTTTCCACTTTGTTTTATTATCCACTAAGCTATTGTATTGATACAGTTCCTGGTAAGTATAAGTTTAAACTTAGAAATAGGATGGCTCTTAAATTTTCAGACTCAGTAGACTAAGTGTCAACAAGACATACCCATTTGTCTCTTGATGAAATGAGAAAGGGGAAATCATCATTTATCACTTCCCTAAATTAACCAGTCCTGCGGAGCAGCTTTGTTGACTGACCTGTCTCCTCTCCCTCAGTCCACCTGGAAGGCCGCTATAATGGAAGGATGTTTGATTGTAGAGATGTGGTATTCATCGTTGGGGAAGGAGAAGACCATGACATTCCAATTGGAATTGACAAAGCCCTGGAGAAAATGCAGCGGGAAGAACAGTGTATTTTATATCTTGGACCACGGTAAGCAGCATACCAGTTCAGTACATAGTGAAGTTATCTAAAGGACAGGGATGTGTGTGTGTGTGTGTGTGTGTGTGTGTGTGTGTGTGTGTGTGTGTGGTGCTAGTGGTATAAGAAAGTGGTCCACTTTCAGGGCGCCTGGGTGGCCCAGTCATTTGAGTGTCCAACTTTGGCTCAGGTCATTATCTCATATCTCTTGGGTTTGAGGCCCGCATCGGGCTCTGTGCTGACAGCTCAGAGCCTGGAGCCTGCTTTGGATTCTGTGTTTGCCTCTCTCTCTGCCCCTCGTCCACTCGCACTTTGTCTGTCTCTCTCTCTCTCTCTCTCTCTCTCTCTCAAATAAACATTAAAAAAAAAAAGTGGTCCACTTTCATTCTTTTGCATGTAGCTGGTCAGTTTTCCCAACACCATTTACTGAAGACTGTCTTTTCCCCATTATATATCCTTACATCCTTTGGCATGGATTAATTGACCATGTAAGTGTGGGTTTATTTCTGGGCTTTATATCTTGTTCCATTGATTTATGTGTCTGTTTTGTGCCAGTGTCATACTGTTTTGCTTATCACAGTTTGTAGTGTGTCTTGAAATCTTGGATTGTGATACCTCTAGCTTTGTTCTTCTTTCTCAGGGTTGCTTTGGTCGTGCAGGGTCTTCTGTGGGTCCACATTTTGTGTGTTCCAGTTCTGTAAAAATGCTGTTGGTATTTTGATAGAGATTGTGTTGAATCTGTAGATTGCTTTGGGTTGTGTGGACATTTTAACAATATAATACCTGCAGTCCATAAGCATGATATATCTTTCCATTTGTGTCATCTTCGATTTCTTTCATCAGTGTTTTATATTTGTGACAACATGGATAGACCTAGGGGGCGTTACGCTAAGTGAAAGAAGGCAGACAGAAAGACAAATACCATATGATTTTACTTATACGTGAAATATAAAAAACAGAACAAATGAGCAAACAAAACAGAGACAGAATCAGATACGGAGAACAAACTGGTGGTTGCCAGAGGGGTGGGAGGTTAGGTGAAAGAGGTGAAGGGGAATTAACAGGTACAAACTTATGGTTACAAGTCATAGGGATGCAAAATACAGCATAGGGAATATAGTAAATAATACTGTGCTAGTATTGTATGATAATGGATGGTAACTGCACTTATGGTGAGCTTAGTGTAACGTGTAGAATTGTCAAATCACTATGCTGTACACCTGAAACATTGTAAGTCAACTATATTTTAATGAAAAAAAAAAACAGGATACACTTGCTTTTTCAATCAGTGTTTTAGTGTTTTCAGTGAAGTTCATGCTAACAGTGGTAACAATTGAATCAGGCTATATGATCATGGAGGGAATTAATGGGCCTTGTAATACCAAAGATTTGCGAGGCTGTTTCCGTGATTGTTGTGTGTCAAGGATAGGACTGACAGGCCATTTTGCTGTTTATTGGTTTGCCTGCCATATTGCCGAGACAGGAAGCTGTTGGCCCTTCTCACGTGATTCTCTTGCCCCCTCTTTCCTTTTCTCCAAATTAAGTGGGAGGCAGTAAAACATGTGAGGGGTGGAAGTAGAAGCATTTGGATGACTTATTACTACTTGAATTTGTGCCACCTGTTCTTATACAGAGTCCCTGGGGTGAAAAAACAGTGTTCTTCCTGGATCTAAAGGCAGCGGAGATGACTCATTTTTGCCTAAATTTTTCCCATCATAAGGATATCCATTAGCACTTCCCAGCTTAGAACTATCAGACACTAGCAGTCTCTCTTGTGAAAACATGTTTGGTATTATTTTTAGACCTAAAATTATACCACGAATCTAACCCTTCTATCTTGATAAATGGACCCTTGAGAGAAAGCAGGGTGTTTTGATTCTGTTTGCATGAAAGTGCATCAGTTTATCTCGAGTCTCCTCCCTCTTGGCTCCTTGGATTTCAGTCACTAGGATCTGGGGTTATTGACAATCCGAATGACCTGCACTTACCAGTAGGTAGAATTGTGCCTTTTATACGCCTGCTGGCCTTTGTGTAGCCTCAGTGCTAGCCCAGCAGCATATCCCCCCCTTGCCCTAACTCTTGAGCCATAATCCTGTTTCCCGGGTGAGGTTCTGGCCATGCCTGCAAACGCTCTACACCTTGAACCCTTTTAGAACCTTCACGGAGGCACCTTTCATTTAATACCTTCTTTTTCTCTATCGTTCTTTTTCCACTATTCTGTTCCTACTTTAGTGTGTTTTATTTACATTTATTCTATATTTGTAGTTCACACTTAGGTGAACTTATTTCTGTCATTCTGTAAGGAAAATAGAGGAGGCTGTCTCCTCCATATCCAGGTAATATCTAATTATTTTTAATCTAGCATTCTAAAATTATAGTCCTAGACTCACATAAAGAGAATGGCGTTTATGTCCACTGTATGCTTTGAGATTTAAGCTCCCTGAGGATAATTCTGCGTACATGGAGGCATATAATATTGTATGAGTCAGTTTGTTACATTTTAACCTAGCTGACAAGACAATTTGGGGGGCCGATGTCTCAAGTTTAGTGGCAAAGAGAAACAAATTGTCCTTATATTTACTAATGCAAATGGTTACTTGCACATTTAAATTGTTTGTCGTATCATTAGTGGTTAAACCTTGCCATGCCCCGTGTCATCTAGGTCCACTTGTGCAAGTCACTTAACACTCCTCAGCCTCAGTTTCCCCTTCTGTAAAATGGGGATAACCATATCTATTTCATAAAGTTGTGGAGGTCTAAATGAGGTATTGCATGTAAAGAACTTTGCAAAGTGCCTGACAAATGTAAACTCTCAGTATATTAGCTGTTACTGCTATTGTGGTGACTTTTTCTATGCTGTTTTACCCTCAAGACCACAAGGAAAAGGCGACCCTGTTTGTTTTTTTAATTTTTTTTTAACGTTTTTATTTATTTTTGAGACAGAGAGAGACAGAGCATGACTGGGGGAGGGGCAGAGAGAGAGGGAGACACAGAATCGGAAGCAGGCTCCAGGCTCTAAGCCATCAGCCCAGAGCCCGACGCGGGGCTCGAACTCACGGACTGCAAGATCGTGACCTGAGCTGAAGTCGGACGCTTAACCGACTGAGCCACCCAGGCGCCCCAAGGTGACCCTGTTTTAACATAGGGTAGATTTTTCAAATCTTCAATCATAAAAGTAATCAAATTTTCATAAATGTCTAGGTCTAAAAGCTTTTCCATAGTTTTATGGAAATAATTTAGCGTAGTTAGAAAGGAATGTGCTGTTTTCTGAGATGCTGGTTAGTATGTAGAGTCCCATGAGGTGCCCGCTCTGCAGAACAAGACCATCCACGCGTGCACTATGTAACGTTACCCACGTATGTAGCCAGTCCACACGTACCAGGTGTGTGCACACGGTGAGCGTCCTTGTCCGGATCCCCACTTACCACAGAACACCGTGTCCCAGTGTTGCTGTAAATGTGGCTACTGTACATACATGCTCCGTATTTCTTCTCTGTCCTCTGCGTGTCATTCTCCAGAAGACACTCAGGGCGCACCTCTCTGTGACTCTGACAGACTCCTTGGCAGGATGTTTTCACAGTAAATTCATAAAACACTTCCAAAGAACCCATTTTCTTTTCCTCAGTGGGATGGTATCTTTTATATTGTTTTCAGTACTGACCGATGCTTCTTTTTCATTTTAAGTAAAATATGGCTGGTTCCAATTTTTCCCCTCCCTTTCCTTATGTTTCTGTCCTGCACCAACCCCCGACAAAAACACAGGCTGCCAAGAGCCATAATGTTTAATTATGAGGCAGTCCTGGTTAAAAAATAAACAGTTTTCTGGGGACACATGGGGTCTGAATTGAAGTCCTGGCTCTGCTACTGCCTCTTTGTGTGACTGTCTGGAAGCATGTCTCTCTGAGCCTTAGTTTGTAAGCATTTAGGGTACAAGTGCTTCTTCTGTGCCCATAAAGCCTTACTGGCCACTGGTAATCATTGTTTGTATCTCTGCTGTCTGCAACTGTTCATTCAAGAACATTACTCCCAGATTCCTTCTGCTACTGTAGCCCATCTTGTCCTTGGGTTAAGTCCTGGAATCCCACTCGTGGTGTTCTTTCAGTCAGTGGAAGATGTGTGCCCCGGGTCCTTCCTTGCCCAGGCTGATCTGGCGTAAGTCAGACAGCTTTCTGTGTAACGTGGAAGGTCGGGTTAGATGCTCCCAGAATAGTTTGGTGTGAGCCTAGGCCTCCCCGTGCTGGTGTTCTCCACATAAATCTTCACAGAACCTCTTCGTTTGAACCCAGGAGAGACTGCAGAAATAATACCCTCCTTCAGTTGTCTTTAATCCCATTGATGATAACTCAGGGCAGTTTGATGCCTTCCTTGACCCAACCCGCATCTCCCCGACCCCCAGCCTTGAGACTTCTGTCTGTGAGTTCCTCTAAGGCAGCTTGTCTCATGCTCAGCACGGCTGACATTTGGAGCCAGGTATTTCTCGGTTGTGGCGGCTGCTCTGTCATTCTAGGACATTCTGCAGTGTCCCTGGCCTCTGCCCACTAGTAGTAGTCCCCTAGTTGTGGCAAACCCAAAACCTCTCGACACTGCCTGCTATCCCGGGGGGTGGAGATGGGGGGGGGGGGGAGGTTCAAATCACCCCTATTGAGAGCCACTGGTCTAGGGCAGGTGTCAGACTGTGCTGGGTGTGTACCCGTTTAGCACAGGGCTCAGCAAGCATGGTCAGCAAGGACTCCCCCACCCACCTGGTTCCCAGCAAAGATTATTCCATTATTTACCAGATGGTAGAAACAAAATAGGAGATCTACGGGTCTAAGAGCTTGAAGTAGAGAACTAGTCACGACTACCTAAAATTGGCCACTGATAATTATGTCCTCTTTGATTTCTTAGCTGAAGATACCCTTTTCCCTGCTATTAAAACTACCACGCCCCATTCCTACCAGCTCTCTTTGTGTCTCTGTGCCTCTCTCTGGCTCCAGCTTTCATTTTCTTGTGTAATAGTGGAGGTGAGTAAGCATTTTCTTCCTGAAAAATTCAGGCAAGGGGTAAAGAAAATGATGTGAACAGCAAAATATGAGTGTTCCAACTCTAGTCTTTTTACCCCAGAGAAAATTAGAAGTATTAGCATCGACCTGGTTTTGGCATCTTTCAACCCATAGCCTGAAGGTTTGCAGTACAATTCCATATACTTAAGAGTAGTTTGGCTTGAGGGGCACCTGGGTGGCTTGGTCAGTTAAGCATCCAACCCTTGATTTCAGCTCAGGTCATGATCTCATGGTGCATGAGATCGGGCCCTGCGTCGAGCCCTTGCACTGACAGTGCGGAGCCTGGTTGGGATTCTCTCTTCGTCTCTCTCTCTCTGCCTGCTCTCTCTCAAAAATAAACAAACATTTAAAAAAATAAATCTTAAAAAAAAAAGAGTAGTTTGGCGTGAAACAGATGGGAACACAATATATCTCAGTGAACACTTTGATAATATGCCGTGTGTTGTATGTACTAAATGCTGGGAAAACCGTTGGACCCGACAGACCAAACACCACCAGAACTTCCATTCTAGGATGTTCTTGAATGCTTTGGATGTGATCTCAAAATGAAACAGAAAACAATTTATATATCCTTATTTTCTTTAGTAAGTTTTGGCTAAAAGGTACAGTGTTTTCCAGTGTGATAGCCACAGAACTATGAGAGGATTTCTCCTAATGATGTGTTAGAGCTTGCTAGGCTGTTCCTTTTGATTATACATTTGTTATATCTTTTCTGTGTTCTGGTGTGTTTTTTTTTTTTTGTTTTTTTTTTTTATTTATTTATTTTTGGGACAGAGAGAGACAGAGCATGAACGGGGGAGGGGCAGAGAGAGAGGGAGACACAGAATCGGAAACAGGCTCCAGGCTCCGAGCCATCAGCCCAGAGCCTGACGCGGGGCTCGAACTCACGGACCGCGAGATCGTGACCTGGCTGAAGTCGGACGCTTAACCGACTGCGCCACCCAGGAGCCCCCTGGTGTGCTTTTTAAATGTCTTGCAGAAACACTGGGAGGATGAATTTCCTTCCCGATGTGTGAGCCTTCCCCCCGTTTATCTGACTGGAAGTGCTACTGCCGGAAGGAGACCGTACTTTAAAGTGAAAAGCTTATTAAACATAGCCTCTGACGAGCAAGGTTGTAACAATTACAGTGCCTGTGTTCTCTGTCCTCCTGCTGATAAAGCTTCGGGGAAGAGTCCTGGTGGCCAAACTATGGCTATTTTATAAAAAGAACTAGATATAAAATCAAGCAGAGAGAAAAAGGCAGTGACGTTTAAAATCCCATCAAGCAAGCTTCCCCAAGGAGCACAGGTGTTACATTACGTGTGATTGGGAAGGAGGAAAGAAAGCTAAATCGAGCCCGGTTTCTTCAACACGGCAGTGATACGCGGCACTGTAGCTTCTGGTCAACATCTGGTCTGTCTGCGGGGTCTGTGGTATGTGAAGTGTGCAGCCCCGTGCTAACGTGCTGCCTCAGAATACCAGAGGAAGTGCCTGGAAATACAGCAGTTTGTTTAAAGTTTTGTTGTTCTACTCTCCATTTCAGATATGGTTTTGGAGAGGCAGGGAAGCCTAAGTTTGGCATTGAGCCTAATGCGGAGCTGATATATGAAGTTACACTGAAGAGCTTCGAAAAGGTGAGAAAATACCAGCTTCTCCGAAGTCATGGTGATGTTTTCTCCATGCGCTTTCTAGAAGTTACTTCTCCTGTCAGGTGGTGTGGATGGAGATGGCATTTATTCGCATGCGGTGCTTTTCGTGACTGAAGTTTGTCTCTGGTCTCAGACAAGGCCCCGGGAGCGCCGATACCGCACGGCTCATCTACAGCTAAGGAGCTCAGTGTTCTGATTTTGTTCCTATGTGTCAGCCTTTTTTTTTTTTTTTTTTTTTTTTTAAACTTTTTTTGGGTAGAATCCAAGACTTGTTCCCTTATTTGTTCCTAGACTTGTTCTTTTTGTACTTTTTTTCCTGGGTTGAAGACAAAAAGGTTCACATTCTGCCAAGCAGCTCCTTGGGGGCGTGGGGTGCAGTGCTCCAGTGCTGAACAGACCGTACCCTTCCCGGGAGTTGTGAAGAGGCCTTCACGTGGCTCCAAGTTGTAATCCAAAAGGCAAGGCTTTGTGGGCCCCCAGGCTGTGTGACAAGGGACACAAGAGACAAACCTGTTCACCCTGCGGCCTTCTCTTTTCCCACCTGTCCAAGTCTAAAAAAGAGAGGTTGTCCGTTGCCTTGGGTTCCGGAAACAGCGTGCCTCCTCGAACGTGTTTCTATCTCAGACCCACCTCTGGAGGCTCCCGGCAGCAGCCTCACCAGACGCACCCACCACGTATGTCTGCACTAGCTACCGTGTCCGGCCAAGTCCCCTTTGCATCACCAAGGCCCCACTCTTCCCTGAAAGCCCCAAGAACTGCACTTCGTGTGCCCTTTTTATTCCCACAGTGCTGCCTCCGTGTTCTGTACGTTAAGTTGTGGACTGGAAATGTAACTGTTTATGTTTCATTAGACTCCAAAAGGAAACCGTTGTCCTGGAGGGCTGTAACTTTGGACCTAGAAAGTCAGAGCAGACTGCTTTGGGATTCGCCCCCAACGGCGATGTTCCTGATCGTACCCCCCCACCCACCATGCCCCCACAACAAGCACGTGCTCCTGTCGTGACCATCACTTGTTGTCAGGTCACTTCTCCTGAAGGCCTTCCAGCTCAGCACTGATCCTCCATAACTATCTTCATAGCACAAAGTTTTTTTATTATTAAAGAGAGAAAATAATCTTTAGCATGTGATTATATAGACCTTTGGCTTTCCTATTTCCATTTTAGTCAAGTAACCCACAGCCCCTTCCGATCCCCGGCTGTGTGGACATTGCTTGTCGCGGAGTATTCTCACTGTGTTGTGCTGTAACGAGCCCCTGCACGCTCACCGCTCCAGGAGCATGTTCCATGCAGCACTGCTGCGTACGCTTGAAACCACACGAGAGTGTGATGTTGTTGGAAAAAGCCACGGGATTTAGTTCTCTGCCTCATAGTATTAAGAATACATTTATACTCCATAAAGACGGAACTCGGTGTAAAAATGCAAAGAGCCCTTGTGACTAGAATTTTAAGTAAAAGAGCTAAGTTGTTAAAAACCACAGAAGACTTTTTTTAAGTAAAAGAGCTAAGTTGTTAAAAACCAGAAAGACTAGTAACTCTCGTTATTCACTTGGTGAGGTGGGTGGCAGCAGGAATACATCACTAATTGTTTTCTGAATAGAATTTTACAGTTACTCACTGAAGTTTCATAATTCCTGTGTAGTCAGTAGCACTGACACAGCCTTTTTCCTTTTCCCTTTTAAAGGATCCCAGATTGTTCTGTTGACTCTTTATGGTCCCTTTAAATCTAGCTGTTCATAATGACAGTGCGGTTGTCCCTGGATTCATATCTCTAGTGGTGGAGAGCAATAATACACACAATACAAAATAGCAGATGGTCATAAAATCGTTGGTTTATGGCTTTGAAATAATTCTGCATCAGCTTTACCCTCCCTGTTATGTTTTCCTTCAGTCCCCCAGGTATACGTCTGCAATTTGATACAGTTTGGAAGCTTTAGTTTATCTGCTGGTCCAAAGAGGTTTCAGAGTCGAAAGACAACTATGTGATCTGGAATTTTAAAAATTCTCTGTGAATATACAGCCGTGACTTGACTACCATAGTGTTCCCATTTTAGAGTCGACAGAGGCTAGAGAGAAACAGTTTGCTGAAATTGTAATGGCAGTTTACTGGTGAAGTGTGCAGGAGGGGAGAGGAGGGACGCCGGGTTTTGCTGTGTGTCCTCACCGGACGGCTCTGAAGATGGTCTTTAACAGCACACAACAGCCTAGCTTGCTCACTTGTATTTTTGTCTTGCTCCTCCTTGAGCAACATGGGTCACACTGCAGCTTAGTCATCATGGAAAGTGAGTTCTAACCCAGCGGTGAAATGGCAATAGCACTTAGTTTTAAAAGCCAGTGTGTTTTGAGGCATGGGTGTCCTGGAAGTAGCTGCCGTCTGTTCTTCCAGGCATCAGCTGATACTTTTTCCTTCTCTCTTCATCTAACCATTGTTACAAATTTACACAACAGGCCAAAGAATCCTGGGAGATGGACACCAAAGAAAAACTGGAGCAGGCTGCCATTGTCAAAGAGAAGGGAACTGTGTACTTCAAGGTGTGTGAGTCCTCGTATAATCTTTTCCGTCTCAAAGAATTTATTGAAGTGTCAGTGAATTGTGCTGATAATCCCTACTCTGAATTCTGTCAGTACACTTCTGGGTAAGAATAAGCCTGAATTTTTACAAGTCTGTCATTTTCAGTGTAGAAATGGTGAGAAGGAATGAATTAATGTGACAAAAGGAATACAGATGCCTCTTTCACACATCCTACCCTAGCTTGTAACCCTCCATAAAGGCAGACCAGGTCTGGCTTGTCCACCCACCAGTGTATCACCCAGGACCTAAGGCATCTTGTTTGGGATGTAGTTGGCACTCAGTAAGTGTTTGTGGAATGAAGCAAAGAATGAATGGAATAACTGGTAGCAAGTGAGAATTCATAGAGATAAGTTCCCCATCATTTTCCTTTCTACTACTCTCTTGGTGAAGCCGCTAAGGCATGTGACAAAAGGAAAGTGGAATTGCAGATTCCAGAAGAAACTGGCAGGAGGAGAATATTAATTTCTTCCAGTGGCCAGGATGATCCTGCCATTGGTTTTGTGAGGAATCTTGAGAAACTCCTGCATGATATTTGTTACCGGTTGCTTCTCCAAAGTCCATTCTTGTAATATCTAGGAATGTGTTACTTTCTCACTTAGATCTTAAACCCCCAGATAAAAGAGAAAAAGAAACAGCACTTGATTCAGTTCTAACCAGAATGTTCTGCCCATTGCTTCACCAGCCCCAGCAAAGCATCTTCTCCACGTCAAGCAGAAAGTGAAAGAACGGAGTTTTTGTCAAGGTTTCTTCTTCTTCTTTCTTCTTCTTTTTTTTTCCTTTTTTTCATGGACTGCAGTCCATGAGCAAAAAAAGTAGATGATGTTTTCAGCCGTCTAAAACGGTGATACATAAATGTACTTCAGCCAGTCTTACTGGAGCGGCTGCTCTAAGACATGCTGTTGCACGGACAACCTTGTCTGGAGGGAGGGGAAGCAAGGTTAACCCCAGTGAAACAACTACAGAATTATGTGAGACCGTGTATAATCAACACAGAATTCACACAGCCAGAGGGCAACACGTGTGCTCCTTGTTTTCCGTACTGTAAGAACAGACCCATTATTGGGTCATGGTCCCAATTTAGGGGAAGTGTATTGCATTAATGTAGTAAAGACAAATTTTGTATCATAAAATTTGTTGTGTGTGAGTGGATTCTGGATCATAACTGAAAACATATTTCTTGCCGTGGGTTATAGCTAAATGTGAAATCTGTTGATTTAGGTAATATATAATTATTTGCATTAATTTATAGCCATTTATTAGATAGACTAAAATAACGTGTCAATCACCAGAAAGCATTGGGGAATGGTGGATTGAGCTCCAAATGGGGAAAGCCAGGCTTTATGGCTCAAAATGATTTAAAGGCGTTTAAGGTCCAAAGAGGTTATTTTCATGTGTGAAAAGTCATACATAGAGTTAGAGTAGATGATCCCCAAGTTTGTTTCTAGCCCTAAAATTCTGTGAGTTTTGAAACTCTTGAGAGCAAGTTTGATTTGTTTTTTTTTTTTTTAATTCTAATTGAAATACATTGGATACTTCTAAGCTATTCAAGTAAAATTCCACATGAGTAATTTGTAGACTCAAATACACAATACACTGGAATGAAATAATTTTTGTAAAATCCCTTGGGACCATAGGTCCTAAATGGTGTTTCCTGTGTACCTGGAGGTCTGTAAAAGTCCTTATTGTATTTTTTATATTTCCTGCAACTTCTAAATAGAATATTAATAGTTTGGGGATGGAGGAGTTGAAGTTTTCACCATGTTGAACAGAACTCTATCAACTCTGTGTAGTAATACAGCTCAGCTGTTCAGAAGCTCTAATTGGTTACTGATGACTCAGAACTTTGGGGAACATTATTGGTGATGAAATAATGTGGCAAAGCCATGTGTTGTATAGCTGTATCCTAAACATATACAGAGAGATGGCCAGAGTCTGTGATTGGTAGCAGAAAGCAGTGCTCCAGTGCCCGTACAGACTTAACTTTGTCACTTCTAGGCATCACAGTTGCAGTAGTGGTTTGTGTATTTCATAATATTGTGAACCCTTTTAAAATTACTGATCTTTGGATAAAATCTGGATCAGCGGTCACACATATGGAACATATTATTTTTAACATGCAATTTGATAGACAAAATCTGTCAAAACATTAGTCTGTTGGGGGAAAATTAATGGAGGGTTCAGAACCACTGACCTAAGACTTTTCTCCCAGAATGTCTCTGAACATTTTGTACTACTAGAAACTTCCCTGGAGGCACCTTCATAATTATAGGTAAAAGATCCCAGCAGCGATCCTCGTTTTAGATGTAAGACTTCAGAATGGTAGGTAGTTTCCTGTACACACTGTCTTTTAAAATTTCAGGGCAGGTTTCAATCTGCCACACTGCCCTCCTGGGCCTCATCTTTCCAGAGTGTTTGACTTGGCACGTTGTGCACATGCACAGAGTCCAGATGTGTGGGTGAGAGCAGAGATGGGGTGAAATAAAAATCTACATTTCATGCCATCTGGTACATTACGGCTCCATTTTTGTTGACCTCTTGGTTTGGTTTACACATCAGTGGGTAAATTTCTCCCCTTTGTGCAGTTGAACTGCACTCAGTTTTAAAATGGGAGTAATTTTGCTGTTTAGATTGTAAACCCCTCATATCAACCCCTGAACACTAAAGAGAAGAAAGGCAGGAGAGGCTCCGGAAATAACAGATAACAGCATGCCATTGTGCCAGGCATTGTGCAGGCCAATTAAACAGACATGATATTTGCCCTCATAGCTGAATAGGGTTCTGCAAGACCAGAGCATTAACTATCCTACTTGGTTTAGTGGTTCTCTTTTCTGACTTGGAGGCAGAGCGGGAAGTCTGAGGACACTGCAGTGATACGGGGTTCTTGCGCCCCCTTGTGCTCCTTCGGGGAAAAGAAGCATTTCTCAGGCAAGCTAGTTAAGGATTGACTGCTGAGCCCTTTTCAGACAAACCAGGCTTTGCTGTGTTTTGACTTTGCTGAACCAAAAAACCAACGCTGTGATTTAGTAACAGGTCATCTAGAATTCTAGGGTTTTAGGTTAAAAAAAAAAAAACTCCTAAGAAGTCTCCACCCTCCCTTTCTTCTCTTCTCATTCACTTAGTATAGTAGGATTTCTCAATCTTGGCACTGCTGACATTTGAAGCTGTTCTGTTTTGCCGAGAGGCTGTCATGTGCATCGTGGGATGTTTAGTGACATCCCTGGTTTCTACCCACTGGATGCCAGTAGCACACACACCCCCCTGCGGTTGTGACAACTAAAAAGTGTCTCTAAACATTGCCAGATGTCCCCCAGGGGGCAAATCACCCCCAGCTGAAAAACTCTTGTTTTCGTACATTAGAAGTAGTAATACCACAAAACAAGATTTTTGTTGTCAGAAGTTGAGCTCTAAAAATTATAAGTGATACAGATGAAAGAGCTTTCAAGAAGTTAAAATGCTATATAAATGTAAAGAAACCATTGTGAGGTCTGTTACTCTGTGGGGTTTTGGGGTTTTTTTTTCCTTTGGTTTTGGTTTTTTGGGGTTTTGTATGTGTGTGTGTGTGTATGATTTTTTGTTTGAAACCACAGCCTTGTACCATTCTGATTATTTAGAACCTACCGCAATGATAAGCTCTGGGTCACTGTCCTCCCTGGCCTTTTTCTTTCCATTGTTATGGCCCCATAACAATATACTAGGAGATCGTCAGAAAAGGTAATAGGTACATTTGAGAAGGAGGAAGAAGAAGAAACTAAGCATAACAGGGAAAATACCTGTCCTTCTTACCTAATCTGAATGAAATGATAACCTTTCATTTCGACCCACCTCTCCGTTTTTGCTGTCAACCATAGAGAACATTTTGATTCCAGAGTTCTGTCTTTGACCTTAATATTTGTTCAGCACACCTCTCCTCAGGGCCTCTTTGTGCTCAGTATCTTCGGATATTCCAAAGGGATAAGACACGCTTCCTGTCCTCAGATTGCTCACCATCCACAAAAGACAAGACAGTGACGGAAAGAAATGACAAACCCGGTGCCTCATGAGGACTTTTGTGTAGTGTCCCAAAAAAGGAATAGTGGGTCTAAGGCTCTGACAGGATGTTAGTGTTCTCTTCATTACCTTGGGCTGCCATAATAAAACAGCATAGTCTGGGTGATGGAGACAACAGTTCATCTGTCACAGTTCCAGAGAGTGCAACTCTTAAGTTCAAAGTTCCAGCAGGGCTGGTGTGTGTGAGAGCACTCCTCCTCGCTGTGTGCTCGGATGAACTATCCTAGGTGCTTACAGACAGCATGGGCAGAAGAGGAAGCAAGTTCTCTGGTGTCTCTTACGAAGGGATGAAGTCCATTGTGAGGGCCTCGCCCTCGGGACCCCGTTTAGGCCTGATCACCTCCCAAAGGCCCCATCTTCAGCTACCATTGCGTTGGGGATAGGCCCTCACCATGTGAATGGGGGTGGGGGGCACACAGTTCAGTCCATAGCACATACAATCTAATTTCCTAAAAAAAATTCAGCATTTACTTTGAGAGGACCTGGTTTCCTATTCTTATAAATAACCCAGATCACAAATTTTTGAGGCACAGAGGATAATAGACTTCGATTCTAATACACTGTTTTCTTCAAAGCACTTCGGAATTCTTTTGCACTGCCCTTCTACAGCAGAACTTGTGAGCTCTGTAGGTCTTCTGTTCCCTAAACAAGTCACTGGTGAAGAGGGATGTTCGGGGGGGGGGGGGGGGGGGGATGTAGCCTTCATTGCTTTCAGATGTAGGCCTTCCGCGGGGAACTGCTCTACTCCATCCTCATCACTAAAATTCAACATCAGGGCTTCTTTCTACAGGTGGAGCTCATGTCTTATGCCAGCCACTTGAAGTCCTTTTTAACAGGAACATGCTTGTAGATCTGCTCTTTGATTTTTCTCTTGGTCATTGGGTGAGCTTTGGAGTGCACGTGGGGAGACAGCTCCACATTGAGATGCACACACTGCTTTGACTGGTGGATCCTAGTGACATGATCTGAATACTGTTGGTGGGTCAGACACTGGATCTAAAATCCTCAGGGGTCTGGCTACAGGTCTGGTAGGACGTGTCCTCTGCTTTCCATTTTAAGAGTCACCTCCTGCAGAGGCGACTCCTCACCTGTGCTCCCATTTTATTTGTGTGCTTACCGGCTGTCACTTCTTTCTTTCACCTTAAAATGGCAGTGAACATGTCATCTCAGCCCCATAATTTCTTGTATAGAGCATATAGTTAACTCACATGAATTAACTCTACAGTTGTTATTCACAGTTGTTAAAATTATAATCACTAGAGCAACAGTATATTAAAGATTTTTCTCATGTAGTTAGCTGACATCTATGTGATTTATGTCTCATAGTTATTTATATTGGATGCTGCTATTCAGCTCTGTATTTCAGTTGTGTGTAGATCAGAGGTCAGTGAACTACAGCCTGTTTTAGTAATATTCTACCAGGACACAGCCACACACATTTACAAGTGATCCTTGAACAACATGGGTTTGAACTACACTGGTCCACTTATATACAGACTTTTTTTAAATAAATTCAGCATCATAAATGTATTTTATGATTTCCCAAATAACTTTTGCTTGTTTTGAGCTTGTTTTGTAAGAATACTGTATATAGTACAAATAACGTGGAAAATGTGTTGAACAACCAGTGGGGCACCTGGGTGGCTCATTCGGCTGAGCATCTGACTCTTGATTTCAGCTCAGGTCATGGTCCCGGGGTCGTGGGATTGAGACTAGCATCGGGCTCTATGCTAAGCGTGGAACCTGCTTAAGATCCCCTCTCTCTCTCTCTCTCTCTCTCTCTCTCTCTCTCTCTCTGCTCTTCTCCTCTGCCCACTCATTCTCTCTAAAAATAAGACTTCCAATCAACAGTAGACTATTTGTAGTTAGGTTCTGGGAGAGTCAGGAGTTATACACACTCATCAGGGAGATGCAAATCAAAACTGCAATGATACATCACCTCACACCTACCAGAATGGCTGAAATCAACAATACAAGAAACAACAAATGTTGGGGAAGGTGTAGAGAAAAAGGAACCCTCCCGCACTGTTGTTGGGAGTGCAAACTGGTGCAACCACTGTGGAAAGCAGTATGGAGGTTCCTCAAAAAGTTAAAAATAGAACTACCCTATGATCCAGTAATCGCACTACTGAGTATTTCCCCCCCCCAAAATACAAAAACACTAATTTAGAGGGACACCTGCATCCCTGTGTTTATAACAGCATTATCTGCAGTAGCCAATGGAAGCAGCCCAAGTGTCCATCGATACATGAATGAATAAAGAAGTGGCGTGTATGTATATGTGTATTATTCAGCCATTTAAAAAATGAATGAAATCTTGCAATTTTCAACAGTGTAGGTTGAACTGGAGAGTATAGCTAAGCGAAATAAGGCCAGAGAGAGACAGATACCATATGATTTCACTCAAATGTGGAATTTAAGAAACAAAACAAGTGAGCAAATGGGGAAAAAGACCAAGAAGCAGACTCTTCACCGTAGAGAACAAACTGATGGTTGTCAGAGGAGAGGTAGTAGGTAGGGGGATGGGTGAAATAGGTGATGGGGATTAAAGAGTATACTTGTCATGATGAGAAAAACGAATACATAAAATAATTAAATATTTAAAAGATAAATATACACAGATTTCTAACCACATGGGGAGTCAGCACCCCAACCCCTGTGTTATTCAGGGATCGAGTGTATTTATATATTGTCTGTAGCTGCTTTTGCACTATTCTTGACAGAGTTGCAACAGATTGTTCAGCCTGCAAAGCCTAAAATGTTTTTTATCTGCCCCTTTACAGAAAAAGTTTGCCTACTCCTAGTTTAGATAACTAAGATTTGCTGTGTTTGTGACTGGCACTTGCCAGAATGTAGTCTACTGTGGAGTGCTTCTTCTCAGGAGAAAAGGGAAGAGTAATTTCCCTTCATGTAAACTAGTGATCTACTCTAAAACTACTCCCCAACCTTCTGAAAGTCTGAGAAATACTAGCACCCAGAATGTAACCCAAAGCCTTGATGCCGTCCTGCTGGGAGAGCTGTCCCCTTCGTGCTGGAGAACAGCATTCTATAGCACACTGTCCCGAATCAGCTCCCAGGTCACTGGCCCTGCAAAAAGAATGGGGAAAGGGGCCTGGATACCCATCTCCTAAGAGCAAAAGGAAATGATCAAATACCATGGTTTGTATGAGGGGGCTGTTTTCATTTTGAGGATTTGGTTTTCTCTGGGAGGCCTGAATTTATATTTCTTTTGTACCCCCTCCAGACCCTGTGCAACAAGTAATCCCTAGCTTTTTTTCCTCCTAGGGAGGCAAGTACATGCAGGCAGTGATTCAATATGGGAAGATCGTGTCCTGGTTAGAGATGGAATATGGCTTATCAGAGAAGGAATCTAAAGCTTCTGAATCGTTTCTGCTGGCTGCCTTCCTGAACCTGGCCATGTGCTACCTGAAGCTTAGAGAATACACCAAAGCTGTTGAATGCTGTGATAAGGTAAAGGGTGTCTGCGTGTGAACTGGACTTTCCATAGTCCCTGTCTTTCTCTCCGTTTTCATACTTGGTCTTCGTACTTTGCTTCTTTTTAGCCAAGAGGTGGATGGTGTTTCATTTTGCTTTGTTGTATTTGTTTCCTTGGGATTCTTTGTTTCTCCTTATGAATTGGGAAATTCAGAAACATTACAACTATAGTCAGACTTTTCTGATGCCTAGATGATAATACACCATGAAGAAAAGTTTTGTTAAAATTTTTTTCATCCATGACCTTCCTTAAATCTATGGCATCTGGTATCAGATTGGACATAGAACTCCTCATGCTCAATTTACTAAGAACAGATTCAACTTCAGCCTTTCAGGACTTGAGTATGATAGAGTTGAGCTGCTTACATAGAGGTCACTTAGGTATACTTTCAGCATTGTTTCTACAGGCTAAATTTCTAGGAATGGAATATGGAGTCAAAAAACAGATTATTGAGGGGCCCCTGGGTAGCTCAGCCATTTAAGCATCCGACTCCTGAGCTCCTCAGCTCAGGTCATGATCTCATCGTTCGTGAGTTCAGGCCCCAACCCTCATGGGTTCCATGTTGACAGCATGAAGCCTGCTTGGGATTCTCTCTCTCCTCTCTCTCTGCCCCTTCCCTGCCTTTCTCTCTCAAAATAAAGAAAAATACAGGATTATTAGATATTATCCATGGGGGTTTTTTGTCAATGTTATTGGCAACAAAAAATTTTCATTTTTGTTTCTTGGTTCCTAATGAAATTATCCATCTTTTCATCATTAGCCATTTGCATTTTTTCTATGAATTGCCTATTCAAATCCTCCAACTAGATGATTTGTCTGTTTCATATTGACTGAGGCAGTCTGTACATTACTGCTAACCCTTTATCTGACTATAGGGACCTTGTTCTCCTCACTTGCGAGGAAAGTTTTAAATATTTACTTAGTCGAATCTGTCCTTTCTAATGAGAAAGCTCTTCCCTACCCTAAGATGATAAAAATAATTCTGTTTGGTACTTGCAAAACCTACTCTACCTAGGTATACCTTTTAAAAAACGAATTAAAAGTAAACCGTGTTATATTTTGGTGAGGTTTGTTTTTGCATATAGGTATACGTGGTCTAGAATCTTTTGTGTTTTGATGTGATGTAACAACTTCATTCTCATTTTCCATGTTCATAGCCAGTGTCTCAGCTCCATTTATTGCAAAGTTAGTCCTTTCCCTACCGATTTACATTCCCGCCTTTATCACTGTTAAATCTTTTAATGTACATGCACATAAATCTGCTTCTGCTTTGTTCTGTTCTGCTGACCTCTTTGCGCACAGACTGGCAGTCAAACTCTTCAGTGGTTTCAGAGTGTATTTTTTTCTGTTGTAGGTCAAGTCCCCTCTCATTATTTATGTTTTCCCAAAATTTTCTCAGCCATTCTTGGGCATTTACTTTACTTCTTCCATTGAATTTTAAAATGAATTTCTCAAGAGCCTCCTCCAAAGCCCCCTTGGAATCTTTATAGAAATTGTATCAAATACAGAAGTTAACGTGGGCATAGTTAGTTGGATTTTGATCGGTAGTATTTAATTACCTTGAGCCCCATCTCTTCAATATGCTTTTTCCAATTCTCTTGGCCAAGAAGCTTTGGTAAGTTGAATACTGAATTTCTTCAAAGCACACAAGTTACATTCACCCTTTCTAAAAAGTAGACCTCTGTCCCTAGGCCCTTGGACTAGACAGTGCCAACGAGAAGGGCTTGTACAGAAGGGGGGAAGCCCAGCTGCTCATGAACGAGTTTGAGTCGGCCAAGGGCGACTTTGAGAAAGTGTTGGAAGTTAATCCCCAGAATAAGGCAGCGCGACTACAGATTTCCATGTGCCAGAAAAAGGCAAAGGAGCACAATGAGCGGGACCGCAGGATATATGCCAACATGTTCAAGAAGTTTGCAGAGCAGGATGCAAAGGTATGTGCAGAACTCTCTCTTTCTCTCTGTCAAGAGAAACATTAAAAAAAATTTTTTTGATAATAATTTAAAAAAAAAAAAGGGTTAAGCATGGGACACAAGGACAGGTAGACAACCCAGGAGATGCAAGAATGGGGAGAATGATACCCGATCTTATCTGAGACTGGTTTGGATCTGGAAGTAGAACAGGGCTGTTCTACTCACCAGACACAAGAGTTGTGAGGCACTGACACATCCGTGAAAGAAATGAGGAAAATAAGTTCCCTAGAGACGTTCTAAAGTTTATTATTTTTTAAAAGTCAAGGGGCGTCTGGGTGGCTCAGTCGGTTAACCATCTGGACTTCAGCTCAGGTCATGATCTCACAGTTTGTGGGTTTGAGCCCCACATCGGGCTCTGTGCTGACAGCTCGGAGCCTGGAGCCCGCTTCAGATTCTGTGTCTCCCTCTCTCTGCCCCTCCCCTGCTCATGCTGTCTCTCTCTCTCAAAAATGAATACACATTAAAAAAATATATAATAAAAAAAAAAGTCAAGCACATCAGGTATTTTTTTTCAGATAGTACGTCTTTGTTGAGACTTCCCATTTTGCCAGGGATGGGCTGTGATGGGGAAGCCCTGCTATCATACCCTTTACTTTGCCTGCCTCCCCACAGCAGAGTTGTACTCTGGTCCTGAGTTCACCGCCCGCTCCCAGCCTCTTGTTGGCAGCCGTGCCTGTGGCAGGTGGCAGGCTAGTCCCCTCCACCCAGGAAAAGTGAAAGCTGCCCCCTCAACTGTTGGCAGCACTGTCCTGACTTCCCCGGCCGGGCAACCCCAGTAAGGTTGTCGCGTCCCCGTTTCACACCTGACGGCCTGTCAGGAGGAGCCAGGAATTCCTTCAGTGTTTCAGTTCCTTGCTCCTCTGACCCTCTTGATTTCTTATTTTTTCCTCAGGAAGAGGCCAGTAAGGCAGTGGGCAAGAAGACTGTAGAAGGGGTCGTCAGCCGTGAAAAAGAACCAGAGGGGCAAGCGATGGAAGAGAAAGCCGGAGGCCACGTATGACACCACGCCAAGGAGGGAAGAGCCCTGATGAACTCGGCCCCCTCCTCCATGGGCTTTCACCCTACTCAGGACTAAACAGTGTTTAATGTAAAGTTTGTTATAGTCTGTGTGATTCTGGAAGCAAATGGCAAAACCAGTGGCTTCCCAGAAAACAGCCACCCTGCTGCTGCCCAGTGCTCTCCTCGAGGGGGTGGCATGGGACCACTCCAGGTGGAACAAAACGGAAATGACTGTTGGTGTGGCAAGGCTGAGCCAACAGCTCGAGTCCAGCTCATTTCAGTTTATGTCAGCCTTTGACATCTAATTCAGGGTCCCTTGAGATAATCCTAACAATTTGGGGCTGTCTGTCAGGTTTTACATTCGATTGAACTTCAGTAGCACTGCGGAAACCTAAAAATAATTGCTTAATGAGTTTCTCCTTTCCTACAGTTGGGTGGGGGAGAGGAGGAGAAGGTTTGGCTTTTTTAAATGACTGAAGTGCTAGCATTTTTTAACCAACAGAACCCACAGTTGAGGCATCTGGAATCCCCTCAGGTCCTCAGCAGCCGCCAGACTTGAAAGCCAGAACCTCAGAGGCCACCGGCTCACTGACTCAGCCAAACTCCCTCCTCCCTAAGCCAGCCTCCTTGGGAGAGTGGGTTTCTCCTGCACCCAGCCTGGCCCTGGAGGAGGGACCCTGTCATTCCCAAAACATTCTTTAGCGACAGTAATGAGCAGAGCAGTGTGTGGGCTAGCTTTCCCTGCCTTAGGTGAAGCTCTGAGATGCCGAAGCGTGAAAATAGCCGTCAGAATTGTGCTTTCCCCCCTCCTCTGGCCCTTCTAGGAGAAATGTGGAGGACAGCCCTGCCTGCCAGCATTGCTACCGTTCACTTTCTTCTTTCCATTCTGACCATTGCTATTACGTATTTAAGACTTGTTCTTATAATATCTGACCTGGAGTGGATTTAGTTACATATCCACTTAGGATCCCCGCGGCTTTTGTTTTTGTCTTTTAAAAATTACTGCCTTGTAAACATGTATACTGATTTATGGAACTTTATTTACACTCCTCTATCATGCAAAAAAATCGACTTTTTACTACTATGAGTAGCTTAATTTTTAAAAACAAAATCTGGAGTTGTAAAAATATGTAGTTGCTCTTGGGCATTAAGGGTTTTCCTCACAGGCTTGGCACGCAGTAGCTTTCCCCTCCTGCTGATAGCTTCTTTGTTCTGGTGTGGGTTGTGAAAAAGAATCGAAAACCGCTTCCTGTGCAGGCACATCTCGCCTTGAAAGCTCCAGTACTGGGGCGGTGAATCGGGGCAAGTCTTAAAATACGTACACGCAGTGGAATCTTGGTCCTTACGGGTAAGCGAGATTGAGCGTGGCTTTCTCTCCCCACAGCCTGAAGGCTCTCGTGGGAAAGTGCCTGCAACTGAAGGAAACAGTCGCTCCGACCTGGAACATCTCATTTGTAAAATCCTAAAGAACACTGGCAATTAGCTTCATTTTTACTTTTATGGTGG
Organism: Panthera leo; assembly: GCF_018350215.1. Lineage (NCBI taxonomy): Eukaryota > Metazoa > Chordata > Mammalia > Carnivora > Felidae > Panthera > Panthera leo. Next base: position 33,981,367 of record NC_056683.1, on the reverse strand, counting down.
TTTTAACAAAAACACTTTCGTTGTTAGGTTAGGACCCACGTGGCCACCTAAAAATTCATTTCCTTTTATACCAGTTCTCTGCTCCATGGAACAAACGGAATGAAATTGTGAGTTTCTCTTTGACAGCTAGAATCCTTTTAATTTCTCACTTTTGTCTTTTTTCATGAGATTTCTTCAAAAGCCCCAGTCTCGCCTAGGAAATATGAAAAGCAAAAGTTGATTTTGCTTTGTTTGCTTAACTGTTTAGTATTTGTAGCTCTGTTGACTAGAGCATGACTTCAATGAGGCCAATACTGAGATTTCATCCTAAAAAGGCCAGTTAGTGTTTTGCAGGTAACAAAAGAACAATTCCAAAAATTAGATCACCCCAGCCAACTGTCTCCCAGGTGTGTGTTATGGGTCACCGGATTGGGGGAGGGGGTAGGGAGGGCAAGAGTGCAGGGAGGGGAGGGAAGGGGTGTGTGGGTGGTTCTGAGCAAATGATTGTGGGTGCCCATCGCCTCTCGAGAAGAAGAAACTTCATATATTCTTATATAAAATTCAGTGATCTTAATTTGTCTAGAAATCAGCAGATGTGTTTGAACCATCTTTTAGACTACGTATGGAGTGGTGAGGCAGCATATGATGAATTAAAAACTTGTTTTTAAAAAAAATCACTCAGATACACTTTTTTGTGTTCCTCAAATAAATTTTAAAAACAACCAGACATAAACTTTCCATTATTCTTAGTTTTGCTTCAGTAGTCTTCAGGAAACGTTGTTTTGGTTGGAAAACCATGGGGGCCAAGTTGAAGACATGTGACATCAGAAAATTGGCTGGAGGCCATATTGTCTTCCTTGCTCTGAGGACAGCTGGAAACCAGCGTGGGACTAAAGGTGGCAGGATGATGCATCTTTGTGCAGATGAACCACATGATCAGAGAGACCAGAGGATTTTGTTTTCTCATCAGCCTGTGGATATTCCGCCATTTTAACTGATCGTAAGGTTCATTCGGGAAATGAAGAGACTTCGTAGTGCCCTTTAATAAATATGCAAAACATAAGCGTGCATCGGGATATTCTGGCTTAAGTGTGCATGTCCTCTAAGTAGCATATTTCATCAGATACTCCTGGTTGCATACTCTGAAGGCCAAAGGAGAGGTCACACATATTCCAAAAGAAAGGTGACACGGGGCTGGGTGGTGACGAGCCTATCTCCAGTAGCACTACGGGCATCTGTGGATAGGTCATTGCAGGCTCCAGAGACCTTATCTTTTATCCTTCTGAATTCCTTGCTTCATCTCTGGATTTGAATTATACTCCTACCCCTTTGCTGCTAAATTACTTGAAAATGAAATAATTGTCTTTATTTGCATGATTTTTTAATATATATTTTTTTTACTTATCTTGAGAGGTGGGGGGAGAGAATCCCAAGCAGGCTCCTCATTGTGCAACGCGTGGCTCAAACCCACCAACCATGAGATTGTGATGTGAGCCAAGATCAAGAGTTGGACACTTAACGGGCTTAACCACCCAGGCGCCTCTGCATGTTTTTGCTAAGCAAGTAATACTCTTGCTAGGGGTATTAAGGATAGCCAGAGGTGGTTTCCCAGCTGTGACCTGGGTAACTCAAGGCAGCCTGCATCCACTGCAGAGATGAGTGTGTCAGTGAAGAGCTTTGTCCACATGTATTCAGCCTTTTTAGCATCGTGCATCAGAATGTAGGACTGGCAACCCTGGGAGACTTGCCAGCGTTAGTGACAACATGCACTGAATTCAGACTGATGAGTCAAGATCCCAAAACTAAGAACTCCCTAGCCTAGCTGTATGTTATTTCTTATCCGCTGGCTGCTCACATGCTCGAGTAGCAATGACTGATAAAAGTGTACATAAAAGAACATTCCGTAATGGCTTGAAAATGTCTTGAGGGACACCCACTCGGTGCTGCCTTGCATATTTTTCTCTCCTTCATGTCTGAGAGGCGGGGAAAGGATACAGAGAAGGCACAATAATTTCATCACTGCTGTTTGCATAATTTATCTCTTGATCTATAATTGAACATAATCTACACATGTGTCCTTAGTAATACATTGCAAAAAAGGAACATCACCGAAGGTAACTCCCAAGAAGATCTTTGTCAGCATTTTGTTGGGGCTAACGGCTGCCTAGAGACGGGACATCTTGAGCCTAGTCCTTGTTGCAGGAATTTCCAGAGGACCTTGGGAAATCACATGTGGAGGCCCCAGAATGGTGAAGTGGCTGGCCCACAGTCACCCAGGTCGACTGATGTCCTTACACAATTCCAAAATAGGCCCTTTTCCAGTCTGAAGCATGATCTCTTGGCTGATGGAACGAGATGTTGTTAGTTCTTTAAAATCCCCAAGCATTTGGTTGAACGGAAATGGCAGCAGAGCCATAGGCCTCATACTCCACTTTGGGGTACAGATACGGGAAATGTAAAGCATAGGCATGATTTGCTTTTTAAACAATGCTGGGGGGCGGGGAGTGCCTGGGGGGCTCAGTCGGTTGAGCATCTGACTCTTGACTTCAGCTCAGGTCACAGTCTCACAGTTCATGGGATCAAGCCTCGCATCAGGGTCTGACATAATCAAGGGCAAGTAGTAAAATGTTGAGTGACGCCAGGCGTTAACAAGGGTAGGGTAGATCTCAGCTGCTAAGAACGGTGCATAGGAAAAGCTGTCCTGCAGTTGCAAGCTAAAACTGGTCATTACTATTTACTGGGTGCTTCCTCTACAAGGCACTCAACCACCTCGCCTTCTGCTGACCTTCCAAATATGAAAAGAGTATTGTTGCTGCATTGTTGCCACCTTCCAAGTCTCTCACAAGATCCCTAACCCAAAACTGCAAGGAAGGAATGTATTTCAAACTGGGCTTAGCTGACACGTTGCAAATACACTAAGTGTCCAAGGCTTTCTTTAGGTATTAAATATTTCTGGCCTGGGTCTGCTTTGGATCATGTGTTTTCATAAGATAACTCCTTGCTGTACACATTATGACTTGGCTTTAAAATTAGCTCCTTAAAAATGTCTGACCAAGAAAGTAAGCTGGGAAGAACAAGCCAGTGACTGGTATTTGGGGATGCCACGTCCAATTCTAGTGCTCTACTAACTTCTCCGATGTCTGCTCACAGCCATCTTTTCACACTGAGAATTCCTCGTCTCTTTGGTCTAAACACTTAAGCCCACGTGTATACCCTCAATCTCTACAGATAGACCTACGTCTTCCTGAAAATGACACCAGCCTGAGCACACAATTAGTATTCATGTGACCACCCCTAAAGGATCCAGGAACTCCCTTATTCCTTGACTCATCACCGCACCAGCACCCAGTACACCATCACCACTCTAGAACATAGTAGATGGCTTAGTAAATTGGTTTTCTGTTGTTTCTCATAAAGCAGCTCCACAGCTCAATCTCCGTGGTCCTTCATCCCTGTTACTTGTCTTGGTAATGTGGAGGCCAGTACCACGTGGTTTTCCAGCAGTTACTGCAACATGGTTTTGATCTTGAATTCCTTGAGGTGGTGAACGAGGAGCAACTTGACTTGAGGGGGTCATAACTGCAAAACGGGTCTATGCTCTTCAGGCTCTCGTGATTTGAAGTCTACCTCCAGTCATCGGAGTTAACTCATGATAACTCAGAGTTCATCAGCCTAAACAGATCAAATGGAGGAGGATTCTGGGAAGATGGCAGAGTAGGAAGCACTAGGAATCTCTCCCCACCTAGACAACAGTTGCACTTGCAGACTCTGTCTGATGTAACTATTTTGCAACTCTGGAGTCTGTTGAAGACTGGCAACTTCCTGAGGAAGGCATGGATGGTAAATTGCGGCCAGTTTCACTCAATTTTGACTCTTAGCACCGTAGCAGCTTACCCATCCATCATTTCAGCGTGGAGCCTGAAGCAAGGATTCATCTCATGACTGAGCTCATGACCTGAGCCAAAAGCAAGAGTCGGACACTAACCAACTGAACCACCCAGGCAGTCCAAAGTAAATACATGTAAAAGCTAGTATTGCAATCTCTATTAAAATAACACCAGTATTCTTCACAGAGCTAAAACAAACAATTCTAAAATTTGTATGGAACCACAAAAGACCCTAAACAGCCAAAATAATGTTGGGGGAAAAAAAAATCTGGAGGCATGATAACCCTGGACTTCAAGCTGTATTACAAAGCTGTAATCATCAAGACAGTATGGTACTGGCACAAAAACAGACACATAGATCAATGGAACAGACTAGAGAACCCAAAAATGGACCCACAAGCGTATGGCCAACTAATCTTTGCCAAAGCAGGAAAGATTATCCAATGGGATAAAAGACAGTCTCTTCAGCAAATGGTACAGGGAGAACTGGACAGTGACCTACAGAAGAATGAACCTGGACCATTTTCTTACACCATACACAAAAATAAACGAAAAACGGATGAAAGGCCTAAACATAAGAGGAAGCCATCAAAATCCTAAAGGAGAAAGCAGGCAACAGCCTCTTTGACCTCGGCCACAGCAACTTCTTGACACGCCTCCAGAGGCAAGGGAAACAAAAGCAAAAATGAACTACCGGTGTTGTAGGGTCCCCTCCCTAAGGAGAGAGAAAAAAAAGGAGAGAAAACTTAGCCAGGTAACCTGGCTATGCACCTATGTGACGACATCCCTCATGACCTTGTAAACTGAAACTAATCAGACTACGTGTTTATGTGTTACCATATATGGGAGACAAAAAAATAGAAAATGTGTCTTAAAAACTATGCCTTGTGATGTTCAGTGCTCAGTTCTTTGGGTACGAACCCAACTGAGCGGTGCTGGTGCGAATACAAGTTGCTTCCCGGAAATTAAAAACCTCAGTGTCACGAATCTCTGTGCAAGAATCCTGCTACATTGCGACCTCATCAAGATAAAAGGCTTCTGCACAGCAAATAAAACAACAAAACTAAAAGGCAACTGATGGAATGGGAGAAGATACTTGCAAAGGACTATCAGATAAAGGGGTAGTATCCAAAATCTACAAAGAACTTATCAAACTCAACACCCAAAAAACAAATAGTCCAGTGAAGAAATGGGCAAAACACATGAATAGACACTTCTCCAAAGATAACATCCAGATGGCTAACAGACACATGAAAAGATCCTCAACATCACTCATCATCAGGGAAAATACAAATCAAAACCACAATGAGATACCACCTCACATCTGTCAGAATGGCTAACATTAACAACTCAGGAAACAATATGTTGGCGAGGATACAGAGAAAGGGGAACTGTTTTGCACTGCTGGTGGAAATGCAAACTGCTGCAGCCATTCTGGAAAACTGGAGGTTCCTCAAAAAATTAAAAAGAGGGGCACCTGGGTGGCTCAGTTGGTTAAGTGTCTGACTTGGGCTCACGGTTCATGGGTTCAAGCCCTGCATCAGGCTCTGTGCTGACAGCTCAGAACCTGGAGCCTGCTTCAGATTCTGTGTCTCTTTCTCTGCCCCTCCCTGGCTCATGCTCTGTCTCTCAAAAATAAACAAACATTTAAAAATTTTTACCATAGAACTACCCTACAACCCAGCAATTGCACTGCTAAGAATTTATCCAAAGGATGCAGGTGTGCTGTTTTGAAGGGGCACATGCACCCCAATGTTTATAGCAGTGCTATTGACAATAGCCCAAGTATGGAAAGAGCCCAAATGTCCATCAACTGATGAATGGATAAAGAAGATACGGTATATATACAATGGAATACTACTCAGCAATCAAAAAGAATGAAATCTTGTCATTTGCAATGATGTGGCTGCAACTAGAGGGTATTAGGCCAAGAGAAATCAGTCAGAGAAAGACAAATATATGATTTCACTCACATGTGGAATTTAAAAACAAAACAGATGAACATAGGGGATGGGAAGCAAAAAGAAGATAAAAGCAGAGGGAGACAAGCCATAAGAGACTCTTAATACAGGGAACAAACAGGGTTGCTGGGTGGGCAGATGGGTGATGGGCATCAAGGAGGGCACTTGTTGGGATGACCCTGGCTGTTACATGTAAGTGATGGGTCACTAAATTCTATTCCTGAAAAATAAAATAAAGGCCTATATTTTCTCTGAAAAAAATAAAAATAAAAGCTGGTATTAAAACAGTGGTTTGTAACAGCACTTTTTGTTTTTTACATGCTTTAAGAGAATAATACATTTTTACGGGGAAAAAACAGGGGCACCTGAGTGGCTCAGTTGGTTAAGCGTCTCAGTCTTGATTTCAGCTCAGGTCATGATCTCGCGGTTTAGTGAGTTTGAACCCCACATTGGGCTCCACAATGACAATGCAGAGCTTGCTTGGGATTCTCTCTCTCCCTCTCTTTCCGCCTCTCCCTGACTTCCTCTCCCTGACTTACGTTTTCACACGCTTTCTCTGTCTCTCAAAGTAAACTTTAAAAAAAAGAAAGAAAAAAACATTAATGTAAAAGTTTGTATTTCCGTAACTTTGGTATATAACTCCAAATATGTTTTCCACATAATTTAGGAGACTAATGCACTTAAAGGGGCAATTACTTTATGTTTTGGGTACACAATGTGTAAAGATGTAATTTTAGTTAATTTAATTAATTTAAATTTAATGTTATTTGTGGCATTGACAACCAAAAGAATTGGGGACAGAGCTGTAATGGAACAGTGTTTGTATGTTACTGAAGTTAAGGTGCTATACATTCAAGTTAGTATATTATACCTGTATGTTAAATGTACCTCCCACAGTAACCAAAAAGAAAATAGCTATAAAGTATTCAGAAGAGGAAATAAGAGATTTAAACATTTTACCACAGAAAGAAAAAAAATCAACTAAACACAAAAGAAAACGAATGCAAGAAATAAGAGAAAAGCTATAGGGCATATAGAAAACAAACGGCACAATGACGAGTAAGTCCATCCTTATCAGGAATTACTTTAAATGGAAATGAATTAAACTCTCCAACCAAAAGAGATTGGATGAATGGATGAAAACACGTGATGCAAACACATGGAAACACGTGATGCTGCCAACAAGAGACTCGCTTGAGATCCAAACATGAAAACAGGTTGAAAGTGAAAGAAGAGGGGCCGCCTAGGTAGCTCAGTCCCTTAAGCGTCCAACTGTGGATCAGGTCATGATCTCATGGCTCGTGGGTTCGAGGCCCATGTTGGGCTCAGTGCTGACAGCCCAGAGCCTGGAGCCTACTTCAGATTCTGTGTCTCCCTCTCTCTGTGCCTTCCCCCCTCCCCTTACACTCTGTCTCTCTTAAAAATAAATAAACATTTAAGGGATACCTGGGTGGCTCAGTTGGTTGAGCATCTGACTTCAACTCAGGTCATGATCTCACAGTTTGTGAGTTCAAGCCCCACATCAGGCTCTGTGCTGTGCTGACAGCTCAGAGGCTAGAGCCTGCTTTGGATTCTGTGTCTCCCTCTCTCTCTGCCCCTAGCCCGCTTGCATTCTGTCTCTGTCTCTCTCAAAAATGAATAAACTTTTTTTTTTAATTTTTAAATAAAAATAAATATTTTTAAAAATTCTTTTAAAAAGAAAGTGAAAGAATGGGAAAAGATATTTCATTCAAAGAGTAACCAAAAGAGAGCAAAAGTGTCTATACTAATACTAGACAAAATAGATTTTAAATTAAAAGATTGCAAGAGACAAGGATATTATGCAAAGGTTTCACTTTAAGAAGATGCCTTAACACAATAAACCATCTAGATATAACATATATATACAGAATACCACCTAACAACAGGATGTAAATTCCTCTCAAGAACACATGGAACATTCTCCAGGAGAGACTATATATTAGGCCACAAATTAAGTCTCAATAAATTTAAAAAGATGAATGTCATAGAAAGCACCTTCTTTGACCAAAATGGGATAAAATTAGAAATTAACAACAAAACTGGGAAGTTCAATAAACTGTGGAAACAACGCACTTTTAAACAACCCAGAAATCAAAGAAATCACAAGGGAAATTAGAAATACTTAGAGATGAATGAAAAAGAAAACACAACATACCAAAATTTATGGGACACAATGAAAGTGGTACTAAAGAAAAAAATTATAGCTATAAACACTTACATTAAAAAACAAGAAAGGGGCGCCTGGGTGGCTCAGTCGGTTAAGTGTCCAACTTCAGCTCAGATCATGATCTCCCAGTTCGTGAGTTTGAGCCTTGCATTGGGTTCTGTGCTGACAGCTCAGAGCCTGGAGCCTGCTTGGGATTCTGTGTCTCCCTCTCTCTGCCCCTCCCCAACTTGCACTCTGTCTCTGTCTCTCTCAAAAATAAACAAACATTTAAAAAAAAAAAAAAAAACCAGGGGCGCCTGGGTCATTCAGTCGGTTGAGCATTCGACTTCGGCTCAGGTCATGATCTCACAGTTTGTGAGTTCAAGCCCCGCGTCGGGCTCTGTGCTGACAGCTCAGGGCCTGGAGCCTGCTTCAAATTCTGTGTCTCCCTCTCTTCTCTGCTCCTCCCCTGCTCACACTCTCTCTCTCTCAAAAATAAATAAAGATTAAAAAAGAAAGAAAGAAAGAAAGATCCTGAATCAAAAACTCAAATTTAAGGAGCAAGAAAAAAGGAACAAACTAAAACCAAAGCTAGCAGAAGTAGGGAAATAATAAAGATCAGAGCAGAAATAAATGAAATAGACAATAGAAAAACAATACAAAAAATCAATGAAACCAAAAGTTAGTTATTTGTAAATATAAACAAAATTGACAAGCATTCAGCTAGATAAGACTTAAAAAAGGAGAGAAGACTCAAACTACAAGTATGAGAAGTGAACATGAGGACATTACTACCAGTTCCTCAGAATTACAAAGGGTCATAAGAGGTTGTTACTGTGACAAATTATAGGTCAACAAATTGGACAACCTAGAAGAAATGAATAAATTCCTAAAAATATGCAATCTGCCAAAACTGAATCAAGAAGAAACAGAAAATCTGAACAGATCAATTACTTGATTCGGTACTTGATTCAATGACTGATTTCAGTAATCAGAAATCTCCTGCTAAAGAAAAGACCAGAGCCACAGGGCTTCATTGGTGAATTCTGCCAACCCTTAAGAATTAACACCAAACCTTCTCAAACTCTTCCAAAAAACCAAAGAGGAAGGAACACTCCCAAACTCATTTTACAAAGCCAGCATTACTGAGATACTAAAGCCAGACAAGGCCACTTCAAAAAAAGAAAACTACAGGCCAATATTCCTGATGAATATAGATGCCAAAAATATGCAAAGCAATATTACCAGATCAAATTAAACATATTAAAAAGATCATTCACCATAATCAAATGGAATTTATCCCTGGATGCAAGAATGCTTCAACATACACATCAGTCAATGTGATACATAATAATAGAATGAAAAGAAAAAAAAAAACATCAATAGAGAAAAAGCATTTAGCAAAATTCAACATCCATTCATGATAAACTCTACAACTTAGGTATAGGAGGAATGTACCTCAACGTAATAAAAGCCATCATATGACAAACCCATAGCTAAAATTATACTCAATAGTGAAAGGTTGAGTGCTTTTTCTTTAAGATCAGGAATAAGACAGGGTTCTCACTCTCACCACTCATATTCAACATAGTACTGGAAGTTCTGGCCTGAGCAATCAGGCAAGAAACAAAAAAAAAGGCATTAGGATTGGAAAGGAAGAAGTAAAATGATCTGTTTGCAGATTATATAATTTTATATATAAAAAACCCTCAAGACTCCTCTAAAACCCGTTACAAATTCAGTAAAGTTGCAGTACACAAGATTAACATAAAAAAATCAATAGCATTTGGGGCACCTGGGTGGCTCAGTTGGTTAAGCGTCCGACTTCGGGTCAGGTCATGATCTCATAGCTCATGGGTTTGAGCCCCACCTCGAGTTCTCTGCTGTCATCACAGAGCCCATTTCAGATCCTCTGTCTCCCCCTCTCTCTGCCCCTCCCCTGCTATCTCTCTCAAAAATAAATAAATACTAAAAACAATCAATAGTGGTGGGGTCCCTGGGCGGCTCAGTCGGTTAAGTGTCCAACTCTTGATTTCAGCTGGGATCATGATCTCACGGTTCATGAGATGGAGCCCCGCGTTGGGCTCTGCACTCACAGCACGGAGCCTCCTTGGGATTCTCTCTCTCCCCTCGCCCTTCCCTGCTCTCTTTCTGTCTCTCTCTCCCAAAATAAATAAATAAGCATAAAAAAAAAAAAAAAGAACTCCTACAACTCAATAGCAAAAAAATGAAAAAAAAAAAACAAAACAAAAAATAATCCAATTAAAAGTGAGCAAAGTACCTGAACAGACATTGTTTCAAAGAAGATATATGGATGGATATATCTTGAATACCAATATATCTTGAGTACCAAGAAAAGGTACTCAATCATCAGGGAAATAAATGCAAGTCAAAAGCACAATGAAAACAGTAACACCCACGAGTTATCGCCTCCTTCCAGTTAAAATAGCTGTTCTCAAAAAGATAAGTGGTAACTAATACTGGCAAGAATTTGGAGTAAAGGAAACACTTCTGCACTGTTGCTGGGACTGTAAATTGGTACAACCACTATGGAGAAAAAATATGGAGGTTGCCTCCCAAAATTTAAAATAGAACTATATGGTCCAGCAATATCACTTCTAGAAATATATCTGAAGGAAATGATAACACTATATCCAAGTGGTATCTGCACCCCCATATTCACTGCAGCATTATTTACAATAGCCAAGATGTAGACACAACTTAAGTGTCCGTTGATAAGATATAGTGGTATATATACACAAGTGGAATATTATTCAGACATAAAAAGAATAGGAAATCCTGCCATTGTGTCAGTCTGGATGAACTTTGAGAGGATTATGCTAAGTGAAGTAAGTCAAAGACAATACCGTATGATCTCACTTATACGTGGAATCTTAAAAACAAACCAAAAAACCTAACTCATAGAAAAAGAGATCACATTTGTGGTTAGCAGAGGCAGGGGTGGGGGATGGGATGAAAGAAGTCAGAAGGTACAAACTTCCAGTTAAAAGATCAATCAGTCCCAGAGATGTAATGTACAACATGATGACTATAGTTACCACTGCTGTATGGTATATTTGGAAGTTGTTAAAAGAGTAGTTCCTAAGAGTTCTCGTCACAAGGAAAAGAAACATTTTTTTTTTTTTGTATCTGTAGGAGATGATGGATGTTGACTAAACTTACTGTGGTAATCACAATATGTGAAAGTCAACTCATTATGCTATACACCTTAAACTTGTACAGTGCTGTATGTTAATTATATCTCAATAAAAGTTGGGGCAAAAGAATAATTAAGTAAAAAAAAAAAAAACATCATTCACGGAGTAGAAAGGTTACAGGATGGGAGAAAATACTTGTAATTTATAACTCCGTGAGAAATGAATATCTAGACTATGTAGAGAACTCTCAAAACTCAGCAACAGAAAAACAAACAACTGATTTGAAAATAGGCAAAGGAATTGAACAGACATTTCCCCAGAGGTAATATACAAATGGCCATGAAATACATAAAAAGTCGCTGCTCAGCATCACTAATCACTCGGGAAATGTAAATCAAAACCACAACCTACCACCTCACACCCATTAGGAGGGCTATAATTTAAGAAAATAACAAAAAACGGGAAGCAAGTGCTGGCAAGGATGTGGAGAAACTGGAATGCTCACGCACGTTGGTGGGAGTGTTAAACAGTGTAGCCACTGCAGAAAACAGTACAGCGATTCCTCAAAAAATCAAAAGTAGAATTGCCACGGGATCTAGTGATCCCAATTCTGGGTATATACCCAAAAGAACTGAAAGCAGAGTCTTGAAGAGATATTTGGACACCCATGTTCACAGAAGCCTTATTTGAAAAAGCTAAAACATGGAAGCAACCCAAGCGTCCACTAGTAAATGAATGGATAAGCAGAAGGTGGTCTATATGTACAATGAAATTTTACTCAACCTTAAAAAAGGAAGCACATTCTGATGTCTACTACTACATGGGTAAAACTTGAGGACGTTATGCTAAGTGAAACAAGCCAGTCACCAAAAGACAAAGACTGTATGTATCCACTTATATGAGGTTTCTAGAGTAGTCAAAATCACAAAGACAGACGTTGTAATGGTGGTTGCCAAAGGCTGGGGGGAGGGGAGACGGCGAGTTGCTGGTTAATGGGTTTTCGAGTTTCAGATTTACAAGACAAAAAGACTTGCGGGCATGGATGGTGGTGATGGCTGGGTAGCAATGTGGATGTATTTAATATCATTAAAGTGTACACTTTAAAATGGTTAAAATGGTAAATTTTATGAGTATTTTAACACAATTTTAAAAAAGAAAGAAAGAAAAAATATTTCCTTAGAAATATTTATAGGACCACCCTCCTCGCCCTGGGTCCCTCGTCAGCCCACCAGCCAGCCCCAAACATTTATGGCCCATCTGGGTACTGTTCCAGGTGCAGGGGTACCGCGGGGAAGAGAGGGCCCCTTGTGCTTGAGCGGCTCACAAATAGGAAATGAGGCGTGCACATGGCTGTCCCACTGCACAGCATCTGCCATCTGCTACTGATACCTTCAAACTCAGAGGAAAGAGCAGGAAGCTTAATTCTGCCTCTCCAGCTTCCCTGCTCATGCAGAACCTTGGTGGAGGCCGAGTCCAGCCAGGGCCCATCCCACAGCTGATAACCAGACACACTACAGGCGCCTGCCCTTCTGCCGGGCTCCCCTAAGCTGGCCACCATTCCCTCTCCATGCTCCTCTCCTGGTATCTGGGCTGCAAAATGTGCCCTGATGTGAAATAGCCCCCAGTCCCACCCTGGGCTACATCAGCCCACGTGCCCTGGACCCAGTTTGGTGGGCAACATCTTAATCTCCTCCTTGGAATAGTACCTTCTCTTAAAAGAAGGTCCGGCAGGGGGCGCTTGGGTGGCTTTGTCGGTCAAGTATCTGACTTCCGCTCGGGTCATGATCTTGGTCTCCGTGAGTTCGAGCCCTGTCATCAGGCTGTGTGCTGACAGCTCAGAGCCTGGAGCCTGCTTCGAATTCTGTGTCTCCCTCTCTCTGTCCTCCCCCCCCCCCACACACACACACACTCTGTCTCTCTTTCAAAATAAAATAAAGACAATTAAAACAATTAAACCCAAATGTTCTAATTTCTCCATATCACCAATACTTATCATTTTCTGTGTTTTTGATAAGTAGCCATCCTAGTGGCTGTGAAGTGATATCTCATTGTGGTTTTGAGATTGCCTTTCCCTAATGGTTAGTGATGTTGAGCATTTTTTCACGTGCTTGACCTTTTGTGTATCATCTCTATTCAAGTCTATTCAATGTCCTTTCTCCCTTTTTTAGTCAGGTTATTTTTTGTTGTTGTTGAGTAATAGTAGCTAATCTTCATTAAGCTCACCTTATAGTGTAGAAACTATGTTAAGGACCAAACTAAGGCAGGTGATGGCTGGCAGGTTAACAATTCGGTGTCCTTTCGAACCCATAGCCAATATTTGCTAACCATTTACTTGGGGGGGGGAGGGACAGGGAGACACTGATTTCCTGTTATTAAAATTATTTTGGGGGGTTCCTGGATGGCTCAGTCAGTTAAGCGTCCAACTCTTGATTTCAGCTCAAGTCATGATCTTGTAGTTCATGAGTTCAAGCCCCGTGTCAGGCTCCAAGATGACAGTGCAGAGCCTGCTTGTGATTCTCTCTCTCTCTCTCTCTCTCTCTCTCTCTCTCCCTGACCCTCCTCTGCTCTCTCTCTTTCTTTCAAACTAAATAAATAAACTTAAAAAAAAAAAAAAAGACAGAAAGGTACCCTTCCTGTATCAGGAGGGTAGAAGGCACTCATCATCAGACACAGGAAAACAAGGGCTGAGAAAGGTTATATAAACAAAACTTACTTCACCAATTTACAGCCCCAACCCACACCCATCTGTTCAGTCAATTCTACACAAATTAATTGTTTCTTTGTCCGAAAGGTATAAAAGTTTTCTTCCTCCTTTGGCCGTTTCTTTGACTCTCATCTTTTTATGAAGCTTCCATACATATGAAATTAAATAGGTGTTTATCCTGATAATCTGTCTTATGTCAAATGAATTACGAGACCAGCCAAAGAACCTATAAGGGAAGGGAAAGTTGTCCTCCCCTACATAATTCATTTATCTAAACTCTCATACTATCCCATGGTGTAAACTATACGTTTATTCATTCCCGTCACTGGGGCACATTTGGTTGCTTCCATGGTTTTGCTATTACCAACTGCCACAATGCATATCCTTGCATTCCTAGCTTTCTATACCTACATTGAAAGTTTACATAGGATACGAGCATCTGCAACTTTACTAGGTATTGACCGACGGCTTCCCAAGCAGTTGTACTAAGGTGACCCACCCACTAGTGTGTGTACAAGGTCGGGTTTCCCTGAACACTTCCAACATTTGGTCTTAGCAAACCTTAATTGTTACCAATCTTTTGGGACATTATCTCACATTTTTGTTTTGATTTGCATTTTTCTGATTGCAGGTGAGGCTGAGCATCTTTTCGTATGAAAGGTTGGTGAGAACCCCTAAATGGAAGTCTCTACAGCTCTTTCCTCTTGAGCTGGTTCATTTCCCTAGGGAAGGATTTTTCCCACTTCTTCTTTGGGGAGTGGGAGCCCAGCTGTCTCTGCTCTCAGAGCTAAGTGGGGGCAAGGGCCCTGATGTCAGCGCTCACTACCTCCCATCCCCTCAGCTGTTAACTGCTCTCCATCCTCAACTCGGTCTGAGGTTGCCTCCAACCACCAAGTCCAGAGCAGGTGTGGCACAACCTTGGCAAAGAGGAGTCTAGTTTTCTCCTCGGAGGCGGGTGGGGGGATGGGGGAAGACAGCTGCCTGGCTGCATAGGAGGATGGGGTGGTCTCTTCAAAACTTTCATCTAATCCTTCTCTTGCTCCCGTGCTGAATCACCCCCTTCAGAAACAACTGTCACTTCAGATTTCTCAACCTCCCCAGAGTTCTGTGTTACAAACCTCCTTTTATTCCTGGCTTAAACCACCACACACGTAGCCGCCACCTTCTCCCTGCCACTAACTCAGTTACCCTTCAGCCACCCACTTTCCATCTCTTTATCCTTTTGGGTTCATGCTTTTAAAAATTCCTTTACTGTTGGGGCGCCTGCATGGCTCAGTCGGTTAAGTGTCCAACTCTTGGTTTCAGCTCAGGTCATGATCTCACAGATCGTGGGTTCGAGCCCTGCATCACACTCTGTGGGCAGCTCAGAGCCCGGAGCCTGCTTGGGATTCTGTGTCTCCCTCTCTCTGCCCCTCCCGCTCTTGTGCTCTGTGTCTTTCTATCTCTCAAAAATAAATAAATGTTAAAAAAAAATTTTTTTAAATAAACTTAAAAATATTTTTAAAAATTCCTTTACTGTCATTTTAGAGGAGCTTTAGAGTGGAGGAGAGGAAAACATGTGGTATTTAATCCTAAAGTGCATTTTGTATAGTGTGAGGTAGGATCTAACGGTAGCTTTCCAGTAGCATTTAATGCTTAATCCATCCTTTCCTTCATGGTTTGTGATGCCACTTCGATCACAGCCAAACTCCTGTGTGTGCTAGATTTCTTTCTAGGCTGCCAATTCTGTGTGTGTGTGTGTGTGTGTGTGTGTGTGTGTTCCTGTGTCAACATCATGGTTTTAGTTACCATAGCTTGACAGTAAGTCTTGACAGCTGGCGGAGCAAGCTGAGTCTTACTCTTCTCCAAAACTGTTTCATTGGATTTCTGATTCAAATACGGCAGAATAAAAAGATCGTTTTCCTTCCTTCTCTCAAAACCCCCACAAGCACGGCCCAGTCACACCACCAGCGAGCGCCAGGGAAGGGAGTGGGCGTCTGGCCCATGTGCAGGCGACAGGGGACTGAAGAACATGCCAACCTCCGGTCCCACTTCCCAGGTGCCTATGAGGATTCATTTTGCAAGCTGCTAACTGAATGAAGGTGGGAATAAATGGAAGCAAGACATCAAAAGTGAGGAAAGCACTGGAGATCCTGATCAAGATGGTGGAGTAGGAGGAACCCAAGCTCACCTCCCCCGAAGGACACATCGGGAGCTCCACACCCTGGGGACCCGCACCAAGAAAATGAGCCTCCATAACATCGGGCTTTGAAAAAATGAATAGGGCTCACCTCCGGGAGATCCGAGGGCTATAAGAAACAGAATCCACTCTTCAAGGGTCCACATGCAAGCTCACTTGTTCCAGGACCCGGCGCAGAAGCAGCAGTTTAAAAAGTGCACAGGAAAGGGGCGCCTGGGTGGCTCAGTCGGTTAAGCGTCCGACTTCAGCTCAGGTCACGATCTTGCGGTCCGTGAGTTCGAGCCCCGCATCGGGCTCTGGGCTGATGGCTTAGAGCCTGGAGCCTGCTTCTGATTCTGTGTCTTCCTCTCTCTCTGCCCCTCCCTCGTTCATGCTCTGTCTCTCTCTGTCCCAAAAATAAATAAACATTAAAAAGTGCACAGGACGAATATAAAGGAGATTTATCAAATAACCTTAAAGCGTGTGCCAGAGGGACAGGAATCTGTATTAGCTTTCTCCAGGAACAGAAGCACTGGTGGGCAACATTTTTCCTGCCCTCCTTCAGCCTAGCTGGCTGATGCCAGTGGAGGCCAGTTCTGACACTTTCCATCTATATTACTAGCACTGCTTCCTCCTCTGTGGACTCACTCCACCCAAGTGTTCCCTTGTGGACACACCCTGCCCAACACACTCATCCAAGCAGTCACTCCCCTACAAAGCAGAGCAGGGGTCTCAGCAGCGACCAGAGCCCCACCAAAGCAGCTACTCACCCACTACACCCAGCAAGCAGCCTCAGCCAGGACCAGTGTCCCACCAAAGCAGCTGTTGCCTTGACAAACCCAGCGGGGGGGGGGGGGGGGGGGGGGGGGGCAGGACAGGTGCACCACCAAAGTGGCCCCGCCCACCAGTGCACCTGCAAGAGTCACGGGTGGGCCTCAAAGCCAGCCCCACCCACTAGCGTGCTGGCAGCAGTCACAGCTCAACCCACACAGGAACACCTCTGGAGAGCGTGGTTCTGGTGACCAAAGGTATTCCGTTTCTGAATCCCACAGGATGCCTTTCACAGAAGGCCACTCCTGAAACACCAGTAGATACACCTGGTCTATCTAACACGTATAAACAAACAGAACACAGGCAAAATGAGGAGACAGAGTAATATGTTTCAAATGAAAGAATAAGACAAAATTCAAAAAAAGGACTAAGTGAAATGGAGACAATCAATCTACTCAATGAAGAGTTCAAAGTAATGGTCATAAAAATGCTCATCAAACTCAGGAAAGTTATGAACAGAGTGAGCACTTTGCCAAAGAGGGAAAATATTAAAAGGAACCAATCAGAGCTAAAGAATACAATAACTGAAGTGAAAAATACACTCCAGTGAATCAACAGATTAGATGATGCAGAAGAACAGATGAGTGATCTGGAACACAAGGTACTGAAAGTCATTCAAACAAAATAGCTAAAAGAATTTTTTTTTTATTAAGGATAGGGGTGCCTGGGTGACTCAGTTGGTTAAGTGTCCAACTCTTGATTTCGGCTGAGGTCACAATCTCACAGTTTGTGAGATCGAGTCCCTCATTGGGCTCTACACTGACAGCACAGAGCCTGCTTGGGATTCTCCTCCTCTCTCTCTCTCTCTCTTTCTCTCTCTCTCCCTCTTTCTCTGCCCCTCTCCTGCTTGCTTGCTCTCTTTCTCCCAAAACTAAACAAATAAACATTTTAAAAAGTGAGGATTAGTGATAAGGGTCCTTTGGGACAACATAAAGCACATAACATTTGCATTTTAGGGGTCCCAAAAGGAGAAGAAAGGGGGGGGGGGGAGAAAATGTATTTGAAGAAATAATAGCTGAAAACTTACCTAACCTGGAAAGGGAAACAGTAATGAATCACAAAAAGCCCCTAAAATGATGACTCCAAAGAGGTCCATACCAAGATACATAATAATTTAAATGTCAAAAATTAAAGATAAAGGGAGAATCTGGAAAACAGCAACAGAAAAACAACTAGTTACAGACAAGGAAACACCCATAAGATTAATGGCTGATTCTTCAGCAGAAACTTTATAGCCAGGAGGAAATGGCCTGGTGTATTCAAAGTGCTGAAAGGAACTAAGCATAACCAACCTACAACTAAAAATACTCTGCCTGGCATGGTTATCATTCAGAACTGAAGGAGAAATAGTTTCCCCAGCAACAAAAGTTAGAGGAGCTCATCACCACTAAGCCAACCTTACAAGAAATGTTAAAGGGACTTCTTTAAGTGGAAAAGAAAAGGACATAGCTGAAAGTAAAAAAAAAAAAAAAAAAAAAAAAAAAGAGCGAAAGAAAAAAAAAGGAAAGAAAAAGGAAAAACATCACTGGTTAAAGCAAACATATAGGAAAGGCAATGGATTGATCACTTAAAAAGGCAGAATGAAGGTTAGAAGACAAAAATAGTAAAATCAACAATATCTATAATAATTGGTTAAGTGATATACAAAATAAAAAGATATAAAAATAGGCTATCACATACATAAAACAGATCTAGGGGGTAAAAATGTAGTGCTTTTGACACATATTTAAACTGAAGTGACTATCAACTTAAAATACTACTACGTACATAAGATGTTATATATGAACCTCATGGTAACCAAAAACCTATCATAGATAAACAAACAAACAAACAAACAAACAAATAGAGAAGGAAATCCAAACATATCACCAAAGAAAGTCATCAAATCACAAGGGAAGAGAGCAAGAGAAAAGAAAAGAACAAAGAACTACTGTAACAACCAGAAAACAATGGACAAAATGGTGATAAGTACATACCTGTCAATAATTATTCTAAATGTAAATGGACTAAATAATCAATAGGCATAGAGTGACTGAATAGATAAAAACAAGACCCATTTACGCTGTCTACAAGAGACTCCCTTTAGACCTACAGACACATAGACTAAAAGTAAAAAGATGGAAAAATATATTCATGCAAATGGAAACAAAAAGAAAGGCGGAGTAGTAACGTTTATGTCAGACAAAATGGACTTTAAAGCAAAGACTGTAACAAGAGACAGAAAAAGGCATTTCATACTATTAAAGATATCAACCCAACAAGAAGATGTAACAATTGTAAATATCTATATAACCAACTAGGGGCACCTAAACATAAAAAGCAAATATTAACAGACATAAAAAGAGAAATTAACAATAATACAGTAATAGTGGGAGACCTTAACACCCTGCTTAAATCAATGGATAGATAATCCAGACAGAAAACCAGTAAGTAAACAGTGGCTTTCAATGACACATTAGACCAGATGGATTTAATAGATATATACAGACATTCCATCCAAAAACAAAGGAATACACATTCTTTTCAAGTGCATAACGAACATTTTTCATGATAGATCACATGTTAGGCCACAGGACAAGTCTCAATAAATTTCAGAGCTTTGAAATCACATCAAGTATTTTTTCGTACCACAGCAGTAGGAAATTAGAAATCAATTATGAGAAATTGGAAAAAACACAAACACATGGAAGCTAATCAACATGCTATGAAATAACTAATTGCCAAAGAAGAAATCAAAGAGGAAATTAAAAAAATAGCTGGAGACCAGTAAAGATGGAAACACAACAGTTCCAAATCTTTGACACACAACAAAAGCAGGGGTTTTTAAAAAAATTTTTTTCTTTATTTATTCTTGAGAGAGAGGGTGTGAGCAGGGGAAGAGGGAAACACAGAATCTGAAGCAGGCTTCAGGCTCTGAGCCGTCAGCACAGAGCCCGATGTGGGGCTCGAACTCGTGAACTGCGAGATCATGACCTGAGCCAAAGTCAGATGCTCAACTAACTGAGCCACCAGGCGCCCCACAAAAGCAGTTCTAACAGGGAAGTTTATGGGACAAGCCAGCCTCATGAAGAAAGATCTCAAATACACAATCTAACCTTAGACCTAAACTAGAAAAAGAAGAAGAAAAAGAAAAAAAAGCCTAAAGTTAGTAAAAGAAAGGAAATATAAACTAAGAGTGGGTTCTTTGAAAAGATAAACAAAATTGAAAAGCCTTTAGCCAGATTCTTCAAGGAAAATAAAGAGAGGGCCCGAATAAGTAAAATCAGAAATGAAAGAGGAGACATTACAACCAACTCCACAGAAATACAAAGGATTATAAGAGACCGTTATGGACAATTATATACCAACCAATTGGACATCTTAGAAGATATGGATAAATTCCTAGAAACATATAACCTTCCAAGACAGAATCAGGAAGAAATAGAAAATCTAAATGCACCAATTACTAGTAATGAACTGAACTGTAAAAAAAAAAAAAATCCTAACAAATAAAAGTCTAGTACCTGATGCCTTCACAAGTGGATTCTACCAAATATCTAAAGAAGAATTAATACCTACCTCTCTCAAACTATTCCAAAAAATTGAAGAGGAAAGAAGTCTTCCAAATTCATTCTATGAGGTTAGAATTCCCAGATACCAAAACCAGACAAAGGCATTCGATAAAAAGAAAATTACAGGCCGCTATCCTCGATAACCATAGATGCCAAAGTCCTTAACGAAATATTAGCAAACCAAATTCAAAAATACATTTAAAGGATCATACACCATAATCAGGTGAGATTCATTCCACAGATGTAAGGATGGTTCAATATCTGCTAATCGAACAACACGATATGCCAAATTAACAAAATGAGCCATAAAAATCACATGATTAGGTCGATAAATGCAGAAAAAAGTGTTTGACAAAATGCAACATCCATTTATGATAAAAACTTTCTTTCTTTCTTTTTTTTTTAATTTATTTGTGACACAGAGAGAGACAGAGCATGAACAGGGGAGGGTCAGAGAGAGAGGGAGACACAGAATCGGAAATAGGCTCCAGGCTCTGAGCTGTCAGCACAGAGCCCGACGCAGGGCTCGAACTCACGGACCGTGAGATCATGACCCGAGCCGAAGTCGGACGCCCAACCGACTGAGCCACCCAGGCGCCCCAGATAAAAACTTTCAACAAAGTGAATATCAAGGACACATACCTCAACAAAATAAAGGCCATATATGACAAACCTACAAGTAACATCATACTCAGTGATGAAAAGATGGAAGTTTTTCTTCTAAAATTAGGAACAAAACAAGGATATCAATTCTCACTACTTTCACTCAACATAATATTGGAATTCTAGCCGTGCCAATCAGACAGCAAAAAGAAGCAAAAAGAATCAATTGGTAAAGAAGTAAAACTGTCACTGTTTGCAAATGACATGATACTATACATAGAAAACAGTAAACGCTCCATCAAGAAAAATATCAGAGCTAGTAAATGAATTCAGTTAAGCTGCCGGACGCAAAATGAACATACAGAAATCTGTTGTATTTCTATATACTAATTATGAACTGGCAGAAAAATAAAGAGAACAATCCCATTTATAATTGTGTCAAAAAATAATAAAATTCCTAGGAATGAATTCAACCAAGTAGGTTAAAGACCAGTACTCTGAAAACTCTAAGACACTGATGAAAGAAATTACAGATGACACAAACAGGGGCCATGGGTGGCTTTCAGTAGGTTAAGCATGTGACTTTGGCTCAGGTCATGATCTCATGGTTCATGGGTTCGAGCCCCGCGTGGGGCTCCGTGCTAACAGCTCTGAACCTGGAGCCTGCTTCGGATTCTGTGTCTCCCTCTCTCTCCGCCCCTCCCCTGCTCACTCTCTCTCTCTCTCTCTCTCTAAAAAATAAATAATGTTAAAAAAAAAAAAGATGACACCAATAAATGGAAAGATATACTATTCTTCTGGATTGGAAGAATTAATATTGTTAAAATACCCAAACTACCCAAATCAATCAACAGAATCAATGCAATTCCTATCAAAATACCAATAGTGTTTTTCAAGAACTAGAATAAAGAATCCTAATATTTGTATGTAACCACAAAGGATCCCGCATAGTCATGGCATCTTGAGAAAGAAGAACGAAATGGGAAGTAGCACACTCCCAGATTGCAAACCATAAAACAAAGTTTTAGTAAACAAAATAGTGTGGTACTGACATAAAAACAGACACATAGATCAATAGAACAGAGAACCCAGAAAGACACCCACACTTCTAGGGGCAATTAATCAATGACAAAGGACGCAAGGATGTACAATGGGGAAAAGATGGTCTCTTCAATAAATAGTGATTTAAAACTGGACAGCTACATGAAAAAGAATGAAACTAGACCACCTTCTTATAGCATATATAAAAGGAAACTCTAAGTGCATTAAAGACCTATGTAAGACCTGAAACCATAAAACTTCTTTTTCATAATTTTTTTTAATGTTTATTTTTCAGAGACAGAGAGAGAGACAGAGTACGAGAGCGGGATGGGAAGAGAGAGGGAGACACAGAATCCGAAGCAGGCTCCAGGCTCTGAGCTGTCAACACAGAGCCCGACGTGGGGCTCGAACTCACGGGCTGCGAGACTACGACCCAAGCCAAAGTCAGATGCTTAACTGTCTGAGCCGCCCCCAAAACCATAAAACTTCTAAAACATAGTAAATTACTAGACATCAGTCTTTTGTACAATTTTATTCTATTATTATTTTTTAAATAAATGTATTTAAACCATTTTTTTAAGTAGGCTCCACACCCAGTGCAGAGCCCAACACAGAGCTTGAATTCATGACCACGGATCAAAACCTGAGCTGAGATCAAGAGTTGGACATTTAACAGACAGAGCCATCCAGGTGCCCCTAAGATTTTAGTTTTAAGTAATCTCTACACCAACATGGGGCTCAAACTTACAACCCCGAGATCAAGATTCACATGATCTACTGACTGAGCCAGTCAGGCACCCCTTAGACATCAGTCTTAACAATACTATTTTGGATCTGTCTCCTCAGACAAGGGCAATAAAAGCAAAAATAAACAAGTGGAAGCACATCAAACTAAAAAGCTTTGGCACGGTGAAAGAAACCACCAATAAAACAAAAAGGCAACCTACTGAACGGGAAAAGATATCTGCAAATGATGTATCTGATGGGAGTTAATATCCAAAATTTATAAAGAACTCATACAGGGGCTCCTGGATGGCACAGCCAGTTAAATTTCCAGCTCTTGATTTCAGTTCAGGTCATGATCTCTTGGTTCATGGGTTTGAGCCCCGCATCGGGCTCGGTTGCTGACAGCTCAGAGCCTGGAGCCTGCTTTGGATTCTGTGTCTCCCTCTCTGCTCCACCCCCACTAGCACTCTGTCTCTTTCTCTCTCAAAAATGAATAAACATTAAAAAAATTTAAATACTGAGAACTGAGGGTTGATGGCGGGTGGGGGAAAGGGAAAATGGGTGATGGGCATTGAGGAGGGCACTTGTTGGGATGAGCACTGGGTGTTGTACGGAAACCAATTTGACAGTAAATTATATTAAAAAAAAAAACTCACACAAGGCAGAGTTAGTATCTATAATATATAAAGAATTTACACAAATCAATACTCAAAAAAAATCCAATTTAAAAGCGGGCAAAAGACATTAACAGACATTTCTCCAAAGAAGACATACAGGTAGCCAACAGAAGCATGAAAAGATGCTCAACATGACTCATCATCAAGGAAATGCAAATCCAAACCACAGTGAGGTATCACCTCACACCTGTCAGAATGGCTAAAGCCAAAAAACACAAGAAACAGCAAGTTTTGGCAAGGATGCGGAGAAAAAGGAACCCTCCTGTAGGAAACTGGTGCAGTCACTGGGGAAAACAGTACCGAGTTCCCTCTAAAAGTTAACAATGGAACTACCCTACAATCCAATAATTTTGCTACTGGGTACTTAGCCAAAAAATACAAAAAGGTGAGGGATGGTAGAAAGAGGTGATGGGGATTAAGAAGTACACTTGTGATGAGCACCGGCTGATGTATGGAAGTGTTGAATCACTATATTGTACACCTGAAACTAATAATCACAGCGTACATTGATTAAAAAATAAAAATTAAAAAACTACAATTCAACACCAGCGATCATCATCATCATCATTTGATTTTAAAAATGGGCAGAGGACTTGAATAGACATTTTTCCAACAATATACAAATGGCCAACAGACCCAAGAAAAGATGCTCAACATCAATGGCCGTCAGAGAAATGCAAATCAAAGCCACAGTGATGGGGCACCTGGGTGGCTCAGTCGGTTGAATGCCCGACTCTTGATTTCGGCTCATGTCATGATCTCATGGTTGTGAGATCAAGGCCTGCATCGAACTTTGTGCTGGACAGTGCAAAACCTGATTGGGATTCTCTCTCTCTCTCCCCACCCCCCTAAAAATAAATAGATAAACATTTTTTAATATAAATACCATTTCATTTCCAAAGAAAACGAAAAACACTAATTCAAAAAGACATATGCACCCTTCTGTTTATTGCAGCCTTATCGACACTAGCCAAGATGTGAAAGCAACCCGAGTGTCCTTCCATAGATGAATGGATAAAGATGTGGAATATACATGCAATGGAATATTACTCAGCCACAAAAAAGAATAAAATCTTGCCATTTGCAACAACATGGATGGACCTAGAGGGTATAATGAATGCTAAGTGAAATAAGTCAGAGAAAGACAAATACCATATGATTTCACTTATATTTGGAATCTAAAACACAAAACAGGGGCTCCTAGGTGGCACGGTTAAGGGCCAACTCTTGATTTCAGCTCAGGTCATGATCCCATGGTTCATGGGACTGAGCCCTGTGTCAGGCTCCATGCTGACAGCACAGAGCCTGCTTGAGATTCTCTCATTCTCATTCTCTCTCTCTCAAAAATAAATAATCATTCGGGGCAACTGGGTGGCTCAGTCAGTTAGGTGTCTGACTTCAGCTCAGGTCATGATCTCACGGTCCCTGAGTTTGAGCCCCACATCAGGCTCTGTGCCGACAGCTCAGAGCCTGGAACCTGCTTCAGATTCTGTGTCTCCCTCTCTCTCTCTCTCTGCCCCTCCCTCGTGCTCTCGTGCACACGCACACACCTTCTCTCTCAAAAATACATTTAAAAAAACATTTAAAAAATAAAAATAAAATAAGCATCTTTTTAATACCAAAAAAAAAAAAAAAACCCACCAAAACAAATGAGCACAACTGAAACAGACTCATAAATACAGAGAACAAACTGGTTGCCAGAGGGAGGGGGTTAGAAGGTTGAACAAAACAGGTGAAGGGAATAAGAGGTACAGACTTCAGTTACAGATAAGTCACGGGGGCATAATGCACAGCGTAGGGAAGGGAGTCAGTGACAGAGCGCAGGCTCACCTTGTTTGCCCTTCACTTTACTGCAGTGTGCAGATACTGTGATTTTTACAAAGTGAAGGTTTGTGGCAACCGTGCATCTAACAAGTCCAGCGGTGCCATTTTCCAAAAGCATTTGTTCACTTTGCGTCTCTATTGATTTTGGTAATTCTCATGATATTTCAAACTTTTCCGCTATTATTGACTTTCTTTTGGGGCGCCTGGGTGGCTCAGTCGGTTGAGCATCCGACTTCAGCTCAGGTCATGATCTCACACTTTGTGGGTTCGAGCCCCACGTTGGGCTCTATGCCGGCAGCTCAGAGCCTAGAGCCTGGAGCCTGCTTCAGATTCTGTGTCTCCTTCTCTCTCTGCCCCTGCCCTGCTCGCTGTCTCTCTCTCAAAAATAAACATTAAAAAAAAAAAGTTACTGGAGGGGGGATGGGCTAAATGGGTAAGGGGCACTAAGGAATCTACTCCTGAAATCATTGTTGCACTAGATGCTAACTAATTTGGATGTAAATTAAAAGCAATAAGATTAAAAAAAATTTTTTTTTAATTTTTTTAAATTAAACAAATTTCCTTTGGTGATCTCTGATCAGTAATCTTTGATGTTACTATTGTAACTGTTTGGGGGCCCCACAAACTGTGCCCATATAATGTGCTCTCAGCGCCAACCAGCTATGCCCCCATTTCTTTTCCTCTCCTCAGGCCTCTCTATCCCTGGAGACATAACGATATTGAAATGAGGCCAGTGAATAACCCTACAGTGGCCTCTAAGCATTCAAGAGAAAGGAAGAGTCACATGTCTCTCAACTTTAAATCAAAGGCGAGAAATGATTAAGCTTAACGAGGAAGGCATGTCGAAAGTGGAGCCAGGCCAAAAGCTAGGCCGCTTGTACAAGTTAGCCAAGTTGTGAACACAAAGGAAAAGTTCTCGAAGGAAGTCAAAAGTTACTCCAGTGAACACACGCATGACAAGAAAGCCAAACAGCCTTATTGTCGATATGGGGAAAGTTGGAGTGGTCTGGACAGAAGATCAAAGAAGCCGTAACATTCCCGGAAGCCGAAGCCTATTCCAGAGCAAGGCCCTAACTCTCGATTCTATGAAGGCTGAGAGAGGTGGGGACGCTGCAGAAGAAAGCCTTGGTTGATGAAGTTTAAGGAAAGACGCCGTCTCCCTCCCACCACAGCGCAAGGGGAAGCGGCAGGTGCTGATGTGGAAGCCGCAGCAAGTTATCCAGAAGGTCCAGCTAAAATCAATCACGAAGGTGACTGCACTCAACAACAGATTTTCAGCGTAGACTAAACAACCTTCTAGTGGAAAAAGATGCCAGCCAGGACTTTCTAATCTAGAGAAGTCAGTGCCTGGCTTCAAAACTTCAAGGGACGGGCTCTGTCGTTAGGGGCTGATACAGCTGCTGACTTTAAGTAGAAGCCAGTGCTCATTTGCCATTCCAAAACTCCCAGGGCCCTTAAGAATTATGCTAAATCTACTCTGCCTGTGCTCTATAAATGGAACAAAGCCAGGATGACAGCACATCTGTTTCCAACATGGTTTACTGAATATTTTAAGCCCACTGTTGAGACCTCCTGCTCAGGGAAAAAAAAAAAAAATTGCTTCCAAAATATTAATGTTCACTCAACAGTGCACCGGGTCACCCAAACACTCTGATGGAGGTGCATAACAAGGCTAATGTTTTCATGCCTGCTGACACAACATCCATTCCACGGGCCTTGGATGAAGGAGTAATTTTGGCTTTCAAGTCTTGTTACTTAAGGAATACATTTCATGAGGCTACAGCTGCCACAGACAGTGATTCCTCTAATGGATCTGGCCAAAGTAATTTGGAACGGATCCGCCATTCTAGACGCCATTAGGAACATTTGTAGGGTGCCTGGGTGGCTCCGTCGATTGAGCGCCGACTTCCGACTTCGGCTCAGGTCATGATCTCACGGTTTGTGAGTTCGAGCCCTGCATCAGGCTCTGTGCTGACAGCTCAGAGCCTGGAGCCTGCTTCGGATTCTATGTCTCCCTCTCTCTCTCTCTGCCCCTCTCCTGCTCCTGCTCTGTCCCTCTGTCTCTCAAAAATAAATAAACATTGAAAAAAATTTTTTAAGAACATTTGCAATTCATGGGAAGGGGTCAAAATATCGACACGCACAGAAGTTTGGAAGATGTTGACTCCAACCCTTGTGGATGACTTTGAGGGGTTCAAGATTTCAGTAGAGGAAATAACCGCAGATGTGGTAGAACCGGCAAGAGAACTAGAATCCGAAGTGGAGCCTGAAGATGGGACTGAGTGGCTGCAAGTTCATGATCAAACTTCAACAGATAAGGAGTTCCTTCTCATGGATGAGCGAAGAAAGGGTTTTATTTTTTTAATTTTTTTTAATGTTTATTTATTTTCGAGAGAGAGAGACTGTGTGTGTGAGCAGGGGAGGGGCAGAGAGAGAAAGGGAGGCACAGAATCCGAAGCAGGCTCCAGGTTCCAGGCTGTCAGCACAGAGCCCAAAGCGGGGCTCGAACTCACAAACCGTGAGATCATGACCCGAGCTGAAGTCAGACATTTAACCGACTGAGCCACCCAGGCGCCCCAAAAGTGATTTCTTGAGATGGAATCTACCCCTGGTAAAGATGCTACGAAGACTGTTGAAATGACAACAGAAGATTTAGAATATTCCATAAATGTAAAAAAAAAAAAAAAAAAAAAAAAGAATATTCCATAAATGCAGTTGATAAAGCATTGGCAGCGTTTAAGAGGGCTCTAATTTTGAAAGAAGTTCTATTGTGGGTAAAATGCTATCAAACAGCATCACCCGCTACAGAAAAATTTTTCATAAAAGAGTCAATCAATGTGGCAAACTTCACTGTTGCCTTATTTTAAGACAACAGCTACCCTAACCTTTAGCAACCACCCCCCTAATTGTTCAGCAGTCATCAACATGGAGGCAGGACCCCGCCCCAGCAAAAGGCTTCCAACTCACTGAAATCTCATATGCTGGTTAGCATTTTTTAGCAATGAAGTTTTTATTTAAGGCATGTGGATTTTTTTAGACACAATGTTATTACGCACTTACTAGACTACAGCATAGTCGAAAACACAACTTATAGGCACTGGGAAAGCAAAAATTCATTTGACTTGCTTTATTGGGATATTTGCTTTATCGTGCTGACCTAGAACTGAACTCACAGTATCTCCAAGATATGCCTGTAATAAATAAGTTTGTAGGGTGATAGATGGTAACTAGATTTACCATGGTGATCATTTCCTAAGTATATAAGTGTTGAATCACCACTTTGTGCACCCAGAACTAATGTAATATGTCAACTATACTTAGTTTACGTGTTTTTTTTTTTTTTTTTTTTTTTTTTTTTTGAGAGAGAGAGAGAGCATGAACAGGGGAGGGACAGAGAGAGGGAGACAAAGAATCCGAAGCAGCCTCCAGGCTCTGAACTTTCTTTTTTTTTTTTTTTTAACGTTTTAATTTTATTTTTGAGACAGAGACAGCATGAGCAGGGGAGGGTCAGCGAGAGGGAGACACAGAATCTGAAACAGGCTCCAGGCTCTGAGCTGTCAGCACAGAGCCCGACGTGGGGCTTGAACTCACAGACTGCGAGATCATGACCTGAGCCAAAGTCAGCCGCTTGACCGACTGAGCCAGCTCTGAACTTTCAACACAGAGCCCAACATGGGGCTTGAACTCACAAACCGCGAGACTACACCTGAACCCAAGTCGGACGCTTAACTGACTGAGCCACCCAGGCACCTCATGTACTTAAATTACTTTTTTTAAACAAATAGAACTTACCTAGGAGCAACACGGTAAAGGAGATATAGAAACATAAAGTCCTTTGCCAGCGAACCTAGGAGCTATCTGAAATCCTGAGCCACAACGGAGGGAGCACCAAACTCGGCAGCAATGAAGCAAAGGGATTAAAGAAAGATAGTGGAGGGGGCCTGTGACCCCAGATAATCAGAGTGACAACGCACCAGCAGTAGCAAAACACTTACATGGCATTTACAGTGCACTTGAGGCTCAGGAAGATTAAGTGACTGTCCCAGGTCACACGGTAGGTGGCAGAGCAGAATTCAAACCGAGGCCATCTGGCTCCAGAGTCTGTGCTCGCGATCTCTCTGTCCCAGGCAGCCTTGTTTCACACTGCCACATACACACGCCAACGTGAGAAGCTGCAAAGTTCGTGACTTTGGCGTGAGGAACGTACCCTCAGGTGTAAAAACAAAATCTCTCGTTTGCAGCAACTGGAACAGACCACAGGTGGTAGCAAGACCCTCCCTGGATCTGCTTTGGTCTTAAAGGAGAGGGTTGGGTGAGGAAGCGCATAGGCAAGCCAGGTGTAACGGATTAAAGACGCCTACAATTTCTTTGCCACTCTTCTCACAAAGTAGAATCTATTTTCCCTCTCAATCAGCTGGCTCTGTGACGTGTTTTGATCAACAGAATGTGTCAGTTGTGATTCTATGTGACTTTCAAGGCTGGTCTTTAAGAGAGCTGCCATTTCCACCTTTACTCTTTTTTTTTTTTAAGTTTATTTATTTTGGGAGAGAGAGAGAGAGAGAGAGAGAGAGAGAGAATGTGCACACATGTGTGTGAGTGTGGGAGGGGCACAGAGAGAGAGAGAGAGAGAAAATCAACGAGGAGCCCAATGCGGGGCTTGAACTCATGAACCACAAGATCATGACTTGAGCCCAAATCAAGAGTCGGACGTTCAATCAACTTAGCCCCCCAGGTACCCCTCCACCTTTACTCTTTGAAATACTACTTCTGGAAACCCAGTTGCCATGCTGTAAGGAAGCCCAAGTTGCCACAGGAAAGGCCCACATTCACGAGATCTACAGCCCCAGCCACCAGTCAGCACCAATGATGAGCCATGGGAGTGGGCCATCTTGTAAATGGCAGCCCCATCTGAGCTACTGGATTACTCACTATGAGGAGCAGAGTTGTCTCATGCCCCCCTGAACCCTGATTAAAATACAGAATTGGGGCCAAATAGTTGCTGCTGTTTTTTAAAATTGATTGATTTATCTTGAGAGAGAAAACACATATGAGGGGATGGGGAAGAGAATCCCAAGCAGGCTCCTTGCTGTCAGTGCAGAGACCGACGACGTGGGGCTTGATCTCACAAATAGTGAGATCATGACCCGAGCTGAAATCAAGAGTCGGTTGTTTAACCGACTGAGCCACCCAGGAGTGCTGGTTGCTGCTGTTTTAAGTCAATGTTTTAGGGTGGTTTGTAATGCAGCAATAAAACACTGAAATAGCATATTTGCAGAAATCAGACTGCGATGGGAGGAGGGCAGTGGCTTTTCATCGTTCATTTTGTTGATCTTTTCAAAACTCAATTTTTGGTTTCATCGATTGTCTCAATTTTCTCTTCTCTATTTTATTTATTCTCCCTCTAATGTTTATTATTTTATTCCTTCTGCTTGTTTTGGGTTTCATTTGATCTTCTTTCGCTAGTTTCTTAGGGTGGAAGTTTATGTATTTGAGATCTTTCTCTTTTAATATAGGCACTTACACCTATAAAGTTGCTCTCTCAGCATCGCTTTCCCTGCATTCTGGATGCTTTGGCGTGTTGCATTATTGTTTTCATTTACCTCAAAGTATTTTCTAATTTCCCTTGTGGTTTCTTCTTTGACTCATGGGTTATTTAGGATTATGTTGTTTAATTTCCACATATTTGTGAATTTTCCAAATTTCCTTCTGTTACTAATTTCTAATTTCATTCCATTGTGGTCAGAACATACTCTGTATGATTTCACATTGTAAATTTATTCAGGCTTGTCCTATGACCTAACATATGGTCAATCCTAGAGAATGTTCCATGTACACTTGAGAAGAATGTGTATTCTGCTGTTGTTGGATGGCTGGTTTGATAAAGATCTATTAGGTCTAATTGGTTTATACTGTTGCTCAAGTCTTCTAATTCCTTGTTGATCTTCTGTCCAATTCTACCCATTTTTAAAGTGGGATATTGAAGGGGCACCTGGGTCACTCAATCGTTTGAGTGTCCAACTCTTGATTTCAGCTCAGGTCATGATCCCAGGGTCATGGGATTGAGCCCCACGTCAGGCTCCACGCTGAGTGTGGAACCTGCTTAAGATTCTCTTTCTCTCCCTCTGGCCCTCTCCCCTGCCTGTACTCTCTCTCTCTCTAAAACAATAATAATAATAATGGGGTGCCTGGGTGGCTCAGTAGATTAAGAATCTGACTCTTGATTTTGGCTCAGATCATGATTTCACGGGTTTGTAAGATTATGCCCCAAGTTGGGATCTGCGCTGACAGTGTGAAACCTGCTTGGGATCCTCTCTCTCCCTCTCTCTGCCCCCTCCCCCCTCACGCTCTATCTGTCTCTCTCTCAAAAACAATTTTTAAA
The DNA here is from genome assembly GCF_018350215.1 of Panthera leo. Lineage (NCBI taxonomy): Eukaryota > Metazoa > Chordata > Mammalia > Carnivora > Felidae > Panthera > Panthera leo. The sequence continues at coordinate 33,949,721 of NC_056683.1, read as the reverse complement.
AAATGTTTAATGGTTTTCTTTAGTTCTTTAGTAATATTTAAAATAGTTGACTTGAAGTCTTTTTTTTTTTTTCCAGTAAGTTCAGCGTCTTGATGTCTTCTAGGATGATTTCTATTGATTGGTTTTGTTCTGTATATGGATCATACTTTCTTGTTCCTTTCCACATCTCGTAATTTTTTGTTGAAAAATGGACATGCTCGATAATATGTGGCAATTCTGGGAATCAGATTCTCTCGCTTCCCCACAAGTTTGCTATAATTGGTGCTTGTTATAGCCGCTGCCGTTGGTTAAGTGGTGATTCTGAACTGATTACGTGGCCACCGAAGTCACTTCTTTGTTAGCTTAGTGGTCAGCAAATGATGACACCGAGATCTTCTTAATCACATGAAACAAATAAGTCTTTGCCAAGGAACTCCATGTTCATATTGGAGCATGGCTTCAATAATCAACCTGGCAGCTGCTAACCCTGCCTTAGCTGTTACTGCCTCCTTACATGAAGACTCAAGGTCAGACAAAGGTGAGAGCTTAGGACAGTCTCAGGTTTTTCCTTATTAGCATGCAGATAACTTACAAATGCGTGTGGACTTCCAGATTCCCAGGAATATGTCAGAGTTTTTCAAGACCCCCAGACACATCTCATTTCTCAGCTTTTTCTATTAGTATTTTTAGATAGTCTATCTTGTGTTCCTACTGCTTTCCACTGCCTCAGGAAGCCACAAAGTCTTTAAAAGTTGCCTATAATTTTTTTGTAATGTTTATTTATTTATTTAGAAAGAGAGAGAATGAGGAGGGGAGGGGTAGATAGAGAGAATCCCAAACAGGCTCCATGCTGCCAGCACAGAGCCCGACGCAGGGCTCGAATCCACGAACCATGAGCTCATGACCTGAGCCAAAATCAAGAGTCAGGCACTTAACCAACTGAGCCACCCAGGTGACCCTGCCTATAAGTGTTTTTAACAAACACTCTCACGCCAACGTGCATGAGGAAAAGGCTTTATGCATTGAGTGAGCTCTGAGTCAGGTCAAACACAGATAGCCTTAGAGGTGGGGTCTACCAGGGAGCCACTAGACTGGCCAAATAATGATAATCCTGTGAGAATGAGGCTGTGAAGTAGCTCTAACCCCCATTCTTCTCCCTTCGGTGGCTGCCACGTTGCTTATTTTCAACGTGAGTGTAGGCTGTTAGTTTTCAAAGCTACTTCAGAGTGGGAGTGTAGGGGATGGCACTAGGGGCAAGTTAAAACACTATAGAGCTCAGAGGATTCTGGGACTATGGCAGAGTAGAAGGCACCAAGAATGGGTCTCCCTCCAGACACAACTGCCCTGGCAGAATCTGTCTGATGTAACATTTTGGAACCCTGGAATCTGTGGAAGGCTAGCAACTCCCAGGAAAAGATGTGGATGACAAATTGCAGTTAATTTCATTCGATTTCAGCTCTTATCACAGCTACCTATCTCCCTCCTCCAGCCATGTGGCCGGGAGCTGTACAAATTATCCTGGAGCAGCTGCACAGAGCCTGTGGGGACTGGGGAGGGCGAAAAGGACTCTGTCCTCCAAATATTAGATATCTGCATACTGGCTGATGGTTGCCGCATCTGATTCTAGAGGTACAAAGAGGCACAGATAGCCATTGTTGCTGCACCTCCCCCAATTGGGCAAGCCCCTCCCTCTCTAGGTCAAGTGACTGCCAAGAGGATTTAAAGGGCCAACACACTTTCCCCCCATTCCTTCTCTTTCACTATTTCTCCCTTTGGGAGCCAGATTGTAAAGATCAGGACACTCATGGGGCACGTGGGTGGCTCAGTCGGTTAAGCATCCGACTTCAGCTCAGGTCACAATCTCACAGTTTGTAGGTTCAAGCCCCATGTCAGGCTCTGTGCTGACAGTTCAGAGTCTGGAGCCTGCTTTGGATTCTGTGTCTCCCTCTCTCTCTGCCCCTCCCCTGCTCACACTGTCTGTTGTCTCTCTCTCTCAAAAATAAATAAACACTTTTAAAAAATGAAAACATAAATAAATAAAGATTAGGACATTCAAACACAACTGCATATACAGGGAAAATTAGAAAGTGATCACAAATGTCCAGGGAAAGGCTGAAAAAAGACTTGAGAAGACACTAAGTTCACACCACAGGGTGATCAGCAGCACAGTGATAACCTACAACAATCAGGAAAAAAACAATAAAAAAAAATAGTAGCGAAAATATCAAACCCTTGGGAGGGAACCTGGGTGGCTCAGTTGGTTGAGCATCTGACTTTGGCTCAGGTCATGATCTTGCAGTCCACGGGTTCAAGCCCCATGTCAGGCTCTGTGATGACAGCTCAGAGCCTGGAGCCTGCTTCGGATTCTGTGTGTCTCTCTCTCTCTCTACCCCTCCCCTGCTTATGCTCTCTCTCTCAAAAATAAATAAACATTAAAAATTAAAAAAAAAAAATCAAACCCATGGGAAACTAATTTCTAGAGTTAACACATCTAATTCAAATGGCTTGTATTCAACAACAACAAATCACAAGTCATACAAAGAAACAGCAAAGGATGGGCTGTTCAAAAAAGTAATAAATCGGGGTGCCTGGGTGGCTCAGTTGGTTAAGCATCCGACTTTGGCTCAGGTCATGATCTCACAGTTTGTGGGTTCAAGCCCCACATTGGGCTCTGAGCCGACAGCTTGGAGCCTGGTGCCTGCTTCAGATTCTGTCTCCTCTCTCTGCCCCTCCCCAACTCGCACCCTGTCCCTCTCAAAAGTAAACGTTAAAAAACAAAACAAAACAAAACAAAAAACAAACAAAATAATTCAACAAAGTTTTTCCCCAGAAAAGATCTAGCGGCATATACCACAATGATTTTACAACAACTTTCTTACAGATGCTCAAAGAATTCAAGGAACATATAGAGAAAGTCAAGAAAATAATGTATAAACAAAATGGAAATATCAGTAAAGAGATAGAAAGCTTAACAAGAAGCCAAAAAGAAATTCTGGATCTGAAAGGACAGTAATAAAAATGAAAAATTCACTAGATAGATTCAAAGGTAGAAGAAAAAAATCAGTGAACTTTAAGACAGGACAATGGAAATTATTGAGGCCAAGGAACAGAAAGAAAAAGGACTGAAGAAAAATGAGCAGAGCCTAAGGGACTTGTAGGAACCCATCAAGTGGACCAATACACATATTAATGACAGTCCAAAAAAGAGAGAAAGGAGTAAAGAGAATATTAAAAGAATTAATGGCTGAAAATTTCCTAAATTTGATGAAATACAGAACGTAAACATCCAAAAAGCTCAATGAATTCCAAATAAGATGAACTCAAAGAGACTCACACCAAGACACATTATAATCAAAATTTTAAACCCCCAAAACAGGGATGCCTGGGCAGCTCAGTCAGTTAAGCGTCTGACTTCAGCTCAGGTCATGATCCCCTGGTTCGTGGGTTCAAGCCCCGCATCAGGCTCTGTGCTGACAGCTCAGAGCCTGGAGCCTGCTTCGGATTCTGTGTCTCCCTCTCTCTCTGCCCCTCCCCTACTCACTCTCTGTCTGTCTCTCTCTCTCTAAAATAAATAAAACATTAAAAAACTTTTTAAAATAAAAAATAAAACCAAAACCAAAGAGAAAATCTTGAAACCAGAAAAAGAGAAGTGAGTCATCACATACAAACCACCCTCAATAGGATCATAAGTGGATTTCTCATCAGAAATTTTGAGGGCAGGAAAAAGTAGGCCAAGATATTCAGTGCTAAATGAAAAAAACAAACAAACCAAAAAACCCAAAAAAACTATAGGCCAAGATTTCTATATCCAAAAGTGCGGGAGAAATCAAGACATTCCCAGGTAACAAAAGCTGAGGGAGTTTGTGATCACTAGACCTGCCCTGCAAGATATACTCAAAGGAGTTCTGTAAGACACTAGACAGTGCCTCAAAGCCATAAAGGGATATAAAGATATCAATGAAAGTAATAACATGGGCAATTACACAAGCTAGTATTATTGTAACAATGGTTTGTAATTACTTTTTGTTTGTTTTCTACATGATTTTTTTTTAATTTTTTTTTTCAACGTTTATTTATTTTTGAGACAGAGAGAGACAGAGCATGAACAGGGGAGGGTCAGAGAGAGAGGGAGACACAGAATCCGAAACAGGCTCCAGGCTCTGAGCGGTCAGCACAGAGCCCGACGCGGGGCTTGAACTCACGGACCGCGAGATCATGACCCCAGCCGAAGTCGGCTGCTTAACTGACTGAGCCACCCAGGCGCCCCATCTACATGATTTAAGACTACACACTTTTGAAATTATTAGTGCAAAAACTACTATTATTGCAACTTTGGTTTGTAACTCCAAAGCTGGTTTTCTACATAATTTAGGAGGCTAATATATTTTGAAGAATTATTCATTTATGTTTTTGGTCACACATTATGTAAAGATGTAATCTGTGATATCAACAACCAAAAGGGGTGAGGACAAAGCTGTAAAGAAAGACTTTTTGTATGTTATTGAAGTTATGTTGCAATAAATTCAAATCAGAATATTATAACTTTGGGATGCTGATTATAATTCCCATGGTAACCACAAAGAAAATAGCTATAGAATATACACAAAAGGAAATTAAGAAGGAGTTTAAACATTTCACTATGAAAAAAAAGGTAACTAAACACAAAAGAAGGCAGGAATTCAGGAAATGAGGGACAAATAAAGCTGTAAGGCATATAGAAAACAAATAGCACATGACAGAGTGTAATTACACCTGTACTTAAGTGTAAATGGATTCAACACTTCAACCAAAAGACAACTGGATAAATACACAGATCCAACTATATACTACCTATAAGAGACTCACTGGAGATCCAAAGACATAAACAGGTTAAAAGTGAAAGAATGGAAAAATAGAATCCATGCAAATAGTAACCAAAAAAGAGGAGTGTCCATACTAATGTCATCCAAAATGACTTTAAATACATTTTTAAAATTTTTTACAAGAGACAAAGGACAATCTACATTAATAAAAGGCTCAATAAAGCAAGAAAATAAAGCTATTCTAAACATTTACATACCTAATGACAAACCACCAAAATATCTGAAGAAAAACCTAACAGACTTGAAGAGAGAAATAGACAGGTCTACAATAATAGTTAGAGACTCATTGCTCAGCTCACAAGAATGGGTAGAACAACCAGACAGAAGATAATTAAAGAAATAGAGGACTTAAACAACATAATAAGCCAACTAGATCTAGATATATGAGAACACTCTGCTCAACACACATGGGACACTCTGCAACAGCACAAACACTCTTCTCAAGCGCACATGGGACATTCTCCAAGAGAAACCATATGTTAGGCCACAAATTAAATGTCAATAGATTTAAAAAGATAGGTATCATAGAAAGTATCTTCTAAGACCAAAATGGGATGAAGTTAGAAATCACTAACAAAGAAAACTGGAATATTCCCAGGAGAAATTAAACAGCACACTTTTAAACCACCTAGGGATCAAAGAAATGACAAGGTAAACCAGAAAATACATAAAGATGAACGAAAATGAAGGCACAGAGCATTCCAGTACTGCTGGTGTATGGCAAAAGCAGTGCTAAGGAGGACATTTCTAGCTAGAAATGTCTACAAGTTTTTAAAAAAGAAAGATCTCAAATCAACAACCTAATTTTACCACTTAGGAACTAGAAAAAGAACAAACTAAACCCAAAACTCAAAGAAGGAAGGAAATAAAGACTATAGAACAGATACACAAAATGAAGAATTGAAAAACACAGAGAAAACCCCATAAAAGCAAAAGCTGGTTCTTCAAAAAGATCAACAAAATTGACAAACGTTTAGCTCAGTGGACTAAGACCAAGAGAAAACACTCAAATTACACAAATCAGAAACAGAAGTAGGGATGTAACTAACAATGGTACAGAAATAAAAAAGGAATATAAGAGAGTGTTATGAACAACTTTACACTAGAAAATTAGACAACCTAGATGGAAGAGAAAAATTCCTAGAGCACAAAAGCCACCAAGACTATAGCAGGAAGAAATTGAAAATATGAATACAACTATGAGTAATAAGGAGATTGAATCAGCCATTAAAAGCCTCCCAAAAGGGGCACCTGGGTGGCTCAGTCGGTTAAGCATCCGATTTCAGCTCAGGTCATGATCTTACAGCTCATGAGTTGGAGCCCTGAGTCAGGCTCTGCACTGGCAGCTCAGAGCCTGGAGCCTGCTTTGGATTCTGTGTCTCCCTCTCTCTCTGCCCCTCCCCCTCTGATGCTCCCTCTCTCTTTCTCTCTCTCTCTCTCAAAAATAAATAAACACTAAAAAAAATTTAATTACAAAAAAATAAATAAATAAACACATAGATCAATGAAACAAACCAGAGAGCCCAGCTATAAACCCACACATATGTGGTCAAAGGACAGTCGCTTCAATAAATGGTACTGGGAAAACTGGACAACCACATGCAAAAGAATGAAAACGGACCACTATCTTATACCATATATAAAAGTCAACTAAATGGATTAAGGACTTGAACATAAGACCTGAAACCATAAAAATCTTGGAAGAAAAAAATAGAGGAAAACCTCTTTGACACTGGTCTTGAAAGTATTTTTTGAATTTGACACCAAAAGTTAAGGCAATAAAAGAAAAAACAAGTAGGGCTATAACAACCTAAAAAGCTTCTGCACAGCGAAGAAAACATCAATGAAATGAAAAGGCAACCTACCAAATCGGAGAAAATGTTTGCAAGTCATGTATCTGATAAGGGGCTAATACCCAAAAGTATGTAAAGAACTCCTACAGCTCAATTAGCAAAACACCCAAACAATTTGATTAAAAATGGGCAGAGGCTCTGAATACATTTTTCCAAAGAAGACACATAGATGTACAACAGATACACGAAAAGATGCTCAATGTCACTAAGCATCAGGGAAATGCAAATCAACATCACAACAAGCTATCACCTCACACCTGTCATAATGGCAATTATCAAAAAGACAAGAGAGAATATGTGTTGATGAGGATTGGGAGAAGAGGAAAGTTTGTGCACTGTTGGTGTGAATGTAAATTAGTGCAGCCACTATGAGAAACAGTTCAATTAAACAGAACCGCCATGGTGCAGCAAATCCACTTCTGTTTATTTACCTAAGGGAGAGAAAATCGCTATCTCAAAAAGATAGCTGCACCCCCATATTCATTGCAGCATTATCCACAATAGCCAAGACGTGGAGGCAACTTAGTGTTCACTTAAAGACGAATGAATAAATAAAATACAGTGTGTATGTATGAGTTTAACGAATACAAATACATAAGCTCATACACATGCAATGGAATATCATTAAGCCATAAGAAAGAAGGAAATCTTGCCATTTGCAACAACATTACTTGACCTTGAGAACATTATGCTAAGTGAAATAGGTCAGATAGGGAAAGACAAATCTGTATGATCTCACTTATAGGCAGAATCTAAAAATCAAACAAACATGCCCATAGTTACAGAGAACAGATTAGTGGTTGCCATCCGCTGGGGTGGGGGATGAGTGAAATGGATGAAGGGGGTCAATAGGTACAAACTTCCAGTTACAAGATAAACAAGTCTTAGGAATTAATGTACAACATGGTGACTATACTTAACAATACTGGATTGTATATTTGAAAGTCACTAAGAGTAAATCTTACAAGTTCTCATCACAGGGAAGAAATTTATAACTATGTGTATATCAAATCATTATACTGTACACTTAAAACTAATACAATGTTGTAATAAGTCAACTGTATCTCAAAAAACAAACAAACAAACAAAAAACCCTCCCAACAAAGAAAAGTCCTGGACCTGATGCTTCACTGGTAAATTCTAGCAAATGTTTAAAAAAGAACTAATACCAATCCTTCTCCTATTTCTCCAAAAGATTCAAGAGGGAGCACCTCCTAACTCATTCTGAGGCCAGCATAACCCTACTACCAAATCTAGGTAAGGAAACTACAAGGAAACACACCAATATCCCTTATGAACATAATGTACTTCTCTACACTCAGCAATGAACAATCCAAAACTGAAAATGAAATTAAGAAAACAATTCCATTCACAAAAGCATCGGAAAGGATAAAATACTTAAGGGTAAATTTAACAAAAGAAGTGCGAGATTTATACACTAAAAATTACAAAACATCATTAAAGAAATTAAAGATCTAAATAAATGGAAACACATCCAGTACTCATGGATTGGAAGACTTCATCTTATTAAGATGGTCATACTTGCCAGGGTGCCTGGGTGGCTCAGTTGGTTAGGCGTCCGACTCTTGGTTTTGGCTCAGGTCATTATCTCACAATTTAGTGGGTTTGAGCCCCGCATTAGGCTCTACATTGGCAGCGTGGAGCCTGCTTGGGATTCCCTCTTTCTCCCTCTCTCTGCGCCGCCCTCCTCCCTGCCCCGCCATTCATGCTGTCTCTCTCAAAAACCAACAAACAAACAAACAAACAAACAAAAGATGGCCATATTCTCCATATTAATCTACAATTCAATGTACTATTGAAACTTCAACTGCCTTTTTGTCGAAATGGACAAGCTGATCCTAAAATTCATATGGAAATGAAAGGGACCCTGAATAGACAAAGCAATGATGAAAAAGAAGAAAAAAGTTGGGTGGCTCCCTCGGTTCAGCTTTGGACTCTTGGTTTCGGCTCAGGTCATGATCTTGAGGTTCGTGGGTTCAAACCCTGCACTGGGCTCTGTCCTGACAGCATGGAAACTGCCTGGGATTCTCTCTCTCCCTCTCTCTGCCCCTCCCCCCACTTGTGCTTTCTCTCTCTTTCTCTCTCTCAAAATAAACAAACTTAAAAAAAAAACTTACAACAAAGCTACAATAATTGAGACTGCATCAGGGCACGTGGGTGGCTCAGTTTTGGAGCATCTGACTCTTGATTTCCACTCAGGTCATGATCCCAGGGTCATGGGATCAAGCCCCACATTGGGCTCCTCACTGAGTGGAGATTCTCTCTCTCCCTCCTCTCCTCTCCCCTGCTTGCACTCTCTGTCTCTGTCTCTCTCTAAAAAGAAAAAAAGCAAGAAGAAAAGATGAGTATATAACATAGCCACATATTTATATAAAAATAGTGATGAAAATAATCCTAAATATGTTCTAGCGGGGCTTTTTCAATGTTTATTTATTTTTAAGAGAGACAGAATGCGAGCAGGGGAGAGGCGGAGAGGGAGGGAGACAGAATCCGAAGCAGGCGCCAGGCTCTGGGCTGTCAGCACACAGCCCCACTCAGGACTTGAACCCACGAACTGTGAGATCATGACCTGAGCTGAAGTCGGATGTTTAACTGACTGGGCCCCCCAGGTGCCCCTGTTCCAGTGTTTTTATGTGTGACTCAATCAACTTTTAGAAAGCCCAGAAAGACATACACCAGAATTTTAACAACTGGTTTCCTAGGGAATGAACGGCAAAATAAATAAATAAGGAAAAAACATTTTTTTTAAAAGAGGGCTTCTAGGGGGCACCTGGCTGGCTCCGTTGGTAGAGCATGCAACCCTTGACCTCAGAGTTGTGGGTTTGAGTCCCACACTGGCGGTAGAGATTGCTTAAAAATGGAAATATTTTATAAATAAATAAATAAGTACATAAATAATAAATAAACGGAAAGGGAATCTAGGATGATAACCATTTTGCCAGTTTTTTTTATAAACTAACACTGTGTGGTACTAGCATAAGAATGGACGTAGAGATCAAACAGAACTGAGAGTCCAGAAATAAAGCACACATCTCGGTCAACTGAATTTTGACCAGGGTGCCAAGACCACTTACTGGGGTAAATAGTTTTTTCAACAAATGGTGCTGGTTCAACTGGAGATCCGCATGCCAAGGGATGAAGTTGGATCCTTACAACGGATAAAAATGAACTCGAAATGGATCAAAGACCTAAACACCACAGCTAAAACTATGGAACTGAGTTGCAGAAGGAAACACGTAGGTAAATCATAACGGCCTTGGATTAGGCAACACACGCTTGGGTGCACAGAGTCTCCACATCTCTAGAAGTTAACAAGAGCCCACTGGTAACAGTGGCTGCACCTAAGGAGGAGAACTGGGTAGCTGGGGATGGGAAAAGAGGAAATTACTTTCAAAGGCATATTTATTTTTACCCCTTGAATGTTCTACCATGTGCTTATAATATCCATTCAAAAAATACGATTTAATTTAAAAGAAACAAACAAAAAAAAAAGCATTCCTGGCTGGTTCAGTAGGAAGAGGATGCGACTCTTGATCTCGAGGTCGTGAGTTCAAGCCCCACATTGGGCATAGAGATTACTAAAAAAAATAAATAAACTTTAAAAGAAAAGAAACAACAACAGCAAAAAAAAAAACAGATGGCAGGCCGGATTTGGCTCAAGGGTTTGCCTAGCCCTGCTCGAAGCCAAAACGACTCAATGTAAAGGAAAAACTCACTTCCTCCCGTGTTTCCTCTACCACTCACACTACGTTACTTCACTTTTGACAGCAGATGTGTGGGTGTTTTCCACACATCAAGCAATTCTGTGACATCAGCTGAGTGTCCTAGAGTTTAATTCAATTCTGACCCTATCTAGAGATAGCATCACATCCCACAGGTTAAGGGCTCAGTCTCCGAGATTACTCCCCACCCCCACTTCAGACACCAACAGAAAGTCCAAGTTTTCTCTTGTGTCCTGAGCGATGGACTATAAATTGGAAGTTCCAGTGGCACCCTCCTCATCCTCAAATAATTTGCTAGAGTGGCCCACAGAACTCAGGAAAACATATACTTACTAGATCGCCAGTTTATTATAAAAGGGTATGACTCAGGAACAGCCTGATAGGAGAGATGTATAGGGCAAAGCTGGTGGGAAGGGGTGTGGGCCTTCCATGTGCTCTCAGAGTGCCTCTCTCCTGGCACCTCCAATGCCTTCACGAGCCCAGAAGCTCTCTGAACGCCCATCCTTTTGGGTTTTTGTGGAGGCTACATTACATAGGCATGTTATTGATTAAATCATTGGCCATCAGTGGCCGAACTCCATCTCTGGCCCCTCTCCCCTCTCCTCTCCTCCGAGGTCAAGAGGGTGGGACTGAAAGTTCCAACCCTCTAATCAGTGGTGGGTTCCCCTGACCACCAGCCCCCCATCGTTAGGGGCTTTCCAAAAAGTCACCTCCCTGATATAAAGTCGGGTGTGATTGAAGGGTATCCTCAGTAATGGATGAACTTATTGCCCTAGAATGTTGTATTCATAAGACAGGCCAGCTGCTACCAGAAACAGACCCCAAGGGGGGCCTGGGTGGCTCATTCAGTTAAGTGTCTGACTCTTGATATCGGTTCAGGTCCTGATCTCTCGGTTCATGAGTTTGAGCCCTGCGTGGGGCTCCAAGCTGACAGCATGGAGGCTGCTTGGGATTCTGTCTCTCCCTCTCTCTCTCCCCCTCCCCTGCTCATGCTCTCTATCTCTCTCAAAATAAACTTGAAAGGTTAAAAACAAAAACAGACCCCAAACTATGTAAGGCTTATACACAATAGAAATTTACGTGATATCAGGGATGTCCACTCTCACCACTGTTGTTTAACATAGTGTTGGAAGTCCTAGGTTCAGCAATCAGACAACAAGATGAAATAAAAGGCCTCCAAATTGGCAAAGAAGAAGTCAAACTTTCATCTTCGCAGATGACATGATACTCTATATGGAAAACCCAAAAGACTCCTCCAAAAAGCTGCTAGAGCTGATACATGAATTTAGCAAAGTCGCAGGATGTAAAATCAAGGTACAGAAATCGGTTGCATTTCTATACACCCATAATGAAGCAACAGAAAGATATCAAGGAATTGATATCATTTACAGTTGCACCAAGAACCATAAGATACCTAGGAATAAACCTAACCAAAGAGGCAAAAGATCTGTACGCTGAAAACTATAGAAAGCTTATGAAAGAAGTTGAAGAAGACACAAAGAAACGGAAAAACACTCCATGCTCCTGGATAGAAAGAACAAATATTGTTAAAATGTCGATACTACCCAAAGCGATCTACACATTCAATATGCAATCCCTGCCAAAATAACACCAGCATTCTTCTCAGAGCTAGAACAAACAATCCTAAAAATTTGTATGGAACCACAAAAGACCTTGAATAGCCAAAGGAATGTTGAAAAAGAAAACCAAAGCTGGAGGTATCACAATCCTGGACTTTAGTCTGTATTACAACATTGTAATCATCAAGACAGTATGGCGTTAGCACAAAAACAGACACATAACATAGACTGATGCAATAGAGTAGAGAACCCAGAAATGGACCCACAAATATATGGCCAACTAATCTTCGGCAAAGCAGGAACGAGTACCCAATAGAAAAAAGACAGCCTCTTTAGCAAATGGTGCTGGGAGAACTGGACAGCAACATACAGAAGAATGAAACTGGACCACTTTCTAACACTATGCACAAAAATAAATTCAAACTGGATGAAAGACCTAAATGTAAGACAGAAAACCATTAAAATCCTACAGAAGAAAACAGGCAGCAAACTCCTGGACCTCGGCCACAGTGACTTTTTACTTGATGTGTCTCCAAAGGCAAGGGAAATAAAAGCAAAAATGAACTATTGGGACCTCATCAAGATAAAAAGCTTCTGCACACGGGGCACCTGGGTGGCTCCGTCGGTTGGGCGTCCACCTTTGGCTCAGGTCATGATCTCATGGTTTGTGACTTCGAGCCCTGCCTCAGGCTCTGGGCTGACAGCTCGGAGCCTGGAGCCTGCTTCCGATTCTGTGTCTCATTCTCTCTCTGCCCCTCCCCCACTTGTGCTCTGTCTCTGTCTCTCAAAAATAAAAAAAAATTTTAAAAACTTAAAAAAAAATGCTTCTGCACAGTGAAGAAAACAACCAACAAAACCAAAAGGCAATCAATGGGATGGGAGAAGATACTTGCAAATGACATATCAGATAAAGGGTTAGTATCCAAAATCCATAAAGATTTACTAAACTCAACACCTGAAAAAGAAATAATCCAGTGAAGAAATGGCAGAAGACGTGAACACTTTTCCAAAGACATCCACGTGGCAAACAGACACATGAAAAGATGTTCAACCTCGCTCATCATCAGGGAAATACAAATCAAAACCACACCGAGATATCATCTCACACTGGTCACAGTGGCTAAAATTACAACTCAGGAAACAACAGATGTTGGTGAGGATGTGGAGAAAAGGGACCCTTTTGTACTGGTGGGAATATAAACTAGTGCAGTCACTCTGGAGAACGGTATGGAGGTTCCTAAAAAATTAAAAACAAACTTACCCTACAACCCAGCAATGGCACTACTGGGAATTTATCCAAAGGATACAGGAGTGCTGCTTCGAAAGGGCACATGCACTCTAGACAAATATTGTCTATAGTGCAGCAGCACTATAGACAATAGCCAAAGTATGAAAAGAGCCCAAATGTCCATCAACTCATGAATGGATAAAGATGTGGTATATATACACAATGGAATACGACTCAATGATGAAAAAGAATGAAATCTTGCCATGTGCAACAACATGGATGGAACTGGAGGGTGTTATGCTAAGCAGAATAAGTCAGGCAGAGAAAGACAGATATCATAGGATTTCAGTCATATGTGGAATTTGAGAAACTTAACAGATGACCAGAGGGGAAGGGAAGGAAAAATAAGATACAGAGAGGGAGGCAAACCATGAGAGACTCTTAAATACAGAGAACAAACTGAGGGTTGACGGGGGTGGGGGGCGGAGTGGGGGGTTGGGGAGTATGGGAGATGGGCATTGAGGAGGGCACTTGTTGGGATGAGCACTGGGTGTTATCCGTAAGTGATGAATCACGGGAATCTGCTCCTGAAGCCAAGACTACGCTGTATGTGAGTTAACTTGACAATAAAAAAAGAAAGAAAGAAAGAAATTTCTTTGTGTGTTACGTTAATAGTATTAAGCAGGTGGACAGCCTTCTTCCATATAGTCATTCAGGTATGCAGGCTATTGGAAGAAACTGAGGCCCAGTAACGAGCCACGTAGCAGAGTGGGGACTAGAACACAGGCAGACTGGTGTTAGGCCAATCTCCCTATTTCTTAGCCATGCTGAGTCACAGCACCAAGCTGCTTAGGCCCATCCTAGTTTCATAATTTCTGTGCATCTCAATCCTGCATCATAAGGAGCATCTTTAGCAAATCGAGTACAGTGCTGGGAATATCTCCCTCTCATAATAAATAAACGTAATTAAAAATTTTTTTAATAAACAAACAAATAAATAAATAAAAACAGAAGCTTGGGGAACCTGGGTGGCTCAGTCGGTTAAGCATCCAACTTTGACTCTCTTTCTCTCTCTGTCCCTCTGCCCCTCTTCCCAGGCCACACACTCTCTCTCCCTCTCTCTCTAAAAAAAAAAAAAAAAAAAAAAAAAAAAAAAAAAAAAAAAGAATATATGTGTTTGCATTTAGAACAACCCTGATACTCTAGAATAATCTCCCCAGTTCAAAATCTTTCATCATCACATCTCCAAAGACCCCTCCCCCCCCCCTTTTTTTTTCCTGTATCAGGAAACATTCACAGGCTCCACAATTTAGGACATGGATATCTTTTATGGACACACTGATTCATCCAATATTCATTATCCCACCATTTACTGCATATTCGCAGAGGTTCTCATTTGGTCTTGTGGGCATGCAAAAACTTATAAAACAGGGTCCGTGACTTCTGATTTTAATATCGTAAAGTTGGTATCTCCCCCTCCTTGTCCAGAAATTATCCCTATCAGAGTCCAGTCAAGAAAATAAATACCTCACTAGTTATTTTAAGGGAGAGAATGTAAGAGCGGGCACTGGTTAAACAGCGGCTAGAAAAGCAAAAATGGGACACTGAGGTCCCACAGAGAAATGTGCTACTCCACTACTCCAGAAAGCAATGCCCATCGAAAGGGCTGAGGGAGCAAAGGGAAGATCCTAAAAGCTTGGAGCAGGGGGAGGGGAGGGAGGGAACGTGAGAGTCTGACCTCTTGGGAGAGGCGTTTCAACAGCTCAGAGGAGGGGCCTCCCAGAACTGGGGCTCAGGCCTCCAAGGAGAGGAGACGCTGTGTCACTGGGGTGGGTATATCAAGGGGCTTGGGGAGGCTGGATCTGGGACTCCGCAAACGGGCTGGAGGCAGAAGCCCACTGTTGCTGCCTGGGGTGATGTGCCCAGAGCTGATGGGGCCCAACAAGGGCACAGGCCAAGTCTCAGCTTACGCCCTTGGGGCTCCCTCTAGTGCCCCCTGCTGGCAGAAGCACGCAGGGAGCCAACTGACAGGAGAAACCCTGAAGAATCCCTGCAGAGAGAAATACAGAAGGGTAGATGGGGAGCTGAAAGACAGTAACAATCCACAGAATCCACTCCTTCACCTACTCAGCGTCCATTATCCACTCCCCTACCTGTATTTGAACTTCTGTGTTACAACAAAACAGCCTTAGGCTTCTGCCTAACAAGATAGACGCAACTATCTTTCAAACAATGAAGATATGTCACCCTTTCCCCAAAAGGGGATACACAAAGTCCCTACAGCCATCTCTAAATGACGTTAATTGCGTCATTCAATCACAGTTGAACTAGATTCAATCACAGTTCCAGCTGACTATCCTGTAATCTACAGACTAAACCGTAATATTAACCACCTACAATTATTAATTGTATTATTTCTATTTATTTTATTTTTAAACTTATTTTACTTTTATTTATTTTTGTATTTTAACTTTATTTATTTTTTAAAACAATTTTTATATAAACTAAAAAGGGCAGTTGAAGAAAGAGGGAAAAAGGGGTACCTGGGTGGCTCAGTTGGCTAAGCGTCCGACTCTTGGTTTCGGCTCAGGTCTCGATCTCACAGTTCGTGAGTTCGAGCCCCACATCGAGCTCCTTATTGATGGTGTGGAGCCTGCTTGGGATTCTCTCTCTCCCTCTTTCTCTGCACCTCCCCTGCTCTACCCTATCTCAAAATAAATAAAGACTTAAAAAAAAAAGAGGGAAAAAGAAATATATACATTTCTTTATATGGATGCATGTATGTGTATGTGTTTATATGTCTAATGGGTAGAGTTGTGTCTCCCAAAGAGATAGGTTGAAGTCTTAACCCCCAGTATCTTAGAATGTGACCTCATTTAGAAATGTGGTCTTTATCGGGGCACCTAGGTGGCTCAGTCGGTTAAGCTCAGGTCATAATCTCACAGTTCAATGGGTTCAAGCCCCGTGTCTGCTTTCAGTGCAGAGTGTGCTTGGGATTTCTCTCTCCCTCTTTCTCTGCTCCTCCCTGGCTTGCTCTCTCTCTCAAAAAATAAACAAATAAACACTTAAAAAAAAAAGGAATGTGGTCTTTACAAATGTAATCAAATTAAGGTGAGATTATTTAGGATGGGACCCACTCTAATATGATTGGTGTTTTTATAAGAGGAAAATGGCATGTGAAGATACAGACCCAGGGAGAATAACACCATGTTCTGATGGAGGCAGAGATTGAAGTGATGTGTCTACAACCCAAGGAACACCAAAAATTGCCAGGAGCCACCTAAAGCTGAAAGAGGCCAGAAACAGTCCTTCCCTAGAGTCTTTGGAGAGAACGCGACCCTGCCCACACCTTGATTTCAGACTTCCATCTCCCAAACTGTGAGAAAATAGATTTCTATTGTTTTTGTTTCTTAATGTTTATTTATTTTTGAGACAGAGAGAGACAGAGCATGAACGGGGGAGGGGCAGAGAGAACGGGGGAGGGGCAGAGAGAGAGGGAGACACAGAATCGGAAGCAGGCTCCAGGCTCTGAGCCACCAGCCCAGAGCCCGACGCAGGGCTCGAACCCACGGACTGCGAGATCGTGACCTGAGCTGAAGTCGGACACTTAACCAACTGAGCCACCCAGGCGCCCCACTGTTGTTGTTTTTTTTAAGCCACCCAGCCTGTGGCTTTGTTGTAGCAGGCCCTAGAAACCTGATTGTGTGTATGTATTTGTGCACCTAACAAGCAAGCAAGAAAATGTACCTAACTGGACATTATTTTTGTAATTCGCTACAAGACCATCGTTGATGTTAATCACTTCTTTCTTCTATCTTCCATTCCATGTTCCCTTTGCCCTTAGCCAGCACCTCAGTTGGTTGAATTCTTTGTTTGATGGAGTAACATTTTATTTAATTCCCGAAAGATATGAATTCTCACTGCTCCTGTCTTTTGTTGGATGCTGTTGGTTTTCCATTAGCTGTTACTTGGGAATGTACAAGTGTTAAGAGACACCCCTGAGAACATCCCAGATGCTAGACATAGTTCTGATCTCATGTAAGAGTGACCCTATTTTTCCTTGGTTATCGGGTTCGATCATTCCAGCGAGCAGCGTAACCACTTCCTATGCCTGTTGGCTCAGTGACATGAGGAGCCCCAAACGGCCAAGCAGTGTCAGCTTCCAGCTCAATGAAATCAAACTTGTGCCCGGGATGGAAGTTTTCCTCTACTAGGAATCATGACCTTCAAACCAGCAGAGTTCAGATTTGCAGGAATAGGAAGCAAATTCAAAGCAGCTCATCCCACAGGATGAACCCCAATATTTCAAGATGTTGTCTGCTTTATGACTTGGTGGGTCAGATAATACCCAGTACCTAACGGGCACCTCAGATCACAGGCCACTTGATGTCCCATGGTCGAGCATTCGGTCTCTCCCAACACCTAGTAACAAGCTCAGAGCTAAAACGAAAGGAAAGAAGTTCCCTGCAGAAGAGGGCATGGGCAAAGCCGACATGTGTGTGCTGTGACTCTCCATTAGGGCTTGCCAGTGGCTCATAGATACTTTGTCATAGACACTTCAACTGTCATGTGACCTGTTGGATCATAAGGCCCAAGGGGTGGAGCCATTTGCACCGCCCCTCCATGGACCCCACTCGGAACTCAGTAAATGGGTCACAGACACTCACGTGTGATATGCGTTGTCTCCTGTGTTCGTTCCCTCGAGCTGCTATAACAGATTACCCCAGACACGAACGACTTAAGCAACAGCATTGTATATTCTTACAGGTCTAGAGGGGGGGAGGTCTGAAATCAAGGCGTCGCGGAGCCATACTCTCTCAAAGGGTCTAGGCGAGGATCTATCCCAAGCTTTTCTCCCAGCTTCCGGTGGTTGTTAGCAAACCTTTGTGTTCCTTGGCTTATAGACACATCACTATAATCTCGGTCTCTACCAGAGCATAGTGTTCTCCCTGTGCGTCTGTGTTTTCACGTGACATTTTCCTCTTATAAAAACACCAATCATGTTAGATTAGGGCCCACCCTAATGACCTCATTTTAACTTGATTATACCTGTAAAGACCCTACTTCCAAATGAGGTCACATTCTGAGGTATTGGGGGTTAGAGCATCAACCTATCTTTTTGGGAAATGTCGTTCAAACCATAATGCCTCCCAAATCCAGAAAGACCCGCAAAACATTGGGCCTCTCTTTTAGGCATGAGTAATACAAGGTACAACATTCACCTTTATTTTATTTTATTTTTTTTTAATTTTTTTTTCCAACGTTTTTTATTTATTTTTGGGACAGAGAGAGACAGAGCATGAACGGGGGAGGGGCAGAGAGAGAGGGAGACACAGAGTCGGAAACAGGCTCCAGGCTCCGAGCCATCAGCCCAGAGCCTGAGGCAGGGCTTGAACTCACAGACCGTGAGATCGGACCGAGAGATCGTGACCTGGCTGAAGTCGGACGCTTAACCGACTGCGCCACCCAGGCGCCCCCAACATTCACCTTTAAGAAAATAACAACTTGGGGCACCTGGCTGGCTCAGATGGTTAAGTGCCCAATTCTTGGTTTCAGCTCAGGTCATGACCTCGCGGTTCATGAGTTCAAGCCCCCCCCATTGGGCTCTGCCCTGGCAGCGAGGATCCAGCTTGGGATTCTGTCTCTCCCTCCCTCTCTGCCCCTCCCCTACTTGTGCTCTCTCTCTCTCTCTCAAAATAAATAAACGTAGAAAAGAGAGAAAGAAAGAAAGAGAAAGGAAGAAAGAAAGAAAGAAAAAGAAAGGAAGGAAGGAAGGAAAGGAAAGGAAAGAAAGAAAGAAAAAAAAGAACCTATCTTGGGGCACCTGGACGGCTCAGTTGGTTAAGCATCTGACTTCGACTCAGGTCATGATTTCACGGTTTGTAGATTTGAGCCCCACATCAGGCTCTGCACTGATGGAGGGGAGCTTACTTGGGATCCTCTCTCTCTCTCTCTAAAAAATAAATTTTTAAAAAGAAAAGAACCCAACTTTAAAAAGAAAAGAACCCCAAACCACTGGGCCCCCTGAAATTTTGTTGAGATGGCAATTCTGGCAATTCCCTACATTTGTATGGGCTTTGTCTCCCACCCTCTGGCTTGTTCGAACCTCGCTAAGGAATCTAACATCCTTGTTATGATCTGCTTATTAGGTCCAATCAGAATAACAACATCAATGCAGTGATGTTTGGTGGGAGAGTAGAATAATTCAAATCTCTGCAGACTGGCTTATGAGAGCACAAGAGAGTTGAGAGAGCCCTGAGGCAAGACTGTGAAGGTTTATGATCAGGCAGGATAGGTGATATCAAACTGCTTTGGGAAATATCATTTTCCAGATCAGCAGTGCTATACCAGGGGACAGGGGCTATGCAAATTTGCTCCAATAAAGATATCTCATCAGGAACAGAAGTTGTAATTAGAGTCACCGTCTGATTATGTTTATAATGAATTACAGAAGTTCTCTAAAAGCCAGGTGGCTTTTGCACAAGCCAAACAGGTGAGATAAATGGGGATATCATGGGTAACATCATCCCTACGGTCTTCCCAAGCATGCAACACTGCCTTTAGTTTCCTATCTGGATAGGGAGGAAAGTTCTGGTATTCCCTCCTTGTGGTCCTTCATACCATAATAGACTTTGTGTGAGGATTCTGTCAGTGGCCAAGCATTTATTCAAAAACTAGGGAAATATCACAGGAACGGTCTATAGTCTTGCCTTGGCTCACTGTGATTTAGACATTAGTCAAAATTCCATTTATCATCTGACCACCATAAGCCCCTTCTGGTTTCTTTGGTTCCCAGGAATTAATGACAATTCAAGGCCAGTATCTAGTAATCTCCAAAGAGTCTGAGAATGTCCCTCTCCCCAGGACACGGTTGCCTTAGCAAATGGCTGCAAAGCCCTTTGAGGAAAGCTTCAGGGATTTCTATTGCATGCTTATGGGGTTTTGCAAGATCCTGCCTCAAAGGGATGCCAGGCTCAATTCAATCCAGGGGCTCTGAGTCAGTGACCTGCCTTAGCTCCAGACTGTGACCATTACTGGGGAAACGAAGTCAGGTTTCTAGCTACCTGCCCTGTCGTGTTTCTGCTCTAAAGATCGAGAAATATTTTGATAGGCTGCCCATCTATGTCATTCCTAGGGACACTGTAGTCAATTGGCCACCCTCAAAACCCATGCAGGTCAAAATATTCTGATTGCCGTTCTCTGGTGCCCATTATGTCTCTGGTGACCAAATGCTGCCCCTTGGCCTTTCCTCCAGGACTCCAGCTTTCCTACTGACACGTGGGAGGGTCTCAGGGCTGTCTCACCCCCACTGCTCCTGGCCGACAGGAAACAGCCAGCACAGGACTCATTGAGGATTCTGGTCCTTCCTCTGCTACAATATTTCTGGCACCCTCATGGCGGGTATGTCCTCTGGGACTTCTCAGGAGATGCAATGAGGAGGGGATATGCAGGCCACGTGTGACAAATCCACTTCACTTTTCTCCCTTCCTCCACTTTCAGATTGCTTCTACATAATTCCAGGGAAGGGCTCCCACCTCAGCCTCACTGAATGGAGGCCATCATGGAGCGCAAGGTTTAGTCAGTCAGCCAAGCAAACCGCTAACTCCTCTCCCAGCTGCACAAGCTAACATAGTGTGGTCATTGCAAAACAAAATGGCCATATCCCTCCCCTCTGCGTATTCCCCTTTGCAATGTGACTCTACTGCAGCTCCCATCAAGAGGTGGGATCCATTTCTCTACTCCATCAAATCCGGATTGGTCTTGTGACATGCTGTGCTCAACAGAATATGGCAGACGCGATTTTGTGGGTGTTCTGAGGCCAGGTCCCCAGAGGCTTGCAGCTTCCACTACCCCTCTCTTGCCGCCCTGGACGGCCAGGGGGAGGAGCCAGAGCGGACCCCTAGGGGGACGAGAGGCCACGTGCAGAGACAGTCCCAACTGATGGCCACTACCAACAGGCCAGCTGTCCTGGGACATTCATCCAGGCCCGGCCAAGCCAGCAGGTGACTACCACTGCACGAACGCCCCCGGGTGGGACCAGCCAAAGAATCGCCTGACTGGGCAGAGTCAAATCGCTGACCCACAGAATCACAAGCAGACAAACCAGTTGTTGTTTTAGGCCACAAAGTTGTACAGCAAAAGAAAACTGGGGCACACATCCCACCCAGAGTGTCTAGTAAGTGGCTTGATGAATCCAGGACTGTAACAGAAAGGCCATTGCTGACGAAACTGGGAGGTAGCTAAAACTGCAAACCACAAACCAGGCCAAGGGGGAGGCCAAAGCACTGGAGGTGAAGAATCAGCAGGGGAGGGGAAGTAGGTGGAGAGAGCATGCCTGCAGCTTGGCTCTCGGGCAGAGCCAGCACCGAGCCGTCAGGGGCTGGAGGCCTATGGGTGGTGACAGCCAAGACTCATGTGTGACTGTTGGGGAGAGTGCTGAAGCCGAGTGAAGGTAGAGAGAAGCCAGCAGATCTGAAGGACCATCTACGTGGACGCCGAACACGTCAAGAATTACGGCTGGAGTGGTGTTAGAGAGAAGGGCAGCAAGTCGGAGCTAAACTCTTCGAGGAAAAAAGTGGAGTGACCAGGGCTCAGCAGACATCTGGAACGACGGTATTGTCAAATAGCATGAGATCGAAAGCTGGGAGTTTGGGGGGGAGGCGAAAGGGTTGTATTCTAGAAGGGGAGCAAGGAGGTCACTGACCCTACCACCTGGTCCAGGGGAAGGAGGAGTGAGGGGGAGAAAACAGCCCCCATTGGAGCTAGCGGTAGGGGAAGCAGCGTCCTCAGGGAGACCCTGCTTTCCAGGAGAGTTAGGAGGTGAAGGAACTGTTCGCAGAAGACAAATCCTATGGCCCTTCCCCTGCCTGAGTTCAAGGGAGCTGGGTAGCGGGTTTCAGTAGTTAGGGGGTGGGAGACAGGAGACAGGATGAAAGAAGGGGAAGCAGGGCCAGATGGGGATTAGATTCAGGGAGGAGGCTGACCAGGACATAAAACAGGGATAAGGGTGTAATGAGATTAGTCCTGGTGTCTGCAGCTGAGACTCGGTGGGCTGTGTGGCTGTCAGGGAGGAAAGCAGGGGGCAGAGAAGTGTATATAAACACTCAATGCAGAAACAATCCTGTACATGCTTTTCCAGAACTCTGACTCCTGCCAACACCTTTCTGAGAATGGCCAAGAAAATGATGAAAAATTCAGTGAAACAGAAGAGAGCCCAAGAACAGATCCCAATACAGATTTGGTTTAATATATAACAACGGGGAATTTCGATTCAGTGCGAAAAGAATGGTACTTTATTTACTAAGTGATGCTGACCCAGCTGGCTTTGCCACCAGGAGGAAAAGGAGCTCAAACCCCTACCTCTCACCGCAACAAGATAGAAAATAAATTTCAGATGGTTTAAACACAAATGTAAACAATATACAAAATATATAAAATCTATATTCCCAAAGATCTTTAACAATATTTTTTTATGTTTATTTTTGAGAGAGATGGAGCACAAGTGGGGGAGAGGCAGAGAGAGGAAGACACAGAATCTGAAGCAGGCTCCAGGCTCTGAGCTGTCAGCACAGAGCCCGATGCGATGCTCGAACCCACGGAATGCAAGATTATGACCTGAGTGGAAGTCAGAGGCTCAATCGACTGAGCCACTCAGGCGCCCCAAAGATCCAAAAGATCTTTTAAACCAGACAAGACAGCCAAAAGCCATAAGAGAAAGTGTAGACACATTTAAAGATTTTTTAAAGTTTATTTATTTGAGAGAGAGAGGGAGAGAGAGAATCCCAAGCAGGCTCTGCACTGTCAGCACAGAGCCCGATGTGGGACTTGAACTCATGAACCATGAGATCATGACCTGAGACGAAACCAAGAGTTGGACACTTAACCAACTGAGCCACCCAGGTGCCCCCCTAGACACCTACATAAAAATTGTGAATTGTTTATGGCAAAAGACACCTTACCCAAAGTCAAAAGGGTGTTAGTAGAATAGGAAACCACTTGAAATCCACAAGTTAATATATATATGATACAAAGAACTCCTAAAAACTGATATGGAAAAGAATAATCTACTGGGGGAAAAAGAAAATGATAGAAGTAGTTCACAAAAGAGCAAATCCAAGTGTCTAATAAGCATATAAAAAGATGTTTAGAGGTGCCTGAGTGGCTCAGTCAGTTAAGCATCTGACTTTCATGATCCCAGGATCATGGGATCGAGCCCTGTGTTGGGCTCCATGCTGAGTGTGGAGCTGGCTTAAGATTCTCTCTCTCTCCCTCTGCCCCTTTCCCCCATTCACAGCACGCTCTCTCTCTCTCTTTCTCAAATAAAATTTAAAAACAATGTTTTGGGTTTTTTTTTTTTTTAAAGATGTTTAGTCCTACTGGTTATCAGGGAAATGTGAATTTCCTTAAGTAAGAGTTGCTTAATACCCATAGATAACCAAAAATAAAAATACAAATGATACCTATTGCTTGTGGTGAAATGAGGGAAATGGCTGGATTCCCATTCATTGCTGGTGAAAACATTTTCATTACAGTCTTTTTGGAAAACAATCTGGAAATATCTACCAAAATTGAAATATGCACCCCCTTTGAACCATCAATTTACATCTGAATTAAAACCTCTTAAAAATAAAAGCCTGAAGGGGCACCTGGGTGGCTCAGGTGGTTAAGCAAATCCAAGTGTCTAATAAGCATATAAAAAGCATATAAAAGCATATAAAAATATGTTTAGCCTGGGTGACTCTGTCAGTTAAGCGACTGACTCTTGATTTTGGCTCAGGTCTAGATCTCAGAGTTCATGTGAGATTGAGCCCTGAGTTGGGAAGGCGTGGAGACTGCTTGAGATTCTCGCTCCCTTTCTGTCTTTCTCTCCTGCTCGTCGCGGTCTCTCTTAAAAAAAAAAAAAAAAAAAAAAAAAAAAAAAACATAAAAAAATAAAAGCCTGAAAAAAAATTTTAATAAAAAAAAATAAGGGTGCCTGGGTGGCTCAGTTGGTTAAGATCTCTGACTCTTGATTTTGGCTCAGGTCATGATCTCGCAATTTGTGAGTTAGAGCCCTGCATTGGGCTCTGTGCTCACAGTGCAGAGCCTGCTTGGGATTTTCTCTCCTCCTCTCTCTCAAAAATAAATAAAAATACTTTTTAAAAAACTAACCTTTTATCAGCTATGTCACTTGCAAATATCTTCTCTCATTTAGTAGGTTGCCTTTTAGTTTTGTTTTTAATATTTATGTATTTGAGAGAGAGAGCGAGAGAGAGAGAGAGAGATACCCAGTGCATGTGCATAAGCGTGGAGCAGGGAAAAGAGACAGGGAGACAGAGAATCCAAAGCAGACTCCGCACTCAGTGCAGACCTCAACACAGTGCTCAAACTCACCAACCATGAGATCATGACCTGAGCTGAAATCAAGAGTCAGATGCCTAATCAACTAAGCCACCTCAGTGCCCCTGTCTTTTAGTTTTTTTGATTGTTTCCTTTGCTGTGAAGGATGTAGTCCCAATAGTGTATTTCTGCTTTTGTTTTCCCCTGCCTCAGGAGACATATCTAGAAACATGTTGCTAAAGCCAATGTCAGAGGAATTACTGCATGCGCTTTCTTTTAGAATTTTTATGGTTTCATGTCTCACATGTAGGCCCTTAATCCATTCTGAGGGTTTTTTTGTGTGTGTATGGTGGGATTAAAAATAATGGGGCAATGAATAAATAAATGGTGGTGTATTCATGCTGTGGAATATTATATAGGCATTAAAAGAGGTGAGTTGGGGCACCTGGGTAGCTCAGTTGGTTAAGCATCCAACTTTGGCTGAGGTCATGATCTCACGGTTCGTGAGTTCGAGCCCTGCGTTGGGCTCTGTGCTGACAGCTTGGAGCCTGGAGCCTGCTTCGGATCCCATGTATCTCCCTTTCTCTCTGTGCCCCTCCTCTGCTCATGCTCTGTCTCCCTCTGTCTCTCAGAAATGAATAAACATTAAAAAATAAAAAGATATTTTAAAAAAAAGAGGTGAGTTAATGGTATACTAATTTATGTGAAGGGTTAAGTTAAATAAGCAAGAAGAAAAGATGCATATATAAAATTGTCACATTTTTATATAAAAATAGTGACAAAAATAATCCTATCTATGCTTCAGTTCAGTGTTTTTATGTGTGATTCTATCAGCAAGTGGACAAGTGGAAAGTCTAGAAGGACATACACCAAAGTGTTAACATTGGCTTTCTGGGGAAGGAAAGGCAAAATGAATAAATAAGGAGAAAACATTTTTTTTAAAAAAAAGGGCATCAAGGGGCACCTGGCTGGCTGGCTCAGTTGGTAGAGCATGTGACTCTTGATCTCGAGGTTGTGAGTTCAAGCCCCACGTTGGGTGTGGAGATTACTTAAAATTAAAATCTTTTGGGGCACCTGGGTGGCACAGTTAAGCGACCAGCTCTTGACCTCGGCTCAGGTCATTATCTCATGGTTCATGAGATCCAACCCCCTGTGGGCTCTGTGCTGACAGCAAGGAGCCTACTTGGGATTCTCTCTCTCTAGCTCTCTCTATCCCTTCCCCACGCGAGCATATGCTCTCTCTCTCTCTCTCTCTCTCTCTCTCTCTCAAAAAATAAATGAATAAGGATTAAAAATAAATAAATAATGTTTTATAAATAAATAAAGGACATCTAGGATAATACCTGTCTTTGCCAACTTTTTGTAAACTAACACTGTGGGTACGTATAAATGCATAGAGAGACAGACAGAGGGACAGACACCAAAATTATGATGGTGAATTTTCTCTGGGTAGGGAGATTTCAGGTGGTCTTTCTTTTTCTTTCCAGCACGCTTACATTTTTACAGTGATCAATGCTATTTTCTTCATGGGGGGGGGGAGTTATGTATGTGGGTATGATTGGCAGGTCTTGAGAGGCTCTGTGGGAAAAGAAGGTGGAGCTAAGGAAAAAGTTCTGGCACCCTCCATTCCAGGTACCCTTGATCCCTCTCCCTGCTTCTTTCCTTCAATCACTCAACATGGTCAGCAAGTAGCTTGTTAGAGAGGTGGGGGGCCCAGGCAAGGGTGTCCTAGGCACCCAGGGAGAGACCATGTGAAACGAGGGGGCACCAAAGGGTGCCTGGGTGACTCAGTCAGTTGAGCATCCAACTTAGGCTCAGGTCATGATCTCACAGTTCGTGAGTTCAAGCCCCAGGTCAGTCTCTGTGCTCATAGCTGAGCCTGGATCCTGCTTTGGATTCTGTGTCTCCCTCTCTCTCTGTTTAATAAACATTAAAAATTAAAAAAAAAAAAAAAAAAAAAAAAAAAGAGGGAGTGCCAAGAGCCTCCAATGCTGCAGAGAAGGCAGATAAGACAAAGACTGAAACAGTCAAACTGTCCCCACGACTGACTGACGTGGAAGTCTAAAGGCCTTGAGCGTTAGTGGCATGCAGTCACCTGAAGCCACCTCGCGGGGGGTAGAGGAGAAAGAGAGGGTAAAAAGAGGAGCCTGCCAGGTAGACAAGAAGGGCACAGAGGAGGGTAAGGATGGTTTAAATTTGACGTCATTTTAAAGATGTGTGAAGGGGCGCCTGGGTGGCTCAGTCCGTTGAGTGCCCGACTTCGGCTCAGGTCATGATCTCACAGTTCGTGAGTTCGAGCCCCGCGTCGGGCTCAGCCTGCTTCCGATTCTGCGTCTCCCTCTCTCTGCCCCTTCCCCGCTCATGCTCTGTCTCTCTCTGTCTCTCAAAAATGAATAAACATTAAAAAAAAATAAAATAAAATAAAGATGTGTGAAGGGTTACATGGGTTTTCAAATGTATTTAAAGGAGTATGAAAGCTTAAATAAACAAATAAAAAGTCTAGTGCGCCTGGGTGGCTCAGTCAGTTAAGCATCTGACTCTTGATCTCAGCTCAGGTCACGATCTCACAGTTCATAAGTTCGAGCCCCACATGGGGCTCTGCACTGACAGTGCAGATCCTGCTTGCAATTCTGTCTCTCCCTCTCTCTGCCCCTTCCCTGCTTGCTCTCTCTCTCTCTCTCTCTCTCTCTCAAAATAAATAGATAAACTTAAAAAAAATAATAAAATGTGCGGCACCTGGGTGGCTCGGTCAGTTAAGCATCTGACTTCGGCTCAGGTCATGATCTCATGGTTCATGGGTTCGAGCCCTGCGTCGGGCTCTGTGCTGACAGCTCAGAGCCTGGAGCCTGCTTCGGATTCTGTGTCTCCATCTCTCTCTCTCTGCCCCTCCCCCATTCACGCTCTGCCTCTCTCTGTCTCTCTAAAAATAAACATTAAAAAATTGTTTTAAATAAATAAATATAAAAAAATAAAGGAGCATGCAAGCTTAAAAAGTTGAAATCCAAGGTGTAGACAATCCCTTCTGAAAGTGTGGCTCTGAATGAAAAGGGAGATGGCAGGACCTGCAGGGGCTTGGGGGTTACTCCAAGATAGACTTGGGCACATCCATAGGCTTATGGGACCAGGCCATTTGGGGTGGGGGGAGGGGGCTGAACAGGACTGAAAAGAGGTAATGAGTGGAGCCCCGGAGATGTCCATGTTCCCAAGCCCGGCTTCATATCAGAATTACCTCGGCATCTTTTTCAGAATTCACATCTGGGCCCCCTGACCCAGAATTATTCATTCAGACTCTCCAAATGTTGAGTCAAAGAATGTGAACCTTATTTACTTACTTACTTACTTACTTACTTACTTACTTATTTATTTATTGGGGGGAGGGGCAGAGATAGAGGATCCAAAGCAGGCTCTGCAGTGAGAGCGGAGACCTGGACGCGGGACTTGAACCCACCAATCATGAGATCATGACCTGAGCCAAAGTCTGACGCTTAACCGACAGAGCCACCCAGGCACCCCAAAGAACGTAAACTTTAAATAAGCCCCTTGAATAGCGTTAAAAAAATACAGCAATTATCTAGAGATAAATCTAAAAATATGGGCAAAAAAGTTATAGAGAAAATAATTTTAAATTCTCTAAACTGTATGTATGAGAGTACACACATGAGTCACATACACACACACATATAAATATACGCTATGTTCGGGGTGTCTGTGTGGCTCAGTTGATTAAGCTTTTGATCTTGATTTGGCTCAGGTCATGATCCCAGGGTTGTGGGATGGAGCCCTGCGTCAGGCTCCTGACACAGGCTTGGGATTCTCTCTCTCCCTCTCTCTCTGCTTCTCCCTTGCCTCTCTCTCTCTCTCTCTCAAGATAAACATTTGAGTGTATATGTATATATATATATATTTATTTAATATTTATTTATAAGATTTTATATCTATATTTCCAGGATACAGGCATCCAGTTATAAGATTAACAAATTCTGGGATCTAATGTACGGCACAGTGATTATAGCTAATAATACTGTATTATGTATTTAAAAGTTGCTTCAAGAGTAGGGGTGCCTGGCTGGCTCAATTGGTAGAGCATGTGACTCTTGATCTCAGGGTTGTAAGTTTGAGCCCCATGTTGGGTGTAGAGATTACTTAAAAATAAAATCTTAAAAAAAAAACCCACAAATGCATGTCCAACTAATCTTTGACAAAGCAGGAAAGAATATCCAATGGAATAAAGACAGTCTCTTCAGCAAGTGGTGCTGGGAAAACTAGACAGCGACATGCAGAAAAATGAACCTGGACCACTTTCTCACACCATAAACAAAAATAAACTCAGAGTGGATGAAAAACCTAAATGTAAGACAGGAAGCCATCAAAATCCTCCAGGAGAAAGCAGGCAAAAACCTCTTTGACCTTGGCCGCAGCAACTTCTTACTCAACATGTCTCCAGGGGCAAGGGAAACAAAAGCAAAAATGAACTGCTGGGACCTCATCAAAATAAAAAGCTTCTGCACAGTGAAGGAAACAATCAGCAAAACTAAAAGGCAACCGACAGAATGGGAGAAGATATTTGCAAATGAGGTATCAGATAAAGGGTTAGTATCCAAAATCTATAAAGAACTTACCAAACTCAACACCCAAAAAGCAAATAATCCAGTGAAGAAATGGGCAAAAGACATGAATAGACACTTCTCCAAAGAAGGCATCCAGGTGGCCAACCGACACATGAAAAAATGCCCAGCATCACTCATCATCAGGGAAATAGAAATCAAAACCACAATAAGATACCACCTCACACCTGTCAGAATGGCTAACATTAACATCTCAGGCAACAACAGATGTTGGCGAGGATGCGGAGAAAGAGGATCTCTTTTGCATTGTCGGTGGGAATGCAAGCTGGTGCAGCCACTCTGGAAAACAGTATGGAAGTTCCTCAAAAAATTAAAAATAGAACTACCCTATGATGCAGCAATTGCACTACTAGGTATTTATCCAAGGGATACAGGTGTGCTGTTTCAAAGGGGCACATGCACCCCAATGTTTATATTAGCACTATCAATAATAGCCAAAGTATGGAAAGAGCCCCAATGTCCATCGATGGATGAATGGATAAAGAAGACGTGGTGTATACACACACACACACACACACACACACACACACACACACACACAATGGAGTATTACTCAGCAATCAAAAAGAATGAAATCTTGCCATTTGCAACTATGTGGATGGAACTAGAGGGTATTATGCTAAGTGAAATAAGTCAGTCAGAGAAAGACAAATATATGATTTCACTCATATGAGGACGTTAAGATACAAAACAGATGAACATAAGAGAAGGGAAGCAAAAATAATATAAAAACAGGGAGGGAGACAAAACAGAAGAGACTCATAAATATGGAGAACAAACTGAGGGTTGCTGGAGGGGTGGTGGGAGGGGGGAGGGGCTAAATGGGGAAGGGGCACTAAGGAATCTCCTCCTGAAATCATTGTTGCACTAGATGCTATGTAACTTGGATGTAAATTAAAAAAAATTTTTTTAATTAAAGAAAAACACTGGAAACATGAAAAAAAATCTTAAAAAAAAAAAGTTGCTTGAAGAGTAGAATTTAAATGTTCTCACCACAAAAAGGAATGGTAATTATGTGACAGGATGGAGGTGTCAGCTAATTGATGGCAGCAATCATCTTGCAATATATAAATGCATCAAATCAACACTTGTACACCTTAAACTTACACAATCAGTGTTATGTGTCAATTATATCTCAATAAATCTGGACAAAGAAATTACTTAAGGTCCCCTATCCTATATTTTCTCTTCCTAATATGTGCATCTTAAAAAAGAAAACAAAGATTGGAAGCCTCAGTATTGAACAAGGTATTGACCTGTAGATTCAATCCAATCAAATAAAAAACCTCACAGTGTTTTTTATTTGGTTTTGTTTTTAAAACATGACAGACTGACTCTAAAATACATATGGAGGCCCTCCTAGGTGGCTCAAGTCGGTTAAGCATCCAACTCTTGGTTTCTTCTCAGGTCATGATCTCGCAGTTCATGAGTTCGAGCCCTGCACTGGGCTCTGTGCTGACAGTGTGGAGCCTGCTTGGGATTCTCTCTCTCTCCCTCTCTCTCTCTCTCTGCTCCTTCTCTGCTCACTCTCTCTCACTCTCAAAATAAATGAATACACTTTAAAAAATAAATAAAATACATATGGAAATTAAAGAGCCAAGAATAGTTTCCTAAAGAAGAACAATATGGAAATATTGCTCTATTGAATGTCAAGACTTATTATAAAAGTACAGTGATTAGGAGAGGGTGGTATTTGTGCAAGAACAGATACACTAGGAAAAGACTAGAAACTGACATCAATATGGACACTTGGGTTGTGATTCATGTGCATTGAAGAGCACAGGGAAGGGTGAGTCTTTTCAGTAAATGGATTGAGTGTGCATACAAAATAAAAAAAAACAAAGCTTGCCCCTTACCTCACACGGTAAACAAACCCCAGGTGGGTCGTTGTCCTAAATATGGATGGCTGAACAATATAGATTATAAAAGATGATAGAGGGTGAAAGAAAATAATTAGGATGAAAACCTCAGGGTGGTGACAGATTTCTTTTCAAGATACAAAAGCACCAACCTTAAAGGAAAAGTCTGACAAATTTATCTTCATTAAGATTAATAAATAATTCCATTTATATATAACACTCTAAAACAAGTAAAACTACACCATAGTGGTTAGGGAGGTGTTAGTTTGAAAACTGACCCCTGTATAGGGGGGACAAGGAGAGACTCAAGAAAGGGGCAGGCCACCTAGGCCACATGGCTTGTCTGAGTGCAGACAAGTGCACTCAAGTGCAGTCGCATACATGTCCTTGAAAATGGCTCCCACAATGGCAATGGTGGGTAGAACATACATTCCAAGCATGGGGTGGGGGGATGAGGAGCCTCCGATTACCTAAGTCTAACTCAAGGGTCAACCAACAGTCATGTCCTCTTGCTTACCTCCTCCAACAGGAAGTATATTCAGGCTGCAAATGATTACAGGAAGCAAGTAAGTGATTGCCATAGAAGTCAGGGTGGTGGTTCCTGTGAACGGGAGGAAGGGGCTGAGGCTTTAAGAGACTAACAATGTTCGGGGCGCCTGGGTGGCTCAGTTCATCAAGCGTCCAACTTTAGCTTGGGTCATGATCTCACGGTTTGTGAGTTTGAGCCTTGTGTTGGGCTCTGTGCTGGCAGCTCGGAGCCTGGAGCCTGCTTCGGCTTCTGTGTCTCCCTCTCTACTCTTCCCCTGCTCGCACTCTGTCTCTTTCTCTCTCAAAAATAAATAAATATTTTTTAAAAATTACCTAGAATCTAACAATGTTCTATTTCTTGGTATAGATGAGGTTACCTAGGAGTTGGCTTTATACTAATGCATTAATTTGTACATTTATGTTTTATTCATTCTTCTGTATCTATGTTATCCTCCACATAAAGGTTTTAAGTGAAAAAAATCTCCCCACATGATTCTGATGAGCAACCACCTTTAGGAACCCCTGATCGAGAGCCTAGTTGGAGTAACACTAACAGCCAGGTCCATTTCAGGCGATAGAATCCAAACCTGACTTACAAGACTTAGATATTGATTCATATATCTAAAAAACCCAAGGTAGTTTCAGGAATGGGTAGTTCCAGATACTCCAACAAGATGATTAGGAATTTCCTCTCTTTGTTCAGCTTTTCTTACTGTCCTGCAGGCTGTCTTCCCCAGGAAGGCCCCTGGCCAGTCCAGGCTATGTCCTGCCATCTGAGCCACATGAGCAGAAAGAAAATACCCCCTTCCCTGAAATCTCAGCGATAGTCCTGAGGTTGACTCTCCCTGGACTGACCAGATCACAGGACCAACTGCTGTTGGCCAGGAGTCTGAAATATGATTGCCAGATGTGCTTGCCCCTGGAGTTGAGGGGGGTAGAGACAGCCCCAGCTGAATCATAGTATCCGTATCAGGATGGAAAAAAAAAAAAAAAGGAATTTTCCTCCAAGGAAAAAATAGGTGCCATTACCAAGAGGAAAGAAAAAAGATGCTGGGCAGAATTGGGATCGATGGGCTGGAAGTTCCAATGGGGTCAAAGCAGAGGTGTGGTGGAAGAAAGTGAGCAAAGGATGGCAGGTGGTGTGTGGGAAGACTGTCATCGGAGTGGGATGTCTGAATTGTAATTTCAGAGGTGGAGCAGTTTCGGGTGATGACAGGGTCCAGGGTGTGTCCCTGGCAGTGGGCGACAGGACTGTCAGGGTGTTGGAGGCTGGAGAGCTCATGCCCCCATCTTCATGAATAAGGGTGGAGCCCTAATAAAACACAGCCCCATGTGGTTCAGTCTGAGAATGGTATCTGACCCAAGATACACAACCAAAAGCCTAAAGTAATTAACAAGCAATTACATTCTTTAGTCACGCTTCTTTTTTTAATGTTTATTTATTTTTGGTTTTTTTTAATTTTTTTTTAACGTTTATTTATTTTTGAGACAGAGAGAGACAGAGCATGAATGGGGGAGGGGCAGAGAGAGGGAGACACAGAATCGGAAGCAGGCTCCAGGCTCCCAGCTGTCAGCACAGAGCCTGATGCGGGCTCAAACTCATGGACCGCGAGATCGTGACCTGAGCTGAAGTCAGACGCTTAACCGACTGAGCCACTCAGGTGCCCCAATGTTTATTTATTTTTGAAAGAGAGAGGCAGAGCATGAGCACAGGAGGGACCGTGGGGGGGGCGGGGGGGGGGGGCAGGGAGGAAGGATCTGAGGCGGGCTCTGTGCTGACAGCAGAGATCCCGATGCAGGGCTGGAATGCAGGAACTGAATGATCTGAGCCGAAGTCAGATGCTCAACCGACTGAGCCACCAAAGGGAGTCAGATACACAGTTCACAGCCACCCTAATTAAAATCCTCTTTCCTCCCTTCCCTCATTCCTCATGCCCGGAAGCTACTCTGTGCTGCTCATTTCCATCTCCATCTCCCACCAAATAACAATAATGATTAATGATAATAAATTAAGACTCCTCTTCCATACTCAGATTTTTTAGCCGTTTTTCCCACATAGAAGAATCAGTCCTCTTTAGGAAGGGAAGAGAGATGGCGGAGAAATTGGACTGGCGATTACAGGACTCTTTGGTGGGCCAGGGGAGAGGGAACATCCCTGACCAGCCGCTCCCTCACCATTGTCCCACCACAAAGAGTGGGACCGAGATGTTACAAAGTAACAGCCACTGGGAGCCCATGGCGCAGGGAAATGAACAGGAATTTTTGCAACCCACCGACTGGCCGGCTGGTCCCCAGCCCCACCCCTCTGCCTTGAGAGCCTCCATTTGAGACCCCGTAATTCCTGAATAAGCAGGAGAAATCAAAGCAGAAGTCACTTCCCCCTCTCAATAGCAGATGTAGTAGTTTTATTGATACACTTTAACAATAAATATGGATTTGTTTTATTTAGTATAATAAATTGGCAATTAACATATTGGGGGAAAATCATTCCGAGGTTGTCAGTGACACTAGTAAATTTTGGACCTTCCACTTTATAACTAATAAATTTTAACGCAAAGTTAAACAATAATGAAGTATCATCTCTCATCCGTTAAATAAAAAAAAAGTAAAATGATAAAACCAAAAGTTGGCGACATTTTTGGGAAAAATACATTCATACGTTTTTAGTACAATCCTTTTTTGAAGAGAGAGGTGATTTGATAGTATTCCTCAATTTCCATATAATATTTATTCACAAAACCAAAAGGTAAAGGAGGGGTGCCTGAGAGGTTCAGTCGGTTAAGCACCCGACTTTGGCTCAGGTCCTGATCTTGTAGTTCATGGGTTCAAGCCCCATGTCAGGCTCTGTGCTGACAGCTCAGAGCCTAGAGCCTGCTTCGGATTCTGTCTCCCTCTCCCTCTGCCCCTCCCCCCGCTCGCGCTCTGTCTCTCTCTTTCAAAAATAAACAAACATTTGAAAAGATTAAAAAACAAAGATAAAGGAAATTAGGGCACCTGGTTGGCTCAGTCAGAAGAGCATGTGACTCCTGATCTCAGGGTCCTCAGTCTGAGCCCCATATTGGGTGTAGAGATTACTTAAATAAATAAATATAAAAAAAGATAAACCGGGGGTACCTGGGTGGCTCAGTCGGTTAGGCCTCCGACTTTGGCTCAGGTCATGATCTCACCGGTCCCGAATTCAAGCCCCACGTAGGGCTCTGTGTTGACAGTTTGGAGCCTGGAGCCTGCTTCGGATTCTGTCTCCCTCTCTCTCTCTCTGTCCCTCCCCTGCTCATACTCTGTCTCTCTCAAAAATAAGTAAACATTTAAATATTTTTTTAAAAATAAAGGAAATCATACTTATCTTCTCACTACTCATCGCTGTCACCCTCCAGGGCTAGGCACAGATTGTGGTCATCTTTTTATTTTTTTTTATTTTTTTTATTCTAGAGAGAGTGAGCCCAAGTGAGGGAGGGGCCAAGGGAGGGAGAGGGAGAGAATCCCAAGCAGGCCCCACGCTCAGCACAGAGCTGACCCTGAGACCATGACCTGAGCCCTTATCAAGAGTCGGACACTCAACCGCCCATCCAGGCGTCCTCTGATATTTTTCACTGTGGTAAGATACACGTAAAAATCAACGATTCTAACCATTTTTAGTGCACAGTTCAGGGATATTAAGTACATATGATTACGCAACAATTCCCACCATCCATCCCCAGAACTCTTTTCATTTTCCCACACTGTGTAGCTGTTAAGCACTAACTCCCCGTGTCCCTCTTCCCCCAGCTCCTGGCACCCACCAGTCTACTTTCTGCCTCTGCGAATTTGACTCCTCTATGTACTTCATAAAAGTGGAGTCATACAGTATCATCTTTTTGTGATGGGCTTGTTGCACTTAGCATCATGTCCCCAAAGTTCATCCATGTTGTAGCATATGTAGGTCAAAAGTTCCTTCCTTGGGGCGCCTGGGTGGCGCAGTCGGTTAAGCGTCCGACTTCAGCCAGGTCACGATCTCGCAGTCCGTGAGTTCGAGCCCCGCGTCGGGCTCTGGGCTGATGGCTCGGAGCCTGGAGCCTGTTTCCGATTCTGTGTCTCCCTCTCTCTCTGCCCCTCCCCCGTTCATGCTCTGTCTCTCTCTGTCCCAAAAATAAATAAAAAATGTTAAAAAAAAAAAAAAAAGTTCCTTCCTTTTTGAGACTGAATAATATGTAATTGTATTTGTAAGCCACACTTGTTTATTCATTCATCTGTTGATGGGTTGCAACCAACTTCCGGTTGTTGTGAACAAGGCTGCTGTGAACGTGGGTGTTCGAATATTTCTTCGAGACCCTGCTTTCAATTCCTTTGGGGATATGCCCGGAAGGTGAATTGCTGATCATATGGTGTATTGTCTCATCTGTTTTGGGAAGTGATCTGGCTTCTGGATTTCAGGGTATTAGGAGCTTGGAGGAGACTGGCTGTGTGACCTTGAACAGGTCACTTTACCTCTCTGAGAACAGATCCATGTTTCCAAGAAGGGACTTTTGTTAACCACACACGTTCCCAGGCCCCTTTTCCTGGGACGTTCTAATTCAATGCCTAGCCTGGGCCCCAGGAATTTGAAATTTTTCTGAAGGAGCCTCAGGTGATTTTTATCATCAAACAAGTTTAGGAATCACAAGACCCGAGAATTTCCAAAGGCCCTTGCAGCTCTGACCTTTTATGACCTCAGTGGTTAGGAGACTAGTATCTGGAGTCAGACTGACTGGGTTTAATTCCTAGTTGCCAGTTATCAGGACCACCTGAATTTCTTCACCTGTTAAAGGAGGATAAGTGCCTACCACAGGACTGTTGCACAAAGTAAATGGAAATAAAGAAATGAGACGTTAGCATATACCTAGCACTCAGGAAAAAAAAAAAAAAAGTCCTCTAATAACTGTGTTTTTCCCAGTCTTCCTCTCCTTAAGACTGGGGTGTCCTCCCCCAGTGGGTGGGTTCCTGTTGCCACCTGGTGGCGGAGATAAGTCAGTGCACTCCCATAGGCATTTCCTCTTTTCCCACCCCACCCTGCCCCAACTCCAGCCTGGCCCATTTGATCTCAAGCTCCCCCTATTCAGAATCGTCAAGCCCCTCAGTGAGGGCAGAAGCTCAAGGTGGGAAAGCCTGGGGCCTGAGGGTCCCAACAGCCCCTAAAGTCTATTTCACAGCCTCATTTTAATGATGGTGAGTCACTGGCGTCCCTCTTCCTTTATGGGTGGTCCTGCCTTGGCCTGATCCTGCAAGAGGCCAGGGCTTGGTCTGTTCTGCCCCCTCCTTAAATAGTAAGGATAGAGCTGAATGCCAGCTCTGTGCTATGGGACTTACAGACACCTCATTCAGGCTTGGCGATCCCTACATTGTCTTTTCCACCAATCTTCTTCCACACATGAGGAAATGGAAGCTCAGAGAAGTCAAGTAGCTGGCACAAAGTCACACAGCTTGCAACGATAGGGCCAAGTCTCAAACCCAGGTAGATCTTGACCCACAGCTATTCCACTAAGCCAGAAGGCCTCTAAACTGGTGGTTCTCCACCTTGGCTGGACATTGAATTCACCAGGAAAGCCTTAAAGAACACCGAAGCCCCAGGGGCACCTTGGTGGCTCAGTCGGTTAAACATCTGGCTCTTGATTTGGGCTCAGGTCATGATCTCACAGGTGTGTGAGTTTGAGCTGTATGCTGACGACACGAAGCCTCATTGGGATTCTCTCTGCCCCTCCACTGCTTGTGCTCTCTCTCTCTCTCTCTCTCTCTCTGTCAAAATAAATAAATAAACTTAAAAAAGGAAGAAGAAGGAGAATACTGGAGCCTGGGCCCTACCTCAGACATTCTGGTTAATTAGTCTGGGGTGTGGCTTGACCACTGGGGTTTTGTAACACCCAGGAAAAGTATTCTTGTGGACAGCCAGGGTGAGAACCACTGCTGTAAACTCACGCATTCTGTTTTGGTCCTTGGGGCTTTGCTCGAGGGCGAGTGGGCCATGGGACAGCCCCCAGCCTGGAGCAGGAAGCCTGGTTCTACTGCACCGAGCTTGGAGGAGAGTGTGTTCCCGTGTACGCCAACAACCTTCTCTCTGGAGCGAGGCCTTCGGATGTGGGACCCCCGGTTCTCCTTGAAACTGGCTGTGTGGCCTTGGGGAGGTGACTCTGCGTCTCTGTGAAGTTGCCTCGTATATTAAACGTGTATAAAAGTAGCATCTACCACGTAAAACGGTTGAGGGTATTAAACGAGCTAAAGCACTTAAGGCAGGACCGGGAACCCAGCAAACTCTCAATTCGTGTTACAATGGCTGCTACTACACCAGTAGCTATAACACCGCTAGTGTTACTATTATTCCTGACTCTAACAATGGTTCCCTCTGTGGACTACTCACCAACTGAGAAGTAGCAGAAGCCCTCTTTCCCCTTTTAGTGTTACCATACTCCCTGCGGGGGTGGGGAGTGGGGGGGGCGGGCTAGCAATTACAGGGAGCCCCTCCCACAGGCGGGCCCAAGACTCGAACTGGCCAATCGGGT
Source organism: Panthera leo (assembly GCF_018350215.1). Classification (NCBI taxonomy): domain Eukaryota; kingdom Metazoa; phylum Chordata; class Mammalia; order Carnivora; family Felidae; genus Panthera; species Panthera leo. The sequence continues at coordinate 33,911,636 of NC_056683.1, read as the reverse complement.
ACCCCCTCCCTCTTGGCCTAAATCGAGTCATCCAAGGAGAAGCACGTGACCCAAGTGGAGCCACTCAGGCCCCGCTGGGGAGGGGCGATGGTGGAGTCCTATGATCAGGAAGTCGCCAGAGGCCCCCTTTCCCGCCACCTCAGAGGAAAGCAGAGGGGGCGAGAGACTTGAGGACACCTTTTGAGCCCCTGGGTTCGGTTCGGCTTGCCCGAGGTGAGAATGTTCCCAGCTGGCCCAGTTAAGGGGCCAGGCAAGCAGAGTCCTGCCTGCCTTTAGGTTGGTGCCTAGTCCCTGCTCATCCCCGAGGCCACTGGAGATTCAGCTGAGATGATGTGCAAGGAAGTGGCTTCTTACCCCGAGGTTGAGTCCCGAAGGCAACTCTCAAATCACACTAGTTGAAAGTGAACGTCCCATGTAGCACTTTTCCTCTGGACAACCCCGCACAGATTGAAGAGGACTAGGGAGACCTTCCAACCAATGCACAGCTTGGTCCTGGACCCGTAAAAGCCGTTATTCGGACAGTTAGCAAATGGGGTCTTTGGCCAAGGGTACTGCAGAGTTCATTAGGCTAGTCTGGCAAGTTACGTGTAAATTTGCAATTGCAGGATAAAAAGGGAAAATCTCATAAATTGCCTGTCAAGTGTTGCACCAGGACGCGCTCATGCACCACCCTGGAGACGCACAAACGGACCAGGGACAAGGGCTGCAGGCGGTGCTCTACCCGTGCTGGGACCCGTCCATGTCTTGGCCCCTGAGCGCCAGGCAGACAGGCAGGCAGTTAAGGACCCATTTGTTTCGGAAATCTGTATCTGTAAACACAGGAAACACTAGACTCAGTTTGTGGAACCAAGAGTATAAGAGAAAGGCAGGGTCTCACCTTCCTGTTCACAGTCCTCTCTGTCTCTCCTCATTCAGTTACTCAACAGGGGCTCTGTGCCAGGCCCTGGACGGACAGCTGTGAACAGGATGTTCAGAGTCACTTCCCTCATGGAGCTTGCCGTCCACAGCTCATGTGACGTGGCTCCATCATTCACAGAAGTGTGGAGAACTACCCAAGGGGAAAGCAATTATCAGTCTTTTCCTGAGGGACTCCTGGAGACAGCGCTGTATTGCAGTGGTTCTCAAATGTGAGCGGGCCTTCAAATCCCCCAGAGGGGTGCTAGAATGCTGATTGCTAGCCTCCCCCCACCCCCACCCCCACCCCCCCCCCCCCCCCCCCCAGAGCTGCTGATGGTCAATGGTGAAGTCTGAGAATTTGCACTTCCGGCACGTTCCCAAGTGACGCTGATGCTGCTGGTCCGGGGACCCCACTTCGAGAACCACTACTTTATTGAGACTGAGAATTTCAGGCACCATAGAAGGAAGGCTCTGACTGTCTAAGGAATTTTTAAGACCCCTACTGCCGAAGCCCCATGGCATACTAATTAACTGGGAAGTTCTGGAAGATAAGACATTGGCATTTTTTTTAAAAACCCTGAATGGGGGCACCTGGCTGGCTCAGTCAGAGGAGCATGCGACTCTTGGTCTCAGGGTTGCGAGTTCAAGACCCACGTTGGGTGTAGAGATTACTAAAAAAAAATAAATAAACTTAAAAAAATACCCCCCCCCCCCAAGTGATTCCAATTCACAGCCACGGTTGGGCACCACAGCCCCAAAGTAACCCAAACCCAGACTGAACTTTAGTTTTACCCAGATTTGCCTTCAGCTTCGCCCAGAGCTCTGAGGATATCCATTTCCCCCAGTTGATCTCCTCTTGGGCCAGCCCTGTGCTAGGCCATCTGCAAACTGTGTTACCAATCTCCCCACAGCCCTGCAGGGCCTCTGTCATCATCCCATTTCATAGATGGAGACACCGAGGGCGTTCATCCACCCAGGGAAGAACGTGGCAGAGCAGATTCAAGCCTAACGCTGCCCAGCTTCCTCTTTCTCCCCTAAGCTGCCTTACCTGCCTTAGCGTTTCCTGGGAGTGCGTGACATTTGGGGCAGGACCACTGTGCCTGCTTCCCACATTACAAGACGTCAACTCCAGCTCCTCCCTCTAAACACTGTGAGCAACCCCTCCTCCCAGTCTTTGTGCCCTGCCTGAGAGCCACTGCATCAAACATTAACCCTAAGCACCAGCTGCATCCCAGAACCCTTAAATGTCCATTTAAAAAAAAAATGCTTATTTATTTTTGAGAGAGAGAGAGAGAGAGAAAGAGCAAGTAGGGGAGGGGCAGAGAGAGGGAGACCCAGAATCCCAGACAGGCTCCAGGCTCTAAGCTGTCAGCGCAATGCCTGACACAGGATTTGAACCTACGAACGATGAGATCACGACCGGAGCCGAAGTTGGACGACTGAGCCACCCAGGCGCCCCCATTTCTTTTTTTTAATGTTCTTTTTTTTTCTTTAATGTTTATTTATTTTTGAGAGAGACAGACAGACAGACTGTGAGCAGGGAGGGGCAGAGAGAGATCGGGAGAGAGGATCCGAAGCGGGCTTTTTGCTGACAGAAGTGAGCCCTTAGGTGGGGCTCAAACCCACCAACCGTGAGATCATGACCCAGGCCGAAGTCAGACACTCAACTGACTGAGCCACCTTGGCGTCCCTTAATTGTCCGTTTCTAAGTGTGCCAAACACCTCCCGTGACACCTAATCCCACCCTTGCAACTCTTCCTGTTTCTGACCTGAAATCCAACTCTAGTGTAAACTTCAGCCCTCAACCTCACCCCCACCCAACTCTAACCATGATCAAGTTCCCGGACGGTTGGTTAAATTTAATGGCGACCTCACAGCCTTCCTAAAATCTCATGTCCAGACCCAATCCTTCAGATGCTGTCATTGATCCAAGTCTCCTCACTTCAGCTGTCTCCTGCATGCTTTCTACTTATTCTCCACAGCCTTCCTGAATGTACAGTTCCTGTCAGCTCATATCCTGTTCCACAGCTTTCAAAGGCTTCTTAGCACCCACCAATACCCACTAGCATTAAATATCATTTTGGGCACGACCCAAACATAACTTTCCACTTGTAGCCATTAGCATTAGGTCTGATTACAAGTAACGGAAAATCCCCATGTCACAGTGACTTAAACAAGATGGGTTTCTTTTCTTTTCTCTCTCTCTCTCTCTCAAATCAAGGCTCCCAGCTGCTTGCTCCATAGTCGCAGCTCACTTCCCCCAAAGTTACCTCATGGTCCAATATGGCTGCAAGAGCACCAGCCGCTAGGTCCTCTTGCCAGCCAGTAGGAAGGAAAAAGTAACCAAGAAGGATGCACCCCTCCCGTAAAGAACACTTCCCAGAAGGCACACTCCCACTTACATCCCAATGGCCAGAATTTGGCCACGTGGTGACATGGCTGCAAGGAAAGCCAGAAAATACCTTTTTCTGGGTGTCCTTATGTTTAGCTACAAATCAGAGGGTTATTATTAAGGAAGAAGACATATTGGAGGACAAGTAGATGCGCCCAGACCATTATCTGTCCCTCCCTCCCCCTAAGAAGGGCCTCAGTTTTGAATCTCATATCATCTGACTACACCGTTCTTTGAAGATTTGGGTCTTGCCTCGCTGACTCTCCTTCATGTCCCCGTGCTAATTCCTGGCGATTTCCGCAGCCAAGTAAACCTTTCCAGTGCCCAGCCTCTCAGTCCTCTCTGATCTTGTCCTCTGATCCTTTCCTCTCTGATCTTGTCCCCAACTTGCCCTCTGCCACTAGATTCCATCACTGCTGTGTCACAGTGAACCAACCCCTCAGGATCTCCATTTCATACCTCCCACTCTCTGACCCAACTCCCTCCCTCCGGCCCCCCAACTCCCACCACCTTTCAATCCCACCAGAAACTACATCCACTGAGGAATCTGTCACCTTTCCCTGTCCCTTTAACTTACAGATATGTTATTTCTCCCAACTTAAAAGAAAAAGACAAAACAAAAAAAAAACACCTCCCTCTCAAATCAACTCTACCCACTAGCCACCACCCCCATCTCTGTACTCGCCGAGCCCTCCTCATTCCCTGTCTTCACATTGTCTCTTAAACCCACTCCAGGCAGGATTTGGCCACCCCACTCCTCCCAGCAACTCCCTTGTCTGCACCACCTGCAACCTCCATGGCAGGACAGCCAGCAACCAGCTTCCTTGCTCACCTACTGTGACCCGTCCCATCATGTGCCCGATGGGGACAGCCCTGGTTTATGTTTGTTGCTCTGGTGTGATTTTGTTTTGTTATTAAAGTTTATTTGAGAGAAAGGGAGAGAGAGGGCACGTGTGCAAGTGGGGAAGGGGCAGAGAATTCCAAACAGGCTCTGAGCTAAGAGAGCGGGGCTCGAACTCACGAACTGTGAGATCATGCCCTGAGCCGACACCAAGAGTCAACTGACCGATTGAGCCACCCAGGCGCCCCGCTCTGGTGTGATTTTGAATAGGATTCCCCTTCACTGCCAAGTGTCTGGGCTTGGACAATAAATTGCACCTGCCGCCCTCTCCCTCAGCAGCGTCTGACAGAGTGGCTTGCTCTCCTCCTCCCACACTCCGGCGTTTCTTCCTCCTTCCCTCCCTGGCTTCTCCTCAGGATCCTCGGCTGGTCCCTCCTCACCTCCCAGGATCTTCTGACATCATGGTGCCCCTGGGCTCAGTCCTCAGTGGCTCCTCTGCTCTATCTCCACTCATTCCCTCAACCATCTCAGCCAAGTGTTTGCCTGTAACTATGATGTACGGACTGATGACTCCTAATGTTACATCTCTAGCCCAGACCGTATATCCGGCTGCCCTCGTGACATCACACGTAGATGTCCAATTGGCACTTTATTTTTTTTTTTTTAAGTTTTTATTTATTCATTTAAGTAATCCCTCCACCCAACATGGGGCTCAAACAATTCTGAGATCAAGAGTCACATGTCTTCCAACTGAGCCAGCCAGGAGCCCCTCAGGTTGGCAATTTAAACTGAACATGTTCACGGGCGCATGGGTGGCTCAGCATCTGACTTCAGCTCAGGTCATGATCTCGAGGTTAGTGAGTTCAAGCCCCGCATCGGGCTCGGTGCTGTCTGCGCAGAGCCTGCTTCAGAGCCTCTGTCCTCCAACTCTCTGCCCCTCTCAAAATAAATGTTCTCTCTCAAAATAAATGTTTGTGTTCTGTCAAAAATAAATGATTTTTAAAAATAAATAAATAGGGGCGCCTGGGTGGCTCAGTCGGTTAAGCATCCAACTTTGGCTCAGGTCATCATCTCACAGTTAGTTCGTGGGTTTGAGCCCTGCGTTGGGCTCTGTGCTGACAGCTTGGAGCCTGGAGCCTGGATTCTGTGTGTCTCTCTCTGCCCCTCCCCTGCTTGTGCTCTGTCTCTGTCTCACCCTCTCTCTCTCTCTCTCTCTCTCTCTCTCAGAAATAAATAAACATTAAAAAAAAAAAAAAGGAAGAAAAAGGTATTAGGGTTATCCGTGTTCCTGATCTGATTCTTACATTTAAACTGACCTGCATTTTAACCAAAATCTTGGTGCTCAATCCTAAATCCACCTCTCACCCAAATCTGAACATTATTTACATTGTCTGTAAATTCCCCACACATGCTCTCCAAGACCCTGAGGAGGGTCTTTTTATTCTTTTTTATTCTTTTCTGAATTCTCCTTTGCTACTTTCTCTTCCTATCATGATCTGGACCTGCATTACTTCTCCAAGTATTTTTTTAAAAATACAATTTCAGGGGGCGCCTGGGTGGCTCAGTCGGTTAAGCGTCCGACTTCGGCTCAGGTCATGATCTCAAGGTCCGTGAGTTCAAGCCCCGCGTCGGGCTCTGTGCTGACTGCTCAGAGCCTGGAGCCTGTTTCAGATTCTGTGTCTCCCTCTCTCTCTGACCCTCCCCCGTTCATGCTCTGTCTCTCTCTGTCTCAAAAATAATAAATAAACGTTAAAAAAAAATTTTTTTTAAATACAATTGCAGGAGCACCTGGGTGGCTCAGTTGTGGAGCGTCCAGCTTCAGTCATGATCTCACATTCGTGGTTGGATTTTCTGTCTCCCTCCACCCCCACCCCTCTCTCAAAAATTAACATTAAAAAAAAAAAAAGGATACCAATGCTAATTCATGAGAACCTTCAGAACACAAAAAGAAGCAAGAAAAATAGATATTTTATTATGCAAATATCTATCAGATTCATGCAACCTGAGAGGAGAGGTCTGAGAAATGAATTTATCTTTTCTTTCACTTAAGAGCTTCTGTGTTCGGGGCGCCTGGGTGGCTCAGTCGGTTAAGCGTCCGACTTTGGCTCAGGTCGTGATCTCACGGTTTGTGGGTTCGAGCCCCGCATCAGGCTCTGTGCTGAACACTCAGACCCTGGAGCCTGCTTCTAATTCTGTGTCTCCCTCTTTCTGCCCCTCTCCCACTCACACTTGTCTCTATCTCTCAGAAATAAATAAACCTTAAAAATATTTAAAAAAAAAAAAAAAAAAAAAAGAGCTTCTGAGCACCGTCCTCTGAAATGGGCCGCCGCGCCCACACCTCTCCTGCAGACCGCGCAGTCACCTCTGGTTTGGAGAACGGGGCAAGCAGCCTGAGCACTGTTAGAACGTGGATGTTTACAGTTCATCTGGTCAGCACTGAGCCCCAGTCGTGTATTTGTCTGGGGGTTTGAGATCCTCAGGAACTCTCTGAAGTGCGGCTCTTGGAGCCCTGGTCGAGGGGGCACCACTGCCCTATTGTGCCAAGCGCTTTGCCAGCTGGGAATTTTTGCATAGCTGTGACCTATGCCTGGAAGGCTCTCATTCTTAGTCTCTGAAAGCCTTCAGGTCTCAACTTATTTTATTATTTATTTATTACGTAAACTCTACCCCCAACAGGGGACTTGAACTCACAACCCTGAGACCAAGGGTGGCATGCTCTACCATTGAGCCAGCCAGGTGCCCCTTCAGGTCTCAGTGTAAAAACTTTTCTTCTCAGACAGCTTGCTCTGTCCTCTACATCCAGCCCGAATGGTGCCTGCTGTTCTCCTGGAACCCAGTTCTTTTCCTTCTTGGCATTTATTACAATTAATAGCAATGAGATTGTTATAACTAATTGGTGTATTTATGTCTTTACTCTCTGTCTTCCTCACCAGAATGTAAGCTCCATGAGGGCAGGGACCACAGCGTTTTGTCCATCACTGTATGACCAGGGCTTAGCATACTCTTTGGCACAAAGTTGTGCTCAGGAAGTATTTGTTGGCCAATTCTCAACCATGAGTTTCCTCCCCTTTGATATCAGGGTGTTATCAATGTCTGCCTCATAAATGTTATCGTGAGGGTGGAGAAAGAATGGAAGCAAGGAAACTGACACACAATAGGTGGTCAATAAATTCTATTATTATTATTATTATTATTATTATTATTATTACTACCGTGCATTCAGAGGTGAGTGAGGACTGAGGAATCTTGGAGGTGGGGACTTGAGGACTACTTAGAGTTGGACGGGTTTCCTAGAATCGAGAGAGCATTCCAGGTGGGAACAGCTGAAGCAAAGGCTTGGAGGAGAGAAAATATGAAGGCTGTACCCAAACCTATGTGGCTGTATGAATAGTAGGGTCATGCAGTTAGAGAGGCAGATTAGGGCCAGACTAGGGAGAGCCTTGAATGCCAACCCAGCACATTTAGACTTGATCCTTAGGCAGTAGGGAGCTGATGAATATTTTTGAGCAAAGGTGTCAGGTGAAGAAGTGGTATTTTGGGGTGCCTGAGTGGCTCAGTCGGTAAAGCGGCCGACTTCAGCTCAGGTCACGATCTCGCGGTCCGTGGGTTCGAGCCCCGCGTCAGGCTCTGTGCTGACCGCTCAGAGCCTGGAGCCTGTTTCAGATTCTGTGTCTCCCTCTCTCTCTGCCCCTCCCCCATTCGTGCTCTGTCTCTCTCTGTCTCAAAAATAAATAAACGTTAAAAAAAAATTAAAAAAAAAAAAAAAAGAAGTGGTATTTTAGGAAGACTGAATATGGCAAATCTGGATCAGGTGGACCAAGGAAGTGAAAAACAAGTGTGACTGTTTCATTGAAATCTCCTCTCTAGGGGCGCCTGGGTGGCTCAGTCGTTAAGTGTCTCAGGTCATGATCTCCAGTTTGTGAATTCGAGCCCTGGGTCAGGCTGTGTGTTGACAGCTCAGAGCCTGGAGCCTGTTTTGGATTCTGTGTCTGCCTCCTCTCTCTGCTCCTCCCGTCTCACTCTCTCTCTCTCTCTCTCAAAAATAAATAAACATTAAAAATTTTTTTTAAATCTCGTCTCTAATCCTTGTGACTGAATGAAACACGCACAGGTTAAGGACAAAAACCCTGACAGGAGTTCTATCTGGATTCAAGCCCCAACAAAGCAACTTTAGGATCTGGCTGACCCTGAGCACTTCCCAAGCACTGACTTCTCCTCCCCAAGCCTCAGTTTGCCCATCTAGAAAATGGAGATAATAACCTCTACCCTGTCTCACTGGACTCTTGTGAGAATCAAATGAAATTAAAAATGCACTCATTAACCCATTCAAAAAACGAACCCCAATCGTGTGTCAAGTTGTGTTGTAAATGCAAAGGAGAAAGAGATGAAATACAAGTGCACTGAAAAGGGGTACATAATATTACCAAGTACTGAGTGCTCACTGTATGCCCCTTTCCACCTGCCCATTTCACTGAATCGGAACAATACCCTCACCAGGTCGAGCCCATTTTATAAATGAGGAAATGGAGGCTCAGAGAGGCTAAGCAAGTCATCCAAGGACGTTCAGCCCTTAAGTGGCAGAGCTCAGGGCTGACCCATTCGTGAGATGACTGCCTGCCTCATAGTGCTAAACCTTTGAACACATCTGGCCATGTCCCACTTCTAGGCCTTTACCTTGTCCCTTTCCAGGTAACCCATCCCACTTTTTTTTTTTTTTTTTTTTTACCTGTAGAACTCCTATTCATTATCTTTAAATTTTTTTTAAGTTTATTTATTGACTTAGAGAGAGAGAGAGAGAAAGAACATGAGCAGGAGAGGGGCAGAGAGAGAGGGTGGGAGAGAGAGAACGCCAAGCAGGCTCCAAGCTGTCAGCGTGGAGCCTGATATGGGCTCCAACTGTGAGGTCATGACCTGAGCCAAGATCAAGAGTTGGTCACTTAACTGACTGAACCACTCAGGTGCCCCTTTTCAAGTTTTAAATTTTAGATCAGACTGCAGGAAGCCTCCAGGACACCTGATTAGAGCCCCTCCTCTGGGCTTCCTCAGCATTTAACCAAACTCCTATGATATAATCACATCAACACTATATCTTTGGGGGGCACCTGGCTGGCTCAGTTGGTAGCACAGGTGATTCTTGATCTCCGTGCCATGCGTAGGGTCGTGAGTTTGAGCTCCACCTTGGGCACAGAGATTACCTAAAAAAAAAACAAAAACAAAATTTAAAAAAACCACACACACACAAAGCACAAAAAATACCATATCTCTCCTCTCTAAACTTTTAAAAAAACATGTTCCCTATCTGTAAAAAAAAAAAAAAAATTAAGTGTACACCCACGATTAGTCATATTTCTCAGTAAAGTACTGTATATACACAGCCTTCTGTTGATCCATATATATTAACTATTAGTAAATCCTAGTTCTTATTTTTTATGAAAAATAAAGATAAATACAGGATCTGGTCTAAGATTTTCTTCCACACCCCACTGTCCCCCAGTGAATTACAAATCAGCACGTCTAACCCAAAGCTGGGTGAGGGGAGGGTGGCGCTGGCACAGTGATGGCATCTTTCAGGCTGCAGAGTGGTCTGAGAAGGACTTGGGAGTTGGGCCTCTTCCCTCAGTGGGCTGGGATTGGTGGTGGAGGGGTTCGTGGGCAGGAGCACCTCCCACAGTGCTGCCACCCCCTTGAGCCAGCGGGAGGTGGGGTGAAGTTGAGCCTGGATTAGCCGGGGAGGGGGGGGGGCACTGGGAGGCTCCTAGAGCTGCACGGTGGCCAGAGAAGGGGGTGTGGATAGGCGAATGCACCATGCCGCTGCAGGACGACACCCTCCGAGAGGTGTGGGCCTCGGACAGGTCCGGAAGTGTCCCCCCCACCTCAACCTACCTGAACCCTGGGGGGCCCAGGTGGAGGGGCTGGGGAAGGGCAGGAAAAGGGGAGGAAGACAGTCTGATTCCTTTGCTACCCTCAGCGGACATGAGGAGGAAGGCTCGGATATCCAGCAGCACCCCAAGCAGGTATGTCGCCCCTGCTTGGAAAGGAGGCAGGGAGAGCCCCGCCTCGCCTCAACTGCATGTAAACCTCCTCAGGGTAGCGGATCTGGGAGTGAGACGCATTCCCCTTGGGGCAGCGTCTGGAGGTTGCTTTCCTGCAGGGGTGTGTGTGTGTGTGTGTGTGTGTGTGACTTCGAGGAAAGGGATGTTTGGGGGCATGGGATGTCCAGGGGAGGAATTGGGCCTTGGGGCCTTTGGGGGTGGCCATGGTGCACGGGAGGGGTCATGGTTCCCCACCCCAAGAAGGAGGCTGCTGTTCCCCTCCCGATAATCCGCGGTTATTTCTGGCGGCTCAAGAGATTAGAGGGTCATGGTCAGCCCTCAGACCCCCCTCCCCCTTTCTTTCCTCTCCCTCCTCCTGACCCCCACTCAGCAGCGACCCGCCAAGGGGCAGAAGTTGAGGAAGAAAAGGACGGAAGCCCCTGAGTCCCCCTGCCCCGAGGGATCCAAGCCCCGGAGGAAACCTGGAGGCGGGCGGGGGGCCGAGCCCGGGGGTGCCCCCAAGGGTGAGGGACGCGGGAGGGCTGCGGCCGGTCCTGGATTCTCCAGGGGGTGCAGAGGAAGGGAAATGGAGGGGTGGGAGCCGGCCGGAGTAGAAGTGCGTGGGGGCCGGGCGGGCGATGAATGAAAGCCGGGGGAGATCCCCACCGCGAGGAGCCGGAGGGGGCAGCGGCCAGGGCTCGGGCGCCGTCGGAGGAGGGGGTCTGGCCCTGCCTGACCCCGGCCTCTCGGCTCAGCCGGGCGGAGGGGGAAGCCGCGGGAGGAGCCCGCCCCGCAGCCGCCCGGGGCCCGGACGCCGCAGACCGTCTACACCAAGTTCCTCAGAGACCCCGAGGCCAAACGCGACCCGCGGGAAACCTTCCTGGTAGCGCGAGCCCCGGACGCAGTAGACGGTGAGAGGCCGGCGGGAAGGTTGGGAGGGGGGCACTGGAGAGAAGGAGCCAGGTGGCTGGACAAGAACAGCGACAGAGAGGCGGAAAACTCGGGAAAACAGCCTCCCCTTCTCTGGCCTTCTCTTTGAGCCAGAAAACAAAACAAAGAAAACCCTTTATTTCCGGGTGGGGAAACTGAGGCACGGAGGGGTTGAGAGTTTTGTCTTCAACTACAGCTAGGGGCCAGAGGTAGCCCAGATGCGTCTGGCTGGAGGTCAGAAACAGACAAGGACAGGGAGCAACGAAGTAGGAGAAACAGCAAGAAACAGCCCAGGTGCGGTCATGGGGGCAGAGAAGGGCCAAACTGGAAGAGAGGCAGGAATGTGTGAGGAGGTGAGAGTCCCAGAGAGAGAGAGAGGGGAAGGTGCTACAGACAAGGGCATTCCCCCCCCCCCCAACAGGATTGCCTAGCCCCTAGCATTCCCCCCAACTCCAGCTCACTCCCCCAAGCAGCCTGAGGTCATTCCCTCCTGTTCCAGGAGAGCCTCCCGCCTCTGGCTCTCATTTCCCAGCAATCTGGAGGGTACTGAGCCCCCAGCTAATGGGACACATCCCAGCCCCCATTATGAGGAGTTTCTGCCTACAGAGGATGAGGAGGAAGAAGAGGAAGACCATGAAGAGGAAGAGGAAGAGGAGGAGGAGGAAAAGAAAGAGAAAATCCCTCTGCCTCCCAAGAAGCCTCCTAAAGAGAAGACTTCCACAGGCATCAAGGAGAGGAGGGCCAAGGCCCAGGGTCAGAAGGGTGAGTGTTGAGGGTAAGAAGGGAGCACACAGACGTGTAAAACTAGCCCTGTCCTTCAGCGGCTTGGGGGCCTCGTCGATATGCCAGAGCTCACACATCAAGAAGTTACCCAGCGCCTGGACACGAGAGTTTCTCTCCCTGGTGGTGTCATCCCTGATGGTCCTTAAGTGCATAGCCTGCCTGGGGGCTCTGTGAGCCAGGGAGGGCAGAGGATTTTAGTTTTCGTTGTGATTTTTCAGCTTTTTAAAAAACTCAATATGAATTATTGTTATAATTTCCATAAAAGCATCAAAGTGATTACTGTAAAAATCAGTCAATGAATAAATGCTGTGATGGCTCTCTGGCCTGGGCACCTCACCCTACAGGTACCCCAGTCTGGTTTAAAGGTGGACAGGTAGCTGGCACCTTGGGCCCCTGTGGGAGAGGGAGAGAGTGCTCTCTGTATCACCTGCCAGAGGGGGTTTTCTGGGGATGGCATGGGAGCTGGGTTTCATTCATTCATTCATTCATTCATTCATTCATCATTCATGTATCCATGTATTCTGTAACACCTATTAAGCTCCTGGTGTTTGTCCAGGCCTTTATGGACTCGGGATTAAAACTTGATGAGCGGAAGACAGACTCTGGGCCCTTGTCAGGCCATGAGGAGTGGGTTGGAAGGTGGCCTTCAGCCCCAACAGGCTCTTCTTTGTCTAACCCCTACCTCCATTTCCAGGGGACCTGGGAAGCCCTGTCCCCCCATCCAAACCTCTTCGAATGAAGAAGAAGGAGGTACCAGCGGGGGAGGGGACCAAAATGAGAAAGACAAAGAAGAAAGGTGAGACTAGCCTCTGGAGGAACAGGGGACTCCGGGTGTGGTGGAGGGTGACTCCTTCACATCCACACACACAGGGTCTGGGGAGGCTGACAAGGACACCTCAATGAGCCCGACCAGAGTGACAAAGAAGAGCCCAGCAGCCATGTTTCTGGTGGGGGGAGATGGCCCCGCTGAGAAAGCTCGGAAGAAGAAAGGTGGGTAGCAGTGGCCTCCGGTATCAGGACATCTAGAGGCAGTCCTGGGGGTCCTGGAGTCAGAAGACTTGGGGGGCACCTTGACCTGCCCACGTTAATAGCTGTGACTATTAAGGCAGGTATTGTAGCCTTTCTGGGGCCCCTATAATAGTAATGTGGGATGATTCTCTTGTGGTTGTGGGGAGGGTCCAAGTGAGACATGGGTGTTAGATGTATTTTGCAAACCATGAAGTGCTCTGCAGGGTAAGGGGTTAACAGGCTGGTTCCCACTCCACGACCAGGCACTCCCAAAGGCTCAGAAGAGGAGAGGAAGGAGGAAGAGGAAGAGGAGGAAGAAGTGACAAAGAACAGCAATCAGAAGGGCAAAGCGAAAGGAAAAGGCAAAAAGGTTGGGGCCCAGAGGGGAAGGGGACTGATGTCGTCAGGGAGCAGTGGCAGGGGCCTGGGTTTGGGGGACTGGAGTGTGGAACCTCGCTGGGGGGCTGGGGCCATGAAGTCACTTGGGGTTAGAATCATGACTCCCTCTCTGATGACAGGCTAGGAGGACAAAGGGCACCAGACTTGTGAGAAAAGAAAAGGCTGTTGTGGGGTCACCATGCTGGGATTGGTGCCCTGGGGGCCTGATGTTATCTGGGCTCTAAGCCCTCCCCTCCGCAGCCTAACATCAGACATGGTCAGAGAGGCTCACACGGCCCCAATATGAAGAGACCCCATTTTCTTTTTCTTTTTAATTTTTTTAAATGTTTTATTTTATTTTTGAGAGAGAGAGAGAGCACGAGCAGGGGAAGGGCAGAGAGAGAGGAAAACATAGAATCTGAGGCAGGTTCCAGGCTCCAAACTGTCAGCACAGAGCCCGATGCGGGGCTTGAACTCACAAACCGTGAGATCGTGACCCAAACTGAAGTTGGACACAACCAACCGAGCCCCCCCAGGTTCCCTGAGACACTCATTTTCTGTACCCGGGAGGTAGAACTCACAGGCAGACAGGGACACGTGTACTCACCCATGGGCGCACTGGCTGGCTGTAGGAGTTGTAAGAATATTTGCATGCTACTGCTCTAAGTTCTCCAAGTGCTTTCTGCTACCCCACCTCGGACCACCCACCCTTCCAGCAACTGAAGGGTTAACAGTGGCTGCTGGGGGCCTCCTGCGCCCTCCCCCAGGCCCACCAGCATCCGTTCTGACGTTCTGACGGGGCATTCTCCATGAGCAGAACAGGTTGTTAACAGTTTGAATATTCCTCTTCCTCACAAATAGGACTCAGGTACCGACATGCACAGGCGGGACCAAGCAGGAGAGAGAGGGCCAGTTGGAGAAAGAAAGCGATGGAAGTCTTTGAGAAATTGGTTTCCACAAGCAGAGAGATCACCATGAGGGCAGGGCTGGGGGCTTGGCCATGTGGGCTTATGAGTCTGTTCAAGAGCGGTCGGGTCTTGGGGGACCTGATTCACATGGGCCCACATCACCAGGTACCGATATATAGACTGCAAGGCCAGTTTATTATCTCCCACGGGGAATATAACCGCGGCACAGCCTTCAGTACAGTAGGCTCTAGAAATTGACAGCTGTGGAGATGTTTGAATAAGTTCTGGCTTTCTCCACATCACATTCCAAACATAGTCTTGTGTTTCCAAAGTTTCTTCTGGAGCAGCCCGGAGTGGAGAAGATGTTCAAGGGTCCGCAGGCTAAGGGCCTGCTCGCTGCCACCAGCCTCACCTCACACACAGTCCCAACCTGCCCTCAGCAAAAACAGCCAACCACAGCGTGTCGGGGATTCCCAGTGACTCTCACGTAGCACACACCCGGGCTGGCAGTCCCTTGCCCCCCGCTCTTGTGAGGGATAGCACATGAGGGCAGACGGCACCAGGCTTGTGAGAAGCAGAAGGGCAGCTGCGGGGTCGCCAGGCCAGGCCAGGCCAGCCTACGTTGTAATGCAACCAAACTGCTCTGAGGAGTTTTTCCCTGAGCAAAATAAGCTTATTTATTCATTCATTGTCTTACCTCTGTATTGCTGTGTAGCAAACCACCCCAAAACTTAGTGCCTCAAAACAACAAACATTTATTTTCTTCATTCCTGTAAGTCAGGAATGTAGGAGTGGCTTAGCGAGGCACGTACTTCTGGCTCGGGGGTCTCATGAGATTGCAGTCAAGATGTCAGCTGGGTCTGCAGTCACTCTGAAAGCTTGACTGGAAATAAAGAATCCACTTCTAGAATGGTTCACTGTCATGATTGTTGGCTGGGGCCCTCTCCATAGGGCTGCCTGACTGTTCTCATGACAATGGCAGCCAACTTCTCTCAGGGCTCAAGAGTGGCCCAAGAGGGACGCCTGGGTGGCTCAGCCGGTTAAGCGGCCGACTTCGGCTCAGGCCATGATCTCTCGGTCCGTGAGTTCGAGCCCCGCGTCGGGCTCTGTGCTGACAGCTCAGAGCCTGGAGCCTGCTTCAGATTCTGTGTCTCCCTCTCTCTGACCCTCCCCTGTTCATGCTCTGTCTCTCCCTGTCTCAAAAATAAGTAAACGTTAAAAAAAATAAAAAATTTAAAAAAAAAAAGAGTGGCCCAAGAGAGACAGCAAGGAGAAGGCACAATATCTTTCATGACCTAGCCTTAGACTAATCACTTAGAAGTGACCCATCACTTCTGCTATATTCCATCGGTCAGAAACACCGACCCTGATACAGTGTGGAAGGGGACTACACAAGGGTGTAAATACCAGGAGGCAAGGACCACTGGGGCTCGTCTTGGAGGTTGGCTACCACATTCACTGAGTATTTACTACACACTATAATAATAGCAGTAGCTAATACTGTGGTAACACTATGTGCTTAGAACACAGCAATTCATACCTTCGGCCTCACCTCAGTTCACCCCTTGACATCGTGTCCACTGAAGGAAGGTCTTTCCAAGGCCCTGGCTCTAACAGGAGGCTGCACAGCATTTAAAGCCTAGTTACACTTCTTACTAGCTATATGAACTTGGGCAAGTTGCTTAGCCTCTTTGAGCCTCAGCTCCTTCATCAGTAAAATTGGACAACTACTTCAGTAGTTACTGAGAAGGGAATTAAACCATGTAACATTTGGAAGATCCTTAGAACTATGCCTGGCACATTGGTAGGCTTTATAGGAGTGTTTGTTTAATATATCAGTTAAGTAAGGTCTGTCCCGGGTGTCCAGCCCCAACTGATGCGTTTCTCAGATGAAAACACTGAGTCACAGTTAAACTGGGTAAAGAGTTGGGGCGCCTGAGCGGCTCAGTTGGTTAAGCGTCCAACTTTGGCTCAGGTCGTGATCTCGCAGTTCGTGAGTTCGAGCCCTGCAGCGGGCTCCGTGCTGACAGCTCAGAGCCTGGAGCCTGCTACGGATTCTGTGTTTCCCTCTCTCTGCCCCTCCCCTGCTCACACACTCTCTCTCTCTCTCTCTCAAAAATAAACATTAAAAACAAATTAAAAAGGAAACTGGGTAAAGAGTTAGTGGTGGAATCAGGATTTGAATCCAAGCTGTCTGGTTCCAGAGCCAGGCTCTTAACCACAAGCTAAGCAAAAAAGAAAGCGCCAAGCTCCCCAGAGCCTCCTAACGTGGGCTGCTGAGCCGCTGGGGAAGTGTGAGGGGCCCAGCCCACTGTAGCTGGCCCGTCCGTTCTCTTCCCACACAGAAAGCGGTGAGTTGTCCGGCCCACCCTGCCTGTGTCCCAGCTCCGGGGACCTGCTGAGGGCAGAGGAGCTAGTGCTGTAGGCTGATACATGCTGTGCCCCCACCCAGAAGGAGGAGAGAGCCCCATCTCCACCCGTGGAAGTGGATGAACCCCGGGAGTTTGTGCTTCGGCCTGCCCCTCAGGGCCGCACAGTTCGCTGCAAGCTGACCCGGGACAAGAAGGGCATGGATCGGGGCCTGTATCCCTCCTACTTCCTGCACCTGGACACAGAGAAGAAGGTGGGTAGGGGAGAGGGGGCAGGGGAGAGAGAGGGCAGGGGGCAGGACCCAGGCTGAGGGTGGAGCTAGAGCCAAATTGGGGGGTGGGGGGAGTGGTGGATACAGGACAAATAGGCCTTCTCTCTCCCCCCACCCTTCTCTTTCCTTCACCCATCTTCGCCTCCCATCCTCTGTCACCTGTCTCCCCCTGTCCCCAGGTGTTCCTCTTGGCTGGCAGGAAGCGGAAACGTAGCAAGACGGCCAATTACCTCATCTCCAGCGACCCTACCAATCTGTCTCGAGGAGGGGAGAATTTCATTGGGAAGCTGAGGTAGGGCTGGGAGGCCCAGGACCACAAGAACGCCATGGCGGGTCACTTTGGTCTCCCTGTGCCCGGCAGTGTCCACCACACTGGACACTCTGGAAACGTCCCCTGACCCAGGGGTTCCCACACTTTAAATGGGTACAGATCACTTGGAAGTGTTGTTAAAATGGCTCAGTGGGTCTGGGTTTGGGGCAAGATTCTTCACTTTTCTTTTTCTTTTTGAGAGAGACAGAGACAGAATGCGAGTGGGTTGGGGCAGAGAGAGAGGGAGACACAGAATCGGAAGCAGGCTCCAGGCTCCGAGCTGTCAGCACGGAGCCCGACGCGGGGCTCGAACCCACAAACCGCGAGATCATGACCTGAGCCGAAGTCGGACACTCAACCGACTGAGCCACCCAGGCGCCCCCCCCTTTTTTTTAATGTAGATTCTTCACTTTTTTTTTTTACGTTTATTTATTTATTTTGTGAGAGAAAGAGAGGGCAAGTGGCGGGGGTACAGAGAGCATTTCAAGCAGCCTCTGCGCTGTCAGCAGAGCCCGATGTGAAGCTCAGTTGCAAGAACCCTGAGATCAAGGGTTGGATGCTTAACCGACTGAGCCACCCAGGTGCCCCTCTTCATTTCTAATAAGCACCCAGGTGATGCCCATGCTACTCGACCCTGTACCTCACTTGGAATGGGTCATAAGGTCCATGAGGGCAATGCCCATGCCTGTCTTGTTCATGGTTGAATTCCTAGCACCTGGCACATAGTAGCTACTCAATAAACATTTACTAAGTCAATGAATAAACAAATATCTGGCACCTACCCTGTGCTGTGTCTCCCCATATATCTCCTCTAATCCTCACTGCAAATCTGAGAGGTAAGGGGAAGGTGAATCCCTGAGTCAGGCCTTATTTCTTTTATTTATGTGTTAATAAACACATACAGTCCACCTATGTGTCAGGCATAGTTCTAATTTCCAAATATTAATCCATTTAATCCTTTTATTGGCCAAATGAGGAAAATACTGTTATTATGCCCATTTTACAGAGGGGGAAGTTGAGGCTCAGAGAGTTTAGTTTGCCTAGGGTCACAGAGTAAGAGATGGATTTGAGATCTGAAGGCTGCCCAGTGTCCTTCCAGATCCAGCTTTAAAGAAGATCTCATGAGGGAAGCGTGGGGCAGAGGACATGAATTGCTCTGTCCTACGACACCCATACCCTTGACACAGGAAGCTTTCCGAATTGCCTGGCTGGGACGAAGGGTCTTGGAGGAGGGGTACAGAATCCCCTCAGCCCTGCCCCCAGCTCCACCCTGTTTGCAGGTCCAATCTCCTGGGCAACCGCTTCACCGTCTTTGACAACGGGCAGAACCCGCACCGCGGAGGAGGCAGCACTGATGTGGGGCGCCTTCGGCAGGAGCTGGCAGCTGTGATCTATGTGAGAACTCGTCCTGGGCCCCCTGGCAGCACCCTCCCCTTTGCAGGGGCCGACCTAACAGGTGTGTCCCTCCCAGGAAACCAACGTGTTGGGCTTCCGAGGTCCCCGGCGCATGACGGTCATCATCCCAGGCATGAATACGGAGAACGAGAGGGTCCCCATCCGGCCGAGAAATGTGAGCCCAGCACCTTCCTGACACCTGTCCCTGAGGGTCCTACTCCCATGTGACCCACCCATGACCCACTCCTGGGGAGCTGGGGGGGTGGGGGCTCAGCTTGCCCACACCCAACTTCCGGAGCACACTCATCACCCCGTGTCACAAATTCATTCTGGAAACTTGTGGAATTAATTCAGGGGTTTCGTCATTGAATTCACAGAAACAAATGCAATGGGGACTTTTTTTCCAGTTTACCCCAGATCATCCATTCATATATTCATTCAACACATGTATATTGAGTGCTGAGGATTATTCTAGGAAACTGGAAGATGTCAGTGAATAAAACAAAGATCTGCCCTCATGAAGCCGGCATTCTAGTGGAAGAGACAGTAGACAATAATTGTGATAAGCAAAAAAATTGTATAGTACGTTAGAAGGCGATAAGTGGTATGGGAAAAAAAAGAAAACGTCAAACAGGAGAAGAAAGATGAGATGTGTGTGCGTGTTCCATATTAAATACAGTGGTCAGAGTAGGCCTCACTGAGAAGGTGACATTTAAGCAAAGACCTGAAGGAGGTGAGGGAGCAAGCCTGTGGATATCTGGGGAAAGAGCATCCAGGCAGTGGGAAGAGCCAGTGCAAAGGCCCTGAGGCAGAGTGGTGCCTGGTGGGTTTGAGGTGAGAGGTGAGAGTGAGGGGTAGATTGGACCTGTACAACTGGTTTCTACCCTGGGAGAAACAGGAAGCCACAGCAGGGTTCTCAGGAGTGACATGATTTGACTTTTATTTTAAAAAGCAAAGGTTGCTTGTTTTTGTGTGTGTATGTGTGTGTGAGGGAGAGGGTAAGATGGAGAGATGTCCTGGGGAGAGGTGGCCTCCTTAGGTGTCAGTCCCTTGCTCTGCTGCTTTAGCACTGCAAGTCAGTGAGCCCAAGGTTTCACAGACAGGCGGACTGGCATGCTCCATGCTCTTAGTCAAGTCACTTTACTCATTTACAATGAAAAATCACAGCCACCAGCTGATCACGCATCCTTCCCTGCTGGAAAGTCACACCGTATTGAGAGGCCGGGCCAACCCATGGGGCACGAGGCATGTAGGGTC
Source organism: Panthera leo (assembly GCF_018350215.1). Taxonomy (NCBI): domain Eukaryota; kingdom Metazoa; phylum Chordata; class Mammalia; order Carnivora; family Felidae; genus Panthera; species Panthera leo. The sequence continues at coordinate 33,891,864 of NC_056683.1, read as the reverse complement.
CCACAGTTACTCCTTCCATGCCTGGAAGAAACACACAAATGCTCCAGAGGCAGTGCGTCCTGAGCATGTTTGGGCTTCGTAAGAACCACCCCGTGCTGCTTTAGGTAACTGTTTTTCACTTCACAATTCATTCATTCTATGATCATTCATTAAAGCCAGGCACCGAGGATCCAAAATCAACACAACAGTTACCATCAGAACCATGATATTTACTGAGCATTTACTCTGTGCCAGGAACTGATCTGAATAACATTCCATGCACTATTAACTTATTTAATCCTCACAATACTCTGTTGTGAGGGAAACTGAGGCACAGGGACATTAACGAACTATTATACCCGCCCTTAGAGTATCTAATGTTGTCCATTAGAGTACAGTGGGAGAAACCATAAAAGCAAGGTGTCACGGAGACTCACAGCTAAGACATCTAAATCAGACATGGGGTCAGGAAGGCTTCGGGGAGGACATGATCTTGAGGGGACTCACTCTAAGCCATGAATGTGACTCAGGAAACTCGGGAAAGAAATATTTCAAGAGCACTATCATATAGACACCATTCCTTCCTTCAAGAAACTCTCTTCCAGGACATCTTATTTTAACTGTTTACCTGTCTCAGCAAGAGCAACTGTGAGCTCCTTGTGGGTCCCAGAATGTCTCGTTCATCCTTGTAATCAGGTACCAGCATGTGGCCATTCCTAAGATCCCTTGGGTATCCACAGCCCAGAGCACCTTCTGTGTGCCCGATGCTACTTTCCATTTTCCAACCCTCCGCTTTGGCATCCCACAGCAAAACCCCGTTCCCACAGATGTAGCCCATGCCCGCAAGGACACCACAGAGACCAAACGTGCTCTCAAGGATCCCCTGAACGGATGTTGATATCCAGGCTGCACGCTAACACAGACACGCAAAGGCGTGCTCAGGTTCCTAGGCCCCTTCCCCTCAGTCCCGAGATACCTCGGCCCCCTCTAACCGCCCTCTTCCTAATTCTCCCCCTGGCACCCCAGACCAGCGATGGGTTGCTGGTGCGCTGGCAAAACAAGACACTGGAGAGCCTCATCGAGCTGCACAACAAGCCCCCCATCTGGAATGAAGACAGCGGCTCCTACACCCTCAACTTCCAAGGCCGAGTCACACAAGCCTCCGTCAAGAACTTCCAGATTGTTCACGCCGATGACCGTGAGTGTCGGAGGGCCCGAGCCACCACCTCCAGAATCCCAACCCTCACTGAGGCCCTTTCCCCACCATCCCTCTTGCGTGCGTGCTCTCACTCTCTTGCTGCCCCCCCCCCCCCCCCCCCCCCCCCGAGCTGTCCTTTATTGCTAGAGCCAGAACAACCAGGAAGGTTACTCCCTCCTGCAGGGGCATTGACACCATGCTCCCAGGAGCCTCAGATATTCCAAGCAGGTGTCTTGGGGCTCATTGTTCCAGGCCTTCCTTCTAGCATTGACCAGAGCCTGGGGTAGATACTGGGATACCCTGGGTAAGAAAAACTGTGTTGAAGGGAGAATTAATCTGCTGGAGTTTGAAAACCACTGATAGCGCAACCTCTATGTGGTCAAAGATGGTGCTGAGGCTCAGAGAGGGCAGCGCCTTCCCCAAAGGCAGCAACTCCAGGAGGTTCCACTGGCCATCGAAATTTATTTCAAAAACACTTGCACAGTGCTTTCCATGTGCTAGGCACTGTTCTCTGGACTTTACAGATACTGAGTCATTATATCTTTCAATAACCCTGTGAGGAAGGTATTTTTGTCGCTATTTGGCAGATGAGAAAACTGAGGCACAGAGAGGTTAAGTAACTTCCCCAAGGTCATAAAGCAATTAAGAGGTAGAGCTGGCTTAACTCAGGTGGTCTGGCTCCAGAGCCCCAGCTCCTAACCCCTTCATGATGGCTGCCTTGTAGGGGTAGGGAATATTAATCAAGCATTTCTGAATGCCTACTCTATTGTCCTCTCTCAAGTAAGGTCAAAGGCCTGGCCTCGAGGAATTAGGGAAAAAAGATATGCCCAGAAAACACAATTAAGTACAAATGTCCCTGTTACAAGCCTGGGGGAGAAGTTCCCACTAGGGTTAAGGAAGTTTGGGGATGGAAAGATATCTCCCAAGGGACACCAAGGTTCCCAGGATTGGCTACCATCGAGCAACTTCTCCATCCCCCACTCCATCCTAGGGATGGTTCCCCAGTGTCACCTGTCCCAAGGCCTTGGAAAACTCTCCAGATCACATTTCTGGTGGAGCCTGGTCTGCAGAGATCAGGGGTATTTTTAGCAACTTCCTGTCTCTATGGATGCTGGGGGAGGTGTTGGGACTAGGGTTGGGAACCTGGACCAGATATGGGATGGGGTTGAGTGGAGCCACTGGATAAGGAAGGATTCAGGGGGCTAGTTAAGAGATAGAGCCTGGCAGTCTAAGATGGGACTTGGTGTCTGGGGATGGGAAGAAGGAATGAGGCCAGAGACAATGGAAAGAAAAGGATTCTAGGCTTGGGGAAGTGTGACAGGTTCCTATATTTAAGTGCCTGTCATACACATAGCCCTAGGTGGCAGAAGATAAGGCAGGGTCCCTGCCCTCAGGGGCTTACAGTCAGTCAGAAGTCTGGTAAACCGGCAGGTGGGACTGGTTGGGCCAGATAAGAAGGGGTGGATGGGTGGAGGGGTGAATACTTGAGAGGGTGGTTGAGGATTGGTGTTCCAATACAAGGGAGGGGAACTGTTCCCAGTGTTGAGGGGGCTGTCTGCCAGGAATGGGAACCCAGGAGGTCGTGGGCCACCCCACCCCTGTCTGTGTCCACAGCCGACTACATTGTACTGCAGTTCGGCCGCGTGGCCGAGGACGCCTTCACCCTAGACTACCGGTACCCGCTGTGCGCCCTGCAGGCCTTCGCCATCGCCCTCTCCAGTTTCGATGGGAAGCTAGCCTGCGAATGACCCCAGCAGCCCCCAGCGCCCCCCAAGGGTGGGGGAAAGGATTCAGTGGAGGGTTGCAGTGTCTATTCACCAAAGCCCCCACTGAAGACTCCTCTCTTGTCGGGGGCTGACCCCTCACTGTCTCTGAGTGACCTCCATCCACTCTCCAGCCTGGCACAGGCCGAGGCAGGGGAGGAGCTCAGACGGCGGTCCGACAGAGATGAAGAACATCTGGAGTTGGGAGCCACACATCTGGTCGCGGAGCTAGCCTGCGCCGCTTCACCAGCCGCCCCCCTTCCCCGCCCCGCGCCCCAGTCACTTCCTGTCCAGGAGCAGTAGTCAGTGTTGTTTTAACCCCCTCCGGGATCGTACTAGGGCTCCGCGGAGTGGGGCGGGTTCCGAGGAGGGGGTAGGTGATGGGGGACGAAGACCGGGTACCCACGTCCCCAATAAAGCCGCGTCCCAGGCCCAGCGAGCAGTGGTTCTTCAGCGCGTGCCGAGAATTGGGCGGCGGGAGGGGTCCGGAGCGCGGGAGAGGTCCGGAGGGCGGGCTGGAGGCCTCCCTCCCCACACCCCCACCCCGCTCCCGCCCAGGCCCGGGGCACTCCCGCGTCCCCTCCCCCGCGCCCAGCGCCGGTCCTACCGAAACTCGGCGGGCTCGTGGTGTCGAGACGCCCCCCGCGGGGGCCCCGGGCCGAGAGGGAGGGCCCCGGAGGTCCGGGAAGAGGGGGAAAGGGAGAAATTCGAGAAACAAGCCTCTCGGGGAGAACCAGACAAACCGGGTCCGGGCATGGAGGGCGCAGTCGCCAGGGCGGGGCGGGGTCTGGGGCCCCGGGAATTGGGGGCGGGCTCTCGGGCCGGAGAGGGCGCTCCGCCTCGGCAGCTCCGGACTCGTGGGGGGGGGGGTGGGGGGGGCGGGTAGGGAGCCCGGAGGCCCGTGCGCTTCGGCCCCCCGGGGCTCCTCGTGACGCGGCACCCCGACGGGAGTCCAGCCGGCTAGGCGGGAGCTCCGCCCTCGGCCCCGCCCAGCCCCGAGCCCCAAATTGCGGTGGGGTCCTGGGGAGGTGGGGTAAGGCCCGGCGTGCAGGGAGAAGTTGGGAGCGTGGCACTGGCAGGCGGGGAGCGAAGCGCCTAGGCGCGGGAAGGCCGGGAACAGCCACAGGTCGCGAAGCCATGGGGTGGGCAGCCCGAGCGCCGACTGGGGGCGGCCCCGCGCGGCCCGGCCCCGCCCCTCCCGGTCGGTGCCCGCCCCCCTGCGCGCCCCGCCCCCTCCTTCCCCGCAGCCCCCACCCCCCGCCCCGGCTCCTCAACACAAACTTTCCGTCCCGCTCGCTCCCTCCTCCGCGCCCGGCGCCTCCCGCTCCGGCCCGGCTCATTCCGCACATTCCGGCCAGCCCCCTCCCCAAGACCCCCCTTCCCCGGCCCCCCTCTCAGCTTTTTCGGGCCCGGCGGAGCGGCCCGGCCGGAGCGCCCCCCCGAGCTCGGACCAGGTAAGCCGGGAGGACGCCGGGAAGAGGCCGTACTGGGAGAGGTGGTTTGGTTGGCTGGTTCTGGATTGGGGGGGCACTCGCGGGGGGCTAGATCCCCGAGCTATTGTCCAGCTTGAGCCTGAGCCCCGGATCTGGGTGCCGGGAAGTTTAGAGGGAAGGGGGGGAAAAGCTCTCCGGGAAGCCCCGCCCACCCCTCCCACCCCTACCCCCCTCCCCCCGCGACCCGGACGAGTTGGTTGGGGGAGGTCGGGGAACCGGGAGATTGTCTCCGGTGCCTTCGTCTGTCCCACCGTCCGAGTATGGGGTGCCGAGGCAGGGGTCTTGGGGGCGCACGGTTCGGGGGCCCTGCCACTGGGGAGCTCGTACCCAGGACTCCCAGTCCCGGGCCCCGCCGCCCTTTGGACTCCCGGCTCGCGCTCTCTCCGAGCCCGCCCGGCTCCAGCTCCACGCAGGCCTCGGGCCCGGCCTCCCGGCGTCCAGGCCGGCTCCTGCGCGCGGTGCCTGTGGCTGCGCTGGATTGTGGAGGGTGACTGGGAGCAGAGCTGCGCGCCCTGGGCGTGTGCCCCCTGAGAGGCAGGGGCTTAAGCTCTAGTCCGGTTCTGCCCCAGTGGGTGGGGGTTCGGAGTTCCAGACCAGGGCTCTAAGAGCCTGGCTCCAAAGGGGGCTGGTTTTGGGGCCTTATTTTCGCTACACTTCCTCAGAGCCTTGTTTAGACTTTAGAGGGTTTGAAGGAGGTTTGTTCTCCCCCCTCCCTCCCTCCCCACCACCATTGTCTGTCATGCCCTTTACTCCTGCCTGGGGAGGAAAGGTCAGGAGTGCCTGTCTGCATTTGGTTTTCAGCTAGCCAGGCCCCAGGGAAGTGTCATTGAGACCCCACTCTGTCACCTTTTTGGGAGAGAGGCCCTGATCCAGGGCTCAGAGATTCTTTCTGGACAAGAGAGAATGAGGCCTTGAGGGAGGGCTTCTCAGGGGGCACCTCCCTCTGTGCTTTCTCTCTCTCCAGGTAGAGGCAGAACCAGGTCAGGCCTGGACTTGTAGTCCAGGAAAGCAGGGGATGGGGGTAGGGACTGGACACAGCTCTAGGGGCTGGTGCCCATGGTGGCTCTGTGTATCCCATCTCTTGTGGTTGGTTCTGTGTATATACATGTTCCACCCCAGTGCAGGGGCGAGGACACCTCCTTGGTTAGCATGTTGGGGACAGCCTGGGACAAGGAGAATATCCTAAGACCCCAAAAGTTGGAGATGTGGGAGAATTATGTTCTTCTCCCTTCCAGATTCTTGTAGCTCCTTTTCCAAGAACCGCCCCCCCCCTCCCCCCACCAGGAGGGTGTCACTTCAGGACATGGTTCTATGGTCTTCTGGATCCCTGCTCACCCTGTGGGTAGGGGATGGACAGATGTATCTTCTAGGAATAGGCTGTCAGGTGAGGGTGACTTCAGGGGCCCTGATGCCCCCTCTTCAGGGAGAGGTTAAGAACCAATTGGATTCTCAACCTCATGAGCCTTTCTCCCACCCCCCAAAGGGAGGGAACAATAATTAATGCTAATTAGCATATTTGGACTGGGGAATGGCTCAGTGGGATGGTCAATGATTGGCAGGACAGAGCTGTGTGTGTGTGTGTGTGTGTGTGTGTGTGTGTGTGTCTGCATCCTGGTCTGTGCTCCCACCCTCACCCTCAGGTGCACCCTGTGCATTCTGCCGGTTGAGGAAATATTAAAACGAGAAGGGGATATCTCAAAGAGAAGGTCAAGGAACTAGAGATCTGGTCCCAACTGGGCTTTTAACCACCTGTGTCATCTGGGCCCTCAGTTTCCCTGCTCAGAATAAATGACTTCTCAGGTCCCTTATCTTTGAGCACCTTCCAGAGTCCCAGCCTCCTAGTCAGCTGGCCTGCCTTCTCCTTCCATTATGGAACGTGAACCTGGTGAGGTCTGGAGAGGTGAGTGGGTGATCCAGTGGCCTAAGGAAGAAGGTGAGGACAAACCAGGGGGTGACTGAGGAGTATGTAAACCAGGGGAGTACGGCTGAAAGGGTCACAGGCAGCAGGCAGCAAGGGACAGGGAAGCCAGGCAGAGCTGAGGAAACTTGTCCTCTGAAGTGGCCCTGGGGTCTGGCAAGGCTGGCCAGGGTGAATTGTGTTGAGAGGTCACTTGGATGGCCTGCCCCTCAGCCAGATTCCTGGACCCCACTAGGGGCTCGGGGCAGAAGCTGGAAGGGAACAGAAGCTACCAGTACCCCCTACCTCCTCACTTACGAAGGGATGAAGAGCTGAAGAGTCCACCCACAGTGAGGAGAGGGGAAGGGATCTGGGGTGCCAGACCCCAAGGAGCCAGGGAGCCATGAGGGCTATTAATACTGCAGCTTAAGAGCTGTGGAGGAAGCTAGGAGGTCACAGCCTCTTCTTCCCACGTGGGGGCTGCAGAAGCTGTGGGGTTGGAGGGGTGGCCTTGAGGAACCAGGTCTCCATGGGCCTGTGGGGCAGCCCTGGGGCCATGGCGGGAACTTCTGTGGCCAGAGGTCAGCAGATCACATTCAGGCCTGTCCTCAAGGCCTTGCCCTGGCCTCACCTCTCTCCTGGTGTTGTGCCAGCCTAGGCTTGTCTGCAGGAGGTGTGCTGCCCCTCAGAGGAGGACCCGAGAGGGGAAAGGACTTCCTTGCCTGTCCTCTAAGGGTCCCGCAGAAGCCTGGAGGCCAGAGAATCCTGTGAGGCCACGGGTCTCCCTAAAGCCTCAGCCCTTGAGGTTTCCTAGAGTGCTGATTGTTTCCTGTGCTCCCTGCCAGTCCCAAAAGGACAGGAAGTGATAGAGGGAAATGAGAGTGCAGCCATGTGTGACGCTGGACGTGTGTGAGACAGAGGCTGAGTGGGACATTCTGTGTGGGTGACACTGCGTGTGCGGGGGGTGTGCGTGTGACAGAACCAGCTAAAACCAGCTTGCGTGACTGCATGTGAGGCTGGACTTGTATGCGAGGGAAGCCTTATGTGACATTGCCCGTGACTTTGTAACACTCGTGTGAGTGGCCGACACCGTGTGTATGTGGGAGCCACCATGAACGACAGGCTCAGCGTGTGTGTGAAAGAAAGCCATACACGCGGTCTCTGTGTGTGAGTGGCCATCATGGGGGGCGTGTTTTATGGAAGACCCAACAATGTGAGCCTCTGTCTGACATCGGATGGGATCCTGATGCTCGGAATACATGAGGGATGCTGCGATCGTTTGATGCCGTGTGTGTGTGTGTGAGATAAGCAGAATGAGCCACCTGCGTGATGTGTGATGCAGTGGTGTGACTACGTGTGTGTGGGTGTGAACGGCATAAGAAGGAGCCTCAGGTGTGTAGGAACTCGGATAGGCTGTGTGTGCCACTCTTCGTGACACATGAGAAAAACTAGGACAGGACGTGGTGTGTGTGAGGAGAAGCCATCCTGACACGGTGCTGAGCGGCCGTCGTGATAAGGGGGTGGGAAATAGACGTGTAGGTGAACCAGAGCTCCAGACCCTGCCCGGGCAGCGCCGCGTGGCACGGGAAGCGCGGGGCGTGACTGAGGCGGCCTCTGTGGCTGGGCACTATCTGAGGTTGCTTGGAACCATAGAACAGTGTGGGTGACAACTGTCAGGGCTGTGCCAGGCACACCCCGGATACCGTGTGTGATGAACTTGAGGGCCTGGGACCCTGATTTGTGGGGCGTCCACAAGGAGGAGCGTGAAAAAGATAACCGTCCGAAACAAAGAAGGAAAGTTGGTAAATGCCGCCGAACGGGGCACTTAAAAATGGCTAAAATGGTAAATGTGATGTTATGTATGGGTTACCACAGTAGAAAGTTTAAAAAGGAACAAAGGCTAGAGACGCAGGTAACAGTGACTGTGCGGGACAGTGGCTGGCGGGGCGGGGGGGGGGGGGGCGGGTTTGGACGTGAGAGAGGAGGACCAAGAGGAAGCCTGTGTGTGTTTATAGAGGACACTGTGACTCTCATAGTGGGGGGATTGACCGAGGGACTGGTGGCAGCTCAGTGCATGACGTCACGTGACACAGGGTACCAGGGGCCTGGGTGCAGGCAGGCTGAGGCGGGCCGTGGGCATGTGAATGGAGAACTGGGAAACCCACTTGCCCAAGCTACCCATTGGCTGCCTCCCTGCCCCTACCCACAAGCTGGATTCCTGGTCTTCGCTGCAGTGGGACAAGATGAGGAGACAAGGATGCCTGGCTGGCTCAGTCAGTGGAGCATGTGACTCTTGATCTCGGGGGTCATGGGTTTGAGTCCCACGTTGGGCACTGAGATTACTTAGTTAAAAAAAAAAAAGATGAGACAGGACAGAGTCCCAGAGTAGGGGTGAAGGGAGGTCTGGTCACTGGGCCCCTTCTCTCTGCAGAGGTTTGAGGTCGCTGAGACTCTACCTCCCACTCTCCTACACGGGTGGGGGGCGCAGAGCTGGGACAGTGAGGATCAGCTTTGGGGAAGGAAGCCTGGGGGGCTGCTTGCCCCCTCTGTACCCCAGGAAGCCTGTGCCCTGCGTAGTGGGGGTGGGTGTAGAGAGTCTTGATTCCCAAATTGGAAGCACATTAATAAGCCGGAGAGAGGGGAGGAGGCCTCCCCACCTCCCTCCTAGGGCTCTGCAAATTGCTTCCTCCTGTAAAAATCTGTACCCTACTCCAGGGAGGAGGGTACTCCCTCCCCAGCCTGGCAGGGTGTGGCCACTTGGCCGGGTCCCTCAGGGGTCCTTGTGCTGGAGGTGGGGGAGGCAGACACCATCCCCCTCCTGCCCCCTCTGCAGTCCCAACCGGAGCATGGCTACTTCTAGGGTGGGAGCTTCTGGCAGCTGGAGAACAGCTGGCCCCGCTGTGGGGGCGGGTGAGAAGGAAGCAGGGAAAGGCAGAGGGGGTGGGGAGGTTCCCTTAGCCCTCATCAACTGCCCTCCCATCCTCAACCCCCTGGCGGGTCAGCCCAGCCCAGGGTTGGGGGTGGGAGATTGGGGGTGCAACTGCTGATTTCACTAAAATCCCTCTGCCTTTTGACCAATGTTCTCACTCCGAGTGAGAGCACGGGGAGGCCCTGTGGTCCCTGCAGAAGTGGACAGCGGCCGGCCCCTAGTCCAGGAGGGTCACTGGGCTAGTTCGTCCTCCCAGTGGGGCTGGTATGGAAGGGAGGGGGCAGGGGGACGTGGGGACAACACCCACCTGCCTCCACTGGCCTTGTCTGAATCCCCAGCCAGGGCAGTCTGGGGGAGCTCTCTCCTCTCCTCCCTTGAAAGGGAGGTGTGGGCTGGGTGGTTTGGAGGCTGCGGGCCCCGTGGGGGTGGGGGCCTAGGGCCCGTGCGTGCGGCTGCCCAGCTCTGGCCTCCCATCACTGGAGCTGTCCAGCCAGTTATTCCAGCAGTCTGGCCCCAGGGTGGGGAGTGGGCAGCAGGGTGCCCCTTATCTCCCCCAGGGCCCCAAAGCCTGCTCACCCAGCCTCCTAGCTCCTAGCTCCTAGCTCCTAGCTCCCAGCTCCCATCCCTGCCACCACCAGAGGCACCTCTGACCTCTGAAGTCTGAGGGCCCTGAGACAGTGGAAGCAGGAATGGCTGGTCAGACCGGGGGTAAAGGCAGTGGGCCACAGCCTGCAGTAGTAAAGGGCCACTGCAGAGGGAGATAGGAGGTGGTCTCTAAGAGGGACAGAGCAGATGGGACAGGAGTGGGATGCCCTGGACATGGCCCTGTTGTGGCTTCCCTGCCACTCCTTCCTTCTAGGTCTGTCCTGAACTCTGGGTCTTTCTGTTGCCGGCTCCTCCCCTCCCTCCCTGCCCGACTGTGTCTGAGTTTATTGATATTTTCCCTCCCTGCCTCTCTCACCTTCCCCCCCCCCCCCCCCCCCCAGCTGTGTGCCTCTGTCTCTCGAGATCTTGGTCTCTATCTGTCTGGGTCTGTTGGTCACTGTCTCTGGGTCCAGCTCTGTCTCTCTCTGGATCTCTCCTTCTCTGGGTCTCACTCCAAGGTTTTGTGGGGGTTTTGTCTCTTATTCTCTGGGACTCTCCTGTCTCCCTTGTCTGTCTTTCTTGTCTGTCTGTCTTGTCTATCTGTCTCTGTCTACTTTACCCCACCCCCAGACTCTTCCCAGGCTCCACCCCCTTGCCCCTCACTCAGGTCTTCCTCCCTGTCTCCCACCCCTCTTGGTGGCCCAGTCCAGCAGGCAGACGCCCTGGACGGCTGGGTGAGCACCGACAAGCAGCTGGGGGCTGCCATCCCTCCCCACCCCACTCTGCACAGCGGGGAGGAGACCCTGCCCCCGGCCGCCTCTCACCCCAGGGCACCCCTCTCCGTTCCTCCCTCCACCGTGCCTGAGCCCCACACGTGTCCAGCTTGCAGCCGTCTGAAGAGCCCGCAGCCCCAGAGCTGGGTCCCCAGTGGTGTGAGGGTCCGAGGTTCGGTCCTCAACCCACAGCAGTAACTCTGGGAAGACCAGAGCAGCTGGCCTAGACTCCTGAGTGCTGCCCTAGGACAGAGACCCCAGCTCAGCCCCCTGCCTGGCACAGCTGCCTGCTCGCCAACCCCCACGGGTGTGCCTCAGCCTGGGGGGTACGGACATTCTCATTTGGATGTCAGTCCAGGCACCCACACAGCATACCTGTGCGTGGCTGTGTGGGGCAGGGGTCACCTGTGGGCCCCTGTGTTGGCGCCTGTGCCCACAGGAGTGTTCCTAGAAAGTGAGCCTTGCCCGTGCCTATGAGCCAGCGGAAGGGACGGTGGTCCCACTGTCTCCTTGACTCGTCCTTGCAGCCGCCCCCTGGGCTCCCCTCCCCCTCACCAGCTGCCAGCGGTCCCAGCCAGGGGCCGCCGCCCCGCCCCCCCAGTCTGTCCCAGCTCCCAAGCACTGCTGTGTTCGCCATATTTGGCCACAGTGCTCCTGCGGGGGGCGGGGCGGGGCTGACATCACCCCGAGAAGGGGGGGGGCCACCGCCTGGAAGAGGGGAGGCGGGCAGAGACTTGGGGGAGGCAGGAAAATTGCTGTAAAAAGTCTGGGGCTGCCAGGGCCCCCCATGCGCTGGGCCCCTGCTGCTCCGAGGGAGGCCTCAGGAAAGGATTTGGGGGGAAATGCGTTGAGGACTCTGTTGGGAGGGGTCTTAGCCCACTGTAGCCCCTCTTCTGCCTCCCCTCATAGCCTGTGGCAGTGTCGGATCTGGGAGGAGGCCCTGCATCTCAACTACCTCAATATGGGAGTCACTGGGTCTCCAGAGTCTTGAGTCTCTGCCCTCTCACATTTTTATTCCAAGAACGTGGCCTCAGGAGTTAAGGAGGGGATGGGGATATAACTTCCGGTGGGGAGAGACAGGCTGGGAGTAGAGGAGTTGGCCGTCTCACTGGTCAGGAGCATGGCTTCCTCTCTCCCTGGCCACCCCTCTGGTGTGGGAGAGCTGTTCCTCCTGGTCTTGGAGGCCTCACAGAAAGGGCTTCAGGAATATGGGTGTCCTTGAAGATGCCCCAGCTACTTGGGCTGGGGGGAGGCCCCTGGTCTGGACCCCACTGGGTGGGCTCAGAGTGGTTGCCATGACAGCTGGGCCTCCTTTCTGGCTCAAGGTGGTGAGGCTTCTCAGCTTCATCCCCTTGGTTAAGGGACTGAAGCCAGATTGCCTACGCTCAGAGCCCAGCTCCAGCACTTACTAGCTGTGTGTCTGACAAGTTGCTTAACCTCTCTGTTCTTTGGTTTCCTCATCTGTAAAGTGGGACTAGTAATAGTCTCTACCCCATGGGTTATTTTGAGGATTAAATGAATCAATGCGTGTAAAATCCCAGAACGGTGCCTGCCATATAACAGGTGCTCTCATTAGTAGTCTTTTTTTTTTTAATTTATTTTTTATTTATTTATTTATTTATTTTAGTAGCCTTTTTTTTTAAATATTGATGTTTATTATTAAAAAAAAAATTTTTTTAATGTTTATTTTTGTGTGTGTGAGAGAGAGAGACAGAGCACAAGCAGGGAAGCGGTAGAGAGAGAGGGAGACACAGAATCCGAAGCGGGCTCCAGGATCCGAGCTGTCAGCACAAAGCCCAACATGGGACTCGAACGCACGAACCGTGAGATCAAGACCTGAGCTGAAGTCAGACGCTTAACCTGATGGAGCCCCCCAGGCGCCCCTCATTAGTAATCTTAAGTCTATATCCTTCTGACATTTAGGCCTCCTAGGCCCTCCCCATCCTTTGCCACTAGCCACACTCTTCAAGCCTCCCTAAACAGGTGGCCCCGCAGAGAGGACCCTCTACCCATTTGGCAGGACCTGGAATTCTTGTCTGAGAGGAAAGAATTCTCTTCCTTGGCTGCAGAGGGGTCTCCACATCTCTTTCCTACCCTACCCACCCCCCGCTTTCCCTGCAGGCCAGAGCAAAGTCCTTGGATGTAGCCGTCTTGGGCTCCAAGGCTCCCAGGACCCTGATAATGCATTGGCCATGCAGAGTCTGAGGCTGAAGGGGGTTGGGGGTGAGCCTTGGAGCTGTGTGTGTTGGGGGCACTGCCGGGTGCGGTCTAAGTTAATAACCCGGTCTGGCGTGTGCAGGGAACTCAGAGTTTACAGAGCCCTGGCCCATCTGCAATGTGGGCCAGGGCAGGGGCAGGCGTGTGGGTGGTTTATGGGCTGCTGTGGGGCCGGGAGGTGCAGGAACAGGAAGTGGGACGGAGGAGCCAGTGGGGTTGAGCAAGGCTGTTGGCCAGGCACCTTCTCAGCTGCTTCCTTGCCAGCCAGCATCCCTCCCTCCTCGCAATTCCTGGGACAGTCCCAGCCCCCATGTTTAGGTTCCTTGTGAGTTATCTTTTAGGGAAGTCAAAACCACACCCTTCCTGGGTCAGGGACCCTCCCCATCCCGCATAATGGGTCTTCAGCAGGGTTGCACTGGGGCAGGGGGAGATTGAGGAGGTGGGGGGGGTCCCTGGCTGGGGATGCCCAAGCCCCGAGGAGGAGCAGGCAGAGTCAGAGCCGAGCAGCCCCTCTGAGAGCTGCAGACACACCGGGCCCCACTCCTGTCTCTCCTCTCCACTCATCACGATGCCTTTGGCAGCCGCATAACCTTGGGAGCCTCAGTCTCTCATCTGAATAATGGGCACCAGTCCTTGCCCTCCCTGCCTTACCTCTGAGGATTAAATGAATATGAATATGCTTCTTCCCCACAAAAGTGCCGTGTAGATATAGGCATTATTATTGTTGTTATCGATCACCACCAAGACTATGTGTTGAGTGTTTTATGAGTCAGGCATTGGGGGTTGGTACTTCGTCATGATCTCATTTCCCTCACAACCTCAAGGAGACCTTTTCCTTGTCTTATAGGACCGAAAGCTCAGAGAGGTGATGTAGCTCGGTCAAGGTCACACAGCGCTGAACAGGCATAACCTCTGGTTACCTCCACCCTGCCCTGGAGCACCTGCCCCTGGGGTGGGAGATTGCTGTGATCTGGGAGAAGCCTGGCCCTAACTCCTCTGTGTCTGCCCCACAGGCTCCGGCTGCCCAGTGGGCTCAGGCCCAGAGCCCAGAGCAACCAGCACAATAGCGTCCAACAGCTGGAATGCCAGCAGCAGCCCCGGGGAGGCCCGGGAGGATGGGCCCGAGGGCCTGGACAAGGGGCTGGACAACGACGCCGAGGGTGTGTGGAGCCCCGACATCGAGCAGAGCTTCCAGGAGGCCCTGGCCATCTACCCGCCCTGCGGCCGCCGCAAGATCATCCTGTCAGACGAGGGCAAGATGTACGGTGCGTGCGGGGAGGCACGGGGACACTGGACAGGACCGGAGAGGTGGCCTGGCCCTCCCTGGCACCTCCCCCTGCTCTCTGCCCCCTCACCGAACCGGTTTGGCGAAGTCCTGTGAGGCCGCCAGCCTGCCACGGGCGAGTCTGGGCGTGTAAGCCTGTGTGTCTGGATCCATCCTCCTCATAAACAAGCCAGGCTCGCCCCCTCCACCAGAGTGAGGCCCACACCTTGACACCCCCCGGCGGCTCCGCCTCTCCTCCCCCTGCTGGCCTACAGGTTTCAGGGTGACTCAGTGGACACAGGAAACTGGGTCAGTCCAGTGTGCTCCAGGCTAGGCCTGGGACAAGGTCTTTCCCCACAGAGGGTGGGGAAGCCCCAGGGTAAGACCTGGGGTGTCCTACTGGCGAGTTCCCTCCAGTTCCTGGGTGTGGGATGGGGGCGCTGTGCGCTGGTGGGAGGCCGCACGGCGACAGGGGCCTGGGTTAGGACGAGGGCTGGAGAGACCAGGAGACGCCTTCATTCCGCAGACCACCTCCCAAGTGTCTCCTGCCCTCCTGGCCTGCTCTCTGCCACCTTGCCCATCCCTTGCCTCCAGAAGGGAGTGTCCCCCTCTTGTCCAGCCCTGAGAGGGCTCTCCGAGAGCTGCATTTTTGGGATAACTCAACCCTTCTGGGCCTGGCTCCTTGCCGGCTCCCTCCAACCCTCCCTGACGGCCTATGGCTGACTGAGGCAAGCCCTTAGCCCATCCCCTCCCAGCGTCCGTGACCGTGACGGGGGGCCAGGAAGGAGACAGCTGGGCCAAGTGGTAAGGACTGCAGTGTCCCTTGTCCCCACCCTCTGTGCCATGCTCGCCCTAGCCCCAGAGCCCACTCGTGGGCAGGCAGATGTTCCAGAGCGCTTCCATAGGGCGGGGGCTGCCTGTCCCTACTGCTACCTCCCAGATGGCTGGGGCAGCCCCACAGGGTATTTTTAGACAGGGCGGAGGGAGTGGGGTGGAGAGGGGCAGGCAGGAAGGGAGGGGCAGTGGGGCTGGTTCTGTCATGGAAGAGGAATTTGGAGAATGTGGCCCTTCTGGGGAGGTGATGGGGTTGGGGGCCAGGGAGCCTGGATTTGGGGGATAAAAGGTATTGGCTAAGCATTTGCCGGCATCTCAACAAGTCAGGAGAGACACTGGTAAGCCGTATCATGGCGGTGACAGGCTCGAGGACACAGTGATGTGCTCAGTGACATCTTGACACAGGCTGTCAGGGTAGAAGGTGTGGTGGAGACCATTGGGTCCTTCCTGCCTCTTTCACCAGAGAAGGAAAGGGACTTGTCCAGGGTCTCTCCTCATGGCAAGGACAGCTAGGACAGGAGCCTATCCAGAACTCCATCAGACACCCTTGGGGACGTGTGCCACCTGCGGCAGGCCTCACTCACACGTGAACACTGGTGACAGGCACCGGGAGGAAGGAAGTGCTGCTGGAGCTAGGAGTGAGCGGCCCAGCTGTCCTGCCGCACTTTGGCCGCACCTGCCCCTGTCTGTCTGCAGGGAAACCTGTCAGGCGGCCTGACATTGCCCCACCTTCCTCCTCCCACTCTGTTGCCCCCTACTCACTCCCCCAGGGCAGTGCGGGGAGCACCTGGGACTCCCCCTACCCTCCATCTGCCCCCGCTCACTCGTGCCCTTGGGGGGTCGCTGGAGTGAAGAGGGTCGGGGGAGGGAACAGAAGAGCAGCGTTGGGGGAGAGGCCTGTGGGTTTCCCAGCTTGGGGCGGGGAAGGGCGGGTCTTGGCCTCTCTTCATTCTTCTCTCACCCCAATCCAGGTCGAAATGAGTTGATTGCGCGCTACATCAAACTGAGGACGGGGAAGACGCGGACGAGAAAACAGGTAGGGAGACACAGGTGCTGCATCCCCGCTGCCCACACACACTCCCCAGGCCGCTCTTGCCGCTGTCGTAGAGAAAGGGGCACTGTCCTCTCTGACCGGCCACCACCACCCCAACCTGAGTGACCTCCGAGAAGCCCCGTGGGGCAGCCTCAGCGGTGCATGGTCACCGCCCTGAGTGGCCCACTGACCAGCCAGCGAGACAGACGGTTGCAGTGACAGGAGTGCGGAGCAGGGCGGCACGGCCAACAAAAGAGTGTGGGCGGGTGGACAGGGTCTGACCTGGACCGGGCAGGGGAAGGGAGGAGGGGGGCCGCCGAGGCTTTCTGGAGGAGGTATCGCCCAAGATGCATTTTTAAGTAGGAACTTAGGATTTAGGCAGGCAGAAGAAGGGGAAAGGATTCTGTTAGGCTGAGGAAGTTGGATAGACGTATAATAATTGGGAACCCATACAGGGCTTACTCTATATTAATGTATTTATTCCTCACAGTAACCTTATGAGGTGGGTATAGTAATTACCTCCATTTTACAGATGAGAAAACTGAGGCATGGGGAAGATAAGTAACTTCCTCCAGGTCACGTGGCTGGTAGGGGGTGGACCCTGGACTGAACCCACCGGGCAGGAAAGAGCCACCAGTCAGCAGCGCGGTGGGTGGGGAGAGGGGCGGGAAGAGCCGAGGATGGTGGCCGGAGGCCTGAGGGACAGGTTTCCCCTCCGGGCAGCTGGGTCCACGGAAGGGAATAGAACAGGGAGTGGCAGGTGGCAGCTGTCGAGGAATGTTGGCCCTGGAGCAGCTGGGGCAGTGGATCAGGGAGGGCCAGGCAGAGGCAGGGACCTAGATCCACAGCGATGGTGGCCTGGGTAGTGGCAATGGTGAGGGTAGTGGTGGCGGCATGGAGAGATGATCGGGTGGCTCCCCGGGCCAGGGAGGGCAGCTGTGTGCTGACGGGAGGCCTGAAAGGGGGCTGGTTGGGGTGGGTTCCGTGTGGGGTGCCTGGGAGAGAGGGAGGCTGGGCGCACAGACGGGAGGACCGGAAGCCGCCTCTGATCCTCAGCTCTTCTAACCTCCCTGTCTGGTGGGGTTTGGACCTTGCACCCACCTCCCTGGATCCCCATGTGCATATGACAGAGCTGACCTGTCCCATCCTGTTGTCTCAAGGGAAGGTTTTGAGTCCACCCCCTCAGTGTGGGAGCAGGAACCTCCCTCGTTTATTCAGGCATTTATTATTTTTTTAAAAATTGTTTTTCATGTTTATTTTTTAGAGAGAGAGACAGAGTATGAGTGGGGGCGGGGCAGAGAGAGAGAAGGAGACAATCTGAAGCAGGGCCCAGGCTCTGAGCTGTCAGCACAGAGCCTGATGTGGGGCTCGAACTCGCAAACCGTGAAGTCATGACCTGGGCGGAAGTCGGACACTTAACCGACTGAGCCATCCGACACTTAAACGCCCCTGTTCAGGCCTTTATTAACCACTTTCCCTGGGCCAGTTCATACTGCACCGCATTTACTCATTTAGCGAATCAGTGAGCTACTACTTACTATGTTCTAGGCATGAGGGATACGGCAGGGAACCAGGCAGACAAGGGCCCTGTTCCCAGGGGCCTGGGACTGACTGTCAGAGGTGCTGACTGATCATGCCCCCAAGTTCAGATACCCTCGCCGCTACCTGCAGGGAAGGGGTACTTTGCCTCTCAGGCTCTTCCTCTGCCATTAAATTAGCTACTATGTGAAGACACTTAGAACAGAGTGGGCACTGTAGAAGAATTTGCCGCTGCTATTGCTGTTATTATTCTGTCTTTATAAGCAGAAAGCCAGGGCTTCTGACTGGCTCAGTTGGAGGAGCATGTCACTCTTTTTTTTTTTTTTTTTTTTTTTTCATTTATTTTTGAGAGAGAGAGCACAAGCGGAGGAGGGGCAGAGAGAGGGGGACAGAGTATCCAAAGTGGGACTCGAGCCCACAAACCGTGAGATCATGACCTGAACAGAAGTCGGATGCTCAACCAACTGAGCCCCCCCGATGCCCCTAAGAACTTGTGACCCTTGATCTCAGGGTTGTGACTTTAAGTCCCATGTTGGGTGTAGAGCTAACTTAGTTTTTTAAAAAAAGACTAAACAGAAAGCCATTGCAGACACAGGAGAAGGGCACTGTCTCCTGCTTCACCGAAAGAAATGTTTATAGGAACGTGTTTGTCAGAGTGGGAAGGGGTCAAGGGACCTTTAGGCTCAGTCCCTTTGACCTGAGGTGTAGGGAGGGTAGTAGAGCCTCTTGATTCAGAGGAACATTGTACCTGCTCCTGGCCAGGTATCCCAGGAAGGCTGGCTGTACGATGATGTGTTACAGGCCAGCTGGGGGCAAGGTCAGAATTTAAAAATTTGGTCATTTTGCAAGGGTAGCGTTCCTCTAACTTGATTCTTTCCTAGAACTCTGATATCTAATATCTCTGTAAAAGAGGACCCATCTCTTATGAGTTTGAGCCCCACATTGGGTGTGGAGATTACTTAAGAAAATAAAATTTAGGTTGCCTGGGTGGCCCAGTCAGTTGAGCGTCTGACCCTTGATTTTGGCTGAGATCATGAGCTCATGGTTTGTGGATTGGAGCCCCACATCAGGCTGTACGCTGAGCCAGCTTGGAATTTTCTCCCTCCCTCTCTCTCTCTCTCTCTGCCCCTTCCCTGCTCGTGCTTGCGTGCTCTCAATCTCTCTCAAAATAAATAAATGGACAATAAACTAACAAAATAAAATCAAATCTTAAAAAAAAAGATGTATGGATGGATAGATAGATAAGACAGACAGACCCATCCTATGGTTGTGAGGACTAAGCATGTCTTTATGTGTTGCAAAGAGCAACCAGATGACAGGCAGGGGTTTTCTTTGGTTGTTTTTATTTTACTTTTGGTTTAAAAATGTGGTTTTAGGGTTTTTACAGACACATACAGCAATTAATAGCAAGTACAATGCCTCCACATTGAAAAAACAGCTAAGCATTATATTAGGATTAAGTTCCATGTGACTTCCAGCTGTCACCGAGTTGAGCATTCGGCGGTGGTCCTCTGTGCTAAGGGTCCAGAGAATCCTGGCAGCACAGCATGGTGGCAAGTGGGCTCTGGACTCAGGCCACCTCGGTTCAAATCCCAGCTCTAGCCCCCAGCTGTGTGACCTTGGATAAGCTGCTTCACCTCTCTGTGCTTTGGTTTCATCATCTGTAACTCGAGGGATGATGTGAGTACTGACTTGTCCGTGTCTCTATGAAGGTCAGATGAGGGAGGTGTAGAATGCTGACAGCAGTAATAGCTGTGCCCACGAAACCTCACTTACTGTCATGATATAGAGCGATCAGTAATCTCGCCGGACACGTGTCTGATTGCTGTGCACGGTGAGGCAGCACGAGGAACACCCAGCCTGGGCCCTAACCCAGTAGCAGAGGGCTGCCCGGCATCACTTACACAGTAACTTGCGGTATATGATTAAAAAGAAAAAGAAACGGTTTCTTTGTGGGGATGAAAACAACTTGCAAAGAAAGCCCACAGCCATTGCTGATAATGCCTGTGTGAAGCATCCTGGAAGGATCCATGTGTCCCCTTGTGTTTCGTGGGAAAACAGTGACCTTTAGGTTCTCTCAGGCTTAGGGTTAGACCCTTGTAATACGCTGGAGAAGAAATGCTATTAAGGGCACCTACTGTGTGTGTGTGTGTGTGTGTGTGTGTGTGTGTGTGTGTGTGTGTGTAGATATATATATGGCCATATATTTGTCCAAGGAGAAGGAAGGTATGTTGGGGGAGGAAGCTGATGAGCAAAGCAGGAGCAGGGCCAGGCCTGGTTTTATCGGCTGGCAAGCTGTTGGGGTTGACACAGGATGTAGGCGGTGGTACAGGGGGAGATCTTTCGTAGAGGATATGGCCTCGATGTATAATCTGATGGCCCGCAGGAGCATTATGGCCATGGGTGATGACAATCAGAAAAAAGTCTCAGGGTACCTGGCTGGCTCAGTCAGTAGAGCATGTGACCTCATCACGGGGTCACGAGTTCAAGCCCCACATTGGGTGCAGAGATTACTTAAATACATACATATGTACATACATACATAAATCTGTTTTAAAAAGAGAAAGGGGCACCTGGGTGGCTCAGTCGGTTAAACATCCGACTTTGGCTTAGGTCATGATCTCACATTTCTTGAGTTCAAGTCCCATATCGATAGGGCTCTGTGCTGACAGCGTGGAGCAGCTTTGGATCCTCTGTCTCCCTCTCTCTCTCTCTCTCTGTCCCTCCTGCTCTCTCTCTCTCTCTCTCAAAAATAAATCAACATTTAAAAAAAAGAGAGAGAGAGAAACTGTCTCCTCTGAAGACATCAGAGAGAAAAAGTCATCCTGTTTTGGAAAAATAAAAAGATACCCTTCTGGGTTAGAGGCAGCCCTACTCCAGGGCACATAACTTGAGCAGCAGACCTTGGGCTGGATTTTAGTCCTTGCTGATTGATTGACTGATTGATTGAAAATGTTTTTTATGTGTTTCTTTTTTTGTTTTTTTTTTTTTGAGAGAGAGACAGAGCATGAGCAGGGGAGGGGCAGAGAGAGAGGGAGACACAGAATCAGAATCAGAAGCAGGCTCCAGGCTCCAAGCTGTCAGCACAGATCTTGCCTGATGCAGGGCTTGAACCTGTGAACCTTGAGACCATGACCTGAGCCAAAATCGGACGTTTAACTGACTGAGCCATTCAGGTGCCCCAAGTCCTTGCTGACTTAGGTTCTCTTGTGCAGTGATCAACCTATACAACTGTACATGGTGGTCCTGGAGGCTACCATAGGCTCTTGATCAAAACAGGGCCAAGAAGAGAGCAAAGAACTGGCAGGGCTCAGGGCCCCATAGTTTCCCCCACTTCCATTTGGCCCCAGAGACGAGGGCTGGGGTGCTCCTTGCCATGGCCGCCCCATGCCGTGCCTCCTCACTCTCTGTGTTTTCCTCTCTGACGGGGCGCGGGGCGGCCCCTAGGTGTCCAGCCACATACAGGTTCTAGCTCGGAAGAAGGTGCGGGAGTACCAGGTTGGCATCAAGGTATGTCGGGCGCCTGACTAGGGCCTCCAGTCCCTCCTCGGCACCTCCACCGCTATCTCCGCGCAGCTCAGGCCTCTGCCTCGGCAGGCTCTCTGGCCCCACTGTGCCTCTTTTCTGGCTGAAGCTCTGTTCTTGCCTCTTCTTCTGCCCTTTCTGCTCTTTTTCTCTCTTTCTTTCTCTTTCTACAGGTCTCTAGCCACTTGCAGGTTCTAGCCAGGCGGAAATCTCGAGAGATTCAGTCCAAGCTGAAGGTAGGGGGTCCCCGCCTTTTGGCCCGGCCCTGCTGGTTTCTGAGACCAGCCCAGGGCAGACAGGTGGCTGAAGAGTATGGAGGGGTGGAGGGTGTCTCAGAAACACAAACAGCAGCATGAAGTCTGAAGGCCACTTCAGGCTACAGAGGGCCACAGCCTCTGGAAACTAGGCAGAAGCCCAGGGGGACCGCCAGCCCTACAATGAGGGAGAGGAAGACCATCTGGGGGCCACTGCGGCTCACCTCTCTTCTTCGTTTTCCTTTTTCTCCTTCCTCCTAATTGCTGCTTGTTAATTGCATGGGGCCTTCGGTGGGCAGGGGGGAGACACGGGGGCATCGGCTGGCAGAGCTGTTGTGGTGGGCATGGCTGTTCCTTGCATTGGACGCTCAATCCTGATGCTCAATCCTGACTGCCTTACGGCTGAGGATCCCAGAGCATAGGGCTCAGGGCCCCTGTAGGCTGTGCCTTCCCCTTACTTCATAGCTGCCCAGCAGACTAAGCCTGCCGCTCTAGGCCCCATGCCTGTATCACAGCTCCAGAGGACCTGGGCAGCCCCCCCGGGGCACCAGCTTGGTCCACCATCTCGGTCTCCAGCATGCCCTCCCTCATTCTGCTCTTTCCAGGGCACGCCCACTGGCAAGCTCTCGCTCTGGGTAGCCGTGGGGTGGGGTGAGGGTCCACAGCGGCCTCTGAGCTCCCTTGGGTTCCTCAGACCCGAGAGCCGGGTGGCCGTTGAGCGGAGGAGGGTGAGAAGACAGGTCCCCGCCCTACATGGCCCTCATGTGTGCCTCTTCTAATCCACCTCCCTCTCCTTCACAGGCCATGAACCTGGTAAGTAGCCTGCCCCTCCCCAGGGTGGGAGATGGGGGGAGAGCACCTAATACAGGATCTTCAAATCATGAATTGTGAAATCAATTGAATAGGTTGCGACCAGCATGCTTTGAAAATGAACACTGATAGTGGTTCTCAAACTCGAGCCTGCATCAGAATCGCCTGGAGGGCTGGTTGAAGACAGATTTCTGGACTTCACCCTCAGGGTTTCTGATTCAGCGGGTCTGGGCTGAGGCCTGAGAATTTGCGTTTCTAACAAGCTTCCAGGTGATCCTGGTGCTGTTGGTTCATGGACCACGCTTTGAGAACCGCTGATGAAACAGAATAGAAAATATGAGTGCATGACACACAGCATAAGGGGGAGCGTTTGGGTATATACTGGGTTACAGAATAAAGTAAAATTATTTCTCACCAAGGATTGTGCTCAGAGGGGTGATGGACACTTAGGAGACCGGCCCAGGTGGGGGCTGGGACTCCCCTGAGCCTGCATAGCAGAGCCCTGAGGGCCTGGGAGGGGCCCTGAGGCAAACCCCAACCCTGTCTCTGGCCTGGCCTCACACTGCCTCTCCCCTCCCCAGGACCAGGTCTCCAAGGACAAAGCCCTCCAGAGCATGGCATCCATGTCATCCGCCCAGATTGTCTCCGCCAGCGTCCTACAGAACAAGTTCAGCCCACCCTCCCCTCTGCCCCAGGCCGTCTTCTCCACTTCCTCACGGGTACAGGGGGCCTGGGAGGTGGGGCTGAGGTGAGGGAGTGCCTTCGGGGCTGGGCTGTGGTGGGGGTCGTGGATGCTGAGGGGCCGCTGGGCTTTGTCCCATCTCTGCAGTTCTGGAGCAGCCCCCCTCTCCTGGGACAGCAGCCTGGACCCTCTCAGGAGTGAGTATTGTGGCACATCCTTCCCACACCCTCGTCCCTGGCAGTCATCTTCCCCTTTGATCAGGGTTCCAGCAACAGCTGGGCAAAGTTTTAATGCGAAAACAGAGGATGGAGAGCACCAGCAAGAGAGCAGTGCATCTGTCTATTCATTCATGTGTGTGTTCACTCATCAACCCACTCACCCACTTGTCGCCTGTCCTTCAGCTCCTTCTCATTCGGTTGCTCTCCCAGTCGGTCCCCTAGTCAGCACGTCAGGTAGTCGAGTGAACTCGGTTCCCTCAATTCTAAGAGGACTTTCATCCTCAGACACACCCTCAGTTTAATGAGCAGCTCGGGGTGGGGTCAAAAGGCTACATTAAATGTGCACATCAGTTGTGAGATACAGCAGGATTTCACAAATGCTAAAATGCGGAGAAGACAAAAAGCTGGTGAGTTAGCTTGTCAGCATGCATTTCTGGGCCTTTGCAGAAAGGCTGGGTGGCTCCCTATTGAGACCAGATGAGACTCCAAGTGACTGGACCAGGTGGAAGGTGGGCTTAGGGGTGACCCTCTAACCAGGCTGTGCTCCTCCTGTCTGCAGCATCAAGCCCTTTGCACAACCAGCCTACCCCATCCAGCCGCCCCTGCCGCCAACGCTCAGCAGTAAGTTCCCCACACAACATTGCCACCGACTCCCCTCTGCCCTTCCCCGTCTGCTGAGAAGAGCAGGGGTGGGGCGGGGGTGGGGGGTGGGCAGCAAGTCTGTGCCTGTGTTTACGCTGGGAGGGAGAAGTGGGTGGTGTCTATAGGGGATTGGTACAGGAATAGGCCCCTCACCTTTTATAGTGTTGCTTCCAGAACTCTGCTACTAACTAGTACACACCAACAAAAATACAACATTTATATATGTATATGTGTATGTGTATGTGTGTGTGTGTGTGTGTGTGTGTGTGTGTGTGTATATATATATATATATATAAAATTCTCGCGTGGAAACACACCAACATCTTAACAGAATTTCACTCTCTCTAGGTGATGAGATCCTGGGTAATTTTTACTCTCCCTATTTTAAAATTTTTTTATTCATTTAAGTAATCTCTACATTCAATGTGGGGCTCGAACCCATGACTCCGAGATCAAGAGTCATATGCTCTTCTGACTGAGTCAGCCAGGCACCCTATTTTTCCCTTTTTACTTGCCTGCATTTTCTGTTTGAATACATGTTAATAGTGATATAAAAATTCCACTGCTATGTACTACTGGGGCCACTGCAAACAGTTGTGCAGGTTGTACACTGTGCAAGAAGCCGTGGAAAGGGAGTCAAAATCCAACCCGTGTTCTACCCAAAAGGGGTGCCATTTTCTAGTTTGCACAATGCTCTGCGCAGCTGGAGGCGGCTCTATGTGTAACCACGCACACACAGCCATGCAGATGAGGGTCCATCTCGCCCTCCCAGGTTACGAGCCCCTGACCCCGCTCCCCCCAGCTGCTGCCTCTGTGCCCGTGTGGCAGGACCGCACCATCGCTTCCTCCCGGCTGCGGCTCCTCGAGTATTCTGCCTTCATGGAGGTGCAGCGAGACCCCGACACGGTAATGTGGCTGGGGGGTGGGGGGTGGGGGTGAGGGTTTGTGCAATCATGGAGAGACCCTGGCGTGGCGGTCCAGGGCCACGGCTCAGGGTCCTGGGGTGGGGAAGCCACAGGGCGGCTCTGTCCCGTGCAGCTCTCAGGCCTGCACACTTGAGTGCTCTCCTGACCCAGTACTGGGCCCTCCCCACAGTACAGCAAACACCTATTTGTGCACATCGGCCAGACGAACCCTGCCTTTTCGGACCCGCCTCTGGAGGCCGTCGACGTGCGTCAGATCTATGACAAGTTCCCAGAGAAAAAAGGGGGACTGAAGGAACTCTATGAGAAGGGGCCCCCTAATGCCTTCTTCCTTGTCAAGTTCTGGGTGAGCTGCCCTCTCTGCTCCCACCAACCCCTGCCCCCCAGATGTGCAGCGTACCCGGGTCCCCCTGCTGACCCCTGACCCTGCCCTCTCTCCCTGTGGCCTGTGGGCAGAGTGCTGGGGACGGGTCCTTGGGCGGAACACTGGTGTGGCACGCCCAGAAGCCTCCCTCTGGCCTCCGCCCCTCCTGACACCACGCTCGCTTCCCCCCATCTAGGCCGACCTCAACAGCACCATCCAGGAGGGCCCGGGAGCCTTCTACGGGGTCAGCTCCCAGTATAGCTCGGCCGATAGCATGACCATCAGCGTCTCCACCAAGGTGTGCTCCTTTGGCAAGCAAGTGGTGGAGAAGGTGGAGGTGAGTGGGGGCCCAGGGTGGCACGGTGGGGCCGGGAGCAGGCACGCTGGGTGACGCCCTCCTCGTGGCCTTCCGCAGACGGAGTATGCCAGGCTGGAGAACGGGCGCTTCGTGTACCGCATCCACCGCTCCCCCATGTGCGAGTACATGATCAATTTCATCCACAAGCTGAAGCACCTGCCGGAGAAGTACATGATGAACAGCGTCCTGGAGAACTTCACCATCCTGCAGGTGGGGGGGGTGGGGGGGCAGCCGGGGAATGGGGGGCACAGGGGCCTCAAAGTGGGGGTGGCCAGACCCATCGCTCAGGTGAGGAGACTGCTATCCAGAAAGGAGAAGGGTCTTCTCGGCCCCTACACCTGTGGCTCTGTGCCGCCTGACCCCTTGAATCCTCCTGCCTGGCCCCCAGGTGGTCACGAGCCGGGACTCCCAGGAGACCCTGCTTGTCATTGCTTTCGTCTTCGAAGTCTCCACCAGCGAGCACGGGGCCCAGCACCATGTCTACAAACTCGTCAAAGACTAGGCTACCCTCTGCCCCCACCACCAGGATCCAGGACGAGCGTCTGTTCCACACACCTGCCTGGCCCCCCCTGGAAGTCTGGGATTGAGGACTCACCCGCCTGCCAGGCCTCAGGCCCAGGACCCAGGAGGCCTCCCCACCTACCCCCAGCACACACACTCCCTGCCACTGTTCTGCGCTTTAATTGTGGGAGAAGAGAGGAGGGCTCAGTGGTGGGGCAGCCCGCCCTAGATGCTGAACCATCGCCCAGCTCTGCCCAGCCTCCGGTGAATGGGAGGACCCCTTTGGGTTCAGGCACGTGTGGCCGGCAGGGGAGGGTGGAACGGAGACCGAGGGAGTCAGAGTGCAGAGGCCCCAGGAAGGAGAGTGTCGAGTTGGGAGTTAGGTTGAGAAGAGAGAGGGGCCCACACTTTCTTGCACCTGCTATGTGCCGGGCCCGGTGCTAGGTCCTATGTGTACCCAGTGCCGTTCTCAGACCGCGTGAGGCGAGCACGGGTCGTGGGTCTTGGCGTCTCATGATGTGCTGAGACTTGAAGTTGAGCGACCCTTGCAGGGTGGGGCAGAGTTGGAATTCTCATCCAGGGCTGCCTGTCCCCAGAGCCCAGGTTTACACTACCTCCCTGGAGGGGATGGGAAAGAGGGTCTGTACTAAGGGCTGGGGCCATCCACGTTGGGAGCCTCCTCCCAGGGGAGCAGCTGCTTCTGACCAGGCAGGAAGAGAGGAGCAGCAGGTACTTGGCACCTGTTAGGTGCCCTCTGTCAGCCCCTGTGCTGACCTCCTCCAACCTGCCCTGGCCCAGATCCAGTGCCTGAGCCCGTCAGCAGCTTCCTGATGGGAGAAGGCCCCCAGGGGCAGACTCCAAAATAGCTTGGAGCGTCCTGTAGAAAGATGGAGCCCCAGCCTCAGGGCAGACCAGTGTTCCAGGGACAAGGGGTAGCAGAAAGTCTTTGCTATTTTTTAATGCCCAAGACTTGGGTTTGGTCAACCCTTGGTGGGCGCCACTCCCTTATGTTTTTCTCCATCTCAGTCTCCCAGGACTCGGACAGCAGCTTCCCAGAATCAGTTCTGGGACTGAAGGTTAACCCTTCCCCTGCTGGCCCTTCCCAACACCCAGGCCCCTCTGCCAGCTTGGCCTGTCTACCAGCCACCTCTGGGCATTCTCGAGTTTCATATGAAGTACTGTGCCCCTTCCCTTCCTTACACCACCCGCCCCTGAGCTTCCTGAAGGTCCTCACAATTTGCATATCGCTCAGGCCACTTCCAAACCCAACCTAGGTTTTATAATGTATATTATATTTTTTGTGTATTTTTTAAATCCAGCTGTGATGGGTTATATCATAAACGTGGCGTGCGGCTGGGGCAGGGGCCCTCAAGGCCCAGCTCCAGCTCAAAAAAAAAAAAAAAAAAAAAAAATTAAAGTTATTTGTTTGTGGGTTAGTTGTGTGACCAGTGTATGCCAGACCTCTCTGGGTTGGATTAGCTTCCAATGGGTGCTCCTGCTAGGTTAGCTCCTGGTGGGTCCCCCCACTCTACTCCATCTCTGCTGGAGGGCCCCCAAGCCATACTTGCACTCAAGGTCCCATGAAAGTTTTGCAGACTCCCTTTCTCCCACCCACTCCTGCCATGAGTGGAGTGCTAAAATGTGCCCAGTGCTGGCCTAGGTTCTACTGCCGCATTCTCTTTGAAGTGACCTGCCCAAGGTCACACAACTACTGAGGCCCACTGCTAAATCCCCAGTCTTCGTGGTGGCTACTGCTGGTTCTCTAGCCTGTTCTCACTTTACACCAGAGAAGAACCTCAAGGGGGAAGAGTGCTTTCCCAAGTGGATGGCTGCTAGCAGGGGAAGCCAGATTCCAACCTGTTCTCTGCCTGGAAAAGCCCTACTCTCCCCTCTGAACCATCTTGTGCTCATACAGCGGGGACCACAGAGTGGGGAGGGTGAGGAGACAGTATCTTCAATGGATATGCATTATCTGAAATTCAAATTTAAATAAGCATCCTGTATTTTCATTTGCTCAATCGGGTAACCCTACTCTAGAATCGTTTTCTAGATTATTCTGGTTCAACCTCCAGATTTGCAGATGGGGAAACACTGAAGTTAAATGCTGTATTCACTCAGCCAGTGGCAACACCAAGATTTGAATCTGGTCGGCCTGACTCCAAGACCATGCACCTGGTAGACTAATCTGGTAGCTTTTTGTCTTAGTCCACAGCATTGGATGGCCACCAGACTCACTTGCAAGATGGGGAGGGTGCCTGGAGCCCCGGCCAGGTGGTTGTGGCTCCTGGAGTCAGAACTTGGTTTATGAAGCACCCACTACGTGCCCAGCCTAGGACTGGATCCAAAATCTGATCTCTGGGCTTAACAGGTAATTCTATCTATTGGATGCTTGAGGCATCATCACGTGTGCTGTTGCCTTCTCTCTCCCGGAGTAAACAGCAGTAAACAGCCTTCGGGTGATTTAGAATCATGTAGATCTCCTGTGGAAAATCCAAGTGCAATATGGCCGCCCTCTCGCCCATCTCCCTACTTCCTTGCCCCCACATGCAAATGTAACAGATCCAGAGGTGGGTGATGTCTAGTTTCAAGGTCCCAAAGTAAGGCGAGGATCAGAATAAGGGGAGTCTTGTGAGGCTGGAGCCCAGGACTCTCCTGAAGTGGCTCTTACCTGCTCAGGATTCTGTGGGAAGCTTTAAAGGGCCAAGATGGCTGGATCCCAGAGAATGGAGCTGAAGTTCTGCCTTTCCTACCCATTTCTGTTCTGATGTCATCTTGCCAATTCTAAGGTCAAGGCCTAGGTGCTACTCTGAGATTTCTTAAGGGCTCTTTATTTCCCTGTAGTGCTAATGCTGGAGAACTGGGGCTCCCCAGATAGCCGAACCCTGAATTCTCAGGTGCACACAAGCTTTCGACGGATCATCCCAGAGACTGGAATTTGATGAAAATAGCTCAACCTTCTTTCACAATGGAATCTGTCTCCATGTCCATTTTCCATTTGCTTTCTCTTCTGCTACCTACTCTTTATTGTGCTGCTGGGGGCCTCTTGAGAGCAGGCACCATGGCTCTAAACAGGTTCCCCACTGCCCAGTAGTGGGTCAGCATTTTAGTATAGTTGGTAAGAATTCCTACCCCAGTAACGTAAGGCTTAATAAATAGAATGGGTTTGATTTAAATCCAGGTGATTCAAATCAATCCAGTAAGACTCAAGTCCCTAAGTATTTCTAAAACACCCACTTAACCTTTCCCTGGAGTTTCCAAACTTACAAAAAAAATTTTTAATCCTTGGCTCATTTCAAACAGGAAGGTGTGTCTAATTCTAAAGCCATCCTGGTCTTTCTCCCCACTCACCAGCATCTAAATTCAACTGAACCAGACCAACAGACTTTACATACTATGACCAAACACTACGTAGGTAGCTACATGTGATTGCTATTTAGCAACTGCTGTTTTAGGAACACTTCCTGGAGAATTGCCTTCTGATTGGTAGGATACACAGGATCATGAATGAGAAACTGCTTCTAAAAAACCCTTGGCTCCACAGGCATTGCTCAGTACTGCACCACTGCTGGCAGGAACAAAAGGTCTCTCTGGTCTTAGGCTCTGGGGTGGTTTGCAGGTTCTGAGAGGCTTTGCCCACTAGGGCCCTTGGGACTTGGCGCTAGAGATGCAGCTGGGACCCATCACAGCAAACTCCAGTGAGGACTTCGGTTTTATGCTTCTGCCTCATGGCTCTGCCTTTTTGGTTGTATTCAGTGCCTAATAAGCAGCAGTGCGAGAGGCCAGGCGTTAAGATATACTTACACTTGCAATTTTCGATTATATTCCTCTAGTCAAAGTATCAAACTTTCTTGCCTTCAGTATTGCCTTTTTCTTTCTGATTACAAACATGACAGAACTCCAGGAAATCCCAGGTAATCATTTTACTCCCAGAGTTAAACATGGCCAACATTTTGTTAAGTCAATTTCCGATCACTTTTACTATGCATAAACTAGGACCCCAAATTCCGGGCTTATCACAAGACTGCAGCTTTTTTGCCAGTAAGCAAAGTTACTAGCAGTTACTAACTTAAAAGCTAAAACAATAAAAAAAAAAAACCTCAAAGATCTTTGGTGAAAACCTCAGATTGTTCATGGTTCAAGCTTGTTTCAAGGTACATTTTTATATATACTTTGGATTAGCCTTTCAGCTGTAATAAGAGATGGAGGGATGAACCTGTTACTTTACCAAAGTTAAATGAAGCAGGTTCAAGTCTAATGTTAAATCACAGGTATTTCCCATTAAAAAACCAACTTCCCAGTACTGGGTGTTGGAGGCAAGAACAGAGAACTGCCTGCCACAGAGCCTACCCAAGTACAAAGATCTAAAAGTTTCCACAGTCCAATTCTACCCGCTTGCTAAGCTCCCCCAAAAAACAAGGTTGGTGAATTACAGTATTAATACAGATCTATTTGTGTTTTCCTAAACATCTCCGAGTAAATTACTACCCCTGAATATACAGTATTCAACTTGGGGTCACACAAATACTAGATCAGGATTGCAGACAAGAATCTAAGGATCCAAACTCCATTTGGTCCTTGTGATCCCTACAGACTGAGCCTCAACACATCATTTAGAGGGATAAAACCAAACAAAAAAAGCCCACAGAAAGAACCAATGGTGTAAAAGGGAAGCAACTTCAGCGCACAGGTTAAGCACGCTGCCAAGGACAGAGTCAATGTCCTCAGTGAAGGCCCTGACTCCATTCTACTAGTAAGCAGGAGCACTACAGGCTGGAGTCCTAGCCTAGATCAGCCCCTCCAGGGTACAGAAGAGTTTCAGTCCCTGTTAGTAGTCCTATACTGTCACATGTTGTAAGCATCCAAAAGACCTAAATTTTAAGGTAGGTAGAATGCACTTCCTGGTTTGCAGCACGGAGAAAAGGACCAGCCATCACTGGGTGCCAGGAACTGCAGTCATCAGCACAAAGCTCTGGCATGCAATGTCAGCTCACAGAGCACTTCCCTCTCCCCTAGTCACAGGCAGACAGATAATGGCAGGTAGCACTAGGGTTTATTAAACTGTGCCTTAGTACAGGCGTTGGGGCTTGCCCATGGTGCTCTTGATGTATAAAGCCCGGACATTCTGCCAATTCTTCTTGAGCAATGACACCAGGAAATTGACAGCTAGGTGGATGTTATACACAAGCTCATCATCTGTCATCTTCACGTGGCCAACAGCCACCGCCAGACACAACACCTGTGGGAAGAGTTAAGTCAATCAGGTTGGTTGATTGACCAAACCTGACCAAAGTCAGGTTAAGAGAGTAAGAGAGTAGGCACAGAGTAAGAGAGTAGGCACAACTACAAGCCAGATGGTCCAAATTGACCTCCAGTCACTAATAAACCTACTCTGACCCCAGGCCAGGAAGACCAGGGCTATGTTAAAAGCTTCAACCCTGCTCAGTGACTGTGACATGTCCTAAGTATCTACAGAAACACAAACCAGGGCTCCCATGTAGAGAATTCAGAAAAAATAAATGGAAAACTTATTTAGAGAACTCCAGGACGGGTGGTGCTTAACCTATGCAACCCAGCCAGCCTTCCTTACCTTCTTCATCTGGAATTTGATTGTGGACTTCACTTCATCCACTTTGGCCACCATATTTTCATTGTGGGTCAGCAAGGAAGGGAACTTGCCAGCCTTATTCAGGCCAGGGCCCAGGATTCGTGGAATCTGCTTGATCAGAGATTCAGAAGCCAGAAAGGCATCATACTTCTTGGCTGGTGAAGAGAAGCAGTTGGATGCTTAGGATCTGGCCCCTGAAGGCAACTCCAACCAGGGCTCTGTCAACCAACCACGAAGCGGCCCCTAACCACCCTGCTAACCCCTCTCTCCAAGTACCAAGTCTTTTTTAATCTTCTCACTCCAGTTTCTCTATCCTCTTGAGTTTTACTGGTCCAACATTCACATGAAACCCGGTCAAAAGCCCAGGCTGACCCACCCTCATGTTCAATAGAAAATACACATGCTCGTTAAGGCTGAGTTCAAATCCTGCCTTCCTACTTTCTAGATTCACAGTAACTAGGGCACCTATTTCCTACCTGTAAAATGCTTACACAAAGGATAAAAACGAAAAAGAAATCAGTTTTAAATAGAAATCCCTAATCAAAACATACCAGCACCTGACTAGTCCATCTGTGAGAGCTAACCCAATTAGAATCTTCAAAGCCAACATAAAAAGGAACATTTAAAAGGTTAAAAATTATCAGAAGTCAACTAACCACAGCAGATCCTTTCCATCACGATACTACTCCCTCTCCCATCATTTTAAAAATCCAAATGGGGGGGAGGGGGACAGGGGCACCTGGGTGGCTCAGCCGTTAAGCTTCCTATTTCAGCTCAGGTCATGATCTCATGGTTCAGGAGTTCAAGCCCCACACTGGGCTCTCCGCTGTCAGCGCAGAGCCCAATTTGGATCATCTGCCTCCCTCTCTGCACCTCCCCTGTGCTCTCACTCACTCTCAAAAATAAACATTAAAAAAACAAATAAATGAAAATCCCAATGGCAGAAATACCACTCTTCTACCATTCCCATGGGAACTGTCTGCCCAAATACAAAACCACAGCAAGCCACACTCACCCAGCTTCTTGACTAGCTTTTTATTCTTGTTGAGTTTCTTCAGAGCCTCAATGTCCATGTGGGGAATATCCACAGCCTTCGCCTCATCACAGTGCTGTTGGTCCCCCAGCACACATACGGAGAACTTGGGGCGGGGAGTGGACTTAAGCCTGCATTTTGGGGGGACAGAACAGGTCAAACCCAGCCTGGGACTCCAAGAGCAGGTGAAGGGGTCTGGGATCGCTGCAGCCACTGAGCCTTACCCAGAAGGTCCACATTCACCAACAGCTAGTCTGGCTTCTCAAACTAGCCGGCGGGCTCGGCCAAGGCCTCCCCACGCCTCCCCTCTTATTTTAAGACCCAGGGTGGGGGTCCGTCCAGCCACGCCTGCCCGGAGCAGGGGGTCTGAACTACCCAAGCGCGTCAGTGCCGCACGTGCCCGCCGCCTCGAGCTCAACCGGGAGCCCGAAGGGAGGCGACGGGCACGGGGTCACGGAGGGCTGGGTGGGATCAGAACGGTGCCAACCTGACGGTGCCCGAGAAGCGTTTGTCCTTCTGAGGATCATAGTTCTTCAAGCTGATCTGCAGCTCCACGGTCTCCAAAAACCTTAGAGAAAGTAACAAAGTTAACCAGCCGCCCGCGACTGCCCAAGCCACCGCGCTCCGGGCCCGCCCTCCCCGCGGAGACGCGCGCTTACTTCCTGCGCTTGCGCTGGTTCCCGTGCAGGACTTCCCGCACCGCCTCGTACAGGGTATCGCGGGAGACTTTGCTGCTGCGAGAGAGAATCAAGACGAGCGATTAGGACCCGGGAGGCGCCGATCAACACCCTCGGCGTAGTCAGAAGTCTCAGGCTTTGAGACGGAGAAAGGGTTCACGACGCACGCCAAGGGGCTTCCGGACACCAAATCGGGAGCTTTGGGTGCGATAAAGGTGGAGGCCAGGAGGAAGAGATACCTTCCTAGCGGTCGGGCCTGGCGCTCAAACTCGAACGCCGGGCCTGCAGGGCGGCGTCCGGCAAGAAATGCCCCTCGGCGAAGCAGAGGCAAGGATCCCCCCGATTCAGCCCGCAAGTCTCCCCCCCACCAAGGTGCCAGGGGGCGCGGATGAGTGTGGATGGCGCCCTAAGTGCCACTTACCTCATAGCGCCACACACAACAGCAGGAAAAAAGAATAATTTAGTTCGCGCATGCGCTCAAATAAGGCTCCTGTTCTCGCGAGATGTAGCTTTCCTTCTGAGCGCGAGGGCCGGGACACGCAATCCCCGGGGAGCCCAGCCGTTTGCGGCCGCTGGAGGGCGCTGCCGCGTGTTACACAGCTAGAGTGGCTCGAACACTGGGAGATAGCTTTCTGCGGTCCTGGGAGCCCCGTGGCCCGCGAGGAATATTCTCGTGGGCGCCAGCCACTGCCAGGCACTTAATAGGCTGGTACTGGGCACCGCACCGTAATGGTCGCTGAAAGCATGCAGTTCCCCCATGTTTGTCTCTCCAACCTTTTCTGCCCTTTTCCTCCGGTCCTGCACACCGCTTCGGGTCTCAAAAGCGGGTTTTGCTCCTAACCTCTCCCTCACCATCTTGCTCTGGGGCTCAGGGCTTCAGAGGACGTTGTGAGAAGGGAAATGTCATGAAACTTCGGTTCCTGGCCCCTCAAAGCCTGCAGTGGGGAAGAGCTGGGAAAGTACTGTAATGAATCTTCACTTGATAGCTGATTCAATGTCATCTACCCGTTAAGTAGTTACTATACACAAGGTGCCTCCCTAGCTACTACAACACACACGGCCAGCACTGCACAACCCTTTCTGCCCCTTCCTCGGTCCAACCGGCCCCATCCTCTTCTCTGCCCATAGAAACCCCAGGAGTCCTACAGACTCCTCCTCAAAAGCCTCCAGCTCCAGACTGAGCTGCACCCACCTTCACGGCCCCATTCCCCAGTGGTCAGTGCACACTTCACCTATTCAACAGACAGCTCTGATAGGGCCGAGGTGAGTGGCATCACACCTTATCGCACAGAACTGTGAATGAACGAACCTGAGAACTGTCACCTTCCCCTCACAGAGGATTTCACCAGGAAAAAGATGCCCCTTGTCACTGAGTAGGTGGGTGGTGGTGGTGTGTTGGTTTCAACAAACACCCAGAGTTAATAGGAAGGCAGACACTGCTTTGAATAAGACATTAAACTTCCTGCTTTTTATTAAATATCTGCTTTTTAATAAATTATTATCCAAATCAGAAAGAACACAGAGGGTCATAACATACACTTGAGCATAAGATATTTGTGCTGAGCACACAGGTCACCTCCAGGGCTCCTGAAGCATCATTCATCTATTCTGCGTCTGCTTTGACTCTACTGAGGCCTATCAGAAAGTTTCTGTCCCGGCAGCCTGAAGTAAAAGTGACAAGGAGTGAGCCCATCCAACCCCTCTAGCCCAGGACCCTGCCCGCTGGCTGGAAGGCCAAGATGGCCTCTCTGCATCCTGGAGCAGGGATGGCAGGTTCCGCCATTAGCCCCAGGCAAGGGGTCAGGGAGAGGTACTGGGGGCAGAAGTATCCTTCAGGAAGCTGGTGAGGGAGCTCCAGGAGTACGGTCCCTTAGCTGGATGGTCAGGGAGCCAGACGTCTCAGGGCAGCTTGCAGGGACTTCCTCAGAAAAGTGGTGTTGAGCTCTAGGGCTGTGGCCAGGCCCAGCCTCTGGATTTCAGTGATCTGGGGAGAAGGAAGAATAATTATCAGGACTCCAGCAGCTGATCCTTCCCTTTCCCCTCTGCCTCGGGGCACTATTTAGGAAGGAGAGAGGAATCTAGGACACCAGGACAATGGAGGAGATATCTAAACCCATTATTCTACTATGATTAAGTAAGTTTTCGGGTTCAAGTGAACCAGGGGTCAGATGTTAAGTGTACAACTTACTAAGTCAGCCACATTTAAAAAAAAACGTTCATATATTTATTTTTGAGAGTGTGTGCATGCACATGCACCCAAGCAGGGAAGGGACAAAGAGGGAGACAGGAAACAGAAAATCTGACAGTGCAGAGCCTGATGCAGGGCTCAAACTCAGGAACGGAAATCATGACCTGAGCCAAAATCAAAGAGTCCGATGCGTAATTGAGTGAGCAACCCAGGCGCCCCCCCCCCCCCAAGTCGGCCATGTTAATAACAGTTGACAATTATTGGGTGCTTTCTATGTAGGAACACTTTATAACCATGACTTCATAAAATCTGTACAACCCTATTTTACTAAAAAAAAGGTTTTTTTTTTTTAATGTTTATTTATTTTGAGGGAGAGAGACACGGAGTGTGAGCAGGGGAGGGGCAGAGAGAGGGAGACACAGAATCTGAAGCAGACTCCAGGCTCTGAGCTGTCAGCACAGAGCCTGATTCAGGGCTCGAACTCATGAGCTGTGAGATCATGACCTTGAGCCGAAGTCAGACGCTTAACCGACTGAACCACCCAGGTGCCCCCCTCCTATTTTACAGAATAGAAAACTGAGGGTCAGAGATACTCCATTGTGACTGCCACATTCCTTCTGGGCCAGTATTTCTTCCCTGATCTGTTGCTACAACCTCCTGACAGATCTCTGCCCTGTCTTCTCTTGAATCCCCACTCCTTACAGATGTCCGAGGCTTCTTTATAAAATGTACATCTGACCAAGACACTCCAGCTGAAAGCGCTGGGATAACTACTGATGCCTCACATTCGAGGACCTCCTTCCAGGATCTACATAGGGTCTTCGGTGGATCCAGGAGCCTCCTGAAATTGTGCATAAGATGTGTGTTCATGGTTTCACTTTTCTGAGAGGATCTATAGCTTTCATCAAATCATCGGATGGGCCTGTGACTCCCCCAAAAAGGTAAAGAGCCAACAGCCAAGGATGCCTGGCCTTCAAGATAACTCCATGCTCCTCATCAAATCCTACAGCATCCTCCATAAGATGCTAGCATGGCCTGGCAATGTGAGTCTCAATTTCCTCATCTATAAAATGGAGCTAATAATGGTACCTTCTTATTGGGCTAACACATGGAATAAACTAGCAAGTTAGCATAAGCAAAGGGCTTAGAACAGTGCCTGAGACAGAGCAGGGGCTACGCAATATTAGCTCTCAGTATTTTGACTCTAGCCTTGAACCTCACCCCAACTACCATCTGCTCTCACGTTTTTAGGCCTCAGCTACAGCAAACTACCTGTAGACCCCTTGGACACTCACTGCTTAAACTGTTTCCTTTGCCTGAAATGCCCTTTCCTCAGTCTTGGCCCCTGACCACCATTTACCCTTTCAGAGTTGAGAAGCCTGTCCCAATTCCCACCACAAGCAGGGTTTAGTTGCACCCCACTTCCTCTGCCACCCAATGCCCGGCACCCACACCTCTCACCTGGCACCTACCAGATATTACAGTGATCTGGTTATCATCTCTCTCCTGCCTCACTAGCCTGGCACTGGTGGAGAGTGTCAAGTCAAGGACAGGGACTGCGTCATGGTCACTATTCATTCCCCAGTGCCCCATATAACATCTGGCCCACAGCGGTGTTACTGGGATGAATGAACTCCTAAGCAGTCTCATTCCCCAGTCTTAGGCTTGAACTCATAGTTTCCCTGGCTAACACTCAGGGTGTCTTCCCCAGCAAACACTAGACATACACCCTCGTGGCACACTCAGAGCAGCGGGACCAGCCCTCATGGCCCTACTGATACTCACATTGGCCTGATACTTGGTCATCACTGTCAGCATGAGCTTGGCATAGGCCACGGACGTGGCGGCTGCTGGCCCCTCTTTACAGAGCTTCTCAATCAACACACTGAACTTCTCAGGGGTCATCTCCACCTGCACACATTGGGAGATGGGACAGAACAAGAAAGGGCCCCGGATTTAAATCCCAATTCCACCACTTCCTAACTAGGTAACCCCGGGAAGGTCACTTAACCACACGAAGCCTCAGTTTCTGCATCTGTAAAATGCGGTTCATGATATCTAATCCTAAAGATGGCGAAAAGGATTAAATGAGATAATGCACATAAAGCCTGGCACATAGGTCTTGGCCTGGCTTGGTGGTTTAAGGTATAAAGGAGTGAGGAGTCCCAAGGGGTACTGCCAGCATAGTAACAATAGCTCTCCTTAATAATAATGTAATCGAGGGGTGCCTGGGTGGCTCAGTCGGTTAAGGGTCCGACTTCGGCTCAGGTCATGATCTCACGGTCCGTGGGTTCGAGCCCCGCGTCCGGCTCTGTGCTGACGGCTGAGCCTGGAGCCTGTTTCAGATTCTGTGTCTACCTCTCTCTCTGCCCCTCCCTTGCTCATGTTCTGTCTCTGTCTCAAAAATAAATAAGACATTAAAAAAAAAATTAAAAAAAAAATAATAATGTAATCGATATTTATTATGTATCAGGCACTGTTCTGAGCACTTTACACCAATTATCGATTTCAACCTCACCCCAACCTTGGGTGTCATCACTTCCATTTTGTAGATGGGGAGACTGAGGCATAAAGAGGTCAGGTCTACTACCTAAGTTATAAAAAATGAGGTAGAACTTCAGGTAGTGATATGGAAAAATTGCTAAAATATACTGTCAGGTTAAAAAAGCAAAGTACAGAGAACTGAGCTTGGTGTGTTACCATCTATGTAAAAAGCAAGGAAAAAGTGAACTTAAACACACGTCCTTATACAGAAAAACCCTCTGGGAGGGTTCCCCTGGAACTAGTAACACTGACTAGCCCTGGAGAGGGGACCTGGATGGCTGGGGGAACATTTTTCACCATATCCTTTGGGCTTTACAATTTTTGAACAAATGAATCTATAACCTATTCAAAAATAAAATTAAATTTATACACAAACACATCAAAAAGTCCCTCCCCAAGGCCACACGACTAGTAAGAGGCAGAGCTAGGACTTACCAGGCAGTCAGCTCTCTGCTACCAGCCTTTCCGGCCCCAGGACTCCCTTACCGTCAGGGGGCACCTGTTCTGCTTGCCCCTCCACCACTGGAGGGATCAGAAACCCGGGAGCCCCACGCCCGGCCACAGCATTGCAGCACTTCTCGGTCCACCCCTCCCCAGGGCAGCCTGCTCACCTGCCGTTCCAGGAGTGACTGCAACACCAGGAACGTCTTCTCTTTCCAGGGCAGCTCCAAGATCTGTCTGCAAAAAGCACAGGCTCCAGTGAGACCGGCCCAAGCCTGGGAATCCATTGCTCCTACCCCAAGGCAGTGCCAGGCACTGGAGACAGCTAAGATCCCCAGCCAACCAAGGAAGTACTCAGAGCCCCCGATGCTGGCAGCCATTCAGTAGCCAGCCCATACTCGGTGCTGGGAAGACTACAGCCCAAGACTCCTGGAAGGGATGGTGAAGGATTTGGCGTGAGGTGTACAAAGGTTCCCTGAAAAATAAGCAGGAGTGGAGAGAGCATCCCAGGTACCAAAGGTGAGGGTGAGCCAAGGATGCAGTGAGATGATACCTATGAAGGCTTTCTAGAGAAGGCGGCATGCCCTGCAGAGCACAGGGAAAAAGTAGACCACAGTGGGGGCCACTCTACTGTGCTTCCTGTTCTACCGCACAGTCCTCTGCTTGCATGCACGGGCAGTGCATCACATGGAAACAGTGTGGCTTCGTGGGTAGACGGTCTTGAGTCAGATCCCAGGCTTTATCCCTGGCTGGCTGTGTGACCTCTGACCACGTCCCTTAACTACTCTGAGCTTCAGTTTTTCCAACTCTAAGGCAGCAACAGCACCTACCTCACAGGACGGCATGAAGACTGAGATAATGAACCTAAAGCACAGACAATGTACTCGATAAGTGGTGGCGGACGTTGTTTTTCAGGCCGCCCCCTTCTCATGTTACAGTTAGCGTTTTACATTTCACATTAGTGTCCAATGGGGTTGTAGCTCCCCATTGTTTCTACATGTCTGGATTGTGACTCCCCAGTTTTAATACCCAAACCAAACACCAATTTAATAACAATCTTTGAGCACTTACTAGGGGCCAAATACTGTGCGGAGGTCTATGTGCATTACCACATTTGATATCTAGAAAAAATCCCACGGAGCGAATATCATCCCCATTTTTTTATATGAGGAAACAGGCTCACAGAGATGGAATAACCTGTCTGGATTCACCAAGGCAAGGCTGAGATTTGAAATCCTGTCTGTCTGACCCCAGGGCCAGTGCTCTTAACCACTGTGCCAACTACACTGTGCACTACTCAGGAGCAGGGACCCCAGCCTCTTCTCTACCTTCTCCAACGTACCCAGAATGGAAGACTGAAACCCTGGCCTTGGGAAGGTTCACAGGATGGCAACTGGCACATGCCCACGGGAGGGCGGACAGGCCAGGCAACAGCGAGAGGGGCATCAGCTGTGCAGTTGCCAGTCTTTCGGGCACAGGGCCTGGTACCCAGCCAGCTCCAACTCCGGAATGCCGGGAGCCAGCCTGGCCAGTAGGAGCAGGTGGGGGCAGCACGGAGGCCTGTACACTTACCCCAGCATTAGAACCTGCGTGTCTGGCTCCAGGGCCTCGTCCTTCATAAGGCAGCAGAGTAACTCTGTTTGAGCTGGACCTGGGTAGAGGACAGCAGAACAAGGGAAGTCTGGGAGGAAATGGTAGGAGAGGATGGAACAGGAT
This sequence comes from Panthera leo, assembly GCF_018350215.1. NCBI lineage: Eukaryota > Metazoa > Chordata > Mammalia > Carnivora > Felidae > Panthera > Panthera leo. The sequence goes on along the minus strand of NC_056683.1, from coordinate 33,851,879 downwards.
GCCTGGCGCATTACAGGGGGGCATCGTCAGGGAAGCAGCAGGTAACCTTACCGACTGAATACACAACTGCCAGGGCCACCCTGGAGTGAAGGGTGCTGGGAACAGAGAGGGAAGAACTACCGGGCCGGGGCTCGTTCCAGAATTACCAGTTCCTGGGGCCTGGAGCACGGGGCCAAGAAGGGTTCTGCAGACAGGATAAGCATACTTGGCACAGAAGGAGGTCAGGGCAGTCACGAGCAGGCGGGAGGCCGAGGAAGTCAGGGACAGAATCTACAGCCAGTGGGGAGGAAAATATTAATTAATTCATTTCTTCTTCCCTGTAATAAATGCTTATCAGACATATTTCAGGTGGTGATAGACGTTACAAAGAAAAAACAAAAATTCTTTTATTTAGAACTCACATGGGAAGACAAAAAGTTCCCTTCCCCAGCTCCCAAATCCCTTCAGCTTCTGGAAGGGTCTGGGGCCCACAAGGGAGGAATGCGATGCCATGTGGAGAGATGGCCTGGAGGTCCATGCTCTTTCTGTGCCCCAGGCTGCCTTGGGAACCCCTTCTCCCAAGCACACTCTTCTGCGGGCTCACATTCTCTCCCCCACTGTCCCCAGCATGCCAAGTGTATCCCAATGCACCTACCCGTCTTAGAAAGAGGCTCTTGGTCAGAATGGTAGCATTGCTGAGGCTAAGGTCTGGTGAAAGGGACAGAAGCCAGGTGCAGAACTGCAGGAGAGCTGTGTCCGAAAGCTGCAGGAGCTGCAGCTGGGCACACAGCAGTTCCATCTGCCAAGTAGGAGGGAAACATAGACACTCGGTCTGTCTCTGCTAGGCAGTCTCAAGCCAACTGGGCAGCAGAATGGGTGGGGCAAGGACACTCCAAGGTAAGGTAAGGCAGGGAGAGCTGCCCTATGGTGAGGGTCCAAGGGCTAAAAGGAAGCACACGGTGACCCCTGCCCAAGAGACCAAAAACCCAATAAAATCCCCTCCCCAAATTCCCACACGAGGCAAGGAAACACAGATGTAAGTAGAAAAAGGCTGGGGACATATCCTCAGGCCAGGCCGTCTTCCTGGACTCACCTGGCTTGGACTGCATTCGTGGAGAAGCTGTAGCTCAACTGGAGGGACACCCTCCAAGCCCTGGAAAGGCAAATCCCATGTTAGGGCTGGCAGAGCCCTTGGTGACAAGTCAGAGACCACCCCTTTGTCTGGCACAGTGGGTGGGTGAGGACCCTGGATGCTACCAGAGGAGAGGGACTGCTCTGGGGTTAGATGACATATCTGGACTTGGGTCAAGAAGAGCCCCTGCGGCTCTTCAGACCTTCACCTCAGACCTTCACCCTGACCCTCATTGTCCAAACAGCCTGTGCTCTCCTGGGCGTGGCTGAAATCCAGGCAGAAGGTGGAAGAAGGGCAATGGTGAGCAGGGGTCAGTTACCTCCCCGAAGGTCTTGAGCAGCTGCTGCAGCCTGGGAACCTGGTCCTGCAGAGGAGAACCTGATCACTGCTGAGTCCCTACCAGCACAGTGTGGCCCCAAGCCCAGCCCTAGCTCCCTCTCCAGAGAAGGCCCTGGGTCAGTGGGAGCTAGGGGGCAAAGATGATTTACGAAGACCAAGAACACAAAGCCTAACCTTGAAAAGTACTTAAGAACTCAAAGTAGACAAGGCCCATGGAAATCCAGCTGTCTAGATTGACCTCTCTGCACCCACCCTAATGGGGGTAAGACCCAGGCCTTGGGTCGGGAGGACAGGCCGAACACGGCACAGTCAGTCCCACGCCCTCTCCATAGGATAGCTCTGGAGCTTCTCTTCTTGCTTGGCACCCTTTAACCTCACATTGTACATCATTAGGCCAAAGGTTCCCCACCTCCAATAACTCCCTTCCTACCTCATCCTCAGAAGCTGTGGAGCAGAGATTATATTCCCTTAACCCCACCCTCCTACCCCTTGCTCCATGGACCACAGTTATCCCAGTTGGGAAATGGTCTCCCAACCAGCTTTGACCCTGGATAAACCCCCCACTCCTGGAGGATCCCTCTAAAGCCAGCCTCCCCACCCTAGTACCTGGATAGCTTTGGGCAGCTCCAAATTCTCAGCTAGGCCCTTGGCATCCTCCAGACTCTGACCAGCCACACTGGGCTCAGCCTGGACAGGCTGGTTCTTAATGGGCAATGTGCCTCCTCCATCTGCCAGGGATTCCAAAGATTCAGGTTCGTGTTTCTCCTCCTTGTGACCTTCTTCCTCCCTTTCCAAATATCGGAACCTTTTGGGGGCCCTCTCCCCCTCAGGTCTGGCAGACTCTTCCTCTGGCCCCTTTCTGCGTTTCCCAGGCCAATGGGGGTCCTCGTCCTCCTTGTCCTCCTTTTCTTCCTCTCCAGGATCCGGAGTCTGGAGCAACTTCAGCCTCCTGCCTCCCTGGCCCAGCTGCCTACACAGGCCTTGGAGCTGTCTCTGGCAGCTTTTAGACAATGGGGATGCTCCCGCAGTCGATACCCCAATGTCTAGATCCCTTCGCAGCAATTCCCCCAGGGCCCGGAGCCAGGTGTCAGGGTCAGGGCTTTGGTCTTGCTGTGCAATCTGCAGCACAGAGAGCAGTCCGCTTTCAGGCAGCGACGGCCAAACAGCCATCAGCAGGGACATCAGGTTCCTCTGGCATAACTGAGGCAATCGCAGCAGCAGTGGCTTCCTGGGGAGCAGGAGGACAAGCAGTCAAGAGCATCTTCCTGGAAGGAGCACAGGACAGACTGCATAGAGCTACAGGGTAGATGGCAATGGACAGACAGGGTAACTAGGAGGCAGTACCTGCGAGTCAGTATGGATGGAGGGGGACAGCATGACAGTCATTCAACAAGCATTTATCGAGCGTGTATTTTACGTTGTTGTTAAATCAGCTTAAGTTCATTTTACTATTACTAAACAGCCAAAATTTCTCTGAACAATTCAATATTTTTTAAGTTGAGCATGTATTCATGTATTCTATGCTAGGCTCTGCTCTTTGACATCTCCTAGTTCAGCTCAAAAATTCACGTTGAAACCTACTCTACAAAAGATCTATGCTTGTTTTACAAAAAAAAAAAGTCCCTTCCCAAACTTTACATAAAAATAATACCCCAGGGGTGCCTGGCTGACTCAGTCAGTAGAGCATGTGACTCTTTTTTAATTTTGTAAAATGATTTATTTATTTAAGTCTACACCCAATATGGGGGGGGCTCAAACTCAAGACCCTAAGATCAAGAGTCACATGCTCCACCAACTGAGCCAGCCAGGCACCCCTAGAGTGTGTGATTCTTGATCTCAGGGTCATGAGTTCAAGCCCCAGGTTGGGCACAGAGCTTACTAAAAAGATAAATAAAATTAGGGCACTTGGGTGGCTCAGTCGGTTAAGCGGCCGACTTCGGCCCAGGTCATGATCTCGCGGTCCATGAGTTCGAGCCCCGCGTCGGGCTCTGTGCTGACAGCTCAGAGCCTGGGGCCTGTTTCAGATTCTGTGTCTCCCTCTCTCTGACCCTCCCCCATTCATGCTTTGTCTCTCTCTGTCTCAAAAATAAATAAACGTTAAAAAAAAAAATTAAAAAAAAAAAAAGATAAATAAAATTAAACAAACAAAAAGAATGTGCTGTGGGATGGACCAAGGCCCAAAGTAAAATAATAACACTCTAGGATGCTGTGCAGTGCTTATTCTGCAGCCCTGTGCTCTCCTTGGCAATCCCCTGGAACTCTCAAGGTTACATCAGTCTAGCTGTGACATTCCTTTCACCCAGCTGAGTTCCTGAGAGGCACAGGCAGTGTCTCCTTCCTCCATGTCCCAGTACCCAGCAGAGCATCAGCCCACATCAGGCACTTGGTACACACTTTATTGAATGAATTAACTCTCAGAATTAAGTGTCCAGACATCGGCAAGGACTACTGTGGACAGAGCAGTGTAGCCATCTGTAATGTTGTAAAGGCACGAATCCAGACGCTGTGGGACCCGAGGCTTACTGGTGTGGCAAGTCATGGGTACACCAAGCCCACCTGCCATCACGCCTCTAATCCTCTCTATGGGACTTTGTAGGGCTGCTTATCATCATACACAAGGGGCACCTGGGATGAGTGAAAGAGAAAAAAATCTGACTTTTATTTCTTTGTGAAAACCAACCACTTAAGTGAGAGAGAAAACTAAAGTAAAAGTTAAAAAGATGATCAATTTGGGGTACCTGGGTGGCTCAGTCAGTTAAGCCTCCGACTTGGCTCAGGTCATGATCTCATGGTTCGTGGGTCGTCTGAGCCCTGGGTCGGGCTCTGTGCTGACAGCTCAGAGCCTGGAGCCTGCTTCGGATTCTGTGTCTCCCTCTCTCTGTGCCCCTCCCCTGGCTCATGCTCTGCCTCTCTCTCTCAAAAACAAATAAACATTAAAAAAAATTTAAAAAAAATATGGTCAATTTGTGGTAGAGGATGATTAGGAGTACAGAGGTGGGGGAGACCCTATCCTAACTTCAAGGACTTATAAGTCTTATGTGTGCATGAACCCCCTTATCAAAATAAGTGTTAAATGCACAAAATAAAATACATGAGATTATGAAAGAAACCAATTATACTGAAGTAAAGTTGTACCCAGAGACCTTAGATTAAGACCCCTCCTCTTATTCTGTCCGGAAAAAGCCAGACAGCTGGACAAACATTTCTATGACCTCCAATTTGGGGATGCAGAAAGTCCTCCTGAGCCATTTCTTGAAAAAAAATTCAAAGTGGGGTGTGGGAAGCCAGTATTAGAACTTACATTTCTACTTACCTAAAACATAAGAAGTTAGTTATCATAAATATTTAAGGTATGGAATGGCCCTTCATCTTCCAGTCTCCAGCCCAATTTTGAGGGAGGGGTATCCAAGTGTGCAGAGCCCCCTAGAGGCTGAAGGCAGCACCTCAGTCACTTTTTAAATTTTTCTGTGTACTTTAATTATGATAATTAAAGGAATTTATGGATACGGTATTGTTTTTTAACAACACCAACCTCACTAAATGGACACACAACTTATAAGGATGACTGAAAAGAAACTGAATGCCAGTAAATGACGCACACCAAATAAGAAAATGGCAGAGCTGACCCTTCTCCTAGCAGAAATTGTCACATTAAAAAAAATTTAAAAAAAAAGTTCAAAGTCATACCAAAGACTATAATTATCAAAAACACCATCCTTAAGAAAAGTGATTTTTGCCCTAGAATGTACACTGTGCTTTGAAAATTCGACATTATAAAGCCATTCCAACAGATGGTCCGTTTTCTCACCACGTTTTAAATGTCTATTTTTGTATACTTTATAATGTGCGCTACTTTTTTTTAAGTTTTATTTATTTATTTGGGGGTGGGGCAGAGAGAGAGGGTGAGAATCCCAAGCAGGCTCCACCAAGTCAGCACAGAGCCGGACCGGGGGCTGGATCCCATAAACCATGGGACCATGACTTGAGTCCAATTCAAGAGTCAAAGGCTCAACTGACTGAGCCACCCACGCACCCCTTGGGCATTATTTTTCCACTTGTGTACACTTTGTTATAGGTAGGCATGCGTTCCATTTCTTTAGAGATGGGAATCTGCGAACAGAATCTATTTGAGCCCAGTGTCGTCTTTTTTTTTATTTTTATTTTTTAAATATTTATTTTTCAGAGAGAGAGAGAGAGAGAGAGACGGAACGTGAGCAGGGGAGGGGCAGAAAGAGAGGGAGACACAGAATCCGAAGTAGGCTCCAGGCTCTGAATCGTCAGCACAGAGCCCGAGGTGGGGCTCGAACTCATGAACCACCAGGAGCTCATGACCTGACCTGAGCCAAAGTGGGACACTGAACCAAACTGAGCCACCCAGGCGCCCCCGGCCCACTGGCTTCTAATTACTCATTTACACTCAGCGGAAGGCGGGTGTCTTCCAGACAGGTTCGCGGCTCCGGCCCGGCACCCAGAAGGTTCTCAATAAAGGTCTGTTGGATGCTCCTCCCTACAGGGTGCGCGGCAGGGACGCCCGGCTGAGGGGAACCAATTAACCGCTCCGGGATTCGGTCTCTTCATCTAGAAAAGTGGGCGGCGCCAGCCCCTGCCTCACACGACCGTGGAGAAATGCCGCGCCCCACAACCAGACGACTTACAGCTCAAGGCGACAGTCCGGGCCCTCCACGACGGGTTCCGCCTGGCACAGCGCCTCGAGGACGTGGCCCCATCCGAAGGGCTCCCCGCCGCGACTGCCCAGCGCCCGCAGCAGGCCCAGGCCGCGCCGCGCTCCATCCGGCCCGGCCTGCAGCGCCTGCAGCAGGAGCCGGGCAGGGGCATCCAGCTGCGCCCAGGGCGCCGACCCCGAGCCCTCAGGCAGGGCGGGTGCAGCCTCCGAGGCTGCCATGCCTGGAACCCGGGTGCTGCGCCAGCTGCCGATCTGGTTCCTGACCTCAGCCTCGACAACTGGGGAAAGGGAGCAGGACCCCAGCGCCTGCCCCGACGCCGCGGAGAGTGTCCTCCCGCACCTGCCACACTCCGCGCTCGGAGACGCACACTGAGCACCACCAGCCGGTGAGATTCGCGCCCAGTGTTAGAAAGGTACCGAGCGGGGTGTGGGTAGGGGCGGGGCCGGACGTGGAGCGAGCGGCCAGGGTAGGCCGGAAGGGGCGGGGCTAGCAATGATCCCGGCCAGAGAGTCTGGGAACGGAGTAAGGGGGCGGGAGGAAGGCCCCGCGAGATCCGCGGATGGGGCGGGGCCGCGGTGAGGGCAGGGCCACAATGTGGGAATTCGCTTGTAGCTTGTAGGAGGTGTCCTGCCGGAGATAGTGGAGTGGGGCGGGGCTTGGTGAAGGGGTGGATCTTTGCCTGTGATCTACACCTTCCTTCCTCCACACTTCCTGAAGTAGTTGGGCGGGAGGTGGGGGTGCTGAGTGGATGTGAGGGATGTGAGGGTGTTGTTCTGTTTTTGTTTTTTTTTTTTCAATGTTTATTTTTGAGGGAGTCAGAGCGGGAGCAAGGGAGGGGCAGAGAGAGCGGGAGACACAGAATCCGAAGAGGCTTCGGGCTGCCCCCAATGCGGGACTCGAACCCACGAACCATGAGATCATGACCCGAAGTGCGTCGCTTAACTGACTGAGCCACCTAGGCGCCCCAGAAATCCTGTTGTTCTTCAGGATCCAAGTATCATTTAATTTTATCTGATGTCCATGTTATGTGTAGATCACAAACTGCGATAGGATTTGGTCACCATTTACCAACCTGCCTTGAAGTCACCTCTTCCACAGGCCATCAACTGCCATCATTAAGGTTTCAGTCCTCTGGAAATATTTGATGCACAACTATCCCTCAGAATGGGGTGGTAGTAAAACCCAACACTATATGGCCAAAGGCCTTGCTGTGAACTTCCTCACAAAGTCCAAGAAGCCCACTTGCTCTGGTTGTTTACAAGGAGCAGGGAGTGGCTCCACCTCCCAAGGTTCCAGTTTTAAGGAAATTTGCTGGAGGAGGCAGACTTCTACTGAAGTAGCAGGCTAGGAGGAATCACTACAGAGGATAAGAATAGAGAGGGGAGAAGAGCTCCACAGCACCCCACAAACCCCACTTTGGGTTCCAGTTTACCATTCTCCCAGCTTCTGCAGTCACACACACATCCATTCATTCAGTCAATCTTTGCTGAGCACCTGAGGCTGGGGTTTCAGGGAACAAAACAAACACCTCATTGTTGCTGACACTCCAGTGAGGAGAGACAACTAATAAGTAAACAGTAGAATGTTGATTGTGGTGAGTGCTTTCAAGAAGAATATAGCAGGGAAGCAGGGGTGGGGGAGGTGAATTTAAATAGGTAGGCAGGCAAGATGAACCTGAAGAAGTTAAGGGAGCAAGTCAGGTAGAGAGATCTGTGGGGAGACATCTCATGCAGAGGGAGCAGCACATGCAAAGGCCCTGAGGCATAAGCATGACTGGAGCAGAATGTACTTGGAGAGTAATCAGAGAAGAGATCAGAGAGGTAACTGGGCCAGGTCTTCTGAGGCCTTGAGATCAGAAAGAGGACTTCAGTTTTCACTCTAAGTAGTATGGTAAGCATAGGAATATTTGGTTTGTTTAAGTAGTCTCTACACCCAATGCAGAGCTTGAACTCATGGCCTTGAGATCAAGAGTTGCACATTCTACCACCTGAGCTGGCCAGGTGGGCATGGTAGTGGTATGGTAAGCCATAGGAATATTTTGAGCTGGATCTGATTTTCATTGGAGCCAAACTTTTGTTTTTTCCAAAATAATTTCAAGGGAGCTGTTGGGAAAGACTAAGGAGTATCTCTCAGATAGTGACTGCTTTGCAGACACCACATTAGCAGAAGTTTTGTGCAGACATCTCTGTCTCAGGTTAGCTGTTCTAACTTCATAAGAGATGTTTTCAGTCTTCAAATGAACAGCTGTTGGGAGGACAGGCCCTGACAAGTAGCGGGTAGGGTCAGGAATGCTAAATAGCCTTCAGTGACTTGCCAATCCTCAACTACCAGCTTTACCCTCTGGTGGTGGCTCTGGCTCATGCCCACCAAGGTCTGCATTCTAGCCACTGGGAAGGAGAATGGAGGGGAAAGTTCTGAGAGTGGTTAAACAACCCAGGGGATCCTGGAGACCCTTTCATGGGATTCTGATGTCATTACTATTTTTATAATACTAAGTTGTTATTAATTTTCTTTTCCACTCTCGTATTCTTATGAGCATAAAATGAAGTTTTCCAGAGGCTGACAGGTGATATTGCAACAGAATGAATGCAGAACCACCCCCCTTGGTTTAGGGGGAGGGTATCCGGGCTATGAGCAGACACTTTTTAGATACTAGCAGTAATGGCTTAGATGCATTTTATTGGTTTTCTTTCAGAATCCTACAAAAAGCAAAGTTAAAAACCAAGTCCCTGGCAAGAAAGTGAACACCTCCTCTTTCCCAAGAGCCCCCCACCTCTCCCCCTGTTCCCTAGCTGGGTCAGTACTTGTTTCATGGGCATGGAGGGCTTGCTACTTTCATCCCCCACCAAGTCCCAAAAGGGGAAAGACCTACCACCTAGCAACCCCCTGCCCCTCAGCCCCATCCCCCACATGTTGATCCTGGTCACAGAAAGCCAAGGTAAGAATTATTGCGATCCAGTAAGAGTTCTGAACCCCAGAAGGCCATGGCCAGGGCACAGTCCATGAAGAATGCTTCGTCCTCCTGCTCGGTGCCCCCTTGGAACCCTGTTGGGCCCAGTACCTGGGAGTAGAGAAAGAAATCAATGAAAACCCATCACCTTCAACCCAATTGCCCCAGGAACAAGAGAATCAAGGCTGACACATAAGGTTGAGCAGGTTGTACGTAGAACAAAGATGCCCCATCTAAGCAGGCACCATTATCCTTATGGACATCGTGTATAGGTCTTATATTTATCACAGACATTTATTGTAAACAGGGCAAGCAGCCTCCCTGTCCCACATTCCTGCTGTTACCACCTCACTCCCAGAGGTCAGCTGCATACTCTCAGTCCAGGGAGAATCAGAGGTCAGGGCTTTATCCGGTAGCTGGTGCAGATAAATACAATCAGACTTGAAGGGGCAGCGGCCATTCCCCTGCATGAAGAACCGACATCGGATCTGGCTATGAGAGGACAGAAGGAGAGAAGACCATTACTTCAAGCCCTGTTGCCCCAGGAACAAGGAGCACTGAAGGCTGACGCGTAAGGCTGGGTAGGTTGTACGTAGCACAAAGGCACCACTTGTACGCAGTCACCGCTGGCATCATGGTGTAGATTTTACATTTATTACAACTATTTTCCAGCAGATGGCAGTAAAGTGTCTTAAGGGGGAGTGCCTTTCTCTAAGTCTCCACAAAGTTCATTTGGGCTAGCTGGGCATCTCTTTTCCTTCTTTGAACTAAGTTTCAACAATACCACCAAGAAAAGATAATCCTAAAATGTGTCTCTGTAACCAACTTAAAACAATGTCCTGTTCTGAGGAGTGGGCTTATGATTTGGCAATTGCTAGCTCATGAAATGAAATTGATGCCCTTTCTCTTCTTCCTCCTCCTATTTACTCAAACCTGGCGACAGAACCCCCTCCATCTGGATAGCCTACAAAAACCCCACACGCAACCTATCTACATTTCCCATCAGCTTCCTTCTCTTCACCCTCATGGGACAGTGACAGTCCTGGGACCACCTATGCTGAAAGTATTAGGCCTCTTAAATCTTCCTTCTAACCTCATGGTCACGTGGCCACTTCCTCTCAATACCCCCCATTCCTTCCAGTATGCACTAGGAGTCAGAATGCTTGGCTTCAAACCCCACTTTCTCACTTAAGTCATACAGACCATGCCTCAGTGTCTTCTTCTGCAGCATGAGGATCTTAGGACGCCCTACTTCACAGAGTTTATAATGTGCAAAGTCTGTCATATATAATAAGCACTTCACCTACATCATCTCCTATCCTACCTGGGCCTGGGTGCTCCCTTTTGGCTTAGACAACTTCTAAAGACTCCCGACTGGTACCCCAGATGCCAATATCTCCTCACTTTGACCTGTCTCTGCCTGGAGTGCTCTCACTTTTCTCCTCCAGAGGAGCCCCCTCCTCCAACCCACAGCTCAAATACTTCCTCCTCTGTGAGACTCACCCAAGAGCTTTTCCCCACTTTGTTGAGTCAGCTGTTATAGTTCACAGCAAAATCCGGTGCCTTCTCAACAACGTTGAATGTGTCACAGGTAGAGACAAGACCTTCTTTTTTGATCCCACCCTTTATCCAAATAGACTTTGCATATGTAGCATATAATAAGCCCTTTGGGAAGGTGAAATTAAGAGCCTGGAATTGTAGTTAATTCCAGATCTGGATGTATGCCCACCCTCCACAAGAGATTAAAACCTACTGACTTTTTCCCTGTCTCCAAGGGCTGCCTTTTGGTCTCTTTCTCAGAGACCCCATGTTTTCAAAGATCATCTACACAAACAAGATTCATATCAATTTATCTCCTTGCTTAAAAAAAAAAATCAGAAGTAAAAGCCAAGGAGGGTTTCTCATTGCACTGAGAAAAACAGTTACCCTGCATTGACCTTGACCTTGAGCCAGGCTGGAAGGCTTGATCTGCTGTCTCGGTCACTCATCATTATTTATTGGGCTTTCTGAAATAGTGGACATAGCTCACATCCTGTCAATAGCTGCCATCTCTATCATTCTGAACTTCTGGGATTTGGGGGATCCCAGGCTGGGAACCACGGCTGAGCCAGAATGGAGCAGAGGCTGTCTTCTCCTCTTCCCTAACCTGGGTCATGGTCCCCCTGCCAGCCTCACCTGGTCCGAGCCTTGAAGTTCCTGATGAGTTGCTCCTTCTCAGCCCCCTCGCTCACCCAGAATTTGTGGGGGATGATGTAGCTGGAATGGACACGGCACTGGGGACAGGCCCTGCCAAGGCGGGGTGGGAGAACAGTCACAAGCCCTCACCTCTCTGAGGCGTCTCCCTCCCTCCCTCCCAGGCTCCTCCTGACACTGACTTGATGACAGCCAGCGGGAAGTTCTGTTGGCTTTTCCGCCAGGTGCGCAGGCAGCCCAGGCAGTGGGCGTGGGTGCAGTTGGGTAGGATGCCGAAGATCCGCTCGGCCTCTGGCTTGTCCCACACCTTGTCCATGCAGATGCCACACACGACGTCCCGACTGTCCTGCTCCCTCTGCAGCCACACACAGGGTCAGGGCACATCCATGTCTACCCCCTCCCCCGACGCATACACACTGCCATCCCCAATACAGCCCAGGGACCATACCGCCCTCCTCCAGCTGGCCCGGGCATCTCAGAGGTCCAGCATGGCATCCTCTGCCACTGCCCCTCCCCCGCTACCTGCTGCAGCTCCAGGCCCAGGCTCTGAAGTGGGGCCATGAGCTCCCGGACAGGGTCTGACTTAGGCTGAGGCTCCTGGGAGTAACAGTGATCGTCGTCAGCAGCTGTTGGGGAAAACTGGATCCATTCATTCATTTACTCATTCGTGTAACATCTGCTGAGTGTCTGCTGCACATAGAGCTCTATGGGCACACAAAGTCTTGCCCCCAAGTAACTGGGAATCCAGTCAGAAGCGTAGGTCTCTAATACACCATTTACAGCTATGCTGTCCTATACAGCAGCCGCTGGCCACATGTGGCTGTTGAGCACCTGAAATGCAGCTACTCTGAACTGAGATTTTGAAGCTCAGTACCAGAAAGGACTCTAAAATATTCCATTAATAACTTTTTATATTGATTACATGTTGGGATGATTTTGGATATATGTTTTTTGATATATTGGGTTAAATAAAATATAATATTAAAATTAAATTTCACCTGTTGCTTTTTACTTTTTGAATGTGGCTCCTAGAAAAATGTAAATTTCAGGGGCACCTGGGTGGCTCAGTCAGTTAAGCATCTGACTCTTGATTTCAGCTCAGGTCATGATCTCATGGTTCGTGAGTGTGAGCCCTGCATCAGGCTCTGAACTGACAGCACAGAGCCTGCTTGGGATCCTCTCTCTCTCTCTGCCTCTCCCTCTCTCTCTAAATAAACATTAAAAAAAATTTTAATGAAAAAATGTAGATTGCATATGTGAATTACAACCACTTTAGAAAACAGCTGGGCACGTCCTGAAAATATTAAACATGGAGTTACCACGCGATCCAGCAATTCTACTCCTAGGTATATAGCAAAGAAATGAGATACACGTCCACACAAAAACTTGTATACGTGCACGCTTACAGCAACATTATTCATAATAGTCAAAAAACAAAACAACCCAAAGGTCCATCAACTGACGAATTAATAAAACAAAATGTAGTATTTTCATATAACAGAATAGCATTTGAGCATAAAAAGGAATGAAGTACCAATTCGTGCTACAACATGGATGAACCCAGAAAATGTGATGCTAAGTCAAAGAAGCCAGACACGAAGGGCCATATAGTGGGATTCCATTTATATGAAGTGTCCAGAACAGGCAAATCCATAGAGACAGAAAGTAGACTGGCGGTTTCTAGGGGCAGGGAGGAGTGGGGGAGAGGGAGTGGTTGGCTCATGGGTTTCCTTTTGGGGTGAGGAAAATCTTCTAAAATTAGATAGTGGTAATGTTTGTAGAACTCTGAATATACTATATCAATTCTTTTTTTAAAATGTTTTATTTGAGAGAGAGAGAGAGAGAGAGAGAGAGAGAGATATCAAGCAGAGAAGGGGCAGAGAGAGAAGGAGAGAGAATCCCAAGCAGGCAGAGCCTGATGCAGGGCTCGATCCCACGAACTGTGATTATGACCTGAGCCAAGATCAAGAGTTGGTTGCTTAACCAACTGAGCCACCCAGGCATCCCTGAATATACTATATTACATTGGATTGTATACTTTAAACTGGTGAATTTGTGAATTATATCTCACTAAAGCTGTTAAATTATATAGGTGACTTGTGTTCCAGCTGGACAGCACTGAATTAGAATAATTTAAAAAATAACTGCTAATATTTAGTGTTTACTCTGTGCCAGGTACTGTGTGCTAAGCACATCACATTTATGAATTCACTGCACCCTCACAAGACCTGAGACAGGTACTGTTATCACTGAGGACATGGAGGTCCAGAGAGGTTAAGTGACTTATCCAAGCCCACACAGCTACTAAGTGGCAGAGCCGGCATTTGAGACTAGGTGGTTTGACTCCTCAGGCACCATGAAATTCTGCTTCTAGCACACAGACAACAGAGCTGGAGGTAAGTTTCCCTCTAGCTGGGAATCTTGAGGTGGGAAAGAGGTAAAAGGAGATATAAACCTTGCTCAGAGACAGCACAGGAACCCTGGTCTCAGATCCCACTTGTGCCCACCTGCAGGGCCCCTGATGACTCACATGATGGTGACGGGGACTTCCAGGAACTGCCATCAACCTCCTCCGCCTTGCCGGCCAACCCCACCAGGCCAGGCTCCATACCCCAGCAGGCCCCCGGCCAGTCCCAACCCACAGCCACAGAGGGCAGGTAGGTGGGCTCGGAGCCCCTGCGGGTCAGCCCCAGCCGGGGTCTTGGCAGGGTGACACGTGGCTCCGAGTGGCGCCGGCCCCATTCCAGGTGGCCAGGGGGCTGAGGGTGCTGATAGCTGCAGTGGGAAAGAGAAGAGTGAGGAGACACGGCTAGATCCGCCAGGGCTCAGAGCCAGCTCAGCCTAGAAGTCGGAACTGAGAGGGGAGAGGAGGCTTTGGGAAGATGCGTGGTCCATGAAGGGATGATCCTTCCTGTGTCCCCCACCCTATTCCTTATTTGAGGACAAGGGCTGCTTACCTGCATTGATCTCCGTGGAAGCAGAAGCCTCTCTGGAAGTATCTGCAGACCTGGGACACCTTTCTGTCTTGAGCGATGTAGCAGCTCAACCCCCAGTGACAGGCCCCTCGGGCGAATGTCCTAAGAGATTGTCTGAGTCATGCTCAACCTCGTTTTAGTTCCTGCCTTTGTAATCCTTAGAGAGAGAGGCTGTAGGATAGCTGAACACAGGCTCTGGAGTTGGTCCTGTGTTCAAATCCTGCCCCTTCTAGGGAGCCCTGGGTGGGTAACTCAAACTTTCCTAAAGCTTGGTTTCCTCACTCTTAAAAAAAGAGGGCACCTGGGTGGCTTCATCAGTTAAGCATCTGACTCTTGATTTCAGCTCAGTTTGTGATTTCACAGTTCATGAGATTGAGCCCCGTGATGACAGCATGGAGCCTGCTTGGGATTCTGTCTTTCTGCCTCTCCCCTGCCTGTGCTTCCTCTCCCTCTCTTTCAAAACAAACAAATAAACAAACAAACAAACAAACAAAAAGAGTTAACAATGCCTCTTTGTTACCTCAGAGTTGTTGCAAAGTTTTTGTTTTTGTTTTTGTTTTTTAACATTTATTCATTTTTGAGAGACAGAGACAGAGCATGAGCAGGGGAGGGGCAGAGAGAGAAGGAGACACAGAATCCGAAGCGGGCTCTAGGCTCTGAGCTGTCAGCACAGACCCCAAAATGGGACTTGAACCTACAGAGTGTGAGATCATGTCCTGAAGTCAGATGCTTCACCGACTGAGCCACCCAGGCACCCTGCAAGGGGTTTTTTTTTGTTTTGTTTTGTTTTTTAAGGTTTTGCACAAGGCACTTAGTGAGTGCTCAGTAAATCATAGTGATTACTATTCTGTCCTCCAAGTACAGAGTCTTGTAGGTTCTGGAATCAGAACTCTGGGTTCAAATTCTGCTACTAGGACCAGCTTCATGGGCATGGATATTTAGTCACACAGGGGCCCGACACTTGCTTTAATGATCTGCTGTTGCCCACCTGAAATGATTAAATTTTTTAACAAGGGCCGTGATGTTCATTTTGAATGGGGGCCCACAGATTACACAGCCTGTTCTGCCTGATACCGCTACTTCTTGGTTGCTTGAGCTTGGACAGCCTTTTTATGCCTCAGTTTCTTCACTTGTAAAATGGCGATAATATTTGTACATTGACATGAGGGATGTCAAATGTAAATGAGATAATATATGTGAGACACCTGGCCTATAGCAAGCCCTCAATAAAATAATAGCTGTTGTCTTCCTCATCATCACTATTACAGGGGCTTTTGAGGGTCAAGGTGGGAGATGGAGAAGGGAAGGAGGAGGCTGGGTTTGTTAAGAATCTACCACATGTTCAGGCCTGGGCCAGGGCTCTGGGACAGCGGTCCACTTTTGTCATGTGCTTCCTTGCCTGGAGGGCGAATGAGGCCACACATGAGGTGGGCAGGGCATCAGGGATGGGGACAGAGGCTTTATTCTAGTCCCAAGAGAACACAGATTGCCAACCTGAGCTAAGGGTCTGCCATAGACTGGTGGGCACCACTCCCTCAAGAATGTCCAATGGTGAGAGGCCCCAGCAGAGAAGTAGGCCAAGGGAAAAAAAGATGGGCGACAGGACTTGTTGGTGAGGGTTCCAGATTGTGGGGCACGTGGTCCTTCATATTCAACGATGGTGTGGAACTCCTGGATGAGGAACCTGCCTATGGAGCTCCTGCTGAGGTGACAGAGCACACAACCAAGAAACCAGGGCCAGGACTAGCGGGAGGAGAGTGGGTACTCACCTCAGACACAACAACTCAGGGGATGCCAAAAAAACAAACAAACTAACAAACAAACAAACAAAAAACCTCACCAATAAAAGAAATCATATTTTAAAGATCAAAATTAACGCAAAAAAAAATCTACACTGGACAAATATCAAACTTTTAAACAAAGAGAGGGTTCAACGCCACACAAGCTATTTGCCTCCCCGGCCCCGCAAGGACACAAGTAACCAGGACAAACACAGACCGTGAAAAGGGCTCAGACAGAAACAAATGGCTGGCAAGGTGGGCACTCGACAGGGTGGTCAGGGAAGGCCTTTGAGTGTAATGTAAGATCACTAAACAGTACTTTTTGATGAGAATACTATGTAATTTTTGCCATTTAATTCAGAGGAAATGCAAAGAATTCAGTGCCCCAGCAGAACAAATCACCTTTCATTCCCATCCATTTATTTATGTGAACAAGATTTCATAGTGCTTCCATTTACAAAAACTGAAAATAGAAACTGATGTTGGGGCACCTGGGTCGGTCAGTCATTTTAGCATCTGACTTCAACTCAGGTCATGATCTTGGGTTTGTGGGTTCAAGCCCCATATTGGGCTCTGTGCTGACAACTTAGAGCCTGGAGATTGCTTCAGATTCTGTGTCTCTCTCTCTCTCTCTCTGCTCCTCTCCTGTTCACACTCTCTCTCTCAAAAATAAATAAACATTTAAAAAATTAAAAAAAAAAAGAAATTGATGTTGAACGTTGGCTTATTCTAGCAATAAGTAATATTTATATCCATGGATACATGAGCTTTCTGGGGAGCAGAAAAAAAAAAGCAACTGTTCCATCTACCTCAGGAGAAAATTTTCTAAAGAAAATTCTTTGTTATTTAGTAATTAACTGTTCAGGTTATTTGGATCAGTTGAGTACTACCAATAACTAAATCCAGAAAAAAAATTAATTTTGTTTCACAAGTATCTTTGTTGCAGAAACATATAATATTGTGATCAGCAAAAGACAGCATCTGAGAATAAAAATATGTTAGGATAAAATTTTGGGGGAAAGTGAAATGGAGGAGGCATGCAAGGAGAAAAGGGAATTATGTAAAACTCTAAGAGCCTGTATATATATTTTTTTCTCTTTTTTTTTCTTTCTTTTTTTTTTTTTCTTTTTTTAGATGGATGACATTGGATACATGGAAAGAAGAATGGACTTATTCACATCTACCCGCTTACCTGCCATTACTGGTCTGCCTACACAGCAAGTGTAGGACCCAAAGCAAGCAGGATTCAGATTTCTACCCAGAGCTACAGCCTGCCCCAGCCCAGTGCTCTGTGGTGCCTTGTAATCATCCTCACTGCCTGGCTTGGAAAAAATGAGAAGCTGCTACAGGAAGATTGAGGGCAAGTTCTTGTGGGCTGAGGGCTTTGAACACATCCCTCAAAATATTGCCTGAAGGGCCAGCCTTGGAAAGGAAAGATTCAGAAATGACAAAATGCATTTGATTTAGTGATGTAACTTGTCTCTAAAAACATCTTTTAAAAATAGCTTCTGGAATTTTTTAAAAAGTAATTGTTTTATTTTAAAATGGGACTATTTGTAATACTTTAGAGACGATCATCTTTTGCAACAATTCACATTACCACGTAAACCAGTAGGTAACGTGAAGTGTGGAGGGGACATGCGGTTGTCCAAATTTCTTTTAGGAGGTTTGTGGAAGATGCCTGGTCTGCTCTGTTTTTGCTCCCAATTACCATGTCGGGGGAGTAAACACGAAAAGACTGGGTTGGGGTAGGGACCAGACCAGTAGGTGACAACCAAAGTTCAGCAGGGCTGAGGATGGGGGAGGTGGAAAAGAAGAGTCACCATGGAAGGGGGGTGATCCTAGAGCAAGAGCCAGTAACCCTCAGAGAAAGGGTTTGCAGGTCTCCTCTTCAACAATGGAAGCCTCCAGAAGGAGAGATGTGCAAGGAAAACTTTGCCTTTCCCTAAAGACCACCAATGAGGCCAACTTCCAGGACTGCCAAAACAGGGGCCACCAAACTAACTCCTGAGAGGCTCGGTGACCGGAGGTCTCCAAGCACGTCCACGGGGGGCTCAGCCCCTTGGATGAGGCACAAGAAAAGGGGCTAGGGGCTTTGTGATCAAAGCCACATTTGAGTAACTCTTCCTTCTATATTTTCTTAAAGCCATGTTGTGTATTGCTTACTGTATGTGAACGTATTAAAGGCTCTGGTAAGCCCCGCAAAGGAACCTATTTGATTTAACCCAGCATTGCTTAAACCTATTTTTATCGTTAATTGTTTAGGCCCTCCACCCCCACACTCTTAACGTACTGATGAAACACATTTTGTTTTTGGAAATGTCAAATTAGTTCATTGAATCCTCAAAACAAGCCTTAAAGTCAGGAGTCATTTTTGTTGTTTTGTTTTGTTTTCAAAAGCTGAGGCTCAGAGAAGTAAAGTAACTGGCCTGGGCCCCGGAACAAGAGCCAGGACCGTACAACCCAGGTGCCCTCATTCAGCCCAATCATCCTCTAAGTAAACAAGATTGACTTGTCAGGGGTGAGGTCTGCCGGCTTTGGGAAATTTCTCAAGTCAAGGTCTGAGGTCAAGGAGGAGGGACAGAGCAGCAGGAGATCATAGGTAATCCAGGCCTGGGGAGGCAGCCAAAGGGCCTTGATGTTTGGGGTGCTGGAGCCTTGGACCCCTGAGTAGTGAGCCTGGGGAATCAGGACTGCACTGTGGGGGGCTGGGTACAGGAGGAGGGACTGAGGAATTTAGGGTTGGGTATGGTACAGGGGGAGGTGGAGCCTGCCAGATGAGCCCTCTGACTGGGGTTTTTAGAACTGAGGGCCCAAACTTAGTCTAGGCTGTCACCTTCCTGGCCCTGTCCAAAGCTCAGGAAGGAACAATTGACAATCTCCTTCAGTAAACATCTGTGCCTTCCTCTTGCTACCTAGCTGCCTTTCTTCCCAGCCTGGGAAAACCACTTCCCTCTGAGACCCTAAGATCTACAAGTATCCCATCCTTACCCAAATTTCAGTTCTCTCTGGGGGAACTGAGCTCTTCAAACTGTTGGTAAAATGAAGTTAGGCTAAGGTATGAATGTTTGAGCCAGCATGCCCCAGAGAATGACTCTCTAATGGTGTAATGTTCAACCTGATATGTTTCCATTTAAATGTTTATGAACATCTGGCTTCATGCTAAGTTCTGGGGCTAGAGAAGTGACCAGGGCATTGGATCCCACCCACAGGGAGATACTTGGTATTCCTGGGCAGAGAAACCTTTGCTGGATGGAAGAGAAAGAAGGCAAGTGGGGAATACCTGTTCTAAATGATCAGACCTGAGCTAGCCCTGACTCAGCTGTGCAGCCTTGGTGTGCCTTTTCTCCTCTCTGGTCTCAGTCTCCTCCTCTGGACAATGAGGGCATGGGAAATGATCTCTAGACCCTTCTAACATTGGGGTGGGGCAAGGAAACCCCTCCTCCCCCTGATGCACCCCAAATTCTTAGAGACTGGGCTTTCAAAGGCCAGGCCAAACCTCAAAGACTTTTCTCCCACCTTCCCCATGTACCCTGAGGCCCATACCCCTACCTGCATGGACGCTGGGAGTGGGGGCTGCTCTCTTTACCATGGCCGCTGCCATCTGACTCTGTGGGGTCCATTCCAGCTGTAGCCAGTAGTGAACGTCAAGCAGGCCTGCTCCAATGCTCCTTTATCCCGCCCTCTCCAGGCCGGGCCCAAAGGAGGAGGGGCTCCACAGCCAGGCCTGCCCCTTCCCTTGGCCGCAGGCCTGCAGGAAGGAGGGATGGAGGGCAGAGGCAGGATGGCTGGGAGGCTCTGGCGTTGAACTGCCCAGTCCAGGCTCCAGGATGTGGGTGGGGTGGGGCACGAGGACCTTCAGGGATCCCTAGGTGATTACTGAAGGAAACTGGTGAATGGGTTAAAACTTTAAGGGTCCAGGAAGGCAGGATAACTTGGGAGGAGATATAAGGACCTGGGACCCAGGGCCAAAGTTCTCAGAGGCTCGAGTCTTGGGGCTGAGGAACTAACTTGTGGTATCTGAGGGAAGTTTATAATAGAGGAGGCCAGAGGGGGGCCTCCCCCAACTCCAGGCTACATAAACTCCACAGGTGGAGCTGAGGTTGGTGGAGAAATCAGAGGGCGGGCTGGGAGGCTTGGGAGCCTTCGGGAGTTGGTGTGAGCCAGGCATGGGGTACAGGGAGGCCTGTTCCAGAGGGGCCGTGTACTAGACAGATCCAAGAGACTCTGGGGACCTGCCTCCAAGACCAAGACTTTTTCTTTCTAGAAAAAGTCACCGTGGCCTGGTCTTGAAGCCAGTTTGCTATCCTGATCGTAAGAAATTAGAACAGTGTTGGTGCCTCAGAAAGGGCTACCATGAGAGGTGGCCAGGAGGGGGCTTGCCCAAGGCTTTATTCAAGGAGGACACCTCGAATCGGATGATACTAAATCCGCCAAACAGAGCGTCCATCTTGAGCAGCATAAAGCCCTGGTGTATTCAAAAGCTTGTAGTGGGGGGAGAGCAATGGGCTGGGCCCATTGAGGATGGGGAGATAGGGCAAGGGGGACCATGAGCTTTAAGAGTCTTTCCCTTCCCATTCTATTTCTTTTATTTTTTAAAGTAATCTCTACACCCAACGTGGGGCTCAGACTCACAACCCCAAGATCAAGAATTGCATGCTCCACTGACTGAGCCAGCCAGGCACCCTCTGGTTCTATTTCTCTTTTCTTTCTTTCTTTCTTTCTTTCTTTCTTTCTTTCTTTCTTTCTTTCTTTCTTTTCTTTCTTCTTTTTTAATTTTTAAATGTTTGCTTGTTTTTGAGAGAGAGACAGAGAGAGAAAGTGGGAGTGGGGGAGGGGCAGAAGATCCAAAGCGGGCTCTGCTCTGACAGCAGTGAACCCAACATGGGGTTCAAATTCATGAACCATGAGATCATGACCTAAGCTGAAGTCGGACACCCAACTGACTGAGCCACCCAGGTGCCCCTGGTTCTATTTCTAATACCCCCTCAAGTCCCATCTAATACCCCCTTAACTCCTCCAGAGCCCCTGTTGTCTCCGCTAGACTGCACTGCCCTGGGTGGAAGAGAAGTTTAAAAAGACCAAATGAGAGGAATTCACTTAAAAGGTAAAGCAGAGGGGTGCCTGGATGGCTCAGTCGGTTGAGCATCTGACTGTTGATTTTGGCTCAGGTCGCAATCTCACGGTTCATGGGTTCAGGCCCCACTGACAGTGCAGAGCCTGCTTGAGATTCTCTCTCTCCCTTCTCTCTGCCCTTCCCCTGCTCTCTCACTCAAATAAGTAAACACTTTTTATAAAGTTAAAGGAGAAGTTTTAAAATTAAATTTAAACAACTTCTTATATCTATCAGTAAATTGAGACCATAGACTGGGAAACCAATAATCTTGGACATCTTTGTTATTTCTTTTACTTTTGCTGGATCAAAATTATTTATAAGGCCACTGCTTTAACCACTGAGCTATGGAGCCCGTTTTGGATCAAAATTATTATTTTTTTTAAGTTTTTATTTTAATTCCATTTAGTTAGCATACAATGCAATAGTAGTTTCAGGTGTACAATATAATGATTCAACACTTCCGTACATCACTTGGTGCTCATCACAAGTGGCCTCCTTAATCTCCATCACCTGTTTCACCCATCCCCCCCCCACCCCCCACCTGCCCTCTGGTAACCGTCATTCTCTATAGTTAAAGAGTCTGTTTCTTGGTTTGTCTCTTTTTTTCTCTTTGTTCCTTTGTTTTGTTTCTTAAATTCCACATATGAGTGAGATGGTATGCTATTTGTCTTTCTCTGACTGACTTATTTTGCCTAACATATTCTCTAGTTTCATCCACATCATTGCAAATGGATCAAAATTATTTTTAAAAATTTGGGGGGGGGTGTGCCTGGGAAGCTTGGTCGGTTAAGCATCAACTCTTGATGTCTGCTCAGGTCATGATCTCAGGGTTCATGAGATTGAGCCCCACATGGGGCTCTGAGCTAACAGTGAGGAGCCTGCTTGGGTTTCTCTCTCTCCTCTCTCTCTGCTCCTCTCCCACTCTCTCTCTTAAAATAAATAAACTTGAAAAATGTTTTATAGGTGCTGCCAATCTTCCCTCTATGGAGACTATGTCCATTTATACTCCTACCAACAACATGAGAGTGCCTGTTTTTGCACACCCCTGCCAACACAATGTTATCAAACTTGTTAGTATTTGGTAATTTGGTAATTAAACAAACAGTATCTCATTTAGTTTGAATTTATATATCTCTATGAATGAAATTAAGCATCTTCTCATATGTTTGTTTTTAAAGTAATCTCTACACCCAGCATGGGGCTTGAACTCACAATCCAGAGATCAAGAGTTGTACACTCTACCACCTGAGCCAGCCAGGTGCCCCCTAGCATCTTTTCATATGTTTCAGAGGCCTTTCTTTCTCTATTGATTTCCTTTGCCCATTTTCCTAACAGGTTGTTGACATTTTACTCACTGATTTATAGGTGTTCTTTATTTATTAAGGAAACTAGTTCTCTGATTATGCCACACCTTTTTTCACATGGTTCACTTAAAGTGTTTTATGGTTTTTGCCCCAGGAAGAAAATTTTAAGATGTATACATAGTAAGATTTTTCATTTTTTATCTGATAGATTCTAAGTTTTGTATATGCTGCATGAAAAGTAGAAAGTTTTGTGTATACAATACACTTTGGTCTATCTATCCACTTTATATAAAAATCTTTCCCCATGTGTTTCTTCTAGTTCTTTAAAAAAATTTTTTTTTAAGTTTATTCATTTTTGAGAGAGAGAGAGAGACAGAGCGTGAGTGGAGGAGGGGCAGAGGGAGAGGGAGACACAGAATCCAAAGCAGGCTCTGGGCTCTGAGCTGTCAGCACAGAGCCTGACACAGGCCTAAAACCCATAACCTCGAGATCATGACCTGAGCCAAAGAAGTCGGACCCTTAACCGACTGAGTCACCCAGGTGTCCCAAGTTCTTTTTTTTTTTTAAACATTGTATAAATATATCAAGTATATCCATTGTCCTGTTGATGAACACTATTTCGTTTCCAAGTTTTTGTTATTGCTGCAGTGAAAATGCATAGGAGTCTGTATAATTTAGAGGGTCTCACTTTAGGGTGTGTGTCAGGTTGGCTTCTCCAGTAAATACATTTGGAGGTTTACGTGCAGGACACTCACTAGGGAGTGCTCTTTGGTACAACAGCTGTAAGGAATTGGAAAGAAGCAGGATGGTATGGAGAGAAGTTAAACTGCATTGTAGTTACAACAGAAGCCTCAACTCTGGAGCTGGGGTGATTCTTCAGGCTGTCCCAAACTAGTTCAGGGTAGGCACGCCTCGGTGGCTCAGTCGGTTAAGCGTCCAACTTCGGCTCAGGTCATGATCTCGCTGTTCCTGAGTTCAAGCCCCACGTCGGGCTGTGCGCCACTGACAGCTCGGAGCCTGGGGTCTGTTTCAGATTCTGTCTCCTTCTTTCTCTCTGCCCCTCCCCTGCTTGTGCTCTCTCTCTCTCTCTCTCTCTCAAAAATAAACATACGTTAAAAAAAATTAAAAACGAAACTAGTTCAGGGTAGCTTGGCTTCATAGCCCAGTGTTAGCTATAGGCTACCCCTGGGGATGTGCTTATCCTGGGCAAGGCAACTCCTTTGAGCAAGAGCACTTTCCTGAGAGGAAGTCAGCTGTGAGCCCAGCGGCCGTGGAAACTAGTGCCTGGGTTCTGGGTGGTAGAACCTCTTGGAAGCTCCACAGCCTCCATAGGCACAGTCACATTTTTGCTTTTTTTTGTTTGTTTGTTTTAGACAGAGAGGGAGACAGAGAGGGGGACAGAGGATCCAAAGCAGGATCCAGGCTCCAAACTGTCAGCACAGAGCCCAACACCAGGCTCAAACCCATGAACCAGGAGACCATGACCTAAGCCGAAGTCAGATGCTCAACTGACTGAGCTCTTCAGGCACCCCTAGCTTTTCTAGGTTTTGCCAACTTGTTTTTCAAGTGGATTATACCAATTTCTATTCCCTTCTCAGCATATAAGAATTTGTACTGCTATTCTTTCTGTCGACATTTTCTATGTTGGTCTTCCATACTATTTTCTGGGATATTTCCATAGATCCTTCTTGTGGTACAAAAATGATCTCTTTGATGGTGTCTAACCTGTTTTGTTTAACTCTTTTTTTTTCCCTTTTTCCCCCTGGAAGTTCCAGGTATTTCTTTTAAAATGTTTCTTTTTGGGGGCCTTAGTTGGTTAACTGTCTGACTTTAGCTCAGGTCATGATCTCGCAGTTCATGAATTCAAGCTCCACATCAGGCTCTCTGCTGTCAGCAGAGCCCCCTTCAGATCCTCTGTCTTCCTCTTTCTCTGTCCCTCCCCCACTCGCACGCACTCACTCTCTCTCTGAAAAATAAATAAACATTAAAAAAAAATGTTCCTTTTCTTGGGGGTGTCTGGGTGACTCAGTTGGTTGAGTGTCCTTGATTTCTGCTCAGGTCATGATCCCAGGTTGTGGGATGGAGCCCCACGTTGGGCTCTGTGTTGAGTGTGGAGCCTACTTGGGATTCTCTCTCTAATAAAAAAATAAAAATAAAATAAATACAATGTTTATTTCTTTCTTAGAAAACAAACTGCTCCTTACAGTGTTGATTTTTTTCTTTGTATTTTTTAAAAATATAAAAGTTATTTATGATTTTATTTTTTTATGTAATCTCTACTCCCAGTGTAGGGCTCAAACTCATGACCCCGAGATCAAGAGTTGCATGCTCTCCTGACAGAGCCAGGCAGGCGCCTTTATTTATTTATTTACTTACTTTTTTTTTTTTTTTTTTTAATTTATTTTTGAGACAGAGAGAGACAGAGCATGAGCAGGGGAGGGGCAGAGAGAGAGGGAGACACAGAACCCGAAGCAGGCTCCAGGCTCTGAGCTGTCAGCACAGAGCCCAACGTGGGGCTCGAACTCACGGAGTGTGAGATCATGACCTGAGCTGAAGTCGGACACTCAACCGACTGAGCCACCCAGGCGCCCCTATTTATTTCTTATAATGTATTCAAGTTATATTTTTGGATGTCCTGGGGGTTCTAATTTCACTGGTTGTTATGGCTACGTATTTTCATGCAGGATTATTTTCTTCATTTTTGTAATTTTGTGGGAATTCTCAACTGCCAGTATGTGTCCTCCAGAAAGGTTTTGCATGTTTCTTCCAGGCTCCCCAGGGATATTACCAGCCTGAGACCCCATTTCTTCCTTCCTTCCTTTCTTTCTTCTTCCTCCCTCCCTCTCTCTCTCTTCCTTCCTTCCTTCCCTTCCTTCCCTTCCTTCCTTCCTTCCTTCCTTCCTTCCTTCCTTCCTTCCTTCCTTCCTTCCTTCCTTCCTTCCTTATAAGCTCCATACCCAATGTGGGGCTTAAATTCACGACCCTGAGATTAAGAGTCGCATGCTCCACTGACTGAGTCAGCCAGGCACCCCTCTCTTCGTATTTTTTCTCTCTCTCTTCCTTCCCTCCTTCGTATTTATTTATTTTGAGAGAGAGAGAGAGAGAGAGAGAGCTTGAGTAGGGGAGGGGCAGAGAGAGAGGGAGAGAGAGAATCCCAAGCAGGCTCCACACTGTCAGTGCAAGAGCCCCTAACATGGGGCTTGATCCCAGGAACCATGAGATCATGACTGCAGCCAAAATCAAGAGCTTAGTTGGCTGAGCCACCCAAGCACCCCTTTCTTTCTTTCTTTTTCAAAAAAATAATTTCAGAAGTTTTAAAGAACTATCACAACGATAGTATCTTCTAATTCTCTTAAGGTTGCTTTCTTCTCTTTTAGTCTAAATATTTGATTCACTTATTGTCCTGAGCATCATTAAAAGGAGACTGGGTGACTATTGCTCCCTAAGTTTTGCTCACAGGTAAAAAGCAGATGGCCTAAGGCCCTGGAACAGTATGCCTCATTCCAGCTGAGTGACCCCAGCCACACTTGCTAATCTCTCATTGTGCCTCACCTGCAAAACGGGCAGGTGATAGTATTTACCTTAGGGTAGTGGTGAGAATTAAGAGGTGATGTATATAGAATGCCTGGCTCAAAATAGGTGCTTAATAAAGAATATCACTTAGTGATAGCAATAATAAGGTGCCAGAGCGAAGAGATGCTATCTCTTTACAGCACCAGAAGCCAGGTAACAATAGAAAGCTGGTGGGGTGCCTGGTTGGCTCAGTTGGTAGAACATGGGATTCTTGATCTTGGTGTTATAAGTTTGAGACCCACACTGGGTGTCAAGATTACATTAAAAATAAAATCTTACAAAAATAAAGAAAACTGGTACTGAGACTTACCTTCTCCTCCCTGAACTGAGTGTTATTTAGTTATTTGGTATCCTCTGTCCTTACCTCTTTAGCACTGGGAAGAGGACTGGCCTTTAACAGCTGAGCTAGTCTTCAACTATTTTTCTACCGCCTAGTGTGTGGGAAAGGAGAGGGAAGTGAGAAAAAGAAACCAAGCAGATCAGCAAGCAAGGCTATCAATTTCAGAGATGCCCCTGTTCCAAGCATTCCTCGTCCTGCTCCTCACTTCCTCCTGTTCCCCTGGGACTGTCACTCTCCCGGCTGAGATGAACCTCATGGGACTTGACAGTTCAGATCACTCTGGCCAGTAACAGAGAAAACCAGGAGGCAAGTGTCACACTTGACCGTCACCATAAGCTTGAGCCTCCTGGGGCCGCTCCCCTCCAGCGGGTGTCTGCACTTTGTGCTAGTTAATCGCTGGCTCTGGGCTCCTGGTTTCTGCAGCGTCGGTGGAGGTTCGAGGGATGCTGGCCACCAGATGATACCATTTCCCACACGGCCCCGGGGGTGAGAGTGTCGGCCCGCTATTGATGTCTGGATGACCTCCGCTTACCCCCTTTTGATCTTTCAGTCCTTCCAATGCTTTTGTAACAACTTCCTGTAGTAAATTCCCCGTTTTGAAATTCTTAGGGGTGTCTGCTTTCCTGGCTAGATAAGCACTGAAACGTACCCGAGCTGGCCTCACCGCGGCCCAGCCCACTGGCTGCTGAGGGCTGGGCGCTCCTGGGGCCTCTGTGAAGATGGCACCTCTGCAAGCAGAGGAGAAAACTGGGGTGTCGGCTGAGGAAAGTCCTGGTCTCTCGTGTGGGTGGCCAAAACTGGACAGCGAATGACAGGTTTTTGGCTTTGCAGTTCCACACACCATTCAAGGCCCTTCTGAGACCCTCCCAGGCCCTCCTCACACCACCCTGGTTTGTACCGTGACACCAAGGGGGTGTGTGTGTCCTTTCTGCCGCCTCCCGCCCCCCGCCGGTACCCCGGATGTTCCTTGCAGGACGGGGATGGCATCTTCTCGCTCCTCCGCCCCTGCTCGCTCACTGACGGATGGTGGGCAAAGCGGGGGATGGGGAAAGGTGGGCAGCTCTCACAAGCCAGAATCAACTCTCCTGGCCTGCACCCCAAAGTCTCACTTGCCCAGCCAAGTTTCCCACTTCGTGCGCTGGACATGGAGGAGGGGGAGGGGTCTGGTCAGCCGCCTGGGAAAAACATGTAAATAACTGAGTCAGCCTAAATCAACTCTTAAATATTTAATTCCCATTTATTTAAAGTTCTGTCAGTCTGTGTACACTATTTATATTAAAAACACAGGAAGCTGGGGCTCCTAGCAAAAATATACATTTCGATTTTGGAGATTGTTCAGACACTGAGAAGAGCTATATCCTCAGCACCAGACCTGGGTGGGGGGTGGGGGCTGGGGGTCAGGCACAGCGTCTCTCCCTTTACAGCGCTGGCTCAAAGGGAGCACCCCAACCCCAATCCTTGGTCAGCCGAGGGTGGGGGTGGGAGAGGGAAGTATCTTGTCAGTAGAGAATGAGCCCAGGGCATGGAAGGCAGGGGCAGATGGACGGGACCCAGGAAGCCTGGGCTCTGGCCTCAGGCCTTCCCCAACCTTTCTCATAGACCCTCACCAAGTCCCTCGCCCTTCCAGGCCAGTCTCTTTCCTGGAGAAGCAGCCTGGGTGGGCTCTCGGCCTTCCTGCTCAGACACAGCATCCAAGCTGGGCTTCAGCCCCTCTTCCCAGGCTTAGTGCTTCACGTGGGAGGAGCGGGACTGGGCCCGGCAAGGTCTCTGGTCACCAGAAGCGGCACAGGGTCAGTGACCAGCCGGGCCAAACACGGGAAGGGGAGGGCGGCAGAACCGTTGGGACGAATGGACGTCACACTGAGCAGTCACACGTGAGCAGGTGCTGGGCTGGCTCAGCTGACCCCTGGCCACCAAGGGATCTGGCCCAGCTCTGCCCATCCGCCTGTAGGCCCCTCTAGCCCATCTGTCTCAGGGAAGGGAGGGCAGGGTGAAGGGTGTGGAACCAGGTAAAGTGAGTCAGTGCTTATGTGTGTGGAGTGGCAGCTCCAGGGAGTGTGTGTGTGGGGGTGTGGGCTTCAGCTGGGCTCCTGGATGCATCTGAGGCCGGGTCCTGGCACTGAGTGGAGAAACAGGAGTCATGGTCAGTGGCTGCTGCAGAGTGGGAGTAGGGGGGGGGTGGGTGCCGATGACACCAAGGCCTGGGGTCAGAATTAAGTACACCGCCTGCTGCCTTCCCTGCCAACCTCTGCCTCCCTCGAGGCTTGCTCCTCTTCAGTGGGGGTCCCACCTGGAGGGACGTCCACCTCCTTCCAGGCTGGGGGTGTCCCCCAGCGGCCAGCGCAGGGGACCATCAGTGACACTGACCTGGAAGACTGGTGAAAAGAAGAACAGAGAGGGCATTGGTATCAGTGGGGCTGGGACGTGCTGCTGGAGAGGGGTTGGCTGGGTAGGGGAGGGCGGTGATAGTCTGGGGGAGTGACTCGGTGACTCGGGCTGTTGCTGCAGTCAGCCCAGGCCCTGCGTGGCTTCCCCAGGAAGCCTGGCCCAGAGAACTTAGTGTTTCTTTGGATGGCCCAAATCCTTTGCTGTGAAGACAGGAGAAGTGAGGCCCCTACCCTTGCAGGTGACTGTTGGTACAGAGGGCAGGCCCATTCCTCCTGCTCCTTGGGGGACGGGACGGGGCGGACAAAGGCAGAGGACCCGTTCCATGCTGCTGGTGAAGTAACACAAACTGTCTCACAAAAGGAGGGACAGACACAGGGATGGGGAGAGAGAAGGGGAGGGAGGGAGGGAGGAAGAGGCAAACCTACAGAGAGAAAGGAAGAGAGGGAGCGCAAGGAAATTAGAGAAGAAAGAGGGACTGAGACCGAGCACGAGGAAGAAGGGAGCGCAGGGAGCAGAGCAGGGGCGAGAGACCGCGTGTCTGAGCGCAGGATGGGATTCCACGGCTCCCGGTGTGGCTCCGGGTGCGGTGTGGTGCCAAGCGGCGCCGGCGCTCAGGGCTGCTCTCCGGAAACGTCCCGTGGGTGGTGCCCATCCCTGCTCTGTCCGCCTGCCCCTGGAGGCCCCAGGCGCACACCCTCAGTACATGTCCTTGTAGATCTCCTGGAGCAGCGGGTGCAGTGAGGTCTCCGTCTCGGTCTTCTTGATGCGCTGCATCATCTGGGCGTGCTCGGTGACCAGCTGCCGCAGGTCGGCCATCTTCTGCAGCAGCTTGGGGAAGAGGTACTGGGCGTAGGGGTGGTTGGCCTGCAGGTGGAACTCGAGGGCACGCAGGATGGTGTCCTGGATGGCCTCCACCTGGGGAACGTTTATGAGGCCTGGCCGGTCTGTGGGGACACAGGGCAGAGGTGTGGGAGGGGGCAGGCACGCATGGGGACATAACGGGGTCAGAGGAGCTCCCTTACCTCTACCCTACCCTGTGTGGGTGACTCGGCCCGGGGGACAGCAGACCTATTGCTGTGATGGACCCAAGCCCTGGCCTGTCAGTGACTGCCCCACTGAGTATTCTAGTGTCTCCACCCCGGGTCCTGGCCCATCTCCTTTGCTTTTTTGTTTTTTCTTCTGAAAAAGGCAGTATCCCATCAGGGTTAAGAGACTCGCTGCCTGGATTCAACTCCCATCGCTACCACAGACTAGCGATGAGGCTATGGGCAGGCCACTCAGCCTCTCTGACTTCAGTTTCCTCACCCGTAAAATGGGGCAACAAAAGCACCTTCTGCACAGGGTTGTTGTGAGGATCAAATGAGTTATACTCTAGGAAACAGAACAGTACCTGGCATGAAGTAAGTTCTGTGGCACTGTTAGCATGAGTACTGTATCTATTGTATTGGAATCTGAAAAACGCAGGCCAAGGATGGAAAATTTCTCTACCATCAGAAATAATCCCCATGAAGGGGCACCTGGGTGGCCCAGTCGGTTAAGCATCCAACTCTTGATTTTGGCTCAGGTCATGATCTCACGGTTCGTGAGTTCGAGCCTCGCATCGGGCTCCACACTGACAGCACTGAGCCTGCTTGGGGTTCTCTCTCTCTCTCTCTCTCTCTCTCTCTCTCTGCCCCGACCCACTCGTTCTCTTTCTCTCTCTCAAAGTAAATACATAAACTTCAAAAAAAAAAAAGGGAAATAATTCCCATTAACATATTGGCACATTCCTTTTCAGTCTTTTTTCCGTCTCCTCTCCATCTATAAGACAGAGCCGGTCCTCCACGTACAGTTAGTGCCTCGTGTGTTCCACTGCCATCATCACATGGACACTTCCCCATGCTGCTCCAGCTTAGGCTTGGCGCCCTGCAGTGAGGGCCCAACCCCCAGAAGGGCTGGGTGTGTGGGGCAGGCCTACCTGCCCCACCCTCACTTACCTCCACAAAGAATGATGGCCGCAATGAAGAGAGCCAGGTCACTGTCATCAAGTTCCAGGGCATTGAACTTGACAGCAAACTCAAACTTGGGCTCGATGATGTCACTGAAGGGCTTTCGGAGGCTTCGCAGGAACTCACGGGTGACAAAACCAGTGCCGTTGGCCACCAGCAACCCGTCCTTGTTGACAATGGAGGCCAGCATGGCAAAGATGGCCTCATGCACACCATACTTGAGAAGTGTCACCTGGTCGTTGAGGAAGAGGTTGCTGAAGCTGGGTATGCTCTTGGCGAACTCGGTGAGCTCACGCACAGTCTCTACTGTGGTGCACTGGCAGCGGTAGAAGACATGCACGCTGATCTCCTTGTAGGGTGGCAGGCCGTTCACCAGCTGCTTCCACACCAGGCCCTTCTCTGCTTGCCACAATGTCTCGATGTCGTGGATCACAAAGGGCTGAAAACCAGGCCCCGTTAGAGGCCAGGCCTTGGGGGACCCCCGCCCATATGCTCCCCAGACCCCCTGCCTGTACCATGAAGTTAGGGGAGGGAGGAGGCCCGGTTCTCCCAGAAGTCAGGCAGGTGGCAGCAGGGCCCAGAGCCTGGGACCGCCAGGCCGAGCAGTGACACTCACCGCCGTGTGACTGGCTTTGCCGGTGAGGATGCCGCGGGCCTTCTTTTTGGTCATGTTGAAGTTTTTCAGGTAGGCGTTGTAGATGTGCTTGGAGAAGGCCTTCAGGTCGGCCACCTGCGGGTTGTGCTGATTCCCCTCGCTTGCTGTCAGCCCTGCCACCAGCTTCCTCTTCTCGGCCTCTGGCATCCGGCCAAAGCGAATGGCTGTATTGTGGGGTGGGGGTGAGGGAAAGGTCATCGAGGAGCCCAGGCAGGGGCTAGCACCTCTGACCTCCTTGTCCCACTACAGCTACGTGGGTCAAAATGGAAACATACTTTTTGACCTCAGGACCCTCAGAAGCTCTAGAGCCACAACGTTGGACATGTTGGGGAACTCCTCCGGAATGTAAGCTCCGGGGGGACAGGGATTCTGTCTTGTTCACAGTGCCTGGCACACAAGGGCCCTAACTCATGGAGTTGACTGAGCCTCTGTGGCTGGAAGGCAGTGCAGTGTGACAGGTAGGAAGACGGTCTCCGGTGTCAAAGGCCTGTACTCGAGTTCCAGCTTGGCAGCTTACTAGCCATGTGACTTAAGGCAGGCTATTTCACCTTTATTCATAAGAAAAATGGGCCAATACTTCAACCTCACTGGATTGTCAAAACAGTCGTGAGACTGACGCGCTGCCCGCTGTGCTAAGAAGGCAGCTTCAAAACAATTAAATAAGAATGTTCACACGGTAAGCACTCAAAAACTAGTCATTAGTGATGGAACAGGATACAAATCTGGCTTCTCTAAAAGAAAAGGTGAGAAGAATGGAGTTGGCCCTGGGATCTCCTAAGAAATCCCCGCAGCCCACCCAAGGAATGGAGCCCAGGCGTTTACAGACTGAGGGGAGGGATCAAACCCCAGACGTGCCAGGCCCCAGCACCTAGGAAATGTTTCAGATGGAGGGCTTGGGTCCTGCCACCATCTAAAATGTAAGAGAGGGTAGCTGTGGGTGAAGACCTTTAAACAAGAAGGCTCCCCCTTGTCCCCTGGGGATGGGTGACCCAGATAGGCAAAGAGGGGGCAGGTGGGCCGCAAAATCCTACTGTATGGGGTCTGAAGACAAGACTGAGGGAGGCCTGGCGTGCAGGGCAGGCTCTGACTCCCAGGAGTGGTCGGCCTCCAGGAAATTCCTGCCTGGCTTCTGGCAGCTGACACATATGGTCACTTGGTGGCTCCTGCCCGCCTTCGATAACCAAGAAGGGCTGAGGTGATCCCAGGCTTTGGCAGTGGCTTTTCACCCTCTGTCAGGCCATCTGAGACAGGCTTGAGGTTCTAGGAGTGATGTTTCCAACACTACTGGAGCTGGGGTCCGTTCCCAGTTCCCTTCTGGGCCACAGAGGCTAAGCCTCAGGTGCTGAGAGGTGGTGACTGCCCGGGACCTGGGACCCGGGACCCATGTGGGCGCTGAGCAGCCTGGGGAAGGCAGGTCTTAGGCCGGCTGGTACTGTGACACGTATGCAGTGCCTGCTGCGTGCCAGGCACTGCTCCGAGGGCACTCCCTTTCTGGGCTCCCGGGAGCCTGGTTCCAGGCTGTGTGGAGGGAGCCAGCATCCCCTGTGCCTTGCCCGGGTCGGCTCTCACCATTATGCGACATGCCCAGGGCCACACATTTCTGGAAGCGACAGTACTGGCACTTGTTGCGGTTCTTCTTCTGGATCTTGCAGATCCGCTCACACTTCTCATATTCCAGCTTCATGCGGATCGTCCGACGGAAGAAGCCCTGAGGGACGGTGAGGAGGTGAGGAAAAGCCATGAGAAGGGAGAAAGTTGGGAATCCCGCTCTGCCCAATGGGTTACGTCAGGGGCCCCAGTTACATGTAAGGATGTAAAAATCCCTGAGCTCTGGAAGTAATGCAGGGAAATTTTTTTGGAGGGGAGAGGGAGAAGGAAAATAAATAACTCAAAAACTTTTGAAATATATATTTATATATCTTAATTATTTATTAAATTTTTAAAAAAATGTTTATTTTTGAGAGAGGGAGAGAGACACACACACACACAGAGAAGGAGAGCAGGGGAGGGGCAGAGAGTAAGGCAGAGAGAGAGAGAGAGAGAGAGAATCCCAAGCAAACTTCGGGACGCCCCTTATTTATTTTACGTGCTTCTTTGTTAGTTTGGTAACATAAAATTGTATCCTGGATAACTTGATTCATTCAGAAATGTATCTGGTTCTGTGTACTTTCCAGGCAGTGGTTTAATAAAATGATATGTGAGGGGCGCCTGGGTGGCTCAGTCAGTGGAGCGTCTGACTCTTAATTTCGGCTCAGGTTATGATCTCATGGTTTGTGAGTTCGAGCCCTGAGTCAGGCTCTGTGCTGACAGTGCCGAGCCTGCTTGGGATTCTCTCTCTTCCTCTCTCTCTCTCTGCCACTCCCCTGCTGGTGCTCACTTGCTCTCGTTCTCTCTCTCAAAATAAATAAATAAACTTAAAAACATATATGTGACATTTTGATGGGTGTGCAGTTGGGAGGACAATCCCAAAAGCACGACTGGAAAAAGAAATGTCAAAGAGCCCCTTTCAGGCCTTGACATGCTAGAAGCTCTGATGTCAGGAGATGGTTCAGCCCAAGACCCTCATTCTGTCCTGCTGGTCTTCTACAGCTGCGTCCCCAGGGGTGCCAGCAGCCAGACAGCCCATGTGAGCTGCTGGGGTGGCGCCCAGCAGGGCAGGCCTGACGAGGGACCAGCAGGACCCAGAGTGGAGGCCTGGAATGGGCCCAAGGGCCTGGCTGCCTCCCAGGTGGGAATTCCACTGGAGGCACTGTCAGGGCCCGGCCTCTCTGGCAGCTCAACTCACCATGTAATCACAGCCCCGACTGCCAGCCCCCACTCGCCATGGCCCCTACCTTGCACCCCTCGCATGCGTGAACACCGTAGTGGAAGCCTGATGCCTTGTCCCCGCACACACGGCACTCCATGCTGAGGCTGCCACACGAGGCCCCGTCACAGCCCATCTGCAACTGGTCCAGCAGCGAGGGTGGTGAGGAGCTCTGGGAGAGGTCTGCAGACACACACACAACATAGGGGTGGCTTCACACGCTGCCAGGACTGGGGCCAGGGGATGTGGACAGAGCCTGTGGGGGCAGAGCAGGCGGTGGGAAGAGCCCATGTTTCTGAATCACACAGCCCTCAGCTCAGACACTTGAGGGCTATGTGCCTCAAGGAGTCGACCTCTCTGAGGATTGCTTTCTTCATCTAGAATGTGGGGATTCTCTAGGAGGATGGCAAAAAGTTTCCAAAGCATTTCCCCAGATCTGACATACAGCAGGCATTTGGGAAATGGCAGCTCTACTCTCCAGGGTAAGTCAGAGCATTCCTGGGCTGAGCTCACCGCTGGGGAGGAGAGAGAGGGTGTGTGCGTGTGAGTGTGTGTTGGGAGAAGCGACTGTTTTGGGAAGAAAGGAGCAAGAGGGAGGAAGCAGACAGAATTTTTTTAGACCATCCTTGGGAAGTAGCTCTCTTAGCTTAAGAGGCTCCACTGTGTGGACCACGTGGGGTTGTGTGAAATGTGTTTTGTGGACACTGAATTAGTGCAGACCTCTGCAGAGCTGCCCTTCACCCCCCTCTGCTGGGAAATGTGATTCCTGCGTGGACTCCAGAGATGCTGTAAAGGATCACTCAAGAAGTTCAGATTCATTCTCACAAAACTTCTTGCTCAAGTACAAAGAATGCAGGTATCAGTCACGTTGACTGGGAAGCATACTGAACTTCCCCAAGTTTTTTTCTATTAAATGTACAAGATGTTCGAACCAGGCGTTGTGAGTGTAAGCGCGGAAAGCACTCGGCCGTGGCAATGACTTCAGGGTGTATGTGCTGCCAGATGACTTAGTAAGAATTTCCGGGAATCCCTTCTGAATCTCTCCCTTGGGCACTCAGAAACGAACCCTTCCCGGGGAAAAGGGACGTGCCCCGAGCCCCAGTCTCCCAGCCCAGGGCCAGCTGCATGGCCCCACGTGCCATCTGGCCTGCCATGCTGGCCTGCCAATCTGCTCTATTCTCTGCTCTCTTTCCTGATGACCAAGCAACCTCATCGGCGGCACAGGCCAAATCCCCAGACCGGAGAAGCAGTGGCTCAGAGCAGGATGGTACCTTAGGGAGACTCAGACCATGGAGATGAGCCCAGATTTAACATTTCCCAGGCTGCTGCTCCTACCTCTACGTAATACAGATTTAGGCCAACTCCACAACATATCTTGATTTCCCTCCCATGGAGTAACCCACCCTCCCAGACCAAAGTGCACTCCACTCTTCCCACACCTTCCTCAGCTCTCCCTCGGGTCCTAGGAGTGACAGCAGAAGAGCCTTCAGCTAGACCCCATCTCGGCCACAGGGAAGGGCACACAAGCACCAGACCAGACCCCAGCAGGGAGGACCGAGCGGTCTGCTGCCATCCTGGGCTGGTGACACAAGGGCAGGGGTGACACAAGTCCCTGGTTCCTAAAATGGCCTGTCCTGTCCCAGAGACTTAGCTCCTAACCTTCTGTCATTCCACGGGGTGGAAGCACCCACCTCAGCCCACAGATGGGGGCGAGTGGGCTCCCTTCCTCTCCTGGGCACAGGGCTGTAGGGGAGCCTCCAGCCGTGGAGGGCAAAGCCACTTTGGTTTTCTTCCTAGCCTTTTGTCACCACATGACAGACTACGTGTGTTTACTCAGTGTTGGGCGCCCTCCACCAGAACGTAAGGGCCACGGCACAGGAGCTCTGCCACCAGGGTGCTGCCGGATGGGGAGCCGGCACTCAGTGACTCTGGAATAAGCGGTCCTTAAGGTCCCTGGGCATCCTGAGCTCAGCACCAACTGGCTAGAGGAGCTGGGCAATATCCACCACTCCTAGAGGCATTTTAATAGGGCAGGAGAACTCACAGGGCGAATTGTTGGGAGAAAATGAGACCTGAGCAGATGCCAGGCAGAAGGGTTTCCGGCACTTCCTCCTCTGATCTGTGTGGTCTGTATGCGTGCTCATTTTGTGTCACTTCTTGTAAGCAGTGTTTTTTTGTGGCTGACACGTCTGCCTCCTCTGCTAGACTTGGGACATCTCTAATCACGTTGTCTTTGGGTCTCAAAGCCCACCTCCACCACCGAGTCTCGTCCACAGTAACCAACCTCTTGGGTGGTGCCTTCCTTGTTTTCCCTCGTGACCCTGGAGGCTGGGCAGGTGTCTGGTCATTTGTACTGCAATGCCACCCTCTCTTTTCATTCAACAGACATGTGCTGAGCACCAGCTGTGTGCAGGGTGGGAGTCCCTGCCCTGGACTAGCTCAGGTAAGAATGAGGTAAGAAAACTGGAACACAACATGGCGAGTGGCATCACTGGCCGAGGGGCAGGCAGATGACACAGGACTGTGAAGGAGCCACCACTCAGACATGAGACTGTCAGGGAGATTGCTTCCCTCTGGGCTCAAAGGTGAGAGCTTTGGGGGTGCCTGGGTGGCTCAGTTGGTTAAGAGTCTGACTTCAGCTCAGGTCATGATCTTACAGTTCATGAGTTCAAGCCCTGCATCGAGCTCTCTGCTGTCAGCACAGAGCCCACTTTAGATCCTCTGTTCCTCCCTCTTGCTGCCCCTCCCCTGTTCCTTCTCTCTCCCTCCCTCCCTCCCTCCCTCTCAAAATAAATAAATAAACTTAAAAAAATAATAATTAAAAAAAAATGAGAGCTTTGGAAGACCTCCAAATAGCTTCCAGATGCTCAGGAACAGCAGGCTTGAGAGTTAAGAATGTGACTCAGGAGCCATGTGGTCTGAGATCAAATTGGTGTCTTGGGCTCAAAACCCAGCTCTGCCTTCTGGGTCTCAGTTTCCTCCTCGGTAAAAGAGAGATAGATGACAGGCATATCTATCTGAGAGTCATGGTGAAAAGTAATGGAACTACCACAGACAAAAGGCCTAGAACTTGGAAGAGGCACGGAACTATCAGTGTTAAGTTAGGAGGATGCCCGTCAGCAAGCTGCAATTCTGCCCTCTCCAAGCTGTGTACCCCACACAGGCAGGGACCTTCCTCTTTCTGGCTGATTGTACCCCTTCACCCACAGCTTCACAGAAATCCAAGGTTGTGGGGGAGGGGAGCGTCTCTGCTTATGAGACCCGGAGAGGCCCCAGGCCAAGACCAAGCGTCTCACTTCCCCTGGCCTGCCACCGGCCCTTGGCCCAGGGGCATCAGGATCACCTGGGAGACGCCAAGCTGCTCAAGCCCTACTAGCCACCAAAACCACCTGAGCTCTGCGTCCTGAGGAGAGACCCTGGGTGTGCATCCCAAGGGAAGTGCTGCAAATGGGGACTGTGGAGAAACAGGCCCAGGGCGGTGTCAGGGCACTGGGAGATGGATGTCCTGCCCCCAGGTGGTGAACAGGCACAGGCTGCAGAACTTGAAAGCAGTCAGCGAGGCTTGGTGGTAGCAGGTTAGCGAGACACAGGCACCCGCTGCCCATTTGAGGGGAATAAGAGAACAAAAAAACTGACCCAAGAGGCAGAAAGAGGCAGAGGAGATGAGGGGCTAGGGTGGGCAAAAGCGTATGCATTCTCCAGGGGGAGGTTTTGTGGCAGCGTGCATGTGTACCAGGGCTACTGGAGTGGTGGTGATTCGGGAGTGGGTTTTCTAAAGATAAAAGATAAAGAATTTGGTTTCTTCCTGGTTGACCACCTGGCTTAAGGGTTTATCCTTGAATCACCACCCTACCTAAAAGTAATGATGGCAGAATGCTCCGCGTTCTAGGGACCAGGTTCCGAAGGCCCCACAGCCTCACCATGAGCCATAGGGTTCTGAGAGGCCCTCCCATACCAGGAGTCCCAGCCTTGGTGTCCCTCAGGAATGCTGGGTGGAGCCATTAGGGCATGCCATTCCGAGGGCTGCCTGCCTGCACAGCGGGCCACTCTCCCAAGCCGGCACAGCACAGCCCTCCTCCCGCTCCTCCTCTGTTCTCAGGAAACGTACTTGCTCACCTGATGGCCATCATCTGGGCCCTGAGCCCCCGCCTCTGAACTTCCACTCCAGCCGCACCCTGCCTGACCTCCCAAACATCTCCTGAGGGTCTACCT
The DNA here is from genome assembly GCF_018350215.1 of Panthera leo. Taxonomy (NCBI): domain Eukaryota; kingdom Metazoa; phylum Chordata; class Mammalia; order Carnivora; family Felidae; genus Panthera; species Panthera leo. The sequence continues at coordinate 33,813,463 of NC_056683.1, read as the reverse complement.
CCCCTTCTACCGCAGGAGGGGAGGGGGAAAGAACCAGCATTTATCAGCCCCCCACTAAGAGCTTGTTAGTATCATTTCATATCACCTTGGAAGACAGAACTGACCCCATTTAAGATGAGGTTAAGGGATCTGCCCAAGGTCACCTAATACACGGTGGGACCAGGACTTGAACCTAAACCTGACTGCCCTGTAAAGACTGTGTATTTATATGAATAACAGCTCTTTTTTTGGGCACGCCTACTGTGTACCAGGCGCTCTGCTGGATACGTTGTACCATTAATCCCATGTGAACCTTAAATAACCCTTCAGGCAGGTCTACTTATCCTTTTATAGGTGAGGAAAGTGAGGTTCAGAAGGTTAAGTAACATGCTGACAGTGGCATTAACCAGATCGTTAATTTTACATGTCCTCTTGGCCAGGCCATGATACCCATGGTACCCAGTTTTTGATCAAACACCAGTGTAGATGTTGCTGTGAAAGTATTTTTTAGATGTGATTAAAGTTTTTTTTTAATTTAATTTTTTTAAGTTTATTTATTTATTTTGAGAGAGAGAACGAGTAGGGGAGGGGCAGAGAGAGAGAGAGAGAGAGAGAGAGAGAGAGATTCCCAAGGGGCTCCGAGCTGCCAGCGCAGAACCCAAAGTGGGGCTCAAACTAATGAAACTGAGATGATGACCTGAGTTGAAACCGGGTCAAATGACTGAGCCACCCAGGCGCCCTTAGATGTGATTAACATTTAAATCATGACTTTCCATAATGTAAGTAGGCCTCAGCCAATTAGTTGAAGGCCTTATGAGAAAAGACTGAGGCCTCCCTAAGAAAGAAGAAATTCTGCCTCGGGACTGCCTTCAAACCCGAGTTACGGCATTAACTTCCCTGGGTCTCTTGTCTGGTGGCCTGTCCTGCAGATTTTCAACTTGCCAGCCTTCACAATGGTGTGAGCCAGTTCCTTAAACACACACACAGGAGCGCCTGGGTGGCTCAGTCGGTTAAGCGGCTGACTTCGGCTCAGGTCATGATCTCGCGGTCCGTGAGTTCGAGCCCCGCGTCGGGCTCTGTGCCGACAGCTCAGAGCCTGGAGCCTGTTTCAGATTCTGTGTCTCCCTCTCTCTGACCCTCCCCTGTTCATGCTCTGTCTCTCCCTGTCTAAAAAAAAAAAACAAAAAAACAAAAAAACACACCAAAAAACCACACACACACACTCCCTCTCTTTCTATGTATGCACACATCCTATTGGTTCTGTTTCTCTAGAGAACCCTGACTAATACAGCAGCAGAATAAGAACTGGAACCTAAAACCATCCAATCCCTTGGGCTGAGCTCTTATTGTACTCTATGACTTCCCATAAGCACGTATATGTTCATTACTATTAAATCAGTAATTCATGATTATGATAAATGATGAGACATGTCACTGCTGAGGATGACATCGTGCCATTATTCAAATGTTTGGACTCAGAGTAAACACTAAACCCAACTCCCAGAGAGTGAACGAACAATCAGTTGTACCATCTTGGATTACAAGTTCAGCAAATAGACACTACTGACCTTATTCACATCATTTATGTATGGATGAAGGTTCTCGCGCATATCTAGTTTCCATCACTGCAGGTATGCTGTTGTCACACCCGTGAGAGTGGCCAGGAGGGGCCAACATGGTTACCTTTGCTGGCAGAGCCCCATAGGTAAATAGCTTCTGAAGTGTCAGGGCCAATTCTGTGGGACTCTGGAGCTGGGGTACTAAGCAGCCTCCTTACTTCTGTTGTCCTGTTCATTTCACAGTGGGCTTCTCAGGGCTGCCGCACAGCCTTGTCCTCAACTGCACAGCCAGCCCCTGCCTGGACACCCACCACATACTTGCTGAGAGAGGAGGTGCCCAGGCCAGGAGGAAGGACGCCTGATCTTTCTCAGCTCCATCCCCACATGAAGACCCCTGACTTCTTTCTAGGGTGTGGCTGGGATGCCCATCACTAAAGCAGGAGGGGACAGCAACCCTTGCCATGACCCAGCGGGGGGACACTGGGCATAGGAGTTTCTTCATCGCAGGCCCGTCCTGCCTGCCTTCTCAGGTGTTGAGCTCGGTATAGACGCAGAATCAGTGCAGAACCTCTGAAGGGTCAGAAGAGAAGCAAACTGTGTGATCTTCCTTCTGTTTCAGGGCTTGAGGCTGTGTCCCATCCTCTTGAATTCCTGAGGGGACTCCAGAGGCCAAAGTCATAGACTCATGGCAGAGAACCTTACCCAGCCAGCCCTTGAGGTGGGCACACTTTAAAGGTAGAGACTGAGGGGCGCGTGGGTGGCTCGGTCGGTTAATCGTCCAGGTCTTGATTTCAGCTCAGGTCATGATCTCACAGTTCATGAGTTCAAGCCCCACATTGGGCTCTGCACTGACAGTGTGGAGCCTGCTTGGAATTCTATCTCCCTCTCTCTCTCTCTCCCCCTCCCCCGCTTGCTCTCTATCTCTCCCTCAAAATAAATAAAAATAAAATGTAAAAGTAAAGACTGAGAATGGAGAAGTGAAGACTGAGATTGGAGAAGTGAAGTCACCAGCAAAAGCCACAGCTCATAATCACACAGACTTGAGATCCCTGCTCTGGCTCCCCAAGGTGAGGCTCTTTCTTCCAGGGCCTTTCACCTGCTGGCCTTTTTTGGGAAACAAAACTACTTTAACTTTTTGTTTTTAATGTTTATTTATTTTGACAGAGACAGAATGCATGAACAGGAAGGGGTAAAGAGAGAGAGAGAGAGAGAGAGAGAGAGAGAGAGAGAGACAGACAGAGAGAATCTCAAGCAGGTTCTGCACTGTCAGCTCAGAACCCAAATTGGGACTTGATCCCACAACCCTGGGACCATGACCTGAGCCGAAATCAAGAGTCAGACATTCAACCGACTGAACCATCCAGGTGCCCCCAAATTACTTTAACCTGTTAAAGAAAAGCAATGCGTTTGCTTCTTAAATTAGGAGAGTACTGTAGATTTGAGAATAATACATAATGGCATGTACCAAAGATCCTACTCCTTTGAGTTAATGGCATAGTCCTTTGTGTGCATACTCTTCTAGTGCCTTCCATGATACTTAAAGATTTTTTTTTTAAGTTTATTTAAACTTGTAGGGGTCAAACCCACGAGCCGTGAGATCATGATCTGAGTTGAAATCAAGAGTTAGACGCTTGACCGACTGAGCCACCCAGGTGCCCCGATACTTAAAAGATTTTTAAGCAATGGGATCCCCAATTTGTCAGGAGCTGTTTTTCCCGTCAGTGTATTCAGGCCTACCCTATCCTTGTTAATGACTACACCGCATTCCACAATATGGCTCTACCACAGTTTATATAACCAATTCCCTACGATGGGAGCTTGCCAATTTTTTGCTTCTATGAGCAGTGCTGCAGTAAATAAGTGTGGAAATCTCTGCGTGTTCTGCGCGGGTATTTACATGGGATACATTCCTAGGAGGGGAACTGCAGGGCCAAAGGAATGTAAAAAGTGTTGGCCTGCGTAGCCAAACTGCCCTCCACCCTCTTAGCTGGAGGGCCATGTCTTCCCCCTCTGGCCAAAACGGTTCTCTTTGCTAATCTGACAGGCTAAATGACATTTTATCTTGAAGACATCTTCTTTGATTAGTGAGTAGACTGAAAAACATTTTGTTTTCTGGCCAGCTGTATTTGTCCTACCATGAACTGCCTGTTTCTATTTTTCGGTTGTTTGCCTTATAGAATTTGTGGGAACATTTTTTATACTATGGCTTTAACACATTATGATTATGTTAAACAACCCCCTCCTGTTTCAAATCCTGAGCAAGGAAGTCTTCCTATCTCTTCTTCATCGATTTATTGATAAATGGAATATATTAAATACCACATCATACATAGCACCGCAAGGGCGGTTGGGCAAACTTCCCCCCAGACATCTCCCTGCGTGCCCTAATCCCATGGATAAAGCTCCCCGAGATGCCATCATCTTGCCCACTCGCCCTGCCTGGGCATGCAGGCACTGTACTCTGATCTGTACATGAACAGCAGTATCATGTGAGGATATGGTCCCACAAGGCTGTGTAGGAAACTCCAGGACAGGTCATTACTTCTGTGTGCCTGGCCCCAGATGTGGGGATAGGGTGGGCCAGGCTGGGTGGTGAGGCCACAAATCCCATGGCCTTTTCTTCCCTTTTCACTCTTCCTCAGTGACGTAGTTTGCTCATTCTTAGCCCCTGGTGTCTTCCTTCTGCTTCCTAACCTTCCTTGCCCGTCTCAATTTCAGAACAGTACATGCTATTAGCACTAAGTGACCGATCACCTCTGGTTAGCTATTCCTTTTCTGAGAAAGGCTCGGTCTCCAACTTCATCCCAGTCACCAGCCAACACACAGGGAATAGGTTACCGTGGGGTTTGGGGGATACTTTCTCCTAAGGCCTGAAATCACACCAAGCCCACTTTGGTCACTCCTGGGTATGTGGGTGGGCTCAGAGGGATGGGATAATGGCCTTTCCCTTACCCCCGCCATGTGCCCGGAAGAGGAAGAAGCACTGCAAAATCCAGGGACTCGTTTTGCAGGTTCAAAATAGTGTGGCTCAAGGATTTGGGCCTTTCTTAGCTACAGGCTAGGCAGGAACCTGTTCTACCTCAACAGCCCCTGCCCCAACTCTGACACCATCTACCTCCTCTCCACGCAGAGATGGGCTCCAGAGTCCATCCTTGTGGGGTGGGCCTACTCCTCCACCCTGAATCACCACCATCTGTGGTCAGGATCTCCTTCAGCGGAAACCAGTAGCAAAATCAGGATGTCCCCTCCTGGAAGTACATCCTCTCATGACACCGAGTTCCCTCTGAGGGAAGGGAGCAAGAATCAACTGAATGTGTTGCCACTTATGTGGAGGGAGAAGGAGAGGAGTGGTGGGGAGGGCGCTGGGAGCAGGGAAGAGGCAGCATCAGCAGCAGGGAAAACCAGGGGCCAAGAAGTGGATTCTGAGTGCCCCTGAAGGTGGACGTAACATCATGACGGTGACAGGGACAGAAAGGTACAGGGTCCCAGAGAAGAATGTCTACCCTGCTACTAACAGTGGATAAACAAAAGGGGAACCAACAAGCGAGATAAGAGAAGCTAAAAACTGTCTGGCTGCACAAAAGTAATCTTAATTACAGTCATTCATACTAACCGCTTAGCATTGATGCCTAATTATAGTGCAGCTCGATGACTTGTATAATTGGCACCAGATCAATGGAGTTGGGTGTTCTGACTGATCATTACAGTCACAGGTACAGTCGACCTTTCCAGTGTGTTGTTAATGTAGATTGGCTCCGGATCCCTTGGGCAGTAGCAGTGGGAATAATACTGACGACACGCATGACAAATGCCACCTCATTTAATTCCCACAAAACTCCCTGTCCACATCCCCCACAAGCCCCGTCTGTTTTACAGAAAGAAGAAGTGCAACTGCCTGAGGTCTTGCAGCTGATGAGCAACAGAACAGGGGTGTGAACGGAGGCTGTCTGGCTCCAGTCCTGAACCACTCTGCTACTCTGCACCCCATGACGTTGTTTGCAGAGGGCATTTCCTGTTCTGCCTGCCGTGCTGCCTCCGCCCCATGTCCCCTGCCGCGCCCTCACCTGTATAGCTGCTGGAAGGAAGCGAGCGCTCTGGTCCTCCGTTGAGTTCTGGGCCTCCTTCTGCCTCTGCCACTTCCTTTTTCTCCTCCTCTTGCCGGACCTCAGGGGCTTCCCCTGGTGGCTGCTCCATGGCTGATTTCCCCTCGGCGCCACGCCTGCAGGCCCGGTCATAGCTCTGGCATCATCTGGGTCTGGACGCAGATGGACCTCTACAGGGAAGTTCCCATCAGCCTGGGCCAAGGGGCAGACAGGAAGAGGATGAGAAGGTGATGGAGCAGGGCATGCGTGAGGGCTAACACCTGAGGAGCCGGTATGGAGGGGGCTCCCCTGCTCCTGCTCCTGCTCCTGCTCCTGCGTGGCAGAACGCCTCCTCCTGCAGTGCTATCCTGTGGTCTCCACTCCTTGCACCACGAGTCACTTCTCCTTCTGCCCTGTATCCATTTGGTTCCTGAGACAGGTTTGTGGGGTTCAGAGCAGTCTCCATGAACCAGACAGGGCGACAAGCCACCACATCACTTTTCCCAGCCTCCTCGGCCCCATCCTGCTCTTTGAGCCAGATCAGAACGACTTCAGGGGATTTTTTCAAGCTCCTGATAAGCACTGCACCTCCTAACCACCATCCTGTCCCTACTCCCCCACCCCCCGCCCCCGCCCCCCAGCACTCAGGCTCTCCTAAGCCACAATTCTTGAAGGGAGCGGATCCTATCCTTCCTGTGTTTGGGTGTGGGGGGAAGAGGACATGAGTCCCTGCTGGGTTAGGCTCACAACTGGCAGCAGATCTGCAACTAGACCCTCAATAGCATAGCCATCAGGCAAGGGGAGATGCATTCTGTCCAGGACTTTCCAAGATGGGTTACTGGGTGGTGACCCCCACATCCTTATCACCCAGGAGGAGGCAGTTCCAATCTCCAAATAAAATATTGCCCACAAATGCCACAGTCAGCGGTGGTAAGACCCTGAGGTGTTGCTGGTGAGGGTCATCCTGGCAGGGGACAGTAGGCAGAGGCCTTGAGAGTGGGGTAGATTTTGACCAGAGACGGCATGAAACTTGTCTTGGAGGTACAGCACGAGAAAAGACTCGGAGGCAGCACAGTGGGGGAACCGTAAGGAGTCTTGGTGACCAGGCAGTGGGTGCTGCAGGAGAGAGGATGTGGAGGGAGGGCTGGGAAGGTGGGCTGTATCTAGGCACGTGCAGGCTGTGGGAGGATAGAGAGAGGAAAGGTCTGCTTTACAGAAATTCAAGCATCTGTGGGACTTCTCCTGCATGTGCCATGGGCAGCTCAAACTCAACCTATCCAAACAGAACCCATCATCTTCCCCCAAACCCACCCTTCCTCTGGTAATCCCCACTTGAGTGACCCGCGTGCCCATCCACCCACTTCTCAAAGCCAGAAGGCAAGGGTGAGCTGAGACTCTTCCCTCACCCACGCTGCTCTACACTTGCAGACTTGGCTGTACGCTGGAACCACTGGGGAGTTTTTAAAATGTGGATGTCTGGGCCTGTCCCCAGAGCTTCTCATCTGATGGTCTGGGGAGCAGCCTGGGCATTGGGATCTTTATTTCTAATTTTTCTGCTGATTTTAATGTACAGCCAAGCTTGGGAATCAATGTTCCACAGCAAAGCAACTTCCAACTGACAGTAAATCTTCCCTCTCATCATTCCTTTCCATCAGGCTTTCATTTTTTGTTCAGACTGACAATAACCTCTTAGTTTGTCAACGAAAGGCAGTTTGGAAATCCAGCCCTAGAGTCTAAGAGCTGGGGGGTTGGGAATCTGAAGATACAGGGAGTGTCCTTGTTGATTTGACAGTCACAGGAAGGGATTCAGTTCACCAAAGGAGATAGCAACATGTCAAGGAAGGTCAGGGGCAAGAGAGACTGGGGACAGCCGGACAACTCAGAGTCATGGGAAGGGCTGTTTCACAGGGGAGGGCTCAACCATCTCAAATGCTGCAGAGGTTAAGGGTGATAAACTGACACATGACCCCTGGATTCGGTGACTACCAGGTCATTGGTGACTTTGTGAGACAAGTTTTAAGTCAAGTGGTTAGGACGGAACCCTGGGCTCTGAAGAATAAGTGGTAGTGAAGAAGGTAGGACAGTGAATGGAGACTAGCTTTTTTTGGTAAATATGTCAAGGAAATAAATGTACAAGAGGATACTGCCTTGAGAAAGTGCTGAAGCCAGGAAGTATTTTAGACTAGGGGAGACTCAGTCTGTGGATAAAGAGGTCTGCAGAGAAAGACAGTCTGAAGATTCAGGGAGGTAGCTGTGGCAGAATAACTGATGCGAGGGGAATAATTCAAGGGCACAGGGTGAGCAAAACACAAAGAAGTATCATAGCAATTGGGGAGGGGGTGGTTAAAGCTCATATGGAATGGCCTCACTCTTTTAGTTAATAAAGTAGGAGAGAAAGTTGTCTATGGAGAGTAAAAGACGGGACTTGCAGGAAGCAAAGAGGCTGGGTGGAGGCACTTTGGCACACATGACAGGGAATTCACGGGAGAGGAATAAAAAGAATTACAGTAAAGCCACAATAATTAAAACACCGTCGCACTGGCACATGAACAGACAATCAGTGAGAGAGAATACAAAGAGTCCATAAATAGATGCAAACACATACGGAACTTTAGCATATTATAAAGATAGTACTTCAAACCAAAGGAAAAAAATGGATTCTCCAAGAAATGGTACTGGGACAACTGAATAGTCATCTGGAAAAACTAAGATGGATCTCTGCCTCCAACCTTACACCAAGACAAGGTCCAAAGAAGTAAACAAAAATTTTAAGTTAAAACAAAATTATATGGGGGCATGTGGGTGGCTCAGTCAGTTAAGCGTCCAATTCGACCCAGGTCATGATCTCACGGTCTCATGAGGTCGAGCCCCACGTTGGGCTCTGTGCTGACAGCATGAGCTGCTTGGGATTCTCTCTCTTTCTCTGCCCTTCCCCCACTCACACTCTCGGTCTCTCTCAAAATAAATAAACTTTAAACAAACAAACACAAACATACATGAACTATTGGGCACGTGGCAGGTGCAATCGATGAGACATATAACTGTTGATCTCAGGGTTGTGGATTCGAGCCTCACACTGGGCAGAGCCCACTTTGAAAAAAATTTTTACATATTTGAACTATAAAAATACTCTTGAGGTGGGGAAGAGCTAAGCATGACACTAAAGCCGTAAAAACTTTATGTGTTAAAAGATTATGGATAAAAGATTAGTAAATTTGATTACATGAAAATATAAACTTTCTACATGGTAGAAAAAAAGTCATAAGAAACAAAATATAATAAACTGGGAAAAATATTTGCAACTCTCATCAAAGGACTAATTTCTCTAAAATATTTCCTATGAATAAGTAAAAGGACACCAATCTAATAGATAAATAGGCCCGGGATATGAAAATGTATACAGAAAAGGTACCCATTTGAAAGGCTGCTGAATATCACTCATAAAAAAAAGAAACTCAAATTAAAACAATACTGAAATATATTTTTTACAATCAAATTAAAACAAAATGTTAGGGCACCTGGGTGGCTCAGTTGGTTAAGTGTCCAACTCTTGATTTGGCTCAGGTCATGATCTCATGGTTCGTGGGATTGAGCCCCCTTGTTGGGCTCTGTGCTGACAGTGTGGAGCCTGCTTGGGATTCTCTCTCTCCCTGTGCCCCTCCCCAACTTGCACACATGCTCGCTCGCTCTCTCTCAAAAACAAATAAATAAACTTAAAACAAACAAAAGCTAACACACTGCTAAACATGTGGGGAACCAATCTCACACATCCCTGGTAGAGAGGTAAGTGGGCACAACCTCTGAAGAGGGTAATTTGCCTACATTTATCTAAATTACAGGTGCACATTCCCTTTGACCCAGAAATGCCACTTCTACGTTGTATTCTACAGCTGTTTCTACTGCAGCAAAATGACCCAAAGTATTGGTTATTCGTGACAGTATTATTTGACTAGTAAGAGGTGGGGAACAAGCTGAATGTCTATTAACAGGGGCCTTTGCAAATAAATTATGATATGGAAACAGGAATTCTGCACAGCCACATGTAAGAGTCATGATGTTTATGGACTGAAATGGAAGTATCTCTACGACATATTAGTAAGGGAAGACAGCAACTTGCAGAATGAAGTGAAGAGCTACAACCTCATGCAAGAAAGATCTACTGAAGCTATGTTTGCTCATGTGTGTGTAAGCCAGGAAGGCTACACAGAACTGGGAACACTGGTTGCCTCTGGACCACTAAAGGGAGAGGGGTATTTCACGGTACCTTTCGTACCTTTTAAACTCTGAACTACAGGCATGTTGCCTGTTCCAAAAACAATTTAAACTGGAATAAAATAAAAAAGGTAAAACATACAAATGACAACATGGAAGATGAGAGGGAGGCAGCTGGAAGTGCTGATGAGCTTTAACAGTTTGGGCAAATATAAATGGAAAAATTTCTAAGATGACCACTAAGACATACAATACATACACACATACATACATACATACAATAGCATGTATGATTTCCAAATTATTATCGTAGAGTAGGAAAACTTAGAAGCCATGTAAAACTCTACCTTTCTGACTGAGAAAGTCTCACAGATGGGAGACTATGGTGACACAGAAACTAAATACGATGTAAGATGGACCCTGGAACAGAAAGAAGACAGTAGAAAGAACTGGTAGGATCCGAATAAAATCCACTTGGTTTGTGGCACTGAACCAGCGTTCGTTTCTTAGTTTGGGTGCGTGTCCGGAGTTTATGTAAGATTGTGCACATTAGGGGAAGCTGGATGAAGGACATATGGGAACTCTGTGTGATCGCTGTGGTATTTCCATAACCCTACAGTTTTTTCAAAAAACAGCTCAAAAACGTTCTGGCTTTCTGGCTTCTCTTGAAAACTGGGCAGACCTGGCCACTGGGTGCCTGCATGCCCCTGACACCACGCAGAACCCCTTTACCTACACACGTGTTCACCTCTGGTCCCGTCTCTACTACTTCCTGCTGTCACTCCCTAAAGGTGTCCCCTCCGGCAGGAACCTGAGTTTGGTTAGAATAAATCACTTCCTCAAGGATCAATCCCTGATCATCAAACTTGGCAATCACCAGACCCAGAGTAAGGCAGTTCCCATGGCCAGCCCTGTGGCTCTGATTACCACTGGTGGCCTGGGGCGATCGCTTCTAGTTGTCTACCTAATTCCACTCCCCATCTTCCTGAGTCCCAATCTCTTTGGATCAGCCACGCGCTTAGCTAAACACTCAATTTCCTGAGCTCTTCTGCAGCTATCCAGTTCATGTGACACAATTCTGACCAACGATATGTAAACAGAAATCTGTTGGGAGGGCCTTCTGAAAATACTGTTTTTCTCCTGATAAAAAGTGACAAAGGTTTACCTTCTCTCCTTCCTGCCCGCAACAGGAATACCGTGCCTGGAGGTGTAACTGCTCCCTTCTGAGCAGGAGAAGACAGGTTAGGAGGGTGGGGCAGAAAGTATGAAGGGGCCTTGTGCAGGGACTGACCTAGCCCCAGAAGGCCTGTCTCCAGACAGCTTGGGGAGGTGAAACAACGAAATGCCTGTTTTACGAGGCTCTGTTTGCCAGACTTCAGCCGCATGCAGCTGAACACAATCTTAACTAAAACAGCAAGATACAGGACACTTAGCCAAGGAGGAGAACAGGGTTGTGGAAGGGGGATGGCGACAACACCGGGAAAAGGACCCTGGTGATTACCAAGAGCAGTTTGTGACTAGTGTGGCATGTAGTAAACGCTCTAATTAGTTACTATCTGAACAGCAGGGGCCGGGCACACGGAATCTTCATTCTCCACAGGACTGAAAAGTCTGGAGGTGGAGGAGGCTGGGGCAGGTGAGGCGTGAGAAACCCTCAACCAGGCCAATGGCAGAAGGGACTACAAGGAGGCTTGAGGAGCCACAACGAGAGTATGGGCAGCATGGTGACAGAAGGGTCACACAATGTGGTTTCTCAGAGCTACAAGCACAGCGGTGGCAATGACCACAGGGTAAGAGGCGTGAGGCTGATCAGAACCAACTTTTTGGATCCGTGTAGCATGGATGTCAGTGGAAATGCACCCCGGACCGTGGTGGTGAGAGCTGGGGAGACAGGGACATGAAGATTTGGGGTCCCCCTTGGCAGCTGGAAACAGAGGAGGGAAAACCACAACCCTGCCTCAGACAGATACTTGACAAAATATTTTCTCACTCATTCCCTCACACCCTCTGATCCTCTGAGTGACTCTGGGGAGACGGGACGGAGTTCATGGTCAGGACTGAGTCCTGGAAGGAGGGGTGGGTGCTGACTGAGCTCCCACTACACGTCACATCTGGCGTGTGAAAAACAGGCTCTGCCAATCCTCACGAGCTCCCACGGGCGAGCCTTGTGAGCTCCCCTAGGGAGATGAGGGAAGCGACAAAAGCTCAGTCCTGTGGAGCCTGACAGGGTGTCTCCTGGAAAAGGTGCCAGGCTTCTGAGGAGCTGTGGGCAGTGGGCCACCTTATGTACCTCTGACACCCTGAGCCTCAGCTTCTGCTCCATGCATCAACTGCTGGAAGGTTATTTCCGGTGACCAGAGGAACTGTTATCAGTTGGGGCGGTGGGGGAGGGTGCAAGTGACCACCTCTTGAAACAGATGTGGTTCTGGACTCTCGCCAGAGTTCTGCATTTGGGGCCAGGATCCCCGGATTCTAGGCAGACGGTCCTCCCCAGACTGGAATGGTCTCTTCTGGCTGTGACCAGCTGAAGGGGGAGGAGAGCAGCAGTCCGGCTGTTCGAAAACCCACACACGTCCCTTGGGCTGTTTCATATTTAGATGTAACCACTGTGCTGCAGCCCATCCCTGCATTTTGCCAGAAACCATCCATTTTCACACAGCCCTGACTGTTCCATTTACAGCTGAGGTCTGCCCACCTCCCAGCGGCCAAGGCCGCCCCCACCCCTACCACTGTTCTCAGCCTGCCCAGTCAGGAGCTACTTTGATCTCCCTGGGCCCTCCCCGCCCCCCGCCACCCCGGGCCCAGGCCCACAGGCTGGGTTTTCACAGGTGGCTGCCACCCCACTACCACTACCCCTGCAATGGACCTTATTTCCCTTCCTTTCTTCAGCCCTAGCACTGAAAGTAGCATGCCCTGGCACTAGGTCTGACTTTTAAGTGGCTGAGAAGCCCAGGTTTTAGCTATTGCCACCCCCCAGGGCTGTGCCAGAGTCAGAAACCCTTTGACTGTGTCACAGCCTCCCCCTATTTGGGAGGTTGGTGCTGGAGTCAAACAGGGCAAAGGTCCCGCAGCCGGCACGAGGAGGCGCTGCTCTGCTGCCCTTGGACAAAAAATGGAGTCCCCAGCAAAAGAATTTCTCACACAACAAATGCCTGGACTACTCTGCTTCTGGCACGCACGCACGTGTGTGTTGTGTGTATACGTGCACACACAAGCCTGTCGCGCAAGCAAACCAGTGCTCCCATCCCAGCACCCACTGTCTTGCCCCAAGAAGAAAGTCAGGCCTTCTGGCAGCAGAGGTGGGGGAGGCACACACTTCATCCATTTCCCATCTGCCCATCCCACGGGCAGAGGTAGTTAGGAGCTTAACCCAAATGACCCTAGGGAGGCCTGGTCTGGGGTCTGAGCAACCACCACCTGGTGCCCCGATCCATCCCTAGCCGTCCTCAGGAGATGGAGCATCCCTGACGCCCCCCGGCAGGCCGCATGCTCCGACTGGGGTCAGGCAGAGTGCCGGAGCCCCACTCATCCCTCAAACCTGACAGGCCTCTCTCTGCATCAGAGCCCACGCTGGGTCCCAGCCTTAAGCTTCCAGCCCACCGCCTCCATCACAACAGTACCGCTTCCATTCTCCGAGGGCTTACTACATACCAGGTTCCGTGGGTACAGACACATTTAACCCTCACAACGACCCTAAGACTCAGATGCTGTTATTATTTCCATTTAACTGATGAGGAAATCGCACCCAGACAGGGAAGGTAACTGACTCAAGGTCACACAGTAATTGGAATAGCAGGATTGGAGCCCAGGCAGGTTGGTTTGGTGTTCATCAGTGCACTGTGTGCCTTGCATGTGATGCCGGGTGAGACTGGACCAGAAGCTGGTATGTCCCTGCCCTGCTGGATCTAGAAGCTGCTCTTAGCCTCAGTCTGGAGCCATCACTGCTGAATTCTTTGTCTAGCTGCCAATCCCCTACTGTTTTTCTGTCAACAGTACCCTGGGTCAAAGCCCTTCTGAATACTCCCTGCCAGAAAATGACTTCTGTGTGCTAAAGACAGCCATAGGCTCTGGTCCCTGGCTCCTTCTCCAGTCCCATCTCACCTGCCCCTGTCCCAGCATCGCTCTCTGAATGTGGAGGGACGTACAGGCCTCAGCTTGGAATGCTGTCCCCTCTACTAGTTAAGGCCCATTCTTCCTTCAAGGAAGGAAGCTCTCCCTGAGTGGTCCCATTCTGTTCCTTCCTAAGGCAAACCTGAGCCTGGCTCTCCGGATCTGCGATTACTGCAGCAAACTGCAATGTCAGGCAACTGGTGTGGCCTCACCATGTTATGATCAGTTTCCCAGACAATGCCCTCTATCTTGCTGAGTGAGGTAGGTCCCCAGCACCTGACACCACGCCTGGCATTTAGTGGGTGCACAACACACACTTGTTGAATGAACACACAGAGTACAAACATTAAGCTCAGGCACAGTGTTTTCACTTGTAGCTTTTGCCGCTCTATCCATTTTCATGTGTCACTGCCCCTGAGATGCAATACTCTATAGAAGTTAATTCCAGGGGCTTCTGTGTCAGGCCTGGGCTCTAACCTTGGCTCTGCCCACCCTTTCTGTGACTTGGGGGAAGAAACTAACTCTTCAGAGTTTCTTAGCCCTGAATTTGGGAAACTACCACTTAACTTGAACAGACGTCATAAGTATTAATTAACCACACAGCAAATACTTAACAGTGCTGAGTATATGGAGCACCTGGGTGGCTCTAAGCTGATCTCGGCTCAGGTCACTGTCTCACAGGTCGTGGGATCAACCCACTGACAGCACAGAGCCTGCTTGGGATTCTCTCTCTCCCTCTCTCTCTCTGTCCCTCCCACACTTGCTTTCTTTCTCTCTTAAAATAAATAAATAAATAAATAAATAAGCATTAAAAATAAAATAAAATAAAATAAAGTAAAATAAAATAAAATAAAATAGCGTTAAGTATATGGTAAATGTCTGGCCAATAGGGACTGTGGCTGCTGCCATTATCATCACTGTTGGCTCATCTTAAGGGATTAGAAGGAGCAAGTGATATTCCAGGACTTACACAAACACAGAATTTCCCACTTCCCTGCTTTACAATCAACTGTGTGAAAGGGAACTGACAGGGAGCTCCCTACTCTGGACATGTGCTTCTCTTTCAGAGAGCTGGGCCCAGACTTCCTCCCCGTGTTGTGCCCTCTGCCCTGATGCAGATGGCCCAGCTGCTGCCCTTTCCTCCCTCCCACCACGGCAGGAGGATGAGGGTCAGCAGTCTCCAGAAGAAGGGCAGAGGTTGCCCCATTTCCCTGGTAAGTGCTTTCAGGATCAGCAGTGAGAGAGGCCATGGGAGGATGGACCTGCTTGACTCTGTCCCAAGCTTTCCAATCAATCATTAATCCAGGTACTGACCCAGTGCCCTGGTTTTCCAGACCAGCAACTCCACAGGGCTCTTTGCTTTCCATTTGCCAATTCAGATCACCCCATTCCTCTCAGGGTACAGGAGAAGCCTGTGTACCTTCTTGCTGGCAGGCCATCTTGAAGCTAACCCCAGAAGTAGCCGGGGGCTGGTTTTATTCAGAGTGTGCTGGAACCAGAGAAAAGACAGGCAGCAGGCCATGCTTGCCCTCACATTATCTAACTTAGCTCCTAACCCCTGCAGAGTGGAGCTGAATTAAAATAAAAGGAAAAGTTGCCTCAGGGAGCTACTGAGAGCTTGTAGGGGAAGAGAGACGTGAGGGGGAAAGAGGGCTCTTCACCTGGGATCAGCGGGGCCTGAGTACGCTGAGGCGCGGACCCTCAGCCATCACCTTTCCCGCTGTGAGGGTGAACCCGCTGAGCACTGCCCCCTGAGCACTGTCCCCGCTGCCTCGGAGTGGAGCTGCTGCAGACTGAGGATATTAAAAGTCTGGTTTTCACAGACAACACAACCTCAGCGATGTCGAAACATGTACATATGGCATAAAAACAAAACGGGGGGGGGGGGGGTGCGGGCGCCTGGGTGGCTCAGTCGGTTAAGCATCCAACTTGAGTTTGGCTCAGGTCATGATCTCACACTTCATGAGATCGAGCCCTGTGTCAGGCTCTGTGCTTACAGTGAGAAACATGCTTAGGATTCTCTCTCTCTCTAAATAAATAAAACATTAAAAAAAAAAAAAAAAAAAAAAAAAGAGGGGCACCTGGTTGGCTCAATTACTTAAGCGTCCAACTCTTGGTTTTGGCTCAGGTCATAATCTCACGGTTCATGGGATCGAGCCCCAAGCCCCTGCTTGGGACTCTCTCTCTCTCTCTCTCTCTCTCTATCTGAGCCTCCCCTGCTCGAGTTCTCTCTCAAAATAAATAAATTAAAAAAAAGAAAGAAAGAAAGAAAAAAACTGGAAAGACATGGCCCAAATTGTTGATGGTACTTTTTTTCTGAGGGGTCAAGTTATGGGTGATTCTTATTTTCTTAATTCTATTTTTCTGTGTTCTCCAATTTCTTCACAATGAGAATGGGTTGCTTTTATGATGGGGGAGGGGGGAGACATTTAAAACAGTGTCATGAACAAAGAAAACTGAATAATATGCTGAGATACTGATGAAGTAAAAGAAAGGCCTGCCCAGAAGAGACCCAGATCTTTCCTACTGGAAGCCTGAGGGAGGAATGAGGATCTCCACTGTTCACAGAAGGCTCCCGAGGTAAGGATGGTTGTGCCAGCAGGAGAGGGTCACACCAGGGGACCTTTCCAGAACACTCCTCATCTGAGGACCTCAGGTGCTAATAAGGCTGCCAGTGCTATCAATGCCCCTCCACTCTTCTTCTGGTTCCTGCCAGCTGCTGCCAGCTGCTTTCATTCACTCATCCAACAAATATTTGTTAAGTACCTAATATCACGTGCCAGGCTACAAAAACCAACACAAATATGTAACCAACACAAATATGTAACTAGGAATGATGAACAGGGCTCTGAAGGACAAAGGTCAAGTACAGTGGGGGCACACTCAGAGCGTGCTAGCCTAGGGTGTGTGGTCAGGGGAGGCCCTCCTGAGGACAAGACCTCGGACTGAGAGGGAGACCTGTAGGGTCCCAGGGCCACCAGGAACAGACAGGTGAAAAGGTCCCACACAGACAGAAGGATGGCATGGACCCTCTGAGAGCACAGGAAGGCTGGTCATCATCTGGGGCTTCCAAGGGCAAGCTAGGGTTGTGGGCGTTTACCCGAAGAACAGCAGAGAACCTAGGAGGGTCATTTAGAAGATGGGCAGGATCAGAGCTGCATTTAAAAAATGAACTTCTTGGGGTGCCTGGATGGATCAGTCAGTAAAGCATCTGGCACTTGATCTCGTGAGATCGAGCCCCAAGTCAGACTCTGCACTAACAGTGTGGAGCCTGCTTGGGATATTCCCTCTCTCTCTCTCTCTCTCTCTCTCTCTCAAAATAAGATAATAAACTGAAAGAAAGAAAGAAAGAAAGAAAGAAAGAAAGAAAGAAAGAAAGAAAGAAAGAAAAAGAAAGAAAGAGAAAACATTTCTGGCTGCTTCAGAGGACAGGTTGGAGAGTTCAGCTGGGTTCTGGGAAGCCAGGGCTATAGCAAACCTAGCTGGGGCATGGACAGGGGAGAAAAGGCCACCTCCCAGAGCCCCGGAAGGCTAGGCATGGGAAGCAGCCACCTGTTCATTCCTGGGAAGATCCAGGCCAAAGAGCCGAGGGGTGAGGCCCTCACACAGAGGTGCATGCTTCTTTGGGTGCTCCATCTGTGCTCCAAGTAAAACGTCAGGGCAGGGTTGGATAACCTCCAAGCCCCTTCCTGCTCTGGCCTTCTTGGCTCCAGCCTCCCAGTTCTGTCCTGGTCATGGTGATTCCAGCTGTGACATACATAAGGATCTGGGGAGCAGACAGTGGCCCTGGGCCCTGCTTGGCAGGAGGCCAACTGACACAAGCAGCCACATTTCTGGGCATGACAACTCCACCAAGCCCTCCAAACTCCTGACACACAGCTCTCGTAACCAGCACACCAAACTGTGGACCAGTGGCCCTGTTCTGGGAGCTAGGTGGTTACAGGGCACAGACTAGATACCACTACACATACCCTTCTCTTTTTATTTTGTTAAATGCTTATTTGTGTGTGTGTGTGTGTGTGTGTGTGTGTGTGTGTGTGTGTGTGAGAGAGAGAGAGAGAGAGCGAGAGAGAGAGAGAGAGAGAGAGAGAGAGAGAGAGAACGCATGCACAGGCAGGGGAGGGGCAGAGAGAGGGAGAGAGAGAATCTCAAGCTCAGCTCAGAGCCCGACGAGGTGCTGGATCCCATGAGACTGAGACCGCAAGATCATGAACTGAACCGATATCAAGAGCTGAACGCTCATGGGGCGCCTGGGTGGTTCAGTCAGTTAAGCGTCCGACTTCAGCTCTGGTCATGATCTTGTGGTTCATGGAGCCCCATGGTGGCCTCTGCACTGACAGTGTGGAGCCTGGAACCTGCTTCTGATTCTGTGTCTCCTCTTTCTACCCCTTCCTTGCTCACATTCTGTCTCTCTCAAAAATAAACATTTAAAAATTGTTTAAATATTTTACACACACACACACACACACACACACGCACACATATACAGACATACATACGTATATATGTTCATGTCCTAGGAGCACTTGGGTGGTTGAGCCGGTTAAGCATTCAACTCTTGGTTTCGGCTCAGGTCATGATCTCATAGTTTTGTGGGTTCAAGCCCCATGTCGGGCTCCATGCTGACAGTGTGGAGCCTGCTTGGGATTCTCTAACTTCCTGTCTCTCTTCCCCTCCCTCAATGGCACTGTCTCTGTCTCTCTCAAAATAAATAAATAAACTTAAAAAAAAAAAAGTGTTCATGCCCTTGGGGCGCCTGGCTGGCTCAGTTGGTTAAGCACTTAACTGTTGATTTCCACTCAGGTCATAATCTCATGGTTCATGGGTTTGAGTTCCAGATCAGGCTCTGCATTTACAGTCCAGAGCCTGCTTGGGAGTGTCTCCCTGCCCCTCCCCCACTCTGGCACATATGTGCACTCTCTCTCTCAAAATAAATAAACTTTAGGGGCGCCTGGGTGGCGCAGTCGGTTAAGCGTCTGACTTCAGCCAGGTCACGATCTCGTGGTCCGTGAGTTCGAGCCCCGCGTCGGGCTCTGGGCTGATGGCCCGGAGCCTGGAGCCTGTTTCCGATTCTGTG
The DNA here is from genome assembly GCF_018350215.1 of Panthera leo. NCBI lineage: Eukaryota > Metazoa > Chordata > Mammalia > Carnivora > Felidae > Panthera > Panthera leo. The sequence continues at coordinate 33,794,444 of NC_056683.1, read as the reverse complement.
TCTCCCTCTCTCTCTGCCCCTCCCCAGTTCATGCTCTGTCTCTCTCTGTCCCAAAAATAAAATAAAAAAAAAAAAAAAAAAAAAAAGTTGAAAAAAAATAAATAAATAAACTTTAAATAAATAAAATTGTTCATGTCCTTTGACCGTGTAATACCCTTCACAGGAAAATACACTGGGCTATTCAATGCAGTGTTATTTACAACAATGAAATAAATTTTTTTAACAATGAGAAATATTTATAATGAAAAATAACAGAAACGACTCTATGCCCAATAGAGGAATGGTTAAATATATTAGGCATCCCCTGAAAAATGGAGTACTATTCAGCCATTAAACTCATGTTTCCATGCGGTATTTAATAACTTGTTTTTAAGTGAAAAATAGTAAAAGTACTGGGGTACCTGGGTGGTTCAGTCCATTAAACATCCGACTTAGGCTCAGGTCACGATCTCACAGTTTGTGAGTTCAAGCCCCTCACCAGACTCTGTGCTGACAGCTTGGAGCCTGGAGCCTACTCCGGATTCTGTGTCTCCCTCTTTCTCTCTGCCTCTCCCCTGCTTGTACTCTGTGTCTCTCTCAGAAATAAATAAAACATTTTTTAAAAATTAAAAAAAAATAGTAAAAATACAGAACTACACAGGATGATTCCCATAAAAATGACTAGAGAAAAAAATGGAAGGATGTTCCCTTGTATGAATAGGGTGATAGGTGATAGACTGTTTTTCTGTTGCTGTACTTTAAAAAATTTCTATACTGATCATGTATTATCTTCACCTTACTTGACCCATCAGAGATGTATTACATTGCTGGATCCTTCCTCCTTTACACCTTTTCTTACTTGGCTCCCAGGCTTCCTGGCTGCTCCTATGCAATTTCTTTTGCTGGTCCCAGGTAGGAATTTTCTTCCCAGTCTGAAGATCTCTTTCATTCTCCAGCAACACTCCCTTCCTTCATGATCTTAAACTGGCTACTGGCTTTCAATACCTTCAATATGCTTATGACTCCCATATTTACTTCTCCAGTCCAGCTTCTCTGACATCTTCACATAGATCCCCAATTGTTTCCAAAATGAGCCTCTGACATTCCCCAAGGTCCCATCTCACTAAATGGCACCTCCCACCTTCTAGCTGGTCAGGCCAAAATGTTGGAAGTCAGCAAATCCTGTGGGCTGTGCCTTTAATAAATACCCAGAATCTAATCACTTCTTACCACCTCCACTGCAATGATCCTGGTCCAAGCCAACATCACCTCTTGCCTGGATTATTCCAACAGCCTCCCGCCTGGCTTTTCTGGTTCTGGCTTCACCTCTACTCTCCACACAGCAGTCAGAGTGATCCTTTTAAGTCAGATTCTGTCTCTCTTGTGATCCAATCTCTCTAGGAGCTTCCTGCCCATCTTTACAGTGGCCTGGGAAGCCTCCTGGAATGGGTGCCCTGCCTGCTACTCCCTTCCTGGTATACCACGCACAGGTACACGGCCTTCTCACTGCTCTTGAACACAGCAGGCACAGCTTGCTGCAGTGCCTTTGCTGCCGTTCCCTCTGGGTGAAAATGTACTTCCTCAGGGCTTTGCTCCAAGGTGACAGTCAACCTGATGTTGGGGACAGTCATCGAAAATGAAAAGATATGACCAGCAACTGACCCATGAGCTGGACCCAGGTGATCAAAAGCTCCTCACCCCCTTCCCAGTCCTTGCAATGTAGGTTCTGCTTGCCTCTTCCGTTCCCAGAGGCTGTTCCGAGGATACAGCCTGGAGGTAGTGATGTGGTATCGAAAACACCTGCATGGTCTATAGGACTGAATCCAATTAAGGCCTCTTTGTAAGCTGTTAAGATTTGGTGGGCATGGTGAGGATCCATTTGCCTTGCTGCCACCCAAGATGAGCTTCATATGTAAGTTTCCTATGCCTATTAAAACTGCCACCTAACCAACCTGGAGTGGCCTGCCTCTTTGGTCTCTCCCTGTCCTCTGTTCAAAGTGACACCTGACCACTCAATTTAAAACCATCCCAGCCCACCCTCAGGTATTTCCATTTCCCTTCCTGCTTCAATTTTTTCCGTAGCTCTTACCACTATCTGGAATAGTGTGTTGTGTACTCATATATGTATGTATGTACATATATATGTACATACATACAAGTATTTTTAAAAACTCATTTGTTTATTGGCAGTCTCTCCCCAAAAGAATATAAACCCCACAAGGCAGAGATTTTCACCTATTAGAGTCACACATATCTTCAAGTCGTAGAGCAGGGACTGGCAGACAGTAATTGCTCAATAACTATGTGCTGAATGAATAATCTTTTTAAAAAAATTTTTTAATGTTTATTTTTGAGAGAGAGAGAGACTGAGTGCAAGCAGGAAAGGGGCAGAGGGTAAGGGAGACACAGAATCTGAAGCAGGCCCCAAGCTCTGAGCTGTCAGCACAGAGCCCAACACGGGGCTCAAACTCACAAGCTATGAGATTGCAACCTCAGCTGAAGTCGGACACTTAACCGACTGAGCCACCCAGGCATCCCCTGAATGAATAACTTTTTATAACTGCACAGAAGATTTCCATTCATGGCCCACCCTGAAACAGCTCCATAGAGATCACTGTCCTTGGATTCAGTTTTCCAGGGGTACCTAAGCCTGCTCTCTAGACCACTCCAGGCAAAAGAAGTGCTAATCAGGACTATAATGAATTGGTAGAAATGGGAGTGTAGAGGAAGACATGGAGTCTAGAAACAGCTGGCTGAGGGGGCCTAACTGTATTCCAGGCCAGCTCTTTTGCTAATCTGCCAGGTGACTGTGGCAGAAAGTGGTTCATTTTTCTTGGCTTAATTCTCTCCTTGGGGAGGGACTGTTGGGTGCTTCTATCCCCCACCTCTCTTTTTAACTCTAAAATACTCTCACTGAGCATACCCCAAGAGCAATAGTCAATGGAAAGAGGCCTAGGTCACTTACAGGCCTCAGTTCCCCTCAGGGGAGGGGTGGGGACGTGGTGACAAATCCTCAAGTGCCTTTAAAGTGTTTATACTCCAGTCAAGGAAGAAGATAAGACCAGTACATACAATCACCTTGAGTAAAGCTGTACACAAATGGGGCAGAGTGGGGAGAGTGACTTCTGCTGGAGGCCTCAGGGAAGGTTCAAGGCCAAGGAGAGCTGGGTTGTCCAGAAATGATCTTAGAAGAAAATAAAATCAAGGAGTGGGCAGATTACTTTTTAAATACAGACTGAGAAGCAGGGTGTTCTAGGTAGGGGAAATGCAGGGGTTTGGACCCAGGAAGGGGTGGATGGACAGAGACACAAGTAGACTGAGTGGCAGGGACCAGAAAAGGCTGGGGAAGCAGGTCATAGCCAAACGCACAGAGAACCTCGTACAACTCTCACACGGAGCCTACCCAACTTCTGCTTCAATCAAACAGTACAAAGCATTTCTAGATGCCAGGCATTATTGTAAGTGCCTTACATGTAGTGACTCACTGGGGCTTCACAAGTGAGAATTATGAAGCAGGTACTATCGCCATTCCCACTTACAGATGAGAAAACAGAGCAAGGGGTGCTTGGGTGGCTCAGTCGGTTAAGCATCCGACTTCGGCTCAGGTCATGATCTCATGGTTGGTAGGTTCGAGCCCTGCATCACAGGCTTTGTGCCGACAGCTCAGAGCCTGGAGCCTGCTTTGGATTCTGTGTCTCCTTCTCTCTCTGCCCTCCCACCCCCCATCTGGCAAAAATAAATAAAATGTTACAGATGAGAAAACGGAGCAGGAAAGAGTGAAATAATGTTCGTGCCCAAATGAGACAGGCTGCAGAGCCGTCAAGCCAATCTGCCTTCAGGGTGGGAGCTCTCAACCTCTCCACTGTACTGCTTCTTGCTTCCACTCCTGAGCCCCTCTAATGCTAAAGGGTCTCCTGTATCCTCACAAGCAGACCCTCCCTCCAACTAACTTCCATTCCTGGTCCTGTCCTGCCTGATCTCTGGTCACCAAGTCCCAAACTGCACCTTCTTCCTCCCTCAAGCCATCTTGTCCAGGTGAAACCTCTCAGTTACTGCAGGAACTGTCATTTGACCCTTTCCTGACCTCCCCTCCTCCTTTGTTTTTCATGCCCTCATAATAATGCCCCTTCTAAAGCCCCCAATAGTCAAGATAAGGCTAAAGCATTGGAGTGGCAATACTTTAAATCTATCTTTTCTCCTAAGTCAATAAGAGCCCAAGTGTCATGAGATGCTTTCCTCTAGGTGCTATTTATTAACCTCTGGATAGAGCAATTCAACAAATTATAGTGACTGCCTGTGTCCTGCTGAAATCCAGACTCCGGGCATGACTCTTCTCTATCTGGAGGTGAGAAGATAGAAGATACAGTGGGGAAGGCATTAATGCTGGGCTATATGACAAGCATACTCCCAGTTCTGTCTTTAACATGCTGTGTACCTCTGGGCAACCTTCTAACCTCTCTGCGGCTCAGTTTTCCCATCTGTGAGATGGGATTAGTATCCACATGCCTTCCTAATGGTGGACGCATGGCTTGAATGAGATATTAAATGTGAAAGACCTTTGCATTATACAATTTATATGCTGAAATATTAATAATGGTTATCTCTTAGGAGTAATATTTATTTCTTCTCTTATTGCTTATCTGATATTTATTTATTTTTTAATATTTTTTTAACGTTTATTTATTATTAAGAGACAGAGCATGAACAGGGGAGGGGCAGAGAGAGAGGGAGACACGGAAGCAGACACAGGCTCCAGGCTCTGAGCTGTCAGCACAGAGCCAACGTGGGGCTTGAACTCACAAACCGCAAGATCATGACCTGAGCCGAAGCCGGACGCTTAACTGACTGAGCCACCCAGGCGCCCCGCTTATCTGATATTTAAAAATCTTCTATAATGAACATGCACTGTTTAGTAAGCAAAAAAAAAAAAAAGTCTTAAAAGCATGATACAAACATAAGGCATTGTTATTTTAGAGAAGATGAAGAAGGAAAAGCTGAAGAAGTCAGTCTCAAGATGCAACACTGTGGCACATCCCTGCCATGGAACTCTCTGCAGGTCGTCAAGAGCAGCAGGTGGCACACACGTGGCGCCATGGCAGGACAGCCCTGACACACCGCTGGAAGGAAACCGCGAGGAGCCACATTGCACATCTGCCTCACACCAATTTTAAGACACGACAGAGCAGGGGCGCCTGGGTGGCTCAGTCGGTTAAGCGTCCGACTTCAGCTCAGGTCACGATCTCGCGGTCCGCGAGTTCGAGCCCCGCGTCGGGCTCTGGGCTGATGGCTCAGAGCCTGGAGCCTGCTTCCGATTCTGTGTCTCCCTCTCTCTCTGCCCCTCCCCCGTTCATGCTCTGTCTCTCTCTGTCCCAAAAATAAATAAATGTTAAAAAAAAAAATTTAAGACACGACAGAGCAGACACACATTAGCCCAGTAACACAACAATTGCCAAGGGAAAAACAGTCAGGAACGGGAGGGGGGAATGAGGAGTGTGATGGTAGGCAGTTTCTACAGGTGTGTAGTTGTAATTGTCTTTAAAACAGGCACCAATGTCTTTTGTAATGAAGCTGAGAAGGGCAAGGAGTCTCCTTCAAAGGCTCGGGGCGCCTGGGTGGCTCAGGTTGAGCGTCCAACTCTTGATTTGAGCTCAGGTTGTGATCCCAGGCTTGTGAGATCAAGCCTGGTGTCAGGCTCTGCACAGAGCATGGAGCCTGCTTAGGATTCTTTCTCTCTCTCTCTCTCTCTCTCTCTCTCTCTCTCTGCCTCTCTCTGCCCCTCTCCCTGACTTGCATGCACTCTCTCAAAAAAAAAAAAAAACCAAAAACAACCAAACAAACAAAAACAAAAAAACAAACAAAAAACTTCTTGCTTTCTCCCTAACCAAAGCTCTGGACCTCACTTGCGGGAAACCAGCTTGGGAACTAAGGGTGAATATGGACACTGGAGGAAGCAAAGCTTGCTTGGTGCCGGATCTCAAAACACATTTTCAGAATTTGCTTTCCGTTCTCCCTTTCCAAGTACACACCTATGTGGTTGCTCTCTAAGATCCCAGATAAGAGCCTACTTAACAAATATTTGAGAAGCATGAAGTCTCTCAAAGAGGAAAGGGAGAGCCAGAGGTGAGGGAATGAAAGAATACATCAAACAAAAGTATTCAAATGTCAGGAACACCAGAACATACTTTTTAAACATCAAAGCACCTTGGAGAGTCAGAAAACTGCCCTCACCTTCCAATTCTCATATCATTTTGACAGCAGCTTCTGGGTTTCATGCCTGCATGACAGAGCCTTCAAGGGCTCTTGGTGGGAAAGCTGGTCACAAATCTGTCATCTCACTTCTCGGGACTCAGAGGCAGGACGAGGGGTGTGCAGGACGAGATGGTGAAATACCTGGCTTGGAGTGAATTATGGATGACACTTGGGGAATTCATTCAGAGAGCAGAAGCCCTCACATGTCAGGTCACATCAGGCTCCCGGTATGGATTTCAGCCCCATCCAGCAGGAGGAAGAAGGGGCTCCCTCAAAAGAATCAAGTAAAGCACTGCCACTGTTCCCCGAGTGTTACAACCAGTGATGGTGGGGAGTCTGGTCTATAAACACTGCTTTCCCTATGTGGTTCTCTCCAGGGGTCCCCCTGCTGCTGCCTACCCGGCCGCCAGAGCCCTGGGGGTCTCTCCAAGATGCAGGGCCCGGGGAGGCCATCATTCAGGGTAGAAGAGCTCCCCAGAATTCCCCTCTGGGCCCACAAGGCATAGCTTGCTCCTGGTCACGCCACTTTGGCCCTGCCCTGAATCTGGCCACTTCCCAGGAGGCTTGTGAGGATGAACAATGCCAGGAGAAGCAGCAGGAACTTAGGAAGGCTGACTCTCCTGGACTCTCAGCTCCACAGCAATAGGACAACATGGCCTTGACAAACCATATCCTGACTGAGCCAGAGCCACTGGTTCCCTCAAAACAACTGCTCTGGGGAAGGGCATGAGGAACAGACATTACTCACCAAGTGCTCAGGTGCTACTTGCTTTGGAGAGAGCTGCTAACTGGGAAGACAGACATCAGTTGGTGGGCTGGTGGGCTGCCAGCACAGAGGGCCGGCAGAGCAGTCCTAGAGCACTCCAGAGTCACTGCCACAGCCTTCCTTTCTGGCTGCCTCCTTGAGAACCTCCACCCAAATCCTAGGGCGTCCAGAGCACGCAGGCAGTGACTCCCCACCCACAGCGACCTGCTTGGCAAGGTTCTGCACACCTTTCCCCCATTAATCCTTCCTGCCTCCCTCCCTCCCCCCAGGAACCCAGGCAGGCTGAGGCAGTACTTTCTCCATCCATCTAAACTGCCCTTGGGATTCATGGGCCAATTTGGGGACTCTGGGCACTGACCCTAACATAAGCCAAGGCCAGGTACGTAAAGCCTTCCCTGTCTGGGAGGTGGGGGCTGAAATGGGGCCAGTAGCTCACCTTTGTCACATCTACATGGAACCATTTATTCCAAAGGTGGCAAAGAGAGCCTAACAGCCTGCGTACCAGCTCACCTGAGGTGCCTGGGCCTTTTTAGGCCATGTGTGCACGAGAGAAAACTGGGCAAGAGAGCCACCTCTCTCTTCCCTCTTGCCTCAGATGCTACAAGGGCTGGTGTTTTGCTTGATTCTGAGCACTAGTTCCTAGTGCTTGGTGCCACCATAATAATGACTGGCCACCTCAGGGCAAGGGCAGGGCTTTGGCCCAAACAGAACAGCTGGTGAATCCTAGCTGAGTGGCCTTGGGCAAATTGCTTCACCTCTCTGAGTATCTATTTCCTTTTATGTACAACTGCTCAGCCCAGGGAGATGATGTAACTTGTCTATAGTTTGGGGGAGAGATGACTGTAGAGCTTGGTCTCAAATCCCAGTCTCCTGGCTTCCAGGGCTTTTTTTTTTTTTTTTGACTACACCAAAATGTTTCTCAATAGCAGGTACAACTGACAGAGAAACAAGTCAGTGAAAAGTTCCTTCCAAAATTCTCTGCTTTACACAAAAGCAGCCTTCATAGACACCAATTTAACCAGGTGATTGAAGTCAGTATCACCTTTACTGGGGCCAACTGGGACCATCATGCTTCCTGTTGTGAAGCAACAGCAAGCACTCACTGCTTATGCGGGTTCTCACCAAAAAGTGGTAACTTGCTTCTTCTAATCACAAGGAAATAACCCAACAAGTATGGAATGTGGACAATTGATGACACAATGTCAAGCAAATGTAGCAAACTATTTGCAACTGGTAAATTTTAGCGAAGGAAATACACATGTTCATTGCACTAGTCTTTTCACTTTCCTGCAGCTTTCACCTTTTATTAAACAAAAAACAGAGAAGAAAAAGGCTTTTCGGCCTTCAGCTCACCCCATGGCTCTCAACAAAGTCTCAGTTGTATCATGTTCAATTCTCTGTCCAGTGTCCAGAATATAAAAACCCAAGCTTCCCTGTCATTCAAGGCATCCCTTGGCACAACAGGGATCTCAGAGTTTTCTAAGCTCATCTTCCACAAAAACTCTACAACCTGAGCCACCGTCATCAGCCACAACTGTTCACACACTGCTTTCATACAGCCATTAGTTGGAAACTCATTCGCTGAGCCGGCAACTTTTCACCGAGTATTCTCCACAGGTCATGCACCCACCCTGGCCCCCGAGACACCGTAATGGACGAGACTCAGTGGACCTTACTCGCCAGAGAACCCTACTATAATTGCCTTTTGTCAAGTCCTGCCTTGTGAGAACTCTTGACTATACTCCCATATGAGATTTCCTTCTCAACACTTCTTGGGAAATATATCTGTTTTACTGAATCCCCAAACCTGAGAAACATCAATTGGAGAAACTGGGGAAAATGGGAAAAAGTATGATAATCCTCTGGTGAGAATTAAAGCTGAATAATCAATCTAGAGATGTTACTGGTTCGAAGGAATCCACCAATTTCAAGTCAAAGCAAGAGCAAGGAGCTAACAGGCACAGCTGAAGGTTAAGGCTGACATCTGGGAACCATGACAAGAGTGCAAAGGAGAGAAGCAGTCATAATCTAATCAAGCCTTGCTTTCAGTCACTGCCACGCTGTTAAGTGTCTGTTTATGGCCGTGTTTGCCATGAATGGGGAGTCATTCATGCAAATATGTATTAATATATTTATATACATAGTATGCACAAATTGGCAATTTTGACACATGATTTTGTGTGGTACTCTTAATTTTGTTAGGAGATAGGCATGTACGGTTATCCAAATACTACCCGATAACGTTCACTGGCATTTTCCAGCGTTTGACTATTTGACATGGAAGAAATACAAACAAAAGATGTGAATATTGTGGAATTCGAGGACACAAAACCAGAAGCGGATCTAAAATCTGAATTCATAAAGTATTATTAATTGGTAAGGGGAATAACTAAATCAAAATTGGGGCATGCAAAGTATTTTCATCACTAAAAAAGGAAATGAGCCTGTATGAAGGAACATGTGCTTCAACGTCCAACTTGAAGATACTTGTGGATACATGCTTAATGATTCAACCAACATCCATGCAAGATGAAAGAAATTTTTCTATGCCTGCAATATTTGTCCAGAAACAAAGATCAAGACTATAAGAAAGAGCAATTAGTGCTTTGTGTATTTTAAAATTTCATTTTAGACCCACACAGATATGACCGATTGATTTGTGAGAAAAGTGAATGGGAATTCAATAGAACTCAACAAACGGGGATGAAACAATTGAAACAACTCAAATGCAAAAAAAGAACCTTGACCTATGCTTTACACCTTTTATGGGTGTAGAAATGAATCCTAAATCTAAGTTTAAAATAAAAAACTACGAACTTGTAGAAGAAAACACAGGAGAAAATCTTCGTGACTTTGGGTAGGGCAAGAAGTTCTTAGATGTGACATCAAAAGCACAACTCATTGGCTAAAATTAACAACTCAGGAGACAACAGATTCTGGCGATGATGTGGAGAAATGGGAACCCTCTTGCACTGTTGTTAGAATGCAAACTGGTCCAGCCGCTCTGGAAAACTGTGTGGAGGTTCCTCAAAAAATTAAAAATAGAATTACCCTATGACCCAGCAATAGCACTACTAGGAATTTACCCAAAGGATACAGGAGTGCTGACTCATAGGGGCACAGGTACCCCAATGTTTATAGCAGCACTTTCAACATAGCGAAATTATGGAAAGAGACTAAATGTCCATCAACTGATGAATGGATAAAGAAGATGTGGTTTATATATACGATGGAATACTGCTTGGCAATGAGAAAGCATGAAATCCTGCCATTTGCAACAACATGGATGGAACTGGAGGGTATTATGCTAAGTGAAATAAGTCAGGCAGAAAAGAGACAGATATCATATGTTTTCACTCATATGTGGAACTTGAGAAACAACAGATAACCATGCGGGAAGGGAAGGGGAAAAAATAGTTTCAAACAGAGAGGGAGGGAAACTCATAAGAGACTCCTCAATACAGAGAACAAACTGCAGGTTGATGTGGGGGGAGGGGAAATTGGGTGATGGGCACTGAGGAAGGCACTTGTTGGGATGGGCACTGGGTGTTGTATGTAAGTGATGAATCACAGGAATCTACCCCCAAAACCAAGAGCACACTGTATAGTGTGTTAATTAACTTGACAATAAATAAATTATATTTTTAAAAAAAGCACAACTCATTAAAAATTGATAAATCGGACTTCATCAAAATTAAGGACTGTGCTCTTTGAAAGATACCATAGAGAGAATGAAAAGTCAGGCCACTAACAGAAAATATTTGCAAATCTCCTATCTCACAACAGACTTGTAGCCTAAATATATATTAAAAAAAAAAACAAAAAAAAAAAACCCTCCCCAGACTCAGCAATAATTATTGAAAACAAATATCTCGGGGTGCCTAGCTGTCCCAGACAGTGGAATGTGTTACTCTTGATCTCCGGGTTGAGTTTGAGCCCCACGTTGGGTTGTACAGGTTACTTAAAAATAAAAACTTTTTTGTTGGTGAGGATGTGGAGAAAGAGGATCTCTTTTGCATTGCTGGTGGGAATGCAAACTGGTGCAGCCACTCTGGAAAACAGTATGGAGGTTCCTCAAAAAACTAAAAATAGAACTACCCTACGACCCAGCAATTGCACTACTAGGTATTTTTATCCAAGGGATACAGGTGTGCTGTTCTGAAGGGGCACATGCACCCCCATGTTTATAGCAGTGCTTTCAACAATAGCCAAAGTGTGGAAAGAACCCAAATGTCCATTGACAGATGAATGGATTAAGAAGATGTGGTATGTGTGTGTGTGTGGGTGTGGGTGTGTATATACGTATACGTATATATATATATATACATATATATATATGTATACGTATACGTGTATATATATATATATATGTATACGTATATACACACCCACACCCACACCCACACACACACACACACACACAATGGAGTATTACTCAGCAATCAAAACAAATGAAATCTTGCCCTTTGCAACTATGTGGATGGAACTGGAGAGTATTATGCTAAGTGAAATAAGTCAGTCAGAGAAAGACAAATATATGATTTCACTCACATGAGGAATTTAAGATACAAAACAGATGAACATAAGGGAAAGGAAGCAAAAATAATATAAAAACAGGGAAGGGACAAAACATAAAAAGACTCTTAAATATAGAGAACAAACAGAGGGTTGCTAGAGGTGTTGTGGGAGGAGGGAAGGTCTAAATGGGTAAGGGGCATTAAGGAATCTACTCCTGAAATCACTGTTGCACCATATACTAACTTGGACGTAAATTAAACAATAATAAATAAACAATAAACACATTAAAAAATAAAAATAAATAAAACCTCTAGGTTTGACAAAAGAAAACAAAAGAAGACGTGGGCAAAAAATTGAACAGATACTTCACCAAAGAAGATAAACAGATTAAAGTCAGCACCAAAAAAAGATGCTCAACATCCTTAGTCATTAGGGAAAAGCAAATTAAAACACAGTGAGATACCACAACATACCTATTAGAATGGCCAAAATGAAACAAAAAGTGACAATACCACGCAGAGAAGCTGGAATCTCATACATTGTTGGTAGGAATTCAAACTAGCACAGCCACTTTGGAACAGAGATTGGCAGTTAAACACATTCTTACCATAGATTCAGCAATTCACTCCTAGGTATTTACCTAAGTAAAACGAAAATCTAAGTTCAAACCAGCACATGAATGCTCATTCAAAATTGTCAGAAACTGAAAGCATCGTAAATGTCCCTCAACTAAAGAATGGATAAACAGGGGCATCTGGGTGGCTCAGTTGTTTAAGTGTCCGACTTCAGCTCAGGACATGATTTCATGGTTTGTGAGTTAGAGCCCCACATGGGGCTCTCTGCTGTCAGCGCAGAGCCTGCTTTGGATCTTCTGTTCCCCTCTCTCTCTGCCCTTCCCCTGCTCATGCATGCGCTGTCTCAAAAATAAACAAACATTAAAAAAAAAACAAATGGATAAACAAACTGTGGTACATCTTTACAATGGACTACTATTCAACAATAAAAAGGAGCTACTGATACATGCAATAACAGATAAATTTCAATACATTATGCTAAGTGAGAGATTTTAAAAAAATGCTACGTACTTTATGATTCCATTCATATGACATTTTAGAAAAGGCAAAACTACAAGAACAGACAATAGATCAGGGGTTAATGATACACGGAGGTTTGACTACAAAGGAGTAGCACGAGGGAATGTCATTGTTTTTATGGAGTGATGGTACAGTTCTTCATCTGGATCATGGTGGTGGTTTATGACTACAAATCTGCCAAAACTCACAGACCTGCACGCTCAAAAGGGTGAATTTTAGTGTCTGGAAATTTAAAAATAAAAATTTTAAATTATTTAAGAATAACTTTTAAGTATTAAGTGTTTGTGGTATTATCCTTAAATCATTAAATTATTTCTATTTGGCATTCATTTTGTGTTAATGTTCTCATCTTTTAACATTTCCTATTATCAAACATCTGTATCAGGTAGAGATCATTTTTTTAAACTGTTTTTTAATGTTTATTTTTGAGAGAGCGAGCGCAGGCAGGTGCTTGCGAGCGGGGTAGGGGCAGAGAGAGAGAGGGAGAGAGAGAATCCCAAGCAGGCTCCATACTGTCAGTGCAGGGTCCGACACAGGGGTTCAAACTCATGAACTGCAAGATCATGACCTGAGCTGAAATCAAGCGTTAGATGCTTAACTGACTGAGCCACCCAGGTGCCCCAGGTAGAGATCACTTATACAAGTTAATAAAATACATAATCTTGGGCTACCTGCTGACCCAGTCAGTAGAGCATGTGACTCCTGACTCAAGGTCATGAGTTCAAGCCCCATATTGGGCATGGAGCCTACTTAAAAACAAATAAATTAATAAAATAAAATCTATAGTTTTGTCACAATATAGTGTTCCTAATAAGAATAATAAATCATGCATATACTATCACATCTTTTTTCTTCTTTTACAAAATAACCTCTAAAACTTTTACCACAGAAAAATAATTCAGTTTATTATGGTCTCTCATTCTTAAAAACTCGTAAATGCAAGAAACAACAAGTGTTGGTGAGGATGTTCAGAAAAAGGACCCTCAGGCACTGTTGGTGGGAATGCAAACTGGTGCAGCCACTGTGGGGAACAGTATGAAGGTTCCTCAAAAAGTTAAAAACATAACTGCCCTACAATCCAGTGATCATAGTACTGGGTATTTACCCAAAGAATACAAAAGTACTTACTAATCCAAAAGGATATATACACCCCTATGTTTATAGCAGCATTATCTACAATAGCCAAATTATGGAAGCTGTCCAAGTATCCACTGACAAGATGAATGGATAACGAAGATGTTGGGTGTGTGTGTGTGTGTGTGTGTGTGTGTGTGTGTGCACATGAATATTATTCAGCCATAAAAAAGAATGAAATCTTGCCATTTGCAATAACATGGATGGGGTTAGAGAGTATAATGCTAAGTGAAATAAGTCATTCAGAGAAAGACAAATACCATACAATCTCACTCATATGTGATATTTAAGAAACAAAACAAACGAACAAAAGAGAAAAAGAGAAGAGAGAGACAAACCAAGAAACAGACTCTTAACTATAGGGAACAAACTAATGGTTACCGGAGAGGAGGTGGTGGGGGGGGGGGGGGAAGGGGGGAGGAATGTGGAGGATGGGTGAAACAGGTGAAGGGGATTAAAGAGTACACTTATCTTGATGAGCACTGAATAACGTACAGAGCTGTTGAATCACTATATTGTTCATCTAAAACTAATATAACACTGTATGTTAACTATACTGGAATTAAAGTAAAACATTTAATAAAATTAAAAAAAATTTTTTAATGTTTATTTTTGAGAGAGAGAGGAGAGAGAGAGAGAGATCGTGAGCAGGGGTAGGGTATAGAGAGAGGGAGACACAGAATCTGAAACAGGCTCCAGGCTCCAAGCTGTCAGCACAGAGCCTGACACGGGGCTCGAACTCACAAACCATGAGATCATGACCTGAGCCAAAGTCAGACACTTAACCAACTGAGCCACCCAGGCACCCCAAACACTTAATAAAATTAAAAAAAAAAAAATCATAAAACTCATAAATGAAGTGTTATGAAAGATACAGAATAACATGATTTGGGGAATTCCCAGGAAATTCAATTCCTTGTTCCTAAATCCTGAAGAGTAACTGTCAGGAGTTAGGAAGCACCAGAGCCTTGACACTTTTCCAGGCAGCCTTTGCTATGACCCCATGGTAACCTTCCACCTGCCTCTAGCCAGAGCCCTTCAATTAAAAAAATCATTTATGGGACTGACTTGGGAACTACGCGCACCAGCACTGACCCAGACTCCTATAGGGGGAGATGCCAAAAGAGTAAGACAAAGACTCCCCTTGAAGACAGTGAGCACACAAAGAACTATGTGGTGGAGGTCACACAGGAGGGAGACATATGGGAGGAAGAAATACTTCCAACTCGGGAGAAACAGGGATGGTTTTGGAGTAGTTGTTATGGCCCTTCTTTCAACGGGGCCAGAAGGTTGGGAAAGGCACTCTGAGGGAAGGCCAAGGTGAGCCAGGCAAGGCAGCTGAAAACGCAGAGCACATCTGGGAACAGTGAGCTTCCCCTTGGCTGGGGAGTCCACCATCTTTGATGGACAGATAAAGGGCCCCAATATGGCCAGCCTTGAGGCAAGGGGGAAGGTATAATCAAAGAGGTGCTTTGGTCTGAATGCCTTTAAGAGCAGAGAGAGGCTGAAAGACTCACTAGGGGGCTTCTGAAACAATGCAGTGAGAGAGGGGGAGGGTCTGAAATCTCATCTCTCATCCCTCCCAAATGCTATACTCTCTTCACCTAGAACGTTCCAGGACACCAGGCTATCTCTGCCTCTGGCTCTCAGCACAGGCTGTTCCTTCTACCTGGGACACCTCACTCCCTTCTTAACCTAATACCTGCTCATCCTTCAAATCTCAGTGTATAGAAAGAACACTTCCTCAGATAAGCCTCCTGCAACGCGCCCGTAACGGCCCTGTATTTCCTCAAGCACAGCCCTTCCTACATTTTCTAACTGTTGTATTTTACTCATTTATTTATTCTGGGGATATGCTATTTATTTATTTGCTTGTTTCCTTGCTCTATAACAGGAGTGCTCACGGTTCGATGGTGCGGTCTGTGTTAATCTTAAGTATGTAGCCCCATGAAGTCTTATGTTTATATATCACCACAAAATCACTACCCAGCTCAAGATCCCAAACGTTTCCAGCACCCCTGAATGTTCTTCATGCCCCTTCCCAGTCAGTGCCCTCAGTAAGAGGTAACTGCTAGTCTGACCTCTACCAACATCAACTAGTTTTGCCTGGCATGCATCCAGCATCTCTCGGTTGGAGTCTGAGAGCCCATGGAGTTGTTCCTGCTGTTCTCTGGACCTCAAAAGTGCTGGGCACAGAGCAGGCATGTGAACATGTGCTCAATGAATGATGAGACCAGGAAGCAAGAGTGCCTAGGGACCCCAAATCTCGGCCGTGTTTGCATCTCCATGCCTCTGTCTATGCTGCTATCCTGCTTGAAATGCCCTCCCTTGTAAAAAAAAAAAAAAAAAAAAAAAAAATGTAAATTTACTAGTAATCTCTACACTCAACATGGGGCTTGAACCCACTGACCCCAAGATCAAGAGTCGCACGCTCCTCTAAGCCAGCCAGGCACCCCAGCCCTCCCTTTTGTATCAAAATCCTTCCTACCTCCCTCTTTTTTAAAAGTTTGGCTCAAGACCCATCCCCTTTGGGGAAGGTCACCCCCACGGCATCCACTGCCCACCACATTCATCCCTCAGAGGCTGCTTCGCCTGTCCTTTCTGGGTAGATGTGCGTGTACCTCTGGATTCTACTCCCCAAACAGGTGGAGTCGCTCAAAGGAGAAACACTGTTTTACTCTTCTTTAAGGAGAACCAACCTCTCTCACCTCCTCACTGTTCACAGAGTATCCTGAGCTGCAGAAAATGTCTCCTGGCCTGTCTTCCTCGTAGGACGAGGAGGATCACACCAGAAAGCAGCTGCAAGGATGTTTTATAAGCCACAGTTCACTTGACAAGTCTAAGGCATTTTAAAGTCTAGTTACGTGAGTGCTGGAAAATTATTGGCTAAACTATACATGCATCATATGTACAACAAAAAAAGATTAAAAAAAAAAGAATGCAGTGGATCTGTGTATGCTGATGTGGAAAGATTTCAAAGATACACTTAAGGGAAGAACTAGGTGTCCACAAACAATTTGGTGTGCTCCCCACTGTCACAGGGAAACAGGAGGGGGAAGAGGAAACATACATACACACTTGAATATGTACACGGAAAATTGTGGAAGAATGCACCGGACACTGATCACCCTGCACCCTTTGGGAGAGAAGCTGCAGTCCTACAGCCAGTCAGTCACTTTTTGTCACAGAATTGTCTCATCTGTCCATGGATTATTTTTATATTAATAGACATTTTAACATAAAAATAAGGTAAAATGACTACAGTTCATCCTGAGGGTAAACTGAGGGCAGCCTGTTGACACCTGAACTCAGGCTCCAGAAGTCAAGGGCAAACAGCCTGGAGGCAGAATTTCAGTACAGGTCAGAGAGCTGACCACAGCCTGTGAGCTCACCCAGAGCCCCCCTGAGGCCTCATAAGGAGCAACGACCTGACACAATTCCACTTTTGCTTAGCAGCCAAAGGCTGGGAGATGAGAGCCTAGGGCCACAGGGGGAGCAGTGAGTCTGGGGCCACAGTGGGGAAAAAAAACAGCTGCCCACCCTGCTATGTGGTTCAAACTGATCTGGCCCGGGGCAGGGTGGGGGAGGAGGAGGCTGGCTCCCCCACCTCCTGACAAATACGCATACCCAAGGTTGGGAGAAGCAACCCAAGGGAGAAGGCAGAAGGACAAGGGCCCCCAGGGGGCTGCTGGTCTTCCCAGCTCTGAGAGCCATACAGTAGAAGCAGGGCTTCCTGAAGGTGGAGGGAGAAACATCGCAGCAACCTCTCTGCAAGGGCCTATCTCTGTTTCTCCCATCTACAGGGCTGCCCATTCTTAAGCCTCACCCTTGACCTTGAGGAGTTACAGGACTCTCCGGGTCAATCAACAAACTCCAGCTGCCAGGTTAGCAGTGAGGCAGAGTCCCGTATTACCTTCCTGGTTTATGTTTGGGTGAGCTCTTGGTTGAGATCTTAACCTTGAAGCTATCCCCTCACCTCCTTAATGAGCTCCCAAGATCCAAAAAGTCCACATACCAAATGAACAAACCCAAGCTCTTGGCTGTGTTGCACGAGGTCCTTCTTGATCCAGGCTCTGCCTCTTTCGAGCCTTCCTGGGGATTGCACGCGTGCGTGCACACACGCATGCACACGCACGCGCGCGCGCGCGCACACACACACACACACACACACACACACACACACACACTGCTGCTTGCCCTTCCCTTCACCAACCTTTGAAATGATGACCCTCTGTCACACACACTCCTCCCTGGTCTTGTGCCTGGCTGGCTTCTCTGCTCACCACACAAAATATCACCGCCGTTTTCACACACTGTGACCACATCCTACATGTCTGTTCAGGCTTCTCACCTACTGACTGCCCAAACACCACACGAGGCCTTGCAGGGCCTCATCACGTGTCTAAAAACACAGTGATCTTTGCCCCAGGCCTGAGGCGGCCCCGTCCCTCGTGCCCAGCAGACTACCTGGCAGGCGTCAAGTGCTGTTTCCTCTCCTGCAACCTCCACCTGCAGCTCCTCAGATGCTCCTGGTACCAGTCAGCGGGACGCCGTCGTGCCACACAGGCTAAAACATCATCATCAGGTCTTCCCTCGTTCCTGACTTTCCAACCACCCATCGCCCCCTTTCCGTGATTGTGCTGTGGCTCAGGCCCTGCACACCCCCACCTGGAACTCCCTCTAGACACTCCCTTCCTTCAGTCCAGCCTCCCTGCTCCTGCTGGTGACACTCTTAAGCCCAGACATGATCTGTTAAAACCCCGCCCATAAATCTGCAGCTCACTGTGCCAAAAGAATAAAATCCAACTCCTTAATGGGGCATCCAAGGCCTCCCACACTCTGGCCCCAATCTAGAAGTCCAATCAGAGTGGGTAAGAGCAGTAATAAGAACTCGTGTGTACCAAGTGCTTCCCACGTGCCCCTTAATCTCTGTAACAACCAGGATTACAATTTGACAGATGAGGAAACCGAGGACTGGAGGGCTAAATAACTTGCCCAGGGTCACAGTCAAGCTCATAAGGAGTGTACTAGGTCATAAATAATAACCTTTTAACCCATCAGTCTTCCTTGAAAGATTAAATCCTTAAGGGCTGAAATGTACCTTTAAAAAAATGTTTGCAGTAAGCTTCCTGTTACCTCCCTGACACCCCAAAGGGAACAGGGCAAGGACGAGGAGGAGGAGGAGGGAGGGCAATTGGTGCTCCTGAGATCAAAATCAAAGAGACCACAGGTCAAAGAGACTCCTGATTACTTAAAATACTCATGCCTATCTAATGGGACCTGGAGAAGGATTTTACTGCTCTAAAGGTTTCATTTTGATGACAAGCCGTCAGGGACAGCACAGCACAGCCGATGCCGGGTGCCTGATGAGGAACACCCCTCCCAATGACGACCCCATTCCTGGAGCAATGTCTCCGGGCAGGACTACAACCTGTGCAAGAGCAGGATGCATTCCTGCCGCCAGCCCCTAACTGCCTATGGGCCTGCGACTTGGCTCTTCAAACGTGTGGCCTCAGCCCAGAGGTTCCCACTAAGCCACCAACTGCTCCCACTTGCTCAGGTCCTAGGGGATATTGCTGGGGTCAGAACGAAGGGGCAAAAAAAAACAAACAAAAAACAAACAAAAACCTCCAGCAACAACGATGACAGCAATAAAAGGGAGAGAGCAGAGGAGAGGTCACAGAAGAACCAAGCGGCAGCGAAGTGCATTGGTGTGATAAACTCCGGAGACTGGTGGGGGGGGTGGGGGGGCAGAAGTGTGAGGTGTGCTTCCTCACGCCTTCTTCCATGCCACTCCTCTCTTTCCACCACCCTCACTCTCTGCTGTACTTGTCTATGTTCTATGTCTCCCCTCTGGAATGGGGACTCCCTGGTCCTAATAACTAGCAGACAGACCGCAGGTAATAAAGTAATGCTGAATGATTCATGGCAGACCTTCCTCACAAGTTGTTAACCCAATATCTTCTCTCCCCTTCCCCTTTAGTCGCACAATCCCAATTTTACTTCAGGTGGCAATGTGTCCAGTTAAAAGACTTCTCAGCCTCCCTTGCAGCAATGGGAGGCCAATGAAGGAAGTGCAAGCTATTGAGTGGGACTTCCAAGAAAGTTTAAGAGGGAGAAAAGACAGCTTGGCGTATGTATGTCTTTTCGGTCTTGCCATACCCTCCCTCCTTCCTGGAAACCTGACTCAATAGCTAGAGCTCCAGCAGTCATCTTAGACTGTGATGCAGCCCTGAGGTTGGAAGCCATGCTCTAAGGATGGCAGAACAGAGACTGGTCCTAGACTGCCTTCCCCGGACTTCTTTGAACCCAACCTAGCAGAGGGGCGCCCGGCTGGCTCAGTGGGTTAAGCCTCCGACTCTTGATTTTAGCTCAGGTCATGATCTCACAGTTCATGAGTTTGAGCCCTGCATCAGGCTCTGCGCTGACATCGCGGAGCCTGCTTGGGATTCTCTCTCTCTCTCTCTCCCTCTCTCTCTCTGCCCCTCCCCTGTTGCACGCACTCTCTCTCAAAACAAATAAATTAAAAAAAAAAAAAAAACCCTAACAGATAATAAACTTCTGCTGGTTTAAGCCACTGCTATTTCTGATCTCTGCTTACCAACTGCCAAATGTAACTGGCAATTGACTCATGAATAAACCAATTAAACATGTTTTCTTAAATTACTCATCGCGGACTTGCAGTTCAAAGGCCAGTCACCACCTCTAACCTTTCTGGTCTTTGTAATATAACAATAGTTTGCCGCTAATTAGGGACATCAGGCAGACGGAGGGATGGAAACAATACAAGGATAGGGTAGGACAAGGTGGTGGAACAGAGGATAAAGATCATAAAAGACGGCAGCAGGAGGGCGAGCAGGAAAACGAGGGGCAGAAAAGAGAGGGATGTGGGGGGAAGGCAGGGTAGGAAGAGAGGGCAAAGCATGTCAGAGAAAAGGAAAGGGGAAGATGACGGGCAGGGTAGAGACCACGGAGAAGAAGGGAAAGGGAGTGGTGTCAAGATGTGCTGCCACAGCAGTCACCAGTTAGTTAGCACTCGCCGTGGGCTGGGCATTATGCCACACACTGGGTGATTCTCTCTAATCCTCACCCCCTGAGGTAAGCGTTACCATGCCCATTTTACAAATGAGGTAACTGTGGCTCTGACATATTAAATAATTTCCCGTCAGTCACGGAAAGTGGTAGAGGCAGACGACTTTCCTGAAGTAGCCTTAAAAGGAAGGGAGGAGAGATGTCACCCTTCCCTCTTTCTTTCTCTATCCTACTGCCTGGAATGCGGATGTGATAGCTGGATCCATGGCAGCCATTTTGGGCAATGAGAACAACAGCCACACCCTAAGAATGACAGAGCAAGGAACTGGAAGGAGCTTGGGTCCGTTATGATGTAGTGGAGCTTCCACAACTACCTGAGACTACAGACTACCTAATCCACTTGGAGTTCCTATCCATAAATCCATCTATAACTGCTTTAGATCTCAATTTGCTCGATTTTCCTCCAATCCTCAATAACAGATTCTAAGGCCCACTCCCAGAGATCCTGATTCAACAATCACTTTGAGATGTAGTCTGCTAGAAAGATGGAGTCAGACTAGAAAAGGCAAAGAAACAATCTTGAGAGTCCACAGGAAAAACCTTGATGCCTCAAAAGTAGCAACTGTTGATTGGTGATCTGTCCCAGGAGACCAGCCAAGTGCCATTGTACAACTAACCAACCTGTCAATATTTAAAGAAATGGAAGGAAGGAAAAGTTCATAAGGACACATTTGGGGCCATGCCTCAGAAACATAAAAGGTGGTCCTAGTAATCTGAGACCAAACAGTAACAGTGCTAACAAATCATCCAAAAAAAAAAAAAAAAACCAGATGGTCTAACCCTCACAAAGAGAAGAGCTCCTTTTGAGCAAGAGTACCAGGCTGTTAAGAGGGGCAGATTTGCATAGAGCAGCATCACTCAGAATTCGTCTCGCACGGATGGCAGCAGCTTCCTGCGTGCTAGAAATTCTCTCCAACTAGACTGTAAGGAGAGCGGCTGTGTTATTACTGTTTCGGTGTCTTCAGCAAGAGTGCCCAACACGGAAGTGAGCACACAGGTGCTGAATTCACAGCTACAGACTGGGAGTCATCAGGAAAGAACTAACGAAACCGCGGGTTTTGGCTAAGCTGTCTGCCAACCCCCAGCCCTGTGCCTACCTGAGTTGAGGCTGATTCCTGAAACCACAGTGAAGCGGATGGAGAATCAGTGCTGTCATTCATTGTTCATCACTCCCACCAGACTGTCTGCTGGACACCCTCTGGGGATCTTCAAAGAACAAGTTCCCTTCACTTCTGAAACGATTCCTGTTTTGGAGTCCCATGAGTCCAGAGAACATGGGCAAAGCTAAAGAGGGCTGGCATAGGACTTGTTTAGCTCTATCCCAGGTGTATCCAACCCACCCTTTTCAGCTGCTGAACTCTGCGTGGGGTGGAGACCCGAACTGGGCTGTAAGTCATGGGTGTAGGTGACCTGTAGCTCTCAACACCAAGCTACTGAGATTTAACACCCTGGCCTCCTTTGGAAGCCCCAGCACATGGAATCATCCACTCCTAAAGCAACTGTCCCTTTCAGAAATACAGCCTTATTCTAAAATTAAAGGTTCTTAGGGTCCACTAGGGATTATAATTAGTTTGTGCTCCTCTGCCTGGCACTTGGAGAAGCCAAGTTTGGGGACAGAATGTGGGCATGCATCCTTAAGGCCGGAAACTGCTTCAATTTTGCAGGATTTCGTGGCTTTTTCTGGCTGCTGTCTTGCTTTAAGTCTCTGGCACTATCAGCTAGACTGAGAACTGCTACCTTGTGTCCCAGTCACACTTCCATCAACTTGGCATAAAACCTGCCAAAAAGACAAACTTTCTACTCTCTCTCTTTCTCTGCATTTGCAATCTCTTACCACTCCCAGCTTGCTTCTATTCAACCAGAGAAATTCAATATAGTTCAACTCCACGGGCAATACCGAACACAGACACCAAGTGACAGACAGAATGCCACGAGCTTCAAACACCAAGAAAAATAAGACCCTGTTCTCAAGGGGCTCAGAGTCTGGTAAGGAGACACATAAATAAGCAATGACCCACAGAGCGATAATTTCTACAGAGAGAGACCCCAAGCACAGAAAGAGTAACGGCCACTCCGTCGAGGGGGATCAAGGAAGGAAGTCAAGGGGAGACGAGCACTACTTGGGAGGAACGAACATGTGCAAAGGTGCAGAAGTCGGACAGTGTGGCCTAGTGGAGAGCGCAACCACAGAGGGAGCTAACAGGGATGAGGTTACTGTGTGCCAGATGCTGCTATTTTACAGATGAGAAAACTGGAGGCAGGGAGGATTAGAAACTTGTCTGAAATCACAAGTTACAAAAGCATGAAGACAGGTTCCAAAACAAACAGTTGGGACTCTAAAATCTAAGCTTCCAAACATCACAGTACATGGGGTGCGAAGAGTTCAATTTGCTGGTATAAAATTTAAGAGCTAAGCTTATGCAGGACAGGTACACAGCGGCTGGATCATAAAGGGCTTCACACACTATGCTAGAATTTGGACTTGAACTTTTGGCAATGTAGTGTACTGAATTATTGTGAAAGAGCTTCCCCTTCCCACTACAGTCACATAGAAATACTAGATAAAATACTAGACAAAAACATCCTTAAAAATACACCCAAATTTGAAAGAAAGATGGGGCGCCTGGGTGGCTCAGTCGGGTTAGCATCCAACTTTGGCTCAGGTCATGATCTCGTGGCTTCTGAGGTTGAGCCCTGCGTCAGGCTTTTTACTGACAGCTCAGAACCTGGAGCCCACTTTGGATTCTGTGTCTCCCTCTCTCTCTGCCTCTCCCCCGCTCTTTCTCTCTCTCTCAAAAATAAATAAAACATTAAAAAAAATTTTTTTAAAGAAAAAGGAAAAAACCCATATGCCAGAAATGACAAGAAAAATGGAAACATGAACAGTAAGTGGAGTGGACACCAAAATGACCCGTGGACTTTTGAACCCACATCTGAAGTGGTTTGAATAGCTGGCTGTGGCTGTGAGCCCCAATACCAAGAGCCTCAAAGGACTGCCTAGTTCAGGAAAGCCACAAGAAGCTAGCAATTTCTCCAAGGCTCTACTGGAGGGAAGGAGGTCACCTAGAAAGCTACACTACTAAGCAGTTCCGCCCATGGATATGAATCTGATTTTGTACCAAGGGGGTGGGGGAAGAGGTGCCAAACTGAGAAATGAACATAAAAACTGAGCCAGGACCACTCAAGCACCCATGGCCCCACCAGAAGCAAACTGCTTTTATGGATACTTTCACAACCCAGGACACAAAACCTACCCATAAAACAGTCCTTCCTGAAGATGAACTCACAACTCAAGTTATAACATTTATTTATTTTTCAGAGACAGAGATAGACAGAGCATGAACAGGGGAGGGAAAGAGAGAGAGAGAGAGACACAGAATCGGAAGCAGGCTTCAGGCTCTGAGCTGTCAGCACAGAGCCTGATGCGGGGCTCGAACTCACGAACCGTGAGATCATGACCTGAGCAGAAGTTGGACGCTTAACCGACCGAACCACCCACCTGTCCCACAACTCAAGTTATAAACTACACAAGGAAATAAACTACCAAGAGGGACAAGCATAAGACCAAAAAAGAGTAGTTATCATCCCAAGAATCAGAAATAATAAAACAATCTGAGACTATGAAATGAGAACATTTAGATCATTAAAGAGACAAAGCAGTACAGAAAATACAGACGCAGAAGCTTGGATGGTAGAATGGTCAACATATATCTAAGAGGAGTTCCAGAAGGCCAGAGTAGAGAAAATGGGAGAGAACCAAAGAGATACATGAGCATTTCCCAGAATTTTATTTTTACTTATTTTTATATTTTAAGTAGGCTCCACACGCAATATGGGGCTTGAACTCATGACCCCAAGGTTAAAAGTCACATGCTCAACCAAATGAGCTGGCCAGGCACCCCCGAGAATTTCCCGGAGTTTAGAAAAGAATTAAATGTAAGATGTTAACATTAGTTGAAGGTGGGTGAAGGGATACAGAAACTCTCTAAATTTAAATCTACCTAAAATTATTCCAACATAAAAAGATTTTTTTTCAAAAAGTGGATAGAAGTAGCACACCAGATCCTGAACAAGAAAATGAAAAACAAATCCGCACTTCCTTCAAATGGTTCTAAGCAAAAGCATATAGAGGTAGAGAGAGAAATATATTAACTAAGTGTAAGTAAAAAGGGTATAGGTATTCACTATACTATTTTCATGTATTTTCAAAGTAAAATGATGGGGGGGATGTGGGAGTAAGAAGAGAAATAAAATGTATATATTTTTTAAGTTTATTATTTTTTTAAAAATAATCTCTACACCCGATGTGGAGCTCAAACTCACAACCCTG